>NC_089651.1:57844075-59092200 GCF_037042795.1 Molothrus aeneus | reverse complement strand
CCATCAGTATCACAACATATGAAACCTCTCAGTTATTCAGAGAGGGGATGTCAGCATTCCTTAAACCTTTTACTTATTGCAGAGCTGCAGAGCTGCAGAAGCTGAGAACACGCTGAGCCATTTTCATATGGAAAGAGAAAAAAAGGCAGCTTCCCCTTCCTTTCTTTTTGCAGAAAAAATGTTTCATTAGCTAGGAAAGTTGGGGGTTTTTTTCCAGTGTGAGTTCATTAAAAGTTGCTCTGGACTGTGTTATTAGCAGCAGTGTTATTATGCTAAGACACCCTGATCAAGGTTGTCTGTTAGTAAAGCTGCCTTGGAGAAAGTGGAAATATCAGTGTTTAGAGTGGACCTTGCCTCTGTAAAACAAGACTTCTTTTAACAATGAAAAATGCATGGAAATAAGAATTATTCTTTTTTTTTTTTTTCCTCAGTAGGACCAGTGTAAAAAAAAAAGTTTGTCATTGTGCATGAGGCTCTGTGTTTGCAGGCAAAGGGGAGTAGAGGGCTCTTAAGCTTATCGTAAATTTGAGAAATCTTGCTTTGACATAACGGTGAGAAATACCTCATTACTCTACAACCTGCCCAATGAGCCTTATTTTTTAGTGTGAATCCAAACAGAAAAATATTCTCCGGGCAAAAGAGCAATTATAGGCCCAAAAGCATGGTTCAAACATGTGTAGCTGATTTAGGTTCCCAAAAATACAAGTACTGGCCTGTTTCATTGTCATCCACACAAAGAACTGAGTCCTAAAATCCTTTACTCAACTAAATTCTTAATAAGTAAACTGAGACTAACCCTCTAATACCAGATTTGTTAAACAACATGATTTAGGTCCTTGCTATTCATGCACCTTGTACAACTAAAATGACTGTTAAAGCTAGAATCATGAAAGAGTCATTTTATGTAGCTGCTAAATTCCTCTCAAATCTCCTTGCAACTTAACGAGTAAAGAAAGCTCAATGTGTAATGCCAGCTAATGTGGTTTATGCTAGAAAATAGTATCAACCTATCTTTGTAGCTTATCTAAGCCAGGATAATACTTTTAGCCTTTATAGTAGACCCAACTCCATTTTTTCAACTCTTGACTATGTATTTCCTGAAATCCTTTTCCAAAGAGTTAAATTGGATGTGAAATCTGTACTAGGCTATGGGACTCTCTTTGTTCTAGGAGGAGGCAGCAAAGCTTTGCTTCTGTATCACTTTCATTGCCTTCTGATTGAGGTTGACAGTGTGACAGGAAAGCAAAGAGAAGCAATTGCAGGCTGAATGAGAGCCTTTTTCAGCCTTGCAGCAGCCTCCTCCTTAGCCCCTGAGAAAAAGAGGTAACAGATGCCGATAGCACCAATCCCTAACAAAGTCCTAACTTTGATGCAGACAGAGGACAAAAAAACGGGAAAGATTGTCTCACTTCAGAAAAACCTTGAATGGAGCACAAAGGAGGTGCTTGGGGCGGCGTGTTGGTGTTGGTGGTGGGGGGTGGAATATTGAGGGGCTGGAAATGGCTGGGAGAGTTTATGGAGCGACAGCATCTTGGGGAATACATTGTTGGGAAGGCTTCAGGTCCTCGTCATCTGCTGCGGCGGCTGCGGGAGGAGTTGGGGAAAGTGTCCCCAGCCATGGGGGGTCGGGAGGGGGAGCTTCATTTGCAGGGAAAGGCACCTTTTCCCTCCACAGAAAAGCACGTTATTTACACAGAAAAGGAGCAGGAAATAAAGGCTGGGAGGGGGGAGTAAACAGCTGCTCGGAGGGATTTTCTGGTGGAAGGAAAAGAGAGCGGCGGTGGATTCGTTCCCGTCTCGCTCCGAGCGGATTGCGCGCAACAAGAGCTGTCCCGGTCTCCTCTGCAGACTGGGATGTTTGTTGTTGTTGTTTCTTTTTTTAAGCAAAAAGAAAAAAATAAATGGTTGAACAGGGACTTGGTCTGGAACCTTTGGACCTTGTAAAATGAGGTAAAATTGGTGCAGTGAGAAGGTTAAAAATAGGAGTAACTTTTGTTTGCTTGCAACTGATCTGTCCTCTAACATGACACGAGCCCAACACAACAGATCTCCCTTTTTCAATAAAACTGGGACAGGAGCACCCAGAGAAATGAAATATTAAGTGTGCTTGTATGTAAATTATCTTCTTGTGCGTAATAAGGCATTATTCCGACATGGTAAGGGTGCAAGAACCTGTCCCCAAGGCCTGTAGATGGATAAATCTTAGTTTAATCCCAGAATCCTGCCGAAATTTGGCATATGCACTAGTGGGGTTAATAACATGGATGAGGTGGGCAGGTGAAAGCACTGCCTCCCTCTTTCACCCACCCTGGACACACTCCTGGTGTTATTTCCTCAGTCTGTGTGGAGAAAGGGATGCTACGGAACAGTGGCTGGAAATTCTCTTCCTCCCAAACGAAGCAAAAGAAGAAATGTTTCAAGAAAAAAGAGGAAATGTTTCTGCAGGAAGGGGGATTAGGGCTGGCAGGACACTGTGCTAACAGCCCTGCGTGGACCTTTTAAAAGCTGGGCTGTGTTAGTGGCCTAATGGATTGATGTGGTTTAGTCTTTAAATAGGTACTTAGAGAATGGTTTAAATGTGAATAATGGAGCAATACCTTATTAAAACCAACTGGCTGGGAGAATTATAAATTCAGAGCTCTTTCAAACAAGAAAGGAAAGCCCATGACATTTCCTTAAGGAGCAATGATAGTCTGCAGTGTCAATATGGCTTTGGTATATACACATTAAAATGTGTAAGTCTCTATTTATGGGGTAATGGCATGCAAAATTCCAGCTGGATATTTAAATGGAACATATTTCCCTTTTTAAAATTGCAACATTGGAGATAACTAAATTGTTTTTGCCTCTATTTTAATATTCAGAAAATTATTTTATTTTCTCAAACATTATATTAAAAAAAGGATTTTCTCCCTCACTTAGACTTTGTTTGCTAAGTTTCATGGCTGCAGTATGTAAATTTTACATCTGAGTTAAAAAATCCAAATACTTAAAAATGGAAGTTGCAATAGAAATGCGCTCAAACTACAATGGTGTTACAGCCATGTGGATGTGGCACCATAATTATAGCTTAAAAAGCAATTAAGATAAAAGCCAGTACAAAGAGATCAGCCAAATATCAAGAGACTCAATTCTAAGCAAAACAAATCTCTAACTTCAAGCTAAACAAACTTTTGGTGGTCCATGTACTCAACATTTTAATATTCATATGCAGACATGGAAACATACTGAGGGTTTGAGCTTCAAAAATGTTCCTTTAGCAGCAAAATGAGTTCAGAATCTCTTGAAGCTTTTCAGGAAAAAATGCATAATGGAAATCCCTGACCATTCTAGGGGAGTTCAGCTGTGGGTTCCAATGTTCAGGGTTGACTCCAGTGCTGGGGTCAAATTATTCCCTCTAAAATTTTACTCTTCCCTGAAGGTTGGGCAGCACTGCTGGGAAGCTGGCCAAATATCTGGGCTGTTTGCTGGTAAAATGCTGAGTCTGGAGGAACCTCCTGTGCCTCCTGTATTGCACCAGCAGATTTTAAGTTTTCTATGAAGATAAACAGGACACACATGTAAATGCTTACATTGATTCTGTGTCACACAGACATGTATGAACAGGTATATTTGCACATAAATTCAATATATTCCTGTAGACATGCAACCCTGGACATGGACTTTATATGAATTATATACATTGCACCCTGATATCCTTTTTTATTCCTTTTCTGTATCAATGTAAATTACAAGCCCATTCATATATTACAAATCCATTTACATAATACAAACCCAACTAAACCACACTGTAGACAACAATTAAAACCCTATCCTATGGGGTTTTTTTGTCTATAACAATCCTACAAGACCTAATACCTAGCTGGATTGGTATTAAATGGTAGAGTTCCAGTAAAAAGGTGCAGTTTTTATTCAGTTCTGTAGGCAGACTGACTACAGCATCAAAACCAGACTTACAGAGCACAAACCAATGTATTCAGTTTTATGGGAATTTTCCATAAGGGAATACATTACATCTTAACTAATGTTTTGCCTTAAAACATAAGTTTTCCTGAACCAATTAAATCAACCAACTAATCTTGCAGATGAAACATTAAACAGGAATGGAGTGTCTGCAATTAGCAAATAGCTTTGATGTGACTAAATATCTATCTCCATGCATCACCAACGTTCTGGGTTTAAGTCCCAGATGATGTTAGACATGCTGAATGTAAATGTTTGCTGCCTATAGGTTTCCAACCAGCTGAGACTTGGAGCAGCAGCACTGCTGGGTTCAGAGGGATGGAAAACCAGATGTCAGCTGCTGTTTGTAGGGAAGGGCCTGTTTGCATTAAAACATGGGTACAAATGGAAGAGGGAAAGAGAGAGAGAAAGAAAGAGAGAAAGAAAAAGAGGGAGAGGAGGGAAGGAAGGAAGGAAGGAAGGAAGGAAGGAAGGAAGGAAGGAAGGAAGGAAGGAAGGAAGGAAGGAAGGAAGGAAGGAAGGAAGGAAGGAAGGAAGGAAGGAAGGAAGGAAGGAAGGAAGGAAGGAAGGAAGGAAGGAAGGAAGGAAGGAAGGAGGAAAGAAGGAAAGAAAGAAAGAAGGAAGGAAGGAAGGAAAGAGAGAAAGAAAGAAAGAAAAAGAAAGAAAGAAAGAAAGAAAGAAAGAAAGAAAGAAAGAAAGAAAGAAAGAAAGAAAGAAAGAAAGAAAGAAAGAAAGAAAGAAAGAAAGAGAGAGAGAAAGAGAGAAAGAAAGAAAGAAAGAAAGAAAGAAAGAAAGAAAGAAAGAAAGAAAGAAAGAAAGAAAGAAAGAAAGAAAGAAAGAAAGAAAGAAAGAAAGAAAGAAAGAAAGAAAGAAAGAAAGAAAGAAAGAAAGAAAGAAAGAAAGAAAGAAAGAAAGAAAGAAAGAAAGAAAGAAAGAAAAGAAAAAGAAAGAGGCACAGGATGCCATTAAAATTGAAAGGCAGGCAAAAAGCACCATGGTTAATGTTAAGAACGAGATAATGCCCTTAAAAACAGAGACAGAATATCTTTAAAATATTCTTTAAAAAGTAGGTAAGACAGTGCAAAAAGAAGTCTGAATAACATGATAGTCCAAAAGTAGCACAGACCAGCCCAACTCTGCTGTCAGGGGAAAGAAATCCCTGCAGCCTGTGCTGCACCTCCCTCCTGGCAGCGTGATTTTGGGAACCTGATCCTCGGGGCTTTAGAAACTTTAGAGGCATGAGAAGCTGTGTGCAGGGCTGTGGCTTGGTAATTGCTCACCTTTTTCTGTGCAAACACAAAATCACCGCCGTGGCCGGGAGGCTCCAGTGTGAGCCGGGAGCAGGTGCGGATGCGGCGTGGGAAAGGAGGGACACGGGGCACAGCCTGGCAGCCCCACTCTGCTCCACCCTCCAACCATGTTCAGCACCTTCCTTTATAATTTTTAACTGTTTTTCGTTGATGTTTTGATGAATGCAATGCATGGGAAACATTCTTGAGCTCGTGGTGTGTTGGGACCCTGGTTGCTGAGAATTCCAGACTTTCTGTGCTGACAGACAAGAGAACACTAACCTCCAAGAGAACACTGCATTGACCTGAGGTGTGGAGAAGGCTTCCAAAATTGAGTGATAGAACTGGGATTGTGGGTGTGGAGTTTGATTAGAAGTGTGTAATATTACAGGCTGGAAAACTCAGAGTTTAAGGTTTTAGAATATAGTAATATCTATAAAGCAAGATGGAGGTTTTAGGGTGGAGGCTGGCCATTCTTCTTCACCTTCTCCATGGGTTTGGGTGGTTTTGTGTAATTGGATAAAAAAGTCCCCATTGTAATTGGATAAAAAAACCACCTAGCACGGGTGGTTGGTTATTGGGTTAAAAATAAAAATAATTGAGGTGTCATTTCTTAATTGGACAGTTCATCCTTAAAAGGCCTTGTAGAAAGAGAGATGGGCTCCATTTTTAGTTTGTCAGAGTGAAGTGCTGTAGAACTCAGGGTTTGTGAGACTGTAAAAGAGATAGGAACTAATAAACATCTGAGTCCCAACAAGAAATTCTGCCTAGAGCATTTAATCCTGACCCTGGCAAAAAGAAGATAAAACTCAACAATGGTGTGGCTCTTGGGGATGGTTCTGTGCAGGGCCAGGAGCTGGGCTGGATGGTCCTTGTGGGTCCCTTACAGCTCAGCAGATTCTGTGATTCTGCTTTCTTCTGGGGAGAAACTGATCCCTTGTGGCTACAGCTAAGGAGAGGCCAGGCTCAAATACTCAGCAGAAAGACACAAATCTGGGCCTCCCCAAGCAGCTGAACATGCTGGTTACCCACCTACTGCCCAACTACTGCTGCTCTCCATGAGGGATGCTTGGAGATGTGGAGGCCAAGGAGGAGCTGAGCAGGACCCCTCTCTGAGGAGCCGTGAGTTATTGGGGTACCACCACGTGAGGAATTCCAGATCAATCCTTGGGGTGAAATGAGGAGCAAACAAACTGCAAACCAGGGCTGGTGTTTGTTCCCTTGACACAAGAAAAAGTAGATGGGATATATGTGCAGGGGTGGGATAAGGAAAGTGGATTTGGAAAGACACAGTCCGTTTTAAGGATCTACCATCACAAAATAAATAAATTACAGCTAAGGTAGTGGCAAAATGCAATTTATTAATGAAAAATCAATTATAAGAAATACACATGAAAAATAATTGTTGCGTCCACATGGCAAAAATTACTGGAGTGAGTTGTCTCTAGCCAAATTTGTACTTTCCCCAGCACATATGGGTGGGTTTTGTTGAACAGTGGAAATCCAGCTAAGCAAACAGGTGCAGAGATCTGCATTTCCCACTGCATCCTAACATCTCATTACCACACTAGCAATTAATATTTTGCATCTCCTGATGATCAGAAGGCAGAATTTACAAGGATGAATTAATCAGCCATTGCAGAGCCTTGGAGGGGTTGATATTAGCAGGGACACTTTGCAGAAAAGGGGGAAAGGATTCCCAGATATCATAGGGCATTCCTTGAGCACGAGGGACAACATCCTCCCAGCATTTCATGGGAATTCCTCTGGAGGGAAGTGAAAAACACCAGTGGGATGGCTGAATTCCTTCTCCTTTAGCCCAGCATTCACCTGCATGGAGAAGACATGATGCTGGGCCACAGGAGCACATGTCTATGGAAACTGTGATAATTTTCTTGATTTTTTAATAGTTATGATAAAACCCCCCAACATTTTCAAATGGTAAAAATGTTCTACAGTCATAGAAACATAGAATGGTTTGAGTTGGAAGGAACCTCAAAAATAATCAATTTCCCACCCCTAGTCATGGGCAGGGACATTTTCCACTATCTCAGGCTGCTCCAAACCCATCCAAACCTTGAATCCTCTCAGGGATCCAGGGGCAGGCACAGCTCCTCTGGGCACCCTGTGCCAGGGCCTCAGCACCCTCACAGGGAAGAATTTCTTCCTGATATTTAACCTAAACCTACTCTCTTTCAGTTTGAAGCCCTTGTCCTGTCATTCCATACCCTTGCAAAAATTCTCATCCCATCTTTCTGAGACAGCGTTTTGCAGATTAGCACATTTTCAAAAAAACAGCAAAGGTAAGTGGTGTAAATCAGACAACTCCTGGTCCTAGAGAATTGCTGAAGGTGTTTGGAGAAGATGCCTCAAAGGGCAGGAAACAGCCTGAATAATTCACCCAAGGAGCCTGAGGGTTGCTGCTTTCTTCTTACTTAAACTGAAAATAATGTTTCCCTTCCCAGTGCTGCCTGAACGTGGAAGGGTCCAGAAGAGCTCTGGTCCAGCTGCAGGGTGGTGATGGAGAAGATGAGAACATGGAGGTGTCTGCTCCAGCACAGAGCAGGGAATTGCTGCTTTTCCCCACTGAGATGAAGCCAAACAGGGAAAGAACTGGGAACCAACAGCCCCGGGACCAGGACTTTCACCTCGGATGAAGCATCAGGCTCAAGGCAAAAGGTCAGCAGTTTATACCAGGTGTAAGGTTTATAAAAGCAGAGCTTCCCACAGACCAAAAAGCTCTGTTTATGGAGTAGGATTGGCTCAGTCCTGCTGGTTTCAGCCACTCAGATGAGACCCCACTTCCACAGTTTTGACAACCAGATGTGGCCGACCTTGCACGGCAAAACCAGGCAGCAACAAGAGGTGCTTGGAGCCTGTCTTGGTTTGAAAGGATAGATGTTTGCTAAGGAAGGCAGGAGTCTCCCCTGAAATGGAAAATTTAAGCCCCTCCCTCCAAATTGTTATAATTTTGAAATTAAGGGGCTCTCAGGCAGAGATATGGGAGCAGGAATAACAGTTCTTCATTAGGAAGGAAAATAAAAATAAAATAAAATAAAAATGCAGTGATACAAAACAGCACTGGCAGAGTCAGACCATGCCCTCTCCCCTGTGTGTCTGGGGGGTGGCACAGCCCCATCCCATGGGGGCTCAGCCCTCCTGCAGTGCCAGCTGTGGCTCTGCTGGAGCAGGGATCCTGCACAAGGGGGGAGTTTTCCTCTGCAGCTCCAGGGCTGCTGGAGATGGGCCTGGGCTCCCTCTGGCCATGCAGGGCAGCAGAAGCTGCTCCTCTGGCAATGCACTGGGCAAAGGCTGCTGGGCTGTCCCAAAGCTCAGATTGTATCCAGGTAGGAATGCTTGGCTCCTCCCCTGGGCGCAGCATCTCCCCATGGGATGCTGGGATTGGATCAGGCCTGCAGGGACACTCAGTGGCCATGGACAGCAGAGATCTCCTGCAGGGAGGATTGGCTGTGGCAGAGATAAAGAAAAAACTGCCCCATGAACAGCAGAGAACTGCCCCAGCTCTGACAGATGGTAAATAAAATACACATCCCCATTTCCCACCTAAGACAGGGCCCCACAGCCCAGCTCTGCAGCAGGTGCCCTGTGAATAGTTATGATCTTCCACCTCTCCACTGCACCACATTCCACCACAGCCTGACCCAGCCTGCTCACCAGCAGGGAGAAAGGTGTCCAGGACAATCTGCAGATGGACAATGGTACTGCAGAACCTGTGCTTCCTCAGGGAAGCAGCCTGAAATGGCAGGAATACACACAGAAAATGATACCTCATTAGTTAACATCAAAAATTCCTCTGAAATAATAATTTTTTACTCATTGCCTGTTAAAATTAAATTCAGACATGCCTGTAGTGACATTTGGGTCTGCGGGAAGAATTGTTGTTCAGTTAAAAGAGAAGCCAAACACCATAAAAATAGAAATGTATACAGCAAGTACAGTGGAATTCCACCTGTTCACTCCAGATGTTTGCAGTCACTCACACATCTAAAGGCTCAGTAAAGAGAGCTAATGATGCTTCAGAATATCTTAATACCTGTTCCTGCATCCGTTAAAAACAGAGCTGCTCTGGCAGGGTTAGAAGAAGGGATGCTGCAAAAAACCCTGCAGGGATCATGCTGCCCTTGTGGCATCCTACAGCTTGAATGGGCTTGGGGATCCAAGATTTGTGCAATTCTCCAGGGATCTGCCCTGAATTCCTGGTTTAGCGAAGAGAAGGATCTCTGGATTAATAAGAAGAACAGAATGTGGAGCTCAAAAAGAAAGGTGGCTCCTATGAATGGGAAGTGCAGCTCTCCAAAATATGTGCTGAGAAGCCAAATATCACCTTCCACTCTCTGTATTTGCTTCTTCCTATACCAGGGACCAGTTCCATAAATGTGTGTCCATCCAAGGGCAGCTGCTCTCACAGCTGATTTTAAATTCTCTGGGTAATTTATTACCAGTGTTGTTCATTGCTACACTTCCTTAGCAGGGTAGCATTGCAGAGCTGGGAATCAAAACCTTTCCTTGCATGGGAATGGTTCCTGACTTAAAGATCATGTTCTGAGCTCCCAGGACTTGCAGAAATCCTCTGCAATTAAAGAAAAACCAGTCAGAGAAGCTCTTCTGCCAGCCTGGGAACTGATGAAGTGGCATTCCTACAGATTTATACACCCAAATCCCCAGTCCCTTCCCATCACACCTTTTGTGCTGAAACTTCCTTTTATATTCTCCATGACTTCAACATGGACATTCCCAACAGGAAAATTACAAAACATTTAGAAAAATTTAGCATCTCTTGCTGAAATTTGGTTGAAATTTGGCCTCAGATCTTAAGACTGCAGTTTTTTGAGGGAAAAGGCACAGTTCAGCATTGGTTTTGGGAACAGGACTTGTACCTGGAGTCAGAGAGGAGTTTTGCTGGCTCACCAGGAGGTTTCACTTCCAGAGCAAAGGACTCTGCACTTGGAAAGCTTTGCCCACCCTTCAGGCTTTGGGGAGCAGTTGAGGAGTGAGTCTGAGCCAGTGTAACACATTTCTCCTGGATCTCCTGCCTCCAGGATTCTAAATGGGCCCTGCAAAGCCAGAATCCTTCCTGCTCCAGCCACTCCCAATGTCCTCTGACCATCTCAGGTATTTTTGTATTCCACAATTCCTGACTTAGTGCATCTGGACTGTCCCTTGAAATACATCAGCACCCAATGCCCAAGGCCAGAGGACACCAGGATGCAGGGCCAGGAGGATTTCAAGAAGCAGCTGCCCCTCTTTATAAGGACACACAAAATACCTTCATCAGTGCCTTGTGAAGAAAAAACACAGTTTTTTCACCCTGCTTTCTTCTGTGCTCCTGACCATGGTCCTGCAAGGGTCAGACACAAAGCTCTGAGTTTTGGTGGGAGCTGCTGGGACTGCTTTGGGCAGAGCAGAGCAGACAGCAGGAGCAGGAGGAGGAAGAGGAAGGTCGTGTTTCCTTCCCTTCCTCTGCCTCTGCTCCTCAGCACACACTCTGCCACAGCTCTTCCACAGGCTGTGCACAGGGACCAGGATTTGGGCATTCATTAATAGGATTATTTCCTATGAATTTCTTCTTCCCCTTTCCATAGGATGCTCTCTGAGAGCAGTAGGTTTGACTTCCCTTCCTTAAAGCATTTGCAGGACCTGGGACGCGGCCATCACCCCATTAATACCCTCTGATAAGGGACATGTTCTCAAATTAGGGTGAGCACAGCAAATTATCATCCCCCTCACCCCACAAACTGAGAAACCCCCATGACCAAACACATCTCCCACACCCTGAGGCTGCCCCCACGACCTGGATACTCCCTGGGAAAAGCAGGATGGGATCCCAGTGTTGTGCCTGGTGGGTGGTTTGTGGGCACTAATTTCTCCCCTAGGTGGGATTTTGCCAAAACCCAAGGTCTGAAAGGCTCAGCTGTGTGGAGAAGGAGCAGCTCAAGCCAAGGAGGCACTGAGTACCTTTGCTGCTGCTCTGGTCTCAGAATCTCTTTCCTTCATTATCGTAATGCAGCCTTTCATGTGATTTCTCTATGTAACCGATAATGTTCTTGAGCTTGCATTTCACAGGAAAGGTTATTTTTGAAAAGAATAAAGAAAATCCTTATCAACCTACATGCTTGTTGTAGGAATGCCAACTCTCTTATAAGTGCAGGTCCATCCATTCCTTTATTTTGATGTAAAAAATCTCCTGGCCTGCAACTACAACATGTAAGAGGCATTGCAGGCAGAACTTGATCTCATCTCACTCTGAAGACAGCAGGGCCTTTCTCCCCCAGAATAAATCCCAAACAAGCCCCCCTCCTGCTCCCAGCTTAACTGGCAGCTTCAGCAACAAGAGATAAACTTCAACCTACGTTTTCTTTCCAAGCTTAGTCGTTCATTACTTTTTTTTCCTCCCACACCTGCCTTGATCCCCTGCAAGAAGCAATTACCCAAATGATATTGTGGCTGGGGATAACTAAATATCCGTCCTGATACAAGGCACTGATATCACAGTGGCTTCTACAGGTCTCAACAGATTTTGTGCAGCATGCCTCAAAATAAAAGGGCCCTCCTCCTAAGTGGTCTTTGAACCTGCCCCCTGTTAAAAGCACAGCTTGCAGAAAGGGAAGAGAAAATGGCAAAATCTCAAGCCTGGAGCATTTGGACCAAGTGCAAATCCCTAAGAAAGGTAAAATACTCGGTTATTTGACAGTTCATAAATGTTGAGGAGTCCCTGTCCTTGTTTAAGATTATTGGAGGAAGAAGAAAAGGTTCAAACTCTCAGACTTTCATTCAGGACAGACGCCTCCCACCCACAAAAATCACATTTCTGGGACAGAAGAGCTCCCAAACAGAAAGCATTTTTTAAACAACTCTCTATTTTTTTGCACTGCCAGAGGACACAAGTTAATTTCCAGATGAGTATGGGGAATCCAGGTGCCATTGGGCAAACACCATTCACCAGGAACTCCCCATGGCAAAGTCTACCCTGAAGGGAACTGGAGGGGATTCCAGAATCCTGGAATGTTTGGCGTTGGAAGGGACCTTCAAGGCCATCCAGTTCCAAGCCCCTGCCATGGGCAGGGACACTGGACCAGGCTGCTCAGAGTCCCAGAGATGTACAAAAGGTGTCTGGAGGAGGTCATCACTTATGGCTGCAGATCTGAGCTGCCAGCCCTCAGCAGAGGCAGCGTGGTGAGTGGGAAAAAAGCAAAACCTGCTGAAGGGCCAAGGCATAGATTTTCTGTAATTAGCAGCTGATGCCCATTGATTTTTGAAATAGCAACTCTTTAAAATGAAACAGGTTGCACAATGGTCCCGGCAGCCAGGGAAATGTGCCTGAGCTCCCAGGTGTGCTCCAGTGACAGACAGAAGTGCCACCAGCAGGGCACAGAGCAGCACTGAGGTGTGCCCCCCAATGGAGCAGGGGCGGCCTCTAAAACCCCCTCCACTCCAGACCAATTTGTGCAAATAAACACCAACATTTCCGAGGCTTGATTGACTGAAGTCAGTGAGAATGTCTCTGCTGACTCCACTGGGCTCCAGATAAGGTTCTTCAGTTCAGCAGCTTCCAAAATGCATCTCCTTTTCTGATTTAGTGCTATTGTTTGATGCAGGTCAAAACCAAACGAGCCTTAATTAGCTCCAAACTCAGTTCCCCGTGTTTACAACATCCTGGTTCACTGTTCTGTGCTCCATTCTGGTATGGCCAACCAGCTGTGAACCCTGCCTGCTCTTAAAATACCTGTTTGTCTCACTGACCACAAAACTGCATTTCTAAATCCTCACATAATCAAAGGTACACTAAAAATAGAGGAAATTCTTGCATATCAGGACAAGGAAAAAATGCGCGCAACTTCTTTGCTCACTGATGCAACCAAAACACCCAGGAGTTATTATAATGTGCATTCCCTTGACAGAGACTTTTATTTCATGCAAATTACTATGATTAAGATTCGAATGCTTTTTTTCCATTTTCGCACATTACTTAATCAATGTGAAGTACTGTGTAAAAATTGCATCTCTTCATAACAGTGATTTTGACCAAGTCAAGTGTTGCTGCTAGAATCCTAATCCAGACTTGTGATTCAATTATCATTTAGAGACTTTCTAAATTCAAATTAAGTTTACAAAAAGAAAAAAAAAGAAGAAGTTAACATCAATATGGATAATTTGTAAGTTTTATCAAAACAGCTTCCTCTTGCAAGGGAATGCAAAACATGTTGGATTCTTTCTGTTTCATTTACTTCTTTAACTAAACGTGAAAAATATACAGTGCTGCATGGAATGTGAGCATTAAAATTTGTACCCTGGGACACTTCTTGCTCATATTGCATTGTTTATAGTTTATAGGCAGCCATCCTGAGAGCTTGAGAGAATATTTAAGCTCTGGATTTGGGCATCTGATTGAAACAACCACATTACCACAACTTCATGAGTTGTCTGTTCTTCAGCTGAGTCCCAGAAATTCACCTCATAACCCAGAGTGGGTGTCTCAGAGCTACAACTACTTAAAAAACCAGGTAAAATCTCTTAAAAACCTCCCTGCTCTTGGTGGTTTACATTAAAATTTAGATGTAATATGCATGTACATGCTGCAAGCTGCCCATGAACTGCAATAATCTCATTATTTCCCGTGTTCTTATGCAGTCAGGTGAAATATTTCATGTTTTTTGCGGGGGATAAATTCACTTTGGGCTGCTCATGGGTGTGAAGGTCAGTGAACACCATGACCTCTTCCACATTCATGGAATCACAGAATGGTTTGGGTTGGAAGGAACCTTAAAGCTCCTCCCATTCCAACCCCTTGCCATGGGCAGGGACACCTTCCATTATCCCAGGCTGTTCCAAGCCCTGTCCAGCCTGGCCTTGGACACTTCCACATATGCAATTCATGCAACTTGGCACTGAAATTCCTCCCTCAAAGCCAGCGCTGCTGGCAGCAAGCACTTTTGGGAAATAAACCCCCAGCTACTCAACATAAAGAATCCAATCAGTGGAGGAGTTGCTACATCCCTTGGCCCCAGAGATAACACAAACTATTCTGGAGAGCATTAGCCTGGAATGCTTAATATAACGCCTCTAGATTTCACAGGCTAGCTAGAAAATTACATTTGCATTAATGTTTTGGCTAATTATTCTCCTACAGCCAGCTAGAAAGGTTACCTGGTCTCTCAAATCTGGTATGTATCTAGTATGCTAGCAATTTCCCTTCCTTTTCATTCCTCACAGGACAGAAATTAGACATTGTCATTCCATATTATTTGCAACATGTTGACATTATAATTTAAAAGGATGCAGCAGTCCTGAACAGCTGGAGAGTAATCCTGAACAATCCTTGACAGTTTCCTTTGGAGGATGAATGCCCCTCCCTGGAGAACTGCACACTCTCTTATTTTAAACTAACAGCTAATTTTAGACAGTTTGCCCTCTCAGAAATGCACGCCACAGAGACTTCTCTACATGGTGAACAGCAGTGACCAGAGATAAGCACCCACACAGAAAAAAGAGAGAGCTCTGAAATAGATTTTTTTTTTTTTTTGCTCTTCTAAGAGACATGACTTGTTTGCTGGATTGCCTGGTGGAGCCAAGGAGGGGCTCTGGTTGCTGAGCCAGCCCTCCCTCGTGCTGTGCTGAGCTGAAAGCTCCTTGGATCCCACACACACTTTGGGGCTGCTGTGGTTTGCTGCTCCTCAGAGACTTGAGGAACTGGTTTAAGAAGAGGGGATATTTTTTCCTCCCCCAGGTATCCAACAAGCTCAGCCCACTGGGGTTGGAAGTCCTTGCTCCTGGCAGGGAGCAGGAAGCAAACCTGCAGCAGGGTCAGGCTTTATTTCTGTCTCTCACAGGTCTTGGGGGCATGGAGGGATGGAGGCAGGAGCCAGAAAAAGACCTTGGAAGGTGGAAAACAGCTTCATATGGCTTTTCCTTGTGGGCTGTTGGGAGAATGGAGGAATGGGAGCTGGGGATTCTTGTCACAGACATCTTTTATGAAAAATCCTTTCCTTAGGATTTTTCCTCCTGAGAAGCTGAGAGGCCTCAGGAACAAAATGTAAACAATGGTTATCTGCTGCTGTGGAATGCAACAGGTGCATCTGGGATTGGGCTCATGTGGTTGTTTCTAATTAATGGCCAATCACAGTCCAGCTGGCTCAGACTCCCTGTCCGAGCCACAAGCCTTTGTTATTAATTCCTTCTTTTTCTATTCTTAGCCAGCCTTCTGATGAAATCCTTTCTTCTATTCTTTTAGTATAATTTTAATATAATATATATCATAAAATAATAAATCAAGCCTTCTGAAACATGGAGTCAGATCCTCGTCTCTTCCCTCATCCTCAGACCCCTGTGAACACGGTCACAGATTCTCCTCCTGCTGTGCCCATGGAAATGTGCTTGTGTCTTTAGCCAGTAATACCTTGATTTTTTTTTTCCTTTTCATCTTTCCTTTTTATTTTTTTTTCTCTTTTTTCCCCCTCAAAATCCTGACTTCACATCATGATGCTCCTGGGGCATCCCAAAGATAACGGCTTGCAGATCAGACATCAGCCAGGTGACCCCTTGGTCAGACCTGTGGGGTACTTTGGGTTCAGCTCAAGGGTCAGCAAAAACTGCTGAAATGATTCTTGCTTTATTGTGTGTGGGGTGGCCTGAACAGGAGCAGATTTGGCTGGCAGGAGTGATGGCAAGGACGAAGCAAGAAGCACAGCAGAAGTGTCTCTGTGGTCAGGGGAGCTGGAGGCACTGCCCACACAGAGGGAGCTCTCCCAAAGAGCTGCTTCATGTTTTTGCTCTTTTCTCTCCTGGGTACAACAGCAAGAGCACAGAAGGGCTGAAGGGATAAATACTCTGGGCCATGAACTGAGGAAAAGCCCCCTCTGCTCAAATAGGTGCAGGGCTGGGTCAGAGCTGGTTGTGCTCAATCTCATTTTCTCTAGATTTGCATCAGTGTCTGGTCACTGCTGATGGAATCCTGCTTTGCTGGGACCACTGAGAGGCTTCATGCTGGCTCTGGTGGGGCTGTGGTCCAGCCTCTACCCTGTGCAAAGTTTTTCTCCATGCTGCACATCTCCTCTTAGGAGCAGTTCTGCCTTTTCTGAGCAGGAACCGCTGCTGGCTGCAGGATAAAACTGTCTGGAGCTGGGCTGTGCTGGATGATGTGCCCTGGGATGTCAAGGGGAAACTCACCACTGGCTTCAAGGACAACAGCTTGAGGTCCCTTCTTCAGCTGTCTGTCATTCAGGAGTTTGCATCATGGCTCCTACCAGATAAACATTTCTATCAAATGAGGATAGTGCTCCAAAGAAGAAAGTCTGAGAGAAAAAAAAAAAAACAAAAAACTAGAAATATTTCCTGGTTCTTTTTTCTCTAATTAAGAATCACTTCCCTCACCTCTCAAAAATCTAATCTGGGTGTTATACTTTTCAGGAAGAGAATACTTCCCTTGCAGAATTTAGAGCAGAGAGCTTAAAAATCCAGGTATTGGACTCAGGCGATTTAAAAAAACCATTTCACTGTCTTTATTCTGCAGTTGGAGAAGCCAACAAGCCATGCAAAACAAAACCCTGTGAATGTAAGAGACTGAGTGGAGTGATAAAAACCCACCTCTGCAAGGTCTGTGTGGGGAGGATTTGCTCACAAGGGTGATGCTGTTCCTGTGAAGAAACATTTGCAGGCTCCAAGCCCCCAGTAAAGCTGGGCAGGTGCCTTGGTTTGAAAAGCCAGGTGTCTGCTAAGGGAAGCAGGAGACTCCCTTGAAATGGAAAATATAAACCCCTTCCCTCCAAATTGTTATAATTTTGAAATTAAGGGGCTCTCAGGCAAAGATATGGGAGCAGGAATAACAATAATTTTCTTTATTAGGAAAATTAAAAGTACAAATGCAGAGGAGAAGTCAAGACTCATTCTCTTTTCCTGAGACATTCATTGCCCTAAAAGCCAGAATCTGAGCTGTATTTTTCACTGAGGACCAGGTGCACCCAGCTAAGAGGGGACCCAAGGAGCAATTCCCCTGTGCACAGAAATGGAGGAGACAGTGAAGGAAATTCATTATCCTGGGTCCTTCCAAACTCATTCTGAAGCAGTTGTTAGAAATGTGAGCTCAGCCAGTTGCCTCTCCAGAAAGAATAAGATAAAACACAATGAAATGGCTTAGCAGAGTTTTTGAACCCTGATATCCCTATTGATTTTCCATGGACAGCCGGCAGTGATGGACAGCAACAGCACAGTGCCCTTGGGTTGGTTTGCTTATGCTGAGATGCAGAATGTGTCTAAACAAGTCCAGTTTTACTAGAAATTGTCCTCTGGAGCAGAAGTCACCCTTGTCCATCATAATCCCTCAGATCAGCCCCCACCCCATTATTCTCCTTTGAGTGTGGAGTTGACACAAATCTGTTTAAGAACCTCTGATGTGACCCAGGAATTCCAGTGGGAACCATAAGCAAACCAAGGTGTGGGTGAGCCCTGCAAACTCTGCTCTTTAAATGACCTTGAGATCCTCTCTTTATTTCACACAGGCCTTTCCAAATCATTCCTGGGACAGCCTGGTGGGGAGAAACCAAAGGTGTTGGGTGGAAGAATGGCTCATGGGAAGCAGAAGAAAATTCCCGCCTGAGAGCTCCTGAACCATGACACCCTCAGAGGGTTCTTCCAGAACATCATTCCGTGCTCTCATCCTGGGACTGGAGGCCTGCTGGAGCCGGTGGACCCTGCTAGGGGAGCAGATTGCCGAGGTGAGGCTTTCTCCTGCAGTTTCTAATATCTGAATGTGCAATGAGAGACATGGACAATTCTGCGCCCAAATACCCATCCCCAAATCAAGGCTGGGACTAAATGGGAAAGAAAAACTGTATCTCCCCCTATCCTCAGCTCTTCCCCAGGGATAGAGCTGTTTTTATCTGTGAAAATGCATTCTAACATGCCTTTGAAGAAGACCTCTCCTGGCTTGCTTCATCCACTGGCAACAGAATCCATCCCTATCCACCCAGGGCAAAAAGAAAACCTTAAAAAAAAAAAACTTTCCTTATTTTCTTTCCCTTGCACATTTTCAATTAAAATAGATTTATTCAAGCTATACTGAATGTGCCACAAATCTCTTTGCATGGTTAAAGTTGATTAATTGGGGCAGGAAGTGAAAATTAAGAAATGGCAGCAGCTCACAGAGCACAAACGGCCTCTCCCAGGCCTTGTGGGTGATGGAGCACCAGCAGAGGAGCTGGAGCTGGCTCTGCCTGGAGGAGAACAGCCTCCTTCACCTTGGGTTAAACACTCAAGAGCAAAGCTGGGGTGTGGGGGGAGGAGGCTGGCCTCAAAATAATGTGTGTATAATCCTCAAGATAATCAATTTCTTACAGATGTTTTGTAAACTTCCGTGTTCGAGAGCGCAAGCCATAGTACTTTCTGAATCCCCAGGGGTTGTGCTTGATATCCATTTGTTATTTCCTAATGCTATTCAATCTTTTTTTTCCTTTTTTTAAATTTTTTTTTTATTTTTTTTCACATCAGCAGTTGCCACTGCCCCTGCCATTCCTCAGTGAACTTTGCACGTGTTTCCATATTCCTTTCCTTACACTCCCCATAAAAGCATTATCAGGGAAATTCAAAAGCGAGCAGAAAACTGGCATAGCTAATTTGGGCTAATTAGTATGGCAGAAGCTGAGTCTTCTACTTCAGAGGTTCCCATGCCCTCCCATGTCTCCACCTGATCGCCTTGTCCAGCAGCAAACCCAGGAGGCAGCTCCAATTATATCATAACCTCTTCAAACACCAAGCCACTCAAGCTAATTTTATCCTATTAAACAGACTGAAGGATTCAGAAGAAAGGTTCTCCCCCAAAAGCTTCAATTACCAGTGTCCCTGATTACCATCTTTACAATCCTATATGCTACAGTTAAATACTTTTTTCCTTAGTGTTGCTTTCTTGATTTAGATGAAAAGCGAGTATTAAGAGCATGTCTTTTCAACTCAAGCAAGTGACATTCATAAAAAAAAAAAAGGAAAAAGGAAAAAAAAAAAAAGGAGCCTCTCTTGTTATTAGCATGTTTAATCAAAGTCAAGTTTAGAACCGTACAAAGACAATGTAACTGGGGAAATGTAAACATCCCCTCACATCCAGTGGCATTTAAAGCAGCCACAGGTAACTGCCAGGACCAGCAGTGATGGCCAAAAGTGTCAGGGCTAGAAGGAAAATAGAATATAGAAAGAAAACAGCAGGATCTCCGGAGGAAAGGAAATGTGGAATGGTGCTGGGATTAAATCCCACATCACTAATCAGCAATAAAGGCAGAAAACAGCCCCCAAGGAGCTGGGCTGGTTCATCCTTCCTTGCAGCAGCACGGGGTGACCCTGGGCACACCTGGCCAAGCACACTCACCTGGGTCACAGGTGTGCCTGGCCCCAGTCCCAGGGTGGCCTCAAGTCCCCACTCTCCATCCCTGTGGCTGCCCTGAGGGCCAGGAGCTCACTGGAGAACAGCTGGAGAACAGCTGGAGAACAGCTCCCAGTGTGCCTGGCCAGTGCCTCCTCCCAGGGGGCTGCAGCCTTGGCTGCTGCTGCTACAGTTCAAATAATTCAGGCTATTATTTTTAACAACAGAGGGGAACATGGAAAATACATATATATATATATATTTTATATATGTATGTATTTTCCACGTTCCCCTCTGTTGTTAAAAATAATAGCCTGAATTATTTGAAGTGTAGCAGCAGCAGCCAAGGCTGCAACCCCTCTGTTGTAGAGGGCAATCTATATCTATATCTATATCTATATCTATATCTATATCTATATCTATATCTATATCTATATCTATATCTATCTATCTATATATATGTGTGTGTGTGTATATATACACACACATGTATCTATATATATATACACATATATACACATATATACATATATATACATATATATGCCCACACAGACATGCATACATATATGTGTGTATATGTGTATATATATATATATAGTGTATATATATATATATATACACATACATACATATATGTATATATATATATATATATATATATATAAACTGAACCTGGGGGAAGTTCAGCTGCTGGCAGTACCATTTATGTGGTTTGGTATATGGTATATACTGAAAGCATTTATGTGGAAATGAGGATCATGAGGATTTTTATCACCTGGGAACTTCAGCAGCACAAACCATAACAAAAACACATCTAGCATTTTTAGAAGGAACACACCCTTTGCCTTCCCCAGCTAGACTAATTTTGCTTATTCCTCTTCTTCCACTGGCAGTAATTGTTTCAAACACACTCACAGCTTAATATCCTTGTTTTCTTTTGGGTCATCCCATCTTGTTAGCTCCCAGCCCTTCACAGGCTGGAGGCATTTGGGGGTTGGATTTCACTGCTGATCTACTCCTCCTTGCAGTTGAAAATGAGCATTTTTCTTTTCCTCTAGAAACAAACAAACAAACAAACAATTTCTGTCGTTTAACAGAAATTGAATGAGTTTCACCCAATTGCCCACACTCCGGGTGATAGGGAGGTGCTATTGTCTGAGGACAATGATTCTCATGCAAATGAAACAACAGCTAAACAAGAATCCTCCCTATCTCTGTTTGGGCCAATTTTCTTAACGTTTCAGCAGAGCTTAATCTGTTGGCAGAAGTGTTTAGGCCCATTAACAGCTAAAGTCACAGAGTCCACAACTCACCCTGCTGACAGTAAACACGGAATTTGAGGAATGGCCTTTAAACAATGGCTAAGCCACAAACCATTTTGTCATCAAATGCTGTGAAAGGCATACGGGCTGATGATTTTCTTCCTTGGGTTACAGCGATTTGAAAGCCCCCGAGTGCCCAGCACCCTCCAGGCTTAAGTTACAGCTGTTTTATTTGCCTTTCCAGCCCCGTGCTGCAGGTGTGCTGCCCACGAATTACTCATTCCAGGGCTTCATATTATTTATTTGTGTTGACTTGGAGGCCAGGGCCACCCTGTGCTCAGGACAACACCAAGCTCTGTGTCCTGCAGGGCAGATTCCTGGATTTAATTGTGTTCAGGGAGTCCTGTGCCCACATCCTTGCCTAAAAATCCCCCATTGCTGAGGAGCTTTAAGATCCCTTCCCATCCTATGACTCTGTTCCTGTGGAAAAGATAAAATTTATCAAGGGGGAGAGAAATTTATAGTAATTTCTGAATAATGAATTGATAAGTAAAACCCATAAGGCTGGAATCCTGGCAGCTGGGATGGGGATGGGGATGAGGATGGGGATGAAGATGAGGATGCTGGGGCTGCTCACCCGTGTTTCCCAGTGAGAAGCTCTTCTGGGCAGTGCTGCAGGAAATAAATTTGAACCTCACTGCCTGAATGGCACCTGAGTTTATCCCCTTTCCCTGGGGAAAGAAGCACCAAGGGATGGCAGATTGTTGGAATGTTGGGGGACACAAGACAGATGATGGACTTTGGACCTGGTTAACATAAGAGATTTGATAACAGGATGCCTTGGCAAAAGCAAATGGAACTTTGAAAATTAGACCTAGATTGCAAGAAGATTCATCCCCATCTCTCTCCATCACCGACAGCAGATGGCTGCAACCCAAAAGACTTTTTCCAAACTTCCCTGGAGTTGTTTGGAGGATTCACCTCTGGAAACTCACGATGCCAACCCCATCTGCCTCCCAGGCACTTTTCTGGTTTCTCCACAGGACAAACCAAAGAACAGGGAAGGGAGGAGAGGAATGAGGAGCGGGGCAGGTATGGAATGTTCCAGCTGCACACCCAGCTATCCCCTGCTTTGATTTGTTCAGGCTCCATTCAAACTGCGTAGCATCCACCACTGCCATGAGGAATCCCCATCAGGGATAGCAGGGAATGAGAGAGAAGGAAGGGAAAAAAAAGATGGAGTGGGAGAGAGTTGGCTGTGCCTGGCACCAGCATGGAGATCTCTTCACCATTCCACAGCTCTGGAATGCCACATTTCCCTCCTCCATCTCTGGCATTCATTGCCATTCAGGGCAGGTGAAAACATGAGGTTATTTTGGTATGGTGACTTCTGAGCAACACTTTGGCAATTCCTTGCCCCAGCCTTGGTGTAGATTGGTCCAGAGCAACAAAACCACATTTTTTTCCCAGTTAATTAGTTCTGCAGCAAAGATTCTGGGGTTTGTTGGAATATAAGTGAAATGAAATGAAATGAAATAATTAAATTAAATTAAACAAAATTAGAAGTGAAAAAATTAGTAATATAAAATACACTCATTAAAAAAAAAGTAAAATTAAGAAAGCTTGTGGCCAAATTTTTCTGCCCTTCCAGTTTTTTAAGTAGATGCTACAGTGCTTCAGGGAAGTTTTTTAAAATGAAAAGGTATCAGTCAGTAGATTAAACCATGTTATTCCTTGATGCCAGATTTGTTTCATTTATATCTTTAGATCACCACGGTTACAGTGACACTGCTGCCAACTGCTAATTAAATGTGGGAGGAAAGGTTTGTGAGGCTTTTTTTTACAGATGGCAATTGGGAACTGCTCTGGTGCTGCCAGTACCAAGCCATAGGGGTGAGACCAGAAATGGATTTTTTCCATTTTTTTCTTCTGTACAGCTGCGAGTGATGTGGTTCCAAACAGCCTCACCTGTGTGAGGAGGTGGCTGCTGGGTGTGGCGTTGGCTGGTGGCACAAAAACTCATCCCAGCTCCTGCTGTGGTGGCCCCATCCCACCTCTCAGCCCCTCATAGGAGCATTTAGCTTCAGCTTTTCCCTGACTCCAAGCTGATGTGAACAGATGGAGAGGCTGGGCATGAATTATATGAATGAGAGTTGGAAGCACAAGGAAAGGATGAAAATTAAGAGTTTATCACGGAGCAGACACCTTTACCAGCAGCACCAGGACCACAGGGATGTATTTTCCCAGAAGAGTGTGGCAGCAGCACTCCACAAAGTTCACTTTTTGCTGGGCTGAAAGCTCTTTTCCCTAAATTTAACATACTACAGAGCCCCTACAATTCCCAAAATACCAACCAGAAATACGCCTTGGTAACAAAGTGGAGTTTATGCAGCAAGCAAGCCTTTGGATCTACAAGGCAGCATCAAAGAGGGGATCTAATGAAATTTTAAAAAGGAACAAGCCATAAAACTCAGATCAAAGACTCTGAATCGTTTTGCTTATTTCTGACAGACCTGAACATTTCTTGGGAGAGTTTCTTCTAAAAGAAATAAATAAACCACCCTCTTAAAGCCACAGCAGGACATTGCCCCATACATTTACATAAATATACACACACACACACTTATGTATACAAATAAAATGCCCACAGACAATCAGTCTGCAAGATTTGATTCTGCAAGACTTTGCTCAGGATGTCTGGATTTGGATGTGGGAGAGGAGCCCAGGGTGCCAGGCTGAGCTGGCCAGAATGAGGAGGCACAGCTGCCTCATCTGGCTTAGCAAGACATTTATAAGGTACTGAACTCAGGATGCACAGCAGAGATGTTGAATCAATCATGAAATTTCATTTATTAGAATTATCAGACAGGCAAGAAAAATCTGACTTGTATTGAGCGTGCAAGGACGTGCCATCCAATTTGGAAGTTTTCGCTCCCCTTTGAGGAATTGAAAAGATTTCACAGCTTTCCTTTTTTAGGGGAAGGTACAGATTGAAGCTGGATATCTTGCTGGAAAAAGTATTTCTTCTTCTGGGTGTTATCAGAAGTGACAATGATCTCAGCTTAGTCCCAGCTAATCAGAATGTGCAATCAGACACCACATGGTGTTTCTGCCTGCAGGTGAGGCCAGAATTAATACACCTGAGTGATCCAGGGGCCTTTGGTGGGCAGTAGAACCCTCTGCCCATGGCCAAGGTTCTCTGCTGCAAAGGGAGGCAGAGATGGGCTCAGAATTCATCTCTCCATGGACAGAGTTTCATCCGAAACATGGGGTTCCAGTTTTGGGGAGCACTAGGATCTCCTTCTCAGTTACCTAAACCCAGCCACTCGAACTTGGCGAGCCCAAACCTTCACCCCAAACGCGAGCATGGCATGAATGGAGCAGTGAAAGTTAATCAGCATCATTAAATCTGTCAGAGCAGCAGGTTATTAAAATCACCACCATTCACTCTTGGAAATGGGAACAAAAAATTACGCCCTGGCTTTCTGAGCCTGTTTGTCTTGTTTTCCCACACTGCTCATGAATTACTCCAGTATATTACAATGTCCTCTATCCATCTTCATTAGCATTGTGAGCAAATTGTATTGGGCTGTAATGCAGCGTTTTTTTGTATTTTTTTTTTGGTATTGTACAAACATACACGGTGTACAGAAAATGGGCAATTTAATATGAAAAGAATATTGTGCCTCAGAATTTTTATTTTCTAAACAGTCATTTCAGTTGGGAATTATTGCACGATTTGTGCATAATTTCTCATGGATAGTTATTTAAATATAAATAGGGAAAATATGTAAGTCCATATGGCGGCTATCTACCCTTTCTTGATGCCTCTCCATATTTTTAATAGTGCAATAAACAAAAGATAAAAACATCTCTAAGCCACACACTAGTCAAAAGAAGATAATTGTGCCTCTATGTGTTTATTGTAATTTGAATGTGCTTCAATTAACTTTCCTCAATATTTCCCAGTTCTTTTAAAAGAAACTTAAATTGGTTTTTATTTTGTGAAATTTGTTTTCTGTGCAATAAGGAAAAAAAAAAAGAAAACCACAATGCCTTTGTTTACCTCATTATGGATACATCCAATGCAGGAGTGAAGCTCAAACTCTTTATTCCCAACAACCTTTATTTTATTTTTCCATTCTCACATGCTTCTTATCATACTTTAAGTAAAAATACCAAATTTCTAGTGCTCCCGAGGAAGAGGCAACTAATCATCACTCAATATATCACATATCAAAGCGTGGTGAAACATTAAAATGGCAGAAAAGCAAACTCTTGCACTTTTGCACTGCAGTCACTTTTAAAAGATGAGAATTTATTACCCTTTCCTCCTCTAAATCATCAGGGCCACCAGAACAGAGAGAATATATCTGGAATGCTTGTTGTAATTAACCTTGAGGCTTTTATTTAAACAAGGTCAAACATTTTAACAGCTCTATAAATCAAGGTTGGGTCCGCATGGCTCTATAGCATCAGGCTAATGGCAAAATGCACACGGAATACTTATTAAACAACATTTATTTACAGGAAAAAATATCCTGCAGGCTTCAGGGGGCCACACCCACAGGCAGAGCCAGCACTGAGGATGGATATCCAGCTCCAGCCCCGACCAAACGCCCCAAGGTGATCTCTGGAATGCTGGAATGTGCTTTTTTTAGCTGCTTCCAAGGAGCCCAGCCCCAGGTATGGGCAAATTAGGTCATCTGCAAATGAAGTGCATTTCAAATGTGATTGCAAAATTACAGGAGGTAGATTGCAAACATCCCAATGTCTGCTGTTCCCATCCTTAATGTTGTCTGATTTTTATTTACTCCTCTGTGTCAGCCAGGTTTTACTGGAAGGAGAAGGAAGGAGGAGATGTGAGTTGAGTAAGATGAACTGCTGCCTCATAGTGACATTAATCAGTCTCTAGAATTAACACCTTTGGATTCCTCCAGCCATTCTGGGTTATCTCCTCCTTATTAATAAAAAGTCAGTTATTTATGAGTAATTTTTTTCTGCATGGGGAACATCAATATTTCTATTTTACACTGTAAATAAACAACAGCTTTCAAGTCACCCCTGTTCATAGTTTCACACTCTGTTCAGTGTCAATATGAAGAATATGACAAGTCACAGTGCCTGACACAGTTCCTTTACCTGGTGCTCCTCTGCACAGGCATCCCTTACCAAAAATCCTCTCTGAAACCAAGGAGGTCCACATGGAGAACAGATGGCCACCAACATGTGTGACCCTCCCGATGCCTTGGGAAGGCTGATGTAGAACAGAGGCTGGACAGAGTTAAAGAATAAAGTAGGGATTTATTAGGAGGCCTCAAAGGATCCACCTTGGGCAGCACAAGAGCCCAGCCAGGACTGCACCCGAGGTGAACCTAAAATTGTCCCAAAATGCACGACTGGTCCTGTCGTCTCTCACTTTGATAAGTTCAGCTCCATTTCCATATTGCAGTCCTTGGTCCAATTCCAGCTTTAGCCCCTGCAGTCCCATCCTTGTTTTTCTCTCTCCAGCCCACGGGGTTTGTGCTCCTGGGCTGAGATTTGGATCATTTGTCCTTGGTGCCCAGCTGGAGCAGGAATTGTTTTGTCTCCCTGCTCTGTGCACAGAGCTCAGCATCCCCTGATGTGAAGCCCAGACCCACACACTAAAGAAGCACAGAACCTGAAAAATAGAAAAGCTCAAACCTGGGGCATCACTCCCGGCTGTAAAATGCATACCCATCATCATTTCCCTAAATGGCTCAGGTAATTTCTCCTCAAATATTTCTTGGCTGTGAAATGTTTTTTCTCAGCCTCATGGTGTATGAATTACCCAGACCACACTCCATGCTCGCTCTCCTAAATTTCACATCTGGTTTTGCCACAGCCACCTCCCACTATGAGCTCTGGGTGCCTGAAAACTTTGGTGCTGCTGCACCTGGGACATCCTCCTAAACCTAAACCTCATCCCTGTCACCTGGCCACAGAGTATTCTGTCATAGAAACCCAGGATGGTTTGGGTTAGAAGGGACCTTAAAGATCATCTCGTTCCAACCCCCAGCCAAAATCACATCCCACCAACAGTGAAGGTGAAGAGAGAAACACTTTTCAGCATCTGCATTCACCATTTTAATTGACTTCTCCTTCCATTTGCTCCCCTCCTTTGCCCTCCAATACTGAGCATTCTGGCTGCTGTAGAAACCCCCAGGAAAAAAAAAACCAAAACAAAACAAAACCCCGAAAATCGACAAACAACAGTCGTGCTAAATAAGATTTTTATGTGTGGGTGTTTAAGTATCCGCGTGAAGCAAATTTCTACCCTCTTCTCATCAGAAAAGGAAGGAGACCATGTGAGTGATGTGACCAATTACCGCCCGAGCACCCCAGAGCAGCTCCTGAATATTCACGTCCAATTGCTCCTTTGGTGGAACAATTGGTTTGAACACTTTGAAAAGGCAATGATGTCAAATGTGCGGCGTGATTAAACGCGGCGAAATTACCAGCCGTTCAGCTGAAAGAGAAGCTCTGTTTCCCTCCCAGGGTAATTCTCCTCTCGAATTTTGCTCTGATGGGAGCAGGGAATACCGGGATCTGTCAGGGGCAAAGGTGCAGCTGAGTTTTGGGGGCAGCACAGACAGGGATGCTCATGGGAGCTTTGGTAAGGGTGCACCAAGCCAAAATCCTCCTCTTCACCCTCATCTTCCTGCAGAATGACACCTCCACCCCAGCTGGAGCAAGGCAGAGGTGAATTTTGCAAGCACACCCCGGTGTAAATGTGATTCCAGTCAAAGATTTTCAGGGCCAAGTGCCTGTGGGTTGAATTGTCCAGAGAACCAGCAAAGGCTATGCGTGTTCCATCAATACCACCCACATTTGGGAGCTTCCTGAACAGGCAGGGAACACCCCAAACCCTCAGTCCTGCTGTTTTGTTCATGCCTGTTTCTGTCATCACTGAAAACGGCTTATAATTATAAAAAATAGATCATTAATTCTGCCATACTCTTTTAAAAATGCTTATACAACATCCGTTCTGTGACTGACTCATACCCATCCAAGCATTTTTTGTTGCAGTACACAGAGCAGTGTGTGCTTCCCAGATGGCAGAAGGGAGCTGGGAGCATCCGTGAGGAGGAAGAAGGGAATGCATCCTGCAGGATCACATCTTCTGCTGAGCCCTTGTCAGGGAGAGGGCCACAGGAGCACTGCCCAGCTCCAGCTGCCCAGGTCTGGGCCCACCTCTGGAGTCAATTTCTCTCCTCCTGGCCCCCCTTTGAGGAAGGTGATTCACATTATTGTAAATAAAATATTTTTTTTCTTCTTAACAAGTTACTGCCACACATTTTGTGAATGTGCAAAAGGCTTCTCGATGCAGAAGCCTAAAATGATGAAACAGCCTTTATAAAATCCTCCCTGAAACTAGAGAACTTTTTCTTTTCCATCCTTTCTTCTTGTTTCCTACCCAGAGATCTGAGCAAATTTTCCTTATCCATAGGCTCCCCCATGCCCTCAAAAAAAAAAAAAAGGGGGGGGGGAAAGACTGTATTCACTAATTATACATCCTGAAAAGAATTTGGTTCAGTGTAAGATGATCCTAGTGATATGCTAATCCTTTTTTCTGCTTGGTGCAGCCTGAAGCCTGTGTCTAACATTTTTTTCAACTGTATGACAATAAAAGTTGTGGCAACAAAAGGAATAAATGGGCAGCTAAAGAAGGTATAGCTGAAACACATGGCAGACCAGTTCTCTCCTCTCCTTCTGGCTGCTCTTTTGTAGGCTCTGGTTTGGTATCCTCAAGTCAATAGCCGAAAGCCAGCCACCTTAGCAACTTAGTATGACACCCAAGCCCTCTCTCTTTACATTCATGAATAGTCAGCAAGCAGCAGACAAAATAGAACTAATCTTTTTTGACAGAATTGTTCAATTTTAGAGGAAAGGCTTTTGAGGCACCTTCCATACATTTGCAGAATATGAGGCAACAATGGCCACCACCACATTTTGGACAAAAGGACGACCAGGGGTGCGAGCGCGCACACGCACCACGGCCGTCAGCAGAAAATATTGCAGCCAAGTTCAAGCCACTGCAGGATGTGCCCATTGTTAGGGGGAAAGCTGGCAGGCAAGAAAATAAATAAATTATATTTTTAAAAAAAAAAACCCCTCCATTGTTTTGTTGCTGATTATTAAACATACACATCCTGATAATGCGTGATTAGGGTTATTTGTCTTGATTAGCCCAAGTTAAGGGAGCTGATTAATATCCACTCTATAATTTCCTGTCATAGGCTGATAACTTCATCTTTTTTTTTTTTTCCCCTCTCTTTGGACCAATGAATCTTATTGCAAAACACATTCAATCCTGCAGGTTCTCGCCTGCATTTAAAAGCTGGTTTTGCCATTTCGAAATCCTGCCACTCACAAGTCCAACGTGTGCAGGGAAGGGCATTCCTGCTTTTCCCTTCTCTTCCTTCCATTTAATGCAAGCATAACTGTATCTCCAAAGAGAGAAAGCAGGGAAGAGATAATAATAATAATAATAATAATAATAATAATAATAATAATAATAATAATAATAATAATAATAATAATACAATAATGATGCAATAATAATACAATAATAATTATAATAATAACAATAAATGCACCCGGTCTATGGGCAAAACCAGAAGTTAGCAACATGGTCCATGCAGCTGCAACACTGCATTTAAAATTCAGTTTACTCCTAGGAAGAGGGCTAATCCTGCCCCTGTAATTCCCTACAGCCAAAATGTACCCCCCTCCCTGAGTGACAGTGCAATGCAAAGACACTCGCACGCTTATCTTCCCCAACCAGATGGCCGACTTGGATCAATGCACACACGCCACGATCAATGGGAGCGATAAAGAATTAGGAAAACAGTGGTACATGCTCCCAGAAAGCTTGTACACTGCATAATTATTTTATGATTCTACACATGGCTACATGTGATACTGGAGTCAAGAAGGAAAAGGATAATTAGAGAGCCAGAAAAGCACCCGTACTGCACTACACACTTTGTCAGTCAGCAGTTCCCACTCGGCTCAACTCACCGCCCTTATCTCCTCTCCTGCCCCCTTGCAAACGAATTTAGGGAATATGTAAAATATTAGGGGGAGGCGGCTTCTGGGTTACCGGCACGGGATACGGGAGATTTTCGTGTCCTGTGATACAGCAGCAAAAAAAGTTTTTGTGCGAGGGGTGGGGAGGGACCGTGCGAGCATCACCCGAGGGTGGCATCCCGGGGCACCCCGAAGCCTTCCAGGGCTTTGTTGGGAGAGGGACACATCCCCATCCAGTCGGTAAAACACAGCTGCACCGTTCCTCTCTGGGTCTGGGGTTTTTTTCCCCCTCCTTCCCTCCCCAGAGCGATTTGGTGATTGGCTCCTTGTATCCAGCCCGTTTTGAAGGGAAGAGCAGGGGAGGGGGCAGGAAAGAGCTGATGGATCGACACAGAATAAATATCAAAGCTGGACGGTCACGGCTGCGGATGTGTGTGGCAAAGAGCACACGAGCGAGATGAGGGAGCAGAACAATGCCAGGCGGAGCGCTGCCCTCGCTGGCAAGGCGGGCAGCGCTTCCCAAAAACACCTCGGTGTCACCGCCTGATGCCACCGAGGCACCGCCACCTCCTTGTCCCGCCTGCACCAGCGTGACACCACCCTCTGATTGCTGCTGGGACCGCGGGGATGGGAGGCACCACACCAACAGGACCTTCCTGCTGGTGGGACCTGGCATGGGGAGGTCATGTTGTAAATGCAGTGTTGCAGGGATAGGAAATGCCCAAAATGCATTGTGGAGGGTTCACCAACCAACCAACCAACCAACCAACCAACCAACCAACCAACCAACCAGCCGAGGAGCAGGGGGTGTGCCAGAGAGTTGGAGCTCTGGGTGGAAGGGCGCAGTCACCAATGTCCCTTCTGCAGCTGCTTTTCCTGCAGAGGTGGCACCTCTGGAGACTGTGGTCCAGAGATACCTGCCCAGGTCCTTCTGCAGGGAGAGGCTCACCCTGCATCCTCTCACCCTATCCCAGCACAAACCAGGGCCAAACAGCACTTTTCAGTAAATAAAGGAATAGACATTGTGGTGGTGACGTGTTTGGAAATGTCCCTGACGCCACCGAGGCACCGCCACCTCCTTGTCCTGCCTGCACCAGTGTGACACCACCCTCTGATTGCTGCTGGGAACGTGGGATGGGAGGCACCACACAGGACCTTCCTGCTGGCAGGACCTGGCACGGGGAGACAGGGGTAGGAAATGCCCAAAATTAATTGTGGAGGGTTCACCAACCAGCCAGCCGAGGAGCAGGGGGTGTGCCAGAGAGCTGGAGCTCTGGGTGGAATGGGGCAGTCACCAGTGTCCCTTCTGCAGCTGCCTTTCCACAAGTGTCACCTCTGGAGACCATGGTCCTGAGATACCTGCCCAGGTCCTTCTGCAGGGATGTTTCAGAGAGGCTCACCCTGCATCCCCTCACTACAAACCAGGTCCAAACAGCACTTTTCAGTAAATACATGAATAGACATTGTGGTGGTGACATTTGGAAATGTCTATTTTAAACACAAGGCTTTAAAATTGGGGTCTCTCCTACTGACATTTGACTTGAGATAAGACCAAAGCCCAGAGTCCTTTTTTTGACATGTGGAGTAAAACATCTCTGAGGTGCTCTCCAAAAGCATGTCCAAAAGTCCCCCCAAAAAGCATCTGCACTTTATTCATCCCCTTACTCAAACACAGCACACTGGACAGGCAAAGGCCCCAAACTGCAGCAGGTTCATGAGTAGAAACCACCCCTGTGGAGCTGTCTGTGGGGCTGGACAGGTGATCAGGGACACCTCCTGTGCAACAAGTGACTCACAAGTGCCTGCAGCTCCAGCCATGAACACTTCTGCTGGTGGCATCTGTGAGGAGGGGGATGAAGAGGACACTTAGAGACTCCTAATCAAGGTGCACTCGCTCGAGGGACCACCTTGGCTGGGATTTAAAAATCCGGGATGATTTATAATCCTGTACAATAGGATTCCACCTGCTATAACCAGCCTGCTCTGATAGGTGTTGACTTTCACTGGTGTCACTGTCACAGCAGCATTGGTCCATCTGAGCAGGTGTGCATTGACCAAAGTCTTGGACAGGCAGATCTCTGGAAGAGGTGGACAGTGTGTAAGCCAAGTGCCTGTTTCAACCTCTTAATCAAAATTTGTCTATGAAAAAAAAAATCCAATTTTTTGGACAGACATGAAATTTTTGTTGGTACTTCTGTTTCTTTTGATACTTCCCAGCTATGAATGAAAAACTCCTATAACATTTCCTTTCTTTTAAAACTGCCATTTTTGGGTAAAAGTTTTATTAAAGACTTATCTCAAATTGAATATTTATCATAGAAATTTAAAAAAAAATCTCAGTTTTAGTTCTCAAATTTCTTCCTTTTTTTATGGTCAAATAACGATAGGCGCTTCAGATAGAGAAGGGAATTGTTTCCAAAATTTCTCATGAGAAATAATTGCCTCCACTAATCATTGTTCCCACAAAGAAAAGGTTCTTTAGTGACACAGGTTCTGCCTTTGGAGTTGGCATCACACTGGGTAACAGCATAATTAGAAACAGAGAGATGTAATAACTCTCCAGGCTGGAACTGATCTGTGCGAGATCGGTTTTGCCTCGCTTGGAGATGGACTATCCATTTCTGGAGTGCAGTTTAATTACTTCTGCGGTAGCAGGTGGTAAATTCTGCATCTCCCCTGAATGGCAAAGCTCCTCTTCTCCTCAGCCCAGTTCCCTGCACCTTTGCTGGGTCCATCCTCTTCCTCCCTGGGTCTGTCTCTGGTATTTTCCTGCTGTAGCAGCTTCAATGGACAAATTCCACCCTTTCTTGGGGTAAGAGAAGACCTAGAGCCACAGCTGCAGCCAAAGAAAGCACATTACCACTCAGAGCAGGACTTTTTTCCAACCTTCTGTGTATTAGTCAGTCTTTCTAATACAGAATTTAATAACCTGACAGATGCCTTAAATTTTGGCAGCTGCCTTGTCTCCCTCAGGACAGGCAGGGATAGCTAAAAAATGTGGGACACCTTGGCCATGTCTGCTGTTTCTTGGCCAGGCTGCTGCCAGAGGTTTTAAATATCACACAAATATCAAGGTATTGACTCTAGAATGGCTGGATTATCATCCTTTTTAACATCCTGTGTTTTTTGTCCTCTGGTGGGGCTGGTCCCTGCCACTCATGGAGTAATTTGAAGTTCCCATGCCATGGCCCCTGCTCTGGATCAAGACTGGAAGTGCAAATAAGGGTCCTGTCATGATAAAGGGTGTGAAAACCACCTGGGACCAGCTCAGAAGCTCAGCAGAGCAGCTCAGAACCCCACCCCTGCTGTGGATCCTCCCTGTGATGGGAGCACAGCCAGCTCCACGTGGAAAGCCCCCTGATAAGGAGCACCTCGGGGTGGCTGCTATGAAAAGTTTCATGCAAACCTCTTCCACAAAGTCTCAGAATCATAAAATCCCAGAATGGTTTGGGTTGGAAGGGAGCTTCAAGACTGCACTTGAAGGGAGCTTCAAGGGGGTTTCCAGCCCCCTGCCATGGGCAGGGACACCTTCCACTATCCCAGGTTGCTCCAAGCCCCGTCCAACCTGGCCTGGAACACTTCCAGGGATGGGGCAGCCCCAGCTTCTCTGGGCACCCTGTGCCAGGGCCTCAGCATCCTCACAGGGAAGAATTTCTTCTTAACATCACATGTAAATCTCCCCTCTGCCAGTTTAAAGACCACCAAATAAAAGACAAATCTGTTGAAAGAAAATAACTCTGCAGACCAGTGCCCAGAACTCTTACAAAAGGAGAGCCAAGGTACCTTTGGTACCCTGCAAGTGCAGGGTGAGACATCACATTTCTGCAGGTGATAACACTCAACACTGATGCTGTTCCTAATGACTTGCAGGAATTTCTGAAATAAATGAAAAATGTAATTTACTTCTTAGCTATTGAGAACAAATCAGACTTAAATTGTCCCAGAAGCAAGTAGGCTGGCAGAGACGCAAACAACAATTTTTTGTGTCTTTTCTAGATGTTAGGGTTGTTGGGTTTTTGTTTGTTCTCTCTCTTCTCTTCCCTTATTTCCTGCTTAATTTTAGGTTCCAGTTTTGGCCTTGAACAGTAAAGCTGTTATCAGAGAGCAGTGCCTTGGACTCATGGAGGCTCTCAGAAAATATTGGTGCCATCTTCCATAAAACATTTTAAACACATGCTATTTGTTTTTAGTCTCCCTTCTGGTTTTACACCCTACAAAGAGGACATTTAATATGTACAATAGAATTAATAGGCATGCAATGTAAGCAGGACTTACATTCAAAATACACTTCCACAAAACAAAGGAGCAGCTGTGAAAATGTAGAGTCCGCTGAAAATTTTCTACTTGGGTATCACATTTGCTAAAAGATTTACTCTGCAAAGTTTTATCTAATTTCCCATTCATTCAATTAAGGAGAGAGATAAATTCCCAAATCCCAAGAGATTAGGGGGAACTATGTTTAGCTCCCCCTTAGCCTTGCAATCCAGCCCATGTTCAGTTTCATGATTATCACTCTAAAGCTTGTGTTTACAGGCTCTGGGCTGCTGATAGGGGAGCACCTCCATCTCCCACCAAATCCAGAGGGATTTGGAAGTCCTCAGGATGGAACAAATCCCTCCAGATCAGGAGGATTCCAACCACATGGGACAAAACACCCCATTCTGCAGGGCCAGGGCAACTTAGTGAGGGTCGGGTTTTGGGCAAGCTGGTCCAGGGAAAGGTGGGGCGGGTTGGAACTTTGGAGCTAGGTGGTCTTTAAGGTCCCTTCAAACCCAAACCATTTTAGGGTTTTACAGTTCTGGGAGTGGTATTTCAGCTGTTCTGGAAGGAATGGGCAAAGCTCATGGGTTACCAAGGATTTCAGTGCAAGAAGCGAACACCTGCCGACATCTCTTAGAAATGAATCACCTGCTAAAGCAGAGGAAAACAGATGAAGCTAAAATTAATCACTGTTCTCCTGGTACCTGAATCTCATATCCTTATCAACTTGCCTAGGCAAAGACACCACTATTTTTTGGAACAAAACTAGAAAAACTTACCAATGTTTTGTTGAAAATCAGTCCAGAATTCTGCTTTTAATCATTAGTGTAATTATTTTCTGGAGTCAGCTACCTGTTTAAAGGGAAATATGGATCTTGTGGCTGACAAATGGGTAGAGAGGTTGAACATGGAGACACTCATCCTGAAAACACTGAGCTCTGAAGGAGATTCCTGGCCATCTTATGCACCAGGAGAAGGCACAGCTGAAGTGTTCCCATGTCCCACCTCTCAGTCAGTGGCTGGGAGTTGCTGGCAGCACAAACACAGAGCTGCTCTTGCCTTATTGAATTTATGACCTAATTATAACAATGATTGTGGGTTGCAAGAGTGTTTCCTGCTATTTACACCTCCCATGCTTCAGTGGGTTATGGGGATGGGCAATTCCAGCACCCCACAGACCAAAGGGAAACTGAATTTCCTGCAGTCCTGGTAGGCAAGGTGTCCTCATGTCCTTTTGTTCCAAACACTAATGAACAGCAGAAGTGTAGAGCAGCAGCTCCTTTATGCATTCAAGGCAAAGCATTTGGCAGCAGGTTTGATGAGACCATTACCTCTCACATTGATCTGCATTGTCTCAGGAAGTTCTGATTTTCATCCATTTCATCCATTCTTCATTCATCCCTAAACTTCTGCTTGGATTGAACATTCTTTGTGGATAAAAAAAATCTTGTTGGTGAGGGTTTTTTCCCTTTAAAAGCACAACAGATCCACAAACAGGCTGTGGCAACTGTGGTATTTCTCCTCCTGCTGCTGCAACTACCACTGTAATTGGAATTGAACCTCTCTTGATACCTTGATGAAGAATTAATTTCCAAAACCATCCCCAGGTATGGAGAAGCTTGCAGATTTGAGCTTCAGATAACAAACAAGGTTATTTGACAAGCACTAATATAAAATGTTAGCTCCTTCATGTTTCAAAGCAGGAATACTTCAGGACACTAAACAGACTTTCTTGGATTTTAATGTCTTTTTGTAAAAAAACGAAAAAAACTAGGCAAATGCTGGAAAAGACCAAAGATTTTATTCTAAATGTTACCAGAAATTTCTGATTAAACGTTTGTGAATACACTGCCTGGTTTTAATAAGCTTAGAAACATCATCAGCAATTAATGGCTGAGCCAGAACGATGCTGCACAGTCAAGCAAGGGTAATTGTGCTCATTATATTGCCAGAGATGCAGCTGATCAAAAAGGAAAAAAAACTGTTTTCCCTGAAGTTTCTACACACTCTTTAGGTGGAATCAGCACTGAGTTCACAGGAAATAATCAGGCAAAGGAGCTGCTCACCAACCTGTGGTGCCTCACACACCCCCAACACTCACAGAAGGTCTCACACTTCATGTGAGTATCTCTTTTTCCAAGGCCATCTCTGACTTTTTAGCCATTTCACCTGAAATATCCACATTCATCCCTCAAGGAGCAACACCAGCCTCTGGTCATTCTGCATTGTGGAGGGCAAACATTGAGGGACAGCAGGGGGTGTGGATATGTCTGCTGATAAACTGCTTTTTGGAGGCGAAATATCCCAGTGAATTTACTAGGAAAGATGAATACGGTGGAACCCCCTTACTACAAAAAGTGAAAAAGCTAATTTTTTTTTTTTTTTCTACAGTGACATAATTACAGTCACCCAAGAATGTGAGAGAAGCAATGTCTGCAGGCAGAGGATAAAAGCTCAGCTGACACAGCTGGAAATAGGACAGACAAACCACTTTCACAACAAAAATTATCGTTGTTTTTTTTTAATCCAAAGCTGGGATTCTGAAGTTTGGCTTTCCCACCACTGTCTCTTTCCAGAATGGGACAACCTGGACCACCCTGAAAAATTGCAACTCCCTCTGAAACCAAAGGTCAGCAGTGGTGACTCCATAAAGGAGTTGCTGGCTTTGTTTGGGCCTTGCTCTGCATATGAACAAGCACTTCACCCATTCCCCTCACCCTGGCCCCTCATTTCCATAATTACCTGCATTTATTGCTTACTGTGAATATGATGCATTTAATGCCTCTATTTATCCAAAGGGGGCCTGCAGCTGTAGGTGCTGTGCTGCACCTACAGGTTTCTGTAATGGGTTGGTGCTTTCTTGGCCAGGGCAACCAAGCACCAGCTCCCTCCAGGGATACACAACAGCCTCTCCTCCAAGCCAGCAAGCTGTTGGTTATGGCAATATTGCTTAGTGATGTCTATTTTAAAAGAAATGCTGCCAATATAATGTCTGCACCCACATTTTCAACAGAAAGACTTGAACTACAGCTCATTTTTTACCAACTCCCAGTGCCATGCCTTTTAAAGCTCTGTTTCTGAAAAAACATTTCCTTTGCCTCAGAGAAAAGAAAGTTGCTCCTTGTGCAAAATGGATTGTTTAAATCTATGGTGAGCCCTTTAAGTTTTTAAGCTTTGTGGGGAAATATTTTGCATGAGAACCACATGTGCAATATTATTTAATTTAATGAATTTAATATTTCATGAAGGTTCAGAGAGGAGACAAAAAAGGGATTGTGATGAGGTTCAGCACCAAACTCAATTCTGCATCTCAGCAATAATTCACCAACATAATTCCCTCAAGGACTCACATCAGCTCAGCCTGGAGGAAAGACAGTTCAAGGAAAAGGCTCTGAGCCTTTAGGCACAGATGCCCTCTCTCAGAAGCCAGGAGGTGTAAGAGCCTGAATGAGGGATGTGGGACTCCAGGAGCTCTTCAAAATGCAGTTTATTCCATCCAAGAGTTACAGCAGTCCAGGGTCGTGGGTGACAGAGCCTGTGCCTACAGCTGTCAGCTCCAGCTGCAGGCAGCCCTGGACACCCTTAGTTTAGGTTACAAATGCCTTATAAACTTTTCTTTGCTGAGCATCTCAATACAGTAGAACCAATCTAGACCTTAACTATTATCTACAGCCTATCATAACTACTAGAATTACCATATTCATGTTACTATTCTTCAATCACTAAAAATTAGTACATTACAGCTTAAGCTAGAAGTTGTTTTTCAGTTTTCTTGCATTGTAAAATTTTGAGACCTTTTTTTACTTGCAACATTTGCTGCCTTGTTTGCCTGTGCTATCTTCTTTCTTGGTAAAACATCTTCCTGTTTGGGGTGGGTTTATCCTTTGCTCTAAGCCATAAAAACCCCTTCTATCTAACACACCCTTTCCCTCCTTGGTTATCCAGTCAGACTGGCTCAGCAATTCTTTTCTTCTATATCAAAACTTGCTTCCATCCCTATTCCTTCATCAGACTCAACATTCAAAAATCTTCTGCTAAGCATCCATATCTGTGAGACTTTCTTGTCAAACTTTCATCCTTCCCAGCAAGGAGGCAGCAGTTAAACTCAGTTCCATCGGGGGGATGCCCGTGCCCAGCTTGGGGACCACACACACACCCAGTGACTCTCGGGGGGTGAAACGTGTCCAGCTCTGGCTGGGTCACTCAGAGCCACAAACTCTTTGAGGTTTTGGCTCAGAGGTGCAGCCCTGTGAAAGACAATCCTGCCCCACGTAGCTGTCCTGATGGAGTTGCCCCTTTGGGCAGGACACCGACCCAATTTGCACAGACCCTGGTCATTAGCATAGACCCATTTCAAGAGAGGTCTTTGAACACCAGTTGCCTCCAAATTCCATTACCTCTCTCCCTGCTGGGTTTTGTGCTTTAAGTATCAGGCAGGGGCTGGGAGAAGAAAAGAAAAAGAAAAAAAAAACCCAGTAAGTGAAATCCTAAGCCCAAATAATTAGACGTGTTGTGGTTAGTTCTCTAAACTCTTACTTATTGCTTTTTCTCCGTTTGACAGAATATAATCTGCTTTTTTTTTCTTTCAGACTTGACACACAGGTCAGTTAATCCAGAGGTTCCTAAGTATGAATGAGGCAGAGAGAGAGAGGCAAACACCAACTTTTTATGTGTTTGTCACAGCACTTCATCTTTGTTTGCAGCCTCATCTGAGGTACAAGCAAATTTCAGAGTCATCCTTGCTTGCAGGTACTCTGAGAAAACTTCAGCTGGAGAGGGAAAAACAAGCAGGATGTCTTTGCTGTCTGGCAGATAAGCTTAAGGGTAACAATAATATCTCATCCTTTGAGAGGCAGGCTTGGGGTTGCTGGATAATTTTAAGAGGAAAACTGCTCCTAGAAAAATGCTGTGTGGACAGAGGAGAGTTTTAGCTCTACACTGAAAAGGTAGCAGAGATTTTTATTTTCATCTGGAGGCGAAGATCCAGCCCTGACCTGGCGTGGGGGGCACTCATTGCTTTTGAAAATTAGATTGTGAGTGCAGGACAACTGAGGGAGTCCAGCTGGTTTGATTGCTCAAAGGTTTTTTGTTTCTTTGTGTTCAGAAGCGAGTATTTAAACTTGTTGTCTAGAAAATAGAAGGGGAAAAGGTTATTTCTGCTAAATATCCAACACTTTGGTGCACTCCACCATCATTACTCTCCACAAGTGAGGGCACCAGCATTCAATGCCTGTAAAAACCTATTTTAAAGTAGGGCATAGCAGCCAAAGCCAAGAAGGGCTCCTCATGGAATAAAGTTCTGCTGCTATGGGGTCTTTGGTTTAAATTCACTTGGTTTAAATTCACTTTGGTTTAAATTCACTTTGATCAGGCCACAGCATGACCTACAACATGTGAGCTCACTCTGGGGCTGCAAAAGCAGAACTGTTGGCACTTCATTCCTTTTATTTCAGTGCAGTTGGCTGCACTGGTTGGGTTTTCTTCAGAAAGAGAATTCTTACTTGGAGTGATTTGGGTACAAAAGAAAGCGAGATTGAAAAATGAACACGGAGTAGAAAGGAGTGTGTGGTGCTCATTTCTTCTCCAGGGAGCTGACTTTGCCCTGGCTTTCAGGGAAGTTTTATCCTCTGCAGGGCCAGGAGTTGGACTCGATCCTGGCGTGTCCCTCCTAACTCAGGACATTCTGAGGTCTCTCACCCCCATTACACAGGGCTCCATGATTCAGACGAGCAAAATCCTCAAGGATAGATCTTAAAGGTCCTTGAATGGTATTTTTTTTTTTACCTTTTTCAGGGCTTGCTAGATTTTGTCAATAAAGACTAGACTATGAATTGGATTTTAAACTCTCTGAAAAGGCACTTGAAGGACAGCTGGGACAATGCAAGGTGACATTACCTGATGACATTTCTTACTAGCTGCAGCTTTCCAAAAGCTGATAGCTTTCCACTCAATTCCCTCACAGTGCTGCAGTTTTCCTGCAAAATGACAAAATGCTGCAGGGACAAGGTGAGGTCACCTCTGGAGGAGACAGGACAGAGTGTGCGAGCTGGAAGGAAGCAGCAGAGGATATTACTGGCACATGCTGCTGTGGATGCGATTACTGTCAGGGCAGGCTGAGCTGAATTGACACCTCCAACAAAAAAAGAGACAGTGCTACAGCTCCAGAGTCTTTGAAATCCCTTCCTGTGAGCAGCAGCATTACCTGTGCCTCGCTCAGGTTCAGCTGCAATGAGCTCTTGTCGCTCCGTGAGGCTGCCCTGATGTGAGGGATGCAGCTCTGCGTGGTGGCAAATGGGAAAGGCTGTGTGTGTTATCTGAGCTGCTGGCACTCCAAGTGATGCTGCCTAATCAGGTTATCTTTGGGTTTCACAGAGATGCTGAAAGAGGCCAGAGAGGAGAGGATCTATGGGGGACTCCACTGACAAAGGATCTGCAGGCGTGGCTTTATTGAGTCCGTTTTAGGATTTTGTGCTGCAGCCCTGACATCTGTTTGCCACAAGCAGGCAAACCCACATGGTCCCCAGGATCAAAACCAGGTGCAGGGGGTGTTGGTTGGTGTTTGGCTCAATCCAGAGCCTGCTCAGCCCATGGGAGGCACAAAGCTGGGACTGAGCTCCTGCGAGGCGAGAGGTTCCCTTCATGTCTGTGGGATGGAAATGGCTTGGGCTGGATTAAGGTAACTTTGGGGGACAGGGAGGAAGGAGGGGTTTTTTACATCATCCAGAACTTCTCAGGGACTGAGACAACTGCACTGCTCCCTGGGAGCAAAGACCAGCTGTGGGCTAGTGAATAAAAGTCATTTTGTTCCCGAAAAACAGTTCTGCTAATTCAGTGCAGCTTGAATTAAGCTACTACAACAATGCTGTGTGGAGCCTGCTCCCTTTAGTATTTTGACAGCCATTTTGCACACACCTTATGACCATGGCTCCTCAGGGTGAAAAATCACCCACTAAGTTTTCTTTTGGTGAGACCTGAGAGCCCAGGTGGGGATCAGAATGTAATTCTGCAGATTATTTAGAAATGTCACCCTTCTCAGGGTGCTCAGGTGCACCTTTTCATGTCATTATCAGTATCCACAAAATGCTGTCTGCTTTGAAAAGCACTCCCTACCTTAAAATAATAGAATTTCACCCAGGAATATGTAGATTCCAATAGTTCTCATCAACAAACTGTGAGCTTGTTAATGAGCACAAGAAACATGATGGACGAGAAACATGAGAAAACTCCAGCAACTAAAAGTTGTGAGGATTCCTCTTTTCCAACAGGGATTCGTGTTTGCAATTCCCATGGGTATTACCAGGATATAAATCCCAGCACATCAAGAGGGGAATATAACCCCTGGTGGTTTGGAATTAAAGGCATTCAGAGGGGTGCAGAGTCTCATCTTAAGACACAGAGTCACAGTGTGCATCTAAATCCCTGTGCACTGGGATGAGGATGTGTTGGGATCACAGTGATTGCAGTGATGATGCAGCTTGTTTGGGGCTTTTGAAACAGGCAGGCACAGACACATCTTCCCAAATTAGAGATTTAAAATTGCAGGTGGCTGCTGCTTTCAGTTTTCATCCACCCTGTAACCCTGGAGATGGTTTCACTAATACAGCACTTACCAAATGTTTAGACCCCAGGTGTGCAACAGTGTTCTTATTGATGAGATTTATATTCTAATTTTTTTTTCTGGTACTCCTAATGATGGGAACAAAGATAACTGCATCGGGTCATATCTTTCATTATCACACAATCTTTCTTTCTTCCTTGCATTATTGGTGATGGGTTTAATTTGTTCTACAACGAATTTGCTGAGGTTGTACATATATTTGTGCACAGGGTATGTCCTTACCTTGAACCAGGATAGCAGCTTGTCTATCCACTCATGTGTGAACTCTGTCTCCATGTGCACACTTGCACCTGCAGTCATTATTTTATCAGTGAGTGTTAAACTGTATTATTAATTTTTTTTTTTTTTTGGTTTTGGGTTTTTTTTGTAGTGTGTATCTACATGGAATCATAGAATTGCTCAGGTTGTAAAAGCCCTCTAAGATCACCAAGTTCAAAAGTTCCCCCAAGGCCACCACTAAACCATATCCCCAGGTGCCACATCTACAATTCTTTTAAATACTTCATAAGTGAAGGATTTTTAAATTTTTTTTTTACTCTATGAAGAATTATGGGGATTCAGGGAGCTGTGCAAAATTTCCTTTAACTTTTGCTCAGGTCTACCAATGCTTAAAGGTTCTGAGGGGAGAATCTCAGGATGGAGTGCTGTATCCTGTGCTATCCATAAGTCATCTGGGACTCACACAATATTTGGGTCTACTTTTAAACATCTGAAGTCTACAGACAAATAAATTCAGCATGAATTGAATGTAGATTTATTGTCCATGGTGTGCTGCGCAACAAGCAGCAAAACAGAGAGTCCCCTCCTGAAAGGACTGCAGGATGGCAGACCAAAGCACAGCCCCCTGAAAATGGAATAAATCCATCCCTAATCACTACCAAAGCCCTGAGTTTGCAGGAGATATTTCCCTTATCAAGACCTGTGGCTGGAGTGGCTGATATGGGTAATTTCCCAGGTGTTTGCTCGCCAGGGACAGGGGTCACCTCGGGGGAACACTGTCTCCTGGAGGATGAAGAGCTGTGACCCAGCAACAAAATAAGTGTAGGGAAAGGTCTGCCTATACAGCAGAATGTTACAGCTATTAAAATTCCAGGAAAATGCCAGCGAGCTGGGCTTTTCCAGCTGCATGTTACATGACATCCCTCCACCTGTGCCAGCTGCAGCCTGTGCCTTTATGGAAATGGCCCCAAAGTGTGTTCAGGAAGAGAATGAGGCTAGAAAAAGGCACTATCACTATTCAGGCTTGCTGAAATCAACACAGGCCATGTTCCAGAAAATAAAATATAAGCTATGGAATATTATACTTTGATTTTTCTTCCTGTTTCTGAATGAGTTATTTCTCTCTGAGTTATTCCTCTGTCATTTTTACTGCCAGGGAAAAGCCTGAATTTGAATTGTCCTCAAATAAGAACCTGCTGAGCAAAAATTTCCTATATAACCCTTGAAACACTGCAGAGTGAGTTCATATTTTCTATTTTTTTTCTTTTTTTCCCTAGTACTGAAACTGGAAACTCAGCCTTGGGAGTCCCACTCAGGCACTCTGGCAGAGAAGCACTGCTGGGTAACATCTGTCATCAGCCACTGCTGAGCTCAAATGTTCACTTCCTAGCAGCAAGACATGCTTTAAACAAACAAACAAAACAAGGAAAAAGCCTTCAAAGTATTCTCCAATAGCAGTTCAAAGCAGAGGTGAATTTGAAAAAATTGATTTATTTTTTCGGCCACTCCTCCATCAAAAAAATTCCCATCAAGAACCACGTGAGCTGAGCTCTGCACAGATTATTTGGAATTGCAATGTGAAAAATGTCAGGCAGCAATTCTGGTCTAACTGTGGTTTGCAGCACTTGTCCAGACAGAGGATTTTAGATGGTACTTTAATCCAAAGAAAACACTTGATAGAAACATGGATTCTGACACCAAAAGAGAGATGCATAAAGGACAACACCTTTAAAACTCAGCCAGAGAAATTCTAGGAATAAGGTAAATATTTTTAATGCTGAAAATTATTAACTCCAGTGACAGAAATTGAGCAAACTGGAGAACTGTCTAGCTCCTGAGGTCTTCAAATCAGGAGTGGATATTTTAACATCACAGAATGGTGGGCTTCACACTGATTTTAAATCAACAGGAAGATCCAGTTTGGGATGAACAGTTTATCAATGTAAGGACCACCCAGACTCCAAATGATGACTCCATGAAACCAAAGGGGTGCACAGGGCTCTGCCACTGCCTCATGAGATGGACGAGTTTGTCTTACAGTTCTAAAGCCAGGGTCAAGGATTATTTAAGGACCAGACTCATTTTAGGCTGAGCCTGAAGCTCTTGGGAAGCTCTCTACACCAGAAGGACAGATGGTGTCTTAGGTAAGAAAGGTTTCATCATTTTCTATAGAACCTGATAGCCCCATAAATACATCTGTTTAAACATTAAAAGTTGGTCCTAAAAGCACTTCTAAAGAAATAAAACCATACAAGCATTTCCACCACAGCTTCCTCTTGCATGTGCTCTAAATGTAACAAAAAACCCCAAAACCACACAACAAACAAACCAATAAAAGAGGGGGGAAAAGGGAAACCTACTTTCCCCTGTTTGGATCCTACTGCATCCCCAAAAGTGAAGTGAAAAACCTGATTAGAAGGCAACAAAATATTTCCCATAGAGGACAAAAACCTGTGTGTGTTTTAGGAATGGTACAAACCTGCTGTGGGCGAGGCTGCAAGTGTTGACACGAGTGTGTTAGGTTGAGGTTTAGAACATCATTATTTGCTCTTATTTACCAAATGTCTTACCCACCATATTATCTGCCTTTTCAGATGTGTACTGCTTTTGATTTTTAATTGGTCTTATTTACCAAATGTCTTACTCATTAGGCTATCTTCCTTTTCAGATGTGTCCCCGCTTTGAATTCTCTGTGAGGAGAACCAACACATCAAACCAGTGACACATGAGGCTTTCTCAGCACCCTGGTGCCTTTGGGAGTGTCCAGTGCCTCGTTTTGTCCCTCTGCTGGCTTCACAAATGGAGTTTTCTCCCTTTCTCCCTGCTCTGTGATTCAACCTGGTCAACAGGCAGGGGATTAATGAGGCACTGACCATGATGGGGCTCCACACTCTGCTATGGTGTCTTTCTGAATTATCACCCTTTCAAAAGAACAACTTCAGCACCCAAAGGTGTTTGGGACACTGCTTTTCTTTTCTTTTCTTTTCTTTTCTTTTCTTTTCTTTTCTTTTCTTTTCTTTTCTTTTCTTTTCTTTTCTTTTCTTTTCTTTTCTTTTCTTTCCTTTCCTTTCCTTTCCTTTCCTTTCCTTTCCTTTCCTTTCCTTTCCTTTCCTTTCCTTTCCTTTCCTTTCCTTTCCTTTCCTTTCCTTTCCTTTCCTTTCCTTTCCTTTCCTTTCCTTTCCTTTCCTTTCCTTTCCTTTCCTTTCCTTTCCTTTCCTTTCCTTTCCTTTCCCTTCCCTTCCCTTCCCTTCCCTTCCCTTCCCTTCCCTTCCCTTCCCTTCCCTTCCCTTCCCTTCCCTTCCCTTCCCTTCCCTTCCCTTCCCTTCCCTTCCCTTCCCTTCCCTTCCCTTCCCTTCCCTTTATTCAGAGTTTTTTCATTATATTTGTGTAGATCTCAGTGCTCTACAAGCCTCTCCATAGTTTCATATTTCTGGAACTAGCAAACTACTATTAGCAAAATATTTAATTTAACATTAATTTTAACATTAAATATTCCATATAAATATTATTTTAAATAATATTAAATAAATTAAATATTAAATTAAACATTAAATTTAATATTAAATTACTGATATTACAAAGATATTAATTTAAAAGTATTACTGAAAATATTATTTTTAATATCAACAAGTAAAAGTAGTAATGTTTAATAAACATTAGTAACTCTTTAGTAAAAATTAATGAATTTTAATATTACTAAATAAAACCCAGTAATTTTTAATATTATTTTTAAAAACACTCTGCTGCCCTATGCAAGCCAATATTACCAACAGCACAGAAGAAGAATCAGTGGCAGCAAATATTAATATACAATAATATTACAGTATTATAATATTACAGTATTTCAAATTATCCTCTTTTACAAAAAAAAATAAAAGCTTCATTTACAGCCTGGAGCAGGCAGGCTGAATTTTACCACGTTTTGCCCTCACGTTGTTTCATCTCATAAAAATGTCCTTAGCTCATGACGAACACCATGGTGGAAACTGATGCCTTGAGATGCAAACTTTGCCCCACAGTGGGGGAAAATCCCAAGGGAAAACTTCCTGACAATGAGCAATAAAGGAGCAGCATTCCAGGGAGGAACTCACACTCGAGGCTGACAACTCAGCCAGAGATTAAAAAGCAGAGAGGGAATTTTTAATGACCTGGAATGCTCTGGAAGATGTGCCTGCCGTAAGCAACAAGACATTGCAATTATGAGTTTGGTGGAGCCCAAGTACTCATGAAGCTCTAATGAAGAGAAAAAATTAGGCAATGTTGTAGTGCTCCTTCATTGCATATCTTAATTTTAATTATGTCTTGGGCAGACTTAAGAAGGAAAGCTTTGGTTGAGTTTCTGTGTGTCTCCTGAACTCTTTTTCTGGAAGAAGGATTTCTGCTCATTTATCCTCTCCAGCCCCTCTTGTCTTGACACCATAGAATTCCAGAACGGTTTGGGTTGGAAGGGACCTTAGAGTCCACCCTATTCCACCCCATTCCACCACCTTCCACCATCCCAGGTTACTCCAAGCCCATCCAACGTGGCCTCCAGCACCATCAGAGCTGCAACAATTCCCCTCAAAATTTAGACCCTTAGTGCCCTCTATCAGTTTGGAGCCCTCTGTTTCTCCATCACCTGGAAAGTTTGGGCTGAACTCATAGAATCACGGAGTCATAGAATATCCTGCACCTCCAGTGAAGGGCCTGACCTCAGATCCCATGCCCTTAATTCCACAAAATGTGACTTGAGCAGGTGCATGATACAAAAAGGAGAAGAGCAAGGACTGTTTTCCCTCAGCAGATTCAGAAGTTGCACCTTAAAGGGTCACAGCTCTGCTGGACTTTTTTCCCATTAATTTTTCTTTCCTTACCAGGAATTTGAAGAGGATTTCCTGAGCCCAAAGGCAGGAAGAAGACAACTTTTTAAGTCAGGACTCAGAAGGATCCCCCCCTGGTCTCCAGCAGAACCAATGAAAAATTCCCTGGCTTGGTGTCCAGTCCTCATCCATCCCTGCCAAATCAGATCCCACACATCCACCTCATTTAAAGGGGATGCCTCAACTCACATTTTAATCTTATTTTTCTAAAAATCCAGCTCAGAGCAGAAGCTGAAGGTGTTTTGTAGGGCTGAAGACTGAGGGTGTTACAACAAAAGCAACGCCTCAGAGAGGGCAGCACTGACCTGCCCAAGAGCTCCAGATAGATTATAAAGGTTTCTTGTGGACATTTGACCATGAAGGTGCTTGGCTTTTCTTCCCACTACCAGCTTCTTCCCTAAGCCCTAGCATTTATTGAACTCTCTTTTCTTACAAGGAAAGAAAGAGAGAGAAAAAAAAAAAAAAGAAAAAGAGGAAAAATTGTACAAAAAAATAAATCCTGCTTTTGTTCTGGATAAAACTAGGTCAGCGTTTTCCATCCCCACTGTCAGTTTTCTGCAGTGTGTTTCAAACAAAGCATCATCATTCCAGCAAAAGGTATTTATAAAGTGAGCTTTGACAAAACAATTGTATTTTTTTTTCCAGAAAGGCTTTGGCATCTGTCACTGCCAGGAAAGATTTAAGATCTAGGTAGAATTTTCATCTCTCAGAATAACTTGGCCTATATTGACTAGAACTAATAGATCTGATGTTTTAAAACCCCTTGTGCAGCAAAGCACTGTAAATTGCAGCTGTTTAGAAATTTCCTTCCTTCATAGAAAATTTACAGGGGGAAAAGTATAAATGTTTCCAGGATTTATTTTCACCTGGCACCCCCACAACCCCCCCAGTTCTTTTGACTCAGAGACAAGAATACAATACCACAAGGAAGCTGGAAGATGCCAAAAATAGTACCCCATGGGACAAGGAGGATGCCAAGAACACAGACTACTGTGGACAGGGGGCATGACAGAGGTTTTGCTCAAATAAATGAGAGACAATTTTCAGTAGAAATAGGGAAAAATACTTTTTTTTTTAGTTATTCATAATTTTCAACCAACTGGTAAACCCAAAACCCTCTTCAAACCACATTTCAGTGCAATTAGTCACAGGAAAAAAAAATTAAAAAGTGACACTTGGAATTTAAAAAGAAAGAGAAAAATATCTGTAATTTTCTTGCCATGTTTTTCAAGATGCACATAACCAGGGCTAGTTAAGACTTATCATGCACACACAGAACATTCACTCCAGGGCATTTACTCCATTGCAGGGACATGTAACCCACTGAAAAGGCAATGTCTCCACTTACCCCACTCTTCCCTCTTCATTAGGAATTTGCTGTGAGTCCAGGAGTCTCAGAGCTCCTCACCTGTTCAACAAAAGAGGATTTGGAAGTAAAAGGTGCAGCTGGGGCACACACTTGGCATCAGTTCTCCAGTTAGATCATCCCTTAAAAACAAATATATGAGAGAACCACCTACCTTTGATACATAAAATGAGCACAGAAGAGCTTCATCAGGGACAGAGACAACAAGAGAAGGACTGAGAGGCCCAGACCTCACTTAGAGCCTGTTGTCTCATCAATAAAACTGGGATACAGGATTGAACAGCAAGATGGGAAGTGTTGGAAAGCAAGGATGTGCACAAGGGACAAGCACAGGAAAAACAGGAGATGGATGGAAGATCAGAGGGCTGAAGTCAAGGGGTTTATGTGAGGAACCATCAGTGAGGGCATCACCATCAGGCTTCATTTTCACTGAGTTTCTTGGACTGAGTCAGAGGAGATGGAGAGAGGGACAGGACACACAGAGGGAATTTCAGGACATCCCACAGTTCTGGAGACCAGCTGGAGCCAAGACACCACCATAAACTAGTTAATCCCAAAAACTTCAAGTGAACTGTCCTAAGCCAAAGCTGCCACCAGAAGGTATTCCTGCAGTTCAGCACTGCTCACAGGAGCCATGGCACACCCAGCAGAATAGAGAGGTAAAGCCAGTAAATCAATATTTTGACAAAGTCCACCTGAGTCTGATTCACCTGAAAAACACAGTTCCCATATCTTCAAACACAGCCAAATTCTTTACAGGAAAAAAGTCTTTGCTTCCCTGGGTGTTGTGAACAAGTAAATAAGTCTAACAAAATCCAAACACAATTTGGCAGGATGTAACACTTGTTGGAGATAATCCTACCTGCTGAAATTTCCTTTTAACCTCAGTGAAGACTCTGGTAGATGCTAAGTATAATCAGGACAGATACCAATTCTCTCCCACTGGAAAGCAGAGTGAACAGACTTCAAAATATTTTTCTTTCATGTCACATCAGCAAAGGAAAAGTTCTAGAAGTAGTTACTTTGGGCTTTTTTCTCCTGAAAAGTTACCTGGGTAATTTTGGCTGTGGTAGGTTTCCCATAGTATTAGCAACATCACCATTAATAATATAACATATACATAACCCTGAGAGCATTAAATTCAATATTCTAGGTTACATTGTGTGATCCTTGGGATGGCCTGTGCAGGGCCAGGAGTTGGACTCAATGATTTTTGTGTGTCCCTTCCTGCCCAGGATATTCTATGACTCCATGATTCTATGAATTCAGCCCAAACTTTTCAGGTGATGGAGAAACAGAGGGTTTCAAAGCAGGGGGATTGCAGACCCCCACAGCAGGAGTTGCTCTGATTTCTTCTGAATCCATGGTGGGTCAGGAAGGACCACAGGCAAAGCTGTTGTTGATATTTCTTGTCAGTTAAAACCCCCTCACTACAACTTCTGCTTTAATACCCATCTTGAAAATGGCTCTCAGGTATTCCAGGATGGGGATGACAGTTGTGGTCATCTGAAGATGCAAACAGAGAGTCTCAAGACCCCACAAAACATTTTCTGGAAATGCCCATTATGTCATATGAAGTGTTTATTCAACTTCAATTAAAGGTCCGATCATGCACTAATTGCAAATTTTGTTGCAAGACAGCGTGGGTTCCCTGATGATTAAAGGACTGATAGTTCTGTTATTAATTATCATTTCCAGCATGGAAGGCTGCAGTGTGATTCCCTCTGCAGAGGTAGGTGCCATCCATACACTCCTGAAGAAGCATCCCTGGCCCTGGAAAACTTAGAAATCTAAACAGACAGTGCAGACAAAAGAACTACCATTATCTTCCTTTTCCAGATGGGGAACTGAGGCACAGAGAGATTAAGTGACTTGCCAACATCTGTGGAAGAATGGAGGATTAAACCTTGATCTCCTGAGTCCAAGTCTGGTGTTCAGTCACCGGACCAGCCTTCCTGCTCCTGCTAATGTGTTATTGCTCTCATCTGCTCTGTGGTTTTTCCTACCCACTCCTACCTAATCCCTTTTCAAGGTAGCCCTTGTGGGACTGTTACTTATGTGGGTCAGGGTTGGATACAGCCATGCCAGTGAGGGACACACTCTTTTTGTCCTGTGGGCACCGCTGGCCCAGCTGGCAGGTGCCATTGCTGGGTGGCATCACAGGAGCAAGGACTTGCAAAGTCATTTCTGCTTCCAGGCAGGAAAACCTGCCATGAAATCGCTGGGCAGCAGGGAAAGAGGAAGCTGATTGCTGTGGCATCTGCAGTTCCCATCCTAACAAAGCCAAAGGGTGTGTTTGTGTAGGAAGAAGGGTTGTAAGGCAAGAAGAAAAACGTCTTGAAAGATGAATATTTGGATCTCTGGACTCTATCATTTCTTGGGCTGCAATACCACCTGCAGGCCCCAGACCAGGGCTGGACGCTGCAGAGAAAACAGGGTTTTACAACCAAAGGGGGCAGGTCCAGCCCTTGGGCTCCATGGGAGCCTTCCTGATGGATGGGGAGGGTTGGGATGACGCCCTGCACACACCACTGGACACACACACACACCCCCCAGGCTTCATTGTCCAAACCCCTCAAAAAACCCCCTGCATGGAGGAGACCTGATAGGAAAATAAGCCTAAAAACAATCTTTGATGCAAACCACTGCAGGTGCTCCCAAATAACCAGGTAACAAGGCTATTTCCCTGCTTGCCACAGGTCAGGGCTTCGTGCTCTGCCGAGAGGGGCTGCCCCGCTCCCCCAGCCCGTGTCCCCAGGGGGGTGAGGGCGGGGGTGTCACCGCCAGGGCCTGTCCTCAATGCCTGTCACCCCGATTGTGGTGGCCCAGAGATCACAGGCGGGCAGCAGGATCTGCTCAGATGGCGTCGGAGCAAGGGTAATCCAGTTATTTTTAGAGAAGTTTTTCCACTCGGAGATCATACACAGTGCAGATCACAGAAACACATGCAAGCATGAAATTTCATTTCTGAGAATTCTTTTCCCGGGGCTTCCCTGTAAAGTGGCGGTGAATGGGGAAAGCTACAATCATGACAAGACAATTACAGAGGGGTTTTTTGCTAAGCATGAAACTTAGGGAAAAAAAAATGTTTAGGGAGAGGGAGAAGGATGAAAAAGCAACTCACAAGAAAAGTCATTTTTGTCCACTTGTCTTGTCTTGTTCCACTGAAGCAGAATTAGATATCATGTCACATTAGTGATTTTAAAATAAAAATTGGCTTTAAAATACTTGAGAAAAATAAGGAAATGTTTGAGTTTGAACTGCTTTTCCTGGTTTGGCTCTTTTAGTGACACAGTGTGTATGCAAATGGAGAAACAGCCAGCACCCTCCTAAATGCTGCAAAACACACACACACTCTTGTGCTTTTAGCATGAAAGGACTGGGAGACATACATTAGGATTTGTGGGATTATGGTGAGAAAGCAGGAGTGATAACTTTGATGTTCTTTTTTTTTTAAAAAAAAGGGTGAAAAGACAGAAAACTGTGAGTATTTTTTTCTCTTCTTGGCAAAGCCCCCCAGGAAAGAGCTAGCATGGAAAATGGATCCCCTCTCATCTTCCAGAGAGGCAATTCCTCCCCTTCCAGCCGGGGTTCACCACCGTGGCTGTGCGGGGGAGTTCAGACGCTGCGTGTCTGAGCCCTGCTTAGCCTGTGGATAAACACAGAGGTTGGCTTCCACAACGGGCAGCCACAGAAAACTTCTTAAGGAGCAAATATTCCCTGCAAAGTGAATAACAATCCTGCATCCAGAAACTCTAAGACAGAACCAATTTGGTGTTGGCGAGAAATGCGCGATCGCCACCGCAACGATGGTCACAGAGCTGGGAATTTTACTCTGGGGGAGGTTTCTAACTTAAAGGTTCTCATTAAACCAAGTCCCTTCTTGGTGTAGGCATCTTCTGATGCAGCCACAGCTGCTGAAAGGTTTCCACAGCTGCCCTGTTCATCACTGCAGTGTCCCAGTGGCTTTAAGTAAGGAATAGAGATCCGGGTGAAAAAACAGCTCATTGATTCACAGCAGAGGAAATCAAGATGTTTAGAAATTGCTCTGAAACTTTTCAGCTGTCCTTATTCAAGACGCAGGTGGTTTAGCACAGATCACCTACGGGGAAAATGTCATAAAGCAGAAAGTCTAAGAGGTTTTACCTTGATTTTGTAGCATTGGGTGTCTCCTCGCTCCATCAGGCAACGCTCAGCTGCACTCAAAGGTGGGAGTGACACACTCATCTCCTCCAGGTCTAGAGACAACACAACAAAATAATTTGTCAAATTGTCAAAACTCAACAGACAGGGTAGAGTAGCAGACTGGGGAAATTTGGATAGACTGTGCCTTCACCCAGTCCTAATCTCACCACTGGAGGCTGTAAACATGATGGGTAAAGTGACAGTCTGGCTACAAATCTGTCTGGCAGCTTCATTAGACATCTTTCGCCTGACTGATTAAACTGCATTTAAGACCCACTTTCATTTTTTCAAGTCTTTTGTTTAAATTAAAAGGTCATGTTTTCGAGCGAGTGATCCGCTGCCCTCTCCAGTCTCCTGCCACAATACAGTTACATTACTACGAGTGTTGCACAAAGCGCTCTGAATAAGATCCACAGACACCAACAAATGTCGCAGCCAGCGGAGGCTACAGAAAGGGGTTTTTGTCTCTTCGTTATGTGCCACAGCAGGGAAACGAGCTTGAAAAGTCCCCCAGCCTCAAACTTGGACTATTTCTGCTGTGTGCACTGGAGGGCTTGCAAAAAACACTCGCTACTTTTGCAGATTTATTCCAGCAGCAAACCAGGTTCGCCCGGCGCGTCTCATTCCACCTGGGTTTTGCTGCTGCTTTGCCACTTGTGAACTGAAAGAGATTTTTTGGTGGTTAGACAAAAAAAAAAAAAAAAAAAAAAAAAAAGATTCAGGACCTGGGATTTGGGGTCTAATGCTGCCAAGTGCTGAGTGCCATCTGTTCCCACTGGCTCCAGAGCTCCCAGGACGGGGCCCCGGCACGGCGGAGCCTGACGGAGCAGGGCAGCTCTCCAGAAGATGTAACTCAGCATCTTGGGAGCGCTCCCAGTTTACACCTCAGAGTGTCTGGCCCGCAGACAGACCACACTTAACCTGTCACCCCCCAGCCAAGTGCTTCCCTCAGCTCCCAGAAAACAGCACTCCAAACTGGGAGAGATGTCCTGGCTGTGGTTGAGATTTTGGTGTGCTTTGTTTCCCACTAAATCCACTCCCTCATTATCAGTGTTGGTTTCTTCTCACAAGTAACAAGTGATAGAACAAGAGGAAACAGCCTCAAGTTGTGCCAGGGGAGGCTTAGTTCAGATATAAGGAAAACATTCTTCATCTAAAATGTTATCAAGCACTGGCACAGGAGGGAGGGATTTAAAAGCCGTGTGGATGTGGCACTTGTGGACACGGGTTAATGGTGGCTTTGGCATCAGCTGGACTCGATGATCTCAAATTTCTTTTCAAACTGAAGGATTCTCTGATTATATGTGCACTGAGCACTGCACTTCCTGATGGCATGCTGATGTCAGTCTAAAAAAGTCCCCCAACCTCACCTGCACCTTCCCAAAGATTTTTGCCGAGCACAGAGAAGAATTGGAGAGTCAAGGCATGGAGCAGCCAGACCCAAGGAGAGCGAGGGCTGAGTTGTCTGCTCCTCTCAGGTGAAAAGCAGAAACCAAGAGAGTTGAACAAAAGGACTGAAAACAAGACACTGGGTCACTGCCCCCAAGGAAGTCCTTGCTTCCTGCTGAGAAGTTTAGCTTCAGCATGAAGGGGTCAGCTCAGTGCCTTGCACAAGGGCCCACTTTTCACCAAGGGGATGTAAAAGCTGACTAATTTTTACTAAATAAAAAGAGCCTTTGACAAGTGCTCTGCTACAGAGGCCTGTACTCTGACCTGCTGTGACCTGTTGTATTCCCTAACCTGCAGTTCTCTTAATTGAGAACATTATAAATGTGACTTAAACTGAACTGGAGCTTGGATTGCAATATCCAACATGTCTCACCCTGAGTCATTATGTAAAGCACATTGCATTGGAACATAGGTTGGACACAAAAAATGTATTTAGTAGGGAGTTACTTCCTTTCTCTTTCAGGTCCAATTAAATCCTCAGTAATTACTGAGGTTTCCAGAAGTGGTGGTGACATCAGAATCTCTCAGAAACAGCTTTTCCATTGGATTGCAGTGGGATTCAGTCTCTAACAAGCACAAGTACATAGTGATACTGCAAAAACAACCCTGCTGTCTACTTATTGCCAGGATCAATAGCTGGTTAGGTAAAACATCTACATTATTACTCAAAAATCAAACTGCCTTTTCTGACCCACTGGCACAGAAGTTGTTGAAATCCTGCAGTGTAACATTTGCTATAGGACTACATTTCTCTAATTGATGTTCCCAAGATCCACACACAGGTATTGACAGGAGAATAGACCCTTTAGCATCTAAAAGTAAATCCTTGACATTTCTGTCTCAAGCAGAAAGTCCAATTATTCTCCTTTTGCTCTGTTCCCCAGTCAGAAATTTGAAAGGCAGAAAAAAATCCAGAGTACAGAGTAAAATTTTCCAATTTGTATGGATTGCTGTAAGAGTAGCAGTAAGTAAGAATATTTTGGATACCAACAGGGCTAAAGCAGCATTTAAGGCTTGTTTCTTTATGGCCAGAGGACGTTTTGCTGTTGAGTGCTCATTTATAAAAAATGAAATTAAGTAATTTTTCTTTCCCAAAACCTAAGAGAAATGGTTCTGAATGTTCCCTTTTCTTTCCTTCACATAAGCTGAGTCTTTTTTTCACAACTAGCTGACTATGAATAGGCACAACAATTCCAGTAAGCCATCCATTTCCACTGCCAACAATTATATCAGTTCTCCAGGCCCTTATGTGTCATTTAATACCTACTTTCATAAAGGAAGAGATGAAAAGAACAACTACAATAAGATGCAGTTAATTATGGATATGTTTAGAAACAGTCTAATGAATAATAAACAACGTTTTATTTCCCCCGTCTACCGACACAGTGGCAAATAATTAAGAATCAAAAGAATTCAAAGTATTAGGTAACAATCAGAAAACTTGTGCAAGATTTTTTTCTGCTCGAGTTTAATTGGTTCATTGTTCCCATGAACTATAAACCACGGGGTTGATAGCGGTGCTAAAGTTTGCCCCTATAAAGGAAGATTAACATATTCGGGAACTTTACCCTAATCCTTGTTTTGCGTTAACTCAAGCAGATTGGATTAGTAATTCTTACCTACCACCCACTAGAAGAAAACGGGTTTCTTTTCTCAGACAACTGCCTGCATTGTACCTCTGTGTGCATTATCTGCACTGAAAGCAGTTCTGCAGAAAGAAATGATGTGAAGTGAAAGGGAAAAGGGTTTTACACTGCCATGGCGAGGAACAATCGCTGACGTGGCACAGCCTGAACTCTGCTGAAAGGTTAGACCTGTTCCTGCCCAGCTCATGTGCTGCTATTTCAGGCAAAATGAGAATAAGCCTTCCCTGAACTTCTAATTCAGGAAAATAATGAAAACTAAGCAGAGTTGATTTACAGGATCTGATTTGGAGACTGTTGGGGTGAGCTTGGAGCAGAGAGGGAGCAGAGCTGGTTTGGTGGTCAGGCTCTGCTGAGAGTGGGTGCTAAGGCTGGCATTGCAAACCCACAGGGTTCCCAAGTGCCCAGCTCAGCCAGGAGCAGGGCAGCTGCTGTGGGAATCATCCCATCCTGGTGGTCTTCCCTGTGCATGGACCCTGTTCAATTTGTACCAAACAAAAGTACCACCATGGCCCTGGGCCCAGGCAAATATCCCTCTGCAGAGTTTTAGATCCAGCAGGTCCTTCCCATCCTGCTGATATCCCATTTTCACTAATTAGGATCAAAGAATCACAGAGTGGTTTGGGTTGGAAGGAACCTTAAAGCTCATTCAATTCCATCCCCTGCCATGGGCAGGGACACTTTCCACTGTCCCAGGTTGCTCCAGCCTGGCCTGAAACACTTCCAGGGATCCAGGGGCAGCCAGAGCGTCTCTGGGCACCCTGTGCCAGGGCCTCAGCAGCCTCACAGGGAAGAATTTCTTCCCAGTAACCCATCTAATCCTGCCCTCTGCCAGTTTAATTGCCTGAACAAAGTCCTACTTGTTCTGAACTCAGTGCCTCATTTTCACCTCAGGAAAGAGATTGCCATTACTTGTTCTGTCTGCAGTTACTTTGCTCTCTTCTTTTCCTCATCCAGAGGCTGTAGCCCAGACCCTCCTACTCCCTCTCTATATGCAAGAATTATTCCTTTTCTCCAACAAGAGCACAAGGTCCCAGTGAGGGAGAAACCCTAGCATTGACATGATGGCCAGCAGGAGGACTTGAAGCCATACAGGTTTTTGTGAACCTTTTAAGTCCCAAGCATCTCCCAGATGCTTCACTGGGGAAAATCATCTTAAATACAGGAACACACTTAGCCAGACTCTTTCCATTACTTATCAACAAGTTATGCCAGGAGATTTGAGCACTCTTGGAATAAGCAGAATCAAACTCTTTGCACAGTATTTGTGAGCAATATGGTGTCCCAGGTGAACACAGGAGCTCCATGGATCACATTCACACAATAAATTGACCAAAACATGAAGGGCTGTGGAAGAGCCCAACACAAGTGATGGTTCCTGTCCAAGCTTCATCCAACCACTGTAAAACTCCCACAAAATGTGGCAGCAGCACCTTGCAGGAAATACTAAGATATAGAGAGGCAGCTCTTTAGTGCTGGTGGTTTCTGCACCTCACCAGAGTCAATGATCATCCCATAACCATGGCCAAAAATCAACTAATATTTGGGTGGTTTCTCTCTTTTTTTTTTTTTTTTATATTAAGCAGTGATTGTAACTTGGAACAGCTTAAAAGCATTCAGTTGCCAAGGCAATAGGAAGTAAAGAGTTACCAAATATATGTGCTCTAAACATTGGAAAATATTTAGCACAGGCACAACTACAGAGATTAGCTTTGTGTTAAACTGCAGGGAGCAACAACAGGGATTTTTTGGGGCAAAAAACCAATTCCATCTGTTAGCTGTATGCCAAGGAGACAGCTGGCTAAAGCATGGCCCATTTTAACCTGGGTTTCTGATTGGACTTCAGTAGTTATCAATAAACCCCATTGACTCAGGAGTTGTCAATAAAACCCATTTACTCCTGCTCATTAGCAGACAGGGATATTAATTAACTCTGCAGCTAGAAATGAAAGCGAGCTCCTTGAAGAAATTCCAGGTATTTCCCCATCCTTCCAGCCCAGCGTTTGGGGACAGCAAGAAAACCCCAAGGGTCCCACAGAACTTGAGACACTCCAGTGCATTTCCCAGGGGAAGTTTGGGAGTTTTTCATACCCATGAACCACCTTTGAGCATTGCACTGCTAACCCTTGAAACCATTTTTTTCCTGGGAAAAAGGAATATTTCTTCTGCCACATCAACTCATGAAAAATGAGGAGTGAATCAATAAATTACTGAGATGCTTTGTAGTGTCTGCTGTGAGAGATGCTGGCACAAATTTTTCACCTTCTTCCTTTCTCATGGTTTTCCACCAAGCTGTGCCAAACATGCTGCATATCGCTTACTGTTTGGGATCTTATGAACGGAAAAAAAAATAAATCAAGCCTCCAAGTACTAATTTCAAACTGTTGTAGTGAACTCTCCCTTTTTTTATTACATAATAGAACCTTTTGTCCTCAGTTTTCCATCTGTTTGGTAAGCATTTTTCACTTGAAGACTCAATTAGGACAAAAAACCCCCACACAATCATTCAATTCAAAAATTAATTTGGAGATCAAGGGACTGACTTAGGCCTATACCAGTGACTAAAAGCGATTCAGGCTTTGTCACATGATCCAAGAGAACTGAGCAACAACAGTTTAGCTGCTTTAATCCTGCTTAATTTGAGTGCAAAGAAATTCACATGTGCTACTAAGAACATTTTGGGAGTACACTGTGTCCATTTTTCTGGGTCCCCAAGTCCAAAGACTTTGTTTCATTGAGAGCTCATGACATCCTTGATTAGCAACCCCTGTGCAGACAAACGAAAAGCACATGAATTTGCAGAGGTGGAGAGAAAACTACTCAGAAAATATCCTGCTGAGGAAGAGGTGGTTTCAGACAACACATTTTACGAGCAGGACTGACAGCAAAACCAGCAACTTTTAGGGGTTTTGGAAGGAAAGCAGGTCCCAGGGGCTGTTTAAAAGACACATACCATTAGTAATCCAAAGAGTATATTGAAAGAAATAATAAAAATATGTCAGGGCAGGACTTTGAAATACGTATCTTACCAGTTTTATAACTTCTTTGCGTATTTTGCACAGGCTGTTGGGTCATGAGCAGAGAAATGCTTCTCTTTCACCACCTGGCATGAGTGTGTGACCCCAGGGCCAAGCCACGGGGTGTCAGCCCACCAGAAGCTTGGCTACGGCCTGTTCTAACGGGGACAGCCAAGGAAACTTTCATTAGAGGGAGGAAAACTCTCAAAAATCCCATCCGGCAAACACGCGCGCGCGCACGCACCCGCTCCCTCTCTAATGCCCGTGTGCCTCTGCTGGGCTTGGAAGAACTTAATTAAAGCCAGTTGTGAAATTTCCAAGGGGAAAAAAAAAACCACCTAATCCCTTACAGTAAATGTGCTGTGATTGTTCTGGGTTCACCATTCCTCTCCCCCCTGGACCGGTCTCACAACGAGACAACAAAATCTGAGAGATGGAAGTGCTGAAATGAGCTGCACTTGCTTCTCATCCTCCCTTCAACAAGAGAAGTGGAGGGGCTTGAGCTGCTTCATCCAAGTGAGGAGCCTTTCCTGAGAGAAACCTCCTTCCAGTGCCTTAAGGGGCTCCAAGAGAGCTGGAGAGGGACTTTGGACAAGGGCATGGAGTGACAGGACAGTGGGTAATGGCTTCACACTGACAGAGGGCAGGGATAGATGGGATAGTGGGAAGGAATGTGAGGGTGGGGAGGCCCTGGCACAGGGTGCCCAGAGAAGCTGTGGCTGCCCCTGGATCCCTGGAAGTGTCCAGGACCAGGTTGGACAGGGCTTGGAGCAACCTGTGATAGTGGAAATTGTCCCTGCCATGGCAGGGGGATTGAAACTGGATGGTCTTTCAGGTGGTCTTCCAACCCAGGCCATTAAATGATTCTATGAAAATCTCCCTAAGAATCATAAAACCATTCAGGTTGGAAAGGGCCTCTAAGATCATGGAATCCAACCATTAACCATGTCCAAACAGCTATTCTTCCCAGGAATGTGATGGTAGAGGACAACTTCTGGTAATGGACTTGATTTACTGTCTTGACTGCAAGAGAAACGCAACACAAAGGTATAAAATCTTTTCTTCCATCCCCTTCAATCCCTACATGTCTGGTGAGTTCCTCAAACTTGTGTGGAGTGTGTTATAGCCTCCTGTTTAACACAGAGAGGACAAAACTGTTTAGTCTTCAGCTGAAAAAATAAGTGCAGTGAAGAAAGAGGATGAAAGTGGGATGAGAACCCCAGAGAAAATTCCTGAGCAGCAGCCCTGAGCAAGGCAGGACACAATGGCAAAATTGGTCCCTTCCTGCTGCCCTGCTGGTACCTGGACTCTCCAAACCTGTCTTTTCAGCTCTGTGATTTGTCTGGCTGTGAAGATCCCGATTTTCCATCGAATCTGCAGGTGCGGATGGAATCCCACTTCCAGGTGTTGCAGAGCAAGCATCACAGGCAGACAGAATCATAGAATGCTTTGGGTTGGAAAGGACCTTAAAAGTTCTAACCTGCTTTCCATGGGCAGGCATAGCTGAGATCAGGTATGGAGAAGCCTGCAGGGCCTCTTTGCCTTGATTTACAGCTGCATCAGGATCTGCCAGATCCTTGACGGAAACCAGCTCATTTGAACCACGACCCTCCAAAACGCTGGAAGGTCAATTAAAGACACAACCAGAGAGAGGCCGCGAGGGCAGCGATCCCGCAGCTCTGGTGTGGGGACGGAAGCTGCGCAGAAAGGTCTGTGTTGGAAACCCAACTCGTTCAGCATCAAAGGGAGAAGGAATAACAAGTAAGGCCTGCCCTCCTCCCCTTGCCTGTGCCGTGTGTTTGATCCAGCCGGAGCGGCGGCGCTGGCGCGGCGCCAGGGATTGCTCCCATAGATCCCAGCCGAGCTGATTAAGAAATGCAACCCAAGTAATTAATGATGGGGGAGGACTGAACCCACAGCAGAGCTGGGACCTGACTCATCCTCTGTCATGGTTAACCCCACAAAGAGTCAATTAGAGCAGGACTTCCCAACCTTTTGCCATGGATGCTCTCACTTTCAATTAAAATGGCTCGCTGGGAGCCCTGAGCTGCACGTTGGAGCCATCAGGCTGCCCTGAGCATCAACCTCCCCAGGCCTTTGTAGTTTCTGACCATATTCCTCTGCCACGCCGGTTTTTAATTTGTAAAAATATTTGTCTGCCTTTCACCCAGGCTTTCAGACAGGTTTCAGCCCTCTCTGCACTCTGTTCGACATCCTGGACAAGGTTCCAGCCTCTCCAGTACCAGCAATGGAACTTGCTCTGAATTTCAGGACAGGACATGGCTCTGCCTGTGGTAACGAGGTCATGCTGTTGCTAAGGTTCATGGGTGTTAATGCTGGGTCAATATTCTGTAGAGCTCTGGAAGTTTAGTTCTGTCTGGATGGCTGCAGGTTTGGAGGTGTTGAAGCTGATTTCATCCTCCTGGATTCATTATCAGTTTGGTTCAGGTGTTGTGGCTAAACTCAGTAACAGCTCTATCCATTTTCCCTCAATATAGAGCAAAGGAATGAGCTAGGAAATCTAGGCTGAAAACCCAATTTTAACTTTACCTGTTCTCTCTTACATCCTTTGTGTCAAAACAATAACGCGAGAGAATTGCAAAGGAATCTTTTTAATTTTTTCAATATAATATGCTTTTCTCCTTGTTTGTGTCTTGGAAGAACTCTGTGTAACAGAACAAAACTCAGTTCACCCCAGCAAGTCCAAAAAGCTCAGAAGCTTCAGACTTTTGACTGCCTTTAAAGGAGACTCTAACAAGTGGGAATTGCTTTTATTTGGCTTTAGCTTATGATCACATAGAAAGATCACACCATGCTCAGCATCAGCATCATAGTGGAGAGGCAATATCTTAAAATTTATCCTCCATTTTGGTCCAGACATAACCACCCTAATCCGCTAAAGGGATGAATATTTACCCTACCAGTGCAGAAACACACAGATTTAGTCTCTTTCCCCACACCTTTTAACATAAAATCAAAGTTCATTTCCATGACAGTCTTTCATGATCTGCATCTCAACTGGAGAAGACATTTTCCAGCCCAGAGGGCAGAGGCTTTGCTTTATATTGTCAAAAGTAGCAAGTTCAAGTCCTGTGGTGAGGGTCACATTTTTTATAATAAACCCTTCATATCCTGTATTATCTCCTTGTTAAATGGTTCACTACATTAATTATCATTATCATCCAATATATTTTGCACTGAATGAAAATATTTCACCAATGCTTTTGGTTGAAGAAGCAAAACACAATACACCATTTTATGAGTAATTTTCATGAAATTTTGCATGCATCCAAATCTTGTGAGGTAGGGAACACACTTTGTTTGAACTTTATAGCCTTCTCATTCAGTTTTCATTAATAATTTTCCCTTTAGTTCTCAATAGGTTTCTCTAGCATTGAGGGAACAATATCAGAGCCCTCCTGTAGCTAATTTAATATCTGTAAATTTCCATGGCTGATAAGCAACAACTGTGCAGATGAATAGAAAAATAAAATAGTGAATGTGGGAGCAAAAAAAAAAAACCACCCCACAAATGAAAATGGAGACTGCAAGATGCTATGAAGTGATAATCATTACAAAAAGTTTGGCTTTGTCAGGTAAAATCAGTAGCAGAATGGTGATTAATATCTGTCTTCTAAAAGTAAATTAAAAGCTTAAATTTGTTTATTCCTTTCAAAAATCATTCTCTTAATAGATAGAAATGCTCTCTCGTGGAGTTTTTCACCAGCCCCTGTTCTGAACTGTGCTCAAACAAATCCCAAACTCTCTAAGGGAAGAGACAGTTGTGTTTCCTGGACCAAAAGATCATTTTCTACCACACGTTTTTCTCCCAAAGCAAGGCTCTGGCCCACACTCATAAACTCATAAAGTTTACATGGTGTGTATTTGTATGCAAACTGTTTACTTTTCATAAAAAATATTAGATACTTTAGAGAAATAGAACTATGAAAGATGTATTGTGGGTAAGACTTATGAGGGGAAATTTTAGATGATTCATTCAGAAACACTTACAACATAGTGTAGCTAAAGCTGATAAGCCATGAAACACTCAAGTGTATTATGATTAAAAAATAGTTACCTTCTAATTGTGATAGTGGAAATTATAACATCTGTATTGTCTCACCCTCCATGAGACTAAAAATAAAATAAAAGTTTTTAAAACACCTCTCAATCGCCCCATCTCTGAGTCAGAAAAGGACATAGTGGAACACCCCATAACACAGCTCATCTCCCACTCTGTGCCCTCCCTCATGGCTGCAGGCACTGTACAGCCCTGCCCTGCACTCCCACATGGATCCCACAGGCTTTGGTGCCCACTCCAGAAGCTGAACACACCATGCTGGATGAGGATTTTTGGAGCTGTCCCATGCAGAACCAGGAGCTGAACTCAGAGATCCTCACAGGTCCCTTCTGTGATTCTAAGAAGACACCTTACAAAACCCAGAGAAACCCAATAACTTTGCAGTGTGTGATGCCACTGCCTTTCCACAGAAACTCCAACTTTAGCAGATGAATTAACTGCAGCTCCACAGCAAACAAATCTTCCAGCAGCAGCCCAGGGAAAGAGCCCCCTGGAAAGGACACTCACAGGTCTGTCAACTGAAGGTGTGTTTTTAAACCCTTGCCTGCACAACATAACTTTTTCTCATGAGCAGTTCCAGCTGCACCTTGGCAGCTATCAAGCACAGGAAGAACCGTACTGAGGTTTGAGTACAGTGGTACTCAAAGGATGGCCCAATATGTTCTTTTAAAAATCTGGGGAAGGACCATGGACTTTGCTGCAGTTATATCTTGCCTTGACAGCAAACTGTAGCTGGTCTGTAGAGAAATGCAAGCTGAACCGAGCAGTGAGGGTGTGATTTTTCTCTCACTGGACCAGTCTTGGTGCTACAAGCCAAACCATCTCGTCCAGACAGGGCTGGTGCCTCACCCCAGGCCACCGGAAAGACGGGACCTGCAGGAGGAAATAAATTCCCCTGGAAGCACGGGACCAACCGTGGTGCTGGCCACCAGGATGTAACAACAAGCAAATACTTTTCCAATCCTGCAAATACCCAAAGCCCTGGCACCCGCAGACCTCACATCTCTAATTAAAAATGGCCATGAGCACTTCAATAAACAACGCAATCCATCATGTTCAGGACACAATAAAGGGACACGGAGTGGAAAAGAAGCTTTGCCCTGTCCTGTGTGCTGTACTGTATGTGTTTCACCACAGGGAAGCATGTGCTAATTTCTTACCTCTCTGCTGACTGCACTGTCCTTTTGCATAGTTGCTGCTAAACTGCATGAAAGGTATTTCTAATCTCGTGACGGTGACTGAAAAGGGTTGAAGGACACAAATTAAGTCTCATAGCAATAGAGCAGCTCAAGAATGGAAGGTCAGCCAGTTGACTCTTCCCAGAATCCCCTGAACAATGCAATTATTCATGAAGGAAATTTCAAATTATTTTCATTAGACTTCTGTTTTACCAATCTAACCAAAGTGATTAATTAGGGATTAAAATATTTACTCTGCACATGCTGCCTTGGCACGGCACTAGAATATTTAAGCATTGTGCTAAAAGGGTCAGCTGTCTCCAGCACTGTTTGGAATTCATTCTCTACTTTCTGTGTAAAAGGGCATTGACTCTCATGTCTATACCACACTTAGGATCCCATTAGGGACATGGACAGAGAAGGGAGCCCCTCTTCCTGCCCTTGGAGCTGCCCCAAGCTCCCCAACTTCTTTGCTGGGCTACTTCACCACAGCAGCAGAGAAGAGCAACATCACTGACTACAGCAAGCCCTGCGGAGGATTCAAGGTTCCACTCCATTCCACAGGACCAGAAAAGAGGGAGATGCTTGTGAGAACCTGGAAGAACCAGCTAGAAAAGAGAGCATTGTGGTGGGAGACACAAGAATAGAAGAACTGGACTCGGATTTTGGTCCAGTTGTGGATATCCTGTATGACCCTGGCTGGTTTCTCATCCCTCTAAAAAATGGGAAGATGGAGTTACCCCAAGTGGAAAATGCTTTCATTGTATATGAAGTTTAGAGACAGGAACATTTGGCATCCCCCTGTGAAACAGTGGGGTGGGAATGCCATGTTTGCTCTGTTCCCTTCCCAGAGCTGAACCAGCAATCCCAGGTCAGATTTTAGTCTCATGTGAAGGGCGAGACAATGCAGATGTTAAAGCCTGAGGTCAGAGCCTGAGTCAAATCCAATCCCTGCCGACCTCCAGGTGTCACAGACATCTTTTATGAAAAATCCTTTCCTTAGGATTTTTATCTCCTGAGAAGCTGAGAGGCCTCAGGAACAAAATGTAAACAATGGTTATCTGCTGCTGTGGAATGCAACAGGTGCATCTGGGATTGGCCCATGTTGGATGTTTCTAATTAATGGCCAATCACAGCCCAGCTGGCTCAGACTCTCTGTCCGAGCCACAAGCCTTTGTTATCATTCATTTCTTTTTCTATTCTTAGCCAGCCTTCTGATGAAATCCTTTCTTCTATTCTTTTAGTATAGTTCGAATGTAAGATATATCATAAAATAATAAATCAAGCCTTCTGGAACATGGAGTCAGATCTCGTCTCTTCCCTCAGCCTGAGACCCCTGTGAACACGGTCACATCCAGGAGCTCCTGGAACCCATTTGCAATTCATCCCTCACCCCTGTTTGTCCAACTGAGTCCAAAGCAAAGGCATGAGTAGCAAGGACCAGAAAGGGCGAGCATGGGAGATGTGGGTGATGCTGCTCCAGCTCCACCAGACCCACCAGATCCACAGGGATGGCTGGATTTGGCTCAGCACCAGGGCTGGAGGGGTTTTGCTGGTGGAAAACCTGGCACACCCCACCCAGGAACCTCTGCAGGGTGGTTGAAATGCACAGAGCTGGTGGCTGCTGCCACTGCAACCTCACCAAGATGAAAAAGATGTATAACAGGATTTGCATTCCTTTCCAGACTGACTGCTGCAAGCAAACATTTCAGCACTTATTTCCTACCAATATTATTAGGAGTCTCAACCCATTTCCTGGCTGGGGCATGTTTCCTCCAGGGGACTGAAGTCACCTGTCACTTTCTTTCTCATGTTACTTAATCGTTTTAGTCCAAGCAGCAAGCTGCCAATCATATTTAATATTTAGTCACCTTGAATGCATTGCTACTGATTAAATAGACTGCTATTTCAGTAAACAACTCGTGAGAGAATACTTACAGCTTCATTATAATTATTCCACCAGATATTAGAACATTATTCATATGTAAGTCCAAAGAATATTTAGGTCTTCTCCTATTTAGTTCACAAACAACATTTTAATTGCTGCCATATTAGCAGAGCTATCAGTGCTAATTGGATAATACCCCTTCAAAGATTTTTCTTTTAGCAACCTCTTTTGCTTGCATGCTTTTAAAATGTCTCTGGTTTTTGGCTCACTGATGATTACCCACAAAGAAATTTGCCCTTATGAGTCTATCAGACAGACACCTATATATATATACATATATTTTTTTTTAATTGTGTTTAGGTTTTTTTTTGGTGAGGGAGGACTCTGTTGTTTGTACACATTGAAAACAAGGGGCTCCTGAAAGAGGGAGGAAGAGGATGATAGGACAAAGCCTGTATTGTAACTCATGGCAAAGGCATGGTGAAAAATCCAAATTTTCTGAGATCATCCATAGACTTATCCACAGTGAATTCCATAATCTGAGCCACATTCCCCTGGGGGCTTGGAGGATCATTTTAGAACATCCCTGAAAAGTTCATTAAGGGAATCCTAGAAGAATGAAATTATTTGGATTGGAAGGAACCACCAATATCATCCAATCCCACCCCTGCCAAGGCAGGGACACCTCCCACTGCCCCAGGCTGCTCCAAGCCCTGTCCAGCCTGGCCTTGGACACTTCCGGGGATCCAGGGGCAGCCACAGCTGCTCTGGGCATCCTGTTCCAGGGCCTCATCACCCTCACAGCCCAGAATTTATTCCTAATTTAAAGCCATACAAGTAAATTTATTGTTAAGAAGTAAATTTAGAGTTAATAGCATTAAAAGCAGGGGTCTTGCTCCCAGCAGAAAGTGACTTACAGGGTCCACACTTGGAGAAGTGTGGGAACATGATACAAACTGAAGCTGGGCAGCAGGTTTTGACAAATTATGTGGTTAATAAAAGTCTTTGCACAGTGATGGCAGATTTAATGAGTGAGCTTTGCAGGGAAAGGAAAAGTAAAGGAGAATTTCCAGGAAAATAAACATGTTCTGTGTGACTACCATCTAGGCAGGACCTTCAGGCCTTGCTTCTAGAAGGAAAGTTTTGTTCAGGAACCCAGATAGGGCAGTTTATCAAAGGAACAGATAAATGCAAGTGTTTGTTTCGCTTCAGTGAGAGAAAATGAGAAATTGTTACTTAAGGTTGACCCAAACACATCTCCTTGTTTCTTCCCACTCCATTCACCTCCTCTCCTTCCTCCCTCACAGTTTTTTCAGTTTGACCACTGAACTGAAAAATTAATTATTCTTACAGCTCTATTAAAGGATAACTTATGCCAGGCTGCCTGCAGCCTAAATGATGTACATTAAATATCTCTATTTCTTACTTGTTTTTCCCTTTCTTTTAACATTTATCCCTTGTTTTCAAAGTTTCCGAATTCCCGAGTACTCATGGGGTGCGATGGATTGTTCATTAGGCAAATATATGTTCAAATAAAATAAAATATAATATTGACTCTATAAAAATATAATATAATAATGGTGATGATGATGATGATGATGATGATGATGATGATGATGATGATGATGATGATGAGTTTGAACCAGAAAGATAAAATTAAAGAATCAGTTTCTAATCAGAATGTTCTGTTACACACAAAATCATTAGGCACACACAGCCTTCAGTGTGCACAGTAATGATTGTCTGTGTAGGACAGAGTTAAATGGGATATTGTTGGGATATTGAGAAGAAATTCCTCCCTGTGAGGATGGTGAGGCCCTGGCACAGGGTGCCCAGAGCAGCTGTGGCTGCCCCTGGATCCCTGGCAGTGCCCAAGGCCAGGTTGGACAGGGCTTGGAGCACCCTGGGACAGTGGAAATTGTCCCTGCCCATGGCAGGGGTGGCACTGGGTGGTCTTTAAGGTCGTTTCCAACCCAAACCATTCTGTGATTTTATGATTCTCTTTACAGCTCTGTCAGATCCCCCTGATTTCTCAGGAAAACTCACCAACCTCACGACCTTGTGCAAATTATTCAGCTGGGAGGGCAGGGAACACAAGGCTTGAGAAACAAAGTGAGGTGATCAACAGAAATAACCATGGCTCATTCATTTTTTGTCTCTCTCTATCCTCTGGAGGAGGTCTGGGCTTTGGTCACTTTCTGCTTTAGTCAGTTATTTCAGTTTTCCAGCAGAAGAACTTACAGATAGAGAAATATGGAATTTTAGAGAAATATGGAATTTCAGCCTGGAAGAGGAATCCCGAATGCTTCTCATGGCCACAAAGCCATGAATGGATCCATCCACTCCTAAAATAGAGACTAAACACCAGCAAGCCTGCAAGGCTTCACTGCAGATGCAAACCCAAGGCTGAAACAGCTGGAAGTCAACGTGATCCATTTTTGGGTCTCAGCTGGGTAAGCACTTCCAGAAGAAAGGACACAATGACACTGGGTGCAGCTGTGTTTGTATCACATTGCAAGACATGGAATGCACTTGGGAGGATCCACAGTGAGCAACCCCAGCAATGTCCTGAGAGAGAATTATTCAAGAATCCTCTCAGGTACTCATTGCTTGTGTCAGCCAGGCAAACACTGACCAGAGGTTCAAAACTCAGAAAATCAAAAGATCAGCTCAGTAAGGGTATTTCAGGGTGTAGAACACACTCACTGCTCTTAACCTTCCTCAGAAGTTCTCACTTTTTTCGTGTCATTTCATTTCAGTCAGGTACACAGAAAAATTCACTTTGCAGTGCAGCTAAGAAAGCTGGCAGGAACAAACATTAAAATATTCAGAACATCTTAAACTGCAGAGTTAGAGGTTTTTATTGTTGTTTTATAACTTTGCTTTAATCAACTTTTTATCCATTGACTCCCTTGCAAGTGCCAACCAATATAATTAGCACTATCTAAATTAGTTATCACTCAAAATTACTTCCTTCTTGGAAAAAAACAGTTTTATTTTTAAATCATAGGTGTTGCCATAGGCTGTACCAGAACTATATGCATGGACACATTTTAAGTAGATAATATTTTTAATCCTAATTAAAAAAAAATATTCATCCCCTCCATAAAATGTTGAGACTTGTGAATGACTTTATTTTAATTTTTGATAGAAACATGGTAACAATCAACTGATTTTCATTCATATACCTACTGTGCACCTTCCATTGAAGCATTATATTGCTCAGCTGAGCTTTTATATAAACTCAACACAAATGTTCATTGTGGGGTTTGTTCCCATTTCATTGCACACTCAATGGAGAGCAGAGGAGCCAACATTTCCTAAGGGTGCCTGTCCCAGGAGCTGTTATTGACACACTGCCATCAGCAGCAGGACTTTGTCTTCTGCAGCCTCCAAAGGCCATCAATACCTATTGATTTCAAGGTGAATTGCAAGTACATCAGTGCATCTGACAAAGCACCAGGCAGCTCTCAGCAGCACAAGCTGAGAGTGGAGATGCTGAGATATCAAATCTCCCAAATGTGGCTTTGGACCTGCCCAGGGTGCTGAGAGGTGCTGGGCACCCCAGCTGAGCCACTTCAAAGGGACCAAAGTGAATATTTCAAAGAAGCCCACAAGGTTGTTATCTGGCTTTGAAAATGTTGTCCCTGGTGGAAATTTTATTCACCCAAGTTTGGACATGCTGCCTGGAGATTTCATACAACTCAGGCACGTGGGTTAGGGGTGGCTTGCCAGTGCTGGGTTAAAGGCTGGACTTAAAAGTATTTTCCAGCAAAAATCATTCCATGATTCTGTGGTTCTGCACCCTCCCACCACTCAGACCTTTGGGAGCCCAGCACTGCTGCAGGCTCTGCTCTGCGTGGGTTGCAGGAATAGACTTTCCCTACTGATCCCCAAGAGTCAACCCAAACCCACCCTTCCTCAGCAGCAGGGAACACTTCAGAGTCCCATTTCCCTGGGGAAGGATCTCCTGGTGCCTGGGGGATGTTTCTCTTGGTATCCCTTGCTAGTTGCCATTCCCTTAGGGAAGAATTTCCATGCACCCACCCACCTGAATGCCCCTGGTATTTATCCCTTGCTGAGGGAAATGAGGATGGGATGGGGATGCTGGAGAACAGCCTGAACTCTGAGAGGGGACTCCTTCCAACACAGAAGAGGAGGAGGAGGAGGCACAGGATGGAGAATACTGGGGCAGGACTCAGCAAGAGGGCTGTGGGCACATGGCTGGAAGTGCTGAGCTGCAGTGCCTCACCTGGGAAAGCTCCAGGCTTACAAAAAACCCACTTTAATTCTTGTTTACTGGACATGCCAGTGTTATTTAATGCTACACTGCAGTGCAGGATACCCCAAATCAGCTTTATCACTCATTGTAATAACAGCATCCACCACAAACTGCCCTTTCCACACATCCACCCTCCAGTCCCTCTCCCTCTTTTCTCCCTTCCTCAGTTTCATGTCACAGGAATTGGGGGGGTGGGAGGTGCAACAGAAATCAAAGCCACCTTATCATTTCAGTGTATCATTGGAAATTGGGTAAAGAGAAAGCTGAATCATTCCCCACAACCTGAGGGCAGTGCTATCTTTCATCCTGACTTGTTCTGCTATTTACAAAAAAACCACATAATTACCAGAGCAAATGCCACGTCACAGCCTGCACCTGCTATGGGCAAGATAGAGAACATTTTTCTGAAAGTAATAATTAAATAAACCCATCCATCAGTCAGCTGCATCTAGTTTTGTGGCTTCTGTGGGCTTTAAAAGGAGCAAAACAATGCATTTGTGCAAGGAGCTTTCTCTTCACATTTTAATGGCAATTATTGCATGTAAACTAGCTTTTGTAAGAACTAGGAAGCAGATGGATGTGGTCAGAAAAAAACCCAGGCAAAGACACCCAGTGGAAAATCAAAAAGATAAAAATGCAAAGTCACTGCGTGTGTAGTTGTGTGTGTGCTGTGAAATGGTTCTTTTTAGCCTCAGCATCTGAATATTCCCAATGGAAATGTCATTACAAAAGACAACAGGTTGTTTCAGCAGAACTGATCAAAGGCTGAGATTGCTGTTCCAGGCACGGCCCCACAATGAGACTGACACTCCTGAGCTAAGGAATTATTATTTCCCAGAAGCTCACTCTCCAGGAAGAGATGGAGATGCTTGAAATCCTGGGAAGCAGCAGGAGGGTTATGAGGAGAGCACTGACAGCATGGAAGCATCTTCTCATCTGCCCTTCATTTCCCCTCTGAGCTGTGCACTGAGGTGTGCCAGGCATGGCACCCCTCCCAGCCTGCTTTAAACAGCAATTCCAGCCTTTCTTTGGGGCTGCAGCACTTTCCTGATGCCAAAATTCATCCTAAGCCAAGCCGAGGGCTGATTTGGGTGCTGCACCTTCACAACGACCAGACAGATGTTTAATGATGCTTGGGCTCAGGCATCTAAACATCCCCACATCTGGCTTCTTTCTCCATCTCCTCATGATGCATTTTCCTCTCTCCCAAGCTCACACCTGTGGTGCACGTTCCTTTGACACTGAGAACTGGGATGAGCACATTTGTCCTGTGTGGCCACTGGAGAGAGCTGCACCTCACTGCCTCTCCTCTGCCAAGGGACAATTTTAACAATATTAAGCCATTCCACATCAAATTTTGGGAAGTTGCATGCAAGGTAGGATTATGAGGATTAAAGGGGTGGAGGGCTCTGCTTTCCATTAAGGATTTGCTGACAAAGAATCTGTTGGCAATTAATAGATTAATAAATCTTTTTGTAAATGTCTCATGAATTCCTGTGGAGTCAAGCAAGGCAATGATCCCAGTTCAAAAGCCCACAGAGCACTCTGTGATATTTAAACCTGTGATTTGCAACTCTTATTTTTTTCACAACTTTCCATGCTCAGAATTTTACAGCAGTGGCCCAGTCCCTGCCCAGTGTGTCCAAACCACTGGCCAATGTTGTTCTACACCACCTCCAGAGACCTTGCAGAAGCAGTTCTTGGACAACTTTGGAAACCTTTGCTTTGGACCAAGCAAAACAAGCAAACCCTGACTTCAAAATGCTGATTTTTATTGCCAATTAAGCCTTCAGAAAGTACTGAAGATTCAATTCTTGAAACACACTGTAGTTAAGAAGCATGTTTGAAAAGACACCACATCCAAAATGGGAAGGCAACAGAAATGGCTCAAGAAAATTCCAGCAGATGGCTCCTACAGGGAAACAGAGCCCAGGAAAAACCCTTCATAATCACCTCTTCAGACAGCAAGGAAATAACTTCTAGGAGGGATTTGCTTCCGTCCCTTTTCAGTATCCCAGATACTCAGAAACTCTTCCTGAGATCTGCAGTTCCTACTTAAAGAGTAATTTATTGATGTTCCTAAGAGAGAAGGCTTTAATTCACAAAATATAATTCATCAAAACGCTACAAAAATGGCAGTTTCATTCTGATCCTAATCTATAAAGCTTTTTGTCTATCTTTAAAGCTATGGTTATCTTGAAGTGCTTAGTCTCATATTCATTGCTTTTATAATTGGACAACATAGAACAATGGGAGATTTACTAGTTTATTAAGAACCAAAATGAATGTAATCCAATATCACCCTTTGTTGAAAGCCACCTACAAAAGAATTGCATGAGGATGTGAAATGAATAATCTTTCTTGGTTTTCTCCTCTTGAAATCACTATAGTGCCTTTCCAGAGCATAATAAATGGCAAGATGCTATGGAAAATTACTACAAGTCTTACCAGGTAAACAAGTTCAGGAGATTTTGGGGAACTTGTGAAGCTCATTCCTGACAAAGATTTTCACAGAGGAATTATTTTTTATTTGAAATTATCCTAATGGTCCAGAATTAAAAATGAAATCCTTAGGATCAACAATCTGGTTCTTGTGCTACACACAACAATGCAGACATTCAACCCAAACATTTTTTTGCCTTTTTCTTACCCATAAAGATGGGCTCATGCATGGAGTAATGCTTCTAAGGTGAGAAAATAAAAATTGTTCCAGAAAAGGTAGGACAATAAATGGCATTTAATATATAATAAATTGTTATATATACAATATAATAATATATAATAAATTAATATCTAATAAATTATTCCAGAAAAGGTAGGGCAATAAATAGCATTTAATATACAGTAATAAATTAGCACCAGGAAATAAATCTGAAAGAATTAGCTCACAAGATCTAAGTCCTCCTCTGCATTATAAGTCCTTTAAAGAGGAGCTGAATGGTCAGTGCTGAGCAGGAGTCAAATCTCAAGGATGAGAGCAATGAAAAAATGGGAGCAGTGCCTTTCCATGATATGTGACAGTTTGAACCAAGCAGCCAAACAAACAAACAAAGGGATTTTGATGCCTCCTTGCCATGGGCAGAACTAATTTTTCATGTTCTAAATTCTTTCTAGGTTGGATTGAAGTACATTGAAAATGTACTGAATGTACTGAATACATTTCAATGTACTGAAATACATTGAAAAAAAATTTCACAAATCCCATTTTGGATGAAAGTGGGCTTTGACTGTGCAGTGAGCTCAGAAAGTGTCTGCTACCATCTTGGTCTCCTGAAGTCTGCTTCAAATCAGAAGACCAATTTCTAATTTCAATTCAGCTCAGTTCACCTCTGTCACTGTTCGGCTCCACCATTATTACAACAATCTCTTCCCTGGCCCTCCAAGTGCTTTTGTAAAGAGAGAAAATGGCACTATGCCTAATTTGCCCTCAGAGAAACTGAGGCACACAGAGACAAAACTTTCCTTTCTCCTTGCAGGCTGGTCCTAGAGAGCAGAGCAGCAGAATCTCTGGTGCCTGGTGCCAGGAGGGGTCTGTGCCCTGCACCAAGAGGTCACAGTGTGGGCTCAGGCCCATCTTGGGGCTGGATTCCTATCACACCCACGGCTGTCACTTGTGAGGATCCCTGAGGAGTCAGTCCTGAAACAGCACTTGAGTCTCTTTGGACTCCTCAATAATTCCTTTATTGTATTTCATCTTCAATAATCTGCCTTTTCCTGATCGTCATCCGACCCTAACCTTGCTCTGTAACTTCTCAGCTTTGTTGTAATGCAAGCAAAAAATGCATTGAGCTCCTTGGAGCAGACCTTCAGGGAGAGGTCAAAACCTTCAGGAAGGGAACCACAAAGCAGAGGTGCAGCAAGCTAATGGTTAAATTTTCCTTTATTTAATGTGGTGTTTGTGAAAGGCCTTATTCCTACCTCTCCTTCCTGCACCATGAGCTTGTGATCTTCCCATCTCCTGGGTGAACAAACAGGGTGCTGGCATCCCTGAGAGAAATGGGAGAATTCTCTTCTTCTGCTTGACAGGATCCAGCTCCCCACCTCCAGCAGGGCTCTGGGCTGATGCATCCTCAAGGAGCTGGGAAAAATAGATGGACAAACCTCAGCATGGAGATTGCCGTGGCTCAGCTCCTCCCTCCCCATCACCAGCACTGGAAATAAGCAGAGCTGCCACTGAGCCAGGGCATTTGAGCCCTTCCCATGTGGAAAGCCAGGGGAAAAAGGCTGGGTTGATGCCAAAAGCTCCATTGACCCCCGTGGGCACTGACAAACTGATCCCATGGGATCTCCATGCGTTTACACCCTGCAGAGGATCCATCCAAAAAACACCTCAAGCGGGGACAATCACTGCAAGCTCTCTCGCACAGATCACACCTAAGATCCTTTCTCAAGTTAAACTTTACCCATTGGCTTCAAGAAGAAATAAATGTTACTAATAAATGTTATTGTTGGTTGCTCTGCTTTCCTGCAGCTCATGGCAGGGCAGGGTGTCAATTGCCTCTTTGCTCAGGACTTGTGTGCTCCTCTGATTTTCCCCTTAGATGCTTCCTTATAAAGAGCAAAAAAAAAAAAAAAAAAAAGGAAATGAATAAATTGAAAAAAAAAAAAATCTTGTAGACCCAAAAGAAAGAATGCACCTATTATAAAATAAAATCTCTTTTAGTAGCTATTAGAATGCATTAAAAATATTCACAGGACTCTCCCCTCCAGTTATGTTGCAAAAGCCATGCAAATAATAATTGTGGCTAAGTGCAGTACAGTGACAGTCAATATTGTACTTCCCAAGCTAGCACTCATTATTCTTTATGGAAATCATGCATTTTGTGAAAGATCAAAAGATTTACATATCATATGGAGTGCTTCAGGGAGTGACTTGCTGTGCACTTTAAATGCACAATGTTCCACAGCCATTTAAATACAGATTTCATTTCTCTCTTCTGTGTGATATTAAATTTGAAAAAGGAGGGAGACAGAGACGAAATCGACTTGGGTACCTTTGTTCACATCATGAAATACAATTTTAATTTGGTTCTGATATAGAAGTTTAATATTTTTATGGGATGTTATTGAATAATCTGCTAGGCTCAGCATTGGCCTTTTCTCAGGAAAGAGATGAAAGAATTTTTTTGTATTTTTTTCAGAGCACTGCAGGAAAAAATCATCTGCTCCTCCATACCCTGGAGAAGGGGGCAGACTTTGCTTGGCCTCCCTGTGCCACCAGCTCCCCTGCAGCCTTCCCCTGTTGGTCTGTTCTGCACCGGAAGGGGCTGCCCAGGCTGGAGTCACCATCCCTGGAGGTGTCCAAGGACGTGGCACTCAGGGCCATGGTTTGTTTGGCAAGGTGGTGATCAGCCTAAAGCTGGACCTGATGGTCTTGTGTCACAGACATCTTTTATGAAAAATCCTGTACTTAGGGTTTTTCCTCCTGAGAAGCTGAGAGGCCTCAGGAACAAAATGCAAACAATGGTTATCTGCTGCTGTGGAATGCAACAGGTGCATCTGGGATTGGGCTCATGGGGTTGTTTCTAATTAATGGCCAATCACAGTCCAGCTGGCTCGGACAGAGAGCCCGAGCCACAAGCCTTTGTTATCATTCTTTCTTATTCTATTCTTAGCCAGCCTTCTGATGAAACCTTTTCTTCTATTCTTTTAGTATAGTTTTAATGTAAGATATATCATAAAATAATAAATCAGCCTTCTGAAACACGGAGTCAGATCCTTGTCTCTTCCCTCATTCCAAGAACCCCTGTGAGCACGGTCACAATCTTGGAGGTCTTTTCCAACCTAAATGATTCTGTGAGTGTTCCCTGGGTGTTTCCCCTCTGAGGGTGAGGTGGGGCTGACAGCCAGGGCTGCATTGCTGGGAATCCACCAAGGCTGGGAGCACTCCTAAAAGCAGATTGCTCAGAATGGTCTGCGGAGCTGGGCATTATTTTTGGGTGGCATCTAAGAGGACCAACAGTCTGGGTCATTCAGGGTCAAAGCAGCAATGCTGGAAGGAGTTGAGAACCACCCAACAAGAGATCCACACTGGTGAGAGTGAGGAAAATTGTCCCTCTGCCTCCTCTGAAGGAAGAAAAGAGAGTTTTCTGCACAAGCAATTAGTCCTTCAGTTCTGAGCAAGAAGGAAAGTGTTGCATGAGCAGGAAATCTGCCCTGTTTGTTTGCTCCTGATACATCTGCATTATTTTCTGAACGGAGCAAATGGAAAACCTCTTTAATGAAGCATAAAACTATGTTGTGATTAAGGCTTATTCTGTCTAAATATTGACTCAGATAACATTTTCTCGGGACAAACAGACCATAACCCATGACTCTGGCAACAAAGCCAGGAAGATTAACAGGAAAGGTGCATTTTCTGGTTGTCTGAAGAGAAGTTTGACATGGTCAAGACAACAGGCAAAGTCTTTTATGATTATTTGTGAGATCCAGCCACAGGGGTTTCAAGTTTTAGCTTTCTAGTTTTACTGAATATTTGAAAGTTCAGGGGAAAATATCTCTGTGCTAACCACTTCCCTAAGTGGTTAGCACAGAGATAAGAGCAGAGTGGCAGGAATTTCTGGAAACCTCTAGAAGTGAGAACTTATCCAATTATCTTGGAGGAAAGATTACCCAAGGAGTCTTGCAAGCCCTGTTGAAGTACAACCTCTGCCTCTTTGACCTTCACCTGCAGGTAAAATGAGAATAAGTCAGGCATACAGATAATAATCCTGGCCTAAACAATCCAGGAGAAGAACAGGTGGGTTGGGGTCTGGAAAGCAAAATCTGTAATTAGAGCAGAGGGTGCTTGGAAAATCAGCTCAAAAGGGAAAGATAAAATCTTGTGCCAATTTGAATGGTGTGATGTTTTCTGTTTCTTTCAAAAAGCATAGATTTGCTTTAAAATAATAAAAAAATTAGTTTTATTCTGAAGAAAGGTCCTGTTCTGAGGGAGGGGGTATGCAGGGTTTTTGGTTTAGACATTTTTATATGTATTATAGTCTGTTCAGAGAACCAAGCTCAAACAGGATCCCATTTGGGAAAAAAAATCCAAACCAAACCAAACCAGAAAAACCAACCAACGAATCAACAACAACAAAAAAAAAAGCACCACAAAAAAAACCCAAAACAACAACAACAAAACCAACCAAACACAAAAAAAAACCCAATAAAAAACCCAAAAAAAAACCCACCACAAAAAGCCCAACCAAACAAAAAAACCCCACAGGAGTAAATCTCTGCCCCAGAAGGGTTACCATGAGGTGAGGGAAGGCACACAAGAGGGCGAGGATTCTACAATTCTGTTTTCTGGGATTTCAGACCTTTCCATCTCCGTCTGCAACTAGCAAAGCAATGATACATCTCCCAGAGAAATACCACCTCCAGGGCTAATCAGCTGCCATGTCTTGGAAATATTCATAAATAAACAGAAGAAGATGAATTGTTTCCCACAAATACTTAACAGTTAAACCTTCCTGGGAAGGAAAAAAAGCTCCCCGAGAAAGGAATTATCTCCTTGGTCCAGGGGAGTTTTTGATCATTCTTAGGATTTGGGAATTTAAAGAAATCATGACAATAGATGATGGTGTCAAATAGAAAAGCAAGTAAACTGCTGCAGCTGTACAGGCACAGCAGTGCTCTGTAATTCCAGAGTCTGGGATATCACCAGGGCAAGGTGAAGAGTTAGGAGAGTTAACAGGAATTATTTGAGCAGGAATTTAATTCTTTGAGATTTAGTTGCTTATTTTAGCTTTCAAAACTCTTTAAAAGGTAAAATTAACTTTGGGCATGCCCCTAGGTCTTGCTGCGGACAAGAGGAAGGATTTACACCGGGGTGTTTTTTCAGGGTTTTGGTAGTGCAGATGGTCTTAAAGAAAAATAAGGAGGAACTGGGAGGTCCTGGACATGAACCTGAACTCTCTGGGCACTTCAGGAGGAAGATTATCTAAACCAGATTCTGGTTAGTCTAAAACTCCACCCTCTCTCCATTCCTTGTTTCCTCAGACAGTGCTTTTTCATGGTGTCATGGAATCATACAGGCTGTGAAAAACCTTTAAGATCACTAAGTCCAACCATTCCCCCAGCACTGCCAGGCCCACCCCTAACCCATGTCCCCAAGTGCCACATCTACAGCTACAACACATTTGGAATATTTCCCTTTAGAATTCTGCCATTGTATTTCCACCTTTGCCACCTGTCCATCCCACCTAAACTTTCAAATTTCCCCTCTGTTCCCGTTGTAAACTTCCCCAGGCTGAGCTCTGCATCTCCAAGAATTTCTGGATGGACAGGCAGAAGTGTCCAGGTTAGATAAGTGTTTGTAAAAGATAAAATTATTGTTTTCTGGGAAAAACCCACAACAACAACAACAACAGGGGAGACACAAAATAATAACCCAGCAGATCTCACAAGCCAAATTGCCAATTGCCAAAACCCTTTATAGCAATGCTTTGTCTTCCCACCAGCTGCAGATCCCAGCCCTTATTTTGGGCTCTGCACTGCAAAACTGGCCTTTCCTTTCCACTGGAAGGAACCAGGAATAAAAGAAGCATGGAAATGTAAAGGCCGAAATGAAAGTGGGAGAGCAGGGGGAGCGTGGCAGTGCTGGTGTTAATGCTGAAGTATTCCCTGGGAGCGTGAGCTGGCAAATGTAGTGGACACCCAGATATTTGAAATGCAGCCAAATAATTTGGCACATCTCTAACTGGCACAAAGCAGTCTTAGCAGAGCTTCCTACTGCTGCTGGCACTTTTACAGCTGTCTTTCTTCATCTTGCTCTTCCCACTGCAACAGCTACTCAACAGGTGTTTCCACAGGCACAGTGTGTTTGGCAGCTGCAACCCTTCAATATTATCGCTGGAATACATTTTTCTCCCTCTCAACAGCATTGCCTGGCTCTGTTGCCCAGAGGCCAGCATGGCAACGGGGACAGCTGACCAACTGGATTTGGGAAAAGGGGGCTGTGGGCTCTGGGCAGCCAGATGTAGGAGCCAGTAGAGCAGTTGGAGAACATCAAGGCTTGGCATGGCTCTGGGAAGCTGGAGTGATGCTTGGCTGAGGTTTGTCTGGAACCCCATATTCTGCTCACCTGGGTCTTCACTGCTTTTTTTTTCCTCTTGTTGCCCCAGGATATCCTGGTCCCACATCCATCAACAGAACATATTCTTAGTTATTTTCTGTTGATTAAACAGGCATGGAAAACATAATTTCTTTGTTCTCTGTTGTTCGCTTGGAATGCAAGGGAGTTTAATATTCTTTGATTTTCTTCATTGCAAACAAGTTTCCCTAACCTCTGGGTTTCCTGTCTTTCATTTTTCATAAGGATTGAGTGTTTGCTCAAATTATGATGGATTTTCTCTACCTGACCCTGTTCAGTCTTCAATCCAAATGTGCTTAGAGCAGAAGACAGGAGAACTCAAATCCCAGAGGAAACCTGGGAACTTTCAGACGCAGAAAGCACCCAGAGCAATTCAAAGGTGAGACGTTTTGGAGGAGAGTTCATGAGAACATGAAAATTTAAAAAATTATCTTTTTCTCTTCCTTTTTTTTAGCTTGCCTATGGAGATTTTTGGCCTTTGTCACCTATTTGGTTTTCATCTCATACAGACCAAGGCAGTCTCAGCTCTTTCAGGAGCGCAGTCCACAGTTTGCTGGATGTTGTCTTCTTCCCACTGCACATTTTCCCTATGCACAAAACCTTGCAGCTGAGAAACTTCCAGAGCAAGAGAAACGAGTTTCTCTCCACGGATTTATCTGCTGAGTTTTTGAACTTCGGTGAACTTTGAATATCCACCAAGTGCTGCAGCCAGGAGTTCCATCCTTTCACGACTCTGGATGCAAAGAACCATTTCTTCTTGTTTATTTTGCATCCATGACCCAACAGTTTTCCTTGGTGTCCCTAAGTCTTGTATTTGAAACAGGTGGGAAAATGAGTTTCTGTCCCTCCCTGCTTCTCCATCATCTGTGGTTTCTCAGGTCTGACTTTATGGGTAAGTCCTCCACCCATCCTCCCTTTTCCATAAAGTGCTTGACATGGACATTTAATATATAAATACGGAAATGTCCCAGTGGATCTTAACTGTCTGTGCTCCCCACAACATCTCACCTTGGATTCAGTCCAGGGGAGGCCATGAAGGTGATTAAAGGGATGGAATCCACTCCTGGTGGGAAAGGCTGAGAGAGTTAACGTTGTTCATTGAGGAGATCGTAGAGCTCCTTCCAGTGCCTGAAGGGGCCCCAAGAGAGGGACAGGGCTTTGAACAAAGGGACAGGGTAAGGAGGAATGGCTGCACACTCAGAGAGACCAGATTTAAATGGGACATTAGGAAAAACTCCTTGGCTGTGAGGGTGGTGAGGCCCTGGCACAGGGTTCCCAGAGAAGCTGTGGCTGCCTCTGGATCCCTGGAAGTGTTCAAAACCATCCTGGATGAGGCTTGGAGCAACCTGGGACAGTGGAAGGTGTCCCTGCCCATGGCAGGGGGTTGGAATGAGATGGTCTCCAAGTTCCCTTCCAACCCAAACCATTTTGGGGTTCCATGACCTCTCTGGAGAGCCAGAACTGTATCTCCACCTCTCTTCTGCCTATGCTTATGTTGGATGTGTAGACACAGACTGGCCAGCTACAGGTAGGGCCCTTGAAGAGCCCAAGTCTCCAGGTATCTGTGCACAGAATAAAAGTTGTTAAATCTCTGTCCAGAGCACCACGAGCTCTCACTTCCCCACCAGGGCCGGGAGGCCGTGAGGCTGTTAAAGCCCTCTTCCCACTCTCCCCAATGTTGCCATTAATATGTAAAAGCTTAAGCTTGCTAAAGGGATTATTTCCCATCCTATCTGATTGTAAACTGGCATTTCAATGATTACATGTATCTTTTTGTCATTTCCTCGTAAAACATCTTATTCTTGAACAGCATAATTGGCCTCTTACTAATGTTTAATGAATGATTAAATCAGCATAAATGCAACATACAGTTCGACATGGAAAGCATGTTTACAACCTCCAGAGCCACAAATATGTATTTTTTGCAATATAGGTTTTAAACCCTTGTAGTTTCCTGATTAAGAACTTTCTGGTATATTTCACATTAAATACGTGGGAAAGAAAATGTGAATTTTCCTGTGTGAGCTCAGAAGCAATTCAGCCACTTATCATTTTGTTTGAAATTCATAACCTGTGTATTAACAACACCTCTGTGGTTTTCATTTAAGTATATTATATAATCTTCCCAAATTAAAAGCCAATTAAAGTCACATAATTGCAGAGCTCAGGCAGGTAAGTCCTTGTGGAGATGGCTAAGCAAGGACACTTCCTTGCACTGACACATCACATTAACCACCCTCACAGAGAGACTCCAGGATCTGCCCAGGAAAAGGAGTCCAATGAAGCATCAAATGTTTACCTGAGTGTAAAGAGAAATGGAAAGCTGTTTCTTCAAAGGAGGGAGAAATATGGGAGGATACAAATCCAGCTTGCTGAAAGTCTTTTAAGACAATGGAAACTCAATTATGATCTCAGGGTCACAGATGTGAGATTAATTTGAGAAAGTCCGCTTTAATCAAGGCCCCTTTTGACAAAAACCAGACCCATAAAACTGGGATATGTCTTACCAGGGTGACTGCAGCACTCCAGTATCCTGTAGGAGTGGAAAAGCCATGTGAAGTTCTAAGGTTTACCTGTCCAGATGTAGCCAGTGGAGTTAGGGGAGTATAACTGATCCTCTCCATGTCACTGACTCAGGAAGGATCCTCCCATCTCAACAAGTACAGAGAAGCCAGGGAGATGGGAATTTCAATCTTGCAGGAGAAGATGAAAAAACATGGAAGTGAGCACAACAAAGCAAAGAAGCCTGCTCAGGCAGAAAACTGGCATTAGCACAAGAATATATCAGAACAAGCCAAATAGTTTGGGGGTGGAAGTTACAGCTCCCAAGCACTGAGGTGCTGGAGCAGCTCTTTGACAGATGCTGCAGGGCCCAGGAAATGCATGGGTTTAGAGTGAGGCTGGATTTGTTTGTGAAGGGGCTGGGGGTCTGTTTTCCCTTCAAAGCTGCTATCTACATTGTTCAGCAGAAAAGTTTCTCTGCAAGAGCAGGAAGCAAAAAGACCCCATGAGGCAGCATCCTTGAGGTGTGCAGGGCACGTGCCAGGCTGCTGGCTGATCCTGGGATTCAGCTGCACCATGGAATTGTTAAGGTGAGAAAAAGACCTCCAAATAACCAGCTGACCAGCTCTCCTGGGATTCAGCTGCACCATGGAATTGTTAATTTGAGAAAGGACCTCCAAGATCACCAAGTCCAACCATTCCCCCAGCTCTGCCAAGGCCACCCCTAAACCACGTCCCCAGGTGCTGCTGTCTGGGGATTTCCTGAGCTCCCTCTGCACCTCTACTGAAGAAATATCTTTTCTGGTTCTGGAGAGGAGAAGAAATGGGGGTTTTATCCAACCAGTCCAGTGTGATGCCCACACAAATGGCTTTTCCATTCTGCTCTCCCACAGCTGTAGCTATTCCTCATGTGCTTTAATGGCAAAACTCCACAGTCAGGACTTTCTGCCCAGTGCCCAACCTGTGGCCTTGTCCATAAAGCCCAGCTGACAGGAATTCTCCCTGAAGCCTCCTTTACCATGGAATCTTCCCATATCTTGATGCTTCTATCCGCTTTTGGACTGCAGCATACAAGGTAGTAAAAGAAGAAGATAATTGGGTGGTCTGTTATGGTAACAAATGCAAACAAAATGAAAAAAAAATTAAAAACTAATTAAAATGGAGAAAAAAATGTCTTATAAAGGAATTTCAGTATTAAAAAAAAATGGGGAATCAATATTCCATTTTCTGAGGTGTTGCTGTAACACTTCACAAGGGTCACAGCAGCCTCACCAGCAGCGTGATCCAGCTGGTATCTCAGCACTTCATCCAGCTACCACTGCACCACAGACTAAATCTGAGTTTGGCAAACACTTTCCTGGTCTCATCATCTGGTTCATAAAACCACTGAGGGATTTTAAAGGCACCAGGGGCAGGTGCACTTTTAGCTGGCATCCCAGTTTGGATTCATGGCATGCCCTACTCACCAGCAGGAGCAAGTGTTACTGCTCTCAGCAAAACCAGCCCAGATTTATTCATTAACACATGAGGAAGAAAAGGCAGGAGCTGAAACCAGCAGATTCACCCACTTAAAAGAGCAAAAAGCCAAATCAGGTAATGCAAGAGCACAATATTTTAACCAAAATGCAAGGAAAAATTAATCATCAAAACCTTTGGAAATTCTGGCCAAGCTGTCTGATGCCATCATGACAAGATCACAGCCTGAAAGTGACCCCAGGCTGTTTTTTAAAATGGTGAACAGAAACACAGTGCCAGAGAATGACTCTTCAATGAGCCTTTATCCCTGCATTCCCATCCCTGGCAGTTCAGCACTGAGTGCTGGGGCTGCTCTGCTTTGCAAATCTTCTGGGATACTGAAATGTCCCAAAAAAGATGTTCCTGTGAGAATACCAGGTAAAGAATTTGAGCTGAATGTTGGAATAACCAACTTTCCAAGCCAAATTGATCCGAGGTATCTTATTTGCTTTTTATGTAAACACAGGTAAGCTATTCTTGTATTTTAGGAAAATAATGGAAATAAAACCAAAAGGTAATGCAGTGTCAAACTCCTTCAAGCATGCCCTGATCTGTCACTAAGGGAATCCTCCCCAGCCATGTTTGAGGGCTCCACATGAACCATGGCAGTGTCTAAAGCTGCTCTGTTTGCTCTCTCTGACACAGCCCAGTGGTTTCAGTCAACACAGATACCTGGAGACTGCTGACTTCAAACATTGTTTATTGAGCAAACAACCACCCTACAGCTCAAAAGGCAAAGGGAGGGGGGAGAAAAAGATGGGGAAGTGTCCCTGTGAATGTGCATCAGGAGGGACACGAGCCAGCCAAGGATATTGAAGAATATAGCAAATATTTTATTGCCAAAACCAATGGACCAAGGATAAAATAGCAAAACCTAGAGCCATGTGTGGGCTGGGATGTCTGGGTTAAAATCCCTGCCAAGAAGGTGCTTGATTCTCAAGATAATAAAATTCTCTGGGTGCTGCAGTTTCCACCTGAAAAGTCTTCACAGCACCTGCTGTATTTCAGCTGCTGGGCACTCACGTGGCCACCCAGGTCCTGCAGAGGACTGGTGAGATTCCTGCATAGAATCCTCTAGAGAGGAAAAAGGGAGGATCTACCCAATCAAAAATATAAGGGGAAAGACACACTAGTGGCTAAAATATTCTGTTACATCACACCAAATTTCTCATGTGTCCTGTACCAAACCTGATCCTCCTTGTGCAAAATTATTCAAGATTTAGGGTCAGAGGGAAAATGGGAAATTTCTGAGCGCTGGAAACTTCTTGGTCTTCAGCCACTGAGGTTTAGTTTTAAAACAGCTCACATTCAATCACATCAGTCCTGGGGCAGGACACAGTGTTTTTGTCATGTTGTAAAGCCAAACAAATGAAACAGAGACCAACCAACAGATCACTCAAACTTATTTTGACCATTTTAGAATGTTTTCCAAGGGTTTACATGTCCACGGGCTTTTGACATGACTGACCTGGAGAGGTGCGTGGCATGGAAATGCCCTCCTTCTCTGGAAATGTCAGCAAATCTTCTTCTGTTCCCACAAACCAGGAGGGCCTGGAAAAGGGACTGGAAATCGAGTGAAGATCATACTTGTGGGACATCACTGTGAAAGAGAAGGATCCATGCAGGGAAGCAGAGATGGCACGAGGCAGAATGGGAGCATGGAACGTACAAAACATACAAAAGATGGGAATTTCAATCTTCCAGGAGAAGATGAAAAAACATTCATCTTTTCCTGTAGAAATATGGCAGGGAATTGAGCACAACAAAACCCACGAAGAAAAGCACTGAAGCCTTTCTGAGTTTCCCCACATGATGGTGGCTCAAGGCTGTGCATTTGGGGCACTGTGGTACTTTCTGAGGCCCCCATTTCTGGAAGGAAATGATGAATCTGACTCCATGTTCTTAGAAGGCTAATTTATTATTTTATGATCTATATTATATGAAAGAATGCTATAAAACTATAAAAACTATAAAACTATACTAAAGAAGAAAGAAAGGATACAGACAGAAGGCTAAAAGATAATAATGAAAACTCATGACTCCTTCCAGAGTCCTGACACAGCTTGGCACTGATTGGTCATTAAGTAAAAACAATTCACATGAAACCAATCAAACAACCACCTGTTGGTAACAATGTCCAAAACACATTCCAAGGCAGCAAAACACAGGAGAAGCAAATCAGATCATTATTGTTTTCATTTGTTCTGAGGCTTCTCAGCTTCCCAGGAGAAAATCCTGGGCAATGAGATTTTTCAGAAAATATGACAGTGACAGGGCACCTTCTGTAGTGCACATTAGAAGGGAGAAAATGCGGAGAAAAGCCCAAGTAGGCAGTGGGTTGTGAGAGGGAACACATCATTCTCCATCCATTTGCAGGAAGCAGAGGTGCTGGCATCCCAGCACCCCAGATTCCTTCCTTAAAGGAAGCCTGGGCACTCCTTCTTCTCAGTCTCAGTGTTGTCACAGCCGTCACCACTGCCAAGCAAGCTCTGGTGGCACCCTGTGCCCCTCTTTCCAGGGAGGATATTCCCAGTTTCCATCTCAGGGCAGGAGAACTGGCATGGCAGAGCCCTCGCAGATGGGTGAGCAAACCCCCAGCTGGCACTGCAGCTTGCATTTAGACAATGGCACACCCTGCCAGCAGCCACGCTTCTTGGAAGGGATTGTGCTGTAAATATTTCACTGCCTGCTGCCCATGGCCACTAAACACTGACAAATGCTCCTGTAACAAAGGCTTGGGTTCTGGGCCTCAAACCTCTTCAGTCCCAAACTCCAGCCTTGCTCCTGTAACTCATCCTCACCCTGGTAAGGTTGTTTTAGTGGGATTGGGTCAACACAGCTGCACATACTTCCTGCAGATCTTTTTATTCTGTCTGCTTTCTTTTTCAATTCTCAGTGTTTTATTGTTTCTGGAGAGTTTAATTTAAGAAAAAACGCTCGATTTCTGGTTTTCTGGGGTTTGGTTTGGTTTCTTTTTCAAGTCAACAAAACCCCCCACAATCCTGCACCTCCAGTGAAAGGAAAACTTTCCCTGCCAAAATTAAGTGGAGGTGGCAGAAATGAGCATATTGGAACAAAGAAAGCAGGAGTGATCACTACCCCATTGCTGGAGCACACAGGGAAAGGAAAGACAGAAATGGAACAGCAGCAGTGAAAAATATGCATGCATATTCAGCCCCTTTGTCAAAAAACCTTGTGCTGCAGCATTTCAATTAACAAAGTAGGATGGTTTACCTGATAAAATGCTCCCTGTGTGAGTGTAATTACATATTTATGCCCCACAGAGATTTTTTAATTTCTCTTCAGTTTGTTTGCCTTGAAAGTATTTGTCACTGGAAATGTTCTTGATGTGTAATTTTAAGGCAGGGTTGGCCAAATGTGTAGTTTGTTTTCATTTTAGATTTACTTCACTGAAGAAGGATTGGATGATAATGTATATTTTCAGAGCAAAGGGAAAAAAAATCAATAAGGAAGGTGATACATGAACCAGCTGCAGAAAAAAATACAGTCAAGTGCTGCTTCAGAAATTTAATTCTTTTTTTCTTTCTCTTTCTCTTGCTTTAAATATATTCTCAGGTGCTTGAAACAGCTTATTGTTCTGCCCCTTTCATTTTGTCCTTGCTCCCCAAATGCATCTCTTATGTTTCCAGAGAGGCTGCAATGAACAGGCAGATTTTTGGTCATTGTTTTCCTATTATTTGAGCTCTTCCTGAGAAATCCCTGCCCTGGAGTCTCAGTGCTGGGCACCCTCCGACCTCCAGCAAGGCTTTACAGATGTGCTGGAGCCCAAAGGTGCATTCAATAGGTTTTGAGTTGCGGTATTTGCTGGGATGAAGGAGGAATTGAGAAGCTGACTCCATGTTCTTAGAAGGCTAATTTATTATTTTATGATCTATATTATATTAAAGAATCCTATGCTAAAATTATGCTAAAGAATAAAGGATACTTACAGAAGGCTTAACAAGATACTAATTAAAAACTGGTGACATCTTCCAGAGTCCTGACACAGCTGGACCATGATTGGTCATTAAATTAAAACAATTCACATGTTGGATAAACAATCTCCAACCACATTCCAGAGCAGCAAAACACAGGAGAAGCAAATGAGATAATTATTGTTTTCATTTTTCTATGAGGCTTCTCAGCTTCCCAGGAGAAGAAATCCTGGTGAAGGGATTTTTCCAGAAAATATGACAGTGACATGAGTTGTCCAAGTCCTTGTCCTCACTTCTGCAAGTGTTGGGCTGGGTCAGGGCTTGGCAGAGCACAACTCCTGTAAATGCATTTTCACACCTCAATTTAGCCACAGAAATGCACAGTTACGACTTTGGAGAGCTGCTTGAATGCTCAGGGAAGAGCAGAACTCCAGCTCCCATCAGAATCCACCTTGCTGTTATTGGGGGTTTTTTCCCCTATTTCCTCCAAAGTTGCTCAGGAAGGACAGGAAAGAATCTAAAGGTCAAACTCACACCAGTTTTGGCTGGGGCACAGCACAACAGCAGGTCACTGCTGGCTGGGGAGGTCAGTGTGTCTCAGAGAGATTATTGGAGAGGTTTCCTCAATAACTTCAGCCAAGGCCTGAGAAGCCACCACAGCATAAACCATGTTATGAGGATTATTCCCAGTTCAACCTTGCAGGAAAGGAGGAATTTGGAGCAGTGTCAGGAGACAAATCCATGACCCTTCCCAGGTACGCTGATGGCACGGGGATGATTGTGGTGGGGCAAGCTGAGCTTCTGGCTCTGGAGGTGACAAACACCCAGATCCATCTCCTGGACCTGACAGCAACTTCTGACACTGCCATGGCTGGATCCACCTCACAGGCCTGGAGGAGAGAAATGAGTCCTGGAGCTGGCTCTGCTCCTTCCTCCCTGACAGATCCCAAGGGTCAGGAATGGCATCTGTTCTGTCTCTTCCAGGATGCAGAAGGGGAGCTCATGTCTTCCTGCTCCCAGGTTGTGTGAGAGCTCCAGGAAAGAGGCTCAGAGATGGGATTCAGCCCCAGTGCCTGCCAGACCTTGCCACTTCCCTGCCACAGCCAGGATTGTCTTCTCTCCCCCCAGCTGTCCCAGTGCCCCTAAAGAAAAGCTCCAAGATGAAAGGCAAAGGAGCTGGCAAAGGCCCAGCATGTGCTGGTGGGAAATTATGTTGGGGATAAGGAAAACATGCAAAGGAAATGCCCAAAAATCTTAAACCCTCCAATGTGTCATCAGGACAACAGTGCTCTGCTACAGCTCCTCTGAACTGAGATTTTTTTCTCACACACTTTGGTTACCCAAGAAATGCAAACTTCCCTTCAGGTACAAATCTGGAGCTGCCACCCCTCTCTGTGTTTGGTGCCTGTCCCACTCAAGGGTGGTTGCCAAAAGCCAAAAAACCTGATATGGGTTAACACAGAGCAGGAAGAGCATTCTGCTGCTGCACAGGGTTCCTCCACACCTGTAAATCAGGTGCTACCTTGGAAAGCATCAGGTCAATTTCTTCTCCTGGGACAGGACAAGAGCAAACAGCTTCAGGTTGTGCCAAGGGAGGTTTAGGTTGGTATAAGGAAAAATATCTTCACAGAAAAAGGTTGTCAGCACTGGAAAAGGCTGCCCAAGGCAGTGGTGGAGTCAATTTAAATGATGTGTGGATGTGGCACTTGGGGACATGGCTTAGTGCTGGTGTGGTGGTGCTGGAAGAAAATTTGGACTCAATGATCTTGGAGGCCTTTTCCAAACAAAATTATTCTGTGATTCCCATCTCAGACAGCAGCCCTCTATCCAAGCAGCAGTGTGAAAATGAGGCAAAGCAGCTCTCAGGTGCACAAAGCCATGCCTGACCACCCAGACAAAGAAACAAGGGTGCTGCACATTGGCTTGAGCTCTCCCCATCCTGTGATATGGGAAATCTCACAGTCTTCACAGAGCTCCACACAGGGTTTTGCAAAAGTTTTCCTACACAAGAAATGCTACCATGTGGTCCCCAACATCCTCAGTTAACCACTGCAAGCCTGGCTGTTAAGCAGGAGAGAGAGTTTTGAAAAGGGCATGGAGTCACAGGACAATAGAGAATGGCTCCAAACTGACAGAGGGCAGGGTTAGATTAGAAATGAGGAAGAAATTCCTTACTCTGAGGATGGTGAGACACCAGAACAGGTTGCCCAGAGGAGCTGTGGCTGCCCCATCCCTGGAAGTGTCCAAAACCAGGTTGGATGAGGCTTGGAGCACCCTGGGATAGTGAAAGGTGTCCCTACCCTTGGCAGGAGGGGTGGAACTGGATGGTCTTGAAGGTCCTTTCCAACCCAGAGCATTCTGTGATTCTTTGATTCCTCGTTCCAGCTTCCACAGGCAGGTTTGGCTCTGGCCCAGCTGGAGAGCAGCTCCCCTGGCAGGCAGCATCCCAGGGCTGCCAGCCAGACCAGCGCCTCTTGGCAGCCCTACCCTGCCGTTTCTGGAGAAAAGTTAGCAAGCACTGCTGGCCAGGCTGCCAAACAGCCCTGCGCCCCAAAGCTGGCCAGGCTGCCAAAGAGCCCTGCACCCCAAAGCTGGCCAGGCTGCCAAACAGCCCTGCACCCCAAAGCTGGCCAGGCTGCCAAACAGCCCTGCACCCCAAAGCTGGCCAGGCTGCCAAACAGCCCTGCGCCCCAAAGCTGGCCAGGCTGCCAAACAGCCCTGCACCCCAAAGCTGGCCAGGCTGCCAAACAGCCCTGCGCCCCAAAGCTGGCCAGGCTGCCAAAGAGCCCTGCACCCCAAAGCTGGCCAGGCTGCCAAACAGCCCTGCACCCCAAAGCTGGCCCAGCCCCATCCTGCCGCACAGCTCTGGGGGGAGGCATTGACCCCTGCTCCTCAGACTTCCAAAGGCACCAGGTGCGCACACCTGGTGGGATTGTTCATGTGAGAAGGCTTTGACAATCAGCTGTAGGGACAGAAGAGATGTCTGTCCACTGATTTTATCATCTCCTGAAGTTCCTTCTGGCCCCGTGTCTGTGTGATTGCTCAGCACCTCCTGCTCTCAGGATGAGTTTGTGGTGCTCCTTTCCAGGAGCTGGCTGTTGACACCAATTAATTCTGGTTTGAATGGCCCAAATGACCTGCTCCTGTTGCAGGCTAAGATCACCAGTAGCAACAACAAAAATAACAACCAAAACACACAAACAAACCAACTCTCATTGCCTCTTAAAATGTGATTTCTGTCTCAATACTCCTGTAAGACTCACTACCCTCTCCAGTCTCATACTCCAGTGATATCTCACTGATATTACCATGGGATAGACACCCCACCACACATCCCTCTCAGGAGTCAAGGGCTGCTCACAATTCTGGCATATTCTGCTTCTTCACCTCAGCTTCTCTCTGGCTTCCTCTTCTGGTTTAGGGCAAATTTGGGAGGACACTTCCTCATCCCCTCTTTTACCCCTCAGCCAAAAATGCTCTATCAGGGGCCCACTCCTGCCTGGGAGTGTTTGAGTGCATGAAAAACTCCTGAAGGATATTGGTTTCTGTGAGAGGTTTGCACAGAATCCCACATATCATCTCAGGAATATCTGCTTTTTTAAGCTATATGGTAATGCATGCTGTGCATCTGAGATTAGAATAAGGCCCTGAGGAACAAAACACTCCCCTCCCTTTACAGCTGACAATGCAGAGCTGATTTTTATGAACTCGTTTCCAAGAGATTTGGCTCCATTGTTTAACACAGCCCTGGTTTCAAGGGAAATCTCCAAAGATGGTTTGACTTAGAGCATTGCCATTTCCCTCTCTGGGGTGCAAGATTTCACTGGGTGATATTGATCTGTGGCCTGGATTCTCAGAGTGGGGCTGGGCATTCCAAAACAAGCTGGGGGAATCTCCTGACTTCCAACAAACAGCCCCAAAAATCCCAGGGAAGATGCACAATGACAAGAGGATGCTCTTGGGAGCCCCCAAGCAGATTTCTCAGTTCCTGTGGCCTCCTGGGGCTTTGTGACAGATCATATTCACCACCTCTCACCTTCTTCCTTTTCATTATTAAACACTTCAATGCAATTCTTGTCTTCACTCATAGTAGGGAGATTTAAAAATCAACAAATAATGGAACAACACCCTGAGAGACTGAAAAAATAAAATTACGGAGATTTTTGGATAAACTTGACCTGAAGAATTGGCCATTCCTGCAGGAACAGTTTTCACCTCACCTCAAAATAAAATTTATATATATCTATATATCTCTACATAGATACAGATATCTTGTCCTCAGCCCAGCCCTTCTCAAGAAGCATTGCCTTCAACCACAGTGTGATGGTGTTCACAGGGGTCCCAGGATGAGGGAAGAGACGAGGATGTTGACTCCATGTTTTAGAAGGCTTGATTTATTATTTTATGATATATATTATATTAAAACTATACTAAAAGAATAGAAGAAAGGATTTCATCAGAAGGCTGGCTAAGAATAGAAAAGGAATGATAACAAAGGCTTGTGACTGACCAAGACTGTTCGGACAGCTGGGCTGTGATTGGCCATTAATTAGAAACAACCACATGAGACCAATCACAGATCCCCTGTTGCATTCCACAGCAGCAGATAACCATTGGTTACATTTTGTTCTTGAGGTCTCTCAGCTTCTCAGGAGAAAAAATCCTAAAGGAAAGGATTTTTCATAAAACCTGTCTGTGACACCACAGCACTGACATCCTTTACCCAAAACAGTGTTTCAAGAGCATAACAAAGGGGGCAAAATTAAGGCAAAGTAATGAACCTGTTCCAAATGGACACATCACCAGCACAGAGGGAAGCTGGACTGGAACCTTGGGACACCTGGACTGCCATGTACAGTGTGTTTGCACAGGGTCTGCCTCTCCTGGCCTGCTCCTGTCCAGTCTCTGCTCTGCCACAAGCACAGCAGCAGCAGCAGCAGCAGCAGCAATGAATTCAGCTCTGCCTGCAGTGGATGTGGCTATTTCATTTTGGCAGCACGAATGTTGCTAAGTGAAAGCACGTCTTTCTCAACTGCCTTGCTCATGGGAACCATTTAATCATTATAGAGCAATTATAGAGGTCTTTATTCAGTTGTTCCTTAAGTCCTCATTCAGGCAAACCTATTTCAATGGGAGCTGTGCCTGAAAGGGACTCATCAAAACCTGACCAGGAAATGGCCAGTAAGAGTAACCGATTTCCAAGAGAGAAAAACTCATGCATTACATCCATAATGGGTAACTTCTTATGAATACACCTATTGAAGTGTGTTATATTCATTAAACTCCATTTGGAGAGGAAGGGGAACCTTCCAGTTAACACAATTTCTAAGGGCTGGTGAGGGCTGGGCTCTGTCCCTGCCTTTGACACCGGTGCCCCTAGGAGCACGGCCACACCACTTGGTAATTTTACCTTAAATTTAGCAAAATTGGTGCTGAACTGGGACAGCAGTAACCATCAGTTTAGCTGTATTTGTGGGCTGCAGCTCCTGAATTCTCCTTTGCAAAACAGAAAGAGGAGCAGACAATTTCTCCCTATTATTATTTTTTTTTTCTGTTCACATTTTGAGGCAGGGCAGGGCTTTAATTCTGTGAACGTCTTTGAAGAGGGCTGTGCTGATCACAGAGCAATAATACTAATTGTTATCAATACAAGCTAAGAATGCTGTGCTTTTGTGGCAAATGTCCACTAGGAACTTGACTGAGACCATCAACATTCCATTTGGGAGTTAAGCCCCATTTGAACTTGTCTCCCAAAGCGAGAGTTTACAAACACAATTTAGTCCCTATTTGAGCAAGCTCTTTGAAGATGTAAAGTACTAAATTGTGTATCTCTATGTACGAGAGACAGAGACAGAATGTGTAATTTCTTTCTGCATTCAGGGAACTCAAGATTTCCTTTTTTCCCCTCTTTTTGGAAGGAAGTTTACTGCTGAGACCATTAGAGAAAATGCAAATGTGCAGACTGTTTGTTAAGGCTCCAGGAGAGAAGGCACAGGCAGTTGTTACCACGAGTATTTCTAGGAAAATGGGAAATCTTTGTCTTTAAGTGTGTTTATTTAGCCAAGGGAAGTTTGCACAGCTTGTGGAGCATGGTTCTGGAGGAAATTAAATTTCAGCTGCACCTTCATATCACTCCTACACCTGCCAGTTCTTCCGACCAGCTCTCCGTGTCCTGCACCGACGTCACAGATGAGCTGTTGTGCAACCACCAGGGTTTTTCTCTTATCCAAGAAAGAGGCAACAACCCCACTCCTGCACACAACAGATTGCCTGTTGCAGCAAAACCACAGGCAGGAGACATGGAGGAATTTTTGAGGCTGATTCAAGAAAAATGAAATTACCGTGTATGTCTATATAGGTTGGTGTAGAAGGATCCAAGCTGGATGCAGCCTAAGCCAGGTTTGGTGCTGAACACATTTCTCATTAGAGTTTATTAACTTGGACACGGCCAAAAGAGGACTTGAGGCTGGAAAATGGGAATAAGAGACAGAAAAGGGAGAAACATTTGCAGACATTGACCTTGGAAACAGAAGAAGTGAGCAGAGGCAGAGGCTGTTTGTGCACAACACAACTTTCATGAAAAACTGTGGTCAAACTGCAATTTAAGGCAATGCAAAATGTTTTGATCATACTTTGCAAACTAAATGTTTTGGTTCTTCAGTTTGAAACTAATGCTTCAATTCCAAAATATACTTGCAGTTTAATTTCAAAAAAAAAGAATTATATGAGTTTTAAAAGTTAAGACCTTCACATCACATTAAAGTACCATAAATACATTGAAACACCATAAATATATAAGGTTAGGGCTCAAAGATTAGATTACAGAGATATATTTCATCTGCCCTGTGAGCATGGGTACATCTAAGCTGATCATTCAGGGTTCTCTCTCAAGCCACTGAAGATCCAGCCAGGAAAATCAGTGGAGCAGAGGGTGAAATTCACTTTTTCTTACAGCAACTATCAAAGTCTAGTCAATCAAGTGATGCCCTGAAGCGCCTTTGCTCCTCGCTGTGACACAGGTGACTGGCCCAGGTGTAAATGTCTGCCTGACACACAGACACTGTGCTTTCCTACTGCCTGGGTGCAGCTGGGGTTAATCTGCCCCAGACCTCTCTGACATGGAGAACCACAGAGCCATTAAGGCTGGAAAAGCCCTCTGAGGTCGAGTCCAACCATTCCTCCAGCTCTGCCAAACCATCTCTAAACCATGGCCCCAAGTGCCACACTCACACATATTTTGAACTCTAAGGGATGGTGACTCCAACACTGCCCTGGGCAGCTGGTGACAGAGCTGGACATTCATTTCAGAGAAGAAATTTTTCCCTGATATCCAGTCTAAACCTGTCCTGGTGCAACTTGAGCAGCTCCCTCTTCTCCTGTTCCCTGGAGCAGAGCCTGACCCCTCCACTGTCCCCTCCTGTCAGGAGCTGTGCAGAGCCACAAGGTCTCCCCTGAGCCTCCTTTTCTCCAGGCTGAGCCCCTTTCCAGCTGCCTCAGCCATTCCTGGTGCTCCAGACCCTTCTCCATCTCCATTCCCTTCCCTGGACATGCTCCAGCCCCTCAGTGCCTTTCAGAACCTCATTCTTCCCCTCTGCATTTTTCCACTTCAGTTCCAAACAAACACCTCTCTCTGGCCAGTCACTTCCAAAGTGAGAAAAGGAGATGTGTGTGGAAACCCCTGACACAAATCTGTAGGATCCTAAAGAACTGTGTTCTGCTTATTCTCAAGGTAAGAAATCTACATTTTGCTTCGGTCGGATTTTTACAGCTCATGTGCACACACACTCAGCACTGTGGGGGAAAAAAACATAAAGAAAAGGAAAGCTATCTTCAGTAGAGCGATAACTTATCTTTCCAGTGATATTTTTTCCCCCCTATCTGCATTTAAAATTAGTCAGATTTGGATGGAGGAGCAGCACTCGCTGCTTCATGTGCTTCTGAAGCACTGCATGTGCTTCTACACAGGTTTTGTGGATGTGCACTGTGATGTATTAATGACTTTGTTGTTGTTGTTTATGAGGTTTGAGTGGATAAAAAAGGATAAATGTAGTGGGCTCATACAAAAAAGTACATTGAGATTAAGAGAAAAAAAGCATGGCTAAGAACTTTCTTAATTAACTCATCTCAAGAAGAGCCATTCCTTCAAACACCACACAGAATTGAGACATAGTCAGGTTTCTCAGAGAGCAAGGTTGCAGACAGATGCCAGGGGGAACCAACAAATATTTCTAGCATGTTACCAACCTCACCTAATCTGTTTAATTGTGTTTGTAAATTCATGAGGCACCCAACTGTTTACCCAAATACCTCACTTCTGTGGAGCAGGTCCTAAATTACAACGTGTGGGGTACATTACCTCAAGTGCCAGACTTTGTTAAAGATCAGTCCCTCTCCTTATTAACATCCACTCCTGCAGAGATGGAACCTTCTGTTCAGAGGCATCTCATCCTCACAGATCCCAGTGGTAAACTCTGTGTTTGGTAAAATCACCCTTTGTAGCAATTATATTTTCTAAGCAAACCTTGTTTTTTCATTTTCCTGTAGCAAACAGCCTTGTTCTGTTAGATACAGCCAAAGGGAGAAATGGATATCCACAATTACACAGAAATATTGGTTTGAAGAAGGGAGAGAGGCAAGGAAAAGGATATTAATATTTGGGAATCCTATTCCATTTATGCTCTGCTGAGGACCTACTAACACACACTCCTGGGTGTGTTTTTGTAGAATGGAAATGAGTTTGTTTTAAATTCCAGGAAAGGATGATTTATTTGATGATACATATCCATCACAGGCTTCCTCACAGATAAGGCTCAGAGAGGAATAAAATTCCCCAAACTCCATCTTGCTTCCAAGCTCTCCTCATCTCACAAGACACAAACTCCAAAAGAAGAGAGCCCAAACATAACAAATCTGAGAGCTAATATTTCACCACAAAATACATTCTCACATTGGAAAATAACATCCTCCTATACAGAAGGGCTAAGAGACATTGAACTGAAATGGAAACCATTGGTTTTCCCATGGTTTTTTTTTTCCCACTGAGAAAAACCACAACATGGCTGGCTGACACAGAAATAGCTGTTATTCACACAGGGATATTCTGGGGTTTTTTCTGCAATAAAATTTCTTTCTATGCCACATCCAGTAGGTCAAGTTATCCCAGGCAGCTAGAAAATGCTGATGAAATCTTCTCAGAAGTACTTTACAGCTAATTAATCATTCTCCTAAGACAGACCTAATGGAAGAACACAACCTGGAGTGTGATATCTCACACCATCAACATCACCCTGACAAAATCGCATAATTTAATTCATTTTTTGAGTTATAAACACAAGTATTTGGTCACTGTCAAAGCACCACACGGGAAAGGCAATCCCAATTGGGTATTTACAGTCCAGCATAATAAACCAGAAATATTTTTTGAGCACTTTGGTCACTCTGGAGGGACTTGAGAGAGATTATACACTTTGCTGCTTGAGCCCCACAGGAAGTTCTTGATATGAGGCAGGCTTTAGAAGAGGGTGGATGTCTTGGTGTGCAAGACTGGATATCTGTTTTTTCCATCTGATTAATGTAAGGAATCCACACCCACCCCATCCATCTACAGAGTCTCTCCCTCCAGTTCAGTGATAACCACAGAAATGCTAAACAGAACAAACAAGGATTTACCCTAAAGTAATCTGCAGGTGCCACATCAGCCAATCTTCCCTTCAGATACACACACACAGAAAAGATAACACACAACATTTAGCAATCAATTTTTCTGTTCTGTTTCATTACCACCTCAATGGAATATAAATATATGTGGATATAAATATATGTGGATATAAATATACATACACACATACAAGCATATATATATATATATATATATATATATATATATATATGCATGGAATGGGGTAGGAGAGAGAAGAGTGAAGACACAGGAAAATACAACATTTGAGTCCATATAGTCAAGCTTATTTCTGCATAATCAAAGAGGCAAGTAAAGCCAAGAATCTGCAGAAATTCCAAGCTCAAGTTGAACCTGGAGCTTGTTTTCCTTCCCCAAAACATAATTTGACTTCAGGGCATTGTAGTCCTCCACCTTCTATGTGTCCTCAAAAAAATAAAATTGAACTGTGTAATGGGAGCAGGTGCCAGCAATAAAGCCTGGAAACTCTATTTGTCCTCCCAAGAAATTGTCTTCTCACTACATAAGTACAGCCTGGTGCTGTTGATAAATGCAAACAGCATTTTGATAAAGATAAATTATGAAGCAGCTCTTTGGTCTTCTGAAGAGCTGGGGTGGTGTGGACAGCTGCTGTTTGGCTGCTGGAGCTACATTTAATGAGATTTGTGCACAAAATTGTTTGCACGTTGGAGGGATGCATTTGACAATGGCACCGAAAACAATTGGGTGTTGTGGGATAAGTACCTTTTACAGTATATCAAGGTCAAACCTTTTACTTGATGTACTTAACTAACCATGTAAAATATTACATCAGCAAGCCTATGAGGCACTTAGAGATATATTCATATTTGCATAATGTCCTCTGTAAGTTAGTCTGCGGTCCTTAAGGGTGTTTAGAATAACTGCATGCAAGAATATACTTAATCCAATCTCATTTTAGCTTTTGCTCTTTTAAGATTTCAAAATTAATAAATCCTCCTGATACTCCAAATTACCATGAGCTTTTATAAGCATAACTTTGTAACTTTAACCCATTTATGAACATACCCTACAGGCATATGTACTAATGAATAAGAAATAACATTAGAAGTTTAAAGATGGTCTCTTTATGAAGTAATGTAAGAAAATCCTGTTAGCTGGATCAAGTACAAAAGTGTGATTTCTTAAAAATAGAAAATCCTTCACAAAATTACTTGTAATTACAATAACCAAAGGATAAAAAGTAAGAATAGTTTAAGCATTGTGCATTATTTAACTTGGTACATGAAATATGTTTTATGTATATGTATGAAGCATGCAAATAGAAATCTGATCTAAAGTGTGCTTCCATGGCTACAGGATTCCTATTTATTTATTTATTTTCTATTGTGCTTGATTGCTGTCAAGAGCACTGACAGATAAAGGATTTCAAATTACCTTAAACACTTGGTGCTTGCTCCAGTGAACCAAGCTCTTCTTGTGTTTGCCTCTAAGACATCTGGAGGAGGTGGGGAAAACCCTCCTGGCCAAAGGCTCTCCCAGGAGCCCCAAAGTCCTCCAGAATCCACAAGCTCAACACCTACACTGCAGAATTAAAATGATGATGATGATGATGATGATGATAAAAACTCATCACAATTAATGGGTCAATAATTGAAATTTCTCCTTCTGCTTGCTGTGGGATTAAAGCAGCCCCTGCTGCCTGCCCACCATCAGGAGTCATTACAACCCAGGGGGTGAAATGTCCTGGTGATCAAACCCTGCAAGTAGGGTTGCTGATGGCTCATGGGAAGAAAAAACAAAAGTTCCATGTGGAAACCACGTGGAATTGGGAACATTTTCATTTTGCCTACCACATATTTAATACGGGCAGAAAAAGTCCCAAATCATCTCTTGCTTGCCCCCACCCCTTCCCACTTGGAGTTAAACATTAAGTGGCCAAATTATAGGGTTCTGTCCTCTTTTATGTTATGATTTATTATAGTTATGATTTATTATATTAATCCATTTTGTTCTGTTTCCAGATCAGCCAAAGTCACTGCTCTCTTTGCAGAGAACCGAAAAAAGGGGGTTTGTCTGGTATGAGCAGTCAGTGTGGATCATCAGAGCTGCTTCCAGTCAGTGCAGATGATACTTAGAGCTGAGCAGCTGGCCCTGAGAGCCCAGTGCTCCCATCAGATCAACTCCTGATTTCCTGGGAGTGCCATTTCAGGACATCAGGAGTGTGTTGCTTTCAGAAGGATGACAGGTGAAAGTCCCAGGTGTCACAGGAGTCAGCCTGTGGTTGTAAGGAAGCTGAAGAGTATTGACAGGTCTAACAACAACAAAACCCATCTCACTCATCACACCTCGACCTCAGCAAGTTTGTGCCCTGCTCAGTGGAGCAAGGAGAAGATGAATTTAAAGCAATGACAGGGGAGATGTTGCCAGGTGGGTGTTCTGGAGATGCTCCACTGCTCTTCCACTGGATGTCACTCTGACATTGAGCCCAGCTCTGGACTCTCCACAGACCAAAGTGGCTTTGTTCAGGGAATAATGCACAAGCTGGTGGAGAGCAAAGCTAAATGACTCCCTATTAAAGCAGCCTCAGATAGCCAACAGCTCTTTGATCTTGGAGTCTTTGTGGTTGAGATGACTTTGAGGTCTTAGAAAGTGTTTTTTTCTCAGCTCCGAGATTGAAGGAGGAGTCAGGATTCTTTGGCTGCGGTTTTCAAGGTTGTTCATTTTCTGTTATCTATAACGTTCTTTTTCTGACTTGCTGAGGTCTGTCCAGCAAGTCTGTCTGTGGCACACTGACTGCCCTTGGGGTGGTGTTACCTTTTTACACTAAAAACTATGTGTACTTTATTTACAGTAATTTCCCAATACCTATCACCTATGTTAGACAGTGGTTTCTACTCTAAACCAATCCAAAAGTGCCACCATCACCCAGAAGATGAAGGCCAAGAAGAAGAAAGAAGAAGGACAAGGCACACCCACATCCCTCCATCTTGGCTTCTGAACCCCCATTCTAAAAACACCAAAATTCTACTTTTCTACCCTGTGACGAACTAACTATCAATCTACTTGAACTCTTGTGGCTTGTAAATCTTCACCTAAAGTTGGTAATTTTCTCCATGGGTTAAAATCAAAGGTGCAGGTGTCTTTGGCTTAATGGCAAGGTCTCTGAGCCCCCTGGCAGGGGCTGGAGCCCTCCAGGGCAGCCAGAGGGATGTCCTGGGTTCTGACATTTGAGAAGTGGATGGTGCTTTGTCCCAGGGATTGATGGGGCACATAAACAATAATTCAACAAAACGAGGCTGGGAGGGGATAGATCTGCTGCAAGTAAATCTGAAGCTTTAATGCCTACAGGGAGAAATTACTGATGCCAAAGGACAGAAATGCACACGAGCATAAGAGAACCTTGATCTTATTTAGACTGGGAATTAGAGAGGGGTTTCAATGTGGGAGATCACAGAGGGCATGGAGCTGCCTGGATGAGTGGACTAGCAGGACAGTGCTCCCTCTTCCCAAGAAAACAAACCCCAGCCAGGATTAAAATGGACCTTGATCTGTTTAAGAGTGGCACTTCATCACTGTGTGGGTCATGAGGTGACCTGAAGCTCTGACCCAGGAGGTCTCTTCAATTCTTCAGTCATCAGCAGCACCTATGCTGCTACCCAGCTCTGCTACACACTGAGGAAAGGGATTTTGTCAGGAGTAAAGTCCCCATCTGGGAATAAGTGGAGATATTTCTGCCTCCTGGTGTTCTCCTGCCTCCCTCCTGCCTGCTGTGTCACAGCCACAACACGAGGGGACAGTTAAACAGGACTAAGAGCTGTCCTGGGCTGGGCAGGGTTCACAACACCGTATAAATCAATAATTAGGTTCACCTAGAACACCTCTCTGCTCTTGTAGTCTCAATTATAGTCTAAATTATCATCACCATATGTCTTCTCCTGCACTTCACAAGCAGTCTACACCAGAACAGGGTGCCAGAAGAAATGAGACAGGCCAGAGTTGGGCTAAACTTGTGCAGCTCATCCAAAACGAAAGGTAGCAATTCAGGTAGCTCAGATCCCCATGGCAATGACACTTACACAAGGGAAAAATTCAAAAATATACTCTTAGTCTCCTAACAACCAATAAATCAATGAATACTCTTCCTCCTGTATGTGACCATGGATTCTGGTGGATCATTAAATCAAGATCAGGCATCTTCAGACTGCCTTAGAAAAGCACCAAACTGGAACACAGGGACAGCCAAATAAAGAGAGCGTGATGAAATCCAAACTGTAGCAGCAGAATGCAAATGCTGAGTGGGACTGAAGAAAGGCCAGTCAGGCATTTCTGGGGTGGCCTCTCCACAGGCATTTGTCCATGTGAACAACCAGAAGATAAAGTAATAAAATTAAACATAAAAATTTAACGTTCTGTGAGAACTGGGAACTACCAGCATGGCCTTGACAAAGAGAAAAAAAGGGACAAGTTCTAACAGTAAACAAAATATTTCTATTGGTTGCAGGAATATCCAGGAATAAAAATACTTTGCAATAGAAAAATTATTATTATTATTATTATTATTATTATTATTATTATTATTATTATTATTATTATTATTATTATTATTATTATTATTATTATTATTATTAGCTGTTAAGCACTGGAATGGGCTGCCCAGGGGGGTGCTGGAGTCGCCAACCCAGAGGTGTCCAAGGAATGACTGGATGTGGCACTCAGTGCCCTGGGCTGGTCGCCAAGGTGGTGACTGGGGCCAAAGGTTGGGTTTGATGATCTTGGAGGTCTTTCCCAACTCAAATGTTTCTGCCATTCTGTGGTTGTCCTCTAAATCCAACAATATGAAGTGCTGTCCACAGGATGTAACTATTTGTGAGTGCAAAATAATAATTTTACATAAACAGTCCAATGTAGAGAGAAAACATGTCACTGAACCTCAGCCATGCCACAAGTCTGAAGTTTCTTTACCACAGCTTTACTGAAATTATCAAGGAAAGAAGAGTCTGACATTCCTAAATTTCTTAAAGGATGAATAATTTAATTTAATTCCCATGCTGAATAACAGATTTACTTGTAAATGCTCAGACTTTCATTCTGCACTCAGGGTAAGCACCCTGGCTTTGGGGAAGAAACACTGTATTTGCTTTTATATGCAACACTAAGTTTGATACAACCCTTCAGCTGTAAATCTCAATTCCCCTCATTTACTGGGCCATCATTGATGCCTCCACAACAGCAGAAGTCAGAGATTTGAGAGTTTTGAAAGGGTTTAGAGACACAAGTCCCATTAGACTCATGGGAACCATTCCTGTAAATCTTCCAGGCAGCTCTAAAAAATTTTAGTCTAAATTCCTTCCCCCTCCTTTTGCATATTTTAAAGCAACAAGACACAGCCCTGGAGAGCAGCAGCAAGTAGAGAGGAGTCTCCATTTTCATCAGGGTTAGTGAGGTAAAACAAGAGAATTGGCTTTGCACGGTGAAAAAGTTTAATGAAAATTTAATAAAAGTTTAATAAAAGGCACTGAAAAGTGCCAAAATGTTTGTCCTGAAGCTGTAGACCCCACACAAAATATCAAGTGAGTGAGGCTGCAATGCCAAATAGGACAAGGCCAGAGAGGAAAAAGCACTTCTGAAAGGTTGCAAGTTCCTCCTGACCACAACGAGAAAGAGAAGTCTAAAAAACTGAAGGAAGGAAAGGAATTTTATACCATTTCAATTAACCAGGAAGGCTGGATGGAAATGTTTACTCCCAGAGAGCACTATCAGCTTCAGGTGTGATTCTCCTTCAGGGGACAGAAGGCTTGATAAAAATGCAGCACCCTGGTGGTGGTGGTGATAAACATCCACAGAAGGTGTATTTTGGGGGTGATAAGGAGCTGTGTGACCTTGTAGAGCCCCCGAGCTCCCAGGCAGAGCGGCCGCACCTCGGAGCAGAGCCGCCCCTTCCGCAGAGGCAGCAGAGACAGAAACCAGCTCAGCTCTGACACAAAACATCTTTTAGCTCAATTACTGCTCACAAACACAGCCCTGCTCCTGTCTGGGGAGGCAGAGCCTGGTTACTGTCAAAATGGATCATGAAATGGAAAAGGGTGGAAAAAGAAAAAAAGTTTAAAAACCACACCAGGAATCTTTGCCCAGCATCCCTCGTTTTCCGAGCTGTGGTCATCCAGTCCCACCCAGAGACACAGCAGGGATTGGCCTCCCAGGAGGAGCAGGCAACATGAAAGTCTGGAATGTGCTCTCTCCTCCACCCATCACAGCCAGGCATTTGAATATTGGATTTAGTGTTGTGCTTCCACAGATACAAAATTAGGCCGACAGAAGTCTGGATTCCGGCCCTTGCTCCATCCTGGTGACTTGTGGGGAGCTGGTAGCCAAAAGCATTTGGAACGGTTGTCTCTCTCCAGATGCTGCCATTCATTTCTGTGGGAACAAGACCACTTACATCTAATTACAGTTTCTGCTCAAATTAACAGGACAGAAATGACAGCAAAAAAAAAAAAAACAAAACCAAAAAAACCCCCAAACAAAACAACCAAAGAACAAACCTGAAAAAAACAAACGCACCCGAAAATGTTCTCTGGACTAACTGGTAAACTTTTTGCTGTCATGGCTTGGGAAGCAGTTGATCCTGTCCAACAATGGCTTTTAAGTGATTTTAAGTTCATGTGAACTGATTGCCCAGTTTGTCTCATTGTTAAAACATCAGCAAAAGGGAGAGAAAAGGGAGAGTTTTATCACAGAGATCCCCTGCTCGTGAAAGATTTGTTAAATGACCACGCAGTCAACTGTGGAATTGGCACCATTGTGGCATAAAATATTGTTTTCATTATTAAACCAAATGCCAAGTGCACGTTACAGTATTTTCTATGGAATAAAAGTCCTACAAAGCCACGTTTTCCCTGGTGCTGCACAAGGATTGGAACATATGTGTGGAGTTTTGCACATGAGCACCTCTGTCTGCCCCTTCCTTGTGGAAATCAGGTCTAATTCCACCCAAAGGTAAGAAAATCTGAAGTTTCCAGATGACAATCAGGCCACCCAAGTCCAACCCCTTTCCTTGCATTCCATTTACCATTAGGATCACATCAGTTGGCCACTGGATGCAGAACATTTCTGCCCTTCAAAGCCACAGCAGCTGGATTACGTCATCATCACAGAATCAGAGAATATCCTAGGTTGGAAGGGACCTACAAGGATCATCAAGTGTGGTGTTGTGAGGTCCCCAGGACGAGGGGAGAGATGAGATTTGACTCCAAGTTCTCAGAAGGCTGATTTATTATTATATTATATTATATTATATTATATTATATTATATTATATTATATTATATTATATTATATTATATTATATTATATACTAAAACTATACTATATAAAAAGAAAGGATACATCAGAAGGCTAGAAAAGAATGAATAATAAAAACCCATGACTGACCAGAGTCCTGATACAGCTGGACTGGGATTGGTCATTAAGTTAAAACAATTCACATGCTGGGTAAACAATCCTCCACATCACATTCCAAAGCAGCAAAACATGGAGAAGCTGAGGCTTCTCATCTTCCCACAAGAAGAAATCCTGGCGAAGGGATTTTTCAGAAAATATCACGGTGACAATCAAGTCCAGCTCCTGGCCCAGCACAGGACACTCCAAGAACCCGTCCAAGGGGTTGAGTAACTGGTCCAGTCACAAAATGGAAATGGAGGGGAGAGCTGGGCTGGGAGATTCCTTCCCTTAGTGGCTCCAGTCCCATGAGGGGTCTCCGTGTCCCAATTCAGGCTCCCTCCCTGCCAAACAGCTCATGAAAATCATTCTGGGCTATTAATCATTGTTGATTTATTTTCCTGGTCCAACCTTGGGTAGTTGCTGTCTCTCAAGTCTCCATCACGGAGTGGTAGATGAAACAACTCCCATCGTTCCAAAAGAAGGGGTTAAATCTACAGTTATAGCTTATACAGTCAATGGAAAATTCTGCTCCTTTTTAAAAAACTTTCTCTTTTGTAGCTGACTATCAACAGACCAGCTCCTAAATTTTCCAAGTTATTTCTCCCCCCAGTTTCACAGTTGGACACAATTTTAAAGTTTTGACAGCCAGGCCCAGCTCCTGACTTGTCCCAAGGGGCAAAGTAAAACCACAGAAACCATCAGACATTTGTTTTGTATGTGCCAGCTGACTACAGAGCAAGAATTTACAGACTGCAATGCACAAAAATTTGACTTTTCTTTCTCCATCAGCAGCAGAGCCCTTAAGACATACCAATCAAAGTAAAAATCCTTGTCTAGAAATATGGACTTCACCTCCCACTGGCCAGACCTTAAAAAACATTTCAAGTCTGAGGTGAATGAAAGAACAGGAGGAAAGGCTATACAATGTGGATCTAGACCAATTTCATAGGAAAAATAGGAATTACCTTTAACTGCAGCTTTTCTTACCTGTCCTGCCTTTCCTTTAAGAGAAAAGAAAAGCTCTCCATTTGCTCCCACTTTCATTTTATGTGCTTTTTAAACAACTAAGCATAGTTCTTGTTCCCTGGAATTAAACTCACACTGGTGGTTCTAAGAAGAAACCAATACCTATGAACAAGATTTAAAAAAAAAAAGAAAGAAATTTTTATCTTCAAGCTGCTAAAGATTCACAGTTATTTTGTAAGGGACTAGCTAAATGTTGACTTTCTTCCCTGGTATTAAAATCACAGAGGATATGTACACGAATTTGTACAACGCAGGAACAGGCAACAATCAATTTGAAATCAGATTGCGCCATCTTAGTCTTTCCCAGGAAAGACTTTTTTTTTCTAGCCAAATATTAGGGATACTGTCAGTTGGTTCCAAGGAGAAATTCCTGGAATAACAGCCAATAAGTTCACAGATTCAAAGCTTTATCTAGAGGGAACATGATAGAGAACATGCAGCAGAGCAGATTTTTCACTCAAGACTCATTCCAAGAGCTGCAAAGCTACAGCAGTTTCCAAAATGTAGGGAAGAATTCCTCAGGTCATTGCCTTACACACATGTCCAACGATTAAAAATTCACAAGAACATCTTGCCAGACGCCTCAGCATTGGGTTTGCTTCCCAGTCTGAGCCTAATCTTACCCTGAGCATTCCTTATCTCAGGAGGGAGCGAGACTCGCAGTTAAGATGGGACTGGGCAGCAAAGTCACAAAAGTTCAAGTCCTGATCCTGCTTCTGAGTTTTGAAGAACTTGTTTAATCCCTCCAAGGTGCAGCTTTCCCTGTGTAGAATGGGGATAACACCACTTGCTTTTGGTTGTCTGTTCAGCCTATCCAAATCCCAAGTTATTTAGGAAACAGTTTCTCAGCATAAATTTACCTTTTGCTTTGTGGAGCAGGACTTCCAATGCCACTGGAGCCCTTAAGCAGTAATAGTGAAAGCTGGTGAAATAGTGCCAAAGGAGATTGTGCTGTGTCCAGCTTCTCAAGCCAGGTTAGTCAAAAAATCCTCCAGAATGTTTCAAACAAAAATGTTCCTGTCTTGCAGTACACAGTTCAGCTACATTATTTCTTCCCAGCAGGATTCATCAGTTAAGAGCTGCTGCTTCTCTCACCCTGGCACAAGGCTCCTGGGTCTGAAGGGATTTAATCCCTGATATAAAGCTTGAGCACCAGGAAGGCATCACTGAGGAGGGGAAACAGTTTTGTGGCTCCTACCATGACAAAAGCTGAACTGTGCTGCAACCAAACATTGATGGGCCTGATGGAGAGACTTCAGGATTGCATTGTCTGGCTAAAATCATCCAGGTGTCAGGACAGGTGATCACAGTAGATCCCGTTGTCTTGCAAAAATTTGGTCAATCCACTGTGGAAAATTCTCAGCTCAGACTCATGAACAAGCAGTGATTTCTTATTGTATCAACACACACAATCCCAGAATGGTTTTGTGTGAAAGGGACCACCCAGTTCCATCCCTGCCATGGGCAGGGACACCTTCCACTATCCCAGGTTGCTCCAAGCCCCATCCAACCTGGCCTGGAACACTTCCAGGGATCCAGGAGAAGCCACAGCTTCTCTGAGCACCCTGTGCCAGGGCCTCAGCACCCTCACAGGTCATGCCAGGAGCAGCATTTAGGAAGCCTTTGCAAAATTCCAAGGAGTAAATACCCCCCAAACACTGCAGGCCATTTGGGGAAATTCTTTTGCGTGTGAGGAAAAGGGATGTGGGGTTTGGAAGAATACAGCCTGCAAATTGTTCACCCCGTTCTGCTAAGCCTCCTAAATGATCTGGAGGTGTCCCAGTTAAGCAGAACTGCAATCCCTAATAAGTGGCACTCATTGCCACTAAGCACCGTTGGACTTAGATGATTTCCCTTGTAGATGTCTGGATTAAGGGGTTTTGCCAACTAAGCACCTCCTTTTTCTGATTCAGCGGCGCCTATGGAATCAAACGTATCTCACCGCTTTATGTATCTCAAATGGCACAAAAACAGGCTGGGCTTGTGAAAATTAAAATGCAGTTTATCTGTTGCACAAGTTTTCAATGCATGTGAGCTTCTGGGGCACGTGGAGTACATTTCACCCCATCCATCCATCCATCCCTGCATTGTGTATACAGAGCTGTTGCCACATTTCTTTTCACAGAGAAAAGCAAGGCCCAATTTTTCCTAAGGATTTCTGAGATTCACATTCTCTGAACCTCAGAGAAAGGGAAAACACAATTCTTATCACTTGCTGTGCCTGTGTTGTGCCAAAGTAGAATGCAATATGGAGATTGTTTATCCAAAGCGAGGATGTTTTGTTTCCTTGGCCTGCCAGGGCCAAGTGTGTGTGTGTGTGGGGACTGCTGGGGGGCAGTCACGAGATTCTGTGCAGTGTGAGCAGGTGTGTCACAGACATCTTTTATGAAAAATCCTTTCCTTAGGATTTTTCCTCCTGAGAAGCTGAGAGGCCTCAGGAACAAAATGCAAACAATGGTTATCTGCTGCTGTGGAATGCAACAGGTGCATCTGGGATTGGTCTCATGTGGTTGTTTCTAATTAATGATCAATCACAGTCCAGCTGGCTCAGACTCTGTCAGAGCCACAAGCCTTTGTTATCATTCTTTCTTTTGCTATTCTTAGCTAGCCTTCTCATGAAATCCTTTCTTCTATTCTTTTAGTATAGTTTTAATGTAATATATATCATAAAATAATAAACCAAGCCTTCTGAAACATGGAGTCAGATCCTCATCTCTTCCCTCATCCTAAGACTCCTTTGAACAGGATCACACAGGTGTGTGCAGAGTGAGTGCTTGGCAGATTCAGTTTAGATGAAATGTATATAATATAGTATAATAAAGTAATTAATTAGCCTTCTGATATCCATGGAGTCCTCATCATCATCCTCTCTCCCCTTTGTCAGATTCACCTTTGATTTACAGTACAGAGCAGCCTCACTTAACCTGGTCTGATAACATTTTTCTGAGCCAGGCATCTCGTGCTGAGCCTCAGTATAATGTCAGGCACAAAGGGAAAGGGGAAAGAAATAAACAAGTCCACCCCAAACCCAGGCACCTTGAAGCAGAGCTCTGAGAAAACCGTGTGTCTCAATGGAAAATCCTAAGGCTGGTACATTTTGGCAGCTTTCAGAGCGAGCAATGCCCCTTTCAGTGGGCACTCAAAGCTCTAGAGTCACATCTGTTTGCGCTGGCGTGAGATTGGCACGCTGCTCCCAAGGATGAAAGCTGGAGTGGTGGTGCCAACCTGCTGGGAAAAGCATGGCTTTCAGGATTTTTGCCTTTCTTTCCTTTTGCTGCAAGGATTCTCATGCGGTGCCAAGGCGGCGCGAGAGGCGAGCGCCACAAGTTTTCTTTGGAGCGTGAGGGGAAGGGTTGGAAAGGAGGAGGAGGAGGAGGGGGTGAGGAATGTGGTGGGGGAGAAAGGCATCGTGTGATGCCTCAGGTTTTAGCTTTTCTATTTTTCAGGTGCTGTGCTGCTTTAGTGGGTAAGTTTAGGCTTCATATGAGGGGATGGTGAGCTCTGAGCACAGAGCAGGGAGACAAAACAATTCCTGTTCTAGCTGGGGACCAAGGACAAATGATCCAAATCTCAGCCCCAAGAGCACAAACAATGTGGGCTGAAGAGAGAAAAACAAGAAGGATGGGACTGCATGGGCTAAAGCTGGAATGGGACAATGAACTGCAATATACAAATAGACCAAAACTTACAAAAGTGTGAGACCTGGTGGTCCAACCCCTTCCCCAGCTCCACTGTCCTATTTGCACTTCATTTCCAGGTCAATTTGGATTAATGGGAAAATATGGTACGGGCCACAGTTTGAGTTCTAAAATAGGAATTAATCCAGGAATACGTGTGAGACCCAGGTCTCAAATATGACTCCCTGAACACCAAGTGAAAAGCAGGGCCGGGAAAACATTGCTATACCTTGGAACAGCAGGAAAATAGCACATGGCTCACGAGGCCAGAACTCAGGGAGGCTTTCAGCGCCTTCATAAGGGAAGATTAAAAAAAAGCAAAAGAAAAATAATTTGGAGGACTGAGATTACAGCTAACCTCATTCTTGTGCCTTGTAAAATATCTTAGAATAATTAAATCTGTTCCTTTTCTTTAATTAGCCTCGTGTCTCATTAGAGCAGTTCACTGCCATGTCTTTATTTACTTGATTTATATCTCCTCCACACCTTTGCCTTCCCTCTTCACCTAATCTTAACATCTCTCTTTTCCTTCCCTTAAAGCTCTTTATTTTAGTGCTTTGATGTTATATTGGCTTCCCCTTGACATGTTTTGTTTAAAAGAAAAACAAAGACAGAAAATCTATACACAAAACAGAAGTCAACTACATCTTGACAAATCAAGCTTTTAAAAAGTCAGAAAAAGCAGATTTAGAGATGAAAGCTCATTCTTAACCCAGCTTCCTTCTTCAGAGACCTTAATATGATCTCTTTATGTAACTGTTTGCCAATTAATTCAAAATATAATGCAAGCTGCAATTTCGCTTAGAGACACGCATTCATTAGGGTTGGGGAAAGTATATAGTTCTCAGGCTTTGATTGATTTTTTAAATCTCATTGAGACGTACAGAACAAGACATCTTTTAAAGACATCAATTGTCCAAACAGCCACGGTTTATATCTACAAATTTACAAGAAACAGATGGTTTGCACATGGGTGGAAAACAGAGTTATCCTAGAAGAATGGTAGCAGCCTCTAATCTGAGAGTGATGACAAGTCCTGCTCAAGTTGTGACCTACATTTGGAGAAAACAGCAGTTCACCATCGCAGAGTTTGCCTTTGCCAACACACAGAGATCAGATTCCTGAACATGGAGGATCATAACCTGTCAAAGCTGCTCTGGATACTCACAGTTATCACTTCCAACCCAAGGAAGATGCCCTGGCACTGCACCTATGGCATGAGGAGAAAAGGCTTTACGGGCAGACAAATACCTAAAACCAGCCCAAATTCAAATAGGAAAGTTTGGGGTTTTTCCCCCCCCATCCACCAATTCAGCTTGAGAAATGCACATCTTGAGGAGACAGTGGCTGCAGGGACAGAGGTCTCACAGCTTTCCTGATTTCACACCTGAACAGTGCTGCTACCCAAACATTGTCCATCTGATCCTTGCTGGCATTCTCTGGGATACAAGGAAAGATAATAAAAAGCTATAAACTGTGGAATATGATGTTGAGGTTCACTGGTATGTGTTCCATGTACCCAGAGTACTCATTAAACAGGAAAGGGTTTAACTGAGCTCAACAGGTTTAATTGTCAAGGATTCCTGAGGGGATTCAGGAGTCCAGACCTTGATGCCTTTCAGATCTCTCCACTCCTGAGTTACTGAGAGTGATTTGCAGTCCCTGCCCTGCTTTGCCTCCAGCTGCAGCACTGATACAGGACAATGATGCTGCAGCATTCAGCTGCAGATGCAGCCCAAGATCCCATAAAAATGGAGTCCCTGCCTAGAAAAAAATTGCAGACATCTAAGTCCTGGTATAAACCAAAATTTTCCCTGCATTTTTCACATGAAAGTAAACTGAAACATCAAAACTCCTACCCAGATGCTTTTGGTACATCAAGTAAGTCCATTAGTGTATAGAAAACTGAAGGTAAAATAAATACCTCTTTGAGCTTTATCACCCACAGGATTTGTTTGGAGACCACACCAGCTCAGCAGGCATAAAAACAACCTTCAGACCCTACCAGGGTTCTGAAATATGTGACAAATTATGCTAGAAAGGTACAGTGACACCTCTTGTGACAGAGCTCTCTGAGTGTGGCAGGATTCAAACTCCTCGTGCCACCAGATCTCAGGTGAAACAAGCCAGGTGGAAAAAGAAAATCTGAGCAGCAGATGGGTGAAAGAAGTGGATTGACCATGGGAGAAGGGTACAAAGCAAACAAAAATGAGAAGAAGGAAAGCATGTGGCTGTTGGGTGAAGGGACCAACAGCTGGCTCATGGAGTGGGAGAGGAGCACGGGGCAACAAGCACAGCACTGATAGAATATCAGACACCAGATTATCATTTCAGGGTGCAGGGGCCTGCTCTGAGCTTCCCACTCAATGCAGAAAAGTATCGGGGAGGTGATCTTAGCATAGGAATAACTGGATGCCAGAAAATAACCTGCTTCATCACAGAGTGCCCTGTGCTGGCCCAAATCTGATTCCGTTGAAAATAAAATAAAGGATTTCTAAAAATCAGCAAAACCAATAAAAAGATGGCAGTATAGATAGGTTCCTCAAGGGTCCCAGACAATCAGGATCCCAGCCCTGTCCTCTCTGCTCAGACAAAACTACTGAAGGGAGGAATTTGCTCTGTGACAGGGCGTGCTGGAAGCATGCCCAGCCCCACCACGGCTCCATCCCAGTAGTTCAGTGTGGAGCCCCCGGTGCTATTCACCATCAAGAGAGTGAATTCTATAGCCCCCTGCTTCCCCCTGCCCTCTGGCAGCCAAATTCCTACACTGGCCTTATGCAAATCCAGCCCAGCCCCCCTGCTCCCCACTCCTGAGCCCTGTGCAATATTTTATTGAGCTATTGTTTCTCCAGGACACTACAGAAAACATCACATATTTTTCTCTGCTGACAGTCTCAGACCACAAAGGAAAATATCCCTGCCCACACAGAGGAGGTCTGCAAGCACACAGCACGTGCAGCTCAAGCTGCACCAAGGGAAATACAGGTTGGATATTAGGAAGAAATTTGATACAGAAAGGGTGATAAAGCTCTGGAATGGCTGCCCAGGGAGGTGGTGGAGTCCCCATCCCTGGGTGTGTTTAACAAAGCCTGGATGTGGCACTGGGTGCCAGGGTTTGGTTGAGGTGTTATGGGTTAGATCCGATGCTCTTTAAGGTCTCTTCCAACCCAGTGAATTCTGTGAAATCTGTGAATTCTTAGGCCCCATTCCTGGTGCCACAGTCCTATGAGGTCTGGCACACCAGTCACCATCCAGAGCAGCCTGTTTGCCCAGCTGGTGCTACCCCAGGCATTGTCCCAACAGGGGGATCCTCTTCCCAGCTGGCTGTCAGCTTCCCCAGCGCCCAAGGGTCAAAACTTTGCACCCAAACCCATCCAGCCTTGGGCCTGTCATGGTTTCCAGGCCAAGGTGCTCCCTGCAGACCTGGGGTTCTGTCCCTGGGGTTCAGACATTTCACGTGGGAAGGCTCTGCAGAGGGGCTCTGTCCCTGGGGTTCAGACATTTCATGTGGAAGGCTCTGCAGAGGGGCTCTGTCCCTGGGGTTCAGACATTTCATGTGGAAGGCTCTGCAGAGGGGCTCTGTCCCTGGGGTTCAGACATTTCATGTGGAAGGCTCTGCAGAGGGGCTCTGTCCCTGGGGTTCAGACATTTCATGTGGAAGGCTCTGCAGAGGGGCTCTGTCCCTGGGGTTCAGACATTTCATGTGGAAGGCTCTGCAGAGGGGCTCTGTCCCTGGGGTTCAGACATTTCTCATGGGAAGGCTCTGCAGAGGGATCTGCACAGGCTGCATCCATGAGCCCAGTGATGTGAGGTTCAACAAGCCAATGGCCCCTGGGCTGGAGCAGGAACAGAGTGTCCAGCAGGAGCAGGGCAGTGACCATTCCCTGTGCTGGACACTGGCAAGGCCACACTTCCCATCCTGGGGTCAATTTTTTGCTTCTCACGAGAGGAAAGATGCTGAGGGGATGTAGCATGTGCAGAGAAGGGAATGGAGCTGGGGAAGGGACTGGAGCTGTGGGGGCTCAGCCTGGAGCAAAGGAGGCTCAGGGGGGACCTTGTGGCTCTGCACAGCTCCTGACAGGAGGGGACAGCCAGGGATGGGCTCTGCTCCCAGGGAACAGGGACAGGACAAGAGGAAATAGCCTCAAGTTGCACCAGAGGAGGTTTAAATTCGATAGTAAGAAAAATTTCTTCACCAAAAGAGTTGTCCAGCCCTGGACAGGCTGCCCAGGGCAGTGATGGGGTCCCCATCCCTGGAGGGACTTAAAAACTTTGTAGATGTGGCACTTGGGGACATGGATCAGTGGTGGCTTGGCAGTGCTGGGCTAACATTGGATTCAATGACCCCAAAGGCCTTTTCCAGTCTAAACGAATAAATTATTCCCATGGCATCAGACTCTTCTGGGATCCTCTGTCAACTCCAGGAGCTGGCAAGTGTGGCCAGAGCCATCTCAGAGCTGTGCCTGCCGAGGCAGTTCACTGGTCCAGCAACATTTCCTTTTCTCCCACATCACAAAATAAAAAGCAGGAGAGAATTATTCGTCAGCTCAATCCCTGTGTTAATCTAGTTGCAAGTATAATGTGATTTCCCTCCTGCCCCAGTAGTAGGTATTGCAACACCTTACATATGGATCATTTTAATCTAATATAATCTGGCTGGCTAGAAAGAAGGTTTCCCTCCACCACAGCTGCTTTTGATTAATGCTAAACATACATGCAAAGCTTCAATCAGCAAGAGTGTGCATCTTAGCTGCTCTGCATTTGGTAAATCAACAGTAAACCCTAGAAAATGCAGAAGATGCTGCAAAGCTTTACATGCTTAAGTTATATCCAGCTTCCCCCCCCCCCCCCCCCCCCAGATATTTCCTCTTCTTTAAGCAAAATTGATTTAAAAGCTGCTGATCGCAGGAGATAAGAAGTGTCAGCTCACCTTTACAAAAAACAAACCCTGAGCAAATACTCATTAACTGTTTTCTCCTCTTCATTTTACCTTCACTTGCTGCAAACTTCAGCAAGACGAGAAGCATTTCTGCTGGAGCTGAGATCAGGCACATATGTTATAATAAAAAACACAAAGCCAATAAACGATAGCTTTTTTATCACTATTAAATACAAACATGTATTCTTATTTTACTATAATTATCAAACTAGGATTAATATAATCTTGTATATTGCTTCCCTTCATGGTGAATTAAATTATGTAAAAAGTCTCCCACCAGTATTCTTACCCAGCAAGAAACATTTTAATTGTAAATTTGCCTTTTGGAGTCTTTAAATGACACACACACACGCATTAAAAAAAGGCCACGGCTATGGAAGCTGTGTATCCACTAATCTGTAAATAGACTCCCAGTCCAGGACTCATCTCTGAAATGTGGCATCAATTGCACAGGCTCCCATTTAGTTTTAGTTGAATAAAGCCACACTAGATACGCAAATAACATCAAACTTGCCGGATTAGAAAGGGGCACCTCGTACTCTAAATCATGATTGTCAATCATCACCCAGGATTAAGGGATATAGTTTAAAAACCTAAAAGCAAGCACTTCCTTTTAACTTCTGCCTACTGTGCATTTTGGATTATCGCCCAGAAGCAGCATTACTTGAAACAAGGCTGCCTCCCTTCTGCCACCTCCGGCAAGTGCAGCTCTGCCACCTCCTCACCTCTGCTTGGGAGAAAAAAACCTCTCAGCAAAGCATGCAATTTAGATTTGAGATCTACTGCTGGCTGTCATTATATTTATAACTCGCTTTTCACACAAGAATGGGGGGTTATTTTTGGCTTAATAAGTGCTTTCTGAACACAGTCCCCGTTCTTACCACAAAGATGTAAGGCAGTTAAAAACCAGAGCAGCTGCTCTGTTCTTCCACAGAGCTGGCAGCCTCCCTGAACCACCGACCTCCTTCCTGGTGAAGGGTTTTGAGGGAATTACCTGGGATGCATTTCATTGTGCTCCTGAAAGCAGAGCAGCATCCCTTGGGTAACTCAGCTGCCCTGGGCAGTCACACTCAGCCTTCAGGCTCTGTCCCCCACCTCTCCCTCCATCACTTTCCCCTGGCTGAGCTCCAAGTTGTGCAAAGTGAGAGTTGCCACTTGGAAAGTCTCTCCTTGGCTGTCAGAAAAGACCATGGGATGGGGAGATTTGGTCAATAAGCATTAACACTGAGTGTGCATGTGAGCTCAGTGAGCTGAGCTCAGGGCTGGGACATAAACCAGGAATAATTTATGGGAGTAGTTAAGAGAAGTGGCTGCTATTTGGGCCCTGACTCATAACTGATGACCTGATTTTCCAGGTTTGTGGTTTTCCTTATCTGATGTAAATTCAGGTCATTTTTGGCCTTTTGGTTGCTTCTGCCCAACAAGTGTGGTGCCAACTGAGGTACCTGGCCATGCAGGCTCTGCTGGAGAGCTGGACATGGATGATGAAGAGAAAGCACACAAGGAATGGGGCAGAGAGGGAACCTGCACAAACAAGGACCTGTTTGCTCTGTGTGAAGGCATTTCCAGCCAGCATTCTGTGTTTCCATTCCTTTGGCTGCTACCAGAGACAACACACATCCCATCCTGTTCCATAAAAACAGGATTAAGGCATATTGCACAGCTAATGAAGGTTTTTTCAAAATCAGTATTTTTTGAACACCTTTATAACTGAAATGGCCACCAAGACCTGGGAACAAGGGTCACACCCTCACTGATGTGAATTCACAGCTACACTGACTCCATCTTCACTTCCAAAAATCTAAAGGAGTCAAAGCTCCTGCCCCTAAGGTTCAGTTTATGGATGCAAAGTAATTAAAGAAAATATACACTGGTTCTTTAAGCAAGAAGGGGAAAAAACTCAGCTAAGGCTAATCTTATCAACATATAACCTTTTAATCAGATTATTGAAACAACATGTTAATTTATGAAAAGTTCAGCATTCTATTAAATTGCAAACAACCTAGTGAATTGCAGCCCAACAGGCTGCTTCATTGAATTCATGCAGCCACTCCTGGCAAAGGCATTCCAAATTTGAACTTAATTAATATTCCTACTCTTGGTTTCCATAGTTTCTTTTTAAACATGAGTACCAGCAGATACTGGCAGTAACTTTACCCATATTCTCAATAATAACCCCCCTCTGGCTGTCAATATGTATGAAAGGAAAAATTTTTTGCATACCCCAAACAGCCTGTCATTTTCCTGTCTTTTGTCAAAAATATGTTGGCAACTTTTTTCCCCTCTTTTTTTGCTTACACAGCTTAAGATGCTTAACTGTTTCTCTGCTTGGGTTGTGAGTGAGGCACCTTCCCTCCTTGGAGCATTGACCTCAAATGACAACCACATTGAAAAAGAATCCCCAAATTTCACAGAGGTATAGTGGGGGGAAAAGCTTTCCTCGGAAAATCAAGAATGTAAGTGCTAAAATGCTTGAGGAAGTATTTAACATTTTCCACCCTTGCTTAGGAACTTAAAAAATTACTTGTCTCCATTATGGAATGAGAATTTATTACTCTCATGTGATTTAAAGCTATTTTTCTATTCCTATACAAGCTAAATGTCAGAAACACAGCGCAAGAAAGCCTCACTCACCATGTGGACAGAAAGCAGGAGAGAAGCACGGCACTGAATCCCACCTGGGCATGGAAAAGGAGGAGAGGGACATTCCCAGCAGTGCCCTGCTTCCACAGGGATCTTTCCAGAGGCCAAAGCCCCTCTGCAGCTCCACAACACCTCCCTTTCTGCATGGTGTGGTCCCCAAAACCATCTTCCACTGTTCACCAAAGGAACCCCTCATTCATGGTATCCTCTGACTTTTAGGGAGTATTCTTTGTATTTTGTGTTGGTACAAGAGGAACATAAATATCATTTGGGAGGGTACCCAGATAGCAGAGGGCTACCATGAAGAATTTCAGGCCAAAATCTGCACAGCAAATCCACCCTGAGCTCTGTGCTGCTGCAGACACTGTAATAAAGATTAATCCCTCAAGTTTTGGGACCAGTGGGTTCAGATTTATGCCTTTGGATTTGTGCACAGGAATAACCCTGGGTTACTTTCCATGGGCAGCTCAGTGTCTCTGTTTCATCTGGCCAAGCAAACCCCAGGCATCTCAGACAGTGTCTGACTGAACCTCTCTTAGAAGCAGAGTTGAGCTTTAAACCAGGTGAGATGTCAGTGATGGGAGGTAGAAAGTGACTTCACAATTCCCTAAATTAGGAACTAAACCTAAAGCTTTTTCCTAAACTGAAATCAGTAGGTGAGCTCAGGATCTTGCCACGGATATATCCAAACTGATTCTTCTCTCTAATTTACTGGGAGGGTGGGGAGACCCTGGTACAGATTGCTCAGGGAGGCTGTGGCTGCCTCTGGATCCCTGGAAGTGTTCCAGGCCAGGTTGGATGGGGCTTGGAGCCACCTGGGATAGTGGAAATTGTTCCTGCCCATGGCAGGGGGTTGGAACAAGATGTTCTTCAAGGTCCCTTCCAATCCAAACCATTCTAGGTTTCTATTAATTTCTCAGGTTTGGCACATTAGTTCCATTTTAACCAAAAGTGGCCAAGGCATAGATTGATAAAAGATAACATTCTCCAATAAATTTTATGCAAAAAGTTCATTGCAAAGATCAGAAATCCAAATCAGTGCATCCCAAAGGCAGGCTGCAGAGTGAGCTCAGCAGCAGTTTGTTGTTTATCCCATCTGCTGAACAGCTGAAATGTGTGAACTGGTGTCCAGTTAGAACATATGTTAATATACAGGAGATGTGCCAGATGCTGTGTGTCTCACAGGGATCCACAGCACACACAGAGCCACTCACCCACCTGTGGGACAGCACAGAGGGTGCCCAGAGGGGTTAAAAGGAGAGGGATTTTAAAGGGGCACATCCAGAGGAGGCAGCAAGGCTGGAGAGGGGCTGGGAACACAAACCCTGTGAGGAACCCCTGAGGGAGCTGGGGGTGCTCAGCCTGGAGAAAAGGAGACTCAGGGCTGCCCCCATCACTCTCTGCAGCTCCTGAAAGGTGCCTGTGCTCAGCTGGGGCTGGGCTCTTTCTCCAGCAGCACTGACACAGCCAGAGCACACAGCCTCGAGCTGCACCAAGGGAAATACAGGTTGGATAGCAGGGAAAAGATTTTACAGAAAGAGTGATAAAGTTCTGGAATGTTCTGCCCAGGGAGGTGGTGGAGTCCCCATGCCTGGGTGTGTTTAACAAAGCCTGGATGTGGCACTGGGTGCCAGGGTTGAGTTGAGCTGTTGGGGCTGGGTTGGACTCCATGATCTTGGAGGTCTCTTCTAACCCAGTGATTCTGTGATTCTGTGAGTTCAGCATCACAGAGTCATTTAGGGTGGCAAAGACCTCTCAGATCACTGAGCAGAGGGAGGAACCTGTTGGGCATCATACCCCAGGAAACCAGGCTTGGTTTACTCCAATGTTAAATACAATAAAATTAACTAGCACGTTCCCTGAAAAATCAGGGTTTAGATGCACACAGCCAGTAAATCAGGTTCTGCACCTCTTTTGGGGCTGTTGAATGTAGTGTTCTTCATGACCTGAATTTGCTGCTGATCCTGCTTTAAAAGTGGGAGTGGGAGGATCAGGTGACTTCCTGAGGTGCCTTTCAATCTGATTTATCCCATGTCCATCCTACATCTGGAAACACAAGCAGCTCATTACAGCTATAGGTGAATTTTCCACCTGCAAAGGCTACACTAAAAAAAAAATTAAAAATCCACATGAGCAAAGATTAAACTCCCAGATTCTAAACTGACACAGTGAGTCTGCATCACACCCTTAACAGGTACAGGAGTAGCCAGTGATGCCAAAACCCAACTAATCAAACACTGAACACAACAAGGCAACCTTGGGCTGGTCGTGACACCTATTTCATTCCATCAAGGCTGATGTCAACCACAATTTCTAGGATTCTGCAGGATAAGAAGCCTGCCTTCAGGGTACCACAGTGCAAAAAGGTGATGTCTCATGCTGTCATTCCAAATTCTGCTGTTGCATTGAGTTCAGTCATCCAGGCTCTGCTAGCTGCTGTCTCCTGTGTTGCCAGACGGGGAAACTCAAAGCCACCTGCAAATCAGGAGGGGACAAGATGACAAGCAACTGTTTGACTGGTGAAGATCCTATTCTTGGAATAGTTCCTGCCTATCCTGCCAAAAATGCCTTGGCTGAGGAGTGTGTGGTGGCTTGGGAGGAGGGATGAAGAGAGGGGAGGGAGTGCTGAGGATCAGAACTGCCTCTGGGTAAGGTAGACCCAAGGCAGAGTTGAAAAAGAATGGCAGGTCAGATGGAAGCACCCTGGAAGAGATGGAGGATGTCCAGCCAAACCCAGGATTTTCTTCAGAAGGAGATAAATAATTTCTCCTTGATGTTGGTGCTGGCCTTCAGCTTTAGAGACTTTCCAACTCAGGAACTGTTAAAAAAAATAAACAGATCAGGAAGCCCAAGTGATCCTTTAATGGGGCAAAAAGATGTTTTGTGGTTCACAGTTCACAACACAGAGAAGGGCAAATAGGATGGCTGGAAATAACCTTTCATGCTGCACAGGGGGAAAAAAAAATCTCTTAATTCTTCAGCTGCACTGGGAAGGGCAACAGACATTATTTCTGTTATGGCCTGATAAGCCTTAGCTAGAAATGGATACTGAAAAACAAAAGGGTGAAAGCAGTGAGGACATATGAGGGCAGGTCATAAGCAGAGCCCTGCAGGAAAGAAGAGCCACAACACTGCCTGAGCATACTCTGAAATACCAAAAATCCTGAGAAACCACTCAGAGCCAGCATTGCAAAACTCCACCTACGAAGGGAAGCTCACTGTGGAAGAAGAATCAGGGTAGAGACTTGCAAGGAGACCAGGAGAAAGGCCATTGCTCCCAGAAGGCAGGGATGGAACAGATGGATGGCATCTGGAGATGGTCTGAGCTGCAGCACAGCTGAGGGAGCAAACAGCCAGAGAGCAGCTGCCACTCAGGCAGGCAGGGCTGGGATGGGGGAGCACAGGGACAGGGCCTGCTCTGCTCTGCCAAGGACCAGCAGGTGTGCAAGGACAGAGATGCCAAGCAGAAGGGAACCAAGCTAGAAGAAAACTCATTTTGTTTGAAGTTAGCCAGTGTCAGATTAAAGAAATCAAAGACTTGTTTAGAGCAAAGCAAGAAGAAATAAAGGAAGTGTTTTTCAGATTTCAGTCCAAACCTTTTGTCCAGTTTAACCTCTTTCCTCTTACTCCTCCATTTGCTTGTTTTCTTCATCAGTCACAACAGAATGGCTCCTCCAGAAGAGGCTCATCCCTTGGCTTTGTGATCACCAAAGAGGCCAAGACCAAAGCAATTCAGGAAGCAGTTTGCATGCCTGCATGCCCCTAATGTGCTCCTTCCCACAGCTCTGCCATGGGAGATAAACCTGAGCAGAGCCACAGCAGCCAGAGGGGCTGGGCACTTCTCTCAAGGACAATTCCTGCCCACAGAAAGGAAGCATTTGCCTGCCATCAAATTCTCTGCTCTCCAGTCTTAGCAGGGAAGCAAAGTCCTCTCAAGGTTCTTCCTGTTAACAGGGAAGAGGAAAAATGAGCCACACAAGCTGAATTCATTACAGATGGTTTTCAAGGGTCAAATTAACAAGTAGCCATGGCTTTCTTGGCCTCTGCAAGTAGGTGAGGTTATCTTAGGCACTCATTTTACTCATTTGCTCATTAGGCATCTCATTTTAGGTGGTTTAAACGAGTGGCTTGCATCCCTTCACAAGTGATGAAGCAACTGAGACTCCTCTAGGAAGCAAATCATCTGTCCTACTTTAGTTCCATGCCAGGATGAATCAGACTTTGAAGCAGATCCCTTCTCTCTCAGTCCATGATACAGAGAGCCTGCACAATGAGCACAGTGCTCATTTAAACTCACAGGATGGGAATTTGGGGATCAGTCCCCCAGGATGTCTCCATGCCTGGGGAACTGCTCCACTTTTGCTTCTTTTGGCTCCACTTCTTTCTTGTGTGGCACTGCAGAGGAGCTGTGTTGTCTTCTGCAATCTTGTTCCATCACAGAACTGGCTCTGTTCCATTTCCCCTTGGAATCCACATAGTTCAACATCCAAAAAATATCTACCCACTGAATTAAAACAAAAACTTTTAAAATATTGTCACTCTCCCATAGCTTTCTCAGCACATCTAGTTCTTTCTGGGTCTATTTTGTACAGGGAATGCTCAAGAAGGAGAACTATTCCTTGTCTTTTTTGGCATGAAGCAATTTTCTGGCACTGACAATTAAAAGCAAGTACACTCCAACTCAAAGCTGGAGACAAATTTAAGAGTGTGTGTGACAGCACAATTGACACTCATGCCATTTTTTTTAAATCAAGTTGACAGACTCTTAGGAATTTCTAAGAGCAGACATTTCCTGAGCCTGATTAGGACCTTAGTGAGTCCTGGAAATAAAACCCCAGGATGAGCTCTCTTCTTTAGCTGACATTCCTGTTGATTTCTGCTCTCACCACGTGACCGAACACTTGGCACTACCATTGAATCATTATTTCCTGCCTTCTCTTTTTCAGCTTGGCCCCTCACGTTGCTAAATGTGCCATTTTTCCATGAAACAAAGCAGAAAACTGCCCACCTTCCTGTTTCTCACCTCACATGGTGGGTCTGAATGGAAAACACCAACATGGAAGAATTACACGTTGCACAAAGAACGGCTCCGGCTTTCTCGATGGAAACAAACCCAGCTTTGGATCACACCACTGCTGCACAAGGAATTGTCCCTCCAGTGGCCTGATCTGAAGGTCTCTTCTGGAATAATGTCCTAGAGGGAAGCTGACAGCTCTTTCTTGCCCTCCCCCTCCTCCCTTCACACAACCAGCAGCATTATTTTTACAGGATTGTTGTTTGTGAAGACCAAATAAAGGCATTTCCTTTAAAGCAAAGTGTCTTCACAGTGTAAAGGCTTCAAAGACATCTTTGCCCATCATTGCAGGGACTGCTACAACCGTGAACCTCTGTGGTTTTGTTTCCCCAAAGTCACTTTAACCTATTTTTCAATTTGCAGAAAAGAGGAGACTCTTCTTGCTAACAAAAGCACCACCTTAGCACCCCTCTCATTAAAAAATTAAGTGCTATTAGCTAAAGACACTCTACTGTCTGCTCTGAGTTATGCACCAGTCATGGTAGGTTTTAATTTGATTAGTGATTGGGCTAAAAGCAGCTAAATAAAAATTATAATGCCCAAGAGCCACTTAGACTTGTTCAGACTCTTTAAATACCAAATCCCTTCAGCAACATAACATTATCTTTATAGACAAAACTGAGTTTAAAAGTACAAATCTAATTGATCTCAAGTGCATTGGAATTACTATATTTAGGCATTGGATTATGTACTACAGAAAGCCTCATGCTATGCAGGCAACAAAACTAATTGTGGGAAGACAAAGGTATGTGTCTAACGTGCTTATGGACTTTTAAAAATTCATATTTCCATTGAAGCTGGCAAAATTACAGCTGCTCACACCAGCAGTGAATTTGGCACTGTGCCCCATATGTTGAGCAAACACAAGCGAGCTATTTCTGGTCTCCTTCAGAAGACCTGGACTTCAAGCTCTGCCTCAAAATTACTATTTAAGGCTTTCAATGTTGCAGGAAGAAGAAAGTAAATAAAAAAGCAGCAAGTTGACTCTTAACAGCTAAACAAGACTTTTCTTCTCTTTAGTCTCAACTGGGGGCTCAGTTCACACAGACATTTATGGCAGATGCTCTGACAATGAAGAAAGATATCTTTCCACATTTAAAGAAGCTTTTCAAATGTAAGATGCTATTTCAGAATAAAGGAGTTGCCTAGGCAAGAGGAAGGAGCAATCCATCCCCACAGCCACTTCTGAGATTGATATTTATCAGCATATATACAAAAACCACCCCCACACATACAAAACAGAGGGTACACAAATGGAGAGATTCACTAGCCCAGTTGAACTTGTGTCTGGCTGGTCAGGAGCATTCTTTTAAAGTCTTTAGATGGATGCAGGGATTCTGGCTGCTTTGAACTGCTGCTGCTTGCAATTTAGTTGCTTCCCTGCAGACAGATTTCCCCAGGAGGAAAAAAAAGCAGCAAAAATCCATTTCCCCCCCCCCCCCCAAATACAACCCCAGATCTGCATGTCAGAACAAAACAATTGTCAAGAAACACTGGCAGACAACATGATCCAAGATTACAGAATTATTTTAGTTGGAAGGGACATCAAATATCATCTCATTTCACCCCCTGCCATGGGCAGGGACACCTTCCACTATCCCAGGGTGCTCCAAGCTCCATCCAACCTGGCCTGAACACTTCCAGGGATCCAGGGGCAGCCCCAGCTTCTGTAGGCACCCTGTGCCAGGGACTCAGCACCCTCACAGGGGTGAATTTCTCCCTAATATTGAACCTAACCCTGCCCTCTGACAGTTTAAGATATTCCTCTAAAACTTAGTGGCTCATCGCTGTGCAGCATTTCCTGCTTGTCCCAGAATGTCTCCTCTTGATCCTTCTCTATAAAAGGAGATGCATTCACTGGTTAAACACACTGACTTTACCCAAAAATGCATTAAGAAGGGAAAACAACAAGCAACATAGCAGGAGACAAAATAGGTCTTAAAAACAGAAAAAAACCCAAAACACCTGAGCTTCATATAATTCAGAAAAATCCACTGAAGGAATCCACCTATTACAAGGGGCTGGGCTGGGTCTTGAAGATCTTTTTTCAAGCTTTTCCCTGACAGGATGGGGGGAGAAGGAAAGGATTTGGAAAAGAAATTCCATGGAAGAGCAAGAATCTTTCTAGGTTGAAAGGTGTTTTGTTTTTTGTTGTTGTTGTTTTTTTTGTTTTGTTTTTTTTTTTTTGTTAATGAGAAATTAAAACCACACATGCTGGGAAACAAAGTTAAGTTAAATCTAGCCCAGCTTTAGACATTTTAACAATTCACTCTGCTGTCTGTAGAACACAGCAATATAAATATTGCTATCTCTGTTAAAATGAATTATTGACAATTTTAATACATGTTGCACAGTACATATTAATATAGAAAAATACATGTTATCAGCAGTGCAATGTTGACCATGTACTAATCCATTCCACCTGCTCAAATATTAGTGCAAATAATTATATATTTGTAATGCATCATTGCTGTCTAGTTTGAATCTCTGCCTCCAGAATAAATGTCTCTTCTCTGAAGTTGTTTGCTATTATGAGTAAAATGTTATATATTCATACTCAAATTGACTTTGGATGGATAAGTAAAATGAGCAACCTTCAAAAATCCACTTGCCTAAGACTTAGCAAGTCATTTTAATGAATTGTTTACAGTAAAATGGATGTTATAAAAATGTTTCAAATGCAAGCTCATGTTCACTGCCTTCTCCACAATGCTCAAACATCAGTCAAATATCAGTGGAGGGCTCACAATGACTGTCTGCAACTCAGGTGAACCTGAACTGTTCATCCTAACACCTGGAGCTTGGAAGTGGCTCTGGACACATCTTCTCTCCACAGTCTGTTTCTTTAGAAGCAAAGAGAGGCCCTTGATGAGGCTGAGCCCCTGAGAGAAGAACAGCTCCTGTGCCCAACAGATTGATGCTGTGGCGTTCACATTTTCTGGAAAAATTCCTTCGCCCAGGATTTTTCTCCTGTGAAACTGAGAAACCTCAGGGAAAAAGGAAAACAATTCTTATCTCATTTGCTTCTCCTGTTTTTTGCTCCTTTGGAATATGTTTGGAGATTGTTTACCCACAGATGATTGTTTCATTGGATTCTGCTGTGAGTTATTTTGACTCAAGGGCCAAGCTGTGTCAGGACTCTGGAAAGAGTCACTGGTTTTCACTATCATCTTGTTAGCCTTCTGTAAGTGTCCTTTCTGTATTCTTTAGTATAGTTTAGTATTCTTTAATATAATATAGTATCATAAAATAATAAATTAGCCTTCTGAGGACATGGAATCAGATTCATCATTCCTCCCTGCCACAAATACAGTATGATACCATCATGGAAAAGCAGCTGCACATCCAAGAACTGCCAGGGCTCCTTTGTGCCAAGATAAATCCTTGATGGGGCTGGGAGGGACCAGGGCAGCCCTGAGGAGATCCAGAAACCAGATCAGCTGGGGTTCAGGTGAATCACTTCAAGGGAAGTGTGTGGTGCAAACAGCTTCTTTGGCAGGGGGAGAAACAGCCCCAAAAATTACAGAGCCCCACTGTGCACACAGAGGGGACAAATGGAAAGGGCCAACACCTCTTAGTCTGTTCTCTCCTAAATCCAGGTCTGAGAACAACAAAACACAGCCTGAGGGGCTTTCAGCAGCACCACTGTTGCTGCAGTGCTGGGATCCTGAACCAGCACTTTTTCTTTCACATTCTGGACTCAGCAGCCTTGGAGATGATTTTGGGGTTCAGTGAGAGAAAGGAGGTTTAACACTTCAAGAAGAAATATTTTAAAATTCCAGCCTTCAAAGAATGCTGCACATTGGGAGATCAGCAGAACAAGGCAGCACTGACAGCTGTGGCTCTTGGGATGGTCACACATGATTTAAAATCACATCAGTGGGGTGGGACAACAACTCTGACTCCACAGGGAGACTGGATATTAGGAGAAGGTTTTTCACTGAAGGGATGGCTGGTCAGGGCAGGCAGAGAATGTGGGGGCTGGCCCCTCACAGCAGGGATGAGGACAGGTAAGGCATGGCAAGGGTGGGAATTGCCACAGCCTGTGGCTCAGCTGTGTTCCAGCCTCAGCTCCAAGGCCTCCTCACTCCACAGAGGATAAACAGCAGTGCAGATGAGCAGGATTTGGGACTGCTACAAGCAAGCCTCAGCTTTAGTTTCATCCCATATCAGGATGAACTGAAGTTACAAATAAATAAATTACTAAGAAAATTTCAATCAAGTATGAAAACAAGTAATTTTGATTTAAGATGATACTCTTCAGAAATGGCTCAACTTTGCAATTCATGTTACTTTCCTGGCACATAACCTAAAGATTAAAGCTGAGATATCTGAGTTTTCCCCCCATGGCTGGCCCCTTCCATAAAGTTTCAATATAATGTACAGGTCAGGGGAAAAGAGATGGAAACAGAGACCTGCAGAGATGAGAGAATTTGGGGAAGGGAGAGGGATGAAAGGAAAGGAGCTACACTTCTCCCACCAGGCTCCACGTGGACAGAGAAGCACCAGATAATATGTAAAATTCTTCAAGAAGCCACACAACAAAGTTAAAGATTTTTTCCTCTCTGGCAAAGTGGAACAGAGGGGAAGGGATAGTGCAGTCCTGAGATCTGAAAGGAAAACAGGGCACAAGGACATAAAGCTAAGAGAATAAAAGTAGAAAGCAAGGTTTCCACACACACTGAGGGCTGTATTGACACAGGGCTGTGCCCCACACAAGAGAAAAGACAACAGGCAAACACAGCTGCTTCCCCACTGCAAGATAAGCAGAAGATGTGGTAGAGAAATCTCCTACCACCAAAAGAAATTAGAATGGAGGAGAAAAAAGGACAAGCAAAGCACTGAATGTAACTGGGCAGGAGATCTGCCTCCCTCCCCTCCTTAAAACAGGTGTAGAAACACCAGGAGAGAAAAAACATAAAAGCCTACAACATGCCAGCATTGATGCAGAAGCAAAACAAAAATCTGCCTGCATTTACAGCTACCACAGAGGAGGTGGTGGGGAGGAAATAATGCTCAGAAGCCAAAATCTAGCAGAACATGAGGACAAGAAATGTGTTCCTACCTTTCTGTTGTCCTCTAGAAGAGAGCTGGTGGCTGGCTTGTCCTCCCTGCTGCTCCTGGGACAAGAAGAGCAAAGGGTAAGGGCTGCTACCTGCATTTAAAGTTAGACAAGCAATTGTTTAGATAGCTGCTTCCTTTGTACCGAAAAAAAAATCATAGCCTCAAGCTATGAGTGGCTCAAGTCAAGTGCTAATCTGAATTAAGACAGGTATTGCCATGAAAACTTAATCCAGAGCCACCTCCTGCTCTGGAGTGTGTCATGACATCCAGAGCTGAGAATGTTTACTGCCATGCACATAATGCACTGAGAAACCTGGAACTTTGTGGTTGGAAGGACAGGACAAGGTGTACCCAGGCCAGGAGGGACCCAGGGGGCCTCACCCTCACCAAGGCACTTTGCAAGACACAAAATCTCCCACAGAAACAGAGCAGTCAATTCAGGCAACACTCCATCACACCACCCATGAATTAAAATGACTTTGGGAAGAGGAAAATAAAACCAAACCCCAAACCCAACCCAAGTGCTCTCCCCATAGCTAGGATAGCCTGAATTTCCCTCTGCCAACACTTGCCACCCTCAAATCCAGCAGTCACTCACCTTCCTCCAGCTCACTGTGGTTCTCAAAGAGAATCACAAGCTCAGCTCTGTGGTTTTGGACACAAATGAAGGCAAATTCTCCTTCCCTCCATGGAGGCTGCACCTTGGTGATGCATTTCCACTCCCTGCAGACTCCCCCATCAGCACCTGTCCTTCACAGCAGACACACACTGGCTTTGGATTCTCCTCCTGTTGAATCCATCTCTCCAGATGAACAAGCAGCTCCACAGCCAAGTATTTCAGCCAGCCCCTCTCCTCTGGAGGCTGATTTCATTTCAGGGTGGGACACAGCTGTGCAAATTCAATGCCAATCCTGCTTTTTCTCCCAGGTTGATGTGTGTGTCAGGTTTCCATCGTTGCTATTTTAACCTCCTCCTCCATGTGCTTCTTCATTTAAAACTGCTCCTTCTCCATATCCTTTTTTAGTTCACGTCTTCTTCACATCTTACCCTCCATTTCTCTATCTTTGTATTTCCCAGCACTGCTATTTCCCCATATTTTTTGCATTATTTGTGAAGGATTGTTACAGAATTCCTTCCTGCCCTCTGTGCACACACAAACAGAACAAAATAGCAAGTGACCTTGATAAATTACAGGACTTGAAAAAAAAACCCCACAGCTTCTTTTCCAGCCTACAACAGTTTACTGCAAAGCCATTTTCACCAATTGTAGACAACATAATTACACACACACACACACACACACTCTCCCCCTCCCAGGTTTGGCTGCCAGCCTGATAAATAAATGCCTATGTTGTAGAAGGGAACATTAGACAGGCAATACTTTAACTCATTATATGAACATTAAAAGGCATATTTGTATTTTAGATACTATTTTATTGCATTCATAAGCCACTGGAAATATTTTTCTAAATTATATGCTGTAAGAACTCAAAAATGTGTGAAAATTATAGTTCCCCCACCCTATCCCAATGCAACTTGTATTATAAAATAAACTTACTGATAATGCAGCCTTCTCCAGAAATAGAAATTCCAGTGTGTGCATGGGGAGGTTTTTTAAAGGAAGGAGAAAGCTCACACCAGTGATAAATTTGGTCAGTAAAATTACTTTTATTCTTTTTTTTTCTTTTAAATAGAAGGGCTTATACAATTGAGTATAAATATCTTCGAGGAACATGGAAATGAAATGAAAAAAGTATCTGGAAGGAATTCTTTTTATTGAGGAAGAGTTTACATATCTAAGTGTTCACCTACTTTTTGCTGCCTCCTGTTAACAGGCATAATGGAAATATTGCACTGAGCATATGCATGGAAAACACAGCTAACAAAGCAAAGAATATGGTAAATACATTTCATACAACCTTAAAAAAATTGACAGTCATACAACAAATTCTGAAGCACTTTTGTGATCTGCAATCTCAAGATGATGTTCACTGTTCTGAAGTGTTAGCAAATTGACGCTTTTATTTTCTTTTTTTTTTTTTGTAGAAAGATTTTGTATTGGTTCATAAAACCACAGCCTTAAAATTGTTGGCTTTCAGTTACAGAGGTAACAGAGAGGTATCATCTGAATTCACATCAGAGCTTTTGGAACAAAAATGGCAGCAGTACAAGCAGGTGCCTCCTCCAGTGTCCAAACCCCTCTGTGGCTTTGCCATGGCCAAGGAACAGAGCAGAGCAGCCCAGCAGAGCAGCCAGACTTCCCTGGATGCTGTGAGCCAGGCTGGCATCCATTCCCTTGTTTACTGACAGAATGCTCCCCTAAATCCAAAAGGAAGCAGGAGAACCCCAGCTAAGCAAGAGAAGTTCCAACAAGTCTTGTCAATATTGACCCCACCTGGGAATTCTTTAACAGAAGAGGAAAATTCAATTCTCTGACCAACCCTTAGAGTGAATGGATAGAAATGCTGCTCTGGAGATGGGAGACAAAGAAGTTTCCATAATGTGCTGAGCCCACAGTAGAAGGAACGTGTTAGAAAGGATTTACTCCACTGCAGTTCCAACCTGGTTTCCACAAGAGCCCACTCCGAAAAAAAAGGTCTATTTACAACAATTTCCAGCTGCCTGTGGAAAAGCCAGCCCAGAGGTTTCAAACACCACTGCTGCTTCAGTTCACTGTGTGCACACTGTGGGTCCATGTCAGGAACTCCTGAATAAACCCTGGAGCACAACAGACACAGAGTAGCCTCTGTCCAATATCAAAGTTATGATCAGTGGAAGAGCAGCTTTCACACACTTCAACATTTTATATTGCTCAGGCACTGAGGATCAATTCTCTTCAGCATGAGAATTTGCCACTCTAGGTTTTTGCTGGGGCCATTCCTGCCACATAGCAAAAACTGGGCTACATTTTATCCTTTCACTTCATTACAATTTGAATTTATTTACATACAAAATAAGACAGGAGAAAAAGTTCTTTTAAGTAACCCAACAATGGGCACCTTCCCTTGCAATAAGGATGCCTTAGGCAAGGCAGCCGCATTTACTTCAGGAGCATATATAAAATTCAGTGTGCTGGTATCAAACAAAAACAATAATGTCAGATCATACAATGCCAGTACATTCCAGTGGGCCCTTGACTATTAGGTAAAAAAAAAACCAAAACAAAGCCAAAGAACCAAAAATAAAATTAAAAAAAAAAAATCCAAAACTTCTCACCACTTTAGTTCTGTTTAGAATGCTACACAATGAATAAATTATGTCTTTCTGGGATAGTATTTTACTCCTACATCTCAAAGAAATTCCAAGCTAATTAATTAGAGCAAGAAATTACATTGAGCAGGATAACGTTTTAAATGAAAGAAATGACTTAGAAACACCAATCAAAGATAATTTGATTATGATTAGCTGTGCTGAAGTCTAAGTCATTAAAATTGATGAAGAATGTTTTTACACTGGTCTATTCTATGTAATCCATTACCTACGCTATGCTCTGTAGTTCAAGTCTAACAAATGGTATCTGATAATTCAATATTGAAGACTAAAATACTTTCAATGCACCATTTGCTCTCCTACACCAACATGTTTCCAATTAAAAAAAATAAATCAGTAGCAAGTAGATTTGTGAAATTCTTCACTGGGAGAACTTGAGCTAACATGAAACATCATCCAGATTTTTACCTGCTCGCCTTCCACATGGCCAGGTTTAAATATGGCTGCTGCTTTACCCTGAACAGTCACTGTCCCACAAAAGTTACACCCAGGGTTGGTAAGAAATAATTCCCTGTGCTTTCTAACAACTGAGGCTGCCCAAAGGTGCAAGGATTCCTGCCATGCTCTCAGCTGAAGTGGCGAGCCAGACGAGCAGACCTGTAGTCAACACGCAGCTGGACAAAGGAGTGAAGGATGTTCTTGTCCAGGTTAGCAAGTTGTTCTCCTGAGCAAACCTGCTTCAGGTTATCTGGGGCTACAACCAGAAGGTTGCAAAGTGCATGCAGGGTATCAAAGAGCTGTAAGACCAGCGCAATCTGTGGACAAGAGGAAACAAAGGAAAAAAACCAGAAATTAAACTAGAGTTGCTTGAAGTCTTATAACAGAATATCCATCAGGTTGAAGTCTTATAACAGAATATCCATAAGGTTGAAATCTTATAACAGAATATCCATTTACATCTATCACTGGCTGGGGGCTGTGTACAAATCACAAATGGGATGGGACTGCTGGGAACGGCCTTGAGCTGGTTTATTTTCCAGCATCAGCCTCATTACATGGTTATGACAATGGGAAGATGCCATCAGCAGACCAAGAACTTAATGCTACACCTTACTTTAAAAGTTTTTTGACCAATCACACAAAGCAAAAGCACATTGACAGTAGTTCTATCCAACCACTATAAGCACAGGTACCTTTGGTTCAAACAATGCCTGCTTATTTCAAACACAATACCTGCTTGTAAGTCTTAAAACACAATGCACTGAGCTCCTTATTAAGCTTCAAACATCCTAATATCTCACCAGACATACTTTTCTGCAGGTTAGGGAGTTATTCTAGACAAGCTTTAATACACAAACCATTGTTCTATTTGTCCTTACTTTTCTACTTCTTACATAATTTTTCTGCTGACCAATCTCATGGCTACTGCTCAGCTCTAATCACAGTTCTGCTGTCTCTGAGGCTCTTGGAATCTCTGCTGGTCAGGGTGACCCTGAGATGTGTTAGAAAGTCTCTTTTTTCAGCCCAGCAGTCGAGGAAGGAGTGACAATTCCTCTGTTCTGGTTCTCAAGGTTGTTGATTGTTTCTTACTCTAACGTTCTTTCTCCAGCCCACCAAGGTCTGTCTGGCAGGTTGGGTTGAGGCACACTGCCTGTCCTTGGAGCAGTGTTATCTTTTATACTAAAAACCACATGTACATTATTTACAGTAACTTCCCAATACCTATCACCTATGTTAGACAGTGAGCTTCTACTCTAAACCAATCTAAAAGTGCCAACATCACCCAGAAGATGAAGGCTAGGAAGAAGAAGGAAAAAGGACAAGGCACGCCCAAATTCCCTCATCTTGGGACCCTGAGCCCCCATTCTGAAAACCCCAAAATTCTACTTTTCACCCTGTGGCAAACTAATTATTATTCTACTTAAACTTTTGAGACTTGTAATTCCTCATATAAGGTTGGTAATTTTTTCCATGGATCAAAATCAAAGGCACAGGGGGTTTTGGGCTCTGTGCCAAGGTCTCTGAGCCCCTGGCAGGGGCTCAAGCCATCCAGGACAGCCAGAGGGATGTCCTGGGTTCCAACATGAGGCCTGCCTTTTGCAGCTTTCCCAAAACCCTCAGATTTTAAGGATTCCCACAGTATCTTCCAAAGATGAGGAGAGAGAGGATTTAGCACCATCACTACCTCCTGATGGACAGGTGTGGTGGTGTTCACAGGAGTCTTAGGATGAGGGAAGAGATGAGAATGTCGACTCCATGTTTCAGAAGGCTGATTTATTATTTTCTGATATATATTACATTAAAACTATATAAAAGAACAGAAGAAAGGATTTCATCAGAAAGCTAGCAAGGAAATGAAAGAATAGAATGATAATAAAATCTTGTGACTGACCAGAGAGTCTGAGACAACTGGACTGTGATTGGCCATTAATTAGAAACAACTCTAGGAGACCAATCCCAGATGCACCTGTTGCATTCCACAGCAGCAGATAACCATTGGTTACATTTTGTTCCTGAGGCCTCTCAGCTTCTCAGGAGAAAAAATCCTAGCAAAGGGATTTTTCAGAAAATATCACAGCTACACAGACAGGCTCACCTTGAAGTCTTTGGCACACTTCCTGTACTCAGCCACGTCACAAATGGCCAGCATTCCCCCCATGCAGCTGTAGGAATATTGCTGGAGGTGCTCATAGATGAGGCGATGGAAACGAACCCCAAACTCCATCAAAACCGTGTCCACGTTCTTGCCATCCATGGAATTCCTGATCTTTTCCACCTGTTTCCTAACATACCCACACACTTTAACACAAGCCTAGATTAAAAAATAGAAAGAAATAAGTAAGAATTAGGTAATCTACTGTGGTGGTGTTTGCAGGGGTCCCAGGACAAGGGAAGAGATGAGAATCTTGACTCCGTGTTTCAGAAGACTGATTAATTATTTTATGATATATATTATATTAAAAGAAAATTATATACTAAAACTATACTAAAAGAATAGAAGAAAGGATTTCATCAGAAAGCTAGCAAAGAAAAGAATGGAATGGTAATACAATATTGTGACTGCTCACAGCCTTGACACAGGTGGCTGTCATTGGTCATCAAATAAAAACAATTTCACATGCTGGGTAAACAATTCTCCAAAACATGAAGAAGCTGAAGTTCTCAGCTTCTCAGGAGAAAAGATCCTGACAAAAGGATTTTTCATAAAATATGTCTGTGCCAATCTACTTTCTTCCACATTGTAAGTTGAACATCAGTTACTAACTTTGATTAATCTCAATGATGTGTTGCAAAAGTTTATTCTCCAATTAATAATTTTCCACATATCTTTTTATTTGCCAAACTAAGGTGCAAAAATGCAAGTAGAAAGATGGATGCAAGAAAATATTCAAATAAGTCATAGTTCATAGCAATTCAGAATAGAACATTTTAATCTGGATTTTTAATTTAGTGATCCACCAAAGGGGTGTGATTAAAAACCTCTTGTGAGTCACAATCATAAATCCAAATTAAGAGCCATACAGGGATTTTCACCCTTTCCACAGAGTACCACAGTCTGTGTCCTACTGCTGCACTTCTCCCATTCCCACCTGGTTGCAGGCATTTAGGGAATGCTCTCACTTCTTCCCACTGAGTTTTTTTCCTACTTCTCCCTGCCTTTTTCCCTAATGTGAGCTACCCCAGCAGCCCCTAGGCTGGGATTCAGAGACATTCACTGTGGAAAGAACACTGAAGCAAAATGTTCATGCTGTACCTGTGATGCTTTGCCACTTTCCTGCCATTCTGAGAGGAAAAAGCACCCAGCAACTGAAGAGTACCTGATAATTGATTTTCTGAAACTGATAGCTTAAAGCTAATTATCAGCTAAAAGCCTTGTTCCAAATTTGGGCCTCTTGGGAGAGGAAAGAATGTGCCAGTTCCTCCAGCACCCACTGATTTGTGTCTGACACTAGACAAAAACTACTCATGTTCCTTTTCAGCTTGACAAAATAGTCCAGAACAGAGTTTGGAGGTGTTTGGTGCAAGATGGAAGTAAATTAAGTAAATGCACATGTTGTCTAATGGGCGTTTGGTAAGGAGCATCTTGTGCCTGAGAACACTCATGAGCTGAGACTTTGGTTACTTACATTTGTATATTGAATCAAAACATTGTTCTCATCTTCTGGTTTGAAATCTGTCTTCTTTTGCTCTGCAGCCAAGATGTGCTTCATCTGTCCAATCATACAATTCAGTGTCCTTTAAAGTTACAAATACAGATGGTGTTTTGAAGGCAACTTTTTCATTTCCTTGACTTTTATATTTATATATACTGACACAATTCTGGACAAAACTAAGCAGCATGAAGCAATGAGGGAAAAAACCCATTTTTCTATAGAGAAGATTTTATGAAAGCAGTTAGAAAAAGGAGCACCAGCCAAAAAAAATCCTAAGAACTCTTTCCTCCAAGTTCAGTGTCTTGGAGCAGAGCATGCAGCCTGCTGGCCTGCTGCTTTTAAAGGGGACATGTGAATTGTGAGGTAATCCATTCAAATCCAGCTAGCTCTTCAGAGGAATTGGACAGCATCCTTCAGAGAGAATCAGAAGGAAGCATTCCAAGGAGTTTAGCAGAATTAGATCACATTGCATATTAGTCAGAAGCAAGCCTCAGAAAACACTTGGAAAATGAAGGAAGGGTGAGGGCAAAGAAGAAACTTCTTCCTTTGCCAGAGCTTGGTATTTTTTCTCTTGCTCCCAGAAATCTAATGGAGTTTTACAGCATCAATTATTTCTCCTTTATAGGATTTATCTGTTCAGAACATTATCTAAGGTCAAGGCTCTGCTTTCCTTCGAGTCCAAAGCAAAGGTCAAGCAGCAAAGCAGAGACAGAGGCTGCAAACCTCTCCCAGTATCCCCCTGGGCCAGGAACATCCCCCTGGCTCTCTTCTCTTCCCCTCCCCTGTCATTCACCCCCTCCATCCCCCCAACCTGCCCAAACAAAACTGTCAGGGACGTTCCAGACCTTGAAGGATTCAAGCTGGGGTGGGGTGGAGAAGATTACATGCAAGCAGAGAGGGAAAAAACTCCTTTTATTCCTGTGTATAGAGCTCAGGCTTGTATTTCAGATCTACTTTGTTCCAAGTCCACATACCAGCAGAAATTTAAAGAAATAATATCTTGCATTCTCCTCAATTTCCATTTGGACTAAATACTCCCAGAAGGATGTTTACACAAAATACATACTGAGAGAAAACCAGTTGAATTAATTCTGTTTGGCTAATAAATCACTTTTACTGAGATAGATAATTGCTGTGAATGGTTTTCAAGAAGCTGCACTTGAACTTTTCCAGATTAGATAAAGGTGAAACCATCAATGTTTCAAAATTTTGCTTTATTTTTTAAACTCATTCCTTTTAGCAGGACAATCAATTCTCAACAGCATCAGTGGCACCACAAAGCAGCACAAAACAGCCCCACAAACACATTTTACATGGAATGTTCATCTCAAAACTCATCTCCCTTTTTTTATGTGCTGAAACACAATTTTTTTTTTAAATTCCTCATCAACAAACCTTTGATTATACTGTCTTCTGGCAAGAACTTGTTCTCCTAAGTCTTTAAGAAATTTATTATTTAACACAAACAGATACAAACCACTGTAATACTGATGACTGACCTGTATCTATCTACATCTGAGCTTATGGCCTCAGTGCTTCAAGTGCTTCCAAATTCATGTTTAAACCTCTAAGGTCACCTACAGCAGGAGCAGCTAAAATCTCAATTGCCACCTTACACTCCCTATTTCCACCTTCTCCTTGCACTTGCAGAAAATAATACCCCAAATCAGAAGTAGGGCATCACACAACAGCTCCATTTCCTAATATGAAGCTCGTTAGTTTATTATTTTCCTCTGCTGCAAAACAGCTGTGATTTTAATTTGCAATTTTTATAGCTATCCCCTCATTTTTATTCTGAGAAATAGAAAAAAGATTAAATGAGTCACAACCTCAAAGCAAGTCAATGTCAGAATCAAAATTATTCCAGGTCTCCAGACTTCCACGACTCGGTCTAATCCATAGCACTGCACAGATCCCAGCAAATCATTTAACCTATTTTTGTCAAACCTTGCTCCTAATGGAAATCCTGCAAGTGCTTAACCTATTTCAATCATCATTTCTCCCTCTTTCAAAGTAGAAAAACACCAGTTTGAGACAATAAGGTAAGAGTGAATTACTGCACTCTTTCAACATAAGCAAAATCCTTTAACATCCTACCAGAAGCATTTTTGGGTCAGAAACCTGCCATGGAAAACATGACCCTCTAGCCACACAAAATCTAAATTTCCTGTGCACAATAATGGTGTTTATCTGTTTAAAAAAATTAAAATATCAATTTTGAGTTGAGGAAAAATTCATGTTTAAAAGGCCAGTTAACATATATCACAAAGGTGTGGTTTAAAAAAAAAAGATTAAGAGAAAGTTTTAATCTCTACTTGCCTATCAATGCCCATATCCAGCTTCACTTCCATTTGTTCTATGATATCCTTTTTCTTCTGAAGGCATTCAGATAATTTAGGAGAAGAACTGCAACAGTATAGAAGATGTGTGACAGTATTAAAACATCAAAACTAATTTCTCTGCTGGGTTTGCTGCTTCCAACAGAATTTAGTGAAGATTTCCCACCCCAGCAGGAAAAGGGCACAGCCACAAACCCCCTTGAGGCCCACTGGAATGCAGCAGCAGAATCTCCATGGAGCAACATGTTCTTCCTCATTATCAGTATTCCTGGAGCTCACCCTCTCCCATTTGTTTCCAAAGGAACCAATTTGTTTAAACTTCCCTTCTTCCCCCTCCCACAATATCAAGTTGAACTACTCCAAGCATAAACTCCTCTTAATAGAGATGAAAAATGAAAAAAAAAATTGCTTTCTTCCCAAAAAAAAAAGACCAGAGGAAATATTAATCATAAAAAAGGTACCTGATCAGTGGCATCAGATGATCATTGAACTGCTTGTCAAATAAATGGAAAATAGTATTGGCCTGGTGGACAACATCCAAGAAATAAAGATTTGCGTTCTTTGAATCAGAAGAGGGAATGCCTGAAGCAAAGGAGGTTTCATTAGAATTGTAACGATATGCAGTTCTTATAATTAGCACGATGACTTTTTAAATATGCAGATTTTTTTCATGAATGCTTAAATCACAGGCTTAGAGTTTCAAAAATTTACCACGGTGCCATATATAGAATTCTTTTTGTAGCTATATTGGTAACAAGCATAAGAAATACCTAACTGGTAACATTTCTGATGGCAAAACAGAGCAGTCAATTTAAAAACTCCTTCAGAATGTGAGTTTGATGCTGTCTTACAAGACAGACAGGTTCTCACTGTCAAGATTTTAACTTCTTTAAACAAGCAGTTTTCTTATTTACAGTCCCTCTAAGCACACAAATATACAAACAAGCATGGAATTCCTATAAACATTGTGATTTAATACAAAAATATTCTCCTGTTATGACACAATACAGAGGAAGGGAATGCTGATGTCTATGACAAAAATGTTTCTAAAGACAGAAGTGCGTTTCCATCTGCGTATCAATTCCCCAAATGAAAGTTACACTTTAGAAACCATTAAATGTCAACCCCCCAACACACAAAACAGATTTAATTTAACCAACACATCCTGAACAAGGCCAATCAATAAGGCACAGCAAAGATCATCTGCACAGAAAGGCCAAGGAGATGAAATGCTCAGGAAATTCTGTACTCACCAGCAAGGCCTGTTTCTAATGCATAATCGATGTGTTCAGTACATAAGAACTCTACAAGCATAGAAAAAATTCTGAAAGCATTCTTGGGTAAGTCAGAGGGATCAGAGAGCTTTAAAGAAAAAGAAAAAAAAATATCCTAAAGGTCAGTTCTACATAGATTTGAAAGTTTATTGGATATTGCATAGGGGATAAGCTTAAAATGTAACAGGTATTCCAGAATAATTGGAATTTTACTCAAAATGAAAAGTATCCATACAGAGAATTATTCAGGAACAGACTGTAATAGCAATAAACCCTTCAGCATTTACAAGTAAACTGAAGCTACAACAGGATGCTACAATAAGCAAAAGTGTTAACAGTTTCTAATAATAATTATTAAGGGTAATAATAAAAGAAGATATTAATTAATAATCCTTACAACAGTTTTCCAGATGCAGTCTCAGAACTGCCTAACCTGCATGCCACTGGATGCTGGGAAAATGCACACAGAAGAGATTACTCTATGTATACCCTGTATTTTTTATTCTTTTAACACTCTCCTGGCACTGGCCACAGTGAGGAGCAGGACACTGGGTTAGCTGGAGCTCCAGTTTGTGCTCTTTTAGCACTGCAGCAAAAATAATGCAGCTGAACCTGGGCTACATTTAGCACAGTTCAGCTGGAGTCAATGGAGCATGAACACTTTTATTAAGTGCAGCAATGGCCACATTTACACTCAGCATCTGGACTTTGATGAGCTGTAAGCAACATGGGATTTTGGACAGCAACCTGTCAGTAAATCCCTTTTCTAAAGAAAAACGTGACAGGGCTTTTGTACCTAGGAAAACCAGCTTTGGTTCCTAAGGAATTAGGTGAAGACTTTTATAAAGCTTCAAGGAAGAAAGATTAATACTGCAACTGCAGGTAATTTACACAACAGTCACAAATATTTCTGCTGTATTTCCCCCCAAAAAACTCAAAAACCCAACAACAGAGATTTCCAAACAGTGAAATATTTCAATATATGGCTACATCAGAATTACCAATTTATTGTTCCTAAAGCAGTCACAGCTGGCAGAACCCTGCACACATCTGCTATGTGGCATAAACACCACAATTAGTTAGCCAGGGACTAACTTATCTTTTGTCAACAGTGAGTTGCTTTGACCACAAACCCCTAAATTCTAAAATCCTAATTCTGGAAATCTCCTTTTGTGCCAAGATCCATTGGGGTTTCCACTCAAATAGAATTCTTCTGAAATAATTTATATTATATCTGATCTCAACAGAAACAAAAGGTTGTGCACATGTGGAAAAAACCACAGTTTATATCATGAATTTAACAACTGCTTCTAGCAACTATGATGTTGAGAAAAATAATGATCCACCTGCTTGCCTTAGAGCAGTGATTCTCACCCTGAGGAAGGTGGTGATCCCAAGGGTGTCCAGGTAAAAGTCTGTACCCTGTTCTGTCTTTGGCTCCACTCAGTTTATAAAATATTAAAACATCTGAAGTTTTTCTGCCATAAGCTCATTGAGAATGTTAAAGGAATTTCCTAGAAATCAGTGTGTTTAGCTAATAAAAAAATATCACATTTAAGTCTGCAATTAAATTTCAAAGGTTTTCATTTACACCAAGTACCAGAGAAATATGATTGACAGGCAGTAAAACCAGCAATTTAATCAGAAGTAAAATACCTTTTTCATGTTGGACTGAAGCATTTAAAGAACTGTAGAGGGTTACCAAGGTAAGTAATGTTTAAGACTATTCCTCTCAGCATTTTATTGGTGATCATTCACTAATGTAAGAAGAAATTACACTTGAGGCAGGAAAACAGCTGTTGAACAGTGTATTTTAAAAGCAGGAAAAGAAAACCACACTAAATGTTTCTCAGGTTTTGGGTCTTATTTAGTAAGAAAAGCAATGCAGCCAGTAGGTTTAACCATCCCCACTTCTTCCAAAACCAGCCAGCATTAATACTCCCAAATTACAACTAGATCCACATGGAAAAACAAACCCTCAGCCTCCATTGTGGCTCCATTTCCATGAAAAACACAAGAGACAACTGAAATATCCTTTCCTTTCCAAATCTACAACAACCTTCCTATCACACCTCAACCAAAAACTTGAGCTCAAGACTTAATCTCACACACCAAATGATACCACTAAGGGAGGTCACAGGAAGCAAACTTACCCTGTGACATCTTTCAAAAGCTTGCTTGGTTTCTTGCAAAAGGTTAACCACCACTTCTTGGGACAGGAAGGTTTCCCCATGTGTGTCAATGCTTGGCCCCAGGGGTAAGTTTGTTCGTTGCCTTAGTCTCTCTTTGAGGTCTTGAATACTGGAACAAAGACAAACCCCAAGAAGATTTCACCAGGTGGGAATTTTGGCACACAAACTCAACAACAATTTACCATCTTTTAGTTGTTAACTCAAAAAACAGGACCCAAGACACAGTTTAGGATGTGCAAGCATTAAGACAAGTCTTGCAAGCTTTAAAAACAAAACTTGGCAGTAAATGCAAAACTACCACCTCTGATTCCATGGTCAACTGTGTTCTGGAATGGCACATTCACACATGGGAGCAGCTATTCATTCCCTTGTGGGATGAGTGATTTCACTGGAATCCTGCAGCACTTCTGCTCTCTGGACAGATTTAGCCTCCATCCTCTCTGTCACCTTGCAAACACTAATGAGAGCTTCCTATCTCATCCACACCCACAAATCCTCTCATCCTCATCCATTATCTCAGCAGTTCTTTATTTAGTCAAGCATGCTTCAACACATTTCCATGCATAAAACAACCCATACAGTTACGCACCACAATAAATTTAATTTTCCCCAAGAAAATTAAATTTTCATCTTTGCCTTTTTTTAAATTACTTCACTACTGCTTTTTCCATATCATTCCTCATTCCTGACACACTGAACCCAGCAGCTCTTTGAAAGGTGCAGTAGCCTTAGCACCTCTGCTTCACACAATTTTTAATACTTCCTATCCCACTTCTCACTACTCCTTCATTAGTTTTTCTACCCTGAGGATAATGAAGTCTTGTTTTACCTTTCTCTAAGTCCATTGCATCTTCTGGGCTCACTAAGAGCTTTCTCACTGACATTGCTATGGTCTTTTCCCCTTCCTAGGTCTTGGGAGGGGACCACAAGACCTGGGCAGGTGAAAAAAAATGTATGCTTTTAGATACACACATATACATGCTTTAGGTACCTTAGTTTTGCTTCAGTCCTTTTGTGGATCTGGATCCTAAGTTGAAACATAGGTTTAACTGGTATTTTTCATTTCCAGTATGTACAAATACCATGCACTGAGTACATTTCACATGTACTGAGAGCAACACATTTTTGAGCAGAACATAAAGTGAAAGCAAATTATAAAAAGCTGTAGGTCTTTGGCAGTTCATCACTGTGCATCTGACATGGCAAATACAGCCTTTCTCCCCTCACCACCTCCCTTCCACTTCAAAATTATCAAACTTCCCCAAAGGAACTTACCCTCCAGTGCCAATGGACCTCTTCTGGTGGTTTTTGGAATCATAATAGCGCTGCAGAATCATTGCACTCCTACTTTTCAAATAGCCAATTTCCACCTCAATGTAATTCTCCAAGTAGGAAATGAAAATGGCCTTGATAAGCTTAGACAAGAAAGTCTGCTTATCAGTACCCAAGTTAAATTCCATCAATTTGCTTGACAGATTAGTGGTTCTTTATGCAAAAGAAACAAAGAAGGGAAGGGGAGGAAAAGGTTGAATGTGGATGAATTACAGCATTACACGTTTGTAAAGTACACAGAATGAATTACACATTGCACATTTGTAAAGTACAGCACAACAGAACCCTGATGGTGATTAAGACTTGGAGCAGTTTCACATTTAAGTAAAGAATTTCACATAATTCATGTTTAATTACACACAGCTCCACTGCAATCAAGTTGCCAGTGAGATGGGGAGGACTGGCTTTTCCACAGTTTTAAAATTACTCTTGAAGATCACAATAATACCCATTGAAAATAATAATGGCTATTTTAAATTTTCCTTAGGAAACCCATCATTGTAAAGGTTAACAGACATAAAAAATTTACAGCTTTGATGAGAAGTTTACATTTTTGGCTCCTTTTTCTTGACAATAATTCTGTTTATTTTCCAATAGCTTCAATCCAATAATTTCATCATTGATATATACATACCTTGTATATAGATCATAGAGGTTTTTAAGATACTGTTCTGCATCTGATTTCCTGTGTTCTTCCAGCTGGTCCTTCACATAACTCTGCAAAATTTGGTACATCTGTTAGAAGATTAACTGACAAGCAAATGAAATACTCACTACTTCCTAGATTATATGGAATTTCCTGCACAGTGTAGATCTTACTTAAAGGAAATTCATCTTTCCTTTGGTTTTACATCTCTAATTTACACTTCCTGCATTATCCACAGAGGGGGTTAAACACTTGTAGAAGTGATTTAATACTACAAAACAGTAATGTGTGAAGCAAAGACAAAAGACAGATGGCTTTGAAAATATGTCTGACCAACTAACACAAAATCCCCTTTAAGAATCAAAAGCACCAGAGGCCTCAGAGCATTTCTGCAGTGGACAAGGCAAAGGAGATGGTTACATATTTGCTTATCATAATACATACACAAAGCAGATACAAGCCTAGAGACTTCTTATCATTTGAACAAAATATAATATTTGAACAAAAATATAATTTAGCATAAAATACTAATTCAAAACTGACACACGAAATTGGGGGTGAAACACAAGCTCAATCTTTGCACTATGAGAACAACATCTACAGGGAAATTGCTTTTTGCAAGGAAAGTCTTGCTGTTGGACTTTAGGAACTTAAGCGGGTCTATTTGCAGGATGAAAAACTTAGCATTTTCAATTACTCTAGATTTTCATAAATATTGCATTAGCTGCAAGACAGTACTCACAACATAAATGATTTTCACTTATTCAATGCTAACCTCACAAACAACACCCAAATGCAGGAATGAGCAAATTAAAGATATGAAATGTGGAAGTTCTTTTCCTGACATATTCTTGGTAGGGGGCATAGAGAAGAAATCAAACTTGTGTATGACATCTCATGAATTACCCAATGAACACAGCAATTCCCTAATGATTTTAATATTGAGTTTGAGTATTTGCAGTCACCCTGTATTCAGAGCACAAGGAGATTTATTTGATATGGGCTTGAGTATCTGTCCTAATTGTTACAGAGCAATGAGGTGATTCTACACCCTTATACAAAGATTACAAATACTGTAAATTCTCATTAATTCCTATTATCAGGTGAAATATTTTTTTATTAAGAGGTGCCTCAATGAACTTCAACATGTTAAAATTTAAAATACCTGAAGTTTAACTTCAAAGATATTTTGAATGAGTTTGGCTAGCACGGTCTCTGGATTGCTAAAGATTTCTCCAACTTGCTTATTCACTCTCTGGCAGAGAATGGCAGCATCTTCAAAGACATCATTCCTCAGGAATGCACCCTAGGGATTGAGAAGCACATTTTAGAATATATTTCCAACAACCTATAGGACTAAATAAATCAATAATGTAATGTAAATAAAGAAATGATGTAAAACAAAGTGCATTACCTCTTGACACTGTTTTATGTACACATCAACACAGTGGGAATAGCCCTGTGAAAGGAGCAAAACAATGTTAGAGCAGGATGTTCATGTTTCCAGAGCAAAACAAAATCAAGGAAATACAAAGCTTGTGAAAAAGTTAATTAAAAAAAACAAACAGAATTCATTCAAAGCACAGACTTTTCCAAACTCATTTTTCTCACATCTCTAACATAACTCCACTTACCACCACTCTACATGGATCTATACCTCAAGTTTCAACATTCTTTCTCAAGCATGAAAGTCAGGTCACACCCATGCAAGAGAAGATTATCTTAGAAAGTTCCCCACTGATGCTGCCCCCAATCCCCCTCATCTCTCTCCTGTATTCCCCTGCACTTGATTTCAGATTGAGCACCTCAGTCCTGAAGTGACACATTATCTGACATGAGGGTTGTGCCCACACAAATACCTTCACTCAAAACAGGCACTTATTGTGCTGTGGGTTGATTTTATTCACATATTAAATTAAGCCCCTCAGCTTTTACCTTAAAGTGAAGCAAAACTGCTGCTACTTCTCTCATCCTGGAGATTTCTCCTCTGCGCTGAGCACTGGTAAACTCTTGAATTAACTGGCACTCTAAATCGTGGTACTTACCTGGAGAGAAAAGGGGATAACAACAAAAACCCATCAGGCTACGGAATTCAGGCAAAAACTGTAATACTGACAGTATTGCTTACTTCTTTAATCATCTTTAACAATTCAAATACAGCAATATGGATTGAACTGGATAGATAACTTACTTGCTATCTTTGATTTTACTTCAGAAAACCTGTTAACAACAACAAAAAAAAATAGCATGATTAAATTCAAATCCACATCACATGAGAAATCACAGGCATCCTGGATCATGAACAGCAGGCACTCTGCTTAAAAATGAAAACATGCAGCACAAAGACGACAGAAAAGTTCCCTAAAAACCTACAAGCATCTAATTCAAATCTAGCATTAAGTCAGCAAAGCAAAATTATCCCATTAAAAGTCTGTTAAGCAGTTTAGGATGTGTATGTAAAGATGATCCTACAACATGAGCGCGTGAACACAAATTTGAGAATAGAGGAGAGAGAAATAAGCACACAATCCAGCTCAAAAGCTCCATGAATCCCTAAGCACAGCACCAAAAGGGGAGACAAGGGAAGCATCAGAAAAATCATAGCTGTGTGAAGATTTACTTTCTTAAAAAGATGTTCAGATAGATTTTTACCTGTCAAAAGGCAGTTCCTGTGCAATCAAATGCAGTTTCTGAATAATATCAGCTGCCTCTTTAATCTGGTGAGAGGAAAACATGACAGAGTCATTAAAGAAGGTCTGATTTTGGGCTGTTCCCTTCCTCCCCCTGCACTGTCCAATTTTCATACACAAAGTCCCTATCTCTAAAGCTGGTTGAGTTGACATACCCGTGGAAGAGATCAGCCCCTCCAAGTTCCCATATGTACTTTTAAGATGCTTAAGGTATTTTTCTTTAACATAAAGTAATATAGGTCAAAATGTGATGAAAAGTCACATTACATGTTCCCATTGGGGATGTCTGGGGAGGTGTGTGAGCTGTCTGGACAAACAGCTCATACCAAAAAAAGCCATGACCATGCATGGCATGGAGAGGGGAAAAGGGGGAATAAAACAGAGAATTCTCCCAAAGAAGGAGAAATGTAATATGGATTAGAAACTCTGAGGTCCAAAGCAAAAATCAAGATGGAAGTCAGGTAATTACAGAGCTACAAGATAAGAATAGCTGCATGACTACAGAAGTTAATGAACAGGTACCACAGCATGCAAATCTGTGCTCTGCTCTGGGCAGCAGAACCTTTTATCAATTATTTTTCCACCATCAGTCAGCACAGGAAGTGCATCTAAGCAGTGCTTAGTGACTGCTTTGCTAGGCTGAATAAAATGATGGAAAACACAAATTTCAAAATGTGGGGAAGGCTTCAGGCTGCAACTGAACTTGAGTGGATTTAAGCAGTGCTGCCTGGGCCAAACCTGACACAACTGGAGCACATCTGATGAGGAGCAGCTGAGGGGGCTCAGCCTGGAGAAAAGGAGGCTCAGGAGGAACCTTCTCACTCTCCAAAATTCCAGGGGGCAGCCAGGGGGATTTGGCTCTGCCCCCAGAGAACAAGGGACAGGACAAGAGGAAACAGACTCAAGTTGTCCCATGGGAGGTTTAGATTCACATTAGAAAAAAATTCTTCGTGGAAGGGGTTGTCACTGGCACAGCTGCCCAGGGCAGTGGTGGAGTGCCCATCCCTGGGGGATTTCCAAGCCATGTGGATGTGGCACTTGGGGACATGGGTTAGTGGTGGCCTTGGCAGTGCTGGGGGAAAGGTTGGGCTCGAGAGTCTCAGAGGTCTTGTGCAACCTGAATTATTTGATGACTAAAAGCTTTATAAGCTGGCACAATGGAGAACATGCAGAATTTGCAATTTATCTTGTTCCTCCAATTAGTGATGATCCAGGGAACTGAAGTGAGAGGGAAGGAAGTAATGAAATCCTATTCTGCCACCACTTAGAGCAGGCTGGATTAAAACTTTTCAAGAATAGAAGCAGACACACAGGTAAGAATAGAGAGCACAGGCATCACACCAGGCTGGTTGTTCAGCAAAAATAGGGGCACTCAAAGTGTATCCATTCTGACTATTAAGAGCAGCTTATGTTTTGAACTGTCAGCTTACAATAGCCTCTTAAGGCAGAAGCTGCTACACTCCTCAAATAAATCCAATGAAAGAGCAGTTATTTCTATTAGCTTGCAGCAACATTAATACCTAACAACTGGGATCTGTGCAATTGTCCATATATTAGCAGTTATTCATCAAAGCTGCAAAATCAAAACAAACAAACCAACAAAAAAAAACAACCAAGAATTCCCACAAACACAACATTTTCTTTGTTTCTTCTTCACACAATAGCTGTTAACTAACTTAGATTTTATTGAACTCAGGACTTTTTCTATGCACAAGAGAAGCCATGACAAATCAATTCTCCACAGTTTCTGCTTAAACCCGGACATCTTTAATTTTTAATTGAATCAGGTTTCTGTAAACCATTAAAACCAAAATAAATATTGATTTTTTAAAATACAACTTAAGGGCTATAATGTATCTGGGAAAAAAACAACTGAAAAATCATAGAGAAATAGTGGCAAGGGAGAATTTTAACACAAAACATGCACAAGTGAAAAGGCAGAATGAAATAATATTAAGTACAGAACATAAACAGAGAAATGGGCATAAGAATAAGAGTAAATATATTAAGCAGGACAATGTAATTGAATGATAAACAAGTGAGCTGCTGATCATTTTGACAGTTTAATTGTGTTGGAGTGATTTGCTCACCTCAAGAATCTTTAGTACAGGAGAAAGATTGGTTAGCTAGCAGCACAAGGGAAATTCTAAGGATTCAGAGGGTGAAGACACAATGCACAGAAAGGGGACAAGCCAGCAAGGAAAATCTTCACAGAGGTAAGTCAGAAATTGCTCAGTATGGCTGGGAGAAAGTGGGAAGCAACAAATGGAGTGCAGGGAAAGAAAGGAATCCAACAGATTTTAAGAACAGACACTATTGAGAAAAGTATCAATTAGAAGATAACTGTACTATGTTCTTTTTTGTGCCTCTCCTCTCACAGTGTCCCCTCAATGTCTCAAAGAAAAGCCCACACTTGTGAGGGCTGGCAGAGCACAAAAAATCATAACACCCTCTAAAACATTATCTAAAACCCCCTTCAGTTTGAAGATCAGAAGACACTGGCAAAGCACTAAGGCTTCACATTCAAGAATGTTTGTTACTATCTCATACTTTAGAAGTATTTTTAGAACAAAGATGCATTAAGATGTAACAGCTCCTGTCTGGGCAGGCTCTTTTACAAACACTTCTTCAAGTTATTGTTTAAATCAGGGGGGAAAAGTTCAAGAATCCCCCTGGCTGAAATTAGCCCCAGTAAGATAACTTGTATCCAGAAATTCTTGTTTGTGTTCCCACTCTTCCCCTGCAGACTGGCACAAGACTTAGGGCCTTTACATTTGTCTTCCTCCAGATTTGATGAATATCTTATTATTCTTTGGGGTGTACAGAAATTCATTTGTTTACAATTTCCACGTTCACCCTATTTATCTACCAAATTTTTCTGGTTCTCCAACAGGATGTATCATGAAACTTTAATCTATAAATAAAGTGAAAGTTGAATTCTTTGAGCCTCTTGAGCAGACAATACATCATTCTTGAAGTTATATTTTGTTATTCACCATGTTATTCACCATTAAATATTTGTAAAATGCATGTTTTATTACTCCTTAGGAAAAAAGAAAGGAAAGAATTTATGCAGCTCTGGGAAAGGCTGTCTATAGAAGAACTTCCCTTATGCTGAAACCTTTCTGTTTCCCTTGGAAATCAGGGAAGATTTTCCTCTGCTCTCTCTTGAATTAGGGCAAGCTATCAACTAGTAATTACCACATATCCACAGACCATGAATCAAAAGGCACTGTGCAAGTGACTCCTTGGGAATACAACTATATAAAATGATTAGCTTTTCATTTCCCTGAGAGACACCTCCAGCTCAGTGGGGAGGGGGTGACTATTAACCTGTTCTCAGGTCTCCCATGAGCTGCACATTTCAAGCACATATTTTTCTGCTGAATGTGCAAATCAATTTTTGCTGAATGTTTGCTGTTTCCACATATTATAATTTTTTTCCTGACTACTACCATACCACTGCACAGAATTTAAGGAGGGAAGGAAGATTCTTCAGGATACATTAAAAAAAAACCCAACAAACCCAAACCAACAATTTTATTTAAACTGCATTGGGAAATCCCATGTGTCCTTTTGCTTAGAGCTGGATTTTTTTCCTTCAGTTTATTTCTGTTTGTCACACTACTCAGATTATATTTGCTTCGTGAACGTACTCTTGAAGCACAAGAAAAACAAAATGCTTGAACGTTTCTTTGAAGTTTTCCTGCCTGGTTCCTCTAAATTCCAAGGGTGGAGACATAACCACAGGACTACACAAAGCCCAAAGGCATGCTGTGACAAAAAGGTATCCAAGGCCAGTGGACTGACCCAACAGAGCAAAGTTGCACAAAGAAGTTGCATTCAGAAACGTTCTGCTTTACAGGATGGATCTGAAGCAAGGGGTTCAAAGGAAACAGGCAGATATTGTATTGCACTCCAAAGTTGCCCTCCCAGCGTTTCCCAAATCTCCGATAATTTCATAAAATGAAAAATGCCAACATTGCCACATTAAGCATCGTTGAATACAAGTGCTTTATCAGCAATCTGCAGCCCAGTGATGTTAATTTCCATTTCAGAACAATGAAACTTTAACAAGTCAGTCACTCAGTGGTTTGAAGTCTGACCATGGTAAGTCATGGTAGCAGCTTGTAATTAGGGCAGTCCCGCTTATTGCTTTGAACTGCTTTCATCCCGCTGACAGCCCTTACCTTTTCAGAGTTTGTAAAAACATCAGACTTCAGCTCTCCATCCAGAAACTCATTAAAGTATTTCATCAGCTTCTGAGCCTCCACAGCCCGTTGCCGTGGCGTGTTTACCCCCTCCAGCTGGTCGCCAAGGTGACAGACCTTAGTTGCTACATAGCTGATGTGCTCATCCAGCTCTTGGAAATGTTGGAAGGCAACCTGGAGAACACAGACACTAAAATCATGATTTCCATTTCATGTACTACAGGAAACACAAGATTTCCTTCAGGAAAAAGCCCAGTGAACGCAGGTGCTGCATCTCAGAACTGCTAATTAATTAATTATACACAACCCAAATAAAGCTTAGTGGTTTTCTTTAAATCATTGTGAAGACTGCCCACTTTCAGCATTGCTAACACTCCTTAATGGAACATGCAGATGAGCCTCCTTTGATGGGAGAAATTGTCATGAAATCCTCTTTATTCTTATCTCAAACAGCAACACCCTGTACCAAGAAAAGTTAAAGGAGCACAGGATGCTTTGAAAACTTGCACAGCCTCCCACTGACTCTACCCTTTGGATTTACCTGGTTGCTTTTCTGCAGCTCTTGTACTTTCTTGGCAAATTCCTTTGCTTCCTTCTGGCACTGTTGTTCTAGTTTCTCCACCTTCCTCTGAATCCTTTCATCCATTACCTGTAATTCTTGGATATGATTTACAAATTCTTCCAATAATCTGATTTAGAATAAAATACAGGAAAACACACTTTGAAAGACACTGTCTTCTGAAGAGTTTAAAAGACCTCAAAAAAAAAAGGCAACTTGCATACAAGGCTGATCTAACTATGTCCAACTTAGGAATGTTTCTAGATGGAAGATTTAAATAATTAAATAAATTTAAACTTTTTAATTTAAATATTTTAGAAAACAACAATCTTTTTATATAGCATTAAATATTTTAGAAAAATTCTAAATTTTTCTAAAATATTTAATGCTATATAAATATTTAATGCTATATATAATGCTATATAAATATTTAATGCTATATAAATTCAAAATTTCTAAAGTTTTGTTTTAAATTACATCACCCTGGTGTACCACTCTATGACAACATAAAAACTCGGTGCATGGTGGGCCAAAGGAGAGAGGAGCACCAAAATATTAATCACTCAAGAACGTGGCTCTGCCACAGATACAGAAATCCCTACATCCCCATCTTCCCTAAATAATGGAAAAAGAAATCCCTACATCCCCATCTTCCCTAAATAATGGAAATGAAGGCCACTACATCCCTTCATTGTAAGGGATACAGCAGAAAAATATTCTCTACATGTTCCTGTAAAGTTGGCAATCAGCATTACAATGAGTAATTATTAATAAGTAACTGATACAGCCGTAATTTCATAATGTTGTTCTGACTTCACTTCTTCCTATACCCATTTTAGAGGGTTTTTCTGCCCTTTCCCATCATTAACTTTTCTTTCAGACTCACATTTTACTCCTCCCAATCACAGTACATCTGAATGCATTCTTGAATTCCCTCTGTTCTTTTCATTCTGTTCTCAACATCTCTCCCTTTCTCATTCCTGTTTTTGTCCATTCTGTCCCATTTCAGTCACATTTTCAGCTCCTATTTTCTAAATATCCCAGTCATTGGTCACAGAATGGATTACTCCCAGATCCTCCAGAGCCATAAAACTCATGCTAAGAACTGGAAACATCTGAAACATTTCAGAACTTTGCTGTCCAGGTTTAATGTCAGAAGAGGCTTTTAGCCCAGTCAGTTACTTGAGGGCACAACTTCTTAAAAGGAAACTGGACTGAGGCAGAAGTTGGTGACTCCTCTCCTTCACTCTCTGCTTGCCAGAAGCCCAAGAGCAATCTGCACATTGCAGCAGATTTCACAGAAAGCTACAAGGAACACATCTAAATTTACAGAAGTATATTGAAAATCAAATTTAAACAACAGTGACACAAAGCATTCTTTCCAACAAAAGCCTAGAGAAATTCAGGCAGTCTCTATTAATTTTAACAAACTGATTCAGGCTGGGGTTTGTTTTTTAAACAGGTCTTGTGTCAACTCTGCACTTATTCAGCAGCACTGCTCAAAATATTGAGAAAGGAAAGAAGCAGAAGAGGCAGCTGCTGGTCAGGTTTACAAATGAGAAATAGAGACTCCAATACTCTTTCTAGCAGAAAACAGAAAAGAAAAAAAATAGATTTTTTTTCAATATTAATTTTGGCTCCCTGCCCAATACTAGAAAATGCCACAAGAAAAATATTTATTATTGCAGGTTTCTCCTACTTGTCCTGAAACATATGGAAGTGCCTCCCAGAGGTTCACACAAGCAAACCAGCAGAAATACAGAAAATCTGTTAAACTAAGTAGAAATTTGTGCAAATCATCAACTACCCTAATGTATATACTGGGCACAAGCACAGAGAAAGAGCTCCAGGGAATAACGTGCATTTCCAGGCTGCTTCCTGCTTCCAGCACACATAAAGCTCTGCATAGGATGCAGGCCTCAGACTAAATGTCAAGAGTTCAGCATTTTGCTAGAAATTCAACAATAGCCTTTCTCTCCTCAGATGCCTCCAAAGAGGCAGAGTGCTCCAGAAGAAATGTCCTTCAACTGTGTCAGGTTCATTTGCTGACATTTTAGTAAGTCAGGTTAGTTTATCATGAGATCTCATCCCCAGAGCTGCCTCTCTTGCTGTTCTACCTTTCTGTGCCTTTTATTTGCACACTACTGTGTCTTAAAACAAGGCAGCTCAGGAAACTAAAGTAAGAAACTCATTAAATTGGCTTAACTATCATAACAGTGAAGCCTCATATTATGCTTGAATCAAGCAACTGTCTGACAAGCACAAACAATATCAATTCTCCTTCATTCAAAAGGTCTCAATCAGAAAGTGACTTTCCCTACTCATTACTGAATAATTAGTTCTGAATAATTGGCTCATGGTCACAAATGCTAACAATTGTCCCACACGAAAACCTCCTTGGACACACAGCACCACTATACACAGGTTTGTGTGGAATAAATATATTGAATATATGTGGAATAAAACAGTACAATTAGAGATACATCCACTTAGACCATTGTGCAATTTAATTTTTTTTACCTTTTGGGATCGAAAGCTTCTCCACCTCTGGAACCTCCCCCAGGTGTTCTCCATGCCAGTCGTTCAATGTATTCATCTGCCACAAAAGGCTCCTGGCCACAGGAGAAAAACCCTTTACAAAGTGCCACAGCAGGCTGTTCCTTCAGCAGGTGCTCACACCTCATTTTGAAAGTGTTTAGAAGCTTTACTATAATCAAAAGTACAGTGCTGGCAATTACTGCATCACCTCTTGGGCTTACATAATTATTGTTGAGAACACTGCTTTTAATGTGATGAGTTGGAACATCAAGTTTAGATATTATCAGACTGCTTGCAAAGAATGTGCTGCAGGTCTGGGAAGAGCTGGCTCTAAATGACATTGTTTGCAGCTGAGTTTGTGGCTTGTCATTCCAAAGTGCCTGAGCTCTGCAGCTGATTTGAGAGGTTACACCACCCTAAGCCAGCCATCAGCAAAACACATCAGAGAATTCATCTGCCCACAAAAGTTGTGTGGCAAAATAAAAGAGTTTTTTACAATTGTTCAACTCTGTCACACCACAGCATCACACACAGAAAGAACTGACCAAAAAACCCAGCTCAAAAACCCCAGCATGAGATGCCACTGGATGCAACCCAAGTGCAAGTGCAGAAACAGAGCAGAGAAAAATGAGGAAAAAAGGCATAAAAACAGAGGATTCATTTAATTTCCACAAGTAGAATAAACAGGGTATGAGTGATACTAAAACTCAAGGTTACAAAAGTTTCTTCCATAATATTTGCTGGTTCTTCCATAAAAACACCACTCAAGGGTAAAGAGTTAAGATTATTTCTCTACCCAACAATATTTTCTGAAGGCAGAGGCCTCGTTTATAAACCCAAGACCTTCACTTTTAGCTGACTTAAAACTTACACCAGCTCAAACATTTCATCACATAGTTCATACTAAATTACTCTAAACACAGTCCTATTTCTATCATTAATAAAAATAATATTTATCACTTCAGCAGCAGTGATTAGGTGCTAAAATCAGCACTTCTAAGACCAGTAAGAAAAGTATTCTCACAACCACCAGGATTTTAGAGAAAGCTTTTGAGTTATAAGAAACAACAGTTCCAAAAGTGTGAAACAACCCAAAACAGAGCTGGGAGTGGCTCTGGCTAATTGGAGTATTTGATGAAACAACTGAATATGCCACCACTGCTTTTGATAAATCTTGGTTGAAAAAAAAATGAAAATAATAAAAAATGAACCGATCTCAAGAGGTATTGCATTGGTTACTGTATCAATATGTCTGAAACTTTGTCACAAGGAATAAGGAAGGAAAAACCAGCATTACAGAGTTAGTTTTGAAAGTAAACCCAAGGGTTGAAAAGCAAATATTGCATGTTCAAGGTCTGTTTCCTCAGAAACAAATTATGCCCCATCCAGTCAGGCCCAGCCACTAACCAGGAAGATAAAAGATTTTTAAATACACTTTGTTACACACTGAATCCTGACAGACATGGCAGAAATTTTATCACTCAGTAACTCCTCATGCACAGACTGACTCAAGTACTGTGTTGTGCTCAGCCTCCTTGGCTGAACTTCAAAAATAACTGGTTGATACCACATAAAAACAATTTCCCTGCGAGTCACTCATCTCTTTAACCAAGTCCTTCCTGATACACAAGGTGAAGTTTCCTTTGCAAGAATCCTTTTCATCAAAAGCCACAAGGCCACGTTCTCATGCCAAGTGGAAATTCCCTCCTTATGCCACCTGGGTATCTAAAAGTTTGGAACACTTTTGTAATTTAATTATAGGTGAAATGAGTCATTCAGAGCAGTAACATTCCCTTAGGGGAGGCCTCCAGCTTCCCAATTACCTCAGGGCTCTTTGCAGGACTCCTCCTTTATATGAAACTCCACATTTTTTCCTCTGAAGATCCTGTAATTCACCACTCTGGTTACAAGGATACTAAAGCCAAGTATGGAAGAACCCTGAATAAAGGTTTACTGACACTGTGCGTGCAGATAACATTTTCTACATTTCTCCCCTCTAAAAGATAATTCACCTACACACATTTAATGGCTTTGTATATTTTTTCATTTCTGTAAAACAACATTCACAAACTTTTTCTGCAAGCCTCTTCTCCTAAGGAAATCTGATTTAGATGCCTCAGAAGCAAAAAAAAATATTATAATGTCAAACTTTTTCCACCTCTATACACTTCTATGCCTCTCTACACCTCTAAATATTCCTTGGGTGCACATGTACACAGACCTCCTGCAGCTCCCTTCCTGGAAAATACCTGTTCTTCCAAGAACATTTACACAGGAGACTTCAGTTTTTTAATCATATAAATACTGTTGTACGTTATTTAAGAAATATTAACTAGAGTGGATATTATGTGCAGGATACTGATCAACAGAGAAATAAAATGAGCTTTTTCTTCCAATTTTCCACAGAGGGTGTGTTAAAAATAATCTACTTGATTCATAAGGAGTAAATGAAGTTCAACAGTGTCTTTCTAAGACATGGTTTTCCAGGTTCCACTGCAGATCCAGAAGTTTTTACTTTAGTTTGTACCTTCCATACACATTTGCTTTTTTAAATGCTATCTTGATAACAGGGTTACTCATAGCTGACAGCTCCTAACTCCTGTTTTAAGTCCCCTATCCTGTTCTGCAGAAATTGCTGAAAATCAGCTATTACAAATGTCATTTGCAAGTCCTTTGCCTGTTATCAGATGAGCCCCAACAGTCAATTTCTTCAGCTTTGAACTTCCCTCTGGCTCCAGATGAATTAACGTGATCCCATCCATTCAGCCAATACTCCTGATTTAATAAGAGATATGCCTGAAGTGGGTCATAACCTGGTTTGATCTGGTGTTTACAAATGAAACTACACTGGACACAGCCAGATTAAAAACCAGTTTAGAAGTATCCACTGTTAAATTATGCTTTAAGTTATGTGAGGGAGAATTCAGTCCATGTTGTGCACATTTTCAGCACAGATCCTGCTACACAAATTCCCATATCTGTACTGAAATTTACTTAAAACACACACTCATGAAAATATGGAAATCAAATTTCAACCTCAGCAGACAGGGAAGGGGTACTCCCATAACAAGCACATTTTTATGTTCTTATATAAAGCAGAAATTTCAAACTAACCAAGTAGGCAACATTAAATTAGTGGACATCAACAAAAACTCTCTTGCCTTTGGAGTGAAAGAGAAGTGAAAGCAGAAGAGACAGAAATACTGGATACCATGCTTGAAAAACATAATTTCTAGTCCTAAACTCCAGGCAAAAGTCTCACCTAATTTGCAATTTCATCTTTATTGCTATTGCAAAATGGAAAAAGTTGTTGCACGACCCAAAGCAGCCAAAACACACAGTTTTCTTTCCAGATTCAAATTACCTCACACTCAACACCCCACAAAGAACAGAATGGCATTGTCATCATGTTGAGAAATCAAGGGGCTCCTAGAGTGGTGCAGGGAGGGTACAAAACCTGGCATCCAGCTACAGGAACACAGTATTTTAGTCCTGCCATTTTTTAAAGCTAGGCAAACCAAAAGATGTGAGTCATAACACTTGTGTGCCATCACAATGATTCATAAATTCAAATGCACACAATGCATTTACATAAACCCCAGATATAGGATCTTCCAGAGAAACAGGAAGAGCCTTTCCTGAAGGCTGGGCAAAGTGAGTGCCAGTGATAACCCAGCAGAAGAACAACCAGCTCCTGAGTGACTTGGAGAGCAGACACACCTGGGGAGGACACCGTGTCCCTGTGAAGAGGAAGCGGGGACACCACACACTTTCTGTTTACCACAGGTCACATCATGAGAGCTCACGGTCCAGGCCAGAAGCTGAAGCCACAGAATCACAGAACAGTTTGGTTTGGAAGAGACCTTAAAGATCACCTCGTTCCAACCCCCCTGCCATGAGCAGGGACACCTTCCACTATCCCAGGCTGCTCCAAGCCCCATCCAACCCGGCCTTGGGCACTGCCAGGGACGGGGCAGCCACAGCTTTGCTGTGCCAGGGCCTCACCGCCCTCACAATCGCGAGTGTGATAGCATTCTTCCTAATATCTAACCTAAACCTGCTCTCTTTCAGTTTGAAGCCATTCCCCCTGTCCTGTCACCACACATTCCTGTAAAAAGTCCCCTCTCCATCTTTCTGGCAGGCTCCCTTCAGGTGGGAGATGATCCTCGTACGTCTCTTCCACCTTAGGGCATTCTGTAATTCCAGGGGAAGAATCTGACAGACTCCTGCTATTCCTGCCCTGCTCCTGTGTGGCCTTGGCTGAGCTATTCTCCATCCTCACTTCCACCGCGGGTAAAGGGAGGGCAAAGTCATTTCTTTATTCCATCCCAGCCCCACCGACACCGCCACGCCGGGGTCAGACAAGGGGGTGCCTTCGGCAGAAGGATCGCGGGGCCGGGCCTGGCGTGGCCCTGTCACCCGCCCGCTGCCAGCACCCGGCAGCCGGCCAGGAGGGAGGGACAGAGGCCCTGCAGCGGGGCAAGGCGGGCACCGCACCCCGCGGGGCGGCACCGGGGCTCCGCCGCTTCCCCAGCCCCACACACCGCCCGCCCTTCCCCAGGGAGAGGCCGCCGCATCCCCTCAGCCAGCCCAGCCGGCCCGGCCAGCGCCGCCCGGCCCGCGGGGCCCGCACCCACCTCGAAGAGCTCGGCCGTGGTGGCCATGGCCGCAGGGAGGGAGGGAAGGAGGGCGGCGGCCCCTCAGCGCCCCTTCGCCGCCGCCGCTCCGCCGCTGCCGCCCATTGTGTCCCCCGCCCCGGCAGCAGCAGCGGCGGCCGCGGCGCCGCCTCCGCCCGCCGGAAATGGGGCTGCGCCGGGCGGTCACGGCGCGGCCGCGGCTCCTCCCCGGCCGCCATCGGCACCGGCGGCATCGCCGCCACCATCGCCACCGTCGGCATGGCCCTGCGGGCGCTGTGGCTCCTCAGGCACGACCCCGCGGCCGGCGGCGCCGTGCTCTTCTCCAGGTAGCGATGGTACCGAGCACGGCGGGCTGGGCAGGTCCGAGGGTCGGGCTGGGTGCCCTGGGGAGTCCCGGTGATGTAGAAGGGATCCAGGTGCTCTGAGGGATCCGAGTGCCCTGGAGGGACCGGGTCTTCCTGGGGGGAGCGGATGCTCTTGGGGGTCCGGGTGCTATGGAGGGAACCGGGCGCCCGGCGGAGAGCGGATGCCCTTAGGGGGCGCGGATGTTCCTGGGGGGGATCGGGTGCTCTGGGGGTCTGGAAGTCATGGAGGAAATCCTGGTGTTCTGGGGGTCGGGATGCCCTGGAGGAAATCCTGGTGCTCTGGGGGGTTCGGATGCTCTGTATGTCCTGGAGGAAATCTTGATGTTCTGAGGGGATCGGGTGCTCTGGGAGTCTGGATGCCTTGAAGGAAATCCTGGTGTTCTGGGGGGTTCGGGGGGTCTGGGTGTCCTGGAGAAAATCCTGGTGTTCTGGGAGGTTTGGGGGTTCTGGGTGTCCTGGAGAAAATCCTGGTGTTCTGGGAGGTTTGGGGGTTCTGGGGGTCTGGATGCCTTGAAGGAAATCCTGGTGTTCTGGGGGGTTCGGAGGGTCTGGGTGTCCTGGGGGGGGACACTGCTGCCCTGTGGGGCAGATGCAAAAAGACCAAAACCCATCTGATACTGAAGAAATCCCTCCTCTTGTCCCAGCGCCACTGGGTGCTGTGCTTTTCTGACTCCGATTTTCCAAAGTTCAGAATCAGGGTCACTTCATGTGCTTTTAAATAAATATGGGAGCTTTTTTACAGCTTCTGTATTTTGCACGTGAGTTTCCTTGCTCTGTTCCTCTTTCGTTTTTTGTCACTGTGAACATTTTGCCTGGCTCTTCTCCTTCCTAACATGGTAAAGGACAAGGTAGTGATTGTGAAATACTGTCAGATTAACAAAATTGTATTTTACTTATATTCTCTTCATGTTGTTCTGTAGCTGTACATAAAATAGAGTACTTTCAGACAGAAATTCAGCTTTCCATTTGATGTTAATTTTTTACATACAAATACATTTTTAAAAAATTATTGGAGGACCTTTAAGTTATTGAACACTAAAGAGTCCTCCAAAGGAACAGTTTTTATTCAGAATTCTTGCAGAAGGAAGACTTTGGGCTAGGCAGGTTACTTTTGTTGGGCTGGCAAGATTTGTTACCCCTTTCTTTTTCTTCTGTGACTTCAGAGAAATCCAGACAATGAGAAGAAAAATAACTGGGGCTAGGGAAAGTTTGTGGGAAAAAAAAAAATAAAGACCTGGATAAGGTGACCTACAGTCCTAGTCTGAATTCAGTAAAACCAAAGGGAGAACCTAGGAGTAAAAGAAAAAACAACCAAGAAAAGAGTAAGTAGACTATCTTCCATCTTCAGGTGCAGACAGATCTCTCCATTGGACACTCCTCTGATTGTTTTAGGATTAGTATTATGGTCCTTGTATTACCTACAGGACTAGAGATGAGGCCTCCCCTCTACAAACAGAGATAAAGAGAAAGCCTTGTCCCCAAAACCTCGGAGAGTGTAATCACCACGGAGCAGGGGGGTGGTGACAGCGGTGTCTGAAGTGACTTGTCACACAGTGAGCGCCAGAGACAAGGAGTAGCACTCCTTTGAAAAGGGCAAGCTATCCTCGATGCTTCAAGTGATTTCCAGACTTAGATCTTTCAAGTTCCCAGAGGAAATAATAGGGCCGTGGAAGCCCCAAGTTTATCCTCCTAACTGACCTTAAATTCAACAAAGCACGCAGACAATATAAAGAATGCCCGGATCACATGGAAACTGTTGGTTTCAGGACTTAGGCACTCAGCTGGAGATACGTGAGCCCTGATCTTTGACCTCAGGGAAGACATCAGGGACATCAAAGCATTCCCCCTCCCCTTTTTTCTTTTTTTTTTGAGCTGCTCATAACTTAATTCAGGCAACAAGGATGGTCTCTCTCTTGAGTCACCGAAGCTCATTCATCCCTGAAAACTTTCATCTCTTTTTTTTTAAGTTTGCATCACTTTCTAGAAGGGAATACTGAAAAACTGGGATCTGAAGGGCTAACTAATGATCTAATGCCTCAGCTGGTAAAATTCAATGGGAGCAGGAAGAGGCTGCTGTGTGGGGACAGCTTCAGCAAATGGAGCAGAGAGACTGAGACTTGGCTAAGACAAAACCAGACTGAAATATCTCCTTTTCCCTTGTTTTGGAAATGTTGGCCAAAAATAAGAGCTGCTCACCAAGGTTACACATAGCCACTTATGAACACCCTGGCTCTGCAAAGCCTCATAAATTTTAGAGCTGTAAACCCACTTTGTTTCTTTGCTCTCCAGAATAAAATGTGAGACCACAGGGAGGTGTTTTGCTGTCATCTGTATCCTGTTTACCAGTTTTGTAGCTCTGGCTTTGCTCTATGTTTGCTTTTCCCTTACCAAGAAAAATATAAAACAACCCCAGAAGCCCTTGATGCCTGATTAGGAATCAAAGAAAAAAAAAGCACAGTCACTGAAAATAAGCCTGAGGAAGTGTAGCTGCCTGCAGCTACTCAGTTAAGAGAAGATGATGTAGGTGGGACTTAAAGGCAACAGGATAAGATCCATGGGAGTGCTCAGGAGCAGGAGGGAAGTGCTGCAGATGGAGGTCATAGATATAACAAAGTCTCACATTGCTGGGCTTGCAAGTTCTGTGGCAGTTTAGGAAGCAGACTGTCAAAGTGTCCTTAAAAAGATGTAAAAAAAGGACACCAAATGAGGGCCTTTATATATCTGTGCAGTTTTTTTCTCCCATGTTGGCCTGCAAGCATGGCTCTGAGTGCAACCAAACATCTGAGAACATCATCTGCTGCAAGATGATCCATAAAGTGATTTAATTCTGTGTGTGTGACCTGTGAAGGGCACTCTGAGGGCCTGTGGATAACTACTGAGGGAGTCCACAAGACAGAATGTAGGAAAACCAGACTTCATGTCAGAGACACTCAGGGGAGTCTGCAGTTCCAAACCAGGGCAAAACCAGTGCATTCATGGAAGTAATATTTTTTTCTTTTCTCAGCTGTTTATTAAAAGACAGCTCCTCAGTTCCTCTTGATGGATTTAGGTTACCTTGAAAAGAAATTCATCCCACTCCCCTTTAAAAAACAATACTGCTGCAGGACAAAAAAAATCCCAGATATAGTTTTAAACATTTAATATGATATTCCTCAAGTATTATCTCTAGAAAACTTGAAATGAAATGTATCTATTGGTACAACATAGCAATTCTAAATTGTACAAAACCTCTGTCCATGACACTATCATTACATCTTGGATACTTGATAAAATGAAATTATGAAAAAGTCATAAAAGCTTTAAATCATATATATTACATGTACAGTGTGGAATTATTCTTATTGTTATTATTGTTATAGCAACAAACCTGTAGCACTAGTATACTCTATCTAGGCAAAAAGCTGTTGTAGTTGCATTTCATTACATAGAACATCCATTTTCTTAAATATCTGAGAACTTGTCTTCAGTGTGATCTCACCTCTTAGAAATATTTTGAAGTTCCGCACTTCCCACTGGTGGGAGTCATTCCTTAGTGTTATACAAAAATCCTGTACCTTTGTGTGACAGCCAGCATAGATGGACAGATTCACATTTTATTTTAAAAAATAGGTATTTACTCATAAGAATGCATTTACTCAAAGTTTAGACTTGCTAGAAGGAACCCTAACTACTCATGGAATGGTTTTATTGACAGTGATTGATGTTCTGATCCCACCACAGCTTCTATCAAGTTATTGCAGGCTTCCCTGTACACAAAGTTATTTTTAGGCCCAGCAGGTTTTGGGGAGTTGTTTGAACAATGAAGAGAAACCAATATCAGTAATCCCAAGATTTTCATAATGCTTTTGCAGCCAGAAGAGGGCTTGGGTGGTTCTGCCCTGGAAGCTCTGTTTTGGGGTGATATTTTGGGTGGCCCAAAGGTGCATTATGGGTTTTGCCTCTCTTGTTGGGTCCCACAGGGAGCTCCCCTAATGGGGGAAACCCTCCTGTGACAGTTCTGTGCCAGGATAGAGAATTGCACGGGACTTTTTCAGTCTTCAGCTTGTTGTTTATTGTTATCAACATTTCTGGCACGCCATCTACACCAGACTTAGCACGCAGGAAAGCACCACAAAATGGCTACAGATGTACAGTTTCAAGGTCTTTTAAAGTTGTTTCATCCAACTAACTGTTAAAACTTATTTATTTCTACCTTTCTACCAATAACTCATCCCTTGTCTGTCCGTGTAACCTCTGCACTGTGGCTTTCCTCACCCAGTCATCCTGTGCCACCAACACTGCAGAAAATGGAGTAGATGAAGAGGAAGAAACAGCCCGAGACAATGCCCAAAATCCTCCATATTGCTTCCTATCTACTTCCATACTAAAAAACCCCAAACCCTAAATTTCTCACCCTGTGACAAACTACACTATTCTCTATTATCTGTTTCACACTCTGGTAGACTCTAGTCCATCCAAAGTCTTGGAAGCCCTCTCCATGGGCAAAGGTTAAAGGCAGTGCTTCTCTGGGAGTCAGGACCCCTCAGAGCAGACAGAGGAATATTCCCTGTACCCTGGGTTCCAACAGCACATGGCACTGACAAGCAGTGCTTCTCTGTGAGTCTGTCAGAACCCAGGAAATTCCTCTGGCTGCCCTGGAGGGCTCGAGTCCCTGCCCAGGGGGCTTAGAGACCTTGGCACAGAGCCCAAGGCCCCTGTGCCTTTGATCTTGACCCATGGGAAAAGTCACCAACCTTAAATGAAGATTTACAAGCCACAAAAGTTTAAGTAGAATAATAATTAGTTTGCCACAGAGTGAAAAGTAGAATTTTGAGGTTTTTAGAATGGGGGCTCGGGGTTCCAAGATGGAGGAATTTGGGCGTGCCTTGTCCTTTTTCCTTCTTCCTAGCCTTCATCTTCTGGGTGATGTTGGCACTTTTAGATTGGTTTAGAGTAGAAGCTCACTGTCTAACATAGGTGATGGGTATTGGGAAGTTACTGTAAATAATGTATGTGACAGTGTTCGTAGGGGGGAGGATGAGGGAAGAGACGAGGATCTGACTCCATGTTTCAGAAGGCTTGGTTTATTATTTTATGATATATATTATATTAGAACTATACTAAAAAGAATAGAAGAATTTCATCAGAAGGCTAGCTAAGAATAGCAAAAGAAAGGATGAATAACAAAGACTTGTGTCTCAGACAGAGTCCAAGCCAGCTGGACTGTGATTGGCCATTAATTACAAACAACTCTGTGAGACCAATCAGAGATCACCTGTTCCATTCCACAGCAGCAGATAACCATTGGTTACATTTTGTTCCTGAGGCCTCTCAGCTTCTCAGGAGGAAAAAATCCTAAGGAAAGGATTTTTCATAAAAGATGTCTGTGACAAATGTACTCGTAGTTTTTAGTATAAAAAGACAGCACCACCTCTGAGGTGGTCAGTGTGCCTCTGACTGACCTGCCAGACACACCTCGGCGGGTCGGGGAAAGAATGTTCTAGATAAGAAATAATAAACAACCTTGAGAATGAGAACAGGAGAATTCTGACTCCTTCTTCGACTGCTGGGCTGGGAAAAGAGGCTTGTACGCATCTCAGAGTCACTCTGACCAGCAGAGCTTCCGGGAGGAGTCAGGACCCCTCGGAGCAGACAGAGGAGCATTCCCTGTGCCCTGGGTTCCAGCAGCCGCTCCAATTCCCTCCCCGCAGGCGCTACCCCACGGTGGAGCTGCGCGCCGAGGCCTTCAACGGCTCCACGCGCGTCCCCATCCCCTCGGACAGCGCCTTCCTCAAGGCCCTGCTCCTGGAGCTGAGGCTGGTGGATGAGCACCTTTTCGTGGAGCAGCGGGACACCTGCACCAGGATCAACCACTCGTGCGTGCACTCCGTGTCCACCGGCGCCGGCGAGCTCTGGCCCGTGCTGGCCTTCCACAAGAGCGGCCTCATCTACGCCTGCGTGCCGCTGGTGGAGGGCAGCCTGGAGCCACGGCCGCCCCTCCTCACCGTCAGAGGGCTCTCCCAGGGACTGGCTCTCTTGTTGGGCATCATGGACTACGTCTCTCCCAGCCGGAAAAACGAGGCCGAGCTGAGCGCCAAGGTCGGGCAGCTCCGGACTCTGCTGGTCCAGGCCTGTCCCCTGGGCACCCCCCTGAACACCAACATCCGCAGCCTGAACGGCTCCTTCGAGGACATCCAGGAGATGCCTGCGGATAAGGAACAGCCAGCCTGGAGATCCAGCACCTACAAGGGCAAACCCCAGGTCAATGTCTGCATCACTGAGAAGGTCAAGTGTATGCAGTACGACCAGAGGGATGTGGTGGACACGTGGCAAGTTTATGGAGCTGTCAGCTGCAAGGTGAGAGCGTTTGATGTGCAAAATAAATACTGACTTGATGTTAAATGATGTATTGAGTTGAAAATTTTCCCAATTTTTGTTGTCTGAGTCACATGCAGGAGTTACTGGTACCTTTGACTGTAGGGGGCTAGAGTGTAAGAAAATAAACATAGTGTAGAAAGTAATTTTACCCCTAAGGAGTTGCAGCTGGGCCAGTTATCAAAGATTAGGAGCAGGCTACAGGTGTAACCAATGAGAAGAGTGGGGTGGCTGGGTGAGAAGGGAGCTGGAGTCAGTTGGCTGCTTTGTGAAGAGGAAAGAGTCAGTGCTTAGAGATACTGCCCACAAGAAACATCAAGAAGGTATGAAACTTTTGGGATAAGGAGAGAGCAGTATGGAACCCCTGCAATAAGATGACAACATTTGACTGCTTGGCCACACTGCCCTTACTTTAAATTAATCACTGAAATGCCTGAATTAGACAAAATATATCCAGGCTGAGATGTCTAAAAGCCTTCTACAAGTGTCTTTACATGAGCATTTTTAGTTATTTTTCCTACCAAATGAAAGTTTATTATTAAACTTTCTGCCTTATTCTACTAAAACAACATTTTGATCCCACAAATGCTGGTGTTTCATGACATAAGAACAGTTTATAAAGAACCTGGAGAAAGAAACTGGTTGTATAATTATTTTGGATGGTTTGTATGTGACAGTGGTTTTCATTGTAGCATCCCAGAATGGTTTGGGTTGGACAGGACCTTAAAGATCATCTCATTCCAACCTCATGCCATGGTCAGGGACACCCTCCACTATCCCAGGTTGCTCCAAACCCTGTTCAACCAGGCCTTGGACACTTCCAGGAATGGGCTTCCCTGGGCATTGTTTAATATTTAAATATCTCATTATTTAATATTACAAACTGGGGACTATTTACTCAATGCATCCATGATAGTTATGAAATATATTAAAATTTGTAACTATAATTTGTACTGTCGTTCATTCCTTGTTTTGAATTATGCTTAGGAAGCACACAATATTATCTTGGCACACTATATTTGGAGCTGCCAGTGTTTTACAAGGAGAGAGACCTGCTAATCAAGTGGGAATTTAATTATTTGCATGCAGTGGGAATCTCATCTCCAAAGGAGGCTGACCTAAATGCTGCACTTCCAAAGGCTGGGTCATTTCCCACCTGCCATGCTGGTAGGGATTGTGTGGGTGAGGAGCTTCCTTTTCTCAGAGGGACAATTCCCAGGTCATTTTGCAGGGTGGGTGGATGGCCTTATGCAAGAAGAAAGCCCAGGTGTGATTGTGGCCTGCTGGGGATGAGACAAGGGACACTCTGCTGTGACAGAGCTGGCATGGGACCAACAGAGGCCATCCAGAACATGCTGGAATCCATTAAGTGGGTGGTGTGAAAACAGCCTAATTAATTAAATTGTCAGCCAGTGTGTGAGACTGATTAATACTGGTGGTTAGTACTAATGATCGAAGCCAACTGAAAATTGGTAGGGATTTGATTTATTTTTAATGCTAAAAATGTGTTTTATTTTTGAACATCTCACTGTGACTTGATTCAGGTATTTTAGAACAATGTCTTGACTTGCTTTTGCCCAGTGTGACATCGAGGGCTCCGCGCCGAGCGTCGCCCTCAGCCTGACGCTGCCGACCAACGCGCCCCCGCTCCAGGACATCGTGGTGCATCACTCTGTCACCTCCGTGGACCCTGCCATGCTCCTGTCCACCAGTGCTGAGCCCCTGCATGATTCTGTGTACAATGGGCCTTACAAATTCCCTTTCATTCCTCCTTCAGATTCCTTTGACCTGTGTTACTACACTTCCCAGGTAACAGCACACTCCCAACTGATATTTCTGTTAGTGTTCAAACAGAAATGAAAACACCTGTGTGGGCGTCAGCCCACACGGGCATGCTGGAGTGAGTTTGAGTCCAAGATAGATAATAAAACATTATATAAAATGGTTTTTATGTAATGCACTGCTTGGAAGGCACTTAAGGACTTGAGTTGTCTGAGTCACCTTCAGGAGTTATTGATATCTTTGCCTGGCAATGCTGCTCTTACTTTAAATCAGCCACTTAAATGCTTGAATTAGGCAAATGATATCCAGGCTGAGATGTGAAGTGCATGCCCCCCAAGTCTCTGTTATCACCAGCAGCCTGAAGAGTTTAGCACAGTCACTAATTAATGTTTGGGGTCTTTTTTAAAGTACTTTATCAACAAACACTGTATAACTAATCTTATGGTGATGGTGTTAATATATCTTGAGAATGAATATAGTTTTTTCCAGGTTCCTGTTCCACCAATTTTGGGATGTTACCAGCTCGTTGAAGAGGGATCACAGATAAAAATAGCAGTTAATTTAAAGCTCCATGAAAGCATAAAGAATTCTTTTGAGTACTGTGAAGCTCGTATACCTTTCTTCAACAGGTAAGAATAAAGAAAGCCTAAATAAATTTCTTCCATTTCTCTGTTATCTTCCCAAAATGAGCTAGTTAGGGCTCAATATAACAGATTATGCTCTATCAGGGTGCTACCAGTGAACACCAATCCTGGTGAAATGAGGTGGAATACAGAATTATACCAGAATATTTGGTAACATTCCAAACACTTCTTAGTTGCTCATCCTGTTTCCCTGTGGTATCTTCTCACATGAAACACTGCCACAATCCCCCAGGTGGATTAAGCTGGAGATCACTTCCAGGCCAGGGTTACCTGTTCCTTAATACTGCTAATCCTAGCTGCAGATCAGCTTATCAAAAATATAGTTATTTCAAATTAAAACCATAGTTTTCATCTAAGCCTCTCTGACAGCTGCCACGACCGTGCTGCCTCCTAATTATCATGAAAATTCAAAGATGGAATGATACAAAGTTGCTGATGCTGATCATAGTGTTAGTAAAGCACTATCAGTGAACTAAAACATCAACAGCTCCTTTATGATTACTGGGCTGAAAGCACAGTGATTTCCTCCTGCTCTGTAATTTCTTCTCATAAATTAGCAGTGTGCTCAGATAGGTGTGATTGGTCTGTATGCACATAAATAACGTCTGTCAGCATTTCCTGGCTTTCTGTAACAAAACAGGCATTAACAAATGCTGAATGATAGTGATTGCAGTGGTTTTATTTCCCCTCTCTCCCATCTAGGGGCCCCATTGCTCAGTTAGAGTACAAAGTTAGTTATGGCCAGCTGGATTTGTTCCGGGAGAAGAGCCTTCTGGTTTGGGTCATTGGTAAGGAGCTCCCCCCTGTGACTGCCCTTGCTGCCCCAGCCCCTTCTCTGCAGCCTGGGCACAGCTGGGGGACATCTAACGGATGCTGTCTCTGCCTTTAGGACAGAAGTTCCCCAAATCTTTGGAGGTTTCCCTGACTGGAACTCTGTCTTTTGGCACCGCAGGCAAAGAGCACCCGACTGATTATGTGTGCACAGGGAACACTGCTTATGTCAAAGTAAGTCACAGCCTCTGGGAAAAGAGGCCTTAGTAGCCAATTTTTATTGTCTTCAATTGAAGATACATTGATTTAAAATCTCACATCCTCAGCATGGATTTTTGTTTTCCTGCCTAGAGGATTTGACATCCTGTCACTTTGGAGTACCTTTGCACACGCAGAGCACGTGACATGGATTGCCAGGATTTGCACAGCAAGGGTGACAATGTGCATCTGATTGTGTTTTCCCTCTCTTCTTGTAGCTGTATTTTAGGATCCCAGACTTTACACTTACTGGATGTTACGTAGACCAACATTCTGTTCAGATCTTTGTTCCAGGGAAGCCCAAAATTACTGCATGTGAGTTGCTAGAATTGTATTGAAGTTATGAACTGGCTATCAATGACTAAAATTACATAACTGAAGTTATGACTTTTGTTCTCTGCCTTTGAGTTGGGGTTTTTTTGTGATGTGTAATGCATCCCTGGAAATGGACAGGCCTCTCCCTTTGAGATGAGTGCTCTTACAAAGTCAGCCTCTCTCTGGACCTTTCTCCTCTCTGCCCTGTGCTGGTTCCTATGCTCTCCATAATGGCAAAACTTTTTTGGGAGGACACGGTGAATGATCCTCCCTAATCTGGCCCCTTGTTTAGGACTCCTTTGTCAGAGACATTTTGGGTGGGTTGGCAGTGCCCAGGTACAGAACTCAGCTCCTGCATGCAAGGTGACACTGCTGCTGTCAGTGTCACCACACCAGCACCTCTTGGTGCATGTGGCTCTACACAGAATGTGTGAAGCACAACCCAAATCTGCTTTTTGTTAACACACGAGCACTGCCAAGCCTGCACCAAAAATACCCTAAATGGCACACAGAAAGCACTCATTAAACCTGAGCAGCTCTGCCTAATGGAAGCATTTTTATTTGTAGCTGTCTCTCTGCTGCAACTTCTGCCAGTCATGGTAGCAGAACTCAGTAAATGCCTTTGAAAAGCATGGTCTACATTGTTAATTTTGTGACAGGTCACACTCAGCCCTAAATTGTAACACAGAAAAAGCAGCATTTTTATGTTTTATATTGAGTGTGCAATTTATATTCATTGAGCAAAATCCAAGCCATCCACCTGCTTTTGACTTAACCTCTGTTTGAATTTTAAGCTCATGACTGATACATTAGTAAAGGTAATTGAAGCTGAGACTTTAAATGTCTCATTATCAAAAACGATTTTCAAATAATAGTAAGAGTCTTACAGTTTAAAGAGGCCATTATACCTTTTCTGTAAACTGGTAAGGATGGATTAGTAGTCACTTAACTTGGATGAAGGAATGTCTGATTGTGAGGCACCCTGTAATGCTTATTTTTCTTGCCTGTTTTTTCCTTTAGCCCGGGAATTGATTTCTTCTGATTACTACATCTGGAATTCCAAAGCACCAGCACCTATGGTATTCAAACCCTTACTTGACTAATCTACTTGGGAATAATTTTAATATTTAAACAAAGCACAGTGTTAATGAGATTTATGTCATGATACAGTAAAATAAATGTTCTTCAGCACTTTTGCTTTCTTTGTGTTCTTAAAAATTTCTGTTGGTGGAAAATGAGAGGTTACTTGTCTTAAAAAACATGAGTTGGGTTTAAATGTTTGAATTCTGGCTGACAGCCTAGAGAGGAAAATTTGAAATGTACTTGCTGTGGCTGGTTTTACTTTCCCTTCTGACTTTAACTGGTACAAAATATGTCCCTGGTGTTACAGGCACAGACATTGAGATGCCCAGTTAATTCACTGGTTTCCCATTGCAGGATGGGAAAGGTTTCAGCATCCTATTCCTGTCCTAGAGTCACAAGAATCTCATCAAAGTCCAGATTCAGAGAACAATTCAAAGCAGAAGTTCTGTTATTTTTACAAGATGTGTACAGAATACACACCAGTCAGTAATTCACAAGGATTGTCAGGAGGAGGAGTATGGCATGAGCAGCACTTCTGAAAGTGGAGGCAATTTTAATGAAAGAATCTTTATTTGCTCCTCCAGCAGAAGTGGTGAGTTCCCTTGCACACATGCCTGTGAGCTGCTTGCTCTGGAAGCAGAGGTGTGAACTGGGTTTTCCAGCTCACAGAACTGGTTCTGAGGAGGCAAAATCAGCTAAGTTTGCTAGAGATTCCAGAAACCTTCACTGAGCTGTTTTTCCTGGAAAAGTAGGTGGGAAAAGTCTCAATTTACAGATGCAAACCTCTAATTTTGAGATCTGCAGGAACACAGGAAATGGACTTTAGGAGAGTTACCAGGAAATGTGCAGATTCTGAAGGGCTGGTGAGGAGGTGCCAGAACCTGGAGAGCAGCACAAAAGCAGAGGATGCTGATTCCTAACAGAGCTGCTCCTGCCCTGCCTCGTGTCTCACTGTGCTCTGTGGGGTAACTCAGATCAGGGATTGTGCAAGGAGGGAATTTTAAGCTGCAATCTGAAAAATACTTGGATTGACAGAGTAATCTGATGGGTTGGTAAGTGTTCTAGAGGGTGGAGATGCTGTTGAGCTGAAGCTGCTGTGCAAGCTTAGAGCTGAGCCCTGTTTCACACAGGTGATGTGTCTGTTTTGTTTAGCAGTAAAGTGAGTTTGTGATTTTGCCCAGGACCCTGCTGGAGTTGTCCACGTGCCTGGACACACCACAGTGTGAGTGGGGAGAGGAGCTCTCTCTGCTGGAAGGGTTTAGAGCCTGTTCTGGACACCAGGCCATGGGGTTTGGCTTCCACCTGCCCATGAGAAAGGTGGGAGCTCTGCTCTGCACAGCAGCACTCTGCAGGAATGGCTTTTCTTACTCAAACACCCCCCAGTAAATTCTGGGAAGCAGTGGCACTGCCTAAATTAGTGGTATTTTAGGAGACCCTTTGCACTTAATAGAAGGGGATTCTTCTAAATCCTGATCCTTTCTGTTTCCCTCTTGTCCATGACTCTCTCATGTTTAGGGGAGTTGAGGTGCTCAGGAATGGAGGGCCCTGGCTTTGGTAAGCTAAAAATGCCATTGATTTTACAGAAGCTGTGAATGGAAATTATGAACTGCTTTGCACACACTCAGTAGGGCAGGTTTGGGGGCAGGAAGGGAGGGGGCAGGTGATGTTTCCCTCCTAGCTCTGAGCAGTTTTTCACAACCTCACATCAGCCATCACCTGTTTTGATTTGTTATCAAGGTTTGCTCTGTAATTTTTGCAGTGCTCTGCTCAGGGACAGCTCAGTAGTGAGAAAAATGGGGGAAGGAAGGGAGCCCTGTCTGCCTTTGTAAGAGTGGAGAGATCTCTGTGCAGATGTGAGTGTGCAGCACACCCTGTTCTTTGGGAAGCACCAGGAATGGGAAAGGCAGCAAAACACAGCAGGTTAAAGGCACACAGCTTCAGCCAGCATTGTGCAACCCCTGTGGGACACCACACTGGGGAGAAACCAGAGGGGGAGCTTCTCCTGGCCCAAATGGAGCCTTCATGCTCATGGATCTCTCCTAAATATTAATAAGGTAGGAAAGTAATAAACTCAGCTTGGTAAACTCACTAAATTAGGGGACACTGGGTAGATAACATGGGAAAAGTTCAAGGAGTTACAAATGGCTAAACCTTTCTGTGTTTCTGTGCTCCCTCTGTAGTTGCCCAGATAAATTCACTGCTTCTTTATGTGTTCTGACCACTTGTCCTGTTTCATCAAAGGAGAAAAGCCCTTCAAACCCTAAATCAGGAAGATGTGATGTAGAGCTCACATGAGCCTGAGGACTCCCAGGGCAGAGCTGGTACCTCACACAGGTTCTGCTGGGCTCTAAGGGTGATCAAGCTCAGTGGTATTCCTTTAGCTCTTTAATAAAATAAACAAGTTTTTAATACAGCAGTTTCCTTAAAAATGTGTTAAAGGGAAAAACAAAAAAAATTCTTTTGGTACAGAATGCTGTTTCTTCCACCAGAGTCTTTGCTGCTTGAAGTGCTTCTAGCTATAATTTTGTCACAGGCATAGATTATATGAAATCTTTGTGAAGGCAACTTTGCACAAAGACTTTCCAAAAGAATTGGCCAAAGAGTTCTCCAGACTTTGTATTGTGTTTCAGAGGGCCAGAAGAAAACTAAGATGCAAAGTGAAAACAATAAATGTAAGGACTTAAATAATGGGTTGCAAACCTGACATCCCCTCATCAAAAAAAAAAAATTAAAATACTGGGTATAAATATCAAGGATTAAGCATGGAACTCACTTCATTACTGAAATTAATATGTTTCATTTCATTAAAATTTGGGAGTAATGTAAGAAACAGTGATTAAAATTAATTTAAAGCAAATACACTCTGTCAAAGCCTGTGAGGTGAGACTGAACATTAGTTGGCAATGAGAATTGATGGAACAGACCTCCAAGAAATTAACATAATTCAAAATCCATTACATAAACCACCAAACACAGCAAAAATGGCTGAGGTTTCCCAATCCAGTGGTGCTGGGGAACCCTCATCAAACATGTTTTATTTAACACTTGTGGAGGGACATGGGGAATTTGCACTGAGGTTCCCAGAGGCTGAGAAGCTGCAATTCCTGTTCCTCTCACCACAGAAAGGAATGAGTACCCTTAAAACAGTTCCATGGTGACAAATCTGTCACTGATCACTACTCAGTGATTTGATGGTTTTCCCATTTTCTGGAAGCCCTTTCCTCCCCCAAGGTGTTTGGTGGCAGCTCCAAGATGGTTTATGCCAGTTCCTCAAGAACTTTGGGGTAAATCCTGTTCCTTGAGATAATTTGGAAGTTGTCACTTTTTTCATGTAATTCAGCCCTTCCTACCACTGCATTTTTTGCTGTTTTTACCAGCCTTAACTGCTGTGGCCATTTGTTACAGTAAACACTGAAACCACGAGGCATTAAACATTCCATGGCTGTCCCCAGTTTATTCATGCTGTCCCAGGAATTGGCCACACTTTGTCCTGTTTGTACAAGCCCTGCTGAGATTTCAGCCAGAAGAGAGTTTGTAAGTCCCATGTTTGTCCCTCACTACTTTTGCTGACTCCCTCACCACCACCTCCCTGTTCTCTCATCCTTAGGGGACAGACAAAACAAAAGGTTTTTATTTTTAACACCTTTTATTTCAACACCTTTTACAGTGGGGAAAACCAAGCCCTCACAAAGCTGAATGCATCCTGAGAGCACCATGGTGGGAAATCCCTACAGCCCTCCACCCCAAAGGAGACATTAGATGAGAATTTTGTAGATTCCAATTTGGGAAGTGCAAATTTCCCTGGAAAAGCTGCTCTACTCTGTATGGCTGTCAGTGGGAATCCCACTGATAGGAGCACCTCAGGATTGCTTCTAAATTTCATTCCCATGCCTGAATTCCCCTCTTGCTACCAAAATCTTGCCACACAAACCCAGTGCAACAATTCAGGTGCAGGGAACAGAGATTTAACTCTGACTGTGACTCCCCTGGGGTGTGTGTGACATCCTGGGGACCCCCAGCATGGGGATTGGTGCCACTCATTGACCACCTAAAACTCCTCTTCCTTATTTCCCCAAACCTCCTGTTGCCCTAAGATGCACCAATCTGCTGATTTTTGCAGGAATGGGGTGGTAATTCAATAAGGTGATAATTCAAGAAGGTGATAATTAATTCACGTGGTAATTCCCCCTGCAGGTGAGCAGGACCTGAGAGAAAAAAAAAAGCTCTTTTCCCATAAAAATGGGGATTCTCTCTCTCTTGTGAACAGGCTGGCATTAAAGCAGGGTCTCTCTCTCCCCACAGCCAGATCCAAAGGACTGTGGGGTCGTTCCTGCAGCCCTGCAGCAGGCAGGACACCCAGCCAGTATTCCCAAGAGGCTTTCCCAGGAAAAGCAGCATCCCTGGAACTGCAGTGAGGAGGGGAGCAGTGTCACCGCTCCATCCCGAGTCAAGGGGGCCAGGGAGGAGCTGGACAGGAGAGGAACTGTGCTTCTCCCAAGGGTTGGGATGGCCCATTGCTCCCCCAGCCAAACCCCACTGTCCTCAGAGGGGCTGGAGGGCTCTGCCAAAGGCTTCCATTAAAGATGCACCTGTCCCCCGGGATGCCACACCCTCAACAAATCCAGCCAAATACTACAGGGTGATCTCAGCCCGCAGGGATGCTTTTTTCCTAAGGACTCCTGACCCGCAGTGCAACTGAAAATCAGATATTCTAAGGCACAGGCCTGCCCCCTTTTCTCCTTCTTGCCTTTATGAGGCCTCCAAGAAAGCTGGTCGAGCTCTAGATAATTTTTTGAAAGCCTGATGCCATTTGTAGAGACACATAACAGCAGAGAACTAAACCCAACCCATTTTCTCCCCAATGAGATCAGCTGGTCACTTTTGATTTTCTCTAGAAACCTGTCTCTTCAGGACCTTTCTTTTTGCTTTTTCTTTATTTTTTTGAAGTCAAAGTCTGTTTCCCGTTTGGTAGGTGACCTGTTTAATGTTTTCCCTGTGTCTGGGAACTCCTTAGTGTAATTAGCGACCTTTGAACTCCACAACTAATCCTGAGCTATTTTGTATTCCTTACTCATCTTTAAGGCTGGACCTTTCTTTTCTTTTGAGTCTGCTGCCACAATTAAAGAAGAAACAGCTGCATTTCAAAGGGATTCCAATTCCAGAAGCTTAATCGTGATTGACATGTTCTTATTCTAAGCTATAAGAAACTCTAAGAGTCCTTTCTTGGGTTAAAACTTCAATCATTTTCTAAAAAATTATCTCAATATGGATTTTATTCATTTTCTTTGATAACCACTCTTTGTGATTTTTTTTTTAACTTGAAAGATGCTTTGAGTTTGTGATGAATATGAACTGCGCCCACCGAAAGAATGAATGGTGTCGGGCTCGGGCTGGGTGCAGAAGTGCCTAAATTCCATTTATTGTCAAAATCTGATTATGAAACCTGACGTCCTCCATGTAGCTTGACATCATTCCACATGCCCCAAAGGAAGGAGAGGTGGAAGTTCTTGCAAATGAACCCCAGGAAGGCTGGGGAGGGAGATGGCATAAAGCATTCTCCAGAAATAGATATATATTTTTTAACAGCTTTTCCCAATTTTTATAGCATAGATTAAGAAGCCTTCCAGTGTTGGAAGGGCCTCTCTTCACTCTTGGAGAAATGAATTCCCAATGAAAAGTCATTGCCAAAAGCAGCTGCCTTAAAACAGGGATAATTCTTGAGGTTTAAAATTATTGCCCCCACAACAAACCCTGAGTGAGGCTGTGGCACTTAAACCTCCTCCAAGGGCTGATCCTAGAAAATGATGGGAGCCTATTGGGTCCTGTTATTTAATTATCTCCCTCTCACTTATATTCGAATTCAGCATGACCTCAGAATGATGGGCTGAGAAAGGAAAAAAAAAAGAGCAAAAAGCCTGAAAATCTGTTTGTGTGTTTGCCCAGATCCACCTGATCTCTGGCACACAGATCCGTGGGCATCACTGATGGTCTAAATCTGCCCAAAATCATCCCAAAGAGCCCCAGGAACGGCAGCAGGCGAGACCCGGTGTTCCTAAGACAAAGGTCAAATAAAAAAAGGATGTTAATAAACAGCCCTCCATTTAAAGGGACTTTTTTCTTCTTTTTTTTTTTCCCCTTTTTTCTTTTTTAAGGATTACATCTTAAATTCCAACAAATCAGATTTAGGAGTTACTGAAAGTGAAATTGATCCATCCCTCAGCCAAACTTTGCAATACTTTCCTGTTCTGACATCATTTAGATAGTTAGCTGCATTATCAGATTAAAAACCATTGTACAGGGCCGCTGAAAGGAAAAGGAGCCAAAAAGCTAAACACTGCCTGAATTCTGAACCTTTTAACCTGGCTGAAGTACGGTGGGGTCCCTGTTATGCAAATACCTTCAATCCTCTGCTAAGTTCAGTGGAAATAATTTTCTTGAATGACAGGTTTATTCAGCACGGATTCAGTTGGCGATTAATCCCCCTTTGATCTAAGGTATTTCACTTAACTACCAGTTACCTCGTCCTGACAAAGTGCAACCGAGATTAGGGAGATCACCCGAACGCGCCCGGGCTGCCCGTTTATTCTCCCCAGCCGTTCAAAGGGAAGGGCCAGGAATGCAATCTATTCCCACTATTTGAAGATGGAAAGTGCTGTCTCCCGAGTCAGAAAGTCAATTGAATACCAAGTGGGGCTCGGTCCTGACCGAGCTCCCGACCCGAGATATCCCCACTCCTTGGGGTGTTTTTGTTCTGACCCCGCTCTCAGCCAGGTTTTCACTCTGCCAGAGCGGCCTATTTATTATTTATTTTTAATAATAAATAGAATTATTATTATTATTATTATTATTATTATTATTATTATTATTATTATTATTATTATTACGTTTATTATAGAGTTTATTTATTATTATCATTATTATTATTTAGATCAGCGCGTGGCACTGTGGAAAAGACCTTTGCTTTTGGGAAAAGAGGGTAGTTCCCAATTTTGAGCTATTTTGGAACTATTTCCCAATTTCAAGCTATTATTTCCTCATTTTTTGCTAAAAAAATCCCTTTTGCACTTCTCCGTCGAGTGTAAAAAATTATTAATATATAATAGGTATCATATATAAATGAATATTACTATAAATGTATATATTATGTATACATGTATACACTGTATACATATATATATGTACTATAAATGTATATATTTTGAGTTGGTTTTGAACTATCTCCCATTTTTGAGCTATTATTACTTTATATTTTGCTAAAAAAATCCCTTTTGCACTCCTCTGTCAAGTATATATATTTATTAATATATAATAGCTATAATAGATAAATGAATATTAGATGTGTTATAAATGTATATATTTTGAGCTATTTTTGAACTATTTCCCAATTTTAAGCTATTATTTCTTCATTTTTTGCTAAAAAAATCCCTTTTGCACTTCTCCCACAAGTATATAAATTTATTAATATATAATATATATCATATATAAAATATATAAATTAATATTACATGTATTATAAATGCATATATTTAAAAAACTGATAATAGAGCTAACCTCCCAAATTGCATCACAACAAAAAATTTTGCTGAGGGATGGATCAGTCTCACTCTCAGTAACTCCTAAATCTGATTTGCTGGAATTTAAGATGTAATTCTTACAAAAAAAAAAAAAAATTATAATTGGAGGGCTGTTTATCAGCATCCCTTCTTTTTTTTTGACCTTTGTCTTAGGAATGCCAGGTTTTGCCTGCTGCTATTCCCGGGGCTCTTTGGGACCATTTTGGGACAGGTTTATATGGCTGGATACATATTTATACCTCCAGCAGGCATGGTGTAAAATTTTAGTGCCAAAACCTATTAATGAAGGAAAATACATCACTAGAAATAACAGAATCCTCCCCTAAAATAAAAAAAAAATCAGGCAACTGTTCCTGGCTGCCTGACACCTGAAATAAAGCATTTTTTACTCTGCTTATTCATTCACCGATGTGTTTTCCCTTTTTGCTGAATTATGACATCATTTTGGAGCAGCATCAGCTCCAAAAATGCTGCAGCAACCACGGGAGCACAGTCCTGATCTGGGGCTTAGCTGGGTCAGCCCGTGAGAAGCTGATTACAGGATTGGGCACAAAGCTGCATTTCCCTATCCCAGGGGAAACAAAATCATTTGTGGGATTCTCCCCGTGGTGAAAGTGGCTACCAGGATTTCCACCCAGAACTCGATGATTTTAGGGGTTTATTTGTATGTAAATGGGGCTGAGAGAGGGGAGGGAAATTATTTTATTCCACTTTTAGGATTTTACCCGTCCTGAGATATCAGGCAGCTGCTTAAAGAAATCCCTTGTCTGCAGAATCTCTTAAAATCAACCTCCTAAAGAATAACTGTGCTTGTAAGTCCTTGCAGAATTGGGGCTGTATTTGGGGATTTCTCCACTCCACGGGCAAACTGCAAACCATCCTTCATCTGTGTTGTCATTTTTTCACTCCCTTATGTGAAATAATTGGAATTATTAAATAGCTGCTCTGCTATTTAATAATTCCAATAACACCAAGGGGCTGGAACCTGCCCTGGGGTTCCCCCATTCCAGCTGCACCCCCTCCTCATTTATTCCCGTTTTATAGAATCACAGAATCCTGGAGTGGTTTTGGCTTGGAAGAAACCTTAAAGATCACCCAGTTCCAACCCTCTGCCAGCCACGGGTAGGGAAATTTTAACTCCCAATGAGAATTTCCTGGTGGGATTCCACAGCCTGGAAATCCCCCCGCAGGCTCATCGAAGGCCCCCATCACACTTGATCAGGTCAATAATACACAAACTAAGAAGGATTTGCACTCGAGACAGTAACAGCTTCTCAAGAGCCATTACAGTGTAGTGGCTTTAAGAAAGAAATCCCTTTTAAGAAATGCCAGGCTCTGGAGTAACGTGATAGTCCGTAAGGCTTTAGGGTCTTTCTAGCAAATATAATGTTACACGTGCTTGCCAAGGGAAGTTTACCCACTTACAAGTCAGGAAAAAATAAGATGGGAGGGTTTTTAAAATATTTTTTGTGTTTGCTTTATTGACTATATGAACTCTGCAACGAGGCAGCGAGGGAGAGAAATTTGTATTTGAAAATAAGTCCAAATTGTTGTCTGCATAATAAATACAGAGGGACTGCAAGCAGTCAAAGCAAAGAGCCACAAACCCCATGCTGGTCTCTGTAGTGCCTCATCAGTGACAGATAATTGATGACTTGGTTTGTCTAAATCAAACTATTTGGAAAATAATTTCAGTAAATTTGATTCACATTAAATTATTTAGAAAATTGGGTTGTATCTGTACGAGATTCAGAAAATGTTCACTCCTGTTTTGAGCAAAAAGAAAAGTGGGGAGGGGGTGTTGCTGCTTTGTGATATTTGTGGGAGTCTGTGCTCATGTCTATACAATAAATACATATATAAGTACATAAAAAAGATGGGAAATATGGCAAAACTGAATGGTATTTATCAGTTTTGTTGGCTGTTTTTCCTAAATTGAGCAATAAAAAAATCTTCATCAAATAAATAATATAGGATGATATTCTATGCTGATTACATTAAAAACTATTTGCTGATTATTTATAGTAATCTGATGGTTAATTGCTTAATAAACAGGGTGTTATTCAAAACCAGGAGGCATCTCCAACACCTCTGAAATGTGAATAATTTCTATTTTTCAGCCCTCAGCAGTATTTCTAGAGGAGAAACACCCCAAACCACCTCTCAGAGCTCTGCTTTAAGTGCAGTGTGCACTAGGTCAACCTCCCAATTTCAATAAAGGGCAGGGACGTTTTATTATAATATACGGATATTTTCAGGAATGTTTTAATAAAGGCAGAACTTCCCTGGCTGCCGCCGATTTCCTGGGGAAAGCTGATGCTCTCCAAAGGCCGTTCCTGCCCCCCTGTGGTGGCTCAAACCAGAGCTGCAGCCCCAAACCAGCACCAAGGGATGGATGGAGCTGGCTCTGACATTTATTTCTCTGCGCTCTGGGCTGTCTGAGGGTCACTGGGACGCTTGATTTTGGGGGCAAGGACATTTTACAAATGTCATTTTGCATTTTACAGAGTGACAGGATAAGAGGGGATGGATTCAAACTGACAGAGGGAAGGTTAGATGGGATATGGGGAAGGGATTTTTCCTTTTGAGGCTGGTGAGGCTCAGCTTACCCACAGAAGCTGTGGCTGCCCCATCCCTGAAGTGTTCCAGGCCAGCCTGGATGGAGCTTGGAGCAACCTGGGATAGTGGAAGGTGTCCCTGCCATGGCAGGGGGTGGAACTGGATGAGTTTTAATGTCCCTTCCTATGATTCTGTGCTCCACTGGTTTGCTGCAGCCTTCCTGGTGTGAGCACTGCAAACACCTTCACTCTGCTCTTTGAGCCACCCTCATCCTCACCCGTTTTTATTTTATGCTGACATGTAATTCTCATCCAGGCAGACATTTCCTCAGTCTGGCTTCATTTTGGGGATGGGAGAATGTTGAGAATGATTTTGTTATCACAGCCTTTGCAAGCATTTAGGGTGATTCTCAGCCTCCTGCCACAGCAGCTCCTGGAGCAGATCCAGCCTCATCCCAGGCCATGGCAGCTCCCTGGGATAGCCCAGGTGAGCAGAGGTGCCTCACTCTGGGAAAACCTCTGGCAGCTACAACAATCTGAACAAAGCTTAGAAATAGGATTCTATTCACAAATTTCTGCAGAATCACTTTGCCACTGTCAGGACTTCTCCAAGGTTTCTTCCCAGTTTCAGAAGAATTTTCTCAATTTCAAGACTCAGGAGTGCAATATTGTGCACCTTTCACCCCTAAACCTCACTAAAAGTGCAGTAGCAATCATGAACTGATTTTTGCTTCCATTTTTCTACTTCCTGGCAGAAAAGGTGTGGCCACACTTACCCCTGAGCTTTACTGAGTGCCAGTAGAATCATGGTCAGGCTGGTTGCATTTATTGACACCAGAGGGTGAGCTGGGATTGCAGACTGGGCAATCAGGAGAAATAACACTTTGCATTGCTAAAACAGACACCTTTGGCTTGGAGCCACAGAGAGAGCAAGCAGAATGAAGGAAACATCAGCCCATTCCTACAAAACCACTGCTCTCCTGTGGGATTCACATTCTCTGAACCTGAGAGAAGCAGTGAGAGAAGCCGAGAAAAGAACGATCAAAACAATTCTTATCTCATTTGCTGCTCCTGTGTTGTGCCAAAGCAGAATGCAATGTGGAGATTGTTTGTTGTGCCAAAGCAGAATGCAATGTGGAGATTGTTTACCCAGAGTGATGGTGTTTTGTTTCCTTGGCCTGTCAGGGCCAGGCACGTGTCAGACAGTCACGAGATTCTGGGAAGTTGAGTTGAGTTGGGTGCTTGTGCAGATTCAGTTTAGATGTAGTGTAATATAGTCTAGAATATTATAGTATAATAAAATATTTAGCCTTCTGATATCCCTGGAGCCAGATCCATCACTTTCTCCCCACCATCCTGCTTTTATTGCCAATCCTTGCTCCAACACACCCACCCTGCTCCTCAGCCTCCTCTGTGCTTGCCCAGGGATCTGGCTGGAGAAGGAACAATACCAGATGAACGGAGCTGCATTGTCTGAGCAGTCTGAGAGCAGAACTGGGGGCTATTGCCACGGGAATAAATCACCTCCAGACATTTCTTCACCTCCTCACCAGGTGCCCGTATCCGTTTCTGCGGCCGGCGGGAGCCGCTTTTCCGACATGAAACCGTAGCTCCGACAGCCAGCGCCTGGTGGCACTTCCAATTCAATTAACTTACTCACTGGAACTCCCAGAGAAACTGAATATGACCAGAACAAGAGGGGAAGCTGGGCCAAATTAATAGGATGAGATCCTTTTACAGCCCTGGCCAGCAATCCTGAGCAGCAGCCCTGAAAAGCAAATTGGAACAAGCAAATTGCTGTTGAAAAATTCTTTCAGCACTCGGCTGTTGCTACTCAGCCGGTCACTGCTGGGAGTCAAAGGTTGAAAAATCCTGGGATGGTGCTGACAATGGAGGCATTCTTATGACAAACATTTACATTTTATTTATTGGAGAGTTGGAGGTAGATTAGTCTCATCTTCGGCCACTCGGGATGGGCTGCACCGTTTGGAGAGGAGAGTGGTGGGAACAAGCATTTTATTGTGGGGGGAAAAAACAATAAAATCATATTTCCTGCTCCCAGCCTAAGGAAAGGGTAGTCAGATTTTGAAGATTACCCTCAGGAGAAAGCTTTTGTCCCCAAGGACTTTTCCCCTTTTAAGGAAAAAAAGCACATTATGGGGGTTTTTTCTGATTCCAAATTAAGTTCTCTTCAAAAATAATGTCATTTTATGTGTATGTCTGACTTGCCATGTGCTTTATGCTAAAGTCCTGCTGCTTCCCTTCATGGAGACCAGGGCACACAGCAAATAATTCATTCAAAGTGTCCAATCAATGCTTTGTACAGATCCAAACTTGTGTGTGGGCATTGTTTAATTGTGTGTGGTTGTGTAGCCCCATATTCACGGGAAACTCATTAGGTTGTAAAAAGAATAATTCCAACTTCACAGCTGCAATTTCACTGAAACTTTTTTGGCTTTCAATGAGCTGTGGAGAGGGAGTGGAATTTCTGCTGGGGGAATGGACACAAGCAGGAAATCATAAGAACATCATGAGACATCCTTCTTCTGAATTATGCCCCAGACCTTATTTTATAGATAATAAAGCACCAATATACCTGTAGGGTAAAATGCTGGGGGAAAGAAAAGGGAAAACACCCAGCTGGGACCCGAGTGAATGGTTTGAACTGGAAGAACAATCACAGTGACCGAGTTCCTCACAGGGCAATGCTGGTCCCATGGAGGCTCCCGTGTCTGGGGGTGTCCCAATGGGGTGCACCAGCTCCAGGGCTCTGCCCCAAAAAAACCTTGGGACAGCTGCTACAAGGGGGACAATCCCCTTTGGCACCCTCCTCCTCAGCACACAGCAGAGAGCAGGGCTGCTCTTGGTGCTTTCTGCAGTAATGGCCTCAAGTCCAGCTCTGTCCTTGTCAATTATTTGGGAAAGATAAACCCCAAATCCCTTTATTCTCTCCTGCTGCTCCTGCCTGCTTGCCCACAGATAAGAGCTGAGGGAGTGCTTGTTCACAGACAGAATTTCTCTATTTTTCTGTTGTTTCCTCCTCTTCCCTTTGGCATGGAAGGAAAGACCAGAGAGACCATCAGCAAGGAGGGTGCTGGTCCCAGGGGCAGGATTTGTGTGCTGGCTGCTCTTGGCCACCTCTCTCTAGAAAGGCAAGAATGATGATCACTCCTCTTTGGGGGAGATCTTTTGGGGGTGATCTTTTGGAGGTGATCAGTTCTTTTGCCTGTAGGTCTCAAACTGGAGCATTCCATGGGCCACAAAATCTCTCCTGCCGCACACTCCAGAAGCAGCAGGAGAGTGGATCCCAAGGCAGTGCAGCAAGGTGAGCCCTGCAGCAGACACTGGATGTTCACTCTGGCTCTTCCCAGGAAGCAAAGAGTGACCCATAGCAACTCCAGGCCATTCTGGGGGGTTGCTGCCACACTCAGCCAGCCCTTGGATGATGACCAAGGTCCGTTTGATCTCCAGAGCTGCCCCAGCTTGAGTTGCAATGAGGCCACTCTGGCCAGCAAAGCTCCTGCTGCAAGACTCACCTGCCTACAGGGAGATTTTGCTTTGTTCTCCTCCTGAAAGCCCAGAACTTCCCTAAAACATCCTTTGTGTCATTTTCCTCCCACGCTACCTCTGCCCCAATCTTTGCTTTGTGTCTGGCACAACGCTGAAACCAAATTCCACAAAAGCCCCACCTTAAAAAATTTGCTCAAGGAAAAATCAACTCCTGTCCCTGCCCAGCTGTGACCGTGTTCACAGGGATTTTATGATGAGGGAAGAGATGAGGATCTGACTCCATGTTACAGAAGGCTTGATTTATTATTTTAGCATATATATTACATTAAAACTACACTAAAAGAATAGAAGAAAAGGTTTCATCAGAAGGCTGGCTAAGCTGAGAATAGAAAGGAATGATAACAAAGGTTTGTGGCTCAGACTCTCTGTCTGAGACAGCTGGGCTGTGATTGGCCATTAATTAGAAACAATCAACATGAACCAATCCCAGATGCACCTGTTGCATTCCACAGCAGCAGATAACCATTGGTTACATTTTGTTCCTGAGGCCTCTCAGCTTCTCAGGAGGAAAAATCCTAAAGAAAGGATTTTTCATAAAAAGATGTCTGTGACACCCAGCTACATTGGATTCTGCAGGAAAACTTGGAGCATCATCATGCACTAAGAAAGGATGGAGAGGAAAGGCATGCCCTGGTTTTCTTTTACTCATGACCATTTATGGAACAAAAGGAGCTCACTGGAGAGGGACTCCAGCCAGGATCTGTAGAGGTAGGACAATGAGAAATGGGTTAAGAATGAAAGAGGGGAAATTTAAGTCAAATATACAGAATAAATTGCTCCCTGTGAGGGTGGTGAGGCCCTGGCACAGGGTGCCCACAGAAGCTGGGGCTGCCCCATCCCTGGAAATGTTCCAGACCAGGTTGGACAGGGCTTGGAGCAACCTGGGATGGTGGAAGGTGTCCCTGCCCAAACCATTCTGTGATTCTATACTGCTCAATCCTAGGTGGGATTTGCAATAAATCTCCCTTTATCCCCAGAGAGGGGCTGTAGGATTCCTTTCCACACCCTTGCAAACCTGAAGCAGCCCAGCACTGTGAGTAGCTGGACTACTGACACCTGATCCACAGAGCAAGGCCACTGGATTAAACACTTTGCACCTTTTTAATTCCAGTGGCCTCATTTCAAGCATTCAATATTTTCTCTCATTTTTGACTCAACTTATTTTTAGCTTTTTTTTCTCCACTGTCAAATGTATTGAAGCTGACATAATTATCGCTCTGCCTCCCCCAAAGGCATGTATTTACCTACTTGTTAAAAGGCTTTTTCCATGCTGCCATGCTGTTGCTGTGACAAGATGACTTTGAAGGCACAGTAGGTAAAATAATATTGTATATTGCACAGCAACCCCAACAACGAAATGTTAATTTAACCAATAAAGTAACCACATGGTAATTATAATAATCACTGTTCCTTATCTCTTAACAGGGCTAAAAGTGGAATTCAGATTTGCCATGTAGTGCGTGTCAGCTCAGAAATTACTACACAAATCACTCAGAGCAGGGAAGTTTTTAGCCCCAACACCTCTAACTCATGGAAAGGATTCTCTGGAGAGTTCAACGTGGTCTCAGAGCCATCATCTTCCTCCCCCCTGCCCCAGCATCACTCTGGCAACAAATCATCCAGGGGCTGTGCAGGGACACTCTCTCTGAGCAGGTAATTAGGATTTAGCCATCATCCCTTTGTGCTTCCAAACCTCTCTGCTGGCTTTGAGACTCCCACCCTGCTTCTCATTGCCAATGTCACACAAATAAACGGATGCCAAGTTCTCTTTGAGACTCAGAAAACGAGTTACCAAAAATAAAGTAAATCTGTGGCAGTGATGGGCACCTCGGAAGGCAGAGAGCTCACAGAGGGAAAGAAAGGCAAGGACAGGGATGGAGAGCCTTTTTGTGCTTGTAGGCATGGCAAAAAACCTGCTTTTTGCCCTTTTGCTGAGCAGCAAGTTAGGAAAAGTGTGGTGCAGTGCAGCTGGGGGAGGATGATCCAAAGCTGAACAAGGGGATTAGCAGGGCTTAGCCAAAATGCTCCCCAAAATGGCAAAGCAGGAGCATCTCAGGCTGGGCACCTCAGCCCTGGAGAGGAAGAGGCTGGAGCTGCACATCCCAGTGCCTGGGTGGCACTGAGGGGACCCCAGCCTGTGCCCGCAGGGATTCCCCAGGGATCCAGGGCTGCTTGGGAACCATGCCCAGCTCAAGCACAAGGGGATCCTTTTCCTGCCTTTACAACCCCTCCCATGGCAGAGATGGGATAACCCAGCTGGGATAACCCTCCCAGCTTAAAAACCTCTGCTGGGAATGTGCCACAAACCCTCCTGGGATGTGGGGCACATCGATGGAACAGGGGCAGCTGCAGACAGCAAACCCCATAACCCCATAACCCCACCATGGGTTAATTCCTGCTCCTGCTCCTGCTCCTGCTCCAGCTCCAGGATGTGGCTTCCAGACCAAAGCTGCCTGGCCAGGAGCCCCTTGGTAAAGCAAGGTTGCTGCTCCCCTGAGGGAAGGATCTGTAAGTGATCCCAAGAGGGTCCTGACAGCCCCTACAGAGGAGCTTTTTGAGGATGATTCTGTTACAGCCCGAGCAGCGCTGAGATTCTCCAACACCCCCAGTCTGTGTGAGGTCCCAAAACAGATTTTTCCCTTCTCACATTTTATGGGGTGTGGAAATAAAGCCAATTCCCATCCCAGGCCAAATCCCCCAGCCAGATGCCAATCTGGCTCCTGACTGTGATCCTCAAGCTGATATTAACTTGACACAGAGGCAACAGCAGAAATGAGGAATTTGAAGTGCGGGCCTGGCTCCGTGCTAATGTGGGTTTGGAATTTTAGTCCAGAACTTTTGGTCTGAAAATTGATCTGTGGCTTTGCAACACACCTCAGGAGCCACCATCAAACATCAGAGTACCTAATGCTTGCTCTGGGCAGATTTTCAAGATATCAGTCTTTCTCTTCCCTTAAAAAGTCCTGGAAACAGCAATAATTCAGGAAATCTTGGTAAATACTGGGCTGCAGTGACCAAAGCACCCCAGGAGAAATGCAGCATCTCTTGGCATGGCCACTGGGTGTTGCCAGCCAGGGCTCAGGTTTTCATTTTGCCAATATCAATCCAACAAGATATTCCTTATATTTCCCATTTCTACTCCCAAAGTTGATCTTTCTCCTTTTCTCTGCCCTGGGGCTATGGCAGGGGCTGGACACCAGAGAATTCCTCATCCTTTCCTCAGGATATTGAGGAAATGCAGCAGTAACTCTGTGTTAAATAGAGGGGGTTTAAGCCATCCCCACACGGCTTCTCCTCACCCCAGCACTCCCAAGAGCATTTTTAACACCAAATCCACAGCACCTGTGGCACTTCCCAGGCCTCAGAGGTGACAAACCTTCATTGTCACCTGCAAATGCCACTTTGTGCCTTCTGAGAAAATGTACCCGTGCCTCTTTTTAATTTTCTCATCAGATTAGAGGCATGCACGTGGCAGGGGTTAATTGCCAGCAACTTTAATTGTTACCCTATGACTCCTGCTTCCCCTGTGTGTTAGTGGCACACAGTCAGGGCTAATAGTGAGAAAATTTGACTGTAGCTCCACCACTCTCTCTTCATTAGGCTAATGGAACATTTTCCTCTCATTTTCTCCCCGGGGTAGCTGTAGGAGTGCTACCTTATAATTGTTGCTCTTACTGTAATTGGCAGTAGTAGGAGGATGTATAATCTCATTGTCTTTCCTGTGCAGTGCTAGATTTATTTATGACCTATTGACAATTCCCAGCCAGCAGCAGTGGCACAGTGAGGGCTGCATTAGCCTTTCCCCCCCAGCAAAGGGGAGACTGCACAAAGGCTGTGATTAACCACAAAAAACAGGAGCCCAAGATGTCCCACAGGACCAAATGTTAACATCAGGAATGGCAAACAAAGGCACTGCTGACCCTGAAGGGATGTTGGTATCAAACTCCCAGGATTCACAACAGAATTTGTGGGTTCTCATGGCACATTCTCATCTCACAAAGGGTTAAATTAATCTTCAGAGCTGCTTCAGCGCACTGACACCAAAAGTGTCTTCCACACTGCCTTCCACCGTAGCTGGGTGAGAAAATGAGGTTCCTGAAAGCCTGTGGGTGAGGGGGGACATTCCAGCCCCACTCAGCAAAGCACCTAAACTTGGGCTTAATTTCCAAGTCCTTGCTTTGGGGTTTTGCTTCACAGGGCCCTAAACTGGTTTGGCAGCTGGTTAGGATGGTTTCACTTCTCCAGGCTGTAGCAGTTTGTGTCATCACTGAACATAATCACAGAGTCCCAGGGTGGTTTGGGATGGGAAGGACCTTAAAGCTCATCCAGTTCCAGCCCCTTCCACACCTTCCATAGGCCAGGCTGCTCCAAGCCCTGTCCAACCTGGCTTTGAACAAACCTGATCCTTCCTCCCAAACACAACTCTTGGATCCAGAAGCAACTGGTAGGTCACAGCTGCTGTTGCCAGGAGGATGAAAAATAACACTTTTTCCATGGATGACACCCTGCAAGCAGCTATTTCAATCAGAGGCTGGTAGAGACCTTATTTATGTCTCCATGTCTTTTCTACCTAGAAGCTGCTGCTCCTTTTGGCTGCTGCTCCAGAGGAAAGCTCTTTGCATTTAGTCACAGAGCAGAATTTTCATAGCAGAAGCTTCAGACCTTTAGAAAGCTGGGGTCAGGGCAAGGCATGAAGTTCTCCAGGCTGGAGGAACTGTGAGCAGGCATTTATCCAGTGGTCCCAACAGAGCCAGGACCAGCCCCTGAGACCCTGAAAACACTGGGCTATCCTGCTGCACCTCAGGTGGAGAAAATAAATAGAGGTAGGTCAGGATCAGAGCTGGGATGAAGCTCATGCAGAATGCTCCCATCATGTTTTTCCAGTGTCTGAAATGATGTTCTTTATTCCACCTCTCATCCTCAAGGCTGAATCAATCAAAGCAATGCTTGGAAAATCCCTGTGTCTCCAAAGTAGGGAGAACATGAAAAGCAAATCTCTGTCCTCCACCGTGACCGTGTTCACAGGGGTCTCAGGTTGAGGGAAGAGACGAGGATCTGACTCCATGTTTCAGAAGGCTTGGTTGATTATTTTATGATATATATTATATTAAAACTACACTAAAAGAATAGAAGAAAAGGTTTCATCTCAGAAGGCTGGCTAAGCTAAGAATAGAAAGGAACGAATGATAACAAAGGCAGCTGTCTCAGACTCTCTGTCCAAGCCAGCTGGACTGCGATTGGCCATTAATTAGAAACAGCCACATGAGCCCAATCCCAGATGCACCTGTTGCATTCCACAGCAGCAGATAACCATTGGTTACATTTTGTTCCTGAGGCCTCTCAGCTTCTCAGGAGGAAAAAATCCTAAAGAAAGGATTTTTCATAAAAAGATGTCTGCAACACTCCACACTGTTAGCTTTATTTATTTATTTTTCCATCTTCTGTCTGTTTAAAAAAAAAAAAAAGTAAATAAGAGAACAAACAAACAAATGAATAATAAAGAGGGAAGCAAAGATAAAAATACTGACCCAAATCCACTAGCAAAGCAAAAAAAAACAAAGGAAAGAGGGAGGGCACCACAAGATGCATCCTGGTTCTGTGCTCATGCTCACAAGGGTCCTGCTCACCTCCCTGCTGCTCAGCCAGGTCTGTCTGTGCTCCCACCTCTTCCCAGCCCAGGAAAAGCAGGTTTAGGGCTGGTTTAGGGCATTCCATAGCAGGCAGGATTTTCCCTCAAAAAGGAATTTGCCAGCTAGGCCCCAGAATGTGACCCAGGTAATGAGCTTTGTCATTTGCCACGTCTCATGCGGGAGCTATTTTGGGAGCCAAACCAGCTTTTGTGCTCTGCTGAAATGCTTTGAACTCAGAGGGGCTGTCTCAGGGATCCCTCTGACAGCGAGAGCCATAACACCCACCCTGACATATCCAGCACACTTGGTGGGGGAAGCTTTCCCAGGAAAGGCTGGGATTTTCCAAGCTTTCCCAGGAAAAGCTGGGATTTTCCAAGGGAACATCAATTTTTGGGTAGGCAGGGAGATCCAGGCTCTCCAGCGAGGTGCTCTAGGCACCAAGTCATCCAGAGCTCAAGGAGGGTTTGGACAATGCTCTCAGGCACAGGGTGGGATTCTTGGGGCTGTGCAGGGCCAGGAGTTGGACTTGATGCTCCTTGTGGGTCCCTCCCAACCAGGATATTCTGTGATTCTCTGATCCTGCCCATCCAAAGGCAGAGATGCTGGAGATGGGGCTGCCCACGCTCAGCTGCAGCCTGGTGGGAAACCCAAGCATGAAGATGCAGGAGCAAGAGCTTGGATTGTCTCATGGGAGCAGCACCCTGGGAGGCCCCATGGTGGCCCTGGGAAAACAAAATGTTCCAAGAGAAACATTCATGGTTTATCCAGGAGGAGATGGACACAAACACCCTCTTGAGTCCTGCATATCCCAACATGTGGAACAACCTGACACAATTTTGGAGTCCCACCACTGATCCCATTCCTTGCTCTTTGTCCATGTCCAGGCCCTGGGGCTGACATGGACAAAGAGCAAGGGGTGGGATCAGTGGTGGGATTCCAAATTTGCCCTTCCCAGCCCTGTAAATGGGTCAAGTCACAGAATCCCAGAATGGTTTTGGTTGGAAGGAACCTTCAAGATCATCCAGTTCCACCACCTGCCATGGGCGGGACACCTTCCACTATCCCAGCTTGCTCCAAATCCCATCCAACCTGGCCTGGAACACTTCCAGGGGTGGGGTAGCCACAGCTTTCCTGGGTGACCTTTTCCAGGTGTCCCATTCTGAGCCTCATTGGATGCCAGTGGAAGTTTTATTTCCATGAGAGGCAAAACCAGCCCGTGCCCAGAGCAGCACACACGTGTTGATGGACAGGATGGATTTTCGTGTCAGAAGAGTGGTTTTGCTTATCTTCCACTGCACACAGATGAGCTTATTAAAGCAAAGTAGGTCAGGCACATGATATAACAGTGTGATCTGTGTGAAAGGCACTGGGAGGTGTTCATTGTGCTGAGACACTCCACTCCTGATGGATTTATTCCACTTCACACAAAAAGACTCGGCCAGAGTCAAATCCCCCCAACAAAGCCAGGAGCAAGCTCCCCACTAACTTCAGTGAGACCAAGATTTCAGCATCAGTCCCTGGTTTCTGCAGAGAATATTTCAAGGACTCCACAAAAGGAATTACTACCTCTGGATTCTATAGAAAATAAAAAGAAGACTATTAAAATTAAAAATAAATAAAGGACTACAGTGCTGACTTCAGAAGGAGGATGACTTTACTTCTCCAGGCTGTAACAGTTTTTGTCATCATTGAATAGAATCAGAGTCCCAGGATGGTTTGGGTTGCGAAGGGATCTTAAAGCTCATCCAGTTCCAGCCCCTGCCATGGGCAGGGACTGGGCCAGGCTGCTCCAAGCCCTGTCCAACCTGGCTTTGAACACTTCTGCCACACTTGCAGCTCTGCAGGAACATGAACAGCCACATCTGTGCCTTCACCCAGCTGAAAATTAACCAGGTTTTGTCCTCCCTTGTCGCAGACATCTTTTATGATCAATCCTTTCCTTAAGATTTTTCTTCCTGAGAAGCTGAGAGGCCTCAAGAACAAAATGTAAACATTGATTATCTGCTGCTGTGGAATGCAACAGGTGGATCTGTGATTAGCCCATGTTGGATGTTTGTAATTAATGGCCAATCACAGTCAGCTGGCTCGGACAGAGAGCCCGAGCCACAAACCTTTGTTATAATTCTTTATTATTCTATTCTTAGCCAGCCTTCTGATGAAATCCTTTCTTCTATTCTTTTACTATAGTTTTAATATAATATATATCATGAAATAATAAACCAAGCCTTCTGAAACATGGAGTCAGATCCTCGTCTCTTCGCCCATCGAAAAACCCCTGTGAACACGGTCAGACTCCCTCATTCCCAGCTTCCTCCTCTCCCTGACCTGGCTGGCACAGATGCTGACACAGGCCTGAAGGTTGGACTCAGCCCAGGACTACATTTCACCTCCCAGACAGAAGATTATTCTCAGTTAGGCATGAGCAAGCCCTGACTCCTCACTGGTGAGCAGCTGGAAGTGGAACCCCCTCCAAGAGGTGTCAGATCCAGCAGAAGATTCCTGCCCTGGGCTGGCAGAGATAATCTCTCCCTCCCTTTTGACAGGCACCATCCAACGTTATCAAATCCAGCTCGTGGCTCCTGCTCAATCAGCAGCTTATTTAGAAAAGTCAGTTTGCTAATTGAGAAAAGTTTAATGAATTTTTGGTGTACAGGAGGAAAAAAAAAAAAAAAGATTACTTTATATTACCGATGTGTTCATTTGAAAAATTCATTACATTTATGTATTGTGTTTTCATGTAAATACCTCAGCCAAAATGTATTAGCAAAGAATACAATATTATGGTTCATGGTTCATGTGGTATCTGAAAGGAATAATTGTATAACTAATCAGTGAAAACAAAGTAAATGTTCCTCTTGAGCTTGTACAATAAAAAACTGAATTAAAACTATTCAGGCTCAAAAATGCAAATATGCCATGTTTCTCATCAGCAAGAAAATAAAAAAAATAAATTAAAAAAATTAATATTTAGAAACCCACCTGCAGTACTGGGTTCAGGTCTGAGGGCCCCAGCTTGAGAAGGATGTGGAGATGCTGGAGTGAGTCCAGAGGAGGCCACAAACATTCTCCAAGGGCTGGATCCCCTCTGCTCTGGAGCCAGGCTGGGAGAGTGGGGTTGTTCAGCTGGAGAAGAGAAACCTCCAGGGAGAGCTCAGAGCCACTTCCAGGGCCTAAGGGGGCTCCAGGAGAGCTGGAGAGGGACTGGGGACAAGGGCATGGAATGACAGGACGCAGGGAATGGCTTCAAACTGACAAAGACAGGGTTGGATGGGATTGTGGGAAGGAATTCTTCCCTGTGAGGGTGGGCAGGCCCTGGCACAGGGTGCCCAGAGCAGCTGTGGCTGCCCCCGGATCCCTGAAAGTGCCCAAGGCCAGGTTGGATGGGGCTTGGAGCAGCCTGGGACAGTGGAAGGTGTCCCTGCCCATGGCAGGGAGTTGGAACTTGATGGACTTTAAGGTCCCTTTGCAACCCAAACCATTCTGGGGTTCCAGAATTCAAGGACCCAGGGCCTCTGGGATTTTCTGACAGTCTCATCACAAGGCACTGCCCCAGTGTTTGTTCAAACAACTTCCCTGTCCTACAGCCCCACCAAACAGCTCAGGCCTGGACTTGGGCAGCTCAGTTTGGGGATGGTTTTAAATGCAATTTTCTCAAATGATCCCTGGAGTGTTAGAGCAGAATGGGAACAAGGTGATTAATACACAGGAACAACCCCAGGACCTCTCAAAGAACAACCTGCTGTGTTTGAATGCACCCAAAGCACACAAATGTGCTGGCATTTGCAATCCACTTCAATTCCAGTGATTCCCTGTCCATTCCTCTGTTTTCATGTGCATGTGTATCACAGGCTGGCAGCATGAGACAGCTTTTCTCAGGGGTGTCTCAGGGATCCCTGTCCCTACACAGCCTGCTCTGAAACCCACAGACCAGAGCTACACCAAGATGATTTTTGGGAAGCAGAGGGTCTGGATGAGCAGCACAGCCTGTGGAGTTGGTACAGCAGGGCCACAGTCTCCGTGTTTTCCAGAGGGCAGGGATATGCTGCAAGCAGGTGAGAAAGAGGGGACAAAAACAAGGGCACTCCCAAAAGTAGGGGGAAAGGAGGTTTTGCTCAGACTACAAAGAACTCAGTGGGGTCACAGATTCTGTGTCTCTGTTGGACCCCAGGACCACAGACAATGCACAGTGGAGCCTCCTGGATGGGATCTTCATGTCCTGACAGCAAAGGAAAAATGTTTTAAAAAGGGAAGGGAAAGGGAAAAAAATCCACTTTTGGCACCACTGGTGACACTCTGATTTTCACAGCCAATTGCCAACAGCATTTTCCTCACTCAGTACAAGCAGGGCTGGTGAGCTTTCACCCAGGCTGCCAGCAAGGAAGGGTTTTGCTGCTCCTTCAGCAAATCCCCAAAGAGCAGAGGCAGAGGAGATCCAGCACCCGCAGCAGAGGTGGAGATGGAGGATGGAGAACATCCAGAGCTGCTCACCTGGGCAGGATGAGGAGGCATTCCCAGGATAAATAAAGTCACACAGCATGCCCTGTGTGGGGTGACACGAATCCTGTGGCTCTTAATGGATTGGGGACCCCAAACCCCACCCTCAGCCCAGCAGCTGGGTGTCCCTTTTCCCAGAACCAGGCTCATTCCCGAGGCACAGCGTTAATATCAGCAGCGCTAAATTATTCACTGCCTCAGGGCACTCTGAGCCAGAGCTGGATGAAAGCACTCAGGAAGGCTCTCACAGCATCCTTGGGGGCTGCCACAGGGTCCTGGGTCACGGTGGCTGCGAGGAAGGAGCTGGATCCTTCTCGGCAGGGCAGGAGGAGCCTCCAAGCGCCCTTGGAGCTGGCCCCGAGCAGCGTGCACCGGCTCCGAGCAGCCACAAGAGTGAGCCTGCAGCACGGCTTTGGGAAAATCAGCTGGGATGATGCTAAAAGCTCCCCTCCTCTGCACGATTTATTTAAAACATGTCGGAACCCAGGACATCCCTCTGGCTGTCCTGAGCAGCCAGGACCCCTGCCAGGGGGCTCAGAGACCCTGGCACAGAGCCCATGATGCCCCTGGGGTTTTGATTATGACCCCTGGAGCAAGTTACCAACCTAAGATGAAGATCTGCAAGCCACGACAGTTTAAGTAGAATGATAGTGAATTTATCACAAGGGGAAAAAGGAGATTTTGGGGTTTTTAGAATGGGGGTTCAGGGGGGCAAGATGGAGGGATCTGGGCGTGTCCAGCCTTTCTCCTTCTTCTTCTTGGTCTCCATCTTCTGCTGTGATGTTGGCACTTTTGGATTGGTTTAGAGTAGAAGCTCACTGTGTAACATAGGTGATAGGTATTGGGAAGTAATTGTAAACATTGTACACGTAGTTTTTGGTATAAAGACATAACACTGCCCCTGGGGTAGGCAGAGTGCCTGGAACTGTCCTGCTGGACGGACCTCGGCAGGACAGGAGGAAGAATTTTATAGATAAGGAACAATAAACACCCTTGAGACCGAGAACTGAAGAGCTCTGACTCCTTCTTCAAGCATCAGGATGGGAAAAGAGACTTTCCATCTTTTCTCGGGGTCACTCTGACCAGCAAGAGATCCTGAGAAAAAAATATGGATATTGATCTAGTGCTGATATCCAACTGTGAGAGACAAAAACTCTCTAACAGTTTAGAGTTAGAAAGTGTGTGTTTATTGTGGGATAGCTCCCAAATACACACTGCAATTTACAGGTGATTACAGCGTCCTTTTATCTATACAAGTGTTGAATACCCAAAATACAAATGCATATTCATAACTCTGGTGCATCCCATTCCCAATATGGATATTGATCTAGTGCTGATATCCAACTGTGAGGGATAAAAACTCTCTAATAGTTTAAAGTTAGAAAGTGTGTGTTTATTGTGGGATAACTCCCAAATACACACTGCAATTTACAGGTGATTCCAGAGTCCTTTTTTCTATACAAGTATTGAGGACCCACAATACAAGTGCATATTCATAACTCTGGTACATCCCACTCCCTGCTCCGTATGGTAATTAGTTCAAAAGTCATTAAGCATGGTAATTAGTTCAAAAGCCATTAAGCCAGCGCAGTTTGTTCCTTGAAATGGGTCAGTGGTCCCTTTCATGGGGAGGGGAAAAATGAGGAAGTAAATGAAGTCTTCCTCATTATGACCTTTCCACCTTTTCAATGCAGATACGGCTAATGAACCCTTGGTAGGACTCCTGCTCAACTGGTTTCAGAACAGAGGAGGCCACAATTGTCTTATGTTCCTAAAAGCCATTTATCAGTTTCTATATTCTTCATTATAAACCCAGCTAACCAAACATTGTGCTGACAAGCAATCAATTACTAGTTAACTAATAACTCTTAACTTCGTCAGGGCCTACCCATTTATTTTCATTAACTCCAATAAAGCTTATCTCTAACTAAAATCTTAGCTCTCTAAAATCTCTATATTTCTTAAAGTTTATGTCTCGTACAAGAGAAGGGTTCTGGCTCTGCCCTCCTCCTGCACAGGATCCCCCTCTCTTTGAGGACCAGCCATGACTCTTGGCTGGAGGGAAAGATCAGGATTTTGGAGCAGGCAGTCTGGAGGTTCTCAGCTGCTTTTTCTGCCTCTGTCAAGGTCGGGATTGAAGAGCTCAAGATGATGATTTGCGCTCAGACTGAGGTGTTTATTATTTCTTATCTATGTTACAGTCTCACAAGCAGTGAGCTCTGCAGTATTTCATAACAAGGTACAAAATGGCTCACTATCTTTCTTCACAAGGTCTTTTAAGGCTAAACTATCCAATTAAGAAATTACACCTAAATTATTTTCACTTTTAACCCAATAACTGATCACTCCAAGCCCGCAATGCAGACTTTTCTGTCCAATTACAAAATACCACCCAAACCCATGAAGAAGAAGGAAGAAGAAGGTGAAGAAGAAGGACCAGCCTCCTCCCTAAAACCTCCATCATGCTTTATATTTATTACTATATTCTAAAACCTAAAACTCCAAGTTTTCCACCCAGTGATATTACACACTTCTAATCAAACAACACACCCACAATCCCAGCACTATCAATCAATTTTGGAAGTTTTCTCCATGGCCTCAGGTCAAATATAGTATTCTCTTGTGGGTCTGTGCCCTTCAGCAGAAAGTTTAAAATTCTCAGCATCCAGGTTTCCAACAGCAATCTTTTGTTGCATGTCTGGGTAGGCATTTTCTGCCTCAAGGATGTTTTTGCTTTCAGGCTCCTTAAAGCTGTAAACTCTGGAGATGGGTCTCTGCATCAGCAGGTTCTTCTCCCAGATCTTTAAGAGGTGTCATAACTTCATCCTTGGCAGTGCTGCATTAATTGTTGGACTTGATGACCTTAGAGGTCTTTTTCAGCTTTAATGATTCAATATTTCCATGATCTGAGGTGGTTACTCAGGCTCTTTATTATGAAATTGCATCCCTAGGGCAAGACCATCCAAACTTCACTCAGTGACTGTAGGATGAACACAGACCTCAGGATTAAAAAGTGTCTTTCAGTGCATGTAAAAAGAGCCAAGGGTGTTTATTCCAGCTCTAGGGGCTGGTGCCTGTAGATATTGTGTTTGGCCATCTAAACTGATCTAAAAATTCACTCCTGTTGTCTGAGACCTGCTTTCACAGAATCACACAATCATTAAAGTTGGAAAAGACCTACAAGATCATTGAGTCCAGCCTTTGAGTGATCACCACTTTGTTAACCAGACCAGAGCCCTGAGTGCCACATCCTGTAATTTCTTGAACACCTCCAGGGCTGGGGACCCCATCACTTCCCTGAACAGCCCACTCCAATGCTTGACAACTCTTCTGTGAAGAAACTCCTCCTGATGACCAACACGAAGCTCCCTTGATGCAAGTTGAGGCCATTTCCTCTTATCCTGTCTCTTCTTACTGGGAGCAGAGCCCAACCCCCCTGGCTGTCCCCTCCTGTCAGGAGTTGTGCGGAGCCACAGGGTCCCCCCTGAGCCTCCTTTGCTCCAGGCTGAGCTCCCTCAGCCTCTCCTGGGGCTCCCGACCCTTCTCCAGCTCCTTTCCCTTCTCAGGACACGCTCCAGCCCCTCAATGTCCTTCCTGTCCTGAGGGGCCCAGAACTGGGCACAGCACTTGAGGTGTGCCCAGCACAGGGGGACAGTCACTGCCCTGTCCTGTGGCCACACTATTCCCAATTCCAGGTGCCACTGGCCTCTTGCCCACTTGGGCATATCTGGAATGATTCAGCTGCTGTCACCAGCAGCCCTGGGTCCTTTCCTGCTGGGCAGTTTCCAGCCACTCTGCCCCAGCCTTGGCCTTGTTAAACTCACACTGTTGGTCTTGGCCCATCTACCCTCCAGCAGATCAGCTCACTGAGGGTGCAGTGTCACCATGATATTTTCTGAAAAATCCCTTTGCCAGGATTTCTTCTCCTGGGGAAGCTGAGAAGCCTCAGAAAAGAATGAAAACAAGAATTATCTGACTGCTTGGGATGTGGTCTGGAGATCGTTTACCAACAGGTGCATCTTTGATTGGTTCCATGTGAATTGTTTTAATTTAATGATCAGTCATGGTTCAGCTGTGTCGAGGCTCTAAGGAGTCACAGGTTTTTATTATCATTCTTCTTGTTTTAGCCTTCTGATGAATCCTTTCTCTATAGTTTAGTATAGTTTTAGTACAGCATTCATGTGATATATGACATGATATATAATATAATATAATATAATATAATATAATATAATATAATATAATATAATATAATATAATATAATATAATATAATATAATATAATATAATATAATATAATATAATATCAGCCTTCTGAGAACATGGAGTCAAATTCTCATCTCTCACCTCATCCTGGGGACCTCACAAACACCACAGTGCAGTGAGTCCATGCAGTGAGCCCCTCAGCCCACACAGGACCATGGACACCGTTTTCCTACCTGGGAGTGACTGCTCTGAGCATGGTTTGGTGTCACATCCCTTCAGCATCAACCCCCACCCCTCACTGCAAGTGCTCTGCTCCTCCAGGGTCCTCTGAGTCTGCTTGTGCTGGTTCCTGCCAAAAGTAGGAGGTGGTGGAGCAGTGAGTCAGTGCTGATGGCTTCTCCCTCGGCACAGATGGGCAGCCTTCTGCAGCCAGCACCAGCTGCAAGGCCCAACACAGAGGGGTTTGTGTGCAGGGACTGGGAGCAAAGCTCTGAGCCTTTAAATTCACATCCAGACCAATATCAGTGACTGCTGACCCCCACAGGGCTGGGAATTCCCACGTGCCATTAAAAAAAAAAAAAAAAAAGTATTAGGACATAGATTTTCCCTTGTCTGCCAAGTGGTTTATTTATCTTCTTGTATTTTGCAGGGAATTATTTTTTAAAAAAAAAATACCATCAGAATTACTAATAGACTTTAAGTAGCCAGGCAGCTTCTAAAATGTTCTCTGCTGTCATATTCTCATAGTATGAACATTCACATGTTCCAACCTCCCATGTATTTGTGCAAGAAAATGCGATGTCAGGAGCAATGGAGAGATGGGGCTGGTCAGTGGTTCTGTTTTGGAGCACTCAGCAGTGACCACAGCACCCAGCTCCATCTGGAGGGCCACATTTCTCTTCACAGAGAAAAAAACAAGGCACAACTTCCCAAGGATATTTTCTGGGAGTTGCAGCAAGGAACCTCAGAGAAAGAAGAGTTCTTATCTCATTTGCTGCTCCTGTGTGGTGCCAAAGCAGAATGCAATGTGGAGGTTGTTTACCCAGAGTGATGGTGTTTTGTTTCCTTGGCCTGTCAGGGCCAAGCACGTCGGTCAGCAGACACTCACAAGATTCTGGGCAGTGGAATTGAGTTGGGTGCTTGTGCAGATTCAGTTTAGATGCAGTGTAAAATAGTATGGGATAATATAGTATAATAAAGCCATTAATTAGCCTTCTGATATCCATGGAGTCAGATGCATCATTCCTCTTTTTGTCAGGGGTTGGTTTGAATCCTGTAGAGCCAAGGTCTGGTTTGGAGCTGAGCACTCCCACATCCCTGGGAATTTGGATGGAGCTGCTTGGGAGCCACTGAAGGAACCAAGCCAAGCTGCCAAGCCTTGGGCTTGGTGTGAAGCTGATCTCCCTCCCAGCACAGGTGATGGGGAAGATGGGTCAGGGCTGGCAGCAGCTCCCTGTCACCTTCCATTTGTGAATGAAGACCTAACTCTGGCAGCAGGTGCCATCTGCACCAGCTTGGACACGGCCATGGCATCCAGGAAAAACAGGACAGCCAAGACAAACACTTGGTTCCAAAAGTGCTCACAGCTGACACATTGCTCATGTGAAGGCCAAGGAACCTCCTGGTCACTGCTGACTGCTCCAAAACAGGGCCAGTGACCAGCTCCATTGCTCTTGACATCACATTTTCTTGCACAAATACATGAGAGGAACATGGAACATGTGAATGTTCATACTATGAGAATACGACAGCAGAGAACATTTTAGAAGCTACCTGGCTACTTAAAGTCTATTAATAATTCTGATGGTATTTTTAAAAAATGAATAAATTATTAGGACATAGATTTTTTCCCTTCTCTGCCTAGTGGTTTATTTATCTGCTTGTATTTTGCAGGGAACTAAATTCTTGTCTCCATGGTGTTATCAATACTCCCACCCAGATTTCTTTGCTGAGCAGGTAATACCCATCAGAGTCTATAATTACATATACATGGTTAATTACTCTTTCCCATGTTTATTATTTGGGACTTACCAAGACAGAATTTCCCTGGAGTTTACCCTACAGTCACCAGGAGTGGGGATCCATTCTCTTCCCTTGACTCAAAACTTTAGGCTAAACCATCCCACGTAATTGTGTGATCCCAGCAAGGTGTGGCACCTCAGAAATCCCCTTCTTTTCTGGTCAGTTCCTGAAGAGTTTATCTGGACCTTTAGGGGATCCTGCTTGATAACCCCACTGCAGTGAAAAATGACCATTGTTTCTGTATTTTCTCTCCTTTCTTTCAACAATTAAAAATCCCTGACAGGGCTTTAATCTTACACCATAATAAAGTAATTTCTTTTATAAAAATGATTGCAATAGAACTGCTAAAAATCTTTCTGCAGTGACTGATCTTCCAGAGTCTGCAGTATATCCAAGTATCCCAGGGGATCCCTGCCAGTTTGCCTCTACGGAAAGAAGAGCTGCCAGGCTGTGGTTTCCAGGGCACCTCCTGCCTCTCCCTGTGGTGGTGTTCAAAGGGGGCCCAGGACGAGGGAAGAGATGAGAGTCTTGACTCCATGTTTCAAAAGGCTGATTTATTATTTTATGATATATATTATATTAAAAGAAAATTATGTATTAAAACTATACCAAAAGAATAGAAGAAAGGATTTCATCAGAAGGCTAGCAAGGAATGAAAAGGAATGATAATAAAATCTTGTGACTGCTCACAGCCTCGACATAGGTGGCTGTCATTGGTCATCAAGTAAAAACAATTTCACTTGCTGGGTAAACAATTCTCCAAATCACATTCCAAAGCAGCAAAACATGGGGAAGCTGAAGCTTCTCAGCTTCTCAGGAGAAAAGATCCCGGCGAAAGGATTTTTCATAAAATATGTCTGTGACATCTCCCAGCTCCACAAGCACACTGATCCAGACTCATCCAACCCACACTCGCTTTTTGTCTTGTCTCCAGCGCTGGCCGAAGTGAACATCTAGGAAAAGTACAGGAGCAGGATGAGCTTAAAGTGATGTTTCCTCTGATAGGCTCTCAGACTCCAATAATTTTCCTCTTGGGAGCTTCTTGAGCCAAGTACTTGCAGATAGTTGGAAATCCTCAGCTGCTGCTTCCCTCTGGAGAAGGAGATTTCTTGGTTACACTTCTGACGCTTATTTTTTCTCTTTAAAAGATTCAAATTCAAGCAGTTTGACATTTTCTACCCTGAACATTTCAGAGGATGCTGGAAAGCATCCAGTACTCATTTTATCACTTTACTTTTTGGCCAGATTTCAGTGTAGCCTTTTTTCTTTTGCACAGAATTAAAAGATCACACAACAGGTTAGTTTTCCATATGTTTCATTGTTTTAAATTATTAGCTTAATTTAGGCTCCTTTGGTGTTCTCCTTTCACAGGCTTTGCAATCAATGTGTTTACTAGCAAGTGAAGACATCATGAATGTATGTGTGTATTAGAGGGTAAATGCAAAAATTACATTCTGAATTCACTGACACAAGCAGTCACCCCTACAACACGGTTTTGAGAGTTTAATCAAGAAACAAAAACTTGTGAGCCCAAACAAAACATCTTGACTTTCTCATTTCAATTGCTAAACACTCACCCAGGCTGCATGTGAATGAATTACCGACCCTGAAATTATGTGCATAAATTATTTGGCAAACAAGTCTGAGTAATGAACAAATGTGGGTGAATTGCTGTGTTGGGGAAGAGAAAGTGAGGCATGATTCATTCAATCACCCACTCGTTATGGCTGAGTCCCCAGGCTCAAATTAGGTAATAATCAAGTATCCTTCAGTGCAGGGGCTGGAGTGAGCTCAGCTGGGCTGTCAGCCTGCAGACACAGGATTCGGGAGTTCTGTGTGCTGGGGCCAGTGTCTGCAGCATCCAGCACTCATCCATAGTGCTGAAGTGCCCACCCAGTCCTGATGCAGCCACTTGGACACCCCTCATTGCATCAGGAAATTGCAATTCTTCATCTCACTGCAAAATCACACATCTCTGGGCCAAATGATGGTCAATCCATGGCCTAAGCCAGACTGGCTGTTCTCATGCTGTGTAAGCAGGGCTCACACTGGCAGAGAGTAGGATTAGATGGGATATTAGGAAAAAAATCTTGGCTGTGAAGGTGAGGGTGCCCAGAGAAGCTGTGGCTGCCCCATCCCTGGCAGGGTTCCAGGCCAGGCTGGATGGGGCTTGGAGCACCCTGGGATAGTGGAGATGTCCCTGCTCATGGCAGGGGCTGGAACTGGATGGGCTTTAAGGTCCCTTCCAAGCCAGGCCACTCTGTGGTTCACAGGCAGGGGAAAAGCTCACCTCGTGCCATCCCTGATTTTCAGTACCTACACTGGGTACCACCACCTGAAAGTGTGGAAATGATGCACAGACTGAACTGGATCCAAACCTGCACTCCCATTTGTAACTGTAGGAGAGGTTTGAGTTCTCTACCTCTTGAATTAGGCTGGCTTCTGACCGTTTCTTCTTTTCCACTCACACTCACTACTCCTTTGGGTTTTGAGGTTTGCATGGGATTTCTGTAAACCTTGCTCTTGATGAAGGATCTGACAAACTTGTGCCTAGTGTGACCAATATCCAACAGCTGCTGTCCATCCAAGCATGTCCTCAGCCCCACCTCCTGCCCTCTGAGCCAACAAAACCCAAAGTTCAGCTTCCCAGCCTCCCAGCTGCCCTTTGCCCTCACCAGGCTCGTGTTCAGACCTCTGATGGTTTGGGCAGAAGCATTGCACTGCCTCTGCTAGGTGGTCACTCTGTGCATGCACAGAGCAAAACCAACATCCAGAGATCCTCCAGGAACCAAAGATCAACAAAACATCCTCTGTCCTGAAGCTTTGTGGATAAAACCTCCCCAGTCAGACTTTTGAGAGAAAGAACAGAGTAAAAGCACTCAGAGCAAAAAGTGCCTCGCTATTTTTCTTTGGCTTTGCTGAGCATCAAAACAAATGCAAAAGTGACATTCCCAGGGAACTTTTATTCCAACCATCCTCCTTCAGCCACTCCTGATTTCCAGAGTATCACTAGCAGGTGGTGCAGAAGACACTGCCAATGCTCACTTGGAGGATATTTTTGAAAGCATTAAAAAAATTCCCTTGAACTATTCTGAGCACTGCAGGCAGCTCTTTTATGCCTCAGAGGGGAGTGTGGAAACTTGGGTTTCCTCCCCAAAAGCAAAATACCTCTGCCTATCCCTGGCCCTGCATGACGGTCAGTGTAGAATATGAGCTGGATTCCTCCCCTGGGGAAACCAGAGCTGAGTTATTGTTCAGTGGCATCAGGAATTGATTCAGTGTGAATGGGAGAATAAAAAATCCAGGAAAAACCCTGAGATCCCAGCCAGCAATACACTTAAACCCACATCTAAGCTTAAGGTCATGAACAGTCCCAAGTAAAATACCAGGACTGGATGTACTGGCCTTAAGTGCAAAAAAAAGGGTTTATACATGCACAGTAATAAATTTTAGTAAGGATGGTGGTTTAAGTTGCCTAATTCCCTGCAGCACTTTGGAGTTTCTGTTTCTGGTTATCTCAAATACCTATGCCACAGTGAAGGGTGAATGACAGGCCCAGCACTGGAGCAGTGTGGTGTGGAGCAAGCAGGAGTTTCACTTCCCAGGCCAGCTATTTTCCCTCTGCTCTCTTGGGGAATCCTGTTGAAAGGGGAATTTGTCCATGTAGTGTCATATAAGACAAGAAAACAAGTTTTGTACAACACTTTACACTGGAACACTGATTAGTACTCAGGCAATGTAACTTTTACTAAATTAGATTGGCAGTCACAAAACACTTGGCTAATTCTGTTTTCAGTGCTCTGCCAGTGACATTAATGTGAGTGACATGGCCTGAGCTCCCTGTTGCACAGGTGATTCTGTGCTGTAAAATCCACTTCAGACAATCAAAGATTATTATATGGCTGAAGGTTTAATAGAAGCAGAGTACAAAAAGACCTCAAGAACCTTCTCTACTCTGTTCCTGTGTAACAGGACAGGGATGAGCTGAGTGATTTTTGTTCTTGAAAGCTTTCCATGATAACCTCTCTAGGAGTTTTTTATAGTTTATTATAGGACTTACTGTTCATACAGGTCACATTTTTCAGAATTCTCCTGGTCACTACACATCTCTTACACCTTCCTGGTGAAACTCTGAAACACTTTGCACTCAGCTCCTTGTAACTCCATATTTAAAATATTCCTTGTCTTGTTTATGTCTTTCCCAACAAAAGTCTAACTAATGTCAAGACTCACAACTGGAATGTTTTCCCTTCTGTCCCAAAGGCTGTTACTCTGCCATGGAAGGAAATTAGGTTGATTTGACATGATTTGTTCTTGACAAATCCATGTTGACTGTCTCTAATCTCCTTGTCTCTCTTACATGCTTACAAATTGATTATTTGTTCCAGGATTTCTCAGGAAATTGAAGGTAAACTGATGTGTCCATAATTCCCTAACTCCTTTCAACTCTCTCCTTTTTTACTAAATTTCCATCCTCACCTTCAGTTTTTTAAGGCACTTATGAAATATTTCATACCTTAGAGAATCTATCAGCAAATCAGGAACTAGCAGAGGACATTCTAAAAAGAATGATCGTAGTTTAATGACCTAAATTGCTACATGGTATTTTCATCAGCTTTAGGCAGATTATTATTGGGTTTTGGGTTTGGTTTTCTATTTTTTCCAAAGCACTACAGTTTGGGTCTGTCTCTATTGTAGAGCTTTCAGCAAGCTCACTTACAGCATCACATGATTTTTTTAATATGCTGTAACTGTTCTCCTTGACAGCTATAAAGCAAACCCAGCCACGGGGGCCAGACTGAGCCTGACACTGCTGATGGCTGTTACTACACTGAATTTCTGCCACTGTGCTCCTTTCACACCATGAAGTGGGATGGGTCACAGTGTGTGGGTGAACAGTTCATGCAAGGAGAGCAACATATTGGCTTGCCCAAGTGCAAATCCCTCCTTGTGCAACGCTGGGAGCAGGGAACAGTGATGGATGAGAAAGGCAGGCATGCCCAATTCTCACAGCACCCTCCCTGCTGTGCCAGGGCTACTCCCCAGCATCAGCCTTGCAGCCACACTTTGAGCTTTCCTGGAAGTCACACTGGCACCTTCCCCCAAACTCTTCCTTCTTTCCCATTCTCAGTTGAGGTTTGGGAAGAGGAGAGCTGTCTCCAGCTATCCACAGTGCAGTGCATCATTTGAAATTAATCATTCCTCATCAGCTTCCCAGGCCAGATGCCAGGCACAGTAGAGTCAATCCTCTCCCATGAAATCATCTCTGAAGCAGCATCTCTGCTCTTAAGTGCATTTTCACTGGGTTTCTAAGCACACATCAAACCTGGGTTCAACAGAAAGAGATTTTCTCTGCTCTTTGCCTTGTTTTTTCCAGTACTACTGAAGGGCACTGTGTTCTCAGGAGACAGGGAGAAGTAAAAGGAGTTTTGGCAGGGTAGCAGACAGAAGGAAACTCTTCCTGAAAAGCTTAAGAGCACCTTATCAGAAGGAGAATGAGGTTATGGACACACCTTTTCCTTCTGCTGAGTCATGATTTCTTACTGCCACTGACAGTAGACAGGGAAAAAGCAGCCAACTCCCAGTCAGTGATCAAAGACTCTCATGATTTCACTTACAGGATGAAAAAAAAGAGGTAAGACCAAGAAATGAAATAAATATTGTCATGATTGACTCATCCTTCACACATCTCTGGTTTGTATTCCCTTTTTTTTTTAACCTGTCAAACCTCTCACTGTCATTTCACACTTGGTTTCAACACAGCTACAGAGGTGGAGATGGCAATTCTCCTGCTTATTGATCTTGACATGACAAATCCTTGTCTCACACGGAGAAAAATGTTCCTGCTGTCAAAAGAGATGCAGGCGGTGACTTTTGTATCTTCCTCTGGTAAAATAAACTTGGATTATGGCACGGGGTCAGTGCTGTGGGAATTGCAGATGCTGGAGTGCTGTACAACACTCCCCTCTGGTGATTTCTCTCGTTACAACACTTCCCAAACCGCAGCCTTTCCCCATTAACCTCTTTTACATGGCAGATTCCCTCCCTGAGCACCAGCCCTGCCCTCAAACAGCCACTTTCCTCAGTGGGGACTGAACAACAATTTTTGAAACATTCACACACATTTTAATTTTCCTGATTTCCTCCTTCCCTGTGCCTATAACCTTGTTATGTTTTTTATATACTAAATTCTTAGAATTTAGAATAAATTAAATTTTATCATTTTAAATTATGAAAAAATCTAATTTTTTATATTTTAAATTCTCTATTTGCTGCTTCAGGAACTTGGACAGACCTGGTATTCCCACCTCTGCCAGCACACGTTTCATTTCCTCTCTAAATGCAGAGCTCAGTGCAGAAATTTCAGACCTGCAGGTACATCTTTGCTATTCTCTTGTATTTATTGGAGCTGCAGAGGATCAGAGCCAGGCTGCTTCAGTGAAATGACAGCATCTTTGCCCACACAGTGCCTGTCTCTAAATTTTGAAAGCATCACGAAAAAAAAAAAAGAATCAGTGCAGGATTCCTGCTCAGCATGGCGAGGTGTGGGCTTGCTCTGAGGAAATGGCAGAGTTGGACACTGCCCCAGAAGGGAAGGGAAGCTGAGGACTGAGTGTGGCAGAGAGGTGGGAGGGGTGGACCAGGGTGGCCTGGCTGTCACAGACACACCCGAGCAAAGCAAGCAGGGACACCTTGGTGACAGTGACCAGGCTCAGCTGAGAGCCCAGATGGCCCAACAAGTGGATGGGGAGCACAGGGTGAAGCAGGAATGGTCATGCTGGACCTATCCTGATGGCTCAGGATTTGGCTTTTCTATTTTTCAGATTCTCTACTGCTTTACTGTGTACTTGTGAGCTTCATAGTAGGGGATGGTGAGCTCTGTGCACAGAGCAGGGAGACAAAACAATTCCTGCTCCAGCTGGGCACCAAGGACAAATGATCCAAACCTCAGGCCCAAGAGCACAAACACCGTGGACTGGAGAGAGAAAAACAAGCAGGGTGGGACTGCAGGGGCTAAAGCTGGAATGGGACAATGAACTGCAAGGTGCAAATGGAGCAGAACTGATCCCAGGGAGAGACCCCGTGCCCAGTCGTGCATTTTGTGACCATTTTGGGTTCACCTGGGGTGTAGCCCTGGCTGGGCTCTTGTGCTGCCCAGGGTGGATCCATTGAGGTCTCCTAATAAATCCCAACTTGACTCTTTAACTCTGTCCAGCCTCTATTCTAGGTCAGCCTTCACAAGGCACCAATCTCAAAGCTGACCTTGACCCCAAATGGGCAAACCCCAGGAAGGGGAACACCCTCAGAGCCATAGCACTGACAAGTCCCACAAAAAAATTTTACTTGCCCAAGTGAAAAAGCAGATTCCAAAATATAAAATTTATTTTTTATCTGGACAGGTGGAAAGGAAAAATATACTTAATTACAGCTTTGCTGGTGTGCTCAAGTAATGCAGTCACTATTAGGAGTAACTTTCTTAAAGAATTTTTGTTAATAAGTGAAGAACAACAGAGAACTTTTCAATTCTATTTCCCTGTCACACACTCATGTCAAACTACTTCCCCTTCTTTGAGAAAAAACCCAACAACTTCTTTATTAAGCACTGACCTGCTCCTATATTTTATTCCCCAGATTAAGCACAGCTCAATATTTTGTCCCCAGCATCCTTATTTTTGGTGCAGCCGGGATGTCACTTTGTGACATCCACAGGGATGTCACAAAGGCAAGTTTAGATGTCCATTTTCTACTATAATACCTTGAGAGCAACTGTGAAACTAAATCAAAGTGTAGGTACTTGCCTTCAACACTGAAGAGAAGAGGAAGGCCACCAGCAGCTCCCTTTCTTTTCACAGATACTGGAACGAAGTCTCTAAAGTTTGCCAAGTTGCTGTTTTCTTAACAAATTAACCATGGGCACCTCCAAGGTCACAGAGTTACTGAACAAAGCATGACAAACAGCAAGGTCTGTGTCTGAGCCCCATCCCTGCCTCAGAACATGTGGTTTGTGATGGGCAGTGTGCTCAGGGCTGAGGGATGTTCAAAAAGCAGTGAGAGGAAAACTAAGGAGTAAAACGTACCTAAAATTAGGGGGAAGAATAAAAAGGTGTGGGTTCTGGTTGAGAACATGCATTTTCAAAGCAGCTGTTTCCATAACAGAGAGGAGAATTAAGACAACCCTTAACTTAGACTGAGCATATCTCAGCAGTAGCAATAGAATCATAGAAATGTGGACTGGTTTGGGTTGGAAGGGGCCCTAAAGATCTCTTTATTCCAGCCCCCCTGCCATGGACAAGAACACCTTCCAGCAGACCAGGTTTTCATGATCATTTAAATCATTTTCACCCTCTCTAACAATGTGTCCTGGCCTGGATTGCCTTCTTCACACAGACATCACCCTAACACATGGCTCTGACTCTCCTAATGCCACAGCAGCAACATGGCAAGTGAGAGCAGAGTTTGGGCCAGTCCTGCACTGACATTTGTTTGCTCTGTTTAAACTACCCCAGGCCAGTGAACTTGTGCCAGAGCAATTCCATTGGGCCCACAAAGGATCCTTTGGTGCCTGATAACACACACACAAAAATAAAAATGAAACCTTTGAGCACAGTTTTGTATGTGAGCACCTCTGTGGAGCAGAGAGAAGTGTTTAAAAACAGATCTGCAGAGCACAAAGCCAACATGGATAGAGATAATATGAATTAACCTTTCTGAATAATAGAATAATCACTGAATGGTTTGGGTTGAAAGGGAACTTAAAAATAATTTTGTTCCAAGCTCCTGCCATTGACAGGGACACCTTCCACTAGAGGAGGCTGCTCCAAACCCCGTCCAGCCTGGCCTTGGACACTCCCAGGGATGGGGCAAAGGAGACCTGGAAAAGAATAAATAAATGTAAAAGGATTCAGATACCCGTTTCTTTCTCAAAATTTCAGTATTCCCATAAGTAGTTACTTTAAATAAAAGCCTTTAATTCCCTCAATTTCCAACAGGTCTTTTACTCTTTTCCCACTTTACTTCAGCATTAAGCAGTTAATAAACAGGAGGCTGTAACCCCACACTATTTATAATTCCTAATTAAAGAATCCTGTTAGGACATGTAGAGCAGTTCCTGGATTTTACTTTTAAGCTCAGACCTGTCACTTCCTTGAAAAATAACTGTAGCAAACGAAAATGAGCAAGTCTTATGAGGGCCCTGCAAAGCTTCACGTGAGGAAAGGAAAAAACCCCACAATTTCTCTGCATTTTGAGGGACCTTGTGTGCACATTAATATAATATTCACATCTAAAGGACTTGTTTGTTGCTGTGGTATCCATTATAATTTTTAAAAGAATTATATTTATTTGAGGCAGAAGAGTGGCAGGGATGGCTTGAGAGTCTTTCAGCCTTGCTGAATTTCCACTGTCACCAGGCACAGAACGCAACCCAAGGCTCATCCAGGCAGGAATGACGTCCCTCGTGCAGCTTTTGGAAGGAAAAGCAACAATTCCTTCACTCTGATGTGCAACAGTGTCACCAGAACACCTCTGGCACCTGTCCCCAGACTAAACACAGCTGGGAATGTCCTTGTGGGCAGCGCTGGTGCCTGCTCAGGCTTGGGCTGATCAAACAAAACCCAGAGCAGACAGCGACTGTCCCTCGTGCTGGGCACTGCTGGGGCCACACTGCCAGCCCTGGCTGCCTCCATCCATGTGAAAAACACCAATCGCTTGTTTTTAAAATTTTAAAAGTTTAATAGTAATAAAATGGTTATAAAAATAGCAATGTAGTAAGAGTAATAAAAATTTGGGCAATTTGGATTAGGACAGTACGAGACAATAAAAACAAAGAATTATGGACAGTCTGGGTACCTTTTTCTGGGCAGCACGCCCAAAAAAGGCCCCACATTAACAGAGGATTAACCCTTAAAAACAATAACCTGTTGCATACTCATACATTGCATACACGATGCATAAATTCCATTCAAACACAGGATTCTGTCTGGTCATTGTCAATTTCTTCCTCTGGATTCTGACGGCAGCTGAGCGAGGCAGGAAGAAGTTCGTTTCTCCTGATAATGGAGCAATAAATTCTCTTTCTCTGAAAGATTCAGGTGTCCTGTGGCTGCTATCTCAGTGCGAGTCCTTTCTTTAAAAAAAAAAATCCTACATAGCATAGTTTCTATTTTAACCTTATGTGATAACCTAAAACTATATTTAACACACTACTTAATAAAATTAATACAGCATAACTTTCTAACATAACACATGTAATATTCATTTTAATATTTGCGAAAAGTCAATCATAAAATACGCATTTTTCACAATTCAGGATGACATTTAGGGATTGGAACAAGTCCAGGGAAGGGAATGGAGCTGGGGAAGGGTCTGGAGCTCAAATTATGGGCTCAGCCTGGAGAAAAGGAGGCTCAGGGGAGACCTTGTGATTCTGCACAACTCCTGATAGGAGGGGACGGATATCAGGAAGAATTTCCTCACTGGAAGGGTGATCACACACGGGAATGGACTGCACAGGGGGATGGCGGAGTCACCATCCCCAGAGATGCTGAAAGCAAAAAAGCCACGAAGCTATTCCAGAGGATCCAGAGGAGCCACAGGGATGGGGAAGGGCCTGGAGGGGCCTCATGAGGAGCAGCTGAGGACACTCGGTGTGCCCAGCTCGGAGCAGAGTCAGACTCTGAGCAGCCAAAGCTCCCTGAGCAGGGCAGGGGCAGGGACTGATCTCGTCACTCTGGGGAGCCCAGGGAGCAGCAGGGGCTGAGGCACGACAGGGTTAGGCTGGATATCAGGAAAGGTTCTTCCCCCAGAGGGTGCTGGGCACTGAACAGGCTGAACAGGGAATGGCCACAGCCCCAAGCTTGACAGAATTCGGATCTGGGACAACGCTCTCAGGCACAGGGTGGCATTGCTGGCGTGTCCTGTGCAGGGCCGGGCGTGCGACTCCATGATCCCTGCCCGCTCAGGACACTGCGAGTCTATGAAAGACTGGATGTGTTCACTCATGGGCTGGGCTCAACGACCTCAGAGGAGTTTTCCAACCCGGTGACCGCCTCCGTATCCCTGCCCCGCTCCCCCCGCACCGGGTCCCGTCTGAGGGCGCCGGCCCCGCCCCGCCGTCTCCAGGCGCCGCCGCCAAGAGAGGAAGTGTCGTAAGGGCCGACAGGAACTGGCCGCGGGTTTTACGGCCGCGGCGGCCGCGCTTGGCGGCGGCGGAGCGGGAGCTGCCCAGACGCGGCGGTGAGTGGCGGCGGCGGGGGCACCGCGGGCCCCGAGCGCTGCGGGAACGGCGCCGCCCGCGCCCGCAGGGGGAGCGGGGCAGCCGCCACAGGGCGCGGCGGGGCGGCGAGGCGCGGCCCGGGCACCGTGCGTGCCTTTGTTCGCGCCCCCCCCCCCCCCCCCCCCCCTACTCCGCTCCCCGCCGAGCGCGGCCCGTGAGGCCGCCGCGCCTCTCCCCCCCCACACACCTTCCCGTGGCCCCCGCTGGGTTTGGCGCCTTCCTCCTCCTCCCCGGTGAGTTTGTGTCGGTCTCTCCCGTAGGATATGGCCGAGGTACCGCCGGGGCCTAGCAGCGTCCTGTCCCCGCAGGGGGACACGCTCTCCCCCTTCCCCGGAGGAGGAGGAGGAGGAGGGGGGGCTGCTTCCTCCTCCTCCTCCTCCGCCGCCTCCTATGCCGCCGCCGCCGCCGCCTGCACCGGCGCCCAGGACGAGGAGGCCGAAGAGGAGGAGGAGGAGGAAGAGGAGGGACCCGCGGGCGGACGGGAGCAGCAGCAGCGAGGAGGAGGAGGAGGAAGCGACGGCGGCAAGGGGGGCCCGCAGCACCGCCACCACCACCGCCACCACCACCACCCCCCGCACCACAACCACCAGCTCAACGGCCTCATCAGCCCCGAGCTGCGGCACCTGCGGGCCTCCCTCAAGGGCAAGATCCTCGGCTCGGAGGCAGGGGCGGCCCCCGAGGGGCTGGAGAACAAGCGAGCCAGCAAAACAATGGGCTCCGGACAGCAGCAGTCGTCGCCCCCCAGCGCAGCGCCCTGCTCGTCCCCCCACGCCAACCACCTCCCTCCCCAGGGAAGGACTGCACCCTCTCCTCCTCCTTCTCCCCCGGCTAAAGGGGACAAGAGCCAGCCTGCTGCCACAACCACGGCTGCTGCTGCTGCTAAGACTGCAGCCCGCAATGGGCTGGCAGGAGAGACTGGCTTGGAGGAGGAAGAGCAGGAGGAGGGGGATGAAGGAGGGGAGGAGGAGTCGGAGTCCCTGCAGCTACTCTCCGGGTCCTTAGAAGCAGCGTGCAGTTTGAAAGGCTCGGGAACGGACTGTCAGCCCGAGGAGGACCTAACGATACGATACGTCCAGTATGAGTCAGAGCTGCAGATGCCCGATATCATGAGACTGATCACCAAAGATCTGTCTGAACCCTACTCCATTTACACATATAGGTATTTTATCCACAACTGGCCACAACTTTGCTTTTTGGTAAGTGCCGGAGGGAGCAGGGTGAGGGGCAGGAGTTGGGAGTGGCTTGGGGCTGGGGAGGACGGGGATGGAAGGGTTGGCGTTTGTGGAAATACTTTTTAATCATCTTTCTGTGGGTAAGGCCGAGCTTTTTTGGGAATACCTGTCCCCTTGTGACCCGTGCAGGTACAAGTAAAGCACGTGGCCGAAGTTTTGCATTTGTTAACACGTGTTTTAAATGGTGGGGAAAGGGTTTGAGCACAGGGCTAGGATCCAAGAATTCAGGGCTTCTAATCTTGGTTTTGACATTGGCTTTTGTGACCTTTGGTAGCTCATTTTATGATTCTGTCTCAGTTCCTGGGCTTGGATTTAAAAAAGAAAGTACTTAGTCCACTAATGCCTTGTAACTGCTTGCTAATTCTTGCACAATGGTTTTAAAATTGACTGAAGCAGGGCTGGCACATAAATGTTAAGTGATAGGTGGAGAGGCACTGTGAAAGGTTTAGCAGACTTTTTGATCTGTGAGCTTACTTTGACAAAGACAAGTCCAACTGTGTTGCTTTTACAGGTGTGAGAGTGCTCGCAGCACGCAGGAATGCTCACGTTGGCTCCCTGCACTAACAGCATATTTAGTGTTGTATTCTTCCCAGTGCACTGTTGAAAGGCTGGTTTAGCTGCCTCCCTGCCTTCCTAAATGTTTAGCACTTTCTGTGTCTCAGTTGCATGCTTTTACGATGAAAATGCATCCACAGGTAAATGAAAGTGAGTAGAAGCTGGCCTGAGGAGTGCATGTGCATAGTAAGGGCTTAGCTGTGCTCGATTTACTCATAGCAACAGTCCCAGCTGCAAAACAGAGCGTTTAGGGGAGTTTGTGGCACTTCCTTGCTAAAGAAAATGATGATTTCTTGTCTCTTGATGTTTTAATGAAGGCTGGACACCCCTCTGAAAGGTCTGATTTAGCCAGAGCCAAGGCACCCTTCAGTTCAGGGGTATCTCTGAAGTTTTGATGGAATACGAGCACAAGAGGTGAGGCTAGTGGAGCCCATCTGGCCTTCAACTTCCTGAATGCTCCTGGTTTAGGATCTGCTAGAATTTATAGCAGGATTGGTATGGTTTGTAGGAGGATTTTCAGAACTGTGCCCCTTAAAACCCTGCAGAGGGAATACAGTAGGATTACAGGAAGTTGAGCAAAGCAAAATGTTGACCTTCTGGAACAAAACAGAATATGGGAATATTGGAGAGCATTGTTGGATGCAAAGTCATGTTTGCCATTACAAGGATGCTGATCAGAGCACAGTGATGTTCAAACACTGAGCTCTGCCTGTGACAGATTTACCTCACACTGAGAGTAAAATACTCAAGAATTACAAAAGTCCATCCTTTGAGCATCAGGCGCAGCACTGGTGATGCCAATGCAACGCTGGATACGCTTAGATCATAATACATTTGTTTAGATTTTCACTCATTATGGGTTTTTTTTGTCAGGGAATAACTGGAGAATTTTGTTGTGAGAAGAGCAGTGACAAGTTGTTTGACAGAAAACTAAAACAGATGATTTCTAATAAGTGCATTTAAAGAGTAAGATATCACTCAAAAGAAAGAAAGCTTATTTTGTAGTGACAGCTTCATTTTTTGATAGCCCTGAAGAATCAACAAAACTTTTCTTGAACTCAATGCATTTGCCATTTTTTTTTAGAAAGGTGAAACAATGTAAAGTACATAAAAGTGTAGAGAATAATACATGGCTGTGAATGTCTAAAGCCAGCAAATTATCTGCTTAATAATTTGAAGGTCTTGCAGCATACTGAGTCAAATTCATGTGTGGGGAGGTTGGGGTTTTTTGTGACTGGTTTTAATGTTTTTGAGGTTTATTTCTTAGAGGTCGTCTTGAAAATTTTCTGATCTATAAAATATAATTTGTTCCTGCAGTTAATGGACTCCTGAACTACTTCTCTCCAATAAATAGCTTTAAAATATTTATCTTCAGTCAGGGACTGCATATTTCAATTAGCAAGAATTGTCAGGATGGTGAGCCTGAAGCTCAGTGCCTGATCTCACAGAATCATTTGATTTAATGCATTGTGGCCCCACACCCTGCTGGTTTCAGGTTTTGGCTGGGTTTTGAGTGTTTTGGGAAGAGGGGTTAGCCTGTGATTTGATTGTATTTGGAAAAAGATCTGTAAGGCTTCAGCCAATTCCTTTGCTGAATTTCACCATCACCTTTTGAAAACTCCTCCAGAGCACATTCACCTGTTTTCCCTGTGCCCTGTCATGGCACCTTTGCTTTCCTCTCCCTGTGAGGGGAAAAGACTGACACCACTGAAATGTAAGGTGGGATGTGTATTTTCCCTAAACAAACAGCACTTGGTGAATCATCTAAACCATAATTTCCCTATTCTGACGATGCAAAGCTAATTTCTGGGGACATTATTAACTTTATTGCATGGATCTGAAACTTGCTGAATTTTGGCTTGGCCTTCCCAAGCTGCCCAGTTGCTCTAAGGGCTGGTGCTTAAAACAACTCCCTCTCTTCAACTCCCTCTTCCTGCCTTGTGCCAGCCCCTGTGTTCCTGTGATTTTGGGAGCCAAGTTACCCCTCTGACCAGCTTTTACTTGTAAATGTGTGTGTATTTAGCTGTTTTAGGGTGATGCTCTGTTGGTTTAGAGCTCCAGATCTCTTCCTGCAGGATGTCCCAGGTGCAGGAGGAGAGGTGGGAGTGCACAGCTGGAGGGAAGGCAGAGACCAGCCCTGAATGGTCAGTAGTGACCACAGTTTTGCAGGCTCAGACCACTTCCTAACTGTACACCCAAAGAAGAAGTTAATATTCACTTCAAAAGGACCTGGAGATACTGAAAGTCTTAAAACCCTGTTGAATTCAATATCTAATTTATCCACATAATTGCTATCCTGACTTTAGGGGTAGCAGCTTGGAAATACTGCTCAGTGCTGAGGTGTCCCACTGCAGCAGTATCTGGTCTGTGGCAAGGTAATAATGACATTTTCCTCCATAAACTTCCAGTGGAAGGTGTCCCTGTCCATGGCAGGGGGTTGAACTAGATGATCTTTAAGGTCTTTTCCAACCCAAACCATTCTGGGACTCTGTAAAACTCCAGCTGTCTGTTCCAACTCATGTTTTGCCTGTCTTCAGAAGAGCAGCTTTGCACTGTCTGTTAGGTGTGGGTGCCCAGTAAATGTCTGGTTTTTGCTTATTCTCAGAAGCTCTGTCAGCCCAGTTTCTCCTCAAATACCCACTCCTCTGTCAAAGAATGACAGGGGCAAGGGGCATCTTGTGTTTCATGGGAGGTATTTTTAAGCAATGTTACATCTTTGTCCGCAGATGGATTCGAAATGCATTTTCAACGTTGTAGCTTTCTTTTAAAGTGGTTTTGAAGCTTCTAGTCTTAGCAGTGCTAAAGTTCTGAAGCTTGCATTTCAGACTGATAAATAAAATATTTTAGAAAATTGTTTTCAAAATCCTTTAGCGTGGGAGAGGTGAGCTTAGGAAACCTTGCTCTGTGCCAGAGTTTGGGTAAGACAGAATGTAATAAAAGGCTGAGTGTTGTAACCTCTCATGTAATTCACTGTACCATTCAGCTGCCTTTTAAGAAAAATCTAGAAAATCTATGCTTTTATTGGGTTCTTAACTTTGCCACTAGCTATAGCAGCATTTATAATTTAAACTTTCACAAGTTTAAAAATAACCTATTAATTCCATGTAAGTGGTTTTAAATGTGTTGTAAATCCTAAATGACTGCAGTTAAGTCTTGTTTTATACTAATGCTTTGCATTTTTTTAAATTGGATTTGATTCAAGAGTCTTAGTGTGTTGAAATTAAGATTTGTAAGGCATCATCCCTGTTCTTCACTTGTGGAAAACCTGGGGCTTAAAAAGGAAGAACCAGAAGAGTCAGGAGGTTGTCTGAGAAGTCTTCCTGGCCTTGTGGCAGATGTAGGAAGAAGTTTTGTAGGAGAATTTGCAAACTTTATATTCCAGTTTGTTTTTTGGGAGTGATCTCACTTTCACACAGTCTCTCCCTGTGGAAACTGAAGTCCCTGCAGCACCTGAGCAGGTGACAGCAGCCAGGGCAGTAATTCCAGGGGTGATCCTCACACAGGGGGGAATTGCTGCTGTCCAGGTTCAGGGAGGTGGTGATTTGCCAGGTCCTGGGGAGAGCTGTGGCTGAGGTGGCCCTGTGAGGTTAAAACCATTACCCTGAGTGTATCCTCTAATGGCATTTGGTAACTTGATCCCTAAATGGGAGCCAGCTCCTACCCAGCTGTGCCTGGGATAGTTGGGATGGACTTTGGTGCAGGTGTGAAAGGAAAAATGCAGTGGAGCAGTGCAGGTTCTGCTGGGTTTGAATTGCAGAATATTTCCCTTTTGGGGCTAGTTGGCTGCTTTAATCTGCTTTAAACAAAACTCACAGGATCTGGATATTAAATGCATACTCAGACTGTGGCTGACAGACATAATGCCATCTTTGATAATGAAATTAATACAAATTGATTAATTCTATGAAAAATAATGTTCTTGCTGATTTACAGACATTTCTCTACTAGCTCTTCCAGTATATTAAAATCTGGTTTGTTTTAAGCATTTAAACTTATTCATAGGAACAAAGATGATGCAAATATTGGATTTGGATTCATGTATGTTAATCCTGCTACTAATAACTTACTATTGGAGTAAATCTTGTAGTACTCTGTGGAGTTTATAACATATATAGTGATTTAGGCTGAATTCTGTTTGTAGAAAATTGCATGTTTAAAAGTACTCTTGTATACCTGAAAGGAAAATTTGGCCCATGATTATCTTTTCCTAAATGATGTTGTGTGGGAGCTACTTTTCTTCCCTCCTCACAACTCTCCCTATTTCAGTCTGGGTTTTTTTTATTCACAGAGTTTAACTTTCTCCAGGAAATTAAATTGTAAAATTGTGCATCATTTTGGTTTAGGTTCATTTCCAGCTTTAGATAAGGTTGGAAAGAAGGAGAAAGGAGAGGAAAGGCAACAAAAACCCCTCTAAATGAGGTAGAAATGCATCACTCCCTTTGTGAGTGGAACAGCTGTAGATTAACTGCCAGACTTACCTGCCTAAAGACAGAGAAATAGATTTAAGGGTTTGGAGAACTGGTAACAGTCATTCTTTATTCAGCTCTCTGGCAGCAGTGGTAAAACCAGTGGGTATTTGCTTCTTTGATCACTGAAACAAAATTCTTTTCTGTTCATTTAGCATTTTAAATATATGATTCATGAATATAACTTTGCTAAAAAGTGCCCTGGACAAGAAAGAGCTCAGATATGAAATTTCTAGCTTGTCACTACTCCTGAAACATGTAAAAAAAATTATATATAAAAATATCTTAAAAATTCTCCACATAACTGTTAGGATCAACAGTTTGCACGTGTTCACTCCAGGGCAAAGCACAACTACAACATGCTAGTTTGTGGTGTGCTTTTTTTTTTTAGCGAGGGATAAGATTACATCGAGGTACTCTGCATAATTATAGCAATGTTCTGAGCAGTTTGTCTGATGATACTCTTTATTTAACTCCCTGCTTTTCTCAGGTCTGAGCTGAGATACAGAACTTGCTTTGAACTGAACCTTTGCATGCACAGCTCCTCTTTTCCGTGGAATAACCTGTGTTTTGGAACAAATGAAAGATTGCTTAGAGGCTCTGTGTTTCAGTCCAGTTAGATCATGCTACAGTTTTTGTTTGTTATTTTAAAAACCACTTGTTAGATTGTTCAGGGTTGTTCTTGGATACTGCTGAAATGTGTTTTCCTGCCAAATAAAAACTTAGCAATAGTTATATTTGCTTCAGCTACATTAGAAATGGGATTATAATCATGCTGTATCACAGGGCTTTGGAACTGCAGCTTGTACTTTTTTTGGCTGCTTCATTTCACCTTTGCTGCAGCTCCTGGTTAAAAGCTGACTTGGTTAATAACCCCCATCCAGGTGGAGATGCTCAAAGATTTGATTCTTTTTGGGGTGAAGAGACTGTGCCTGCAGTATGACCTGCAGGAAGGGATCTTCTCTCCAAGGAGCTTTGGCCTCCAAGCTGTGCACAAGGGTTCAGGTGGTTGAGTTTATACCACAGACTGTGGAGCAGTGAGCTCTGGCTTCACAGGTGGCTGCTCTGAGGCCTGGCAGTGCTGGCTCTAGCAAGTCCTTTTCATTTGCCATGTCTTAGAGTTGTAAATTTGGATTATCCACAGCTCTTGTGGCAGCACATGCTCGTGCCAATCATGTGCTGTGGTCCTGGTTTAGCTGCTGCACTCGAGCCCAAGGCTGGTCCTCCCTGCAGCTCTGTCACAAGCCATATGTAAAATTAGGAGTTTCTTTTTATCTCTGCCCATCTTTCCTGAGTGCCCAGGAATTTGTTTTCCCCTTGGATGCTGTCCCACTCTGCAGCATTACTGAGTTCTACTGCTGCAGGTTATAATGTCATAATCCCTTGTGCTGCCTAATCCCTCACTTAACATCACTCAGTTTTCCTTTCTCTCATGGTGAAGTTTTGGTGAACATAGTGGGTGTGCAAGTGGTTTGCTGAGTGTTTGGGGAGGAGTTGGGTCCTTTCCTTTTGGGGTTTTTCTTGTTCATATTTCAGGATGCCTACGTCTCCTTGACCACGGTTACTGTGACAATGCCACTGGGATTAACTGCCAGTGCTCTTAACAAACGAAATCCCCCAATAGTTAACATGTGTGAAATTAACTGTGCCTTTTTGTTTGTTCTCTGGGTGTCATGTGACTGAAAACGACAGTGTCTAAAGATTAAATGCAGCAACACTTTCCTCTGATCCTTTGTGGCCTTGACATTAAAACCAGACAAAAATTAAGCATGTTATCTAGCACAGCCCTTATACAGGAAAATTCAGATCACTATAAAACAGGAATGGACATTTTTCCTCTGCAGAAGCCCATATGAAATGGTAATTTATGCCTTAACCTGGTCTTTTATTTTATTTATTTATTTTCCCTTTTTAATCACACATGTTCTTACCTGTAGACTTTGTGAAATGATAATGTGGTTCTCTCCTGGAGTAATTCATTGGTTAATTGTCCTGGAACTTTATTGGAATGTAATAAAGCAATTAAGTCTTTTAATCTTAGTAATACTTTTGGAGACACTTTTAAAATTTACTTCATTACCTTTTCATAGCTTTATACAAACAAATTCTGTGGGGCTCTTTCACTTGAAAAATGACCTGTTTTGCTGCTTTTGGTAGCCCTGTGGATCCCAAACTGAGAATTCCATGCGTGTATGTTTTCTTTAAGGCCATGGTAGGTGAGGAGTGTGTAGGTGCCATCGTCTGCAAGCTGGATATGCACAAAAAGATGTTCCGCAGAGGTTATATAGCCATGTTAGCAGTGGATTCCAAATACAGAAGAAAAGGAATTGGTAAGAATAGCCTTTTTTTTTTCTTCTTTCTTCTTGAAATCCTCTCTAGCTGGGATAACTGTAGCTGTCATAAAGATTTAAGCTGAACTGAAGTTGAGGATGTGGTGCTTTGTGTGTCATCCTCGCCTTACTCAACCACACAGGCTCCCCAGTGGATTTTCTGATTTTGTTCAAATAACTTGAAATGCCCTGTGAGGTTCACACCTGGGATCTGATAAGGCAAAAAGAAAGGCAGGCAGCAGCCCCTTACCTCTACCTCTGCCAAATAACAGTGGGAACTGCTTTGTGGTTTTATGTGTGCCCTCATCGCTGTATTTCCATGTTGTGTTCAGGCTCCTTTTTTACAGTGAACTTATTCCCTGACTTCCCCCTATAAATTATGCATATATTACCCATCAGGGAGAATGTATGGAGCTCATTATTGTATTAATCAGGGAAGAAAAATAGCTGTGTATTGTTACTTGAGTGATTGAAATGGAGATCTGTTTTGTTGGGAAGGTACGTGGTAAAGAAATCACTCTTGGCAGGGAGTTTGCCCTTTCTCATTAATCAGTTTTGCCCTGGTGAAGGGATTTTCATTCTAACTCCAGTTAGCCAAGTTGGCTTAATTAAATATCTCTTCTTATGGAACTTAATTTTTTCATGCTGGTTATTGTGAAATTACATTATGTAAGGTATTTTTAACCAAATGTAGACGTCAGCTCCAAAGCTTAGAGCTGTGCTTCACCACTCATCCACACTGAACAGCTCATGCTTCTGTGATTAAAGACAGAAAATTACTTGCAATCAAAAAATACAGTGATCCATTGCAGAATGTATCATTGTGTTTGCTTTCTTCCAGAAAAAACCCTCCAAAAAAACACATTACCACGACTGTTCAAGCATGTGCAGATTTTTTCTTTCCCCAGTGCAATTCAAAAGCCATTGTTGGTTTCTGTAGTGGAGCAGAGGAAGAGGATACTGAGAAATCACTGTCTCTCCTTTCCATTTAGCTGAGTCATGAAGGAGTCTGCCATAATTTAATTGCAGGTGCTTGGATTCAGAAGTAAATAAGAGCTAATGCTGTTATTATGAAGATCACTGCTAGACTTTTCCTTCACTTTAGTCGGTGGTTAAATTAGAATTATATACATAGAATTTATCTTTAAAGCCTTGCTAACTTAACATCATATCTCTTGGCTTTTTCCTACATTTGCCACCTTGCTGTTTCTCAAAGTGTGCTGTTAATCTGAAGATCTGCTTTAAATGTAGAACAGTTTGATCATCATATTCAGTGAAAATCTTACTTGATTAAAGTTTTGAGAATGTATTAAAACATTCTGTAGATACCTTGGGGTTTTTTTTCCTTTTCCATAGCTTTCTTATGGAAGTGAGATTCATGCAATTTCACTGAACAGCAGTTTTTTCCACTAGTAACTTTGAAATCAACTTTCAATTTCACCCCAATTCTACTGACAGGTAGGGATATTACATTTGTAGAACTGTTGTGAAATAGATGAAAAATAATGATTAAAAAATTAAGCTAATGCTTGACTGAGGGGAAGGGATGGGCTTTGAGAATATTAATAGATACTAGCAAACCCAAATGGGAATGAGCCATAAAAACAGTGGTTTCATAAGTTCTGTTACTAATACAAGTATTTGTTTTAGTAAGAGGAAATTCCCATGGAAGATGAATGTCCTTCAAGTACATGCCAGCAGATTTTGACTTTAAATGCAACAAAAAGGAATGAATCACATCTTGGAAGGCTATATTTAACACCATGTTGAGCAGAGCAGCCAGTTTCTAATATCCTTGTGTTACAAGAATCTTGCACTTCAGCTGAGTCTCTGGATAACTTCACAGATTATTTTAGTGTTCAAACTTGAGACTGCAGCTTGACTGCAACTCCTTGTTTTTCTTTGCTCCCTCCTTTCCCCAGGTGTCATGTCATGTAGGTAGCACACATTAGTCATATATAAACTGGCATTTTTGTTTTGCACTGCAACTCTGACACTTACTGAAATCTGTGTTTCAGGTACAAACTTGGTTAAGAAAGCTATTTATGCTATGGTTGAAGGAGATTGTGATGAGGTAAGATTTTATAATCAAAACTTTCATAATATAAATGGTTTGCACTCTCTTGTATGTGGATTCATTTCACAGGTTTTTCTTCTCCAGGACTTTTTTTAGGTGGGAAATAAGTTGGTAAGAAGCTCCTTTATAATAAAAGAGAAAACAACCTCTAAAAAAAGTATGGCACAAATAGGAGATGAACTTTCTAAATTTGTCCTAAGTGCTGAAATTCAGTAATTTACATTGTGAAGCTGCCTCAGCCTTCACTCAGGCCCATTTTCCTGCAAGGGCCCCATTTGAGGTGCAGCTGAGCAGCGGGCAGAGCATGTCCTGTGTGGCCCTGCCATCCCTTCAGAGTACACCCAGGCACAGAACAGTGTGTGCTGTGCTGCTGCAGAATGTGGATTTATCACAGGCACTCATCAGCCTGTTGTGACACTGCACAGAGCAGGGCTGCAGTGGGTTAGCTCAGACACACAGACCTGCAGGGAGAGTGACTGAACCACTTCCCTACAAGCTGGTACTCTTTCACCAGATTACAGTTCCTGCTTTCTTTAAAAATATAAATATGTACACAAAACAACTCTATTGTTGTGTGCCTTGTTTAACTTGTGAGGAGCTCTCCCTGCATCCATCCATCCATCCATCCATCCTCCCATCCATCCATCCATCCATCCATCCATCCATCCTCCCATCCTCTTACCCAGGTTATCTGTCCCTTTAACTTCCAGCTCCTTGGCACAGTGCACTTGTTCCTGATAAGTGAGCACTGTCATTTCAGTGTGTCATAGTTAATGAGCCTTTGATCTCTCTGTTATCTCACTTCAGCTGCTCCCTCCATTGTCCCACTGCTCCTTCCATTGTCCCACTGCCCCTGGGGAAGTTTCTTATGCAAAGCTACAATTGGTGTCACAGGGCTTTTGGCAAACACTCCAGTTTATTTTCCACTTGTTGTGTTTCTCCTCTGGCAGCATCCCTGCCTGTGCTCTGGCTTCATTCATTGGGAGATTTATTCTTCCCCTCAGATCCCTTCATGCCTCTGCTTGCTGCTGTCTTCTTCCCCCTCACCTTCTAATTTATGTTGTAGTTGGGCACTACAGTGCAGCCTGTAATTCTTTTAAGTTCTTTCTTTGGGCTTCTTGCTTCTATCCTGGTTTCTAAAATGCTTTCCTCTAATCTCCTTTACTACTTGTCTACACTGAGCTAATCAAGGAGGGATTGGTTGGTTTGTTCTCCCCATTGCTTTCCACTATGGTCTTGAGTTGATTTCCCATTTCTAGACTAGTCAAGATTTTTTTAAAATTGCAAAATACTTGAGGATCAGGGTTACAGAGTTCACACCAGAGCTGCAGAAGTGAGATGCAGAGAAGGGAAGTGAATTATCCACTGTTATTAGAGAGTCAGGAGTAGAACTGGATGTTTCTACTGAAGCTCTGAGTTGCAGTAATTACTGTGTAATTTCTGAATGTCTGTGTGCTACTCCTCATGTAAATTCATTTTTAGATTGGACTATCTAGCAGGTGACCTCTAACAGTAACCTCTTCTGTGTCTTTTTCCTCTACCACTGTCATATTAATCCAAGATCCCTTTTTGCTGGCATTTTATCTCCATAAACATGAAATAAATGTGATAAGGCTTGCAGGTCTGCAGTGAGGTCTCATTAAGTGTTAGTCACAGATTTTCCTCTCTGGTGCTGTATAAATGCTTTGGACCAGGGGCAGAGGGCATTGCTCAGATTCTGTCTCTATTCAAAGGCACTACAATTCAGACTCCTTGAATTGTGTGCTGGATGGGGCCAGCCATGGTTTTGGAGCTGCTGTTTGTAGAATGATGATTCCAAACACATCCCCTGATTTTTGGGGGCTTTTGCACCAGCTGAGTCTTGTGCTGGCACTAAATTTTGGACTGGGAGTCCTTTAGGGAGCATGGAATACAAGCAGAGTATTTTACTGATTATTTTTCTGCACCATCAACTGAGGCACACCCACACTTATTTTTATTTATGTTATTCTTTTCCACATATAGGTTATCCACAACCAAACAGCCAATGTTTTCATGTTTGTTTTTTCCTTTGCCACCAAGTAGGTTTCTTCCACATACTCAAAATGGTGTAAAATAAAGAGGTTATGTGGTGCAGTGCTGAGTTTTGAGTCAGACCAGAATCTGAAAAATCTAACTAGACACCCATGAAAAGCTCTGCCCAACTCTTGGGTCTCACCAGTTTTCACAGCAGTTGTCAGGAGATCAGTTTCTGATTAATTGATGCTTAAAGCTCATCAAACACAAAGTGGTGCATCATAATAATTTGTCTGTGTGAGGCATAGAAATAGTTTAATCATCCCTGCAGCTTTTTAAGGTATTTTTCTACATCTTTGAATAAAATCAGAATCCTGATGAAAATAAAAAGATACTGCTTTTTGAGATAAGATGGAGTGCAATTAAAAGCAAAATGCTATTTTCTGAAACTTGCTTGGAATAGGATTAAAAACATGAATATGCAGCTGTGGGTGTCGTGAAAAATTTCCAAAGGCTGCTTGGAAACTCTTCCCTTCAATCTAATTATGGAATAGATGCAGTAAATAGACTTAATTTTAATAATTTGTGGCATATAATCTGATAAATGCCTCACTCAGTGTGTTGCTTTTCAAAGTATCACAGATTTGGCTTTGGAGGTACCAGTGTTGAGTCCTGAGAAACAAAGGATTTATACAACACCACAGATGAAAATCTTGACAAATCACAGCTGATAGGTGGCATTTCAAAGCCTGCTGCAATGGTCTGGTGTTTAAGGACATTTTTTTCCCCTGGAGGCTGTTTTAGTGGGAATAAACCAGGGCAGGCCTATGGAATGAGTGGGTTACAGTGGTCAGCACCCTGCCTGAGAGGCAGAGTCTTCCTCAGGGGTGTGGAAGATTTTCTCTGGGAAAGCTGGGGAGGTGAATAGAGTGGAATGGAATCTGTGTGCAGGGGAGGAGCTGGCCATGGAGCTGGCCATGGCCTACATTAGAATAGAAACCAGGGAAGTGATCTGCTGTTGGGGGTGGGTGCTTGAACCAGAAATAACCTTCAGGCCTGGAGAAAATACTCACACAGCAGCTTCCAGCTGGAGTGTCTGCATATAACATTACAAAACTTAGGCATCTCTGATTAATTTTTTTTTTACCTTTGTGACTTTTTAAAAATATTTGATGCTCATGAATTCTGATATTTGGGGTAGTGAACTGTACTAGGCTGAGTTTCTAGTGGGTCACAGTGATTTAGGATAACTCTGGGCTGGTTGCATAGAAAAGGGGAATTATGGAAATAAATCAGGTGAAGGTGAGTAGTTCTACTTTCAGCTCCAAAGTTTTGGAAATATTTTTCTTCCAGTTTAAAAGAGAAAAGCATGTGCTGACTGCAGCAAGGTGGGTGTCTGGCTGCTTTTTGTACTGTTTTTGCTGGCAAGCAATTTCCCACAACTCTACAGCTGAAGGCCATCCTGTGGAACTGTTACATCCCTTAATTACAATTGGAAAGGAGGAGTTGTTCATATGCAGGTTTTCCATCTGTAACAAATGACTGAGGAATCTGCATGCAATCCATGCACTTGGTGTTACTGAAATAATATTTCAGTCATATGAAGTGAATGGATTGGTAACTAATGAAAATAAGACTCCAGTAATGGGACTTCAAAAACCCTTTTTAAGCAAAAATGTAGAACATGAAAGGGAACCACAGATTTTCATGAGACTTCCCATTAGAACTTCAGGGTGATTTAGAGTGGGGTTTCTGCCCACACTATATGTGTGTCATTTTAATTCAGCACCACACTAGTAAAAATGAAATGTGCATTTTTATGGAATCCTGTTTGAAATCATTACATTGCTGATATTTTTAGTTTCTCCCTAATCTACAAAACATAAAAAGTATGAACTTTAGATTTTGGGTGATGCCTGTCTTTAAAAGTTAAGGCAGTTAAATTGATTAAGGACACTGGACGAGCCCTCATAACTTGAGTCTGATGATCTGTCAGACTTAAAAGTAAGAATAGCAGCCTCCTCTGAGTGCTGAGAGGACGTTCTTAATTTGGCTGTATCCATTCTATTACTTGGCTTTTAAACTTGAGTTCCTTCAGAGTTTGAGCTGAAGAAGCAAGAGGGCTTGACCACTCCATTTGGCTTCAGTTCAGGAATAAATTAAAGGTGTGAAAATACAGCAACAAGGAACATTGCACTCCACTCTTAATATAGATATCTTTTTGCTTCTAAACCCAGTTAATATTAGAGTTGAGCTAAAATGTTTGGTTTATGAAATTTAAGATAAAAGAGAATGTCACAACCTTCAGAAAGTTGCAACTTGAGCAGAAAACACTGTTAAATCTAATCAGAGCTTTGCTGCCCTTCAGGGGAGGTGTAGCTGTGTTATCAGAGGATTTAACAGGCATATGTTACAACAAAATCGACCCACAAGAGCAGAAATAAATGTAACAATTGAGGGTTTGGAGCTTGATTGAAAAGCTCACACAGGAAGAGATGCGTTCTTCACCAAAGGAAGCTAATGAAATCTGAATAAAATATGCCTGTGTTTCCTTTTCAGATAACAGAAACATGGCCTCAGCTGCAGTATGTTGAGATCAGGGAATTACTTTTCATTGTGCTGAGGCTTCCTTAGAAATACCAGAGCAAATCTCTTGCATTTGCTTTCAAGATGAGCATTCACTTAGGTAGTGGGATTCCAAAAAACCTGTATTTCAACATTTAACCACTCCCTTCAGCTCAATCACCTGCAGTGCTGGAAGTGTTTTAGCATTGCCAGGTGTTGGTGCTTGCAGTTGAATAGAGAGTTGTTACATCACGGTGCCAGGTTACTGAACCTTTGAGAGAGTGAATGAATGCCCTTCATAGCTGAGAGTTCAAATAAATAATCCTCTGCACAGGTCAGATTCCTGCTTTGGCTTCAGTGTTTTGTTTAAATTGGAATTAAGGAGTTGTACAATGTGTAGAAAATACCCTTCTCCAGCAAAATGATGGTGCTTCCATAATTTCTTACAGATGAATAGTTACCCATTTTAATGGATGAAGGATGTTAGGAGTTCTCCAGTTCCCACAGGACTTACTAGTAATGTTCTGGGAAGTGCCAAACAGAGAAATTCAATCTCTCAATCTTGTCACAAAACTAAGAATTGAATTAGGCTGTCTTAAGTGTGCAGCTACAGCACTGCCCTGCTGTAATTTAAGAACTCTGATGATTAATATTTCAATGTGTGACTCTTAGTTCGTTTTTTTAAAACTAACTGTTTCCAAGTCTTATATTGTTCATTGGGTTGTTATCCCCAGCTTCATTGTTCTTTCAATGTCCTTACACTGAGAAACACAGGTGGGATTTCCCATTGGAATGTAGCAGCCAGTGGTTAGACTGGTCACCTCCAATAAGATTTAAAAATCCTTTTAATGCATTTATTTGACTCAAGTTTCAGGCCACTCTGACCACTGGCTGCCTCCCCCTTTCACACTGGCCTAGCCACTCCTCAGACTGCAGAAAACAAACCCTGTGGAGAGAAAAAGGAAAGGTTTTCTGCCAGGTGGCTTTGGAAGGAGCTCAGGAACCAGCCTCGAGAGGTGGCAGGAGAGGCCAGGGAAAAGGGAGTTGGAACGTGTGCCTGAAGGAGGGGAGGCCACAGAAGCCACAGAGCAGATGGACTTTACCTGCTCTACAAATCCAGGCTGGTATTTTGGTCCTGTGTTTTCATTCTATGGTCTTTCTACAGTGACCATCAGTTGCTCTTTAATATGTGGATATTCACTATCAGGGGTGTATGGAGCCCAAACCTTGTTAGTTCAGCCCCTGTTCTTGCTAATAGCAGAACCTTCAATAATTGAGTTGAGCACCAGTCAAGAGGCAGAGTGAGTTTTTATTACATGGAGGCAATGCAGGGCTTGTCAGTTGTGGCAGAGCTCTGTCCAGTGCATGTGTAGAAAAGAGAGAGAGAAAGAATTCTGAAAAATTCTGAACTTTTTGTGATTAATGTCTTGTTAAGGCCAGTGTAGTTTTTTACCTGTGCTTGAGAATTCTGATACAATTTTGAGTCTAATGTGGACTACTCTTGGACTTGACTTTGGATGGTCTGAGTTATTTCTGACAGGTCTTTATGCAACTGGGATCTTACCAACAGAGGGGGAAAAATATGGAAAACTCTGCTTATTCTTCTGGTGTGCACTGCGATTTGGGTTTAGGGTATTTGCTGGTACCCAAATTGGATCAGACTCAGAGCAGCCTGGGATAGTGGAAGGTGTCCTTGCCCATGGCAGCAGGGGACTGGAACTGGATGATCTTGAAGGTGCTTTCCAACTTAGACCACTGTGTGTGATTCTTGTGCTGAGCAAAAATATTCACTGCAAATGTTGGGTCTGACAGCTGGTGTCAATTCAGAGCTTTTATCTACATCTAACTCCAAGGAATCAGGGGTCAAAGATATTAAATCATTAAATCCTCATGTGCCAAGGTCTTGTGACATGCAGAAGTTCAGCTACTCACTCAAAAGATGTTTTGGACCCTAACCTGTTTGGTAGCTTGGGTTTTGGGGGAGGCTGTTTGGGATTTGTTTGTTGATGTGGTTTTTTACCCTTGTTATGAGGTGGTGAACTGAAATACTGTTTACAGCCAAGAATAAAATCTTGAATGTTGTTTACAATTACAGTTGTGGATGAAATGCTGTATTATATTTTTTTTTAATGTGGAAGTGGATGCTTAATGTGGAAATATTGCTTAATTAAGTAAAGATAAGAAGAAATGAATTCCATTCATTGCTAACAACCATACCTTTAAATAAAACCATTGGAATTGGTTCAGCAATTGTGTACTGCCGACTAACATGACACGCTTTTTTTTTCTTTCTTTCTTTTCTCCCTTAAAGGTTGTATTGGAAACAGAAATCACAAATAAGTCTGCTTTGAAACTTTATGAAAACCTTGGTTTTGTGCGAGACAAGAGGCTGTTCAGATACTATTTAAATGGAGTGGATGCACTGCGTCTGAAACTGTGGCTGCGTTAGGAGACCCCGTCCCAGCCAGCAAGCGACGTCCCAGCAGCGCAGAGTTGTCCTTTGCATGCAATGCAATTTGTCCCAAATTGCTTTGCAAGGTGGACTTTTAGTACTTTCCATGCAGCTCTTAAACCTGTCAGTGTCCCCATTGAGTGTCGCACACATTCGTTGCACTTTGGCATGGCGCATTTGTTCCGAATTAAAGCCGATTGTCTCAGACTCCGAGTCCTTTTGGTACCAGCCAGATGTGCCAGGTGATAGCCAAGATATGTTCATTCATTTGCAAGTCTGCTGACTCTTTAGGACATCCACACAGTGAACGTTTTAGCAGAGAAAACCTGGATGGGAACGCCGCTTTTGGTTCCCGAAAATTCAAAATAAAGCCAATGTAGATTGTAAAATTCTATAAGTATACTAACATTTCATACAAAAATTGCCATAGTTTTCTGGGGAAGAAGAAGAAGAAAAAGAAAAAAAAGGCTTCAATTTTAGGTTTTATTTTTCAATATTGAATTTTTCCATTCTTAAATATTGGTACCTCAGTGATTAGTGAATGAAAAAATGTATTGTAGGGTGGGGTGTGTGTTACAACGAGTAACCATTAAATTGCGTCTGCCAGTGCCTGTATAGATAAGTATATTTGTCTTCACCTCTAAGTTTGGAGTGCATGCTTTTATTCTTTTACTTTCTTCAGTTGTCTTTGCAAGGAAAAAAAAAAATCTGCTTTTATTTAAATTCTGGATTTGATAATAAATTATTTCAGATTTTTATAATTCGGATACTTCTCCCAAACAAGGGGTTGGAAGGCCCTTCTTATAGCAAGAAGTGTAAGCTATTTTGAAAACCTTGAGTAGCTGCTAAAAGAACCTGGTGGCACCAGTGAATCTCTGCTGGGTTTGGATGCACTTTTGTCATTAAAAGAGTGAGGGACTTCTTTTAAAAGAAGATATAGAAAATTAATGTAAATTGGTATGATTTTTATTTAATCAAAATTATTGCTAGAAGCGCTGAGAAACAGCTATTTTAAGATAGTTGGAACAATTTTTTTCAGATTCAGATTGCTTTGCTTCAGTGTTCTAAAATGCTTCAATCTTTGGTTCTTGGTCTTGGAAGTGAATTTCAAGGTGTATCATATTCATTTTCAGCTGCTCTCATTTTCTCAACTTACATGAGCTAAATTATTGGGGGATTTTTTTTCCCCTCTAAAATCAAAGCAGCGGGGAAGGAATTCTGTCTCTTTTTCTTGCATTCACTCTTGCTCTGTTTTTCTTTTTTTTTCTTTTCCTTTCTTTATTTGGGCTTACATAGGTTTTACCAATACCCATCATTTTTTTCAGTAATGACAGCGTTGAGGTTTTCTTGTTCCGTGTGATTCCATAGCCCAGGTCTATGAATCATTTGGGTTGGGTTTTTTGTTTTGTTTGTGGGGGGGTTTTTGGTTTTGGTTTTGTTTTGGTTTTTTGAAAGACAAGAATAAAGGTATTAGGTGACTTGTGGAAGCACCTCTGTAATCAGAGATCTCAGAGCGTTCAGAGTTGGAAGAGACCCACCAGGATCAAGTCCAGCTCTGAGGTGAATGGTCCTTACAGGGATCAAAAGGATGAACTCTCAGTGAATCCACTCTCATGGAACCGAGCGAATTCTCCAGATTTGCCTTACTACGCTTTTTTTTTTTTCCTTTTTAGGGTTTGGTTTGAGTCGTGGGGTTGGTTTTGGGTTTTTTTTTTTTATTTGTTTGTTTTCATTTTTGCTAATTACTGTACACTAAAAACAAAACCAACAAAACCCCTACCTCCAGTATCATTTGGAAAAGAGCCCTGTGCAGGAAAACTGGATTTGAGCAAAGCCACCTTTTGCACAGACCAAGCGCACATGGTGATGGACAATTCTTACCATGTACAAATCATGAGTTGTATTTGAAAATAAAGATTTTTAATGGAAGTTGGCCCTGCTGAGTTTTCTGCTTGTAGAGACACCATCTGTGCTGTCGAGGGGGTCTGTTCCCCTCAGTAAAGAAAACTCATCTTTAAAAGGGTGCCCAAGACAAAGTGTTGTAAGTGGGGTCTGTTACTCCCAGGACATGCTGGAGCTCAGCCTAAAGCCTGTGTGTAGCCACTGCTGCCTTGTGACACCATAAAACCTTGTTTTTCTGCCAGTATTTCTGGGTGGCTTTTCAGCAGTTTTGATCAGTGCTAAGACTTCGATGTTGGATTCAATCCCTTGAGTCAGGTTTCCCTCAGCTGTGGTCCAGGATGTAGGGGACTACCTTGGAGCTGGATCAGGAAGGTTTCAGACCTTGCAAGCAGCTGCTGGACTTGATTCACAAATTGCAAACTGGGCTGCCTTGTGTGTCTTGCTGGGGTTTCAGTCTGCAAAGCCAGACAGGCAAGTTTTCTATTGGTTAATATTTAAGCCGTGGGTGTCTTCGGATTCAAAAGCCGACTGGCAAGTGAGCTGAAATCCCTCCTCGCTGCCAAAATCATTCCTCTGGAGCAAACTTCAAATACAATCTGGTTGGTTATTGTAAGAAGTGGTTGCTGCCATGCCTGTGTTGAAAATACTGAGCAAAATAGGTGTAGATCTCCCTTTTTTTGTTTTTCAATTTGGCCTGAAGGGTTATGCCATGGCTGCTGTGTCACAGAGTTCACTGCAGGAGACACTGAGCTGCATGTGCTGGGTCCTGTCAAACAGATTTGTTCTCTGTGCTGCTTGGGATTAGGAAATCAAGTGGGAAGCCTTGAATTTGCATAGGTTTTCAAAAGGAATCTAGCAAGGAAAGGTTGGTTATTTCTCCTGTCTGTTGCTAAACACAGTTCTCTCCCCCTCGCCTTTTTGCATTGACAAATCTAACTAAGGAGTTGATTGCTTTTATATTTAAATTTGCCCAAATGTTGCTATTGGCTGACATGTCAGTCTGGATGTTTGCATTCATTATGTTGGTTTTTTTTAAGAAATGATCAGGTTCATCACCTTCAAGGCATCATCAGATTGGTGTTGCAGAGTATGTCACAAACTTTTTCAGGGCACTGCAAGACATTGCTACAACTCAGTGCTGTGTTGAAAAAACTTCAGGTCTTGTATAAACATTACAACCTGTGTTGGAGTTCAGGTATCAGGTGGGCATCTATGAAAATAGCAAGTGTATCTCAAAATACTGGACTGCTGTTTTGAGTGGATTATATTCTTCTGTCCCTTTATCCTTTTTGATGAGAACAAAACCAGTGGGGTTACGAAATGTACAAGTTGTCTAAATACAATGCAGTCAAATAAATGGTTACGTTGTTTATCTATTTCCTTTTCAACGGGAATGTTCTAATGCTTGTTTTGCTTGCTCTACAAAATACAAACACACACTTGCTCAAGGCCAGGCTGGATGGGGCTTGGAACAACCTGGTGCCCCTGCCCATGGCAGGGGTGGTCTTGAAGATCCCTTCCAACCCAAATCATTCTGGGATTCTGTGACAGAGAAATGGTGGGAAAATTTTTACAAGAGAAAACTGCCTATCATGGTTTGATTTAAAAACTGCCATGCCTGTGTCAGGGGCATGTTGAACATCATTTATCTGAACAGTGTCACAGCTGAACTGAAATGGGTCCTTTTTTATGGCTTTTAAGTCATGACTAACACAGACACTCTGGATTTTCCTGGGAGGTAAGGAGGGGGAGTTTCTTATTTTGGTTGCAAGTAAGCAAGAACTGAGAGCTGCTTGCAGCCCTTGCAATGCTGAGAACTCTTTCAAGCATACAGAGGAGTCCTGTATGTACTTAGAAAAAATGTACTTTTGAAATCCTCTCAAAGTACTTTCCATGTACTTTGAGCTTTATTCCATTTTATTTATCCCATTTTTGTCCAGGCTCCTAAAACCCTGGGGATTTGCCAGCAGTTGTGGCTGTGTGTGGTGTGCGGGTGACTGAGGGCTGTACCCAACCTGCCAGGAGCTCCAAGGCCTTTCTCCTTCCAGTTTGTTTGGATTCCTTACAGCTCCCAGTACCAAAGAGGAACTTTTCTACAAGGGCATGGAGTGACAGGACAAGAGGGAATGGCTTTAAACTGACAGAGGATGGATTTAGGTTGGAGATGAAGAAGAAATTCCTGACTGAGGGTGGTGAGGCCCTGCACAGGGTGCCCAGAGCAGCTGTGGCTGCCCCTGGATCCCTGGCAGTGTCCAAGGCCAGGCTGGACAGGGCTTGGAGCAGCCTGGGGCAGTGGAAGGTGTCCCTGCCCATGGCAGGGGTGGAATGAGATTGTCCCTTCTACCCCAAACCTTTCCATGATCCTGTTATTACAGTGAATATTCTCCAGCTGTTCAGCCCTTGCAGGTGGCTGGAGTCTGTAACCTCCAGGAGGGACACACAGATTTAAATTCCAGCTCTGCATCCACCACAGCTTCCATCCTGGATTTAAGAAATTATCTATCACAACCAAAACTGAACCCTGAGAGCATCAGCAAAAAATGGCCTAAACAGCTTCTTAACTTCTCTGAGAGGTGTTTTTCCTATTTTCTGAACCAGCTAGTGCTTTGATTTGGGGAATTTTCTCTTTAAAAATAAAGAAAACAAAAGCAGGAAAGGAAAATTACTTTCTGCTGAAGTGAATGCTTCTCTCCAGGTGTCAAAGACTGAGAGAAGGTGACAAAGAAGAGGTAGTGGCCAAAGATTGAATACAGGAGCTTGATAACAACTGGTTTTCTACTTTCTATCTGTAACAAGATGCCACCTGCTGCACCCTTTTTTTGTTTGTTTGTTTGTAAAATACCAGTTAAGAGGAAGGTTGAAAAAGTAGGTGACCAAGCAGCTTTGCTAAAGCAAGAAAGATTTATGCAATGAAGTGATTACTTATATGTAATAATAATAGTAATACTATAGACTTGTTGAATAACCTGAGTTGGAAGGGACCCATAAAGATTATTGTACTCCAACTCCTGGAAAAATACATATTATGTTATATTATATTATATTATATTATATTATATTATATTATATTATATTATATTATATTATATTATATTATATTATATTATATTATATTATATTATATTATATTATATTATATTATATTATATTATTTTTATATATTATTCAATTACATTGTATTACATTATAATATTATATTTATTATATATTTTACTATATTTATTATATTATATATATTTTATATACATATATAATAATATATTTAATATGATAAATAATATAATATAATATATAATTTATATTATTCATATATTTTATATAAATTATAAAATATCTAAAATAATATAAGTTATATATTATATTTTATATAGTATATATTTTATATATTTATTTTATAATACATATATAAAATTAATATAATAAATATATTATATTTATTATATCAATTTTACTATATTTATTATATTAGCTATTCAACCCCCTTCCAGACAGTACCCTGACAATCCCCGTCCATGTGAACACACTCCTTTCTATGAGTAATCTAGAGCACAGAGTTAATTGAATACTCTGGTGTTGCCACAGCTCCCTCCCAAGGGATGGAAAAGGCTCTTAGTCTAAATCAAAATGAGTCTTTAATATCAGCAAGAGCAAACAGAGGAGCCTTGCAGTTGGATGCACTTGGTGAAAGGAGCTGGTGTGTCACTCCTGAGCTGGGCTAAGTGTGCTCCAGCCCCATTGACTCTGAGCAGGAGGCTTTGCTGGAGGAGATAATTATATAAAGATGAGAACCAGCTGCTCTTCAGACAAATTAAGGATGTCCTTGTCCCTCATGTCCCCTCCCCGTGCTGGTCTGGGAGTCCTGCAGCTCTCCAGGAATGAAAAGCAGTTTCAGGCTCAGCCCTAATGAAGGGCTTGCACCGTCCGTGCCTCCTGCTGCTGGTCAGTGATAAAATTCACCACAAAACTGACTTTTTTCTTTTCTTTGCCACCCATTTTTTTACTCAGGCGACTTGATCCAAAAGCCTTTAGGTGTCCTCAAGTCTGAAATCTCTCCTGTGGCTGGCACAGGGCTGTGTTTCTTGCAGCAATAAACTGAGTGTTAAGGATGAGTGAGCCGGGCTGCCTGAAAATGTAAACAGCCTCAGAAAGTAAATAAATTAGGAAGTGGTTCAAGCCACAAATGGCATTGGAGCCTTTTCCTGCAAACGGCAGAGATTTTTATCTCACTATCTGAAAGTGACATTCAAAGAACTGCTCTCCTGGGATTGGAAAAGAAGTTCTTCATTACAGGAAACAGGTCTGGATATGATTAAAAAGCTAAAGTGTTCTCCTTGGTTTTTTTTTTTTTTTTTTTTGTTTTTTTTGTTTTGTTTTATTGAAGGGAAATTGAAAAATCTGCTGATCTCAGTGAAGCAGAGATTACTGCAGTGGCTCCATTTATAAACTGACAAATGGAATATGGAGCAGACTTTTACAGAGGTGCTGCCTTGCACTGGGCTCTATAATCTCAGTATTCTCACTCCCTCCTACTGTGTCAAAACAGGCCAAAAAGTACATTTATTGAAATGTCAAACTTCAATGTTCTGGCTCTGTCCTTGTTGGTAGAAAATAACTTTTCTATCTCTCCAACAGGAACTCTGTAGTTCTCTGTGAGATTGTTTTGCAGTTTACTGTGTGTTCTCAGAAGGTCCTTTGGAAGAAGTGCTCTCGGAAAACTCTCAGCCTCAAAATCCCAGGAACATTTTGAACCTACAGAAAGAGCCCTTTTGGTTTTTTTTTTCTCACAGATCCTGAGAGTGACTTCTCCTGTTTTTTCCTCACCAGCTGAAGAGCTTAATCCAAGTGTGGAAATAAAAATCAAATTCCAGAAAAATATTTTAAAATATCTTCTTAATGATCCACCCCTCTTCCTCTCCTGCTTGAGCTCTGCAAACCTTTTAGTTTCAGGCTGTTCTAACACTCAAAGGATGGATGACTGTGGGTAAGTTTTCCTTGGTAAATAGTTTCCAGGGAGATTTAGATTTCTTTAAGCTGCAAATTTCTGCTCCTTGAAAATGCAAAGATCATTTTCTGGGGTTGTATCCAGCCCCAAAACTTTCTGTCAGCCTGCACTGGATGCATTGTGAGCTCTGGGCAAACTGGTTCAGGACAGGCTGGGGAGGAAAAAGGGGAAACTGAGGCAGGAGAGGCTGGGTGTGCTGGATTCTTTGGATTCATGAATTCTGGAAATCAGAACTGCTGCTTCTTCAGAGGCAAGTGCTGTCATCCTGCCTTGGAGTGCATGGATTGACCAAACCTTGTACAGGTGGGAGCTTGGGATGTGCTAGAGGGGCGTCCTTAGGAAATCTGCTCATCCTCCACCTTTTTCTTCTCTCTGTGCAAACAAGAATGGCCTGAGCAAGCATTATCCTGCTTAAAAACCCTGATCACATGGCAGGGGAAAGGCACAGAAAAGAGCAAAGCAAGGATTTGGTGTGGGAGTTACCATTTGTCAGCACTGGGTTGTTACAGGAGCCTGATCTCATGGACTTGAGCCAAAGCAGGTTTTGCTGGGGACTTTCTGCAGCCATGGGGTTAATCCTTAGAGCTGGTCCTGACACAGGATGGGGGCTCTGACTCCTGTGATTCAGATGAGGCTCGAGGCTTGGACAGCCTCGCTTCACCAAACAGAAGCTGAATTTTTCCTTAAAATTAGGACTTGAGGGGGAAATGGTGAACCACAGTAGGTCACAGCTAACAAAGCACAAACAAAGCAAACCACCTCCTGAAACAGCAGCTACACCAGCAGCTGTCTCAGCTGGGGCAGCTCTCTGAAACCTCTCTGCAACAGGCAACAGCTTTTAATTGGCACTTCTAAATCCCTGCTGCCCATCACAGCCGTCCTGGCTGTCACCTGCCTTGGGACACGGCTCCCCCTCTCCAGCAGTGAGAGCAGAACGAGCCCCTGGCCATGGAACTCTCTGGTTTCTGGGGCTGAGATGACTTTTGGGGTATTACCAAGTCTCTTTTTTCCCAGCTCCACGACCGAAGAAGAAGTTGAGATTCATCAGTTCTGCATTTCAAGGTTGTTTATTTTTTCTTATTTATTATATTCCTTCTCTGACCTCCTGAGATCTGTCCAGCAGGTCAGGTTGTGGCACAGTGACTGCCCTTGGGATGGTGTTGGCTTTTTATGCTAAGAACTACCTGTACTTTATTTACAATAATTTTCCAATACCTATCACTCATATGAGACAGTCTGTCTCTACTCTAAACCAATCCAGAAGTGCCACCATCACAGCAGAAGATGGAGGACAGGAAGAGAAGAAGGAGGACAGGACACACCCAGATTCCTCCATCTTGCCTCTTGAACCCCCATTCTAAAACCCCAAAATTCTACTTTTTCACCCTCTGACAAAACTCTTGTGGCTTGTAACTCTTCACACAAAGTTGGGAATTGTTTCCATGGGCTAAAATCAAAGGCACAGGTGTTTTTAACTCCGTGCCAAGGTCTCTGAGCCCCCTGCCAGGGTCTCAAATCACACAAGGCAGCCAGAGGAATGTCCTGGGTCCCGACATGGAATTACAGCCACAGTCATATCCCCATGTATCCTGGACTTTTCCCACATTTCTGCTTGTTTAGCAGCAAGAATTTCACCCATTTTTCTGCAGACAGTGGAGGCATTGATGGGGTTGGCATCAGTTTGGCTGTGAACAGGTGTGGATGCAGGGCTGGGGGCTTTGACTCCTCCTGGTCTCAGCTCCCAGGGCACAAGGGACAGGACAGGAGGAAACAACCCCAAGTTGTGCCAGAGGAGGTTGGGATTGGATACAGGTGAAAAGTTCTTCACTGAAAAGATTGTCAAGCCCAGGGAAGGGATGGAGTCCCCATCCCTGGAGGGACTTCAAAGCCACTTGGGGACATGGGTTTGTGGTGGCTTTGGCAGTGCTGGGGGAATTGGATGATGTTAGAGGGCTTTTCCAAAGTTAATGATTCCATAATTCTCCACATTGTTGCTCTGAGTACATGGTATTCACCCAAAATCCCAAGATACAGACTCTACACAAAGGATTAGTCTTTTCAAGAGGAACCTTGCATCCAGAGCAAGGTGGAACCACAAAAAGTGGAGCCGCTTTTTGCTTCATGTGACTACCTGGGCAACTTTGGAAGTCAAAATTTTACAGCAAGAAAATTTTCCTTTTCTCCTTTTGAAAGGTTCTGTAAAGCTTCCAGCTGCTTTTCCAGTCCTCTGGCTCCTACAGCTGTGCCCCACAGTGCTCTTTATGTAGCTCAACAAGCATCACCAGGCTGCTTCCTGAAGAGCTGGAATAGCTGCATCCCATCTGGATTCTGCTGGGAGCCTGCTCCACCACTGCCTGGGTGATCCCAGCGTGACTCATCTGCAGCAGCAGCAGCAGCTCGGGCTTGCTAATAAGAGCTTTACATGGAAATGAGGCAAGAGAAGGTTGGGATGCACAGGTCCCATCTCTGCACTTGGTTTTTAATAGGAAATATGGGGGGAAGCAGGAAGGCGAGGCTGGGCTGATGGATGAAGTTGGGCAGAGAGCACAGACCTCCCATATTTTTTTATATTTTTATTATTAATATAATATAATATAATATAATATAATATAATATAATATATATAATATATATAATATATACACTATATAATACTATATATATAAAAATATATACTATACATACTATAATACATAATAATATATATTATATATAGTATTTGTATATAGTATTTTATATATAGTATATAAATATTGTATATATAATATAGTATTATATATAATATAGTATATCTTATATACTATAATAATATACTTATTATATTATCATATCAGTATATATAATATATAATGTATTATACTATAAGTATATTATATAATAATATATATAATATAATATATACTATTATCGTATTATAATATTATTAATTAAATAATATAATAATATATATAGTGTGTATATATAATACAGTGTTTTATATATAATAATATAGTATTCTATATTATATATTATTATATATTATATTTGCTTTACACACTTGAGGCTAACCAAGCCTGGTGAAACAGATTCTTCCTTGATAGTAACTGCCTCAAATAGGGTGGGGTAACACAGGTGAGAAAAAAAGGGGTGAGGGATAGGAGGGATAGGAGGAGAGGAAAGTGCCAGGGATGGGAAATCAGAGGTGTGAAGCTCGTGAGCTGCACCCAGTGTCACCTGCATGCACAGAAATGGGCACCCTCGGGGCTGGGAGGGGAATTTCACAGATAATTTGGGGCTGCAAAGCATGACAACAAGGTGATGCCTCTTGCAGAGGGGCCAGGAGGGTCTGCTCTGAAAGGGCAGCAGCTCATCCAGCTGAGCAGTTCTGTGTGGCCAGGAGGAGATGCCTGAACAGGCTGAGAGATGATGAAAAGAATGAGCTCCTGCTGCAGAATGGGCTGCCAGAGCCCACAGAAAGGCAGAAACAGGCTGGAAGTGCAGCCCTGTCTGCAGCCAGTGTGTGCCCTCCTCTGAGAAGGTTGTGTCCCTCAGCACAAACACACACCTGGGGATGTGTTGCTGCTGGGGTGATAAACTGAGGCAGCTCCCAGAAAGGCTCAGCTAGCAGAGGACAAGCTGGGAACAAGGGCAGGGAGAGCAGCACCTTGGTATTTTGGCTCTGAGAGCAGCTGGGCCACCACAAGTGACCTCTCCCAGCTCCCAGCTGAGCCCTGGCAGTGCTGGCTGCCCTCCCTGGGTGTTCCCCCATGGAGCAGCTTCCAACTCAGTTATAAAATAACCCAGACTGAACCCTGCTCTTGTGTCCCTCTCCCCCAGGAACACAACCTGCTGCCCTTCAGCCTCTGCTTTTCTGGCCCCCTCTGATTAATTTTTCTTCCTCCAGGCCGGTGTGGCAGCAAGGGCTGTCCCAGAAGAGCAGGAAAGCAGAGGGACTTCTCCAGAAGCTGCTCCCAACTTCTGTGCCCAGCAGACCCCTGATGCCTTGAGTTTTAGCTTTCATATTTTCCAGATTCTGCACTGCCTTAGTGTGTGACTGAATGAAATTGTTAGCAAGTTCTCCTCACAGTTCAGTCAGACAAAACAATCCTTTTCCAGCCCCACAACCAAGGACACCATTGCAGCTTCAGCCCCAAAAAGTGCAAACAACAGAGAATTGAGGACAGCAAACTGGGAGGATGGGACTGCATCACTGGAGCTGTAATTGGACAATTAACCCCAATATGGAAATGGACCAAAAGTTATAAAAGTGTGAAAACTCATGACTTGGGGTCCATCTTGGGTAGAATCATGGCTGGGCTCTTGTACTGCCCAAGGTGAATCCTTTGAAGGCCTTTTAATAAATTTATTTATTCCTTTAACTCTGGTTCCAGGTAGCCCCTCCAGGCATCACCTCTGCCATGCATGTGGCCAGGGAAGGATCTCCTGGTCCAGGGGTGCTCAGCAGCATTTCATGATGCCCTCAGAGAGCTGAGCCTCCCCTGGGATGGTCTAAGCAGGCAGATAAATGTTCTCATGTTTAAGAGCAGGGAATTAATCACATCTCCCAAATCCATCTTGGTAAACAAGCTTAAGCTTTACCTGGGAAACCTGAAATGATAAACCCTGCTTTTCCATTTGGGAACTCAGCTGTTTTCTTTCAGTTAAGCTTTCTATGTCCTTAGAACACTTTTGGGGTTATTGTCTGTTTCTGGCCAGGCACTGAGAGGGGAACAAACTGAAAATTTGTGCAAAAACCTTTTTTTCTGGAGGCTGGAGGTGTGGGCTGCATCCCTCTGATCCACTCTGAAGGACATCAGGGAGATGGATGCTCAGGGATCCCTCAGAGCCTTCACCATGGCCACAGCTTTATCTCATCAGCTTCATCCTGGAACTGAACCCCAATCCATGAACTCCTCTGACAAAACACTGTGGGGAGAGATGCTCTAAAGGACCAAGGGGCTGCAATCCATAAACCTTTGGGAAAAGTTTCACTGCAGCAGGAGGTGTGGCAGGTTAGGAACCTGCTCAGGGCTGGTAGAATCACCTCAGGGGATGGAAGAGACCCCAGGCTGTTCTCTCACTCTGCTCTCCCCATCTCCCAGAGCATTTAACCCCGGAGCTGTGTCTGGGATGGAAGGCTGGGATTCATGTTAACAGCCTTTAATTGTGTGGGCAATGTGCTGCTCCTCCAGGTGTTGGGTTACTGCCTGTCCTCTGAAAGCAGGGACATTTCCTCAAGGTCAGGGGCTTACTGTGCATTTATTCGGTCACCAAAGTAACACCTTCCTTCTCCTGGCACTGGGAAGGTGGTGGTGAGAAAAACCACCAGCAGAAAACCTGAGCTGATGTCGCTCACACATTTGGGGGCCGTTGTTTGCTTTGTTTTTCTGTCTGAGGTCTTTCTTTGTCTTTTTTTTTTTTTTAATCATCTTTCTTGGGCTCTCTTTGAAACGTGCCAAGAGGATGATGAATTGCAGGAAGCATCCAGGCTCCGGGGCGTGATTTGCGTGGTAATCAGTGCAATCAGCACCACTGAATCCTGTTACACCTGGCCACCAAAGCAGGCAGCAGGGAAGGGATGGAAGATGAGAGCCATGAGAGCCCTGCAGGACAGGGATTCCCCAGGGGAAAGCTCAGTTTCACACCTTTTATGGTTTTACATCCATTTTACACCTGACTCATCACTCTGGTCCATCGGGGATTCTGCTTATGGCTGGCAAAATCTGACACTGGAGGGAGGTGACTTCAGGGAAAACGTTGCCCTAAAAGCATTTCATTATTTCTCTCCTGTCTGATGGGAAGTGCTTTGGGACACTGAGCCAAATTTTATGATGCTCTCGGAGATTTTGTGAAACCTTTGTTGCAGAAGAGCCAAAAGCAGCTCTCAGGGAGCATCAGCCCCCAAAGGATCACAGGATTGTTTGGCTTGGAAGGTGCAGGAGTGTGCTCCTTGTTGATGGAGGGACAAAACTATCTTTTGTCCCGTCAAAAAGGAAAGAAGCCCAGAAGTTTCTCTTCTTGATTAGGTGAAAAGACCTCATAGGACCTGGGGACTTCACCTCCAACTTTAGGATAGCTAATTGGATAGAAGCCAAAAAGTCCCTCTTGGGCAATTTACTAGGAAAAAGAAGTGAACAAAGAAATAATGGCTTTTGTGAGGTGTTTTACCAGGGGCAAGGACCTCCTGCACCTAACTTGGTTTTTCTTTGTTTATTGTTTTGCCTTTTATTAAACCTTTTTGTTTCCAACACTGCAAGAGAAGCCATCCTGCTGATTTTTGTGCCTCCAAAGGTAGCTGAGCTATCTTGGGTGTGTTATAGGCTGTAACAGTGGAAGGGACATCAAAGATCATCCCATTCCAACCCCCTGCCATGGCAGGGACACCTTCCACTGTCCCAGGCTGCTCCAAGCCCTGTCCCACCTGGCCTTGGGCACTGCCAGGGATCCAGGGGCAGCCACAGCTGCTCTGGGCACCTGTGCCAGGGCTTCATCACCTTCAGTCAGGAATTCCAATTCCCAATCTCCCACCCATCCCTGCCCTCTGGCACTGGGAACCATTCCCTGGCTCCTGTCCCTCCATCCCTTGTCCCCAGTCCCTCTCCAGCTCTCCTGGAGCCCCTTCAGGCCCTGCCAGGGGCTCTGAGCTCTCCCTGGATCCTTCTCCTGTCCAGGTGAGCACCCCCAGCTCTCCCAGCCTGGCTCCACACCAAACAGGCAGGGCTGGCCCCTGTTATTTTCCTGAAGGTTATTTTCCTGAAGCTGGACACATCTGGGCTAAGGGCAGGGGTTTTCTGTGGAGGTTTTTTCCCTCACAGGTTCACCCCCTGCTCCAGATCTCAGTGCCCCTCTGCAGTTCCTGCTGTGAGCACAAAGCCAGGTCTCATTGTGCCAAACTGGAACATCAGGTACGGAATCTGAGCACTCGAGAGCTGGGAAATGAAGAGGTAAGAACTCACTCATTTTAACCATTTCCACAGCATAACCACTTACATGGCTTTTCTTGCTGAGGGAAAAAGAAAAAGCCTTTTCCCTCTCTGCAGCTGCCTAATTCCAACTCAGATTTTTCTCTGTATTTTTTTGGGGGGATTTAAAAATCTTTTTAATGTTTTGTATTGACAAAAAAACATTATTTTTTCCTGCGTACACAGAGGAAGACTGGACTCCTGTCATTTAAACACCTGGATCAGAAAACTCTTCAGTGTGTTGCATCCAAAGAGGAAAAAATTAGGGTTAACCTTGTAAAATGTGCAGCTTAATATCTGTGTTGGTAGGAGGAGATTCCAGGGATCCAGGGGCAGCCACAGCTGCTCTGGGCACCCTGTGCCAGGACTTCCCCACCCTCCCAGGGAAGAATTCCCTCCTAATATCCCATCTGAACTTGTCCTATGTCAATTTAAAGCAGTTTCCCCTTCTCAAAAGTTCCCCTCTAACTCTTCTGGGGGCTCCTTTGTGCTCTGGAAGGTGCTTTAGCCCAGCTGTGGATTCACTCCTGGGTTTTTCCTGTCAGCTGAGAGGGAGGAAAACTTCAAGTTTTAAACACCAAAGGTTGGGATCTCAGACAGGGGCTCTTGCCATGGGATGGAAGAAAGGAAGAGTATTTTGTTTGCAGGGTGCCCTGATGAAGGAAGGAATGATGAATCTGACTCCATGTTCTCAGAAGGCTCATTTAATATTTTATAATATATATTATATTAAAGAACACTAAGCTAAACTATCCTAAAGAATATAGAAAGGACACTTACAGGAGACTAAAAAAGCTAATAATGAAAACTCCTGACTCTCTCCAGAGCCCCGACACAGCTTGGCACTGATTGGCCAGTGAGCCAAAACAACTCACAGCAGAACCCAATGAAACAATCACCTGTGGGTAAACAATCTCCAAACACATTCCACATGTGAGCACAACACAGGAGAAGCAAATGAGATAGGAATTGTTTTCCTTTTCTCTGAGGCTTCTCAGCTTCCCAGGAGAAAAATCCTGGGCAAAGGAATTTTTCATAAAATGTGAATGTGACAGAAGAGAACAGGGCAGAGCTGGGAAAATAAATCAGAGCAGTGACCATTGGCTGCTGGGGCAAAGCTGGCACTGACTCCAGCCCCAAAACCCCCAATTTTTGTCCCATCTGGCTGTGCAAGGCTCCAGCACCAGCAGGACCAGGACTTTAACTCCCACCACTCCCTTTCTCCAGGAGATGGATGAGTTTTGCCTGAAGCCACCCCTGGGTGTAAATGGGGCTTAGCCAGGCTGGGGGTGGTTCCTTCTCCCAGGAACAAGAGACAGGACAAGAGGAAATTACCTCAAGTTGCACCAGGGGAGGTTTATTAAGAGGATAGTGCGGAAAATTGAAATAAAAGTTGAAAGCAAAAGTTTCTGCAGAGAGAAGGCCTTCTCTTTTTTTTTTTTTCTTTTTTGTTTCTTTTTTTTTTCTTTTTTTTCCTTGCTTTAGCATTTTCTCTCACCTTTTTGTGATTACTTTCAGTAATAATCTTGCCAGCTCATTGTTGCAAATCATCTTTTCAAAAATAGCAGCAGTAAACTTGTTGTGGCTGAAAAGTGGGAATTTCAATAAATGAAAACCAGAGGAAAATCCCAAACAAACCCTGGCTCTTAACCTCAGTGACTTTCTGTTTATTTGGTTTTAAAGAGTGGGAGATTCTTAGGGAGAAACAGAATTTTCTAAAATACATTTTGCAAAGGTCTATAGACACATTTTGAAAATTAGGAAAATTAGGAAAAATTAAGAAAAATTAAGAAAATTAAGCAAAATTTTAAAAATTCAGTGTCTTATTTTATCAATCCCCACCCCAGGGCAGCAGCAATGGCCTCACAGTCCCTGTGTAGTGCAATGTAGCCAAAATGAAGCTTCAGAAGCTTTTTCCTAAGAAGAACATTGGAGGAAAAAAAAAAAAAATCAGCTCCAGCAGCTCTCAAAGGCATCTTTGTGTGGCAAAAATCTGCATTTTTAGGTCAACTTGGCTAAACTGAAGGAGGTGGATTGTGTGTTAAGTAGGAGTAATGCCTGGTTTTTAAGCTCAGCCTGAATTTGTGGAAGGTTTGGGGACTGTTTGGAGCTGGGGACAAGTGGCCATCAGTGAGGGACACCTGCTTGGTTCTCAGTTTTAATTAGAAATGTGTATCTGCAAGAGGTGACTGCAAAAGTGCTCCTTTTTCTCCCTTTTTCCTCACAGAAGAGTGGTTATTTAATATTTTAATGAGTAAAAGGGATAATTTTGGGTGTTAAATCACAGCTGCATGGACCAGCAGTTAATGCCAGGGTGGGTATCAGCTGTGAGTCAGGAGGAACTGAAATTTGGGGAAATCAGGGAAATTTGGGGCTGGATCAGGAACACAGCAGGGTTTGCTCTGCCCCATCCCTGAGGGAGAGCATCAGCATTGATGGGAGTGAACAAAAGCATGGAGCAAACGTGGGAGAGGCTCTGGGCAGGTGGGGGATCCCCCAGATCCACAGCTCCCCTGGCATCTCCTGTGGGGACACTTTGGAAAGGCTCATGCCACAGAATACCAGAACGGTTTGGGTTGGAAGGGACCTTAAAATCATCTTCAATTCCACCAAACCAGGTTGCTCCAAGCCTCCTCCAACCTGGCCAGAAAGGGAATTTATGGGGAAGAGAAAGGGGGGAAGAAAATAAATGAACTGAGGCAAGATAGAAGGGGAAGAAAGCATGGTTTGATCTGCCACCAGGAAAAATGATTTCTCACATGTGGAATGATGAAATGAGGTGCTCAAAGGCTGAGAAAAGAGGGCAATACAGCTAGGACCAATCAAACACTGGGCCTAAGGACTTGCAGCTGTGCCAGTGGGGGTCAGGCTGGGTATCAGGAAAGGTTTTTCTCCCAGGGAGTGGCACTGCCCAGGCTCCCCAGGGAATGGGCACAGCCCCAGGGCTGCCAGAGCTCCAGGAGTGCTTGGACAGTGCTCCCTGGCACAGGGTGGGGTTGTTGGGGTGTCTGTGCAGGGCCAGGAGTTAAATTTGGTGATGCTTGAGAGTCCCTTTCAGTTGAGGGTGTTGTAGGACTCTGTGGGAGAAGTGCTGCTCTCACCAAGTGCCCTCCTCGCTCCTGGCTTTATTTCCCTGTCCCTCTCAGCCTGGGCTGGTGTGGCCACAATTCCCTTCACAGAGAAAAACAAAGCACAACTTCCCAAGGATAATTTCTGGGATTCACATTCTCTGAACCTCAGAGAAAGAAAAAAAAACCAATTCTTATCTCAGTTGCTGCTGCTCTTGTTGTTCACAAGTGGAATGCACCATGGAAGGTTGTTTACCTGAAGGGAATTGGTAATTAGTAATTGGAATTGTTAATTGGATTCTGGTGTGAGTGCTTTGATTCACTGACCAATTTACTCCAGGTGTGTGGATGACAGTCACAAGATTCTGGGCAGTTGAGTGCTTGGCAGATTGAGTGTAATATCGTGTAATATTTAAAAAAATGTACAATAATATAGTATAATAAAGTAATTAATTAGCCTTCTGATATCAGTGGAATCAGATGCATCATTTTCTCCCCAATGTCAGGGTTGCCCTGCTTTTACAATGGGCTGGGTGCCAGAGCCAGGGCAGGATTGAGCCTTCCTGCAGGAATTCTCTGGCTGAGCTGTTCCCACAACGTGTCAGTAGGTGGCAAAAAGCTCCAACCCTTGTGCTAAGCAAGAAATAAATATTATTTTTTCCTGCCTCTTTCAAGAGCAGGAGGGATCTGTGGGCAGCCCTGTGGCAGCAGTGGAGGTGGATTGTGTTCCCACTGGGACAGAGATCCCTGGATTGTGTTCCCACTGGGACAGAGATCCTGCAGCAGCACTGCTGCCAGGGAGAGCCAGCTCAGATCCAGGAACAGGTGAAGGGGCTCAGAGACAAACAGGAGCTGCCTCCTTCCTCTTAATTCACCAGAGGACCCTTGTGCCATGGCTTGACCTTTTCCAGGAATTATTTGAAGGAAGCTGGGAGCTGTGACTTAGGGAAAGCAGCAGCTCTGGGGCTGTGATGTGGCAGAGCAGTCTGAGGGTACCTGGTGAGGCAAACAAAAACCTGCCAAGCTTGGCATTTTCCCAAGCTGGTGATAAGGCTTTAATCTTGGTGTACAGCCTGAAAAGGAGCTGCTCAAGCCGCTGCTCCCGGGGGCTTTTCTGTGCAGCTTTGTGTAAGCAGATTGAAGCAATCCCAGCCTGTCACACACCTTCCAGGGCACATAAAGGCTTTAACAGGGATGCTGATGGATCCCAGTGGCTCAGATGGTGGGGTTTTCCCTGCTTTGGAATGCTGTGTGCACTGGGGAAGGGGATGGGATGTGATGCTGGAGACTCAGACACTCCTGAGCAGGTCAAATGCTCTGAGCACCAGGTGGGACTGAGCGCAGGGAGGTCAGAAAATCCCATTAATCCAGGCTAGTCAGTGAGATCCAGTTACAGTGTGCCTTTGTTCAGCTTTATTTACCTAACACCTCTCTTTGCTAAGTGTAATTAATTTTTTTTTCCTCAAGAACAGTAACAGAGGTGTTACAGCAACCTCAGCTCATTTTTAAATACAGAAGTGCAGTTCATTGACATCTCCTCTTATAAATTGTACATTTAATTGCTAATGATTTTACCAGGCTGGTGCTGACTTCAGGCTGAGCATTATCATTTTGATTTCACATTTCAGCAAAACCAGTTCAGTTAACCCTGAGCTGGAAGAACTTGGCTTGCTCTGGCCATGTTTGACAAAAACATCCTATAACATCCTAAACACCTCCCCATTAACCATTTCCCTGGTGTCCTTTGGGGCAGGGGTCTGTCCTACATCTCCTCTAGGGGCTGTACCATTTGCTGCTCTCCATACCCACACCAGTAACTGTGTAAAATCTCCATTCTTTGCTGTTTTGGTGAAAAGTGATAATCTGAGTTCTCTGAAGGTGCTGAATCTGGGCTGAGCAGGTTCTCCAGCACAGCTCCTGTGTGGAGACTCCTCTAACCTGCAGGAAGGGTCCAGCCTTGCCTTACAGCTTTGGGTAGTGTGGGATAGCCACAAAATCACATTTTTAGCCTGGGGAGGCACAGGGGGGTGAGGGGCTCTGCTGGACACAGACTCTGGTTCCTGTGGGTGTCACTGGGGTTGGAGCTGGCTGTGCTCAGATGTGGTGAGGGGCAGGCTGTGTCCTCCCCAGAGCTGCCTGGACTGGCTCAGCCTTCAGATGATTCCAGCGTTTGGAACTGGGAGCTGAATTCCTCTCCCTGAAGTCTCCATGGCTGAGTTGCAGAACACACACTGAGGGAGCTTGTTTGGGTTGGTTTTGGTTTTTGTTTTTTTTTTTTTTTTTTCCCCATCTTCTGCAGTTTGTAGAAAAGTCTGTGCTTCACCTTTAGTCACAAAGGAAATGTTTTCATTTCCAGTGTCTGGAAGGAAGTTAGAAAACATGAGCAGAGGATGAGGTGCCCCCTGCCTCTCTACAGGTTGTGATGAATTAATACAACCAAGAACAACACAGTCAAAGAGTTTTGAGCACCACAAGTGTTTCACAGACTCACAGAATGGTTTGGGTTGGAAGGGACCCTAAAGCTCACCCAGTTCCACCCCCTGCCATAGCAGGGACTCCTTCCACTGTCCCAGGTTGCTCCAAGTCCTGTCCAGCCTGGCCTTGGACATTTCCAGGAATCCAGGGGCAGCCACAGCTTCTCTAGGCACCCTGTGCCAGGGCCTCCCCACCCTCAGAGTCAGGAATTCTTCTCAAATCCCATCTCCCCCTGCCCTCTGCCAGTGGGAAGCCATTCCCCCTGCGATGGGAGCAGCTTTGCTGATTTTCCCCCTTCTGTAAGAGCAGGTTTTGCACGCTGCAGATTGGTAAATTAATGCTCAGAGAGTCTCTGTGCATAGGCTCTGATGTGGATGGAGTGGCCCACAGACACTTCTCCGTGGGCAGCACTCTTCCCCAAGGCTGGCAACACCATTATTGGAGAACTAATCAGCTCTAGCTGAGATAAATTGCATTTCCACCAATTATAGCTTAATTGTTGACAGATGGGAACACAGAAGGACGATGTGTCACATCATTAAGAGAACAGGTGTATAGACAAGTGCCAGATTAATTGTTCCAGCCCATTAAATCATTGACCTTTTCAGCACACCCTCAACACTGAGCTCGAAGCTCTCAGGGCTTTTCCAGCTCACACAGAATGGCTGTGTTCATCAGCAAAGTTCTTGGGGCATTTTAAAACACACAGACTCCAGCCATGGACTCATTAGCCATGAGCAGCTCTCCTTCTCATTAAAATGATTCCTCTTCTTCTTCCTTCCCTGTGCTGGGCTTTGTTTTTGTGTTGTTCTGCTGAGATCCCACATGGTGTGTGGGCTTTCTCCAAAGTGCAGTTTTCCCCATGGAGCAGGCAGACATTCTGTAATGGGCCATACATTCAGGGATGTCAAAAGCAGGTGAAATCAGGACAGAGCAGCAGCTCAGTCCTGGGCAGCTTGGCTGTGGAGGCTCCAGCTTGATTTAGGGCTTTGTGATTTCCAGCTCCTGCTCTGCCGGGGATTTTCAATAAAGATAAATACTGGTGAAAGTGAGTCAGCCATGGGTGTCTCACTCCCTTAAATAAGTGTAAAAATGTGTCTCCTGCTCTTTTCCTGGCTGTGGAAATCAGGAATCTGAGGGTGCAGTGCAGACACCCCACAACAGCTTTGAGGGAGGGAGCAGAGGTTGGGGACAGGGATGCAGGACAAGCCTCATCTGTCCTGGCTAACCCAGAACTGACTCAGATCTCGCTCTTCTGCCTTGAAAAATGAGAGGAGCAGGTTTCCAGATGAAAGTGCTGTGATGGTAATGGTGTTTGTTACACCTGGAGCCCCTGCCCTGCAGCAAGGAGCTGATCTGAGGATGCTTTGCCCCCCTGGTAGTTCCAGAAAGACCAGGTGGGAAGGGAGGGAGAGAAGCAGGAGGCACCAGGAAGGGTTGATGCCCTTGGCCTGCAGCTGCAAACAGAGGCAAAGCTGGCGCTGGCAATCAGGGCTGGTGGGGAAATCTCTCCCTCCCTCCCTCCCTCCCTCGTGTTTCACCAATCCTCTACTTATCCGGTTTGCCACGTTAAAATAACAGTGATATTTCACTGAAATCTCCTTTTATATAAAGTGCTGTGAATCCACAAACTTGGTGGCCTTTATGGACCTCCAGGGATAACCAGACAGGATACAGGAGAATTGGGTGAAGTTCCCTCTCAGGTAACAAATTATTTTGTAAGGAAAATGAGATCATTTAATAAAAAAATTCAGTTTATGTGAGATGGAAACTGCAAGAGCATTTTTGATAGATCAGACACCTTAATATAATCCTATTTTTCAATGTGGTTGGAAATGTCAGATTGCAACAGGGCAGCTTGTTAAAATCCCTGGGAGGTGCTGCAGCCTTGATCAGCATTCCTGGGAGAGTGTCTGCAGGAAAAGATGGAGATTTCTCCATTTCCATCAATCACTCCCCAGCACTGAACCCTGGACAGGAAAAAAAAAAAATGAACCAAAGCCAGATTTTTCAGATTATATATAAATCTGGTGGTTAGTTCTGAAGCAAGTACATGTATTTCTGTGTGCAGGACAGGAAGAAGAGAAAATAATAAAAAAACCCAAAACCAACAAACAAACAAAAACCCCCCACAAACTGAAAAAAACAAACCAAAAGCCACAAAAGTGAAAGAGGAATTTTAGAAATGTGAAAAAATGTAATTTAAAGACTTTCTAAAGGAATAATTTTACCTTGCATTTTGAACTGGGGTTTGTGGTTTTGAAAAGGTTAGCCCCAGTTTAAACAGGAACTCAAAGGCAAGAGAAACATTTCATTTCAGTTGAAATTTAATATCTGGGGTTAACCCAGAACTTTCCCCAGCCCCCTCCTCCTCTCTCTACCCCATTTCACTGTTGCTCCATCCAAGGCTTTATTCCCCAATAATTTTGATTCAGCCACACAACCCAGAGAGTTTTTGTTCACCCCACATCAGTGAGCTCCTCATTTCCAGATGTCCTTTCCACTGGCCCACACTCACAGAAATTCCACTTCCAGCACTTACAGAATTGGAATTAGATGATATTTAAGGTCCCTTCCAAAGCAAACCATTCTGATTCTACAATAAAATGCTTTCAGAAGCCACAATTACACCCCTGGTTTAGAAATCAGGGGACTGTGGTCTAGAACAAGGATGGCATCTGGGACAGGTACAGAACTTGACTGCAATGCCCCCTTCAGCTCAAAATTGTATTTTTTAACTAGAAATATCTGTGTGACAGTGGTCATAGGGGTTCTTGGATGAGGGAAGAGACGAGAATGTTGACTCCATGTTCAGAAGGCTTAGTTGATTATTTTATGATATATCATAAAATAATAAACTAAGCCTTCTGAACATGGAGTCAACTATACTAAAAAGAAATAGAAGGACAGGTTTCCTCAGAAGCTGGCTGAGCTAAGAATAGAATAAGAAGAATGATAACAAAAGGCAGCTCTCTCTGACTCTGAGATAACTCAGCCTTGATTGGCCCTTAATTATAAACATCCAAGATGGGCCAATCACAGATCCACCTGTTGCATTCCACAGCAGCAGATAACCATTGCTTACATTTTGTTTCTGAGGCCTCAGCTCCTCAGAAGGAAAAAAATCCTAAGAAAGGATTTTTAGTGAAAAGATGTCTGTGACATATCTGCCTTTTCCTATCTTCTCCTCACTCCTCCACACTCACTGTCTCCAGCCCCAGCCCATCCAGCTGGGGGGATCCCAGCCCCTCCAGAGCTGGGGCTTGTTTCTTTGGCACATGCCACTAGAAATCCCTGTCAAAGAAGTCATCAAAGAGGGAAATTCTCTCTGTCTTGGTCCTCAAGAGTGTGGGTTTGTGGTGAATCCTCTCTTCCCACTCCTCTGAGTCTGTGCTGGAGGAGTCCCAGAACAGATCCCTGGTCCGTGGCTCCCTGCAGAACCACAGGTCAACCTTCCCCCTCCTGTCTGGAGAGGGTTCAGCCCTGCAGAGTCCTGGGGGAGAGAAAAAAATAAAATATCATAAAATATCAAAAATATAATATCAGCTGCAGAGCTGCTCAGTCACCTGGAGCTGAGCTGGGAATGGCTGTGGACAGCAGGTAAGGAAAATCCTGAGAGCTCCCTGTAAGACCAGAGCCCATGTCTGGGGCAGGGGAGGTGTAACACACTCAGGATGATGTTTGGTGAAATTACAGAGTCTGGCAATATGGCTTTATCCCCAAGGGGAAGAGAGCTGAGGTGGAGAGCCACAAGGGAATAGGAAGCCAGGTTTGTTCCCCTTGCTCCTGGTGGAATTGCACCTTCAGTGAGTTTTTCACTGATTTAAGCACTTCCAGCCTTCCACATTCCCAGCCTGTGCCAAAGGTTTTCACCTGCAGGCAAAGCTGGACAGGGCTCATCCCTTGGACAGGTCAGGATGCAGAGGTAGCTGAGATCCACTTCTGTAGGGACAGTGGGGAAAAAACCCTAAACCTAAAAAGTGATCAGCCTCAGTGAGTGTCACATTTACCCCAGAGAGCTCTCTGGAGCATTCCAGTGCTTTGTCCTGCAAACACAGCCCCTTCCCCCCTGAACCTGCTTCTCATCACTGCAGGAGGTGGAGCAGTGGAAGAATCTTGCACAGGGAAATTTCTCTGATGACATTTAGGAGGGCGGGTGAGTTTTGCATCGCCTTGGAAAATTATTCCACTTACCAGGGTCGTCTTCAGGAAGACGCTGATTGTGCCCAGCAGGGATGGGGTCCGGGCTGCTGGTGCTGTCACCCCTCTGGGGAGTGTCAAGGACATCCTTGGGGCTGAATTCCTTGATGTTTTGCTTATTGATTTTCGCCTCCCTGTGGAGATTCCTCTTCAGCTCCGCCTGGGTTTGCAAATGAGTTGTCAACACAAGCAGCAGAGGCGCGAATGTGTTTTAATGTGCTTTAATGTGCTTTAATAGCTCGACGTGGCACAGTGTTAGGGCGTTGGCCCTGGAAATAATTGCACAGTCGAGTAGTTTAACCCGAGCAAATGGAATCTGCCAGACTGGGTACATGACAGGACAGGACTGGGACAGGGATTTTTTGGTTTCTCTGTGAGTCACGGCCAAATGAGGGCACAGCGTTGGAAAAATCACAGGTAATTGCTGATCACAGGGGCCTGGGGATGCTCCCCACCAGCCCTCGGCCTAAGACTCAGGGAAAGCTTCATTTCCTATTCCTAGCAAAAGGTCTGAAGCCTCCTGGTCCATGGGAGAGAGACCCCCATCCCCTCCCCAAATCCACCTTGGCATTACCTCTCGTCGCTTGCGGGTCAAGTCCAGCATCTGAAGCTTGTGCAAGTGCTGCCTCCTGCCAGGGAGGAGATTCAGGCTTTGCCCCCTCTTCTCCAGCACCTACAAGGTATTTAAAGATGCAAATAAATACACCTGCACTTTCTGAAAGAGAAAGGAAGAGCCACCAGCTCACAAACCCCTCGGGCACTCCTAGATAAATCCAGCCAGCATCTCCTGGTGTTGCCAACTTGCAGGAATTCAGCACAGATTTCCACTGTGTTTGCAGTTTATCCCACAGCTCAGGGGCAGGAGGGGAAAAAACTTCATTAAAACGATGTATTCGTGCTTCTGTCCCCCCAGGTGTTACTGCCTGGAGCTGGTTCTCCAAGATAATCTCATGATCCAAAGGGAAGAACGGCATTTGAATATTTGGGGCTGCAGGGGCTGTTTGTGGCACACAGTGTTTGCAGCCTTTAAACCAGACTTATGGAATTGTTAAGGTTGGAAAAGGTATCTAAGATCATGGAGTCCAGCTGTCCTCCCAGCACTGCCAAGGCCACCACTGACCCATGTCCCCAAGTGTCACATCCACACAGCTTTGAAATCTCTCCAGGGATGGTGACTCCACCACTGCCCTGGGCAGCCTGTTCAATGCTTGACAATGCTTTCAGCAAAGGAATTTTCCCTCAAATCCAATCTAAACTTCTCCTAGCACAAGTTGAGGCCACTTCCTCTCATTCCTTGTTCCCTGGGAGGAGCCTGAGCCCCACCTGGCTCCAAATTCCTGTCAGGGAGAGCGAGGAGGTCTCTCCCTTCTCCCCACCAACTGCAAGTGATGGGTGCTCAAATAACTCATTTAAACACATGCCTCTCATACTTTTAGCCTCTAAAATGTTAAATATCCTGGCTCAGCAGGTCCATCTCATCCAGGGAACTGTCATGCTGGAGATCAGGAAGCTTTCCCCTTATTTTGGATCCTCACCCACATGGCAGCATTTCAGCTCAGTGTCCTGGGCTCAGCCAGGGACAGGAGCACAGCCAGGGGTTAAACACTAACTTCTGCCCTTCAGGGTGCCCAAGGGGGAGGGAAAGGAGCCTGCAGCCAGGAATGACCTGGGGAAGGGCACAAACTCATGCACTTACCTTTGGTTTTGGGCTTGCAGCCACTGCTGGCTGACTCCAGGGCTTCGCAGGAGTGATTGCTTGGGGAGGGATGGCAGGTTCAAGCCTCTGCAAGTCCAGTATTTATAACATTTAGCATTGCTCATTCCACAGGATCATAAAACAGGATATGAAACTACTTTGACGTTCCTCCAGCTCCAATTCTGGCCCAGCTGCTTGGGATACAGGGAGGAGTTTGGCATCTCAGGGAGATGAGCACCATTTGGTCCTTCAGGAGTGGCAAAACTGGGGAAACCTTTTGCATTTCAGCACAGGCAGCAAAGCCCCAGTTTGACAGTAATTCCAACCCTGCAGGTATTTCTCCTTGAACCCCAACAATGCCCACAGCTCCATCCAAGACCAGAGTGAAGCAAAACCACAGCTCAGATTGCTTCATGGCAAAGCTGAGTGTGTATAATTTAATCATCTTAAAAATCCTATCAGGTCATCCAAGGGGAGATCCCAATTAGAGGAGACTTGGAGCACCATTCCCTCTGTCCAGCCTAAATAAGAACCTCTTATTGGCCTAAATAAGACCTCTTATTGGCCTAAATAAATAAGGCCTCTCTCTGCAGAACTGTGCAGAAGTACAGGCACAAAGTTCCTTTTCTGGTGGCAGGTGAAAACAGGCAGAGCCCTGCTCTATAGGCTGCTCTGAGCATGGATTTTTATCTCAAGGAGCCTCCTTAAGTCATGCCAAGCTCTGAGGTGTTGCTGGGTCATTCAATGGCTTGGTGTCCATGGAAAAAACCCTTCAGACCATCAGGCCCAACCATTATCCCAGCACTGCCAGGTCCAGCACCAAACCATGTCCCCAGTGCCACATCCACACGATTTTGGAACACTCCCAGGGCTGGTGATTCCACTTGGAGTTCCCTCCTAGGAGGGGAGCTCAGTACAGCTAAATAAAAATTATATTTTTATGACTTATATTTTATTTGGGACACAATTAACTCCTTGATTATGAACAAGTGGCCAATAAATGGGGACATGTTGGAAGCCTGGTTACACAGAGCATTTTAGATTTTCTGTGCTAACAGGAACTGACCCCCAAAAGAACTCTGCATTTGACGTGAGGCCATGGAGAAGATTTCCAAAATTAAAAAATATAACTAAGATTATGAGTATATAGTTTAAATAAAAGTGTATAATATTACATAGTAGAAAACCTAGGGTCTAAAGTTTCAAAATATATATTAAAATATTGATTAAAATAATATTTATATATTATTTATTATTTTACATTGAATCTATTTGATTAAGTATTACTATATTATATTTATTATTTCATATTTATATATTAAGTATTAATGAATATAATATAGTAATATTTCATTTATTATTTATTATTTAATATATATTATATATTGACTATATTATTAATATATATTATATATTATATATTATTTTAAATATATATCATACAAGATAAAAATTTTATAACAAAAATTAGTCCTTCTTCTTCACCTTCTTCATAAGTGTAAGTAATATTATATAATTAAATGTAAAAGTCCACATTACAAATCACAAATAATTATTGTTAAAAATGAAAATAATTTAAGTGCCATTTCTTCATTAAACAATTTATCCTTAAAAACCTTATAAAAAACAGATACAACTCCATTTTTAAAATTTATTAAAATAAAATACTATAAAACTCACAATTTATAAAACTATAATATAAATAAAAACTAATAAACATCTAAATCCAAACAAAAAACACCATCTCACACATTTAATCCCAACCCTAACAAAAAAAAAAGTTACAACTCAAAAGGGCCATGTCTGCACTGAACTGCTTCTGAATCCTGAGCTGTCATTTTGAATCTGTGTAAAAATGCAGGAGGGAAAATCAGTGTCATGAAAAGAATTCCCCACTAGTCCCCAGTGCCAAGTGTGATATCTGCAGGGTCCCCAGGACGAGGTGAAGAGATGAGTCTGATTCCATGTTCTTAGAAGGCTGATATATTATATTATATTATATTATATTATATTATATTATATTATATTATATTATATTATATTATATTATATTATATTATATTATATTATATTATATTATATTATATTATATTATATTATATATTATACTAAAGAATAGAGAAAAGATACAGACAGAAGGTTACCAAGAATGATAATGAAAACTCGTGACTGACTCCTCAGTCTGACACAGCTGCTGGTGACTGGCCATTAAGTAAAAACAATTCACATGAACCCAATCAAACATTCACCTGTTGGATAAACAATCTCCAAACCACATTACAAAGAGCGAAACAACAACAGGAGAAGCAATCAGATGATATTTTTTTTCATTTTTCTCTGAGGTTTCTCAGCTTCCCAGGAGAAGAAATACTGGCAAAGGGATTTTTCAGAAAATATGAGAGTGCACATCTCTTAGCATCAAAAACCCCCCAAAAAGCCAAACACGAAGCTGGAAGGTGGCACTAGATGGCAGCATGTGCCACCACAAGCCGTGCTCCGGGCTGGCATCACCCCAGGAAGGCACTGGGGCCACCAGCGCAGGGTGGATGGAGGCAGAAAACCTCCCACCCCCCCAGCCCATCACCCTGCCCTGCTGGGCAAGCCAAAAAACCCCAGACTGGGTAAAACTCTGTCCCAGGCTGGAAAATTGACTTTTCCCTTTAGTTTTTGTGAACAGGCTTTTGTCTGGAAATATTCTCTGACCAAGATGCTCCAAGTCCTTGAGAAGGCCACATCATCCTGCTCCTCTGCCTTTGAGAGTATTCCCACAGGGAAAAGGCTTTTGCTGGAGCTGGGAACACTCCCTAGGAGCAGCAGCAGCAGAACAGGGTAGGATTGACAGAGTCTGTGTCCTGGGGTGAGTGTTAACAATGAGTATCTCAATAACACATGGTGGATGGAAATAAAATCAATAATTAAAAATTCCGTGCTGGTCAGAGGTTTCCGAAGGAAACTATGATTCCATATGACAGGTTTTGTGAAAAATGCATTTTGTATTATTGGCTTCTTGCAAATATTGAAATGATTATTACATGTGTTGTGATAGAAAGTGATGCTGTATTAATTTTCTTAAGTAGTGTGTTAAGTATAGTTTTCGGTTGTAACAAAATGTTAAAATAGAAACTATGCTATGTAAGACACTTTTTTCTAAAGAAAGGACTCACACTGAGATAGCAGCCACAGGACACCTGAATCTTTCAGAGAAAGAGAATTTATTGCTCCATTATCAGGAGAAATGAACTTCTTCCTGCCTCACTCAGGCAGGACGATGCCATCAGGATTCAGAGGAAGAAGCTGACACTGCTCAGACAGAATCCTGTGTTTGAATGGAATTTATGCATCATGCATGAGGTGTATGAATATGCAACAGGCTGTTGTTTTTAAGGGTTAATCCTCTGTTAATATGTGTCCTTTTTAGGGTTTATTTTGCCCAGAAAGAGGTACCCAGACTGTCCATAACTTTGTCTTTATTGTCTCGTATTGTCCTAATCCAAATTGTCCAAATTATTATTACTCTAATTACATTGCTATTTTTGTAACCATTTTATTACTATTAAACTTTTAAAATTTTAAAAACAAGTGATTGGCGTTTTTCAGAGTTTTCAGGGTGTTTTCAGGGCTCAGTTCAGATGCCACCGTTGCAGCATCCCACCAGACCCAGGGACAAGTTATCCCATAGCTGGTGGCAACCTCTGAGCTCTGAAGCCACCAGTGTCACCCAGAGCCACAGCCCTGAGGGGAGCAGGTTTAAGTGACCCCATTTGGTGGCTCTTCTGTTTCTTTATTACATTTAAAAGATCATAATCACAGCAAGGAGGTCTGAAGCAAAGAATCCTTGCTCCAGTGGGTTTACTGTTCACAGGATCATGGAAACCTGAAATTTTTGGGTTGGGAGGGACTTTAAGGACCAACCCTGTCATGAGCAGGGACCCTTTTCACTAGACCAGGTGGCTCCAAGCAGATTCAGGTTGGATATTAGGAAGAAATGCCCATGGATGAACACTGGATTTGAGCTGTAACCTCACCAGTGCCAAGTACTCTCACCATAATATTTTCTGAAAAATCCCTTTGCCAGAATTTCTTCTGGGAAGCTGAGAAGCCTCAGAAAAGAATGAAAACAAGAATTATCTGATTGCTTGGGATGTGGTCTGGAGGTCATTTACCAACAGGTGCATCTTTGATTGGTTCCATGTGAATTGGTTTTAATTAATGACCAATCACCATCAGCTGTGTCAGACTGAGGAGTCAGGAGCTTTCATTATCACTCTTGTGAAGCCTTCTGATGTATCCTCTTTCCTTAGTACAGTTTTAGTATATCATATCATAATAAATCAGCCTTCTGAGAATATGGAGTCAAATTCTTATCTCTCACCTCATCCTGGGGACCCTCACAATCACCACAAAGTACAGTGGAGAGAAATACAGATTTGAGGGTATTTCTGAGCTTTAGTTATGTCTGGGTAGCCCTTGTGTGGAGGCAAATCTTGGCTGTTAGGTCAGGTAGAGCCGTGGGGTTTGAGTTTTGGGCAGGAGTGGGACATCCCAGCAGAGGTGGCCCCGTGTCCCACCCTGGGACACTTGTCCTTGCTGGGTGTCTCCAGAGCACACAAGTGATCACCCAAAAGCAGGGCTTCCCCCTTGTGCTGCTGTAGGGTGTTTGCTGTAGGGTATTTGTTTGCTGTAGGGTATTTGTTTGCTGTAGGGTATTTATTTGCTGTAGGGTATTTATTTGCTGTAGCGTATTTGTTTGCTGTAGGGTATTTATTTGCTGCAGGGTATTTGCTGCAGGGTATTTATTTGCTGTAGGGTATTTTCTTCTCCCCCTGGTGCTGTGACAGTGTCCCTGTGCCCAAAAAGCCCACGGGGAGGGGTCCATCAGAGCAGCTCCCAGGGAGGTTCCACACTCGATGTTGGAATGTGCCCCCCCTGTTGATGGAGTGACAAAACCATCCTTTGTCTCCTTAAAAAAGAAAAAACCCCAGAAGTTTCTCTCCTCAGTGAAAAAGCCACCTCATAGGACTTGGGGGACTTCACCTCATTAGACAAGAGCCAAAAAGTCCCACCTGAGCAATTTACTAAAAAAAAGAGAACAAAGAAACAAATCACTTTTGTGTTTTACCAAGAGCAAGAACCTCTTGCACCTGGCTCAGTTTTTCTCTTAAAGAGTTTGGTTATTTTGCCTTTTATTAACACTTTTTTATTTCCAACACTACCACAGAAGCCATCCTGCTGATTTTATGCCTTCTGAGGTAGCTGAGCTATCTTGGGTGTGAAATAGATCTCCAAGAGCTTGTGAGACCTGGCTTGAGGAGACAAATATTTCAATTTGCCTTACCTGAGGCCTTCGAGGTGGGTGCTGCTTGATGATGCTGGTCCCATCCTGTCCTGGCAAGGTGTTCCAAGAGAGGGGCCCTTAAAGGTTGAAGAAATGGATGAAGTTGGTTTTGGGTGATCAGGTGCACTCAGCAATAGCTTTGTGCCCTGTTTTTTGCTTGGCATGTCCCACTGACGTCCCTGGCTGTGTATTCCAGTGACACATGGAATATTCTATTGGCTGCAGAAGTAAAGTGGGTGTGCCTGTGATTTCTAACAAAACCTCTACAGCCACTCATGCTTCTAAATGTGACCATCACCTTCCTTGTGTCTCCTGTGGCCTCTCCCAGCCCCTGGGATTTGGGTGGGCAAAGGATTCTTCTCATCCCTGTAACCACCAGCTGGCCAAGCAATCCCTGATCTCTGCTGCCTGCCCTGTTAAAGTCAGGCCCAGGCAGCAGTTTGGGTCTTTTCCTACTGTTCAGCACCTGATCATTGTTATTTTTTGGTGGGACTGAGCAATACCTCTGCTGATTTGCTGCCTGTGGCAGGGCTGGGCTGCAGCAGCAGCAGGAGGGGAAGGGCTGGGTGCACTCCCAGACCCTGAACTCAGCCCAGAAGAACGTGTCACACACCAGTGATCCCTGTTAGTTATTAGGGCAGGGCTTTCTCTGAGGCCTGGACAGCATCTGGGCTCAGGTCTGTTCTGTGCTGGTGCTCTCAGCTGGACACCACTGCCCCTTTTGTTCTTTTCTTGCACAAATAAATACTTGCATGTGCAGGAAGTATTTCTTTCACACAACATTTTATCTGTTTATCCCACCTTTTCACCCCAACAGACTGTCCTGGTGCACCCAAATGACATTTTACACACGGAGCTCAGTGAGGTGTGGCTGAGCAGAGGAGAGTTGGGGATGAAGTGCAGGAAGAATATTAGCTGATGTCAAATTTAATCTTTTTTTTATGTCAAATTTAATCAAATTTTAGTCATATTTAACAAGAAAAGCAGTATTTTGGAGGTCAGTTTATGGGGCACTTCTTTGAACCTCAGGGAAGATCCCCAGGTTGGGCTCTTGGGAAAGAGAGAGGAGACAACCATAGGATCATGGAATGGTTTGGGTTGGAAGTGACCCTAAAGATCATTTTTTTTCATAATTTCCACAATCCCAGGGTCACTTTCCACTATCCCAGGTTGCTCCAAGCCCTGTTTTTGGAACACCTGGGCACTGCCAGGGATCCAGGGGCAGCCACAGCTTCTCTGGGCACCCTGTGCCAGTGCCCCACCACCCTCAGAGGGAGGAATTTCTTCCTCCTGTGAGGTGCTGGGATATGGGAGATGGTGACTCCTCCATCAGGTAAATGTTTTGCAGAGCCCTGGCAATGTTTAACCATGGAGTGAAGCTCTGGCTGCTCCACACATGCAGGAATTGGTGCCTGAGGGGAAAATTTCCAGCACAGGAGGCTCCTCTGGAGACAAACCTCATCTGCAGGGAGCACCTGGTGGAACAGCAGCTTGTTAAAGGGAGTTACTGCCTCTATCTGCAGGCAGTGGGTGCCCAGGGAGTTTCTGAGGGGAAAGGAACAGGGAAGGAGGTGGCCCATGGAGATGGGAACAGGGACACAGCACAGGGAGGTGGCTGTGCCTTAGGAGAAGCTTGTCCAGGTGAAGGGCAGGGCTTTGAGGAAGTTATTTCTCCCTAATGAGGTTTGATGGCTTGTGTTTGGGGTTGTTTTGAATTTTTCCCTCCCATCCTATCCATGCATGGGGCCTGCAGGACATTTGTCCTTATCCTCTGCAGATACAGAACTGGGGACTGGGGGCTGGATGTCCCCAAATCACCAAACCCCAGCTCAAAGCATCCTTGTGGCTCCTGTTCTCCTGTTGTAGCTCCTGTTCTCCTGTTTTTCACCCCTGCACTTCAACAGCAGCAGATCCTCCCCTCTGGGGGAATCTGGGTTTCAAATAAGCCAAGCTGAACCCTCACAAACCAAATAAAACCAGTTCTCTGGGAGGCTCTGCTTATTTAGACAGCAGCTCGAGCTAATACTTCACTCAAGTCCTCCTGAGCATACTCATCTTGTTTCTGAAAATGGAAAGTAATGGAAGATTGCATTTATTAATTTTTTAATAAAATACACCTTTTTTAACAAGCATTTGTTAAATGCTCAGTGATAATTTCCCAGAACAGGAACATTTGGTTGTTCTTGCTCTCGTGGAGTATTTAAAACCTGCTTTTCTACAGCAAGACCTGATTTGTATTCTCCCCAAAACCTCAGTTCTGGGAATGTCTCTGCTATCACTCCAGAGGTTCATTTGCTTTCACTGCCTCCTGATGCCACCCAATGAATGATCCAGGAGGAAATATCCAGCCTCTGGTGAAGCAGCAGTGCTTAACACCTCTTGGTGTGGGTCAGAAATTGATTTTTGGGAATGGAAAAGCAGGGAGGGGGTGCTGGGGGTGCAGATCCTCCTCCCTCTGCCTCGCCCTTTCTCACACCCCCCTGGTTTTCATGGATGTTTCTCCTCACACTCCCCTGAGAGCTGTGGGAAGCATTTGTCAGCATCCAGCTCCTTGTGGAGAGCTGCACCTCCTCTTCCAGATGGATGCAGGGCTCTGGGAAGGATTTGGGAGTGGATGGAGTTTAGAGGCTGCTCATAGGGAAGCACAGCCAGGCTGTCTGCCTTCCTCTGCTCCTGGAAATTTGTCATTGATTCCAGTGCTGAGCTTTACCTGGCCAGGGTCTGATGCTGATCAGGGCAGAGCTGTGCCTGGCAGGTGGGCAGGACAGGGCTGGGATGGGGTCACAGGGGGGTGCCAGGGGGATGCTGGGCTGTTCCCAGGGGTGTCTGATGAGAGCAAGGAGCTGGGCTCTGCTGAGTGAGACACTTTCCAATACAGTGGAAGGGGAAAAATAAGTTTTCCCAAAGCTGAAACATCCTGCTGTGAAAAATGTGTATTTTATGATTGGCTTTTGGCAAATATTAAAATGAATAGTAGATGTGTTATGTTAGAAATCTATGCTGTATTAATTTTCTTAAGTAGTGTGTTAAATATAGTTTTAGGTTATCACATAAGGTTAAAATAGAAACTATGCTATGTAGGATACTTTTTTTCTAAAGAAAGGACTCGCACTGAGATAGCAGCCACAGGACACCTGAATCTTTCAGAGAAAGAGAATTTATTGCTCCATTATCAGAAGAAATGAACTTCTTCCTGCCTTGCTCAGCCCTGAAGGTGCTGTTAGGATTCAGAGGAAGGAGCTGACACTGACCAGACAGAATCCTGTGTTTGAATGGAATTTCTGCATCATGGATGAGGTGTATGAATATGCAACAGGTTATTGTTTTTAAGGGTTAATCCTCTGTTAACGTGGGTCCTTTTCTGGGCTTATTTTGCCCAGAAAAAGGTACCCGGACCATCCGTAACTCTTTGTTTTTATTGCCTCATATTGTCCTAATCCAAACTGTCCAAATTATTATGACTCTAATGATATTGCTATTCTTATAACCATTTTATTACTATTAAACTTTTAAAATTTTAAATCTTCTCACTGGAAATGGCAGAAACGGCACAAAGCAGCTGAGGCAGCACCGCCCCCCCTGCACCCACCCCCAGAGCAGCCAGCAAAGCCTCAGCCCCGGTGACCCCAGGTGCCAACAAGGTCCCAGCAGTGCCCCCTCACCTGCAGAGGCTCTCCCGTACCAGGTCTCCCTCAGAGGAGGCAGTTCCAGCTGGAATAGTGGCTGTGCCCAGGCTGGGGCCCAGCCTGGCTCTGTGGGCAGCCCCTGCAGGGCACCCAGCGCGGGCCCATCCCCCTGGGCGGGCACTGGGGCCACCCTGGTCGCCCTGGAGGAGCTCAGGCCCATCCTGCAGAGGCAGGGCTCTGAGGGGAGCAGGGAAAGCCCTCAGGCACCATCCTCCCTGAGCATGGAGAGGGATCTCTGGGAGCCACCCAGGGCCCTGCCAGCTCCCACGGACGTCCTTCCCAACTTGGTTAAACATTGACCCATCCCAAGCCATTCCCCTGCAGGAAGAGGAGCTCTGGAGCCAGTGCCAAGGCCTGGAGAAACTTTGGTTTTTACCTACAAGAGATTTCCAGCCAGGGCCACCACCTCAGCTGGCCTGCAGGTATTTCTTCAAGCAGCTTTTGTGCTAAATCTTCAGGTTCTGGAAGGAAATTCAATCCCTGGAGCTCCAGAAGGGTTAAAGTGTCTCCCATCCTCCATGGGAGAAGCAGCCTGGGAATAAAGCCTGGCCTGGGAATAAAGCCTGGCCCGGGAATAAAGCCTGGCCCAGGAGCTTCCCCCACCTTTGCTGCTGCTGGCTGAGGACACTGCTGGAAAAAAAAGCAGCTTTAGGACAAAACTAACTGAGAATATTGGTAAAAGTGAGTCATATTTGATAGTTCATAGAAGCATAGGATCATAATAGGGTTGGGGTTGGAAAGGACCTTAAAGATCTTCTGGTTCCATCCCCCTGCCATGGGCAGGGATATTTTCCATTAGACCAGGTTGCACCCAGAAGAAAACATTCATCCCTGGAAGATCCCAACCAGTTCATGTTTTCAGCCACAAAGCACCAACATCTCTCAGGACTTTGCTTTTCCCAGGTCACACAAGGGCATGAGGGAGCAGAGCAGCCTGGTCTGTATTTTTATTTTCCCTTCTTCTTTTCAAATGAAAATGTAAAATCAAGGCCCTGATTCCCCCCAGAGTTTTTCAATGCTCACTGTCTATTTTCCCTTTTTATTTTAATTACCTTCCCCCCCCCCCCCCCAGCTGAGAACAGGTCATTCCTGTTAAGCAGCTTGGGAAAATAATTAATTAAATGCAGTGATGGATGTGTGGGAGCACTGGAAACCCACGTGGATGTTCAAGCCCATGGTGCTTTATCTGGTGTTTTACCCAGGTGCTGTCAAAATCCTGACAGGCTCCCCACACTCCCCAGTCCCCTCTCCTGCCCATGTTCCCTTCTCAGAGAGTTTTACTCTGTAAAGCAAAGAGCCCAAGAGCAGCAGCTGGAGGTTTGGGGTGAGGGGGAGCTGCAGGAGGATGCCCTTGCTGCAGGTCACTGGGGCCAGCTGAGATCCTGGTCAGGGATGCTCATCCTTCTCTTGAATTTGAGGATATTTGATGTAAAATGTTATTTTATTTTGTCTATCTGTGAAGTTCAGTGAAATTCCTGAGTACTGTGCTGTAGAACCATGGGGCTGGAGGAGCTTTGGTCCCATACAGTGCCTTTAGGGACAGCCCACAGTCCCTGCCAGGAGAGCTGGAAGAATTTTATCCCTTTCTCCCATTTCATTTACTGCTTTAAAAACTCAGCTGGAACTTGTAAGTGATGATGATCCCACTAGAATTGGATTTTTAAGCAAATTTATTGCAGTCAAAATGAAAAAATGAAATCATTGGCTGCTAAGTGCTCTGATGCCCTTGGTTTAAGGAAGATACTGGGAAAGCTCCAGGGCAGGGCAGTGCCAAACTCAGGGCAGAGTTTGTCACCCCCCTTCACACAGGGCAAAGGTGAACCAAGGGGAACTGTGGCATTCACATTCTCTGGAAAAATCCCTTCTCCCAGGAGTTTTCTCCTGGGAAGCTGAGAAGCCTCAGAGAAAAGGAAAACAATTCTTATCTCATTTGCTTCTCCTGTGTTGTGCCCATGTGGAATGTGTTTGGAGATTGTTTACCCACAGGTGATTGTTTCATTGGGTTCTGCTGTGAGTTGTTTTCACTCTTTGGCCAATCAGTGCCAAGCTGTGTTGAGACTCTGGAAAGAGTCAGGAGTTTTCATTATTAACTTTTTAGCATTTTAGTAGGTGTCCTTTCTGTATTCTTTAGTATAGTATAGTAATCTTTAATATAATATTATAAAATAATTACAAAAATATATATTAATATATATCATCTATTATATATTAAATATATATCCTTTAATATAAATTTATATACTTTAATATATATTATAAAATAATAAATTAGCCTTTTGAGAACATGGAGTCAGATTCATCACTCCTTCCAATGCAGATACAATAGGGAACCACTCAAACACCCAACTGCAGCAGGGGATCACCTCTGCCTTAAAGTTTCTCCTCAAAAAATGAATTTTAAATCACAAAAAAACGTGGGCAAAGGAGGAGATGGAAAGTGGGAGGGGTGGATTTTTGCCAAAATAACGCCTGGGCTTTTCTGCCAATCCCCAGTGAGTGAAGCAGAAACAAGCCCAGCAATGCAGGCTGGTGTTTATCCTGCTTGCAGCACGTTCAGGCAGTGACAGTGTGAACAAATGGATCAGCAAAGAGAGGAAAACATCCCTGGCTGGGGCACAAACTGCCGTGGCTGATAAAGGTTGTTGTTACACATGTGTGAGGTCAAGGAACACGGCTCCTTCCTCCCTCTGCTCCTTTTGGCAGGGGACATTGATCTCAGCCCAGGCTGGGGACAGGGTGGTGCTGATAACACTGCCCAGAGAAGGCAGGCACTGCTGGGGATGCTCCAGAATAGAAAAATAGAAGGATCAGCCTTAAAGGATGTTGATAATGATAGTTTTTATCATTACCTTTCATGTTTGCATAAGGTTTTACAGCAGAGAAATAACAAATATTTTGTTTCACATATTAGAGCACGTATTCACTTCCAGGATTCTTAGAGGAAGGAAATGCAAGAGCAGATAAATAACAATGACCATTCAGAGTGCTTTGCCAAACACCTCTGAACAAGCAAAACTGAGTCATGCATTTTTTTCATCAAAAGCAATCACAGCTGCTTGCCCTGAGTGTCACCTTGGCAGGGAGGGATTCCAAAGTGTGATGTGTTCTCTCAGTGATTGCCATGGAATGCCAAAGGTGTGACAAACACCCCAGTCCATTAAAATGTGGCTCCTTTTTTCCCTGTGTAGGCTGGAATTTTGTTTTTATTTCTGGAGGCCCACCCAGTGAAGCAAATGCCTGCAAAAAGTGATGGCAAACAGGCTTGGCTGTTTCTCCTGCTTGCCAGGAGGCAAAACCGGCCCCTAAAAGGTGTCTAGTGATACATGGATATGTTTGAATTCCCCAAAAGATGGATGTTTTGTGATATCTGTTTGCCATAATTGCAGGCTCTGCAGCTCCTGTGGATACAGGAGGTTGGACAAACTGACACGTTCTGTTCTCCTTCCAGTGATAAGGAGAATCTGATAAGGCAGCTGCTGGATCAAAAGTGGCATTTTCCTTGGGAGGCAGTGCCACAGAAATGGAGCCTCACATTGGTGGGGAGGGCAGAAGGGGCTGCCAGAGACAACCACAGCAGTGGAGGTGCTGATGTCCAACCCCTTGATGGGGGTGATTATTGGTTTGCTGTTCCTCTGATGGATCACCAACAGCATCAGGCCTAAGAGCCTCTGTTTGCTGTCTGATTTCTTGGGTTTGGTGGGGTTTTCTCCAGCTGAAAGGCTGAGCTGCACTCCAGGAAAAATCATTATGTCCATGCTTAATGAGGAATTTGAACTGGAGGTTGGGCAGAGGGTGAAGGAAGGGGGTTAAGGCACGGCTGAGGGGGATGAGCACCCCTGGAAAACATCTGGGAGCAGACTGCCCACAGAAGCTGTGACTGCCCTGGATCCCTGGAAGTGTTCCAGGCCAGGCTTGGAGCAACCTGGGATAGTGGAAGGTTGCTGCCATGGCAGGGGGATGGGACTGGAAAATCTTTAAGAACCATTCTGTTGGAACCCTGGTTGCTGAGAATTTCAGACTTTCTGTGCTGACAGGTACTGACCCCCAAGAGAACACTGCATTTGACCTGAGGCTGTGGAGAAGGATTCCAAAATCGAATGATAGCACTGGGATTGTGGGTGTGGAGTTTGAATAGAAGTGTGTGATATCACAGGGTGGAAACCTTAAGAGTTTAAGGTTTTAGAATATAGCAATATATATAAAGCTAAGATGGAAGGTTTAGGGTGGAGGCTGGTCCTTCTTCAGCTTCTTCTCCATGGGTTTGGGTGGTTTTGTGTAGTTGTAAATAAAAAAGTCCACATTGCAGCCACAGGTGGTTGATTATTGGGTTAAAAGTAAAATTAATTTAAGTGTAATTTCTTAATTAGACAGTTTATCCCTAAAAGGCCTTGTAGAGAGAGAGATGGGGCTCCATTTTTAGTTTGTTAGAGTGAAGTGCTGTAGAACTCAGGGTTTGTGAGACTGTGACATAGATAAGAACTAATAAACATCTGAGTCCAAACAGGAAATACTGTCTGGCCATTTAATCCCAACCTTGGCAAAAAGCAAAGAATTCACACATCTGAATATTGCAACCTGAATCAATCTATGAACATCAAGCCAAAGCAGGGGTGCTCTCCTCAAGCCTTCCTTGATGGGATCACAGTGTTTTTAACACCCTGTGCCCCTGGCCATGGAATGTCTTAAGCAGGGGAAAGCTGACTCAAACCATGGGATTTCACAGGATTTTCCCTGCAGAATTCTCAATGAGGTTCCTTGAAGGATCCAGTCCCAGTCCTGAAGACGCTGCCATGAGGCTGCTTGCCAAAAAGTACTCATCAGTGCACGCTGAAAGTTTTGTTTTCCCCATGTGTTCAGTTTGGCAGGAGCTAAAATTTCAGTAAAACTCTGAATTCCCAAAACTATCTAGCAATGCAAATGAGTGTATCAGCTCAAAAACTGTGGGGAGAGGCCAAGCTGCCATGTGCTGGGTGCTTTCAGCCCATCAGTATCGTTATAATTAACATTTTTGGAATATTGTCTGTCTCCTCTCAAAAGCAGCAGACCTGGAGCTGTAAGAGGCTTGTGTGTGCATGCAAACCTTACACCTCTCTCTGGGTTTAGGGCACAGGGGACAGCTGATTGGGTTGGTTTTTGCAGCCCTAATTCTACAGCCATTTGATGAAAGAGCCCAAGTTTGTGGGGTTTTTTTTAAATACACACAAATGTTTTTTCTGCTCTGCTGGCTGCAAGGAACAGTTTAGACATGAACATTAAAAGATTTAAAAAACATCCAATAGAAGTGTCAAATAAATTATTATCTACATGATTTTTTTTCCCACTGGCAGAAATACCATCAAAAACACCCCTAACTACTTTTTAGTTGGTTTTATTCTTCCTGAAAAAAAAGTTTGCCTGCCAGTCAAGTGCTCTCAAATAAAGACAGTGGTCAATCCCAGGAATGCTGCAAACCAGCCTAAATGACTCAGCAGCAGGCCTAGGGAAGGGATTGGGAGGTTGGTTGGTTTGCCTTGGCTTTTGAAAGACTTTTCCACAGTGGAGATTAAGAAAAATATTCATTTGTCCCAATGCTCTAGAAAATAGGAAATGGCATTTCCCAGGGACAGTGACAACCCAGGTGTTCCATCTCTCCTGAAACTCTTGCAGCTCAGCTGGGAGTGCAGCTTTTCTGGAAAAAAAACAAGGTAAATAAAGCTATTTTTTGCTTTACTAAAGGCACTCAAATTCCAGCACTTCTAGAAAGGTGATTTTGGAAGGAGGCACAGCTCAGTGTGGTGTGGGAGGAGAGGCCTCATGTTCTGCACATCATGGAATATTTATTCTGATAATAATTGGGAATATCAATGTGAACATCAGAAATAAATTCTCCAAAATGCCAGGAGAGGTTTGCAATGCTTTTCCAAAACTGCTACCTGGCTGAAAGGGCACTTCATTGAAAGCAAGTCAAGATGTTAAATTTTGAGATTTACCTGGAAATATCCAAGATTTGTATCTTCCAAAATAGCTCTACCTCTGCCAGCAAAGAGAGATAAACGATGTAAACTTGATCCACATTTTAAACTCACCAGCTGAGAAAGACACAAACTCAAACACCTGTTTATTACAAAAGATTTTATTGCAGTTATTTACACCCGTTCCTCGTTAAGTGTATAAATGTAAACATTTATTATAGATGTACTTCTCTTATCTTACAGTTCACCCCCTGCTCAGGTTAGATGACGTTTTTTGAAGCATACAGGTGGTGAGGAAAGTTAAGCTATATTCACAGAATATACATCTGCCTGCAGGGAGACTCCTCCAGCCCTACGCCAGCGGGATGGACACTGTCCCGTTGGCTCTGCTCCTGCTCCTCGTGTGCACGCTGGATTCCGTGATGTCCTCGGAGTGATCCTCGCTCTTCTTCTCCTTCAGGCTGTTGATGAACCTCAGGGTGATCTCGTCCCACTCCTCGGGCAGCAGCATGAGCAGGAACCCCATGCAGATGATGATGGTGGCCCCCAGCCGCACCACGCTGAAGATCATTTTGTGCTTCAACAGGTCCACGGCTGGGAGGAGAGGAAAGAACCACAGGATCAGAACAGCAGCAGGGTGGAGGATGGCACCAGGAGCAGCCTGGCACGTCCCTGTGACCCTTTGTCACACTCTGGGTGTGCCATTGGCCGTGGGGCTCTCAGATCTCCCTGAGCTTTGATCTGACAGTGCAGTGCTGGAGGTGCCACAGCTCCTCTGTCCTCACCACCCTGTGCAGGCTCTGAGGAAGCCTGGAGGGGCTGGGTTAAACCTCAAGAGTTCCATGGTGATGGGGGCTCAGCCTGGAGAAAAGGAGGCTCAGGGGGGACCTTCTTGCTCTCTGAAAGAAGAGAGTGCAGCCCCAGGTGCTGTGGCATTTACATTCTCTGGGGAAAAATCCCCTTCACCCAGGATTTTTCTCCTGGGAAGCTGAGAAGCCTCAAAGAAAAAAAGAAAACCATAATTATCTCATTTGCTTCTCCTGTGTTGTGCTCATGTGGAATGTGTTTGGAGATTGTTTACCCACAGGTGGTTGTTTCGTGAGTTTCTAGTGTGAGTGTTTTGACTCAATGGCCAATCAGTGCCAAGCTGTGTCAGGACTCTGAAGAGAGTCACAAATTTTCATTATCTTTTTAGCATTCTGTAAGTATCCTTTCTGTATTCATTAGTATAGTTTAGTCCAGTATTCTTTAATATAATACAGTATCTTAAAATAATAAATGAGCCTTCTGAGAACATGGGGGGTCAGATTCATCATTCCTTCCTTCATCTGGGGGGAATCCAAATACAATAAGGTGGGGCTCAGACTTTGCTCCCAGGGAACAAGGGACAGGAGAACCCCAAGTTGGGACAGATTGGATATTCAGAAAAAATTCTTCTCTGAAAGACTGGCAAGGCACAGGCACAGGCTGCCCAGGGCAGTGGTGGAGTCCCCATCCCTCAAAGTGCAAAAAATGAGTGGACATGGCACTTCATGGTTTAGTGAGCACAGGGATATTTGGTTGAAGGTTGAACTTGATCATCTTGGAGGTCTTTTCCAGCCTTAATGACCCTGTGATTCTGTGATTTCTGAGACAGAAAGCACTTTATGGTAACTCTTTATCCTCAACAGGCTGCATCAGCAGAGAGCACAGGAACCAGGGATGGGGAGAGAGCAGCACATGGACCAGAGAGCTCCAGGTGCCTCCAGGCCCATCCTCCCAGCTCCACAGCAGCCCCCACAGCCCACCTGAGCCTGAGGCAGCCTCCCACAGGCACGGCTTCACAGCCACATTCCCCCAAACCAGATCTTTTCTGTGCTCAAAACCCCCAGAGCGACGAGGCTGAGACTGAAGGGCAGAGAGCTGTTCAAGAGCAGAGGTTTTTCAAGGCAGGACTGTGGACTAAATTTCCACCCAACAAATTATTTAAGCAATAAACTGCTTTCTGAGTTCCCCTGGGCTCATTTTGGCAGCAGCAGCAGCAGCAGCTGTGGCACTGGTACCTGCATTTCCAGGGACGCTGAGCACGGTGCCGATGGAGATCAGGATGGGGTAGGTCAGCACCACCCCAACGTTAACCAGGATGTTGAAAGCTAGGGAAAAACAGAGAAAATAACCCATGAAAATGGGAAAAACACCAGAGTGAGGCATTTCTCCTCCACCTAGACCCTCCAGATACAATATGTGATATGAAGTATCCACACCACAACGAGGGAGTTGTCACAAAGTGATTGATTTTGTTTTTCTCTATATGAGTGTGAAATTATAGGAAATTCTTCACGGGGGAAAAGGGAGGGCTGAATGGCCTTTCACAAACCATAATACTGAGGTTATCATATTTCATGGCTTTGCACAGGCTTTAATCAGGTACAAAAAACCTGGTCTTTTGTTGTTTTGGGGGTTTTTTTTGTTACACAACAACACTCCCAGAGAGCTCCAATTTCTTTGAAAGATTAAGAAATACCTTAAAGATTGCTTAAGTTAAACTTTTCCTTCAAAGATTAAAAACAAACTTAAGTTTTTGATCATCCACAACTCAGTCCTGCTGCTGAGTCCCCTGCATGAGGTTGGGTTTCTACGCTTGGGTGATAAATTATCCCTAATTTTGGTCCCCCAGGAGCTCACAGGGCAGCTGCAGCTGTGGTTGGAGCAGCTCAAGGAGCTCCCAGCAGCTCAGCCTGGCCACAGCTCAGGATGGGATTGGCAATGACATTCTCTTTGCTTCCATTTAATAAACACTAGTGAGACAAAAACCTCTTCAATTATGGAATAAAAGAGACTTTACCAAAGGAAAGGAGGTTGTTATATGTGGAAATTAAAACGCCCTGGGGCTGAATCTAACAGATATTTTGCTGGCAATTCTGGCTCAGAAAGAGGGAGCCTTATGTGAGCCCTGCCCAGAGCCTGCAGCACCCCCAGAAAGGTGCCCAGCACTGGGGGTGCTCCTGTCAGGGCACAAACATCCCCCAGGAGCTGGTTGGAAACATGCAGCCCCTTGAAATGGGATTTACAGCAGCCAAACTGTGCCAGAGACAGGAGCATTGGTGTGGAACTATGGTAGGGATGAAAAAAATGGGCAATTAGTAGTGCTGCTTCATGTTTACTCCCTGCTATTACTGTTAATTATTAATTATTATTAATTATAACTATGCTTACCTATCAATTATTAACCGTATCTCAATTAATAGCAATGTTTCATGAAGTGTAATGAAAAATATGAATCATTTCTAAGGAGCACCAGTTTGCACAGGGACCAGAATTAATCTGTGAGAGAGCTTTGCTGCTTAAGGGGACAGGGGGAAAATTGTGCCCAAGGCCAATTTTATAAAGGGTTGGAGGGGTGAAGAGCTAGAAAAATAAATAAATAAATAGTTTTCTCACTTACCTAACCAGAGGCCAGCTACTCCACACAGGTAACCCCATGGCACAGCAGAGAAGGGGTACCAGTACTCCACTTTTGTGAAGTAGAGGATGATGGGGGTGATGGAGATGAAGATGAAGTTGAAGAAGCCCAGGGTGGACACGAAATGAGCTGCTTCCCCAAAGTTTGCACTCCCAAGAAACATTTTGAACAAAACCTACAGAGGAGAGGAGAGGAGAGGAGAGAGGAGGGGTTTAGATTCCATGGCTGTCATGGAAGCACTCCATTCCCTTGGGGAGAGTGCAGCAAGGGCCAACTTGCCACAGCCCAGCCCTTTTCCCTCACAAGAGTCTTGCAAGGGGATCTTTTGTGGGATTTCTGCCCTTTCCTGGGTTTTAGCTCCATGTCTTTACCACGGGGATGGCTGAGTCTGTATAACAAAGCTTTACACAAAATGCCACCAGGAGCAAGTGTAGAAGAACCCAGGAAAAACCAAGAATAAACCAAGAACTCAAGGACACACCATTCATGCAGTAATTGTAGAGGATTTGGGCTGTGTGTGGCAATGCTGGGGTTTGGGAAGAGGCTCCAGTGACTTCCACAGCATGACCCTGCTGTGAGAGGAAAACCAGCCTGGAAGGGCTCACTCTGTGAGAACCTGTCCTCTATGAGCTTCAATTCATGGCCTTTGAGTGACTTTTGAAAGGCCACAACAAATTTTTGAGTGAGATGAGCAAAGTCTAAAGCTGCAAGTGCAGCTTCTGATCCCACCACAATCCATTCCAAACTCGACACACGCAGCTGAAAACAAACACAGCCATGCTCAGCCCAACCTGCTCCTGAGACAGAATCCCTGCCTTTCCCAGCCCTCAGCCTCCAGAGCAGCCACTTCTTGCAAGCAGAAGGGTCCCCTATGAACGGCCTGTGCTAGGCTCACACCAGGGCTCTGAGCCCAGCCTGTGCCAGGGGGCTGCAGGGCAGACCTGGGATGAGGATGAGTTGTCCACCCTGGCTCTCCTCCCTGCTGCACATGGAGAGCCCCCTTGAAAAGTGTTGATAAACTCTTGTTGCCATGATTTAAAAATGATCTTAAACTCCTCCTGGCGTGGCAGTGGAGATTTCATTAAAGGCTCATCAAGAAAAGCCATTCTGGGTAATTGGCAGATGACAACTAATTACCCTCACGGCAGATTTCCTGACATTGTCACAACGTGAGTGACGCAGGAGCGAGGAACACAACAAAACATTTATTTTACAGCCACTCTCTTTGTATTTGTGTCTTTTTAATGTGAATGAATTTAGGAGTGCCAACAAACAGTTGTGACCTACCTTATACAGTGCAGAGGTGGAGGCTGATCCCACGGCGTAGGCCACCCCGATAATTGAATCACCCTGGAAACCATCTGCATATGCCATCATCACAATTCCTGTGATTGCCATTATTGCTGCCACTATCTGCACAGACAAAGCAAAGCAGTGTAAAGCTGAGATCATCACTGGGAGGGGCTTCTCAAGAGCGTCATCACCCACTTGCTCTGACTTGGAGCTTTCTTGTTTTCCCTTAAATAGGAAAGATCGTGGGAGAGATGTAAAGCAAAATGAAAGTGTGTGCACTGACAGGGATGTGGATCTACAGCACTGGGGCCTACTGACAGAACATCCATCATTATGGATTTTGTCAGCTAAACATCCACATTGGAGAGGCAACTGCAAGATCAAGAAATCTTAAGGTATCATGCTCTCCTGTAGAACAAAAGAAATATTTAGCAAAGCCACCAATTTGACTTGAAATGCAAACTTTAGGTGGCCAAACAGCCTGGAAATTAGTCCAGGGGAATGAGCCCTGTATTTTGGAATACCAGGATACCACAGGGAGCTCTTCCAGCTGTTTTGGCTGTGCCCTAACAGCTTTTTTTGGACAGACACGACCAAATTTCTTCATGAAGCTTTACATCTGTGCTTAGGTTTTTGGCCTCATTTGAAAGTCCCAGAGAGAGCATTTAAGGAGCTTCAAAGAAAAAGAACAGGAATCATTAACTACACCACATCTGAAATCCTGACTCCAAGAACCTTAAGGAAGTGGAAGGGAGCCCAAAGTGTTTTATTCTTTAAAAAACTCCCCCTCTGCACCTAATTGCCCTCAGCAGGTAAATGTGGGGTGTGAATTTCAAAGGCACTGAATACCCAACTTCCACTGAGTGTTTCCTGAGCCAGTGCACATCTCCTGAGCCAACACCAATGTGATATGGGCACTTTGCCTCTTGAAAACCTCAATGAACTTCATCTAAGAAACATTTAGTCCTGGATAAAACTAAGCTTCAGCTCACAGACTTCAAAGACTCCATCTCGATCCAAACATGTGCCCTCATGTAAAACAGCCTTTCAGAGCTCACAGTTTTGCCAAGAGTCCCAGAAAATCACTGACACTCACTCACCCCAGGCAGATGTGAGCCAGACTGAGGCAACAAGCACAAAAAAATCCCACAAAATAACTTCAGCAGAGCCAGTCAGCAGAGCAAAACCATGTTTCAAGGGACACACAGGACAGGGACACAGCTGACTCAGGTGAAGCTGTTCCCACACAGGGGACAATGGGGAACCCAGAATCACCTCCCAGGGCAGGGCCAATCTGTGAGGCTCCAGGTAAAAATGTCAGTGCTCCTAAATCCCATAGACATCCAGGCCAACATCTTCCCAGGAAAACTCATCTCCTGGCTGCAGCTGTGACTCCTTGCCCCTCACCATCAGCCCTATTTCACCAGTCCTTGAGGCACGCAGGTACCCCCTCACATGGCAGTGGCTGTGCCAAAGCCACAAACCCCACTGCAAGTCTGTGTCCCACCTTACTTCCATGTAAAATACCCCAACTCCAGGACACAGGTCAGGAAAACCTGAGGGTACCACTGATACTCCAAATTCACCATGAAATGGAGCTGAAATCCAGATTCCCCAGTGCTATGGTGCCTTAGGTGCGAAATGGGGGCATTCTACAGTCATCTGTCAGAGCTGGGGCAGTTATCCTCTGTTCATGGGGCAGTTTTTTCTTTATCTCTCCACAGCCAATCCTCCCTCCAGGAGATCTCTGCTGTCCATGGCCACTGAGTGTCCCTGCAGGGCTGATCCAATCCCATCATCCCATGGGGAGATGCTGCGCCCAGGGGAGGAGCCGAGCATTCCTACCTGGATCCAATCTGAGGTGCTGGGACAGCCCAGCAGCCTTTGCCCAGTGCATTGCCAGAGGAGCAGCTTCTGCTGCCCTGCATTGCCAGAGGGAGCCCAGGCCCATCTCCAGCAGCCCTGGAGCTGCAGAGGAAAACTCCCCCCTTGTGCAGGATCCCTGCTCCAGCAGAGCCACAGCTGGCACTGCAGGAGGGCTGAGCCCCCATGGGATGGGGCTGTGCCACCACCCTGACACACAGGGGGCAGGGCATGGTCTGACTCTGGCAATAGTTTTTTGAGTTTTTTGTACAATTAGATTTGGGGTTTTTTTTGGTGGTGTTTGTTTTTTTTTTTCCTAATAAAGAACTGTTATTCCTATTCCCATATCTTTGCCTGAGAGCCTTTTAATTTCAAAATCATAGTAATTTGGAGGGAGGGGGTTAACATTTTCCATTTCAGGGGAGGCTCCTGCCTTCCTTAAGCAGACACCTTTCTGTTCAAACCAAGACCCGTGGGCTGGAGTCCCCCCAGTCTCCCAGTGGTGTGATGAGATCTGGCAGGGCTTTAGCAAGAGGGCACCAGGAGGTTTCCCCCTTTTCCTCCCTAGGATAACACATTCCAGCAGTGGGGCCATCCTGGGAGACACCACAGAGGTCCCAGCCTGGAAGCAATGCCCAGGGACAGCCAGGATTCCTCAGATGTCCATTACCTCTCCTCTGGGAGTGCAGAACCCCCCTGCCCTGCCTGGCTGCCCTTCACATCCTGCCCTGCACAGAAATTGAGGATTTCAGCTGCCAGCTGGAGGATTTCCAGCAATGTGTCAGTCTCAGAAGGCAAAACAGAAGAGTCCAGAATGTAGTGATGCCCTCCTCCCAAGGGCAAGGATGGAGATTTAACTCTTGGTGCCCCCACTGCTCACTCCTTTCCTTGTGTCAGTGAAAATGAGTAGATCCATCATCCCCTTTCTTCCTATCATGAAAAACTCACTCCCAGTCTGTCTAAACCAAATTTAGAGAGCCAGATCCCTAATTTAATCAATTATTTATAAAGCCAAGCACTTTTTTCCCCCCTGAAACAACTAAAATGATGGACACATGTGGAGCATCAACACCTCCTGAGACTGGAAACAGCAAAAACATTATTTAAATTTCATGCTCAAGGCTCCTCCTGCATATTCCATACCAGGGCATCAGCACAGCTGACCTGTGCCTGCCTCAGGCTTTAGGCTTTAGAAACCTGAGCTCACATCTGCAGGCTGCTCTGCAAGGTCACAGGGAAGCAAAGGTGGCTGTCAGCTCATTAAATGAGGCTTTTAATTAATAGGAGAGTGTAGTAACTTTCTTTTGGAGCCTCCTAGGTAAGGAATGAAATTAGCTTGCCTCGGTTTTTTCCTTTTTTTCTCTGAAAGAGAGCAAGACCAACCAACAGTTTATCAGAAACATTTTTTTTCCTGTGTGGAGCACAGCAGAAAATGATGTGTAAAGAATCACAGAATGGTTTGGGTTGGAAGAGAACTTAAAAGATCATCCAGTTCCAACACCCTGCCATGGCAGGGACACCTTCCACTAGGCCAGGTTGCTCCAAGCCCCTCCAACCTGAACACCTTCAAGGATGGGGAAGAAACCTCTCTCCAGGCTGAAGTCAACATTTTCAGGGGAGAAAATGTCCCCAGACTACTCTGCACCTACCTAAAAAACATGGATTCAACTCCACACTGAAGCCCAATCAAGGGCTTAAACATGCAAACATATAAGCATGTGTCTAAATCTAAGCAGCAAAAGCCAGCAGAACTACTCAAATATGTAAAGTTTTTAAAGTATTTGTGCTTGCTTTGAGCCAAAGCTGTCTGGACTTCCCAAAGTGTAACATGGATGTGTTATTAATTTGAGAGAGAGATGTTCACAAGTGTCCAAGCAAAGGCCGGGGTGCAGGCAGGGATGGTTTTTGTGTGTCCTTGCCCAGGGCAGGAGTACTTCAAGGTACCTGAGCTCTACCTGCACTACTTTATAGATAAATAGAACCAGAGAATTGTTAAGGATGGAAAAGACTTCACTGAGTCCAGCCCTTCACCTCACACTGCCAGATCCACCCTAAACTATATCCCAAAGCACCACATCTACACATTTCCTGAACACTTCCAGGAATGGTGACTCCACCTCTCCCCTGGGCAGCCTGTTCACCTCCTGACCACCCTTTCTGTAAAGAAATCTTTCCTGACACCCAACCCAAACCTCCCCTGGTGCTTTTCTCTCTCGGGTGGGTGCTACAGCTTCACCACTGATGGCACGAGGCTCTCCCTGCAGAGCACACAACTCTGGTGCCTCAAACACAGCCACAGCAGCTGAAACGTCTGTGTGCAGCCTTTTGCAGGGCCCCCACGGGTGGGACTGTGCCATTGCACAATGGTGGAATGGGTGGGCAGCAAGACACGTTTGTCTTTAGATGTGGTATCTAAAAATCCAGCCCTGCAGCCTGGCTGGCAGCTGCTTTCAGGTGTGCAGGGAGGGTGCCAGGGGATCCCAGGGATGTCAGGCAGGTCCCACATGCCCGTGGGCATCCGTGGCCAGTTTGGGGATTGCTGCAGCCACACTGGGCTGACAGGGGGCTGGGAATTCACTGCAGAGCCACTGCTGTCCCAAGCACTTGGAACACAAACCCTGTGAGGAAGCCCTGAGGGAGCTGGGGGTGCTCAGCCTGGAGAAAAGGAGACTCAGGGCTGCCCCCATCACTCTCACAGCTCCTGAAAGGTGCCTGTGCTCAGCTGGGGCTGGGCTCTTTCTCCAGCAGCACTGACACAACCAGAGCACACAGCCTCGAGCTGCACCAAGGGAAATACAGGTTGGATAGCAGGGAAAAGTTCTTAACAAAAAGGGTGAGAAAGTTCTGGAATGGCTGCCCGGGGAGGTGGTGGAGTCCCCATGCCTGGGTGTGTTTAACAAAGCCTGGATGTGGCACTGGGTGCCAGGGTTGAGTTGAGCTGTTGGGGCTGGGTTGGACTCCATGTTCCTTAAGGTCTCTTCCAACCCAGTGATTCTGTGAATTCTGTGAATTCTGTGAACTCTGAATCCCCACCTCAATGTCACCCAGATGTGCCCGATGGCTCCGGAGCTCTGGGGCTGAGCTGAGCTGAGCTCCTTGGAAAAGCTGGCTGAGCTCCTGGGTGCAGATTTTTTCCATAAAAACATGGCTCAAGGTATAGGATTAGACCTTCATTTCTTTTCCTGTCCTCACTGCCCAAATAACCCAATTCCTGCTGCTCTCCTGAGGCATTCAGGCACAAAAAGCTGGGTCTGTGCTGCTCTGCTGTACTTTAGCTCTCCAACACTGGAGAACGTGGTTATTAACATAATTAAGTGTTATTCTGTCAGGAGAGCTGCTGGAAAACACTGTGAATTACCTCTCCAGCAATGGGCATCCAGGCTCTGCCAGTGAGCAGCGAAATCCAGTTTATGTGCAGGATTTGCTGCTCAGTTTTCCCTCCAGGTTTTTTCTCTGTGAACCCCATGGTGTTTACAGAATTCATACTAATGCATATTCATGGCAACCTTTCTTTAGTCACTGAAAAATAAATAATAACTGAAAACAGCTTTTATTTCTAGGTTTCTTAAACAGAGCAGGCTAGGAGAACACAAGAGCTATGCTTGCTCTGCCAGAAAGATGCTGCTTTGAGATGAAAATTAACTTAAAGGGTACAAAATGTTCAATTTCTTCAGATGATCAAGGGGTGGAGGGCGTTAGTTATGGTTGCTGTTATTTCTGTAGAGAACTGAGGGGTTTACACCGTGTTTATTCTTTGAGTCAGTCAGGGCTGAGGGAGGGTCACATTCACCTGATCTTTCTGTATTTTCAGCTGTGTAGGAAATAGATCTCCAGGTAGTCTGGCTTTACCTTCAAGCACTGGCTCACCTCCTCAGCCTGGCAAGCACAGTGCTCTACTCAGTGTCCTGGTGGCTGCTCCAAAAGCCAGATGAGATACCTGTACAACAGGATGTCTTGTGCTTTCATTTCTGAACCTATCACATTATTAACCAAAAAAAAAAAAAAAACCAAAAGAAGAAAGAAAAAAAAAAAGAAAAAGCTGCTGTGCCCATTTTCAAAAACCAAACTGACTTGGATGAGTGTCCTGATCCACCATGCTTTCCATGGAACTTAAATCCAGCTGCTGCTGGTCCCTTCTGGTCACAGCCACCACACCTGGCCCCAACCAGTGCCTAATGAAGTTCATGGTTTTCAATAATTAAGTCAGGACTGTGCCCAACATGACCTTGAGCCATTTCAGAGGGGAATCTGCACCAATGAACTAGCAGAAATCCCCACTACTCCTCATCCAAGGTGTGAAGCCAACAGTTTAAACTGCTGCATGTGGCAGATATGTGCATGGAAAATTACACAAGTTTGCTTTCCCCAGATCCAGGGGCACAACATTTTGTTCAAGTTCTGTTTTAAATTTTTGCAGGGTCCATTTTACTGCCAGTGAGTTTTTAAACACTTCAGTGCAAAACGCACCTCCACAGAAGAGACCTGTGTTAATTTTAAAGCAATTTTGACACATGCACATGTAAATTTGTGTGTAAAAAGTGACAGGGTAGCACAAGAAATATATATCACACATTACAAACATCTGTCTATCCAAACAAGGAATAAAACTGCTTTGGTTAGAACCTAAGCATTCACCACTAAGTTTAAAATAAAATTAACAAAATTTCAGCTCAATATGCCAAGACAGAATATGTCACAGACACATTTTATGAAAAATCCTTTCATTAGGATTTTTTCTCCTGAGAAGCTGAGAAGCCTCAGAGGAAAAGAAAAACAATAATTATCTGCTGCCGTGGAATGCAACAGGTGCATCTTTGATTGGTCCATGTTGGTTGTTTCTAATTAATGGCCAATCACAGTCAGCTGGCTTGGACTCTCTGAGAGTCACAAGTTATCATTCCATTGTTTTCCTTTCAAGCCTTCAGATGAAATCCTTTCCTCTATTCTTTTAGTATAGTTTTAATATAATATATATAATAAAATAATAAATCAACCTTCTGAAACAAAGAGTCAAGATTCTTGTCTCTTCCCTTGTCCTGAGACCCCTGTGAACACCACAAGAACAGGTTTGTATGAAAATGGAAGTTCTTCTATTGTAAGTCATCACGTTACACTTGGCTGTAATAGCTCCTTGAAATTCCCCCACTGAACTCCCTCTGAAGTTCTGAGGTCTCTAACTGATCTCTAACAAAACTCAGTGAGAAAGGCTTTCATGGTGCCCCAGTGCAGCAGTGCTGTGGCAGCACCATGGCTGATGGGTTAAAGTGCAATTATGAAAACATGAGAGAGTGGAAAAGGAGGCGCGTTCATACCCTTGCTCCCATGAACCTGTCTTTGAGCACAATCCAAGAAAGCAAGAAGACAAAAGCTTTGTTACAACAGAACAGGGCAGAGACGTCTGTGGCTGTGAGCTTCTTTAAAGCCAGTAAATACAGGTAGTTAGTCAAAGTCCACAGAATAGAAAAGGGAGCAGTCCTTTTAAGAAAGAGTTTCAGCGTCAGACCATCTTCACCAAAAATCCGACTGCATTCCCTACGGAAAGAAAAGAGTTTCAGTCTCAGCCAGGGTTTTCCTTAGCATTCACTGCAGCACAACAAACATTCATTAGGCTTTTATCCTGCTTTTCCTAACTACCCCACACGCCCAGGAGAATCCATTATTGAATTCACACAGGGAAAACAAGGCGCCATCTTCTTAAAGCAGCAATTTTGGAAGAAGAAAAGATGCGACTTACCTGGAATAATCACACTCTGTGCAACAATAATCCAGGGACTCACACACAGAAATGAAGGTTATCTATAATGCTCTGACAGCTCCCAGACTCTGCCTTCAAGGCCATGAGCACAGGGATTAGAATCACCATTTTTTCTCTGCAGCTTGCCAATTTTCTTCTTTTCTTGCATTGCTCCAAGCCCTGTTTTCATTCTTGCTGAAATATATTTTTATGTATGGCCAAGGAAGCTTTAAGAATTGCCTAAAGATACTCAAAGAGACTGCCAGACACAGAGTGGTGGGGAAGGGAGCCACCAGGCAGTGGGAGTGAGCCAGGCACACAGGAGTGTGAGAGAAGGAAGGGAAAGGGAGGGGAAGGTATTTAACAGCTTCGTTTTATTGTACAGTGAAAAGCTGTGTTTTCTAGGAGACACCTCCTTGAGAATTAAATTGCAAACAGAACCCCCAGATACCCAAACACTGTATCCCACACAGCTCCAGCGAGCCGTTTGCTTCTTGGGATTTCAGGAATCCCAAAGTGGGAAGGATGTTTTTTAGCAACTCCACTGTCTGCACTCTTGGTTGAAGGCATTCCTGAAGATATTCCCAGTGTGCTTCACTTCTTGGCATGGCAGGCACCCTGGCACTGCTTAAAACACGGGAGGTCCCACAAGTGACCCCAAAAAGCAGTGGGGTGAACCAAGGCACCCTCAACCTGCAGCACATCCTTCCAAGGAAAGGGACATGGAGGGAGTAATCCAAATGCCCTCAGGCTCCAAAGTGCTCTGTGTCTGGAAGATTGCTAAAACATTCATTATGCAGAACTAATTAGCAACTTCAAAGATTGAGCTGCAATGTGATGGCAAAAATGTTTGTTATTTGGGGGTGGTGGGGGTGGTCTGATAACTATCCTGATTTGGAAGACAAAATTGTTTTCAGGGCCCCTTAAACATTTTTACTATTTCTTGGGAATTTTGCTGTTAAAGACATTGCAGTTTTTTTCCTCTTAAGATTGGAAACTATCACTTTCATTTTGAGGAAATCAGAATAATAACATCTATGTAATAACTGAGATCAGCGACATCTTAACTTAAATGGTTTTATGATTCAGCTTAATAACCACTCATTTCTTGATGCCACTAAGGCAGCCTCGTGTACAAAGCAATCATTTCTGATAAAAATAAATTCCATTCTCAAACTCTGTGTACTCAGGCTGGTGGATCTGCTAATTATCTCCTTCACTCTAGTTGACCTCAACACTCTCAGGAGTCCTGTTCACCAAAGATCAGGATAAAAATGTTTAAAATACAAAAAAGAACAGCTACTGGCGTGCATCATTTATCTGAGATGGAAAGCAAACACTCAGTGAAGCAAATAAATGAATGCCTAACTTTGCAGGCTTTTGTAACTCTGATTTCAACAGGAGTTAGAGGTGACAAGTTTTCTCCTTGTGGGAGAAGGGACTCAGTGGCAGCACATCTGTGTTCCTTGGCATGCAGATATAGCAGATTACCTTTATTTTATATATATATATATGTATATATATATATATAAAACAATATAATAGATATATAATCAATATAATATATAAAATCTATAAAATACATCATATAGTAACATATTATATTAAAATATAATATACTATTATACTATATATTATTATACTTATACTTATACTTATACTTATTATTATTATTAGGCTATATATATATATATATAATTATATGGGCTATTTAAGCAGGTGAAAGGGCCTCCATCACACACAGCAGTGACCAGACAAAACAGGGGCTGGAGGTTCCTCAACTCTCAGCGAAGAAAATACAACAAAGTCTCTGACAGGGTCAGGCTGAGTGAGGCAGAAACTTGATGAATTCACCCCTGTGCCTAGGAGAGCTCCATGAATAATGCTCAGTCAGTGAGGAGATTGGGAGAATACTTTATTTTCCCAGTCAGATTGCCTGAGGCTTTCTGAGGGCTGGTGGCTCAGTGGTTAACTCAGCCTTTTTGACATGCAACTAAAATTAAACTTGCAGGAGTTTTCAGACATGACAGTGATTAAAACCCTGGGCTTAGGAGAGGGGGCTCCATGGAACCCTCCCCACACAAATAATGCTGCAGGCTGCTGCCTTAGAGGCACAGACACATCTAGGGACAGCTGACCCTGAAACTACGACACAAACTATTTCCAAATGCACAAGAAGTCTATTTAAAACCTGCCCTCTAACACAAATAACTCTTTTTCCTTGCAGGTAGTCCTCAGCTCTGGGCAGTGTGCCATGCTCTCAGGAATTACAGCACCTCAGGGCAGTCGTGCAGCTTTGCCTCTGGCACCCACTGAACAGCTCTGTGCCCTCTCAGTTATTCTGCTGCCAGGCCCTGCACAGGAATGGGTTTGTTCCCTCCTCTGGAGTGAAATCCAGCAGCTGGTTTTTAGTAGCTCACAGAGGAAAACAGCAAACAGGCAGAGACCTGGGGCACAGGAACACAGGGAATGAATGCAGTGACATCACCTGGATTAGCACTTGGCAAGGCCCCAGTGACATGAGGGCAGCAAATGACACAGCAGCCCCTTCTGGGAGCACAAATTCAGTGCGTCTGCCTAAATGATGGCATCTGCAGCAATAAAATACCTCCCTGCTCCACTGCAGGGGTGTCCTGGATTGCCAAGCACTTTGTATTCTATTTGCCATCTTCTGTTCAGTGGGCTGTTTTCCTTATCTCTTCCACAACCACTCCTCCCTCAGGAGGGGACACCTGCTGATAACAGCCATGGAATGTCACTGCATGGCTGATAAGAGCTACAGCATCCCATTGGGAGATGTGAGCCCAGAGGGAGGAGCCAAGCATTCCTGCCTGGATATAATCTGGAGGTTCTGGAACACCAGCATGGCTTTCTCCACTGGATTCCCCACAGGAACAGCAGCTGTCTCTTCCCCTGGATCTTCAGAGGCAGAGACTGCACCTTTCTACAGGATCCCTGCTCCAGGAGAACCACCCCTGACACTGCAGGAGGGCTGAGCCACAATTCCAATGGGACTGCTGCCAACACCCTGACCCACAGGGTGTCAGGTTGTGTTCTGACTCTGTCAGTGTTGTTTTGGTTCACTGCATTGTTCACTTTATATTTTTATTTTCTTCTCTAATAAAGAACTGTTATTCCTGCTCCCATATTTTTTGCCTGAGAGCCCCTTAATTTAAAATTTATAACAATTCGGTGGGAGGGGGTTTACATTTTCCATCTCAGGGGAGGCTCCTGCCTTCCTCAGCAGACTCCTGTCTTTCCAAACCAAGACAAGGGGGCAGGCACAAAACTGAGTGTGGCTGAGCTCCTTGGTGAGTTGTGTCCCCAGCACTGGCTGAATCTGAGCCAGCAGAAAGGGCCTGACCAGCTCAGTTTGTCTGCTGGAGAGCTGCAGCAAAGGGAAAGGGGATCTGCAGAGCCTGGCTCAGGAATGCTGTGTCCCACAGGAAGGGTCCATGGGGATAGATTGTTCCTGATGTTCCCTCTGAAAAACCTCAGCAGAGCAGCTCTGGGTTTGCTGTTCCACAGGTGGCTGAGGGAGCTGCACTGAGCTGCTGCTGCAGCAGAGGGACAGCACTGTGGGTGACAAACATGCAGTGACAGTTTCATACACACAAATACCAACCCATGGCTCAGTCTGCACTTCAGGGGATGCTCACTTCTCCTTATCCAAGAGATCCAACTCTTCCCAGTGTGTTTTGTTCACATTAAACCTGCACATACCAATGCTTCCCCTGGCCAGTGCCTCAGGCTGGCAAGAGCTGCAGCTCCAATCTCAGCTCTCACACCATGGGTGGATCCTGGCAGGAAGCTGCTCAGTGTCACAGTGCTTGTCCTTGAGAAGCCAAGGTGCCAGATGGGGAGGCAAAATGTACTGACATTGAAAATTTCACCCACCTATTGCACAGCACAACTGCATCAGGCTCCTAAGTCGAGTCTGTGCAGTGTCTTCTGCTGTGGTAAATGCTCGGAGGGTTAAATTTCCTATTTCTGAGCCTCCTGAACTTCAGATCATCTTATCCAGCACTAATACAAGGAGTTTCAAGCTCTTTATGAGGGACATAGCTTTTATTTACAATACTGAGGGGATACCAAGAGCTGTCTTCTGCCTCAAGACAACCAAGACAGTTCAGATAAATGCAGCAGTGAGGTCATAACCATGAGTTATTTTCTCAGACCACAAGATTGAATCTCTAAGCTAAAGTGTGAAAAGTAGGAAACACACAATCTGTAATCTCAAATATTATAATAATAGAAAGCTACAGTGGTTTGGGTTGGAAGAGACCTTAAAGCCCATCCAGTTCCAACACTCTGCCATGGGCAGGGACACTTTCCACTATCCCAGGTTTCTCCAAGCCCCATCCAGCCTGGCCTGGAACACTTCAGGGGTCCAGGGGCAGCCACAGCTTCTCTGGGCACCCTGTGCCAGGGCCTCACACCCTCAAAGTCAAGAATTTATTTTCAATATTTAATCTAAACCTACCCTTTCTCAGTCTGAAGCCATTCCCTGTCCTTGTCAAAAATCCACCTCTCTTGCAGCTCCTTTAGGTACTGAGCAGCCTAAACTTTCCAGAAAGCCAATCTAAAGTTGAGGATTGAGACTCCTGTGGTTCCAAGTGGAATTTATTAAAGGAGCAGTGGCTCTCTGCAGCTTTGCCAGCCTGGGGCAGCACTCTGCAAGTCACTTCCAGGATCACTGATCTCTGCCAAGATGTCACAGATATTGTTTGTTCAGATCCACTGGGAGTATCTGCTGGACAAAATGCCTGATTGTCTTTAAAGCTCCTGGAGAGTAACTACATCCTCCAGAAACATAGAGATAAATCACCTCTGGTCTCCAAGGAAAGCCTGGAACTGCTGCAAATGGGTTTATTGACAAGAATTAGCTACTGCACAGGAATAAAACAGGCAAATGAAGCAGCAAGAAATCTTACAAAATGTAATAAAAAACCTCATAACAGGAACAATATCAAGAATGCAAATCAAGAAAATACACAAACAATTAATGCAGGTTTGAAAACACCCCTGAACAGGTTGGGTGAAATGACCTCCAAAGATCAAATTCAATCTGTCTACAAGTTAAAACTACATATTTTCAATCCTTTAGGTTCCCAAAAAATAGAGAGCTCATCCTGAGGAGATGCTCATCCCTTATCCAATTTGTAAGAGTTTGGACAATCAAGTTGTAACACAGCACTGAGCAAGTAGTTGCTCTCCCTGATGAAATCATTATTTACCAGCAGTTACCTCCTCCTTGGGACGTGAGTTCATGACATATCTGGAATAAGAAATACTCTGGGAAGATTCCCATCACCTCTAACACTATTCCTGAGTCCACACATTCACTGCAGAAATTCCTGTGGCATCTAAGACAGTGTCCTCAACTTTAAAAGCTCAATTCTTAACAGCTGGGGAAATATATAAATTATTTAAGCACAGGAATTTTTTATGCATTGCCCAAAAACGTTGCTCTGATAGAGATATAATGAATGAACCAACTGCCGGGGATTTATCTGCAGGGATATTTCTTCTCATCTTCTTCCTTATCTGCTGTGCAATTGTTATTACTTCACCCCACATGCAGAAGCCAAGCTGACACTGTTCATGTTCTCACAAACACTCCAGCAGAAATCTGAATGAAGCATCATTAACAGACAAAGCACCAGGGTTTGCAGAGAAGCACTTAATTAAGTGCAACTGTTCAATTTCAGTCACACTGATTTGACAGAAATGATAATTTAGGGCCAAATTACATCCCAGACCCTGGCAAAAAGCAGCTGAGGGAAGAGTTTGGCCCTGCTGCACTCCAGCCAGACAGTCACAAATGGGATTCCTGTGTGCTCAGGGACAGCAGGAGCCAGGGATGGGCCCCACACTGGGTAATTCCTGCTGGAATTTTGACAATTCTGCTGGAGTCAGGCAGGTTCTTTTCCAAGCAAACCTGCACTGAAAGAACAGAATTGGATCTCAGCCCAGAATGACCCTGTGAATCCCTTCCCTCCCTGGGCAAGGTGTGGTGTCTCTTGGTGAGCTGAGTTTTGTCCTGTCCTTTAAAGCAGCTCCCATGTCACTGTCAGATCAGTGGAATAACAGAAGTGGAGGAGGAGCTGTGAAATCAATTGCCACAGAATGTGAGGTACCTCCAAGCCCTGCAGACAGATTAGATGTGGTTTTCCTCAGAACTGCCCAAGGTGAAGCTCAGCTGCAGCACTGGTGGTTGGACTGGATGATTTCTTTGGGTTCCCCCTTAACCTTGTATTTCTCTGACTTCTCAGGGGCTACTGAAAAGGGATTTATACATTTCCAGCAGGAGGAGAGGGCAATTTGCATTCTGCTGTACTTGCTCAGCACGGAGAACAAGCCATGGTCTTCCCCATGGAAATCACCTCCTCAGCTCTGAGCATCTTTCTGCCCAGCTAGGAGCTGGTTTGGTTGTACCCAACACTGCTATTCTATCATAAATGGACCAGGACAGATTCATCAATGGCCTGATCCAGGCAAGAACACAAAATATAGAGATATTAGACTACATAACAGCAAGATTATAAGCAGATTATTGACCTTTTCAACTCATTAAAAAAGCCCTTTAACAATCAGGTACCCGTTTATTCAGCACACATCACTCATCTGTCAGCCTCCTGTGAGCTATTTATGAATGAGGTTTTCTGCAGCATGACCTTTATTCTGACACCAGGGGAGGAACTGAGCACAGCAGTGATCTCAGCCCTCAGGAATTAGGTTTTTTAAAGGGATACTGCCACGATAAAGCCTACCTGAATTTTTTGATTGGAGACTGCTTTTCCTGTGCAGTTGCAAGGTGCCCGGAATAATAAATGGGAAAAATCATAATGTTCCAGTTTGTTGAGAACCAAGTCATGAAAAAGGGACAGTCAAAGGTCTCAAAAGTGATTTTGACAAACTGTGTGGTCCCAACCCAGGAGGAAGAGACGGACAAAATGATCAGGAATCTCCAGATTAGCTTGAGAAATGTGGATGTGCAAGACTGGCATCGTGTCTGTCCTTCAGCTTCTTGGCTGCTGCTCTCTGTGTGCGTCTGTGTTCCTTCTTCTCCTGAAAGAGAAAAACAAAAGGAAGAATAGAAAAAGAGTTGTACATGTAATGAATGCATTCAGAATAATTCTTGGCAAAACCTCCAATTCTGTCCAAGTCACAAATCGTCCCTTGACTTCTCCCTATAGCTCCTCTATGTCCCACAAATACTGAAATCCTGCACAAAAGTATTTTAATAATACCAACTCTGTCACTTCAAGGAGGCAGAACCAAACACAAACACAACAGTGAGGGCTGAGGTAACAGCATTACAAATAAGCTGTTGTCACTATTTGCTTTATCAGCCCTTCATTCCCTCTGCCAGCAAACCTCCAGAATAAAATGTTACAGAGGCAAATTACTGTGCATGTGTGCAACACAAGAGCTCTCTGAGCCTGCAGGTCTGGAGACAGCACCAAGTTCTTATTCCTCAACACTTTAATTCCACAACCACTTTTATTTACAAGCTGGGGTGGAAAGAAATAGTTTGGCTTTATGTACCCAAGCAGAGAAAGGCTTTTTGCAGTCAGGTTGGTGTACTTACATTTCTGAAGTTAACAAAGGAAACTGGACAAAAGTGAAGCTTGGCATGGCTAGAAATAAAACCTCTGCACATCAACAAGGAGCAACAGGAGAGTTGGCATTTCCCACTTCAGCACAGTGGTTTTGGTTTTTTCCAGGGGTTTTCAGACCTAAGTGCACATTTCCTAACACAAGTGGGGAGAATGTAATCTCACTGACTGGTGCCTTGCTCTCCAGACAGATCTCCCAGAGATGCAACCCATGATCCCTTCTTTGCTCTCCTAGATCCCTGCTGAAAACAAGGAGCACTAACACTGCTGTCCTGGGAGCCCACAGGGCAGCACTGAGCTCCAACCATTCACCCTGTCTGACCTCAACACAGTCTGGGAGAAGAAACAGGAGTATCTTCTAAAAATCATGGCCTGAAGCTATTCTTAACTACTCCCATCAATTATCAGCCACATTAATACATGATGTGATGTACAGTAGAAACAATATGATTTTGAGAGAAGTTACAGATGCACTGAGTGAGAGCATACACTGCCCTATAGCCAGCTTTTACGTGACAGAGGTATTCTTTCACAATCAGGTATAATTTCCTTTCATATTATTGGTTTTGCTACATTAGCCATAAAGAAATGTCGAACTGGGGTTCCAAGCTATTACTGTAAATAAATATTACACATAAAAAAAAGATTTATCATAGCAGGAAATGCTATTGATTTGCTATTCTTGATTTGGAATCAAGAATTTTCCTAACTAGGACATGGAGCTTTTTGCAGTTGCAATTGTGTGATGTGTTTTTTCCCTAAAAATAATCTGTATTCAGTGGCTCCATTGTTTAGTGATGAATCAAGAATTTAAATAAAATTACAGGTTTATTAAAAACATGCAGAGGATAATCAGCCACGGGTCTGAAAAGGCAAGCATCCTTTTAGCATTCTCCTTGGCTGCTGAGAGAAAGTAGATATTTTTATGGTACTAATAATGACTGACATCTATTGAAAGGTAAATTACAGTTTATTTGCAAGTTAGAATGGCTTAAAAAGAATATATTATAGTAGCATCAACTTGCAGGTCTTCCTGCCAAGTAAAACTACCATGCAATTAGTCCTTTTCCAGCTACCACTTAAAATAATCACACAATGATAGAAGAATAAAGCACTTTTAGCCATGCTTTTTATTTTCCAATTACACAATAATGATGCAATTGGTGTCATTATGCATGACACCACCATCAGCATTTGATTTGGATGTTACAGTCCCAGGTCTGAGTATCAGGGAAAGGCACAGAAACACACACTTGTTGCAAGACCTACCTTGGATTTAAAGACCTGTGTAAGTTTTAGCCTGAATAAATGCACAGTGGGGAGCTGCTGTAAGTTTTTAATCAGTGGGATTCATTCCTTGTGATGTAGTTAGCAAATAACTGTGTGTTCAGGATGAACATGTTGTCTGGGGCCCCTTTATATTTAATGATAATGGAAAGGCATGGTGAGAGGGGAGCTGATTCCATCCTCATATATCTACATCTATCTACATCTAAGCTCACTGGAGGCACTTAACTCTAGACCAGATATTTGCAATTAACTTAAGTGAAATTGTGATTGATTCCCCGTGACAGAGCAGCTTGACAGCTGCTTTCAAAATCCAAGGGATGTGCACACCTAATTCCTGGCCAAAGAATCAAAAGGACAAAATAAGAAATAGATTTCAAAATAATGACGGGGGTGAGCCACAGGGTGAGCAGGCACATGGTTCCGATTACAGAGGTTTAGGGATTTCCAAGTCATGGAGCAAGCACTTGTGTTTAGACACCAAATGATAGTGAGGAGAAAACAAATTGATCAGCCAAACTGATCAGCCAAATGATAATGAGGAGAAAACAAACTGATCAGCCAAAGTGGCTGGGAGACAGTATGTTACAACTGGCAAGGTAGCAGAAATCCCTGGGGTCTGCATTTGGATGGGACTGGAACAAACCAAGAGACTTATCCTGGGAAGAGCACAGAAACCAAGGTGAAAGAACAGGTAAGAATGCAGATCACACTGCAGGTGACACAGGGAGATGTCACTGGCCAATGGCAAACTGTGTGGAAGGCAGTAGGCAGAAACAGCCCTGCATGGTCCCTTGGCCACAGTGCAGTTCTTACTGACAAGATGGTCACAGAAGAGCCTTTTGCTTGCAGCGTTCAGAGGAGTGAGATGAGGAAAATCAAAGCCTACAGCTTTTCATCAGAACTCTTCTGGCTATTTGGCAACTAGACCCTAGAAAATTACATTCTTTGTATCTGCTTACCTACTGGGTCAGTTGTAGTTAGACTTCTCTGATAAGGATAGGAAGATCAGGATCAAAAGGGAAATTAATAAATGCAAAGTAAGTGTTTAGAAGAGTTTGATGTCCAGACACTACTCAAGTGGCCTAGAGCCCTTTCTTGGAGAAGATGGATTCTGATTTTGGATGTACCTTAGTGCCACCATGCACAGTTATTTCAGCCTGATATCTGGAAAAATGAAATTTGGTTTTCTGATTTCTTAGCTATGATTAGATTTGATCTTAACTGCAAGATGCTGCATCAGCTCCTGGCAGCAATGATCACCTCCAATACTCTTCTGAGGCTTTCCATCAAGAGAGTACTCCTGGAGCACAAGATCCCTCTGTTTTCCAACACAAGGAGGAAATGGGTGACTCTTGCTGCCATCAGAGATACAGTGACAAGAGGAAGGTTCAGCTTCCCCAGGTCCAGAGCGCAAGGGAGATCCAAACTCTTCTTCCTCCCCTTTTTGCTCACAGTATCTACACAGGCAGTCTTCCAAAGAACTCAGGCAATTAAATAGTTTCCTTCCGAAAAGATCAGACAGTTAAATTATTTCACTCATTTAAAGTCTCTCCTCCTCAACAGAGTGGTTTAGCAGACTCACAAGCCTGTGGCTGCACATTGCAACTGCTCCCATCCCATCCCTGCAGCTGCTGGATGGCCACCACGGTGAAGAGGTCAGTGTTCACCACACCTACAGGTTCATTTGAGCTAAACTTCTGCAGTGAAGTTCTGCAGTGAAGCTGACTGTTGATCTGAGCTGTGATGGTCTTCCCTAGAAATCCTTCCACCTGCTGCTCCTTCTCTTCCTCTTCATCAGACCATCTGTGGGCGTGAGCTGAGGTCATCACTGTCTTTGAGACGGAACTCCTAAGGGTTCTGGCATGTGGCCAGGCTGAAGCTGAGGAGACACAACCACTCTGTGAAACCTAACCGTGTGTTGGGGTTAACCAGCTCTGAGGATCCTCCACGCCTCGCGCTGTGCCAGGCGCCTCATGCACGTCGTGTACCTGTGAATCCCAGGCTTCTCCTCCCGTCTGTGCCACCTTCCTGCTGGAATTCAGGACATCCCTCTGGCTGCCCTGGATTGCTCAAAGCCCTGCCACGGGGCTCAGAGACCTTGGCACAGAGCCCAAGACACCTGTGATTTTGATTACAACCCATGGAAAAAATTACCAACCTTATATGAGGATCTGCAAGCCATGAAAGTCTAAGTAGAATAATAATTAGTTTGTCACAGGGTGAAAAATAGATTTTTGGGGCTTTTAGAATGGGGGTTCAGGAGGCAAGATGGAGGGATCTGGGCGTGTCCAGCCTTTCTCCTTCTTCTTCTTGGCCTCCATCTTCTGCTGTGATGGTGCCACTTTTGGATTGGTTTAGAGTAGAAGCTCACTGTCTAATATCAGTGACAGGTATTGAGAAGTTATGGTAAATAATGTACACGTAGTTTTTAGTATAAAAAGATAACACCAGAATGCCTCTGTCTGACCTGCTGAACGGACCTCAGCAGGCCAGAGAAAGAATGTTATAGATAAGAAACAATAAACAACCTTGAGAATGAGACCAGAAGAGTTCTGACTCCTTCTTCAACTGCTGGGCTGGGAAAAGAGACTTTCTAACACATCTCGGGGTCATCCTGACCAGCAGAAGTCCCGAGACCTTCCCGCTCACCCCCAGGCTCGGGAAGGACCTGCACGGGGCAAACCAAACCTCAGCATGCTCGGGCCCTGCCCCATCTCTGCAGAGACAGAGGGAAGAGCCAGGAGTGTGGCTGTGGGTTCCTACCTGATCTGCTCTGCCTCTCGACTCTGCTGTGCCGACAGATTCCCGAGGGACTTCGATTCTGCAGCTCAAGAATGGGAGCAGCAGAATCTTCAGCAACAGATAGAGGGGAGAGCTGCCTAGTCATGCCTCTGTGTCTGCTGGGGCAGTTGCCTCCTGGCTTGCATTGGATGACAGATGATCGTGAGGCACCTGAGAAGAAAGAGTTTTGCATCAGTTTTGTCTGGAAAGTCCCCGGAGGAACGCGGGGCTTTCAAACAGGCTGGCAGTGAAATGCATACAAAAGGAAGCGCACGGCAGAAAATGCAGGTTTCAGCTCTGCTCAGGATAAAGCAAATAAGTGAGTAAATAAATACTTAACTCTCTCCCCCCTTACAGATAAAAAGGTGCTGCATGAAAACCAGTCTTCCCCCTGAAGAAACGAGAGCCCCATGCTGCAGTGTATTCTCAACCCCACGGCTCCGTGTCCACAGGGCCTGCACATCAAAGGAATTTGTACTCACGTGGGGCCCTTCCTGAGCACTGGCACTGAATCAGGCCAGAGGAGAGCTCACCACTCCCCCTCAGGGTGGGAAGGAGGGCTGAGGAACCACTGCCTCAGTGCTGGGAGCCCCTCTAGAGGAGAGCTTCCTCTTTCCATCCTCCAGAATGATCCCTGAGACTCTCGTATGGAATGAAGCCATGGTCACTCACAGGTCTTTTGGATGAAGATTTCTGCTACAGGACTGAAGATGATGATTTTAAGCATTTACAAACACCAAATCAGAATCTCCACATCTTCACAGAAGTTGCTTTTTCTTCCTCTGCTATGTGCAGACAACTCCAAGATGAGACATTTCACACGGAGGCTGGACAGAGGCATGAGGTGGCAGAGAAGCCCCAGGTCCCAGAAACACCAGTGCTACCAGATGAGAAATTTTCCAGTGAGTAGGACACCATATTTAATGAGTAAGAGCATGAAAGGCCGGATTAAGAATCAGGAATCAACACAAGGAGTGCAGTGCTGGAATCCATCAGTGTGACTGGTGATCGATTGTACAAGGACTTCCAAATTTATTGAAGGTGTCTCTGTAAGAGGTCAACACATGAGCAGCACAAGAGAGTCTTCTTGTCCAGCAGAAAGTCAGGATGACAGGCCATTCTGGCAGATATAAATGTGTGTTCATGGCCAGCTGAGATCACCCAGTGCTTGTTTTGCAGCTGCCACTTCAACTGGTGACCATCTCACCTAAATTTGTGGAAGATACCCACACCCAGAGCAGCCACTGACCTTGCTGTGACTTGGAAGGATTTAACATGATAATCTCAACTACTTCATATTGAAAAGAATACAAAAATAGACACAAAGCCCATGTGTAAGGTGCCACATGTGTAACAATTGTGGCAGAAATCCCAGAAGGGAACATTTTTTGTTGCAACACGACCCATTCCAGTGCACTTTGAGCAAAACACACCAAACTCAACTACTACTTGGAAGTATATTCCAAAGCAAGGGCTGTATCCAAGACTCAAGAATTGAGACAGGACTCTTGCCAGTGGGTTCATGCAATCTTCCATGGACTTAAAGGTGTGTTGGGTTCACCAAGTCTAATAAAGACCGATGTATAAAATATGGAATTATACAGAAAAAAAAAAAATCCCTCAGCCTATTTAGAGCCTGCAAGGTTTATTTTTACCTACCAAGTAGAAAAGTGACTCAACCAGCAGCTGACCCCCTCCAGATGGTCTTTCTCAAGATGCTCTTCCCTTTCTTCTCCGTCCATTATGAGGGAACCCTGACTCAAGGGGGGCACCCAAGTTTACAATCCAAGTGATGATAAAGTTCTACAAATCCAATCAATGCAGTAAACAACCCACACTCTATGACAGCAGACCCACAAACCCGCTTTGAAAAATTAAGACCTAGATGATGAGAAGCAAGCTAAGCAAAGTACTGTATTGCCTCTCCTCAATTTTTGACGAGCATTACTTTCTAAAGAGCTTTCTAGAGCCTACAGGATGTTTTCACACCTTTAAAAAGCCGCTCACCTTCACAAATTTACTTTTTAATGGAGAAAAGAACGATCTAGCAGCCACGCAACTCCCTGCATGACTTTGTTCCACTTATTTCAAAACTCCAAGAGCTACCTCTCCCACTGATCAAACAAGAATAACAGCACCTACTTTGTAAGATTTAGTAAACATCTTGCAAGTTACTCTTATGAGTTAAACCTTCATTTGTCATCTGAAAATTTGTCCCAGCCTCCATGAGGTTAAGCCAATCACTACTCTGGGGGCGAAATGTTCAAAAAGGCATTTCTGAGTTTTCAGGTCCAAAACTTAAAGAGGTTTTATTTTCAGTGTTTGCCAGCTGCCTGTCCTTGGAGAAGAAGCCACTGAGGTGGCTGGCTCCTTATCATTCCTCATTTTGATATTCATCATTAAAAGAGATTTCATTATGTTGAAAGACACATATTATGTCTCAATTCAGATTAATTTCAGAACAAGTTTCACATTATACTCAGCAGAAGTCTAGCAGGTGAAATGCAACCAAAATTTGATGGAAGCCTATTTTTCCTCATGTGCAAAAGGAGCTCTGAGTTATTTGTATCTGGTACAACAGAGAGGCATGAATCTTCTCCTGTGCACTGACAAACCCAGCAGGTGAGACCAAAACTGTAATTCAAGAGATTACATTAAACTGAAAGTCACTGCTTGATTTACTGAATTCCTCTTCCCTTAGACCTGAAGCAATCAGACAGCGCAGCCATTTATCAACATTTCATTGTTACAGCTAGAAAGCCTGGGACACCTAATGCTGCTCAATCTGAACATATTTTCAGGATATCTGTTGATAGGAGAGGTGAAGAGATAAATGCTGGGCTCACTTTCCAAACCTGGAGCCAGCAGCAGGGACGACAAATCAGCATCTGCACAGCTGAGCAGTGAAACCTCCCAGGTGGGCAGTGGTGTCCTGTAGGAGAGGAAGGGAAGGCAGAGCCCATGGAACTCTGGTTCTCTGTCTCACTCCACAACTCTCAGCTGCGGAGCAGGGATCTGCTAAGTCCCTCCAAACTTGGAGGGATCAAGAGTTCCACTGAACTTCCATACAGGGAATAACAGAATCATAGAATGGTCTGGGTTGGAAAGGAACTTAAGAACATCCAGTTCCAACCCCTTGCCATGGATAGGGACATTTTCCACCTGACCAGGGTGCTCAAAGCCTCATCCAACCTGGTCCTGAACAACCACCCTGAGCAGAGCTGCCAACATTCTTACACAGTTTGTGGCTTTAGCAGGGATGAATCACAGGCTGAGAACAAAACTACATTTTGGGCATCATTTGCTGTCTTAAGAGTGTGCTACTGGGAGAGACTGGGAAAAAACAAATAAGAAAAACCTTGCCAGACTGTCAGATCTTGCTGCTGGAAGTGTTCCTTGGAGGTTGTAACTGAGTGTCAAAGCAAGACCCTGCCAATAGGATTGACCAAAGAAGAAAGGGAGAAATGGAAAGTACCTCACACTATTGTATCCAATACATCTTAATACGCCAAGTCCACCTGGATTATTTTTCATTATTGGATAAAAAAATCCGTGCTCTTTCTCATTTTTTTACAATTGCTTTAGTAATTGTAAAATTTTTTTACAATTTTTTTTTTACAATTACTCAGTTTCTTAATCTGTTTCAGCAGATCTATTTCCTCACCCTGCAAATGTAGATGCTTTATAGCTTAAGAAGTAAGGCCATTTCTCTACATATGGAGACCAAAGAGAAACCAGCAAGGGGAACACGTGGCTTTCCACATGACTCTAACAAAGTCTGTCCCCATCTTGCATTAATTATTATATGCATATCCCAGTGTACTTTGATTTAGCAAGGTAATTATGCTTGTGACTAGCCTAAACCATGTGATTAATATCACTCAAGTCCAGCCTTTCCATGTTCTTTAACACCATTCTGAGTCCCAGCTGTGGGAGGAGGTGGCTCCATCTGCTGCTGCCGTCATGTCCACTCAAGCCAGGAAGAACAAGCACGTGCTGCTCCTCAGAAGCATTTTCACCACCACCTGTAAACAATGCACAGCTCCCTAGCCCCTCTGAAAGATGCAAGCCATGATTTGTGGCTTTCTGCTCATGTCCAGGTTTCCAGATGCAGCTCACACAATGAGAAAATGTGTCCTCACCTTGGCTAGAAAAATCCCTTTGCTATTTTCCAGGGGCCTTGGAGAGAAGGATTACACTCTGAGGTTCAAAACCAACTCTCTTCAGATCATCTTCAAGTATTTGACACCTTTAGCATGTGACAGCAGTGCTTGGAATAATAAGAACCAACCCATACAATTTCATTTGAACCACTACTAAAAGAGGATCATGGAATATCCCAAGCTGGAAGGGACCTGCAAGGATGATGGAGTCCCAGTCCTGGCCTTGCACAGGACAGCCCCAGGAACCCCACCCCGTGCCTGAGAGCATTGTCCCAGTGCTCCTTGAGCTCTGTCAGGCTTGGTGCTGGGACCACTTCTCAACCACACTCTGCATGAAGAACCTTTTATAACATCCAACCTGAACCTCCCCTGACACAGCTTCGCGCTGTTCCCTCTGCCCTGCATCAAATGGATCGCCAGTTAAATAATCAATGCTACACAAAAATGCACTCTGGGAACTAAATTCTATGGCCAGATCATCTTAGACGGTGTCCTTTTCTCTTCTTTTTTATCCAACTGCCCTGATGGAAATTTAGAACCTCTCAAGCAGGTAACTGAATTCCCTTCCAAAAGCCATCTGTGCATGCACGACACCGCATTACTGACACGAAGTGCTGGCTCATTTAGAGACAGCAACATCTGGCTTGATGGGGTGTGCCAAAACACATTCTCTTTATTTGATTACACAATGAAATCGATGCTTAAATAGGTGATGGGAATGAGCTGAACAATTTCTGTGTGTGATACTCCCAAAGCCCTGCAGAGCACTGCTCACCTCTAGCTACCACCACAATCAGGAGAGAGAGCAGCTTTGCCAAAAGGCCACTCAAGGCATCTACAATCTGCCTCTTACTCATTCAGAATTAAAATATTCTTATTTTACTGTGCCCTCAAAATCTCAGCCCCTGATTTCTCATTGTCTCTGTGCTGACAAAAGGATGCCTCCATTGCAGTGCCACATTGCTGGGCTTTGACAGATGGATGGAGGCAGGAGTGGTTCTGCTGTGGTGTGGAAAACACGTCAGCTGAACATTCCTGCTAAATTGGGCCCTGGAGAAAGAATTTCCATTACCAACGTTCCTTTTTCCCTGCAGTGGTACCTGCAGGAGCAGCACCCACCCCAGTGAGGACCTGCTCACACCCCAGGAGCCCCAGTGTTCCCACAGCCTGTGCTATGAGCAGGGGAGGGCAGGAAGCTCCCCCAGTGAAATTCTGCCCTTACTGATGCACAGCAAGGAGAAGATGATGTGAGTTTTGCAGCCAGGGATGCACATGGAAAGGGTATTGAGTGGTGCTGCTGTTGGGAGAGGTGAAGAGAGCTGCTTCTGTCCATTTTACAACAAAACCTCATTAGGTTGGATTAGCCACAGCTTTAATTGCATTGTTTGCTACTGTTAGCACACAGCTGGTAGCAGGGTATGCAACACCATCAATCCTCAGTGACTTAGGTCCATGGCTTATTTTATCCCAGTTACTGCCTGTAAAATCAAATTGTGCCCTTCACTGCACTGGTGTAAACCCACAGCACACCAGTACAACCAGCCCAGTGGTCTGGGCACACACACTGACTAACTCCCCAACTTTTAATGTGTTTACAACCATCAATGTGACCAGGGATGTGAAGTCATGATTACATTTCACTAAAGCCCAGCAAAATCAAGAAAACAAGCACACATGCTCTGCTGGCAGCATGCTACACAGGTTTGAGGAATAAGCATTTCTTGTTCTGTGAAGAAAATTCCTTTCAGCATGTCTCAGGCATTTGGAGATAATGTTCTCCATTTAAACACTGCAATGGTCTCTGTGTATTAGTAATGCACAGATGTCTGTTCAGAGTGATGCCTTGTTCATTTATTATTTGCTTGTTCTGGAAGTTTTCATGTTTGAAGGGGATGAGAAGGTTACAGGTTTTTTTGTTTATTTTTTTTTTTATCCTAGGGGAAAAGATTTTCAGATTATAATGAAAAACAAGTGACTCAGTGATGGCGTACAGCATTTCTCTTGTACTATGATTAACTATTGTCAAGAGCAGAAAGCAGAAACAGTAGATGTTTTTGTTGTGGTTTACAAGTGACATCCATCAGCAATTTCTGCCAATTATCTCTTCAGTGTCTGTACACAGCCCTCACTCCAGATCAGCAGACTGCAACTTTGCTTACAACCAGGAATCTCAACAACTTCCACGTGTCCTCCCATTCTTGCAATAAAATTAACAAAGAAAACTTAAATTTCACATCCTTTAATTCACTTAGTGCCTGATCAAGGGATGTGCCACTTTACATCTTGCACCTCATAACCCTTCCAGAGGAGCTGTTCCAGCCTATTTGTAAGGGGAGGGAATCCAAGTTAGACAGTCAAAATAATCCCTCCCAGACCTGCATCTCCTTGGCTTTTATAAGTAGGAAACAGTTGATTTCCCACTTATAAGTGGGAAATATAAGTGGGGAATAGTTTATAAGTGGAAATAGCTAAATAAGTTGCACAAAGGCATCTCCTCACACATCCCCAGGCCCCCACAGTCTCTGAGATGGGGCTTCTCTCATCAATTGCTCCAAGTTTGATGCCTCTACGTGCAACCCTGCTAAATGCAAGCCTCTAAATGCATTTTTCTGCACATCAGCCACATGTTCTTGTGCTGAAGAACCTGCTCTGAGGTGGAAGCTCTTGTGCCAACCAGCCAATGTGCTGTGCATGGTCTGCACTCAGTGTTGTGTCCTAAAGCCCCTGACCAAGGACAGCAGCACCAAGTGGATCCAGGCTGCAACAACCCTGCTGAGCAATACCTGCAGCTGCTAAAAAACAACCATAAAACCAGAAAAAGACCTTAGCAGGAAGGATGTGAACATGCTACAGGATGTAGGCAAGCTGTGGACTGCCTTTTCCAGAGCCCTGGAGCCCAAAGGCCACTCTAGAGGACTTCTCAAATTCTATTTTTCTGAAGTAAGTGGCTCCTGTTTGTATTGCTCTAGATCAAGGCCTTTCCTCAAAACATATAAAAACAATTAGTAGAAAAACCCCAAATTCCTTCTCAAATCTTTACTCCATCTACATTTTATTGAAAATATAGTTAAAAACATGGAAATATTTTTTCTCATTTCAGCCTGACTCGAACAAATGTATCACTGCCTTTTTTAAAAAGCTTGGACAAGGAATTTCATTGATTTGACACCAAAAATAACACACCAGCACCAGTGTGGGAGTGTCAGAGCAGATCCTGGGAAAGAGGCTTTATTTGAGAACATCTGTGTGGGACTGGCAGCTGGAATATGCATTTTGAAACACTGTGGCTACTCATATTTGAAAGTTACTGGGCATGACAGCATACTTAGAGTTTGAAGGTATGCAGAAGGGAGTGCTGCAAATGAAGAATGATTTTTATCTGTTGAAATCAAAACTTCTACAACACACAATGACCTACCAAAAAAAAAATATTTAGAACATCCATTTGGAGCGGAATGTTTTGGACTGAATTCTGCTGCCAGAAAACATTGATAAACAACGAAAAACATTGAAAAACAAATGGTGTGTTGAAATCTCAGAATTAACCACGACATCTCTGGAGGCAGACCAGACTGACCTCCTGTGGGGAGGGGATGGACATCTCCTCCTTCAGCACAGAAATTTTCCAAGGCAAAGAGGGGAACAACACCAGAATTTAAGACCCTTTGTCTCCTTCCAGGACTTTATTTTAAGTTTTTGCTTACAGAAACACTCCTCTGAGAGCACTCAGTGACAACTTCTGAGTGAGACCTTTGGGACTCACACATTCAAAGGGATATCCTTTGCTACATCAGACTACAGAACTTTTTTTCCCTCCCCCCAGATATACCTGATCCAACATTAATTCAAGCCAATCTCAGGATCAGACCATCTTCCCACCACTCCAGCACTGACTGAGCAAGATAAACACAAATAATTTGACTCAAAGCTGCACACCATCCCATAAAAGCTCCCTCTGCTATAAATCTTGTAATGAATTATATCAGATGTGCTTCCAATTGTTTTGCAATTTATACAGTCCACTCCAAACCAAAAGGTTAACAATCTATTTTAAAAAAGTCCTCTGAAAATTAATCTTGTCATTGCTAGAATTTGGTGATATTTCCAAAAATAAACAGACACACTCCCAATTAAACTTTCACTTTTACTTTTACTGCTGTAACTCAAGAGCAGCTTCAATGAAAGCCACGAGGCTGCTTTGATGTGAAGTTGTTGTGAAAGGAATTTACACCCACCACAGTCCAGATATCACTCATATGTACCTCATTAATAAATAATCACAAAACAGCTTCTACTTTCAAGAAACACAGCCATAAATCCAGGCTGGTTCATGGATGTCCCAAGACCCAAAAGAGCAGCTGTGCCACTGATGGACACCCAGCAGCACTCTGGATTTGGGTTTGTATTCATTTCCTACACAAACTGCTGCCTCTGCTGGGTGCCTCCGGGGAGTGAATCATGCCAGCTCCCTCAGATACCAGTCCTGGGAGGTGAATCACCTGCTGCAGGTGCCCAGCTCTCCCAGATTTCTCAGTACTTACCAAGGCTCACATTTGGATGGATGTGGATGAGTCCGAGGCTGCCTGCCTCAGACTCAGGCCATGGCAGCTCTGCAGTGCACTGAGCACATGCTTCAATTCCCTTGCCTGACTTAGAGCTTTAGAGCCTGGAAAAGAACATTTTCCAGGTAAGCAGCTGGGATTTATCACTGTATTGCTGCATTTTGCAATCCCAGGAGATACTTCCATGTGTTTTCTCCACTGCCCTTGAGGTAACAGCTCTGGCAGGTCTCATCCCTGCCTGTCCATGATGGCATTTTTGGGATAGGTGGGATGGACATTCCAAGCAGTGTCCATGCCACACACCTGGCTGATGCTGGGGAGTGGGGGCTGGCCAGGCTGAGGTGAAGAGATGTTCTCAAAAGGATTTGGTGGCTGTGGTGCCAGCTTGGCACACACCTCACATCCTCCCACTCACCCCACGTCCCACCCCCCTGAGCAGCTCTCTGCACCATTTCCCTCCACATGAGCAGCAGCACTTTGGACCACTCATCTCCAAGCACTGAGTGCACCTTCCCTACCAAAGGAGTCTTCTTGCCTGGATTTCACTCCACTCTCCAGGAGTCAGCAGCTCCTGTGGTTTTATCAGGAGGGATCCAGGAAGCCACAAAGCTGAACTGTGTGAAAAGTGCTCACCCAGAGCCCACTGCTCCCCTGCTCTCCTCCCAGCACACAGCCCCACAGCCCAAGCTGCTCTGGAATCTCTTCCATGTGCCCTCTCATGCTTGGGAAAGAAAGGGGGGTCAGATGCAGTGCTTTTGGGAAGCTAGCTGCCCCATCCCATTAGGATTCTTTGGGAATTCATGCTAAATGATCTTTGCTGATCTGTAAAAACTGGCTGCACACACATTTAATGTATGGGTTCAGTATTAATTCAGCTTGGCCAGGTCCATCCTGAGCAAGAACCTTTCCATTTGCAGCCTGTTGGGTATGACAAGTGCTGTCATATAGTCATTTCCAGTCTATTGCTCTTTCTTCCTATGAAGACTGGATTTTCCCTCCCTCAGGAACCAGGCAGTGCAGTTTTGGCACTGCTGCTGCTGCTGCCCAGGATGGGCAGAATGTTAACACAGGTCTAACAGAGGCACCTGGCAGCAGCTGGACTGCTGAAGATGAAGGCAACCACAGCTTGTCTTGGAGCCCTGTGAGGCAGGGACAACTTTTCATGCTCTGCATTCCCCTCCAAGCGTGACATAAGCCTGGTCTGAGCCCTCAGGAAATAAAGAGCAGCAAATCACCCCATTTTACCAGCACAGCCGGCTCACCTGGCCATAACACTGCTCCTAAAAAAGCAGGTGAGGGTGTGAATCACAATATCACACATCCTAAAGCCCGGTGCTGTGCACCAGCAATAAGCACTCAGCTCCTCCAACTTTCCTTAAGGCTTTTTCCCCTCAAGGAAGAAACACTAGGTAACTACCAAGCCTGCAGAATTCTAAATATCACACACAAAATTCTGAGAAAAACAACACAAACTCCTGCCTGGTCTATCAAACCCCAGCCCTGTCTGTAATTGAAGGCAGCCTGAGCCAGGTAGATCGAAGGTCATGCTCTGCTGACCAGCACTGGACCGTGGCTCTGGCTTTGTTTTGCTCCTGGATGAATTCAACTCACAAAAAGGAATTACATTTTCATTGCTTGTTGGCTCAAGCCAGAGACAGAGCACACACCTTGCAGTTTTACAGCTCCAGTGTCCTCACCACACACACCTGGTGGGAAAACAGCTCATTTCTGGCACAACAAACAACTTGGGGAAGTACCAGGCAGCTCTTTGGAACATCTGACACTGAGGATTATAAACTCAAATGGTGCAGTTAAAGCCTGAGATTTCTACAGACATTTAAGTCAAAAACTCAAACCTGAACATCAGGATTGTTTTTAAGGAAGCTTTCCCTTTTGACCTCTGAGTTATACAGCATGTACATTTTCAGCACACTGACTTTTATTTGTTTCACTATCAGGGCAGTGAAATCTCCTGCTGGACAACATCACCACATTCCCAGTGACTCTGAGGTGTGATGTGAAGTTGATGGGCACTCTTAAAGGAATTAGGTTCTCATGTCTGATAAAGAGCATACAAAAGAATTCCCAGTTTCTGTCTTTCTGGTTTCTGTATTTCTGTGGTTTTTCTGTCTTAAAGAATTGCTTAAGAGCTGACACTTCTGAAAACCAGGGGAGAAAAAGCAGTTTAAGGGGACAACTGCTAAGCTGAGCTGAGGGACAGCAAGCACAAAAAAAGTTGGTGCCTCTGTCTTCACGGCAAAACCAATAAATCTAGAGCACCACAGTAAAATACTCCAGAAAAGCCAATAACATTACACGGACCTAATGTCACATCATTTTAAAAGCCAGAATTGAAGTACAACAACTTTATCCGTTGTTCATGTTTCAACATCAGTTTCTTCACCAAGAATCATTCACACAGCAGTTGAACACAGGCAACAGAAATTTAACTGGCACTTATCCCAGATGATATTAAAGTGTTAAAAATGCTATCTGAGCATTACTTTAAAAACACACACACACACATAATATTCCTGTTACTCTGCACGGAACGGAGCAGGAGGAGCATGCGGAGTGAACTCCTGCCTAGGATGAGATTTTACAGGGGGGAAAAAAAAGCATTTACCGTCTGGCACAGGCGAATTTAACTCGGAAACACTGTAAGATGGTAGCGGTGCCACTCTTGCCGAATGTTTCTTCATCCTCTGGAACTGCTCTCCTGCTCAGGCGCTCACTCTGGCTCACTGTGCATCGCCCCTGGTCCCGAGTACTACAGCAAACACGGGGCTATGGCTGGTGGCTGGATGTTGTTCTGGAGATGCTGCAGGAGCCTACGAGTACTGATTTGCTGTTTCCCTGGGAAACCATTTGCAACACGTTCAAACAATGCTTGACCCCTGCCAACACTTCTCTTTCATTCAATTGTGGAGCGCGGCAGATAAAATATAAATGTATCAGCGGCGGCGCCTCGCGGACTCAAAACCGCGGCAGCCCCTTTGCAGGAAATTGGGATTTCACATCAAATCTCTGCGCTGTGCTGGCAACACAGCACAGACAGGAGATTTCTCAGACAACTGCGAGGGAATTATGCAATGCAATTTTCTGGTTCCTTACACTGTGACAATATACGGATGATTATAGTAATTATTTTAAGTAAACTTTGAATAATGGTACTCCTATAGAGATGCTAAATCAGGAATGCCTTGGGCAAAAGAACAGGTGACATCCAGGTCTCTGTCTGATAATAAAGCAGTGGTACTGCAGGAGGCTCTTCTAACACCCTACAAAAATTGTCACAACCTAGACAGATACAGAAATATATATATATATATAAAATATATATATAGGCTATGGCTGGTCTACATTTCTTCCTCACTTCCCTTGAGACAGTCAGGACATGTTAAGTCTTCTTTCCCTGACACCTTCTCTCTCTTCTACTTCCTTATTATTACTATTAATATTTTTGGAAGTTGTTCACTTGGAGCAATGGAGAAGTTTCACTGAGCGAAGCGGTGTCAACCCACACAACTTCTGGAACTCTTAGAAGATCTCATCCCCTTGTGCAACCAGCACTGTGCTGGGAGCTTCCTTTGCCAGGAAGTGGTTACTGACACTTCTAAAGAGCCCTGGCTCCAGAGCTCTTCACCAAGAGATCAACTATCAAGTTTTATCCAAGAATTTACCATTTATATTCAAGTGTTTGCTATAGGAACAATGGGAAACAAAAAAGGAAGGACCAGAAAGGCAGCTTAGCTCTCTCAGAATCTGCTGGCAAAGTTGATGAATTTTTAAGGGTAGTAGCCCTTTTATCTGTAGTCCTTGTGCTTTTGACAGCAGCTGAGAGTGGAGATTCTCAGTCCAGGGCTTGGTCCTCCTTTCCTCACTATCCCACCAAAGAGGGAGAAGCCACTGGCTCTAGGGAAAACTAAAGTGGTTTGAAAAGGATGAAGAATAGCTGGGTTAGAATTCTCCATCTTGGGCTTCCTCAAGCACCGTGCTGGAATCTCACAGGATTTAGACAATAATATGTTGTGGTTGGGGTGTGTGTGCAAGGACTGATCCCTTCCCTAACCCTCAGGGAGGAGAGGAAAGGAAGAAGAGTCCCAGCTGGAATCATCCTCAGGATGCAGCCACAGCAGAGGATGGCACATGGGGAGAACTGTCCTGTGGCATCCTCATGGAAGAGGCAGCCTGTGACTCCTCTGTACCCAGAGGGGTAGGAGGGGATTCTTGGGTCCTTGGAGCAACCCACCAGGACATGATCCCTTGATCTTGCCCTGAACATTCCTGTAAAGCTGCTCTCTTGTCCCTCTTTGGGGACTGAGTGGCCTCACTTTCCTCTTGGGGCACAGTGACACAGTAGGCAAGAGACAGTGATTAACCCTATGGAAAGGAGGGACAAAGTACCTCATCCCACTCCCACAGTCATCCCACCTTATGGACAGGAGGGACAAAGTACCTCATCCCACTCCCACAGCCATCCCACCCTATGGACAGGAGGGACAAAGTACCTCATCCCACTCCCACAGCCATCCCACCCTATGGACAGGAGGGACAAAGTACCTCATCCCACTCCCACAGCCATCCCACCCTATGGACAGGAGGGACAAAGTACCTCATCCCACTCCCACAGCCATCCCACCCAGTGGGACACATCATGGAAGGAGTACAGGGAAGAGAAATGGTTGCAGCTGTCTGGTTTGTCACCCAGCATATCCTGTTCTCTGAAAGGCTTGGAGATCTCCTTCAGCATCTTCATTATATCCCTGGTGACTCACAAGGCTCTCCACCATGACAGTCTATTCCAAAGCATCAACTGCACTGCCTTGAGCTAACTGGCTTTAACTGCTTATCTGCATTCAGAGGATTTCTAGCACTGTGTAACAACCACCATTCCAAAGGAAATTATCTTCCCAATTTGCAGAGGGAATTTTATTCTCCTGTCCGAAGTGCTGAGAGTCAGCAGAGTTTGTGATGGAGTAATCACCAGTCAAGTAATTGCTGGCTCCACAATCACAAGGCTCCCTATTAATACATGTCTAGTCCTTGAGCATTTATATAATATAAACAACATAATAATATAACACAGAGATTGCTTTTAGAAAGCCATTTCTGCAAATAGGGGTTTATAATGGAATCATTAATGAACCTTAACAATGGTGAGGATGAAATGCATGAGACAATGTCAGGCAATTCCAGACACTTCTTCCAGACAATTTCAGCACTAACAACAGAACGTGACTGAATCTAAGAGTTGCTGCCTTTTTTTATTCCAAGGAGAATCAGCCATTGTTTCAACACTAAGGCAGAAGCCAAATTCAGCTCCTCAAAGCAATCTTTCAGGACCTCCCCCCAGCCATCTCTGCTTCCTAAAACAGTTGCACAAGAAATAAAGAAGATACAAAACTGCTTAAAACTATGTGGAATTGGTACTTAGAACTTCCATCAAAGATTGCAGTTTGATAAGCATCAGTTCTCAGGCCACACAAGAGTGAGCTTTGGCCATCTATTTCTGCTCCTACATTTCTGCTCCTTCCTCTGTGCTCTCCATCTCTGCTCTACGTGTGCTGAAGAAAAGAGTAAAATAATATGGAGTGGAAGAGAGAGGAGGAAGCTCTGTCCCTCTCTCCAATACATCCACAAGTTAAATGTGATGGCTGACTTACCAGGATGGCAGAACAGTTACCCCAAGTAACTACTGCCATACTACAAGTCAACATAAAATCCACAGGCCTGTGCCACCTCACTCACCTCGAGTTCATGCAAGGCACCAGAGTGGGAAAATATGGGGGTTTCCCTCCAAAATTCAAAACCAAACTAAGTTTCCAAGTACCTTTACAACAGTTCTTCATATGTTCTTCTTTGCTTCAAGTTCTGTGCTTTCAGCCTGGAACATGTTTTAAGTTTTCTTATTCTCAGGGTGATGCTCCTCATAATAAACAATAAATAATAACAGCACAAGTCTGAGGAGAAGCAGCTGAGGGAGCTGGGGGAGAACAGTCTGGAGAAAAGGAGGCTCAGGGGGCACCTTCTGGCTCTGCACAATTCCCTGACAGGAGGGTGCAGCCAGGGGAGGCTGGGTTTTGTTCCCAGGGAACAAGAGACAGGACAAGAGGGGATGACCTCAAGTTAAGCCAGAGGAGGTTTAGATTGGATATTAGGGAGGCAGATTTCTTCATGGAAAGACTTGTCAAGCCCTGGACCAGGCTGCCCAGGACAATGACTGAGTCCCCATCCCTGGAGGGATTTGAAAGATGTGTGGCTCTGACACCTGAGGACATGGGTTAGTGATGAGCTTGGCACTACTGGGGGAATGGTTGGACTCAATGATCTCAGAAGTGTTTTCCAATCTAAATTATTCTATCATCAATCTACATACCAAATTACTCTCCCTCAGGATTCCCTATTTGTCAAGGAAGCCTGCAGTGTGAATCACAATCACAGCAGTGTAAAAGATAACCCAGGCTGCAGGCTTGCACCCTCCACACCTGCTCCCAGTTAAGGCAAAAACTGATGGGGGACTCACTAAACTCTGGAAACAGACCAGCACCAGCACTATTAGGAAAGGAAATGAGTGAATAAGGCGTGAATTGGCCAACACTGAGCCCACCACAGCGTGTCTCAGCACAGATTCCTCATGCCAGAGCCCGTTTGCTTCTCCCCACCCTCCCTGCAGCACTCTGTGTCCCTGGGCTCAGTAAATATTCATCCAGACGAGGGCAGGGTGAAGCTGCAAGCTTGCTGACTCACTAACCAGACAGCAAACCAGCCCTGGCAGCAGAGTCAGGGCTGGGGAGTGCTGAATCACATCCTCTAACGAGCCTTGCACGCTGCCACCACAGAGGGGCTGATGCTATCCAAACTCACTCTGCTCCTTGGCTTGCCCCACTCTGCTGGCATGAGTTACTACTCATACATATTTCAGGGACCTGCTGCACAAGTAAAGGTTATTTGCTCTTCTCACTGAAGCTGCAATCACAGCTGGAGTTGAGCTCCAGGCAACCATAGGTTTTCTGATCCAGAGAGGATGACAGGTGTGGTGTAACATACCCAAGGAGGGCAGATCATCACAGCTAAAGGAAAACAGATGCATAAGGACCTGGAACAATGAATTTCCATGTTGATGATGGGATCCATCTCATTGGACTTTGGATACCAAAGTTTGAACCAGCTATACCAACATCTTTATAAAGTGAGTGGTGAGAAAGTGGTAGGGTTAGGAGACAACTCACAGCCTCCTCTCTTACAGGTGTTTTATAACCTGGTATTAGCAACTCTGAAGGCACCCACTTCTTCCCCCTGGCTGTGATGGCAGTAATGTGACTTGCTCCCACCTGCTCATATGGCTTTTAGATACCCTGGGAAGGGCAGATGCTCCCAATGGGAAGCACAGAGTGAGAATGCCTGATAAAGTGTTTCTTTGACTTTAACTGATTTTAGAGTAGCACTCAGATCCAAAACTGTGCTGTTTGCTAGTTTTGAACACCTCTAGCTGCAAGATCCATCTAAAATCCACTTTGCATATGTCCCTGCAGCCAGCAGATCAGTCCATTCCCAATCACTAGACTGTAAGACTCTCATAAACAAGACTTTTATTGGCTCTTCCAGGCTGAGCCTGTGTTTTAAGATGACAAGCTAAAAGGCCATTATCAAGTTCATTTTATCCCTCTGGAATACAAATTAGATGCAAGATGCAGAAGAGACTAACAGTCAAACTGAGATCAAAACAGATGTATCCTACAGAGGAATTTTTATGTACAGTGAAGTCAAGACTTCAGTTTGAACTTTTACTTGCTTCTAACAAAATCAGAAACATGCAGCAAATGCTTCTTGAACAACTCAATCCGAAACAACTTCCGAGGCTCGCAGAGAAAAGAACCCTTCACCTCTCTGTTGTGCCCAGTCATGTTATATGGATTTTAAAGAATCAAACTCTCAAGTCCTTTGTCTGAACTCTCACTGGCTTAAAAACTCTTGGATATCCCTGCTCAGCATTGAGAATATCAGCAAAGCATTTGATTGCCAGGCAGGGGAGGGTTCTCCTGCCCCACCATTGTGTGCCACAATCATGGCACCAAAGAAGCTAAACCAGATCCAAAAGTGACCCTGCATAAGCAGGTGTCAATTAATTGAGAATGTTCACATTGAAGGCACTCTACATTATCATATGTTTTATGTTTTGTTCATTGAGGCAAAACTGGACTTTAACCAGAATTTCCTGTATTTTGCAAATGCCAAGAAGTAGAGTAACTCTCTAAAATCTCACCTAATGACTGCAAGGAATACCTACTAAACCTGAAGCCATTTTAATGCCCTTGGGGGCTGCATGTTTGTACACTGATCTCTGGCTGAAATTAACATGAGTTGCTATTTTCAGTGAATCAGCCCAAGAACTCACTCTTTAATACCCTGATTTTGTAACAGAAAAACACAATGTGATCTATTTTTAGCCTTCCCTAGCAGGCAAGTCCTGGAAATAAGATAAACAGCACCAGCTAAACGTCCACTTCAAGCTGACAATGTGAAGATGTGCAGGGGTGCTGCAAGACAGCAGCTTCCACACCACTGAAACCAGTCCAAAACACTCAGACCACCTATGGGGATTTTGGAAGGAATTTTGAAGGAGTTACAGATGGGACCTCTGAGTTTTTTAGATGATGTGATTTATTTTCTTATCTCCTACATGGGCAGGAAGGGTGAGCTCGGCTCACATCTTCACTGCATGGTTCAGAAGGTCACAAGACCCTAAGTTACAAGACCTTTTAAGGACTTATTCCCCAATAAAACACTGCCAACAAGGATATTTATGTTTTTGACCCAATCCTTAAATATTTTATCTTATGAACTCATGCTACACTGTAAGCTTTCTAAGCCAATCATGTCATGGCACAGAAACCTACAGTGCTGCATTCTAAACTCCTTGTTTTACCTTTGTAACTATTTTTATTTTTTCTGTATCTTAAACTCTAAAACTCTAAACTTTCCTCCTCTTCGTGTGTCTCTGCTTTAAACTATAAATCCACATTCTCACTTCCAGCACCTTTGTTTGGAAGCCTCTTCCAAGGTCTCAGATCAAATCCTGTGTTTAATTCTAAGCTTTGGCTTACAGGCCCAAATTTCTGAGAGTTTTCCTTGCATTTTGGATTCCAACAACCACCCACAGCCAGTGGTCCCTTGGCTACTGATGCCTTGGAGTAGAAGGCACCTAGAAAGGAGGCTAAACAAGATTAAGAGAATAAAGTGGGTACTTATTGAAGGCTTCAATAGGCACACCTTGGGCAGTCAGAGCCTCTGAGGGGCTACACCCAAACTGGGCAGTGGTCACGAGTTTTTCAGACAATTTTAAGTTTGATCCATTTACACATCAGGGGTTAATCCTCCAAGTACAGCTTCAGGTAATGAAGTCATACACCCCCAGTTTGCTCCCCCTGCCAAATTCACTTTTATTTACACTTCTGGGGCCTGAGGCTGGAGGGTGTCCTTGGATTTCAGGCCTAGAGGGATTGTTTTGTCCGACCAAAATGTGAAAAACAGTAACTAACACTTCATGTGGAGTTTAGAGTAATGCAGTACAGAATTTGAAAAACATAAAAGCTAAAATCCTAATGTATCACTACCAGTGGCCAGGTCCTCTGTCACAGAATGGTTTGGGTTGGGAGGGACTTTTAAATCTCATTTAATTCAGCCCTCTGCAATAAGCAACATCTTCAACTGCATCAACCACATCACATGTTGGTGTCTCAGCCTAATGGAAGTCCCAGCTCCTTCCCCTCTTCCTCGGGGCCTACGAAGATGTCCCTGAAACCCAAAAATATCTGATTCCCCCACCCCCTCCCTCCACAAGCACTCAACTGACTTGGAAGCAGCAACATCTTCTGCTACGGTGCTTTTGGGAAGATTTTTATTTACTAAGTGATTTTATAGACCTGACAACCAGAGTGTTCCTGGGAAGCACAAGGATTACATTTTCAATTAAAATAAATCTCAGGTTTTCCTTAATCATGCAAATTTTGAAACATAAACCACCCACCCACAAGGATCAGCAAGTACATGATGATGTCTCCAGAGATGGAAAAGCAGCTTCTTAGGCTTTTTATTCTGCTGGAATATGGAAATATCATACAGCAAGAAATATTAAACTCTTAATGCAATTAAAGGAAGGAAAAATATTAATTGTGGGCATGGAGAGCAATTCTTCAATTTTAATAAAAGTCATGCAGTGTTTCATGGAAACAGCAAATGTATCAACTTTGATGCATCTTCAATATTTTGCAAGAAAAAAAATATGGATGTACCCCAAGCAACCTGTGATAGTGGAAGGTGTCCCTGCCCATGGCAGGGGGTTGGAATGAGGTGAGTTTTAATGTCCCTTCCAACCCAAACCATTCTGTGATAATTTCAGGTTGACAAAAATATTGAACAGTTACCTCCAGCACTAGAAACTCATTCATATTTACAGGAGAATCAGAAGGAAAGGAAACTAGCTCGATGAAAAACAACAAAGGAAATTTTTCTTTCAAGAGGGACTTTTTTTATGCACACACTGTACCTGGCCTCAGAGGCTCTGCCAGGCTAGATGAATCCTAATCCTGAAACACCAAGACAAAATGTGTTTAGTACCCCATCATGAATTTCAGCTTAGGGGCTTTACCCACAGCCCCTAAACTGAAATTAGGGGTAGTGAAGGGTGCTCTTCACCAGGAATCATGAAGAGCAAGAAACTCATGGGGAACACACAGAAATCTCACCTGGAGCATGCACAGACCTCATTTGAGAAAGCAAAGCTCACCAGGCTCCCTACAACCCACCCCTCCTGCTGGAGGTGGGAGGATTTTGGTGACCTCTAAGGTTCCTTCCAATCAAACCCATTCTCTGGTTCTGTGATCTGATCATTTGAGAAGCAGTGCTGGCAACAGGGTAAGGCCACGAGCTTCTGATAAACTCAAAATCTGGACATTCCCCAACCTGCATTTCAAACTCTTTCCACGTTTAAGAGTTTAGGAGAAAGGTTCCTACTTCACCCTGGCCACTCTGAAACTCCCTGGCAGTAAAACACAGCCCAAGTAGACAACCAGCACTCAGTCTGTTCAACAACAAAGCATAAATTGAGTATCCATTCCAAATATCCAATGCAGCCTTTCCAGACAGGATAATAAAATCAGACGCCCAACACTTCTATTGTGGTTTTTTTTCCCAAGGAAAACAGCTTGGATGTAATTGCATGTCAGGTAATTATTTGCCTTCCCAATGTTTTATTAACAAAGCTGCCAGGAGTGAAATAAGCTGTCTCCATTTTCTGGTTCTGCAATTATGAAGTGCCTTTTCTTTACCACAAGAGAGCATTTGAGTTGAGAAAACTTCCATTTTGTGCTTGTCATCGTGACTGTAGAGCATGTCAGCGTGGCAGTAAATCATTCCTCATATTTGCTGTGTTTTGGGTAGCCAGCAGTTAATGAGATGGCTTAGGGCTTCTTGCAATATCATAAATCAGAATTGCATAGCAGGCTAGAAATCCAGGGCTGGCCAGTCCCAAAATTTAGCCACCAGCACGTTCCTGTCTAGGCAGGTTCTGTGGTAGGGATAGGAATTTTCATTATCCAACACTGCAACCCCTACCACTCCACATGGCATCAGAAAGTTTCTGGGATGAAGAAATATAAATAATTATTGAGGAAAATTACAACATAAGATGAAGTTTGTCGCCATGTTAGTGGTGCTGCATTCCATTTCCCAGCCCTTCTGATTTTAAAGGCTGGGTGCAGAATTCCCAGAGCTTTTGAAGCAGGACCTGAAGCTTCAGCAAAGATGCAAAAATGGATGAGAGCAATCAGAAGTCTTAAAAAAAACCCCACATGTGTGTGGGGGGTTAAACAACTTCAACAAGACAGAGAGGAGACAGAAAATCAAAGAACAGCTTGGGCTGAAAGGGACCTTAAAGATCATCTGGTTCCAGCCATCCTCGTGTGCATTTTCCTGCCCAAAAGAAAGGATTCATTTGGCATATCCATGCAGACAAGGCCTGGACCAGGAGGCTTTGACTGCATTAATGGGAAGTTCAGTGGGACAGCAGGTCAACTGTTCCACAAGGAGCACAGTGAAGCACTCCATGAGATGATGTCAGGCAGAAAATTCCCAGTGCTGGAAGATTTTCAGACCAGGCTGCCTGGGATGGATGGAGTTGAAGAGCTCAGAGCAGGGGGGCAGAGCAGGTCCATTTTCCAAAAGTCAGCCATGGCAACAGGCTGCTCAGGGAATCGGTGGAGTCTCCATCCCTGGAGGGATTTCAAAGCCATGTGGATGTGGCACTTGGGGACAGGGGTTGGTGGTGGGCTGGCAGTGCTGGGGGAGCAGCTGGACTGGAGGATCTTGGAGGTATTTTCCAACCTAAATCACTCAGTGACTCGGTGACTCAACCTCTATTCATGGAGCTAATAACAAAGAGGTGCTAATAATAAAGACCAGCTATTATTAGCTGGGCTGACAAGGAAAACTAGGGTGAAGGGAGCTTGCTGAGAGCTCAGAATGGGTGTTAGAATGTTCTGTAGAATTCCCAGAGAAGCATCCCACCACTGCATTCAAATCATCACAGGTGGTGTTTTCCAATCTCTGCAGAACAGGGAATGCAAGACCACTGTTAAGGAAATGTTAGAAAAGCTGTCAGCAAGTACCATTTATTATTCATTATTTGTGTGTCTTCTTTGGAAGGAATGGATACCTGAAAGTCAAAACAGCCTCACACCCACCAGCACCAGACAATTACAGAAGATTCTTGAGGGAAATGTGAAGTCTTGGGAAAGGCTTTAATGGCAGAGCACCAGGGATTCACAGGGTAGGACACAAGCTCTGTGTCCCAGCCTGACACTGAACATGCAGAGTTGTAGCTTTTGAAGGAAAAGTGACCAAATCCTGATTCAGTGGCTGGTTCTGTTTAAGGCCCTACAGTAAGATTAATTTCCAGTAGCTCTTGAGAGTTAAACATAAAATCTACCTCCCCCTGGTTTCTCTTATTTTATTTAAAAGTGTTTTAATTTTCCACTTTAGGTGCTGACCCAATTGAAAGGTGCCTTTGCTCCTGCAAAATTACAGCTACATCAATTTACTCCTGGTGAAATAAGAGCCCAAAATCTCAGCTGCAAGACATCAGCCCTGCTCCTCCACAGCCAGGCCTTAGAGCTGGAGGTCGAATAATTGTGGTTATAAAGGCTCAGCACAAAACATTTTCCAGCACCCACAGAGTCCTCTGAAATCTGTGATCTGAGTGTCAAAGTCCATCAGTAGGGAGGATGCTCATGTGTACCTGGTCCAGCAGAGAGAGATCTCATGTGAGTTTAATTCCCCCTCTTTTTTTGCCCTTCATAATTTAATTCTCCCTCGTTTTTTGCCCCTCAAATCCACTTTTTGAAAAAAAAACAAAACAAATAAAACCAGATGATAAATACAGCTAGTAGCAGCCTGAACATAACCAGTGCTGCAGTTCAAGAGAATTCTTCTGAACAGTAGCAACTTTCTGAATTTTCCAGAAGAAATTCTCTGTGAATTATTGGAAAAAAAACAGTAAAATTCTTGCGCTATAGAAATTAAAAATTTGGGTACTCAGAAATCTCCAACCAATTGTGAATGTTTCTTGTCTAATCTTCACATAATCCTCCTTAATACCTTTCAGTGTAAATCTCTGCTACGTGCAACATCTTATTAGCAAGACAATAAAGATAACACAAGAAGAGTCACTGAGCAGCATTAGGGGATTAAGGGAGGATTAAACAGTCGTGACACAAAGAAAATGTTGAAGCTGAGTATTCACCATAATTAGTCTGGTTCCTCATACCCTCCCTGGGTCAATTACCCAAGTGTCTGGATGGACTCAATGTGATGAGAGCAGACAGGACTCAGGCATTGTCTCATGGCTGGTGATGGTTTGCCAGTGTGAGAGAGGGACATGGGCTCTGTTCTAAACATACACAACGAGCTGAGTGAGGAGAGGACACTTCAACTGGATTTTAAGAAGAAATTCCTCCCTGTGAGGAGGGTGAGACCCTGGCACAGGGTGCCCAGAGAAGCTGTGGCTGCCCCTGGATCCTTGGAAGCATCCAAGGCCAGGGTGGATGGGGCTTAGAGCACCTTGGGACAGTGGAAAGTGTCCCTGGCATGGCAGGGGTTTGGAACTGGATGGTCTTAAAAAGTTAATTCCAACCCATTCTGTAAACTGTATCAGAAAATGGGTGGTAAAAGTGAAACAGGCTTTTCCTGGAGAGATCCTGCATTTCTTGAGGATGATTACACCTCCTAGTAATGTAGTTTTATGGGTACCTGAAAAGTCTCTTCTCCAGAGAGGAACTGGCAGCCCCATGCACTACAAAACTCTTCCAGGGGTACTTGGAGAGCTCACCCTCCCCACAGCCATCCCCACCTGGGCTGGGGAAGCAGGGACACCTCCACAGTGACAGTGGAAGCCCAGTCAGACCAGCTTTACCTGGTGGATATGGGAAGTATTTTTATGAAAAGTCTGCCCAGGGGTTCAGGGCATTCCCAGAACTGACTGGTGCTTCCAAACAAGGTGGTTCCAAGTAAAACTGCTCCCAGTAAGAAGCTCCCTGCTTCCTCCCAGTTCCCAGGGAGATGCCTTGTGAAGGCTGACCTAGAACAGAGGCTGGATGGAGCTAAAGAATAAAGCAGGAGTTTATTAAAAGGCCTCAGTGGATCCACCTTGGGCAGCACAAGAGCCCAGCCAGGGCTGCACCCAAGATGAACCAAAATGGTCACAAAATGCACAACCAGGCATGGGGTCTCTCACTTTTATAAGTTCTGCTTCATTTGCATCTTGCAGTTCATTGTCCCATTCCAGCTTTAGCCCATGCAGTCCCACCCTGCTTGTTTTTCTCTCTTCAGTCCACGTTGTTTGTGCTCTTGGGCCTGAGATTTGGATCATTTGGTCCTTGGTCCCCAGCTAGAGAAGGAATTGTTTTGTCTCCCTGCTCTGTGAAGAGAGCCCACCATCCCATAATATGAAGCTCAGAAGTACACAGTAAAGCAGTAGAGAATCTGAAAAATAGAAAAACTAAAACTTGAGGCATCAGAGGGAGTGATGTACCCCTGCTTTCACTGGCTCCCTGAGCAAGGCTTTGCAGGAGCTGAGACCTGCACCAGCAAGATCCAGTGCCATCCACAGCCTTTAAAGGCCAGTGCACTCTACCCTTTTAAAAATCCACCCTAAATCTGAAATAAATTCTTACTCAATGCTTAAAATCAAGCCTATTTACTGCCACAGAGCACAGTATTGATCTGGCCCTGGTTGAACTTGTCAGAGGTAAATCAGAGTCTGTGGCAGGATTGTGTGGAATTGTTGAAAAGTCCATCTCTCATTATGAGCTGTGCTCTCAGGACTCAGTCCCCAACAATTAATGTGGCACCCAGGGGGGTTCCCCTACATCCCCTGCCCCTCTGCTCACACTACCTGATTGTCATGGATTATCAGAGACTGTTTGGCCAGAGCAGGCCAAATACACGCCCCTGAGAGATTCAGCAGGGGAAACACAACTTTCCACAGCCTGTGGGACAGAGCTGCTCACTCAGCTCTTATTTCTAAACACCTAAGGAGGGGTTGCCCCTTTTTTCCAAAATCTTTCAGCACCTGAAATCCATGTCAGTGAAAAGAATTTTTAAATACCTTTTTTCTTTCCCCTGATGACTGCCTGGCAATGTTTTGCCCCAGCCTTGCAATAGGTCAGAGCACACAACATTTGATATCAAAATATTTGATATTAAATGTTTTTGATATCCAGTGCACAAAAGGGCTCCTCCCAGTAAGTGCTCTCTGGGGGACATGGGGATCATGATTAATCATAGAATAACAGAAATAATAAATTACTTAATAAATTCATTAGGGTTGGATAAGAACTCTCATGGAGTCCAACCATTAACCCAGAACCACTGTGCTCACCACTAAACCCTGTCCACAGATTTTGCATGTATTTTGAACATTTTCAGGGATGGTGATTCCACTGCTGCCCTGGGCAGCCTATTCCAAATCCTGACCACCCCTTCAGTGAAGAATTTTTTTCCTATTACCCAATCTAAACATCCCTTGGGACAATTTGAGGCCATTTCCTCTGGTCCTGCCACTTGTTATGTGGGAGAAGGAACCAACCCCCCACCTGGTTACACCCTGGTGTCAGAAAGGAGCGCTCCAGGGATAATGGAATGCAGGAATATGGTGCAGAGGCCCTGGAAGAGCACACAGACTCTTCTGCTTCCTACAGATGTGTCCTGACAGCAAGAAAACCTTGCATTAGTTTTTTCATGCACGTAAAATGCCTGTAGGCCTCTCTCTGCAGGAACTTGGTACAAATGCAGATTCCTGGCAGGCTCAGTCAGACTGAACACACTTTTTATCCTCTCCACCAAAACTTCAAGAGCATGAAATAAGGAAAAAAAAAGGAAAAAAGGGAAAAACAGATCTCCATGTGTCATGCTCATCTGAACCTCCCCAGCTTGCAGCTCACCCAGCAACTCAGGTCTGTATTCAGTGGGCACAAAAACTGCTCTAATGATTCAGAATACCCAATGAATTTACCCTGAGGATCTCCAAGTCACCCTGTTCTGCTCCAGCTCTGTTACAAGTGGAGCTGGTGGACCTCCCTCACACCATGCTCTGTTTTGAACAGCAGTTTTCCCTCAGGGATTATCCCACCAGTGGTATTTTGAGCTGGTTTTACTCCATGATACACCACCCAGGATGGTTTTGCCTGCTCTCAGGAATCCTGTTCCAGGAGAGCTTCTCCAGCTCTCTTCTCCTGGGGTTTGAAGCAACTCAGCATTAACTTATCAATTACTGCAAAAGGACATTGCAGAGGGTTTCATTTCACTTGTTCTTTCACCAATCCTTTCTCTGTTCCATGTGTTCCCCTGACCCCTGCCCTTTCCATTGTGTTTAACATGACTCTCCTGGATGACAAAAGCAACATATAAAAGTATAGAAGGATCTGGGCATTGCTCTGACCCAGGTGCAGCATCTTGCCCTTGGTCTTGTTAAGCTGTGTGAGATTTCCTTGCCTGGATCAGGTAACCCCAGAACTGAGGAGTGATGCTCAGCTGGGCTCTGATATGGGGAAAAGGAAAATTGTTTTGAAATTGATCCCCAAATGACCTTGTGTCGTTTTGTTGGGGTAAGAGGGGAGCTGAAAAACAGGAGAAGAAATGGCTGAGCATGCACAGCCCATGAACTAAGTTTGGAAATTGATAAAGAAACACAGCCCTCATTCCTTCCAGAGGAGCACAAGCTCCTGAGTTTCAGGCTCAGGAACTCCTGGTCCTCACCAGACCAGATCCACCCTGAAGGATCCCAGAAGGAGCAGCAGGAGGGGGCTGGCAACAGAGGAAGCTTTCAGAAACCCCATAAGCCAAATTCAGCTTTAACCTCCTTTCTCTGTAATCCCTGCTTGCTTGAAGTAGCTGTGTAAACACTGTTCCCAAAGAGGGAAAAGCTGTGTTGGGAGAGGGCTTGGGAAATGCAGAGTGAGGCAGCTGCTCTTCCTCCAGCACAGCTCAGAGCAGTGGAACAGGATGCCAAGTACTTCTCTTGGCATAGGAGCACACAGGAGGCTCAGAATGAGAAGTTTGAGGCTCTTGAGCTAACAAAGAAAACCTGTTTTGGATACTCTTTCTGTTTGATACTCTGTGTATGTTCAGGTTTTGTAGAGCAGAGCCCTGGGTAACACAGCTGTAAACAGAGAAATGCAGCAGCCACATCCTCTGAGGCTTTTAATCATCCTCTACCTGTGCCTTCCTAACCAGGGGCAGAATTTAATTACAAAAGCACAGCTGCCAAAAACACAGTCAAAAGCCCAGAACTATTTTTCATGGTGGCAGGTAAAGCAAGTATTTCTCTTTGCAGTGTCAACAAGCATCCATCAAACTGGCCCCTCTTCTGTCTTTCCTTCCCTTCCAGCTCCAGCTGCAGCTCCCTCTTATTCTGCTGCCAGGCAAGCCACACGTGGGGGTTTTTCCCTAAAGCACAAAGCAAATTGAAAGGCAAAAGTGATGTCAGCACTCTGGTGAGATTTGGCCACTTCTTCCACTTGCAGAGCCCTTTTTCCCAACCTATCCCAGAGCAAGATGAACCCATAAGGAGACTCCAGCAGAACAAATCCATCACCTCCCTTGATGATGCTCTGTTGCACGAGCTGCCGGGGCATGGGTAAAGTTGCCACAAGGGCCACACCCTTTGATGATCATCCTCCTGTGTTTCTAGAAATTCCTGAACTAGCAAAGATTAATTGTTTCCTGGCCCATTTCCCAACGCCTGCCTGGCTCAGCAGCCTTGGAAGCATGAAGGGGAGGGCAGGCTGCAGAGCTGCTGAGCAATCCATCCTTTGGTGCTCAGCAGTGTGTGCTGAGGGCTCAAAACCAGGCTGGAAAGCACCAGGCAGGGCTCCTGTCCTGGACTGCCAAGCAATTTGTATTCTATTTGCCATCTGGATGGCTGTGGTCTTCTGTTCAGTGGGCTGCTTTCCTTATCTCTTCCACAATCACTCCTCCCTCTGGGGAGACACCAGCTGATAACAGCCATGGAATGTCACTGCATGGCTGATAAGAACTACAGCATCCCATTGGGAGATGTAAGCCCAGAGGGAGGAGCCAAGCATTCCTACCTGGATATAATCTGGAGATTCTGGAACACCAGCACGGCTTTTTCTCCACTGGATTTCCCAGAGGAACAGCAGCTGCCTCTTCTTCCACTGGATCTTCAGGGGATGACTACACCCTTTTCTACAGGACCCCCGCTCCAGCAGAACCACCCCTGACACTGCAGGAGGGCTGAGCCACAATTCCAATGGGACTGCTACCAACACCCTGACCCACAGGGTGTCAGGTTGTGTTCTGACTCTGGCAGTGCTGTTTTGGTTTACTGCATTATTTATTTTATCTTTTTATTTTCTTCCCTAATAAAGAACTGTTATTCCTGCTCCCTTATTTTTTGCCTGAGAGCCCCTTAATTTAAAATTTATAGCAATTCAGAGGGGTGGGGAGGGTTTACATTCTCCATTTCAGGGGAGGCTCCTGCCTTCCTCAGCAGACTCCTGTCTTACCAAACCAAGACCAACCAGTTCCCAGACCAACCCAGTCCCTCTGAGCTTTAACACATGGCACTGGCCACAGCAGAGACAGAGTGGCACATGCTCCCCGTGTCCCCAGCTGGGCCAGCAGCAGTGGTTTGGGTGGCATTCTTGAGTTCCTCCACCCCAGGAAGGAAAATAACAGAGCTGCTGCTTCCAACAGCATTTCCAGCTGTACTTTGGTTGTTTTGCAGCACGGGAGCAGCTCCCTGGAACAGGAAACAATCCATATGAAAATCTGCACCTCTAAAGTATTTCCCTTAGCACTGGTGCAGTGCTGGCTGGAAATTGAAATTTCGATTAGCTTAATCACTGGGGTAATGCCCACTCTTAAAACACGAACAGCAGCACCCCCCAGATGAGTGCATTTTCAGGAGCACAACCAAACTGTCCCTGCTCTGATTTCCACCAGTTCATTGCTTGTCAAAAATCAAAGACCAGGAATTCTCTGTGTGGGCATTTCTAGTTGTGCTCATTAGTGTGCTAACTCAATGCTACACACTCAGCTGGACAATTTGATTGGAGCTGAAGACTAACCCAGGAGCCACCACGATGTACCCACAGCTGTGTTTTTCCATTTGCCTAAATTCCAGATTCTTATTTTAAAAAAATCCCACTTAGGCTTCTGACTGAATCCTTGTTGTACTCCCATGGACAGCAACACTTGCAATGACTGCAGGGGGATGGAGCTGGCAGCATGTAATGGTCCATCAGGAACAGTACAGGGAGACAAAGCTCTTGGTTACCTCCAGCCATAACTCACCAGAACATTCCTGCAGCAGATCTGCAGATGATTCCCTTCCAGCAATGTTCAGATCAGGGTAACAATTCCGGCCTGCGACCACATTTCAAAGTGAAATGATGGATTTTGTGATTTGTGAATTCAAGAACTTTGCAATTTGTCACCACAGGGATGTGACTCCACAGTCACCCATTGAGAACTTCATGTTACCCCTTACATACAGGAACCTCCCTCCCCAAATCCCCCACCTCACTCTGCTGCTTGGTGAGGCTCTGACCTGGAACAAAATTCCAACCTGTCCACACCTTGATCCCTCCACTGACAACACACTTGTGGAGATCAGGCTCTTCCATCCATGCAAAGGACCCAAATATGAAAGTGACCTGATTTCCAGGAGTCCTGAGCATCACCAATCCCCACTGAAATCAAGGGTAACAACAGGATCCAGCACCTCAGGAAACGAGGACAGGCACACTCTGAGGTGCCTGGGCACAGATTTAGAAGCGTGGTTGAAAATCTGGCCTGCTAATTTTACTTTCCAACAAACTGCTTCTTATTTATAGCTCAGACTGGATCAAGTATAGCACGTAGTATCCACCCAGGAACTGGGGTGAAAGGCAAGAATGAGGACAAAAATGCAAGAGGTGTTTGAAAAAGCTTTGAAGAAGAGAGGGGGAAGGAAAGCAGCAATTTTGTTCCAGTGAAAATACACTGGATACTTGTGAAGAAGCACAGTGGAACACACAGAGCAGGGAATGGACCAATGGTTAAGGGATGCAGAGCTCCAGAGCACCTGATGATGTGAGCAATGCTATTATCCAGAAAATGAGGCTGAGACAGGGAATATGGAAACTGGGAATCTGCAGAGTTCCAAGCACTGGTGATAGCCCTGGACTCACCCAGCAGCTGATCTGAAGCCTCCAGGAAGTTCTGCTGATGGAGCTGATGCTTACAGAGTTTCACATAATGCAAAATTTAAAGGATTGCCTATTTATGACATGGAGTTACAGCCAGGTGCTACTCAAAATAAACAGGAAGTTACAAGCAGTGAAGCTCAACACTAGAAAAGCAGGTGTAATTCCTAATAATTTATCTAACTCTTATCTCCACAATGGCATCAGACTCAGGAACAAGCACAGAATCATTTAGGTCAGAAAAAGCCTCTAAATCATCAAGCCTAGGTGTTAACCATCTATTATTTTTTATCTGCATTCTCCAGGGAAGACGTTTTCCCTTCCAACTTCCTCTCCAGATCACTGAGGGTTAACCAGTAGCAAAACCACCCTGGAAGTGCAAGCGCAGCAGATGCCTGGCCTGCCTCTCCAGAGGCTCCTGGGCTCCCAGGCTCCTTCTCCTGCCCATCCACACGTGTTTCCATGCCTGGGGGAACCCTGCAGCATCTCAGGAGAGTCCATAGCTCCCTCTTGTGCCACTCAGGCTGGCACTTCTCTGCTCCTGGACACCTGGACACCTCACCTCGGAGCACAAACACCCCTCCTGCACCACAAATTCCCTGGAAACCTGCAGTGCCTCCAACTCAAGCTGCACTCTCCTGTTTTTCTTGCCTCCTGCTTGCACAAGGTGCTCTCCAGGCTGCAAGTGAAGCCTTGGGAAGGCTGCCCTAGAACAGAGGCTAGATGGAGCTAAAGAATAAAGCAGGAGTTTATTAAAAGGCCTCAGTGAATCCACCTTGGGCAGCACAAGAGCCCAGCCAGGGCTGCACCCAAGATGAACCAAAATGGTCACAAAATGAATGACTGGTCTCACACTTTTATGTTCTGTTCCATTTGCTTATTGGAGTTAATTGTCCAATTTAGCCCATGCAGTCCCATCCTTCTTGTTTTTCTCTCTTCAGCCCACTTTGTTTGTGCTCTTGGGCCTGAGATTTGGATCATTTGTCCTTGGTCCCCAGCTAGAGAAGGAATTGTTTTGTCTCCCTACTCTGTGCAGAGAGCTTACTATGTCCTAATATGAAGCTCAGAATTACACACTAAAGCAGCACAGAATCTGAGAAATAGAAAAGCTAAAACTTGAGGCATCACAAGGTCATGGATCAGCATCTCCAGGCAGTGCCAAATGGAGCTGGGATGAAGTCAGCTTCCCACAGCGTGCTCTGGGGGAGACACTGGATATATTTGTATCTGGATATACTTGCAGGAAGACAGGAAGAGTCTGCAGTGACATATTGCTGTAATTCAGCACCTGATGAAGTGGCTGGGTTTGGGTTTGCAAAGTACATTTGAAACCAGTCTGGGAGAATAGCGTTTCTTGCATGTTATGAGCCTAAATTATTCATTATTGCAAAGAAAAGAGCAATTAAAAACAATATTTTAAGAGCTAGGAACAAATTCAGAGAGAGAGAGAAATCAAAGGTACCCAAAACACCCTTATTTGAAGGAAAAAGTGCTAATTATCCTGCTTTTTGCAGCACAGAGCTGTCAGATTGCCTGACCACAGCTACACAACAACAGTGTATTTTCACTGGCTCTCCTTCAGTAAGGCTTTTCACACACACACTGTCCCCTTCTAATATTCCTCTTCAGATCCAGCTGAATCATTGCCAAGATGCATTTGTATCCATTTTTGCCCATCTCCTCTCAGTTTAGAGCACTAACCAAGTGTTAGCAGAATGTATTAAATGGAATTATGTTGTCGTTGAAAGGCAGCAACAGAAAGAAAAGAGATTTATAGGCTGAGCTGTTCTTCACTGAGCAGACTGACTCTGATGGATATTAACCAGGTGAGTCACCATCAAAAGAAGCTCTTTGAATGACCTGGCCACACAGGTAAGGAACTCTGCTCCTTTGGAGCATCCTGGTCTAGAGGAAGGTCCAACCCCCATGGCAGGGGGTTGGAATGGAATGCTCTTTAAGAACCCTTTGAACACAAACTATTCTATGACTCCACAAAAAAACAAGGCCAGACTTTAAACTGATATTAAGTGACTTTATTTTGCTCCATCCTCCAGAAGCTCTTCTCAAACAGGGATTATCCTTGCCAGCTCTTTATTACCACAAGCTGTTTGTTATAGCTCTGGAGCATTTGGAAATTTCATCCTATTTCCAGGGCTTTATCACCTTCCAAAACTGCTCCTTTTTAAGCCAATATTTCTCATGCTGGCATTCAGCCTGGAAGTGAATTTCTTCAGAGAGTTAAAGTAAATCTGTTCAGTATTTTCTTTATGATCATCAGCATGCACAGCAGAACAATCTCCTGGTGACGTATTTAATGCAGAACTGTGCTTTTTGTTTTGCTTGAAAAGGAACTCGAGCACAGAAGACAAGTAGGAGTTCTGGTGAGAGCAGAATCAAGACCTGAATCATACAAAATCAAGAGGCAAAGATGGAAAGCTGCAGCACCAGCTCCAACTCTCTCCCTCCCAGTGTATCAATTTCATCCCTATGGCACAACAGAAGCAAGTGATGCATGCTCAGAAAAATACTAGAATGGGACAACACTCCTCCTCCAGGAAAGCTGGATGTGACTTTCAGCTTTTAAATGAAATTTTTTAAACTGTGATTTCACTTTTAAACCAGATTTTTTCAGGCACACATACAACATGTTGAGCCACTGCCCTTAAAATGTATAATGATGAAAGGATATGAGGAGCACAGGCAGGGGGACACAGCCACAATTTTCTCTGGGAATTGTAACTGAATTCCATGATTTTGTGGCAATTAAAATATTAAATTATTGACAGAGTAATTTAAATGGAAGTTTCAGACTCGACCAGAGTCTCAGGAGGTTAAGTGATTATTTACCTTTCCTTTTCCCTTTAGGAAATTTTAAAGGGTGTTTTTATTTTACTTCCTTTGCATAGTGCTTAGTCTTAGCCAGAAAGCTGCTTTAAACTGCTAGTGTTAATTATTGATACATCATGTTGAAATTCCCTTGAGTATTCAGCTGACATTGAAAATTAAAGTAGAAGTTTAATTATTTCCAGATTTAGGCTTTTTCACTGGTCACTTAACCACTAAAAATACTGCATGGAAGTTGTCTGCCTCTGGGGCTGATCACAGACACAGATTGTGTGAGCCAGAACTTGTAAGAAACGCTGGATTTACACCTAAAGAGTGGAACAACACAACTACAACTCACCTAGAGCAGCCTTGCTGAAGGCTGAGAGCCAGCCCTGGGGAAATATTTAGTGGGATGACTTGAGCAAAGCTATGTGGCAGATAAATTCAGCCCACTGAGTGTGATATGTGGCTAAAACCCCAAAGTAAATGAGCATTTTAGGGAGATAAATTTTTTCGATGGCGATGATACCAGTGTGACAGATTTCGCTTCAAGAGGAGACCTCAAATCCTACAAACCACCATGAAAGTGAGGAGAAACACATTTCACCCCACCTCTGCTGCCTGCCAGCTCTCCAGGACATCCCTGGTGGTGGCCACCAATGCTGAGAGTATGGACCTGAAAGGCTCAGCCACTAAACCCCCTTCACAATCCTCTCTTGTGACCCGTCCTTGCTGCAGTCCACAACCAGACTAAGCCTTTAAGGGCCTTGAGGGCAATGCCTGCAATCTAATTTCATGTAATTGGACCCCCTCCCAAAGGAAAAAATTATTCTTCAAAGCTCCAGCTTTGAATGATGAAACAGGGCTGACAAGACACCTCCAGAGGTCACTCAATACATTTCTCTGGCAGAGGATCCACTCAGCCTTGCAGGAGGATGATGTGAGCTTGACCTGCAATTTAAACCCTCCTGAAGTGACTTCACAATGCGCTTGAGAGATTCACTGCCCTGCAGAGATAACCTAACTCTGCCTTGACTGCAGCTCAAGCCTTTTGCTTCCTGTCCTGCTCCCAGTGGCCACCACAACCAGTGCAAAATCTGCCACCAAGCAGGACTTCCAGGCTTTGCTGACTGCTCCAGCATCCCTGTGTGCTCCAAGCTACACTCCAGGTGTGCATGATGAGATTTAGAGCTAATTCTCTCACACCCACAGGCAGGATGTAGCTGCTCCCAACAGCAGCAGGGCAGGGATTTCCAGCTGTGCTGCCAGGACCACTGAAATGGATGTGTGCAATGGGCACACTGGGAATTTTGGGGGCAGAACCCAGGTGGGAAACTGGAGCCCTTAAATGAACAAATAGGCTGGTAAAGTTTGACAAATGTAGCTCAGCTGAGCCCAAAAGGTGTTTCCATGTGAATTAATTGGTGGGTGTGGAAAATGCGTATTTTATGATTGGCTTTTTGCAAATATTAAAATGAATATTATATGTGTTGTGTTAGAAAGTTATGCTGTATTAATTCTCTTGAGTGTGTGTTAAATATAGTTTTAGGTTATAACATAAGGTTAAAATAGAAACTATGCTATGTAGGATACTTTTTTCTAAAGAAAGGACTCACAGTGCGATAGCAGCCACAGGACACCTGAATCTTTCAGAGAAAGAGAATTTATTGCTCCATTATCAGAAGAAACCAACTTCTTCCTGCCTTGAAGGCGCTGTTAGGATTCAGAGGAAGAAGCTGACACTGACCAGACAGAATCCTGTGTTTGAATGGAATTTCTGCATCATGGGTGAGGTGTATGAATATGCAACAGGCTGTTGTTTTTAAGGGTTAATCCTCTGTTAACGTGGGTCCTTTTTTGGGCTCGTGCTGCCCAGAAAAGGTACCCAGACTGTCTGTAACTCTTTGTCTCTATTGTCTCATATTGTCCTAATTCAAATTGTCCAAATTATTATTACTCTAATTGTATTACTATTTTTATAACCATTTTATTACTATTAAACTTTTAAAATTTTAAAACCAAGCGATTGGCGTTTTTCACAGCGAGGGAGGGACACACCCTGAGCAATATTTACACACCCTGAAGACAGATTTTCCTGCATGTAAGACACCCCTGCACGCAGTGCTCAGGCTGCTCTGGCAGCCAGACTCACCCAGTGTTTCTCTTGACACCTGGCTATGCCCACCCAAACTCCTCTGGCCAGAGAATGCCTGTGGAAAGGGTCACACAGGACAGCTCACAGTGCCCTGCTGAGGCACCCTGAGCCTGCGGGCCATGGAGGGAGCTGAGCTCCTCTAGACAGCTCCTTTGGGATCAGGTCTGGAAGGGAATCCTGCTCCCACTCATTTTTATGTGATTACCAGCACAGAGACTCCCCTTCCATGCATAGCCAGCTCCCAGAGACACTGTTATTTCCTGGCCACTGTGCTTTCCACAAAGCATTAGGTTATCCTAGCAGTCCCCAACAGAGAGAATAATAGAATATCCTGGGTTGGAAGAGACCCACAAGGATCACTGAATCACCAAACCCAAATCCAGACCCCCCAGCAATCCCACCCTGTGCCTGGGAGCATTGTCCAAACACTCCTGGAGCTCTGGCAGCCTCGGGGCTGTGCCCATTCCCTGGGGAGCCTGGGCAGTGCCCAGCACCCTGTGGGGGAAGAACCTTTCCTGATATCCAGATTAAACCTCCCCCTCTCCTCACACCCACAATATATCTGTGCTCATATCAGAGCCAACCCAACTTCTTGTTTGATTTCTTCCCAGAAAACATCAAAGTGCAGCACTCTGCTCGTTACCAGAGGCTGGAGCTTCACTCTGCCTTTCATTATGAAGGTTTGAAGGGACCTTGTGGTGCTGCAGCACTGACAGGGATATCTCACTATGAAAGACTCCTCTGTCCTGACAGGAAACCAGATCCTGGGTAGGACATGGTTCAAACCATTCATTGTCTCATGTACAGACCCTGTGACAGCCACACTGCTGGGACAGTTCAGCTGGCAGAGGGATATGTGGCTTTTTATCTGCTGCACAGGGGCCTAAGAAAATCAGATAACTGATTCCTGAGAGGTGCTCTGAGATCCACCATGGACAAAGCCAAAACCAGCCCAGCACTGTCCCAGCTCAGTCCCTTGGGAAGGAACTCAACATCAGCAGACTCCTGGAGATCAAGGTACCAGTGACGTTCTAAAGCATCACAGAGATGCTGCTTTTTGAAAATACAGCTCCTGAATGATGTTAACCACCTACACCAATCCACTAATGTGCACACTGACCCTCTATTTATCACTGCTCTGAGCAATCTAAACTAAAGTCAGAGTGAACAGTTTCTTGCTGACTTTTTGGCATTTCAGAAGCCAAAGTTTATTGTTTTCCTTTCAGTTCTCAGAGTAAGCAGCTCTGGTGCTTACTGGCCCTCTAAAAGCCACCATCTCTGGCAGTCCTGACCTGCTCTGCTCCAGGGGCCTGGCTCAAAAGCATTTCAGCTTCTGGATTCATTTGCTTCACTGATCTCTAAGCCAGGCAAGCATCAGGAGTGCATGAAACAGTGCCAGGTTAGGAAACTGTGATGCTTCACATGTTTTTTAAACAGGCATCAGAAATAGCAGCTAACAGAGAATGGAAAACGAGACCACAGCCTGAGATGCTTTAAATTATTTAGGTTTTCTCCCCATGGAAAAAGAAAAAAAATCAATAAAACATTTCCCCACTGAAAACAATGGCTGCTCTAATATTCATCTTGCTGGTTTTAGAACTTGGCCCCAATATCTGGGTTTAATGCCAGCCAATGTAGCACAGCAGGCAACCAGAACTGAGCTAAGGCCTCAGCTGCTGCCCAGTGACTTCATCACAAACCTGTCCTCTCTTCCTCCTCCTGTCCTGATGTCTGAAATGGAAAAAAACCCGAAACAAACCAGACCAAAAACACCCCCAAAACTATTCTAGTCAGTCCCCAAAAGATACTTGGAGTTTAAAGATCAGTGTGAAACTTAAAACTGCCAGAAGAACAAGACAATTGCAGCAACACCCCAGTAAAGGCTTAAAAAGTCCCATCCTGACCCTCAGCGTGTCTCATGACAGGCAAGAGAGACAAACTGCTTCTCCCTTGGCCATACACCCTTTATTAAAGCAAGAGGGAGTACACCCCACTAGAAGACTCCAGAAACTCTGCTCACAACTTCCAATTCCAAAGAAAATCCAAATACAAACACCCTGTATGTGAAAAGATAAGAGAAAATCCTCTGTACTAGAGGCATCATTGAAATAATGTGATTGCAATAATTAGGAGCACATCAGTAGGTAGCTTTGCAAGCAAGAATCTTTCACAGATGTCTCAAGGGACATTTCCTAAGCCAGGCTTTGTTTAAAAAAAAAAAAAAAAACAAAACAAAAAAAAATATTTGGAAGCTGTGCATTGTGAAAGCTGGAATGGGGCTGATAGTCAGAAGATAATGGAACTTAAACTCTGAAAAAGGAACAGTCTTGAAAGAGCAACACCCCAAAATCACCAGGCAGTTTGAAAACTTGCCCATGTCCAGTCCTCTGCTCCCTATAAAGCCATCATGAGGATGCTCCACTCCTGTGGCCATGGGAAAATAAACCCATCTGTGCCCCAGCCCCACATTCCAAGTGCATCCATCCCTTCCAGAGGCTCACAGCTCTGGGCACCACAGCCAGGGCAGGAGGAGGCAGCACAGAGCTCTGAGCTATTCCCTGTTCCACCCCGGGCCAGATGCCTGCAGCCAGAACTGGATGCATTTTAAAATCAACTTCCACTCAAAACTTTATGGATCAGTGCTCCCACAAGAAAAAACCACTGCAGCTGGGGGCGGGGGGTGTCTATTCAAAGCCTCCTGTTTATTAATTTCAGTGCTTAACTGCCTTCAGTGTAGACTGAAGGATGAGAGCAGCTCCCCACACACCATTCCCACGGTTTTTGGCTCCTCGTGCCAGGGGGGATGGGAACCAGAAGGGAGGAGCTCCACGTTTGGCTTTTTGCAGATATTTTGAGTTGACATGAACAACAACTGACAGGGAAGTGCAGGAGGAGTTCAGGTTTCAAGCGTTTGGAGGGAGGAGGGGCAGGGAGAGGAGGATCACGCAGCTGGAAGGGTTTGGGAAGGAAGGGATGGAGCAGGCAGGTCACAGAGAGGTGACCACCAGGAGCAGTCCCAGGACAGCTATGCTGCACAGTCACAGCTCATTTCCCCATCTCCCTCCTCTCTTTTTCCCCTCCCCTTCATTTCACAAAGTTTCCTCCTTGGCAGGATTTGATGCCAATGTTTTCAAAGTCTGCACAGCTTTGAGCCCTGCTCTTCCAGCAATCTGAGGGCACTGGCCAGAGCTCCTCACACCAACACACTCTGAGTGCTTTCACTTCAGCACCTATTTACCAGTCCCAGAGACTCAAATGAGGCATCATGAACAAACATGAAACATTTCCAGTTGTTTTGATACTTTTCTCCCTGTTTTTCTATCTGTGGAAGCACAGCTAAGCATATGCAGAGCAGGCTGACAAGCACATGTGGTAGAATGATCTACCACAACATTCACTCTAGCAGACAAAAGAAGGAAGATTTTAGGGTGATCATCCTGGAAACAAGGGCCAGCCTGCTCAGGTTATCCAGCTGAGACATGTGTGAGTTTGCTTTTAGCAAACTTAGACCTGTCATAGCTCCACGTGGGTGTCCCTGTGCTGTGCAGGCCTTGTTCTCGTGCATCCTGGCCAAAAATGCAGCTTCAGTTTGAAAAAGAGAAAAGAAAAAGACCCTCTAGTGTGGGTTTTTTTCTTTTCTTTTTCATTATGGCCATGATTTCCATTAGGATTTGTATCTAACACTACAACTGACCAAAGCCACAGGTCTCTGCTCCAACACCTTTCATGCACAGCACAGTCAAGAGCATCCCAGGACAGGATTTTGTGCTGCTCCAGATGAACTCCAGACTCCAAAGCAAACAGACTGTATGATCACATACCACGTGTCTGACAAGCCAGCACCCCACTGTGCTAGCCATGGTCAAAAAAAAAACCCCAACTGGAAACACTTTTTCTTTCTGATTCAGTGTTTTGCATCAAAGAAGAAGGAATAGTTCATAGCAGGGCTTCCCCAGGGTGCCTGATGAAAAGCAGGAGTTTCAGGTCACTTCTGATGAAATAGAGTGAAAATAGAGAGTGAAAACATTCAGGAAAACTCACTTTTTTAAACATTTCTGCTTGCTGTGGAAGTCACCCAGCCTAGCACCTCTTTTCCCACTGACAGTAAGAACAGAGGCACAAAGCAGAGCATCAGCTCAGCCCTGAGACACAATCTCAAGAGTTTGTCTTTGGGTATTAAGACTTGCTGTGGAGGTCTGGAGGCTCAACAGGAGATGAGGTTTTTGAGCAGAGATCTGAGAAATGAGCAGAAAGGATGTGGCTGCTCAGAGCAGTGGAGGTGACAGTGTGAGGGGACTTTGTGACAAGTCATCCTAAGCAGGCAATGGAGAGCAGAGACAGCCAGGGTCACATGGAGAGGTCAGCAGAGCCCTTAAAAAGGAAGGCAGGCTGAGGCAGAGAGAAAAAAAGGAGCTAAAAAGAACAAAAACACCGCATCTGCACCATGCCAGGGCACTGAGCCTTGCTGCTGCAACTGGATTTTCTTACTCATAAAGTTGTTAGGTTCCCTCTAGCTCTCTCTGTGCTCCTGCAGGGCTGTAACAGTGATGGATTTCAGCTTTAGGCACATCATTGCTGACCAAGGTTAGCCATGTTCTCTACTACAGTTTTTCTCTTCCCCTGTGCTGCTCACACTGGCAGAACATGAGCTTTGGATCACAGTCCTCCACTCCTCCCTGTGCATCCCCCAGCTTCTTGCAGCCTATTTGCTCATGATGGACAAAACACTAACCTATTTGGCAGGCCATGATGAGCTTCCAAATGTTTTTCCCTGACAAATCTGAAGCTGAAGCCAGATCTCAGGGCTGACACAGTGTTGACATGAACAACATGAATCTCTCTTGTCTGGGCAGAGGTTAAAGCTTGTTCTGCTCTCTGGCTGTGACTCTGAGGAGGAAACAGTGACAACCCTGGCACTGCTGAGCAGAGCCCCTGAGCAGGCTCTGGCTGCTTGGTGCATCTCTGCTGTCACACAGCAGCCACAGAGTGGCAGACAAGGTACCTGGAGAGAAAACACAACACCCTCAGACAGCACAGAGCCTCCTGCAGCACAAACCCCCCCTGCCCTCAGCACAGTGTCCCAGCCTTGCTCTGCTGCCCGGGGATAAAAGTTATCTTAAAAGGGATCATCAGCAGGCCTGGGACAGCTCTGGGTTTTGCAAAAAGCCCCTATTTGATGGGCCAGCTTTGTACAAGGCAGCCCTAGAGATGATGGCATTCCTCCAGCCTGCACAGAGCTCTCTAAAGCCAAGGCAGAACAGCTCCACTGTAATTAAACAGCAGTGAATTACCACAGCGAGGCCAAAGTTGCTGGCAGCAAAGCCCAAACCTCCATTTAGCTGAGATCCAGTGACTGTGTTCTTCACAGAGCAAAAGACAAGGTGACCTCCCCATCATACAATCATAAAATCATGGAATGGCCTGGTTGGAAGGGACTTTAAAGACCATCCAGTTCCAAGCCCCCAGCCAAGGGCAGGGACACCTTCACCTAAACCAGGTTGCTCCAAGCTCCATCTGACCTGGAACACTTCCAGGGATGGGGCAGCCACAGCCTCTTTGGGCACCCTGTGTCAGGGCCTCAGCACCCTCACAGTCAGGAATTTCTTCCTTACATCCAATCTAAACCTCTCCTCTCAGAGTTTAAAACCATTCCCTGAACTCAGGATTCAGCCTTGCACAAAGCCCAGGGAAAGGTTCTCCCCCAGAGGGTGGTGGGGCTCTGCCCAGGCTCCCCAGGGAACGGGCACAGCCCCAGGGGAGGAGTTTCAGGTCACTTCTGATGACATCCTTGCAGTTGTCAGAGCTCCAGGAGCGTTTGGACAATGCTCCAGGCACAGGGTGGGATTGTGGGGTGTCTGTGCAGGGCCAGGAGTTGGATTTGATGATCCTTGTGGGTCCCTTTCAGTTCAGGATATTTTGTGGCTCCATGGACCGAGCCCCCTTCCCCCATCACACTGAACATGATGTGCACATGTAGGCCATAACCCAAATACCCAGCCTTTCCACCTGGAGTCAGCAGAAAGAGCTGCCTTCAAATAAAAGCCACATCATCTTCTGGGAAATATCTGTGCCATAATATGCATGAGCCAGAAATAGACACTTCAGTACTGTCAGTCCCCTGCTCCATCTTCCCTGCACTTCTCTGCTCACCCACCAGTGCTTCCCTCCCTGGCTGTCCCATGGCAATAGGAATGGGCTGGAATGTGTTTCTCACCCAACAAACTTGATTATATGCTTGAAATCACTGAACTATAAATATTAGGAAAGATGCAGGAAACCTCAGGCAGCTCCCACTTCAGCACTTGTCTCTCAATGGGAATTTAATAGATGCCTGAACTTCTCTTTTCCAGTCACGTAAGGAGAAGGAGGGAATGCAGGCTGCTTGTTTCTACACCAGTACCATGAAAACACCAGGGAAGAGCCAGATTGTGAATGTCAAAACAAGAGATTGGTTTTGAAATACGGAGAGAAGTTCCTTCTAATGATCCTAGCAGCTTATGTACTTATGTAATGTGAAAAAAAATATATATATAAAAAAAGCAACAAAAGCCTTCTCCAACTTTCCCTTCCTTTGGTGGGGTGATGGCAGACGTGGTTTGCCTACAAAACACATCCCTGTCAGGCCAGTCTGAGGAGCTGGCAGCCTGCTCACAGCACAAACCACGGGCTGCAGCCGAAGGGAGCTCGTCAGGCTTTTGTTTAGTGTCTGCCTCTGCCCTCACGACTTTTTCCTAAATATATTCACTCCCTGTGTGCTGGAATGGAATGCTCTTGGGGCAGGAACTGTGTCTAAAATTCACACAGAAGGAACGGTGCCCCAGCACACCTCACATTTCAGAGACGGCCTCCCAGGTGCTACCACAACAGAAAGGGGAGGAAATATTTGCTGTAATTCTTTGGCACCCTGGGATTTGAGCCTGTCAGATACTGATGCAAAAGCAAGTTAAAAAAAACCAAACCTGGAAGCCCCACAGGCTGTTCAGCTGATGGGCTCCCAGATTTGATCTCCTGTCCCTGTGGGAAGCCACTGAGCTGGCAATTCCAAAAAGGAATTTAAACCTAGAGGGGGCTCAGGCAGCTGGAAACAGCTCTGGCAGCAGGGATGGGCCCAGCAGGGCTGGGTTTGGTTCAGGAGCTGAGTGTGAGCTCTGGGGAGATTAACTGGGAGCTGCCCAGTGCTTCCAGTGAGGAGGATCTGGCACCTGCTGAAGGGTCACACCATGCTGCTGCCACAGCACTGGTGGGGAAAATCACTCCTGAAAAGCAGCCTGGCCCTGTTCAGTCACCCGCCCAGGAAGAAAAACAACTATCCTGAGAGCCAGGGAGAGCAGAGGGACTCTGGGATAACAGAAATGCAGGGATTTGAGAAGGAGTGACTCAGTGACTGCTGACAAGGTCACTCATATACCAGGGACCAGATAATGTCCAGATGGCCAAGGGCACTCCTTGCACAGCTCATTTTGGGGTCAGGGTCTCATCCAAGACAGGTTGTGAACTTGAGGACCTGGAAGTCAAAGCCAAGAAGGTCAAGAAGCTTTTTGAGCCCAAGCTAAGGATGGGGAAATCTGAAAAAGTGATGCCTTGACTACACTGGGGCAGTAAAGAGGGTCCTTAGGCACAAACCACAGCAGAGCCATGGGACAGGAGGAAGGGGAGAGATCACAGGACCTGCCTTACTGGGTAAAATTACAGCCCATTCTCATTGTTCCTTGTAAGCCCAATAGCTCCTCAAATCAGGAAGTGACCTGGGTTCACAGGACTCTGCAGAAAGAATTATTTTCCAAAATTATTTAAAGTGTGAAGGGAAATTTATTTTTCTGTTTAAATTATTATATGTAATTCCTTCACTTTCCACCTAAGCAGTACCTTCCTTTTGAAAACAGAACTTCAGAACATATTTCATTCATTGATTAATAATGGAGTTAATTAGTCTTCTTTACTTAGTTTTTGCCTAATGACCTAGCAAAGGCCTTGGAATTTGGCTTAATAACAGTGCTGCAAGATCCTTCAGCTGATGAATTATAGCATAATAATTAACATCCTTGCAGTTGTCAGGCACAAAGCCTAGAGATGTACAAAGCCTCTGCACACACAGCATACCAATGATGGCAGTAGCCCACAGTTTGATGTGCTTACTGCTGTCATATCATAGCTGATATTCAGCATATCTGTGAAGTACACAGACACTACTCCTTTTTTTTTTTTCCACTTATAGAAACATATTTAAGCTCCAGAACATCAACAACAGATTTAATACAAACTGCTAGGAAATGAGCCCTCGCATAGTTCTGTCTCAGAAATCCATAAAAAATATAAATTTTGCTTCTAGAAGAATCTCCTTAACATAAATCAGAGAGCTGTTCCCAGCTCCACAATTCTCTAGTCATAGCTGATCTCAGCCTGACCTAAGGCAGAGCAATTAACAGCAGTTAATTGGCTGCTCTAATTTATGTGACCTGGTGTGGTTCTTCAGGGAGCACCCACCAGCCCAACAGAGACACCCAGTCCCTGCAGGTCCTGCCCAAGCAGCCCTGAGTGCTTCACCTCCTCCAGCTTTGAACCAAACAGCCTCTGATAGTGTGGAAAACTCAATTTTCAGAAAGAAAGAAAGAACAGCTCCATCTGGAAGGAAAGAAATTCAACACACTTGGACAAATCCACCTGAAAACTCTGCCTGGAATCTAATTCCCTACACATGGCACAAGCAAACTGTGGAAGCAGAGGGAAAGCTGCTGACCTCCCTTAGCATCAGTCAATAACAGGAGATTCCAGTGCTCCAGCACTTTCTGGGGAATACTCTTGGGAGCTGTGGGCAGCTGATGATGCCCAGAGCTGTAATTTATCTGGCAAAGGAAAGGACTTCCCTGATCAGCTTCTCCATTCCAGTTGTGACAAGGACTGCAGGAAAATCCCCTGGGAGCAGAAGCTCCTCAGCTGCCACAGCAAAGATGCAGCTGGGTGGTTTTCTCCCTTCACTGAACAGCGTAAGTAAAGCCAAATGTGGCCCAAGTTGCACCTAAATTGCTGAAAGACCACAAGACCTATTTAGGCAATAAGAAAAACTATCACACCAGTGCAGCCCAGGCTGTCTGGATGTCTGGATACAACCATAAATATTAGAGCAGGAATCTCTCCAAAGCTCTTCAGTTTCAAACATGCACCTTTCACTCAGATGCCAACGCATCAATCCAGTCTGTTTGAAAATCTGCCCTTAAACAATAAGAGAGCAGCACATAATGCCCATCTCAGCTGGAAAACAGCTGGATCTGTGTCCTGGCTGGGGCACCTCATCAGGTGTGCATCTCTGAGACACCTGAACACTGCTCTGAGGAGGAGGATGGGCCAAGGGGCTTTTGCAGGGCCTCTGACAACTCTCTGAGGACTTCTGCTCACTCATCTACCTCCTCTGAGACAAAGAACCCGTGAAAGTGTCAGTGGGAAGGGGGAATCTAGAGCAAATGCTTTACCACAGAGACACTGAAATCCATCTGTTTTGCTGAAAGCAGCAAAAAATGAGGAAGGCAGTAACACACTTCGTAGAAACCAGTTCTGCTGGAGTGTTAAGATACCAGTCAAAGCTTCAAGACAAGGCTAAAAGAAGTGAAGGCTTGTGCTGTGACTACAAAACATATTTTTCTGGCCAGGTTTTCAATCACCAGGTTAATGGAGTTCTCCATGGCACTGGTGTAAGTGCCTACCTTGGCTCAGTAGAGCAGAACCCATTCCCAGGAGCAGCAGTGCCTGCAGCCACCTTCTCCTGAAGAGAGGTTTCAATTCCAGAGTACAATTTCTGGAAAAGCAATTACACAGGAGCTCTGCAGCAGCTCAAGCTGCTGGGGAAGCTGTCAGCCCTCATGACACCCAAGCACAAGAAATTTCTTCAGCTGCCAATGTGGAAACAGCTGCCCAGTTCTTGCCTTGCCTACAAAGAGGGCTTCTTGGTGTCAGCAGGAATCACAAACCTTCAAGGGCAGGATAAACTTGCTGCACAGGCTCCACCAGGTACCTGATGGCACTTTGGTTTAGTTACTACTAAATTTATGAACACTGGAAGGCAAATAGAAGATTTGTGAAAAGGCTCAAATCTGGAAAAATTCAGATGGTTTTGAACGCACAAGACCGAGCTGAAGTATCATATCACAAAATCACAGGATCACAGAATGGCTTGGGTTGAAAGAGACCTCAAAGATCATCCAGTTCCAATCCCCTGCCATGGCAGGGACACCTTCTACTATCCCAGGTTTGCTCAGAGCCCTGTTCAGCCTTGCCTAGAACACCTCTAAGGATCCAGGGGCAGCCACAGCTTCTCTGGGCAATCTGTGCCAGGGCCCCTTCAACCTCAGAGTGAAGAATTTCATCCTAATATCTATCTAAGATTACTCTCAGTTTGAAACCATCCCCCCATAGATATGATATCACTCCAGGCCCATCTAAAAAGGCTCTCTCCATCTTTCTTGTCAGCTCCCTTCAGACAGTGCAAGGCCACAGTTAGGTCACCCCAAACCCTTCTCTCCTCCACAGGCTCTCTGATTTCTTAACAGAACTCTCAGGCATGAAAAAGATGCTCCAGCAGAGAAGGTGATCCAGTTTGGGTAGGCTTTGCTTCACTTTGCTTCACTTTAGCAGAACATTTAATCAATCCATTAATGCCAAGTGATGGTTTGCCTGCCCATGCAGAACTGAAAGGACTTTGGTTTTAGGCTGGAGTGGTAGAACTTCAACCTGACAATGAGAAACATCTCAGTGATTTAATGACCACATCATTTTGGCCAACACAGCAGTCTGCCTACAGTCTGTCTGTAAAAACAGAGCAGATGGTCCTGAGCTCTGCTGCAATGATTTTTAAAAGTTTTAAGGGTACCACATGGCAGACTTCAGGCCCAGGAATGGCTTTAAGGAAAAGACAGCTTTACAAAGCCTGCCTCAATGACTGTGGACGTAGTCAGGGAGTGATTGCAAAAGCCAGCACAAAGGATTCATAGTACTTTGTGAGGATGGGAGAAAATACCAGAGTTTAAAAGGAGGAAAAAGCAGAGATACCACAAAAAGTCACTCAAAGGCAGGTGAGAAACAGTAAAATTGGCATGGAAGAAGAATACACAATAAAAGAGGGAAATTGGAAAGGAGCAAAAATGCCAGAAGGGTGGTCAGGCACTGGAATAGGCTGCCCAGAGAAGTGGTGGGGCCACCATGCCTGGAAGTGCTCAAAGCCATATGGATGTGGCACTTGGGGTCAAGGGTCAGTGGTGGCCTTGGCAGTGCTGGACTCCATTTTAAAAGTCTTCTCCAACCTAAACAATTCTGTGATTCTATTACTCCAAGAGAAGAGCAGGACAGAAAGATGAATGACAGTGAACAGGGACCTCCTTGCTGCCAGGATGGAGGGCCAAGATGTAAATCCACAGAGGAAAATCTCTGCATTCTCTAATGAGGCCTCAGAGGAGATTAACTGTGACTGTCTTTTGGGGAATGCATGAGATTATTCTGCAGGTACAGAAGTGCCACAGTTTGAAACCTTTCAGAAGCTCTAAGCCCTCAAGAGGCTGTCAATGAAAGGGCTCAGTGTCTTTGAAGGGCATTATTTTGGCAGGATGCTTTGTAAGAAGGGACATATTGAAGACCCAGAAAGAATGTCCTAAAAAACCGACAGGTGATCAGAGACCTCACAGCTCTACCAGGTGCACTGCAAGAAGTCCATGGAGAATTCTGTGACCATAAAGTTCCTGTAAACCTCTTAGCAGCAGCTCTGCCTCAGGTGTATGTTGGGCTCAAAGAGGAAACAAGCACCAAGCAGCAGACACGGGATAGTTAAAACTCCTGAGAGAGAAAAATGCAAAATGTTTCCATGCTGCAGCACAACAAATGACAGGAGTCGTTTGTCGAGAAGAAAATGCTACTCTGCAGACAACAGGCTTATCATGTGCTATTAAGTGTAAAAATTAGTGTAAGATAGGCTGCTAACATCATCACTCAAATCCTTCCTTGGAGATACGCTGCAGCATAATAGAATTTCTCCAACCCCAGAAAGCAAGAGCAGGCAGCCTCCTCTGCATGAAGATTAGCTAAAACCATGGCTTAATCTTTCATTTTGGACTGTTAAATCTATGCTTGTCTTCAAGAATCCAGAAGGCAAAGTTAAATGTAGATAAGGTCACTGTCAGCACAGGCAGGACCTGGGAAGAAAAGCCACAAACCCTTGAAAGTACTTCTATTTATCATAAATCACTGAAAGGTGTTCAGCCAGTTAAGGTGGCACAGACTACAGCTGGCACAGAGAAATAGCAGAGCCCTTTCCAGGCTGCCAGGAGGGTTGAGTTCATATGGAAAAGTTATAGAAAGGGACAAGCAGGGATGCTGTCAATTCTTTTGCTTCTTTTCTCTGCCAAGGCTGGGATTAAATGGCAAGATGGAATTTTTTGTTGGGACTCAGATGTTTATTAGTTCTTATCTATGTCACAGTCTCACAAACCCTGAGTTCTTACAGTACTTCACTCTAACAAACTAAAAATGGAGCCCCATCTCTCTTTCTACAAGGCCTTTTAAGGATAAACTCCCCAATTAAGAAATGACAATTAAATTATTTTTTACTTTTAACCCAATAACCAACCACCCATGGCTGCAATGCAGGTTTTTTTATCCAATTACACAAAACCAACCAAACCCATGGAGAGAGTGAAGAAGAAGGACCAGCCTCCACCCTAAAACCTTGCTTTATATATATTACTATATTCCAAAACTTTAAACTCTTAAGTTTTCCACCATGTGGTATTACACACTTCTATCCAAACTCCACACCCACAATCCCAGTTCTATCATTCAATTTTGGAAGCCTTCTCCATGGCCTCAGGTCAATGCAGTGTTCTCTTGGGGTTCAGTGTCTGTCAGCACAGAAAGTCTGAAATTCTCAGCATCCAGGGTTCCAACAGGACACTTGGCCATGAGCAGAACAGAGTCACAAAAGGGTTTTCACAGCTTAACCTGTGGGAATAAACAGTGGCAAGCTCATTGAGCAGCTCCAGTCACTGAAGGAGGAGACAGCATCCTCCAAACAGCTGAGAAAGATCCCAGCCCACCAGGAACCAAAGAAGACACACTCAGCTGAATGTGGTCACCAACAGAGCTGTCAGCCCATAATCATTCCCCATCTGAAAGAGGGAGGAGAAATGTTACCTAATATTTGCAGAAAGCTTAAGAATATTCCCAAGGTCACACAAGGAGTGTGTGGAACAGCAGAGAACAGAAACCAAACCTCGGACTTGTTTTCAGCCTTAACCCCCAAATCACCCCTTGTCTCCCCTGCAAAGGCTTGGCTGGATGGACTCGAGATCATTCTCAAGCTCTAAATAGAGTACAGAAAATGGAAAATAACTTCCAGCACTGACAATATTGTCCCTATTTAGCTAACAAGTATTGATTTCTTCCCCAGCCACTCCAATGCAGATGAAAGCAGCACAGATTTGGTTCTTCTGTTTAATTCCCTGAATCCAATCAGTTTTACTGATGCTATGACCAGACTCTGAGGAATGATTACCCATGTGCTATTTAAAGTCAGAGAGGTGCTTACATCTCATTTTATTTGGGACCAGTGGGAATTGTAGGTTATGCAGGAAGTTTGAAATTTTCTTCCCTTTTTTTTGTTCATTGTTGACAAAGCTCCCCCATGTGAAGGGACAGATCTCTGTCAAAACAAGCTGTTCTCACAGCAAGAGAACAGATGATGCTGTGTTCTTCTACAGATTTATCCCTTTTCTACATAAGTGCAGAAACACTGCTTCCACTTCTGCCACAGTTCCATCTCTCCAGGAAAAAGAGATCTGGAGGGTTGGGCACTGCCCAGGCTCCCAAGGAATGGCCACAGCTCCAGGGTTGCCAGAGCTCCAGGAGTGTTTGAACAACACTTTCAGGCACAGCGTGGGATTGTTGGGGTGTCTGTGCAGGGCCAGGAGTTGGACTCAGTAAACCTTTACAACTAAGGATATTCTGGGATTCTGTGGTTCTGTGATTCCTCTTGTAAAGCTCTTTCCCTGTCATTTCAAGCTGAAGGAGCTCAACTGGTCATACATGAGATGCAGCTGAAGTTTCCCACCTGTGGCTGAGAAAAACAGAAAGCAGTGGGGTAACAATTAATCCATGTATCATTTATTCCTTCTCTATAGGTAAATCTTCCCTTTCTCAATTTGGATGCAATGAGCACAGAGCACTTGCCTGCCATCTCACCAATTATCCACATCTGTTGTGAAGATGAGCTGTCCCAACTGAGGTGACAAGAAAATATGACAATTTATGAACAGCCAATATTTCTATCAGGTTTGCATTAAGCAAAAAGCCCCAGAGCCTGCAGGCAGGAGGGTCATGGGGCATCACTCCAAGCCTCACAGCTGAAGGGCAGAAATAAACTTCAGAGATTTTTTACAGTGTTTACAATCTTCTGCATTTAAAGCCATTCCAATGGAAAATCCACTCTGCAGAGTGGATTTTCACACAAAGCAGAATCTCATTCAGGACCTTCTGCTTTAGTCCAGCTTTGGTTTTGTTCATGATTACAAGTGATAGAGAACTGCAAACCAGGCAGCAATGTCTGTGTGACTGCACCATCCAGACCCACCTGGTATCCCCATATCCTATACAGCCTTATCTACCAGCCACACTCATCGTCCCTCTACAAAACCCTCCCCAAAAATCTCTTCAAATGACTGCTGGCCCATTCCTCACTTCCAGGTCACCCAGCCAGGGTCACCCTGGAAGTAAAGGCATGGAGCTCCCAGACACAGCTCTCACTGCTGCTGCAGCACCTCTGCAATTTCCACAGCATCCTTAAGGAACAGGGATCTGCACCACAGCACAGCAGAGGCAGAGCCATCAGAATTCTGTGCCCATCACCACACTTCTTTCCAGCAATTGTAAATCCATTATCAAATACACTCTCAGACACAATCTGGGACACGTGTCTGGCACACATGGCGCCAGGCTATAAATAGGCAGATATAGACAATCATACTAGATATAACAAAGATTATTTGATTAAGCTGAGGCTCTGCCCTGCTGAACAGCCTGTGATCAGTAGAGAAACCTTGTAGGAGCTGGCTCAGAGCAGCACAGCCATGTCCCAGGAGCAGGAGGATGTTGGAAGGCTGTAGTTACACCCCATGCCTTCATAATTTCATGTTCCTTTAGCCCACATGACCAGGGTATTTCTAGGGTTCCAGTAAGGCCTATATGAATTTTCAGTGGTGTTTTTCACTGGTCCCCACCAGTTTTATTTGGGGAGTCAGGAGAAAGTTGCTGCTCGCTGCTACACTCAAAAAATACTTGGCTGGCAAGTACCAGCAGAGAGCACTTCAGCATTTGCAGCTGGACTTCCTAGAAGGAAGGCAGTATAAGGTCAAACCACTCTAAATACACATTATTTTCACTTTATCCAGTCTCTTTGCACAAACCACAGATGTTTAGCATCAGGGGAGCTGCATTACTCTTTTAGAGCTGCCACAGCTCATACACTGGGCATGAAACTGGAGCACATTCCCACAGCAGGAAGGCAGCAGGTCCTGCACTGCTGAGGTGACGTGCAAAGCACTTCAGAGCACAGCAGCCCCAGCCTCAGCAGGGCAGCAGAGCACAGGGCAGCAGACACTGTTCAAATGCAGATAAATCTAAGCACATGTGCTGAACCAAGTCTTTATATCACACCTGTATGCTCACCTTCTCAGAAACACTGACAGACAGCTCTGGGCTTTCGATTTGCCATGGTCACCCGTGCCCTCACAAACCCACATTGCACTTTTCTTCCAAATTAGATACACCACACTTGAACCCTACTTTGGTCAGGTGGGGCAGGTTTTGTGAACCACATGTAGCAATCACACCCAAAGGCTCAAGAAACTAGTTTGGATTCTGTGCAGAAGAGGAGCATCTGGACCCTGTGTGGGGAGCCCAGAGCAGAACTTCCACCACAGAGCTATTCCTTGCCGCAGCTGACAGGGCAGCAAGCTCCCTGCCTGAGAACAAAATAAATTTTATATAAACCAAAGTACCTGCTGGGAACATCTGAGAACTGTGGTGCTGCTGTTCCCTCTGAGTCACCAAAATCCATTTCTGAGGCGCTGAGTGATGTTCACACAGACACTGTCTACTACCCAGTCATGACAGAACTTCCACCTCTTGCTTCCCAGCTGGAAGAGACCTATTTTGAGTGCCTGGACCCTCAGCCATCCCAGTGGCTCTGCAAGACAAAACTCCTGAGTTCCAGCCCTCAGCAGCCCCAGGCTGAGCTGTTCCCCAGGTCTCAAACAGCTCTTGCAAAGCTTCTTGATCCAGACAACCACATGCAACCTTGAGAGTATAAAACATAGCTGAGGAGGTAAAGAAAAAATTAAAAGAATGTTTGGTCTACATATGCATTTTATGAGTTTACAGGGGAGGAGGAAAGCAGGATATGACCCATCTGCTTTTCCATATTTCCTCAGTACACATGCATACAACCCACAACAAGCTGAAGCACAGGACTGACAGGGAAATAACTGTGACAGAATAAAACAAACAATTTTGGAAAACCAGAGATGATTCCATTAGAAATCCTGGTTTCTTCAGTGTTATCTCCTGCAATGACTTAGCTTTGGTATCCAAGATGATGCAAACTCAGACTTTAGAATTGCAGTAGTGGCTAAGGTTGTTGTTGTGGTTGTTGTTGTTCTCCTTGTCCTTCTTCTTCTCGTCCTTCTTCTTTTTGTCCTTCTTCTTCTCCTCCTCCTTCTCCTTCTCCTTCTCCTTCTCCTTCTTTGCTTCTTCTGATTCTTCTTCTTCTTCTGATGTCTAGTAAGGGTTGAGCTCATACTACACTTTCCCAGAGTTTCTGAGGAATTATTTCCTTACCCTGCCTGCTGCATGCCCAGAAGTAGCAAAAATACTACTTTTCAATTTTAATTCAAAAGAGATTGCAAGAGTTTGGATCTCTTTAACCTCCTGGATGATCCAAAAGGTTCAAAACTCAGAAGAGGATGAGATGAACATCACCCACACAAAATGACAGCAACCCTCAGTGACTGCCTGGTACCCTGAGAAAATGAGTTCTAAAGGAGGATTATAGGAACTTGTGTCTGAAATCTGTGAATGAACAGCCAGCAATGTACAGAACAAGATGGAAGGGTGAAAGGCCAAACCAGAACTTATTAACAACAAAATGGACTTGTTTTGAACTTGTCAGAAATGAACAAGAAAATGCCTCACACCAAGTAGATTCCACCACCTGTAATCCCTGCAGGAATGTGTCAGAATTGACCTCCACCTTCTTATCCAGCAGCAGTGAAATCAGAGAAGGGAAAGGGACTGACACAACTGATGCCACATCACTGATCCTGTAGTAAAAACATCCATTATCCTCAGGAGAGAAGCTGAAGCTGGCAAGTGAAACAGGATTTTCTGTCCCCTGGAGAATCCCAAAGCAGCCAACAACATCACACTCATTCCACAACATTCCTCACTGGAGATAAATTCATTTTGTAAGAAGCTGCAAATCTTCTGCAGGCAAAGCTTGCTTTTAGGGAGAGCTACTGGCTTTCATTAGCCAAACTGATATATCATCATTAAATCTGACACTTAAGCAATTCCAGCTACAAAGGGCCAGGGTTATTTTTAAAAAGTAGTATTAATCCAGAAGGAGAAGTTTCTCCAGCAAACCACAAATGTCTTCAGTTAAAGTGACTCAACTGCAAAGACCAAATACAGCTGGAGAAGTTTCTTAGTTTCAGAGTAGGAGTCTTCCTTAGTGATTAATTAGTTTATTGAAGGCTTAGTGATTTTTTTTTAATTGTATGCAAAGAATTATCTGGCTTTATTGTGTTCATAATATGTTTCTGCAGCTTAACAAAATCTATGTCCTATTCCCTAAAAATAATAGGTTGTATGCTTTCTTTCTAAGGACAACAAATTGAATTAAACTGTCTGGGGAGCTGAATTCTCTGGAGAATTTTTATTGGGGATTTAATTTGAAATATCGACTTTTTGCAAGTAGCTCTCAATGCTTTTGTTAGAAATTGAGGAGAGGAGCAACATTCTGGAGATGGAAATTCATCTGTAGACAGCCACTGGCTAATTTGAGTACAATTCTGAAAGCCAAGCTTTTAAAGAATATTTTGGAAAAAAGCTCTGGTGACAGTATTTGGGCTGAGCTGTGTGGTCTGGGTGACACTGGTCACTGGAGGTGATGCTATTCCAGTTTAAAACCTCCAGGACAGATCACCAGGAGAGGCTGAGGGAGCTGGGCAGGGGCTCAGCCTGGAGCAAAGGAGGCTCAGGGGGGACCCTGTGGCTCTGCACAGCTCCTGCCAGGAGGGGACAGCCAGGGGGGCCGGGCTGTGCTCCAGGGAACAGGGACAGGACCTCAAATTTCACCAGGAGTGGCTCAGACTGGGTATCAGGGAAAATTCCTTCACTGAAAGGGCACTGAAACAGGCTGCCCAGGGCAGTGGTGGCATCACCATCCCTGGAGGGAGTTGAAAGCCATGTGGATGTGGCACTTGGGGACAGGGGTCAGTGGTGGCCTTGGCAGTGCTGGGGGAAAGGTTGGATTCAATCATCTTGCAGGGATTTTCCAACCTAAGTAATTCCATGATCACTACTAGTGCTAGTTCCCACTGGTATAAAAACTATTAATAAGCAAATATCTGTTATAAGAATGTGGGAATTCCTCCACAGTGAAGATGACAAGTGCAATTCTTGGAATATTAACACAGACTTGGAGTGCTAAGAGAGCATCAGTTAAACAAAGTCTGCCCTTTTTTAGTACAGCACAAGGCACACAGGTCCCTCACCATGGGGTTTGCTTGCTCCTGTGAAAAACACCACTTTTTTTTTAGAATTTTAAAAGTTTAATAGTAATAAAATGGTTATAAAAATAGTAATACAATTAGAGTAATAAAAAATTGAACAATTGGGATTAGGACAATACGAGACAATGAAAACAAAGAGTTACAGACGATCCAGGTACCTTTTCTGGGCAAAATAAGCCCCAAAAAGGACCCACGTTAACAGAGGATTAATTCTTAAAAGCAGCAGCCTGTTGCATATTCATACACCTCATCCATGATGCAGAAATTCCATTCAAACACAGGATTCTGTCTGGGCAGTGTCAGCTTCTTCCCCTGAATCCTGACAGCGCCTTCAAGGCTGAATGAGGCAGGAAGAAATTTGTTTCTTCTGATAATGGAGCAATAAATTCTTTTTCTGTGAAAGATTTAGGCATCCTGTGGCTGCTGTCTGGTGCAAGTACCTCATTCCTTTCTTTAAAAAAATATTCCACAAACATAGTTTCTATTTTAACTACAAAAGTTACATTTTACCTACAAAACTACATTTACCATAATATTAAAATGTTAATACAGCACTACTAATCAATACAACATAATACATGTAGTAAATATCTGCATAGAGCCATATAATGGGCACTTTTCATACTCCACCAAAGAGTTAGTAAAGTTTTACACCAAAACCAGGCTGATTCACACTAGATACTAGGAAGAATTTTTTTGTACAATGAGGCCAATGAGGCACTGGCACAGGTTGCCTGGAAAAGCTGTGGCTGCCACATCTCTGGAATGTTCAAGGACAAGTTGGACAGGACTTGGGATAGTGGAAGGTGTCCTTGCCCATGAGAAGGGTTAGACTGGATGGTCTTTAAGGTCCCTTTCAGCCCAAACCAGTTTGTGATTCTGTGATTCTGGGACTGACAGCACAAAGACCATTTCTTCCACCAGACACTTGAGGCCCTGTGCCAGCCCCTGCCCTTGAGAACTGAGCACAATTGGAAAGCAAGTTAAAGATTAAAATCCCAATAAAGTCTAACACAAGGAGGAGGATAAACCCCAACCTCCAGCCCTACACAGTACCAGCCCTTACACAAACCCAGTCCTGTGCAACCATCACAGACATTCCTCTGCAATGGACTCACTGTGTTCTCCCAATCCAGAACTGGCCTCTTTAGCAGCTGGCAGTAAAAAGAAAGTGCCAAGTCATCTATTTCCACATTTGGGGATGATGAAAAGCACTTGAAAATGCTCAGCACTTCTGCAATAATTATAACAAGCACTGCACTTGTTTTGGGAAAGTATAATGTATTCTGGGGAGCAGAATCACATCAAAGAGGAAGCTTTCAGACACTTCAAGGAGCAGAATATGAAGACATATATAGAGAGATATAATTATCACCACGGTCACAAGTCCCTCTTCGGCAAGGATCACAGGAAGGAGAAGCAGATAAGTGAAGCATTGTGGACACAGAGCTGAGGCTGTAAGCTGATGTAACATCAGCTCTCCCTACCTGGATATGGCACAAGCTGGGCTGCAGCACTGCCTGTGCAAGATTTTCCAAGATTTGCAAGATTTTCCTACCTGAGGATGGACTGTGACTATTCAAAAGCCCCACTCTTTTTCTAGGAACAGTGCCCCACAGGCATCTGAGTACCCCACAGGGCCCAGAGCTCATCAGCACCTCCAATGCAACTTTAATCACATCCTTTTCAAAGGTGAAAATCCCTGTTCCCTACTGCCCAACCTTCTTGCTACACCTGCTTGGGTGTCTGTATATGTCTGTCTGTCTGACAGATGCCTCCCCCCAGCACCTGATGGGTATCAGGACATGTGAGATAAAAATCCATGTCTGCAGTTTTGTTTGTAGCCCCAGGGTGGCCCATTGCAAATGAAAGTTTAGCCAAGTCTTCATTGATTAGCTGTCAGCCAAACTGGGGACTTGCTTTAATCAGCATCAACAACTGCTCAGAGATCTCATGTGGGACATGCAGCATGATGCACGCGTGGAATTGCATGAAAAATTACCTTTCTTTCAGTTCTGGCAGCATCTAAGAAATAGGTAGATGTGGCCTCATTTGAATGAAAGAGGAAGAAAAATTCTGGTGCACCCAAAAAAAAAAAAAAAAGGTGACACACAAAACCAAAATCCACTTGAAAACTTCCCTTGATTTTTTTTGTTTTTTTGTCTTTTGATTTCCAGTCAGTGTTGGACATGCTGGAGTCCCCTTGGCTGTCTTACATGGAAATAAGCAGATCCAGAACAGCAAAGCCAGCAAAGCCTAGCTGTTCAGGATTTCCCTCTCCACACTGGCCTCTTGCATCAGTTCTCTGAATTTCAGTACTAAATAACAGAATTAGTTAGTATTGACATGGAAATTAGTCAGTATTGTAATGGAATTTATACGATCTTAATACTAATAATTAACTGTTACTCCAGTTTGAATATTTGTGAATTCTAATAACCCCAAGATCTGTATAATTTGTTCCAAATGGAACAATGGGGTTCAAAAGTTACTAAGAAAAACCAGACCCTCACCAACACAGTATCAACTGCCTCCCAAGAAATCATACTAATATACAGCAAGGGGAGAAATTCTTGCATTTTTCATGCACTTGAGGCCAGGATCCAATGAGAACATGGTGCAGTTTCTCAGATGCATTTTCCCTGTAACATTTCCTACAGCAACCTGGTATTTTCAGGAAAGAAGATTAAGAACTGAGGTCATTTGCTGAACACCGAGGCTGGCAGCTTTGTCTTGTTAGTCAGCCACAGAAATCCTTTGCCTGGCAGGGTGCAAGCACAGGAGTGCCAAAAATGTACAGCAAAGATGGGGCAGTGTGAACCTACCTGAACAAGAGGAAGGGGAAGGTGAGCACAGAACAGATACTGGCACATTTCCATAAACAAAGAGCTCAACCCCAGACCCTTCCGCCATATGCTCAAGAGGCTTCTTTAGGATTTTAACTCTTTTTTTTTGCCATCAAAGCTTGGCTGTAGAGAGGTTGAGATGATGATGGCACCATCCCAGGCTGAGTGCAGCAAAGAGACACATCCCTCCCTCCTGCCTGACCAGCAGCTCTGCTGTTCCCAAGGAATTTATGGTGACCAGCTCCAGGATGAATCACACCTCCCATCCTCACCTAATGGCTCTCCTTAAGGTAAATCCTGCTCCCCACACTGCTGCCAGCACTCTTATTAAAACTCTGCAACTTTCATGTTTCTAGAAGGCTGAAATTCTGCTCCAAGGTGCTTGTGAGACCCCCTTGACTTGCACAGTTAGAGGTGAATTTTGCACTGTGCCTATTGCTGGGAAAGGTCTCTCATCTCCATGTCCCTGCTCCTGCTCTTACTTCCAGAGCAATCCTGGTTTTGCCTCCAGTCACCCAAACTCCACTCCCCACACAGCTCATGGTGTTTAAAATTGCAAGTTTGGAAAGCTGAAAGAAACGAAGAGAATATTTGTGGTGCCTTCCCTCCACCCCCTCTTTCTGTGTTTGTTTTCTGCCATTTGAGGGAGTTAAATCAGCACAGTGCACCCAGAGCCTGTGTGGGGTGAAGTGGGAGCACAAAGCTCAGCTCCTGCAGCCTGACTCACAGGGTTTCAGTGCCACAGACTGATAATGTGCCACTTTTACTGATAATGCAGTAAAAGTCATCTCAGGAGTTTTAATTTTGGGTTCTGTTGCAATAGGACATGAAACAAATGATGTGGACACTGGAACTCCAAGGTAAGAAGGGGAGTTTATTTTCTGACTCCAGTATTTACAGACTTTCAAAAGTGACAGTGGATTGGAGGATGACATTGCCACCTCTCCACTGACACTGGACAAACTAACAGTCCATCAAATTTCTCCTCCTCCAGAGAGGCATGTAAAAACAGTAATTGTTTACATTAAAGTGCATGAGCAACTTCATTACAAGAATGTAAACATCAGAAGGCTTAGAAGAACTTCGAAGAACAGGGCAACAGGGTTTTTTTCCACAAGAACCTTCTTACAATGAGAACCATCCCTTTAAGCCCAGATGTTGAGTTCAGGGTCCCTCTGAGCACCTGGGTACCAAATCCTTTAAAATTTACCTGGGCCCATTCCATCTTCTCTCATCCAAGAGTCTCTCAGTGCTTCATCATCAAACAAGGGCACTGCAGAGCCTGCTACCACATGCACCACAACATTCCCTTCCCTCTCTGCCTTCCCATAAAGCAGGATCCATCCTGTTCACACAGTCACCAGCACTGGAGACCCCACAGTCTCCTCCTCAGTCAGTCCCACTGCTCCACATGTTTTTCCCTACCAAGTCATGGGAAAGTATCTCTAGAAAAAAAGCCAAACTCTCTTTTATCTTTTATTTAGCTTAAGGCAAAATACCTCTTGCCCTATCCACAAGGGTCCCAGAGAACAATTTGTCCTGTCTTTCCTTCACACGTTTGAAAGCTCAGGTGTTCCTCAGTGCTGACTCACCAGGACTTGAAAACCCTGAACTCTTGAACCCCATGATACTCCTGGACACTGATGCCAAAAAAATGAGCCTGATGCTTCCCTCCACAGCATTTCCACCACATGGCTGATGTGGGGTACTCAGAAATTTTTTTGTTGCACAGATTCACCCAATTAACCTAACGGGAAGTGTCTGTAGGAGACATGGAAAAGGAAGAAGAGAAGTTTAGTGCAGTTCCTCATCTGTAATGTCAGAAATACAGAATTTGCTTCATGGCACCTCCTCAGAACATTCCAGAAGGAAAATGAGTCACTGAAGGAGCAGAGGCCAGTTTGGATAGACGGTATGTCCACAGCAGTGAAACAGCCACAATGATCAGCAGTGCCATGGCATTCCTGAGATAAACAAGGACCTCATCAGAGGAGAAGAGAAATGACCACTGTGACAGCAAGCCAGCTCTTCCAGGAGGAAAAATACATCAAGAATTCTCACTTCCTCACCTCAGTCATCCATCAATAAATAAGCCTTCTAATTGGGAAGCAGCAGAAGCAACTGCCTTTGACCTGATGCCATAAATGGGCTTTCAAATCAACCAAGCAACAATATTCCCTTCCAAAGCAGAAAATTCCTCGGCATTTCTCTGCCACATACTTTGTAATGGCTTAGTCATCAAAGCAGACAGACCTTGGGTGTAGCCAGGTGCTTCATGAGCATCTCAGCTGCTGCTGGGCACTGACAGAAGGAGCTGCTCACTGGCAGTGCCACTTTTGGGCCTGTCAGCAGCAGAGACACTGGCCCTCTGTGGAACCACCAGCATCCTCCCAACCTTCCCCCCAGTGCCAGTGAGATCCAAGGAGCACATTTCTCATCAAGACACAGATCTGGAACCAGTCCAGCCCAGCTGGAGCATCTGCTCTGTATCTGCATCACTTCACAGGATCTTTCCACTGGTTTCTTTGCTGCAGAGATGAGAGCAATTAAAAAACCTCAAGCTCATGTCTGCTGTTCTCCCTGTCTTATCTCAGCTCTCTGATTGTCATTGAAATAACCACAACAAAAACTGGAACAGAGACCCAAAATCTGCTCTCAGTGAAATCATCTGCAGGCTCAGAATAAACTATGGGCTTAAGAGCTTTGCTGTACCAAGCCCTAAATAATAGAGGTGGGAAGGGAACAAAGCCCACAGCTCCTACAGCACTGGGAGAAGCTAAGGGAGACTTTACATGAACAGAGAAAAGACAGAGAACCCAAATGTAACCACCTTGATACATTCTTAATCAGATCACAAAAACCACTGCAGGGCAGGACAATGCTGAGCAAAACAGGGAAGAACATGGGATCAGGAGTGCTGAGAGCACAGCACACCAGCCCTGCCAGGGGATTCACCTGAGCATCATAAAAGCAGCCTGCAGGAGACCCTCCCTCTCTGCCTATTGAGAAGCAAGCACAGAACAAGTGAGAGAAGCCAGATGTTTTCTAGTCTCAGGTCACAGTCCTTGCTAATATGTTCATCAATGGTGGAGGGGGAAAAAGAGAACAAGTTGCTCATTTTAGTCTCTCTTTTTGGCCATATCCTGGATGACAAAGTCACAAGCTAAAAAAAAATGAGGACACCTACATTCTAGCTCTCAAAGAAAGGCAGAACTGCAGCATTGCTGTTCCCGCCTTCATCTTTCAAGAACTTCCAAGATATTTTCACCCCACACAAGTCCTGCTTCCTTATCCACCACTGACCAGCAGCTGCTTCCCTCCTTTGATGGAATGCACATCATCCTTGAGAGTCCTGGGGCACTTCAGATTGGAGGATTACTCATCCACATCCCACATTCCTGAGGTGAAACACATCAGCCACATGGGGCTGGGCCCAGAAAGGGGGACTCCAAGAGCCAAAGCAGAGGAGGTTTTCCATGGATTAAACTACAGGAGGGCCTTCAGCAGGCACATTGCAACTATCTAGCAAGGCATATTATAAGGGACAAGGACTTCAGAGGTGTCTTCAAGAACTTCAAAGCTTCAAGGACTTTGGCATCCATTAGGATGAAACCACACAGGGAAGTCATGGGATGGGAAAGCAAATCCTCCTGAAGCATCAACATCTGTGAGGCACATCTCTACCAGACCCTGTGGAATGACTTTGCTCTGGAACCACAAGTCAGGTGGTTGTTTCAGGCTACATCTCTTCCTAATATGAACACTTGCTGCAGGGTTTTCAAGGTAGCACTGGGCCAGAATTTCAATAGGGACTCACAGCCAGCCATTCCTAGCAGGAATTTGCCACGTTCCAACATCAAAAGAACAATGAAGACAGGTGGCTCCTGTCTCTGAGGACACCTCACTGAGCCAACTCTGACATCACCTGGGCCAAGGCTGCTGTGGACAAATTATCCCAGCATTTCTAACAAAAACACCTCAGGGAAAGGGCACAGGGCTCAGTTTGTCTGAACACACGAGAATAAGGAAAAATGGAAACAAATTTCAAAAGACAACACACCATACCCTTAAAAAAAACCCCCAATCCTGTGAAATTTCCTCCCAGTCTGTCCAAAATACTTTAACAACAGTTCCTCAGTGAGGCCCTTGCAGCCATAAATCCAGCAGACACAAAGCCCTGAGCAGAGAGGTGGCAGGAACAAGGATGCACAATGGATGCAATGCAACCCCAGCTGCATTGTATGGAAGCAAACGGAGCTCAGCTTTATTCCAGGTACAGAGAGGGTTATAGTGTTATTTTTCCTTTTCCTTAGCAATGTGGGGTGAGTGTTAAAGGGTTCCTGTTCTGGTGTGAGCTGTGCACGTCGCAGGGGACACCAGCACAAAGGCAAGAGGCCAAGTGACAGCTTTGGAGCAAGGAGATGAGAGAGATGACTTCAGCCTTTCCTGTGAATACAAGCTGGAGCTAATTAACTGAGGAAGGAGTGTGGGCCAGGGCACCAAATTGGCCAAGCTGCCCTTGGGCTCTCTTGCTGGCTGGCCTGTGCAGGGGAGGCAAATCCTTCTCTTTGTCCTTGTGCCTTCCTGCCCCTTCCCACGTGGGACAGAGGCTGAGGAGCTCCCTTGCTTTTCCACAGGAAGCACTGAAGTCATGTCCCCAGCCTCTGTAAGAGCAAAGAAATAATTAAGTAAGATAATAAAGCATCAAGCCCTAAATATAGAGAAAACCTCACCAGGAAAGCACCTTCTCCAGCCCCATCATTTAAACATCCACAGCAGCAGAGTGTGGTTATGAAGCACTTAAAAGACCAAACACCCTGGTGGGCTGAGATCAGGATGAAACCTCATCTCCACAGGTAATTTTTCACTAAGTTATAAAGCAGGCAGAACTGCGACTTTGAATGAAAGAGCCAGCTCAGCTTCCACTGGAGCTCCAGTGCTGCTGTGCCAGCATAAATTTTAATAAAATACCAATATAAATTTAGTCTTTTTACCCCTTGAAATGTTGCTCTATATAGAATGAGACTCACGGGCCTTTAAATAACAGTCTATTCAAGCATCACAATGAGCTCTTTTGCCCACGTAAGTAGATACTTTATTCCAGCAACTTGACAACGATTCAGAGAGCTGCCTTGCCCTGCTCTGAGCCATAAAGCCACTCCACATCTCAACAAATTGATTTGTAAGGCATGCTACTGCAACAATTTCTTCTCTGGCCTGTTGGTCTGTGCCCTTTCCACCAAAGTACTCACAAAATCAAAGAGCACATTTTTATTCTAAAGGAACCTCTCTGACACAGCACAGATTTGAGAGAGATGGGTATATTCCTTCATATTCCACGTGTGTGCCCAGTGAATTCAGCTCCAGAGCAGAGCCAAAGGCTCCACAATGATCCTTCATTGCTTGCTGCAGCTGCAAGCAAGGTCTGTGCAACAGAGATGCATCTTTATAAGCCTATTTAATTTTAATACCTTTAAATTATGGCACTGGTTTTACAGCTGAGGTAGGAACTACCATTACTGTTTGTAAGACATTTATTTCTAACCTGCTCCAAAAGGCTGCTTTCCCCATGAATTTCCACTGCATGCCTTTATAACCCACGTAGAGCTTGGCTTGCAAAGCCAACCATAAATCAGTCAGCAAAGCAGAGGTGAGATACCCTTTTACATGAACACATCACCCTCTGAGTGCTGTACCTCAAAGAGGCAGGGCTAGAAAACCCAGAGCTGCCTTATTTACAGCTCCTAGGAGAGAGACAGTATTTCAGAATTCAAATTCTGGGTGGTAAAAGGAAAGAAACTGCAGTTTCCAAACAAAAGCATCAGCTGGTTTTGCTTCCTGCTGACATTAATTCATGTGTGGGGTTTGCATGTTATGTGAGGCAGTAAAATGGTGCTGAACGACACAAGACAAGCTGGCATCACCCCCACGGGGAATGTGCTGAAAATACGGAGTAAAGGAAAAGGGGAGAGAGCATCACTGAGCAGAACACAGATAACCTCTCCCCCTCAGATGAGGCACACCAGTGATCTCCTCTCAGAACGGGAAAGAGGGATGTGTTACATAAAGGTGCAGGATTTTTATATCCTGTCTCGTTTTTCTCAGCATCCCCTGGGCTCCTCACAGTACCAGCACTGACTGTAAGGGAAGCAGGGAAAAAGCTTCTCCTGATTTTACCCCAAACGTGGCAGGGATGGAAATGATGTAAAGGCAAACAACACCATGAAGGAAAGTCCTCAGACAGAAAACCAAAACCACTCAATGCTACAAGCAGGGCCCTCCAGCAGGAAAAGGGACAGGGCCTCCAGGTCAGAAAGGCCACCTGGATCAACCACTGCTCAGGGCAGACAGGGAACAGCTGTCCTGAACATCCCTGTGGCAGAAGGCAGCCCTGGCACCTCCCCTTGCTGAGAAGAGCAGATTGTTTCCAGGACAGAGCTGGCTTTTTGTGCCGACATCACAAACCCACTTCAGAGGCCCGAAGTGGAACAGCTTGTTCTCCTGTGCATGGATTTTCACAGCCCTGCAGCCTCAGGAGCTGCCAGGCTGCGCTGTGATGGATGGCCTGGTGTCCAACACGGCCTCTCTGGAGGACAGCCACGCGCTTTTCACCAGGACAGCTGCAAACCTGGACAAGGGATGATGCAAGGAGGAGTGGCTGTGCCTACTGCCCACTTCCACCTTGTGCCTGGTGCCATAAAGGCAGGAGCACTCAGACCTCCCTTCTGAGCCCTTATGGCTCTGAAGTGAAGAGTCCTCCAAGCAGCTGAATCAGCTCCATGGATTTTAGGGAACACTCCTGATGTGTGGAAGCAGTAATCACTGCTCTCAATGTGTTTCTGCTCCCACATATGTGAAATAACCAAAACATGCACAGAAATTGTGTCAGTTACCCTCTCCTGGTGTAGGACATATCCCATACTTGGCTCAGCCACAAAGAACACCTTCAATCTCCTCTCAGCCAAAGGCATTGGAGTGACCTTGACAGGACACAGAAATTGATACTGACTGGCCCAAAGTGTTTAAATTTTACTCTGCAGCAGCTGGGATGTGATTCTCACGTGCTGAACCAGAAACAGACTGCAGCATTTGCTGAAAACAAGCCTTGCCAAGGGCTGCCAGGCTGGGAGGGACACTCCATCCCCTCCAGGTCACTGTGCTTTCCCACAATAAAACAGTTCTTGGAAAGATTTCTCACAATTTCAGGCCCAGTGTGAGCATCAAACTTATTCTTTTTAACTCACAGAATGTGTCAGAGCATCACAAGTTTATGATGGAGCTTCTGCCTTCCCCTCTGGGCCCTCCAAGCTGTCCAGGTGATGGAGTGTGGCCATGACAGAGTAACTGAGGCTGGAGAGGACCTCGTGTGCTTGTCCAACCTGCTCAGGCCAGGGCCCCACATCACAGGTAGGTCAGGTAGCCCAGGACCTCACCCAGCTGAGTTTTTAATGTCCCCAGTGATGGAGTCTCCTCAACTCCAGTGATCCTCATTTCAGCACCTCCCTGCTCTCCTGGTGGATTCCACCCACCCTGATATCCTAAATTCCTAAAAATGACAAGGCTTGAGCTCCAGCAGCACAGCCCTAGCACCATGGTTTTGGGTTATTCCCTTTGGTCAGAATTTCTTCTTTGACCTGTAAGATGCCTCTCATTTGTCACTTCAGATGGAGCATTCCCACAGGAATGCCATCCCTCCTATGAACTGCCACCATCTCCTGGCATCTGTCAGCTGGAAAATTCCCAGCTGTGTTGATGTGATAAATCCACTGCTCCCATCAGAGACCTGCCCTGCCTCAGCTGGCTGCCCTTCACACTGCACTGCTCTCTGCCCAGGACATATTGATAAAAATGCATGTCTGATACAGGCTGGGAAAGGAGGGAAAGTTGTAGCACTCAGTCAACAACATGGACACCTTCCAGCAGCAAAGCAGGGCCTTCAAACAGTGATGGATCACAAGCAAGTAGAGCCAGCTTCTGACTGCTCTTGCACTAAGGAAACATTACCAATAAAAATACAAAGAAAAATAAAAGTAATAATTTGAACTTGGTTTCAGCCGTGTGTCTTATATGGACATGCAGGCAAAAAAAAAAAAAAAAAAAAAAAGGAAAACACATCCAGGTAAATTGAGAATGCACATCTATAAGTTAAGGCTGAAAGAAGAGGTCAAGTTTTAACTTTTTTTGCCACCTAAAAGCAGGGTGTGACCACTATAAGCAGCTCATCTAAAACATCTAAAACACGTTCCTGAGTTTCACAGTGAAGTTCACTGTACCCTCACATTCACTATGGGACCAGGCACAAAGAAACAGAGGGACTTTGAGTTAAGATTGCCAGTCCAAACAACGACAGGAGCTGTGTCTGATGAGTTTTCCAAACACAACCATATACCCAAAACCCAAAACTGAAGTATTTCATTCTCAAGATCAGCTGAAGAACTCTGGAGCATTTAGGTGGTCTAGGAAGAAGAAGCCTACCAAGTGCACAGCCATTTCTAAATCCCCTTGGGCTGACTCCAAGTACTTAGGTAAACAAGAAGCATGGACAGATGCCAAACCCCTCCCACGGGCTCTGCTATTTGGGCAAAACTATCCCACAACATCCAGAACTGTCAGAGGTGAAGGATGCCCTGGTTTGCTGGCAGGGAACTTTGAAAGAGAATCATTAAGCTCAATCTCAGTCATCCCTGGCAGTGGATATCCCATCCCTGGAAGTGTCCAAGGCCAGGCTGGATGGGGCCTGGAGCAGTCTGGGATGGTGGGAGGTGTCCCTGCCCATGACAGGGGGGCTGGAATCAGATGGGTTTTAAGGTCCCTTCCAGACCAAACCATTCCATGCTGATTATTCTCTGATTTCACTCTGCAGAGTTGGACACTGCCCTACTCAAAGGGGGTAAATGGGACTCAACAAGTGCCAAGCTGGGGTGCAAGAGCATTCATCAGTCTGCACCTTTAGCTACTCCTCCTGCCTGGAGGGCAGACACATCTGCAGTCTCTGTCTGACACTTCTTTCTCCTTGAATTATGCAAGGTGCTGGTCCCTGTGCTCCTTCCTCCTCAATGCAGAGGTTGGGAAAGGCTAAAAAGTTGGTGCTGGCCTCAAGTTGAGATGCTCTGATTTTCTCTAGAAAAACTCCAAGAGCAGACCTGGACTTGAGTAGCCACTGCAGGAAATTTTATCAGAAACTGAGCTGGTCCAGAAGAGCATCAGGTCTGCAGGGCACAAGAATGACTCCTGGGCATGGAATGGTCCTGAAGTCACCTCAGACATTTTGGAGTGCACCAGAACCCTTCAGTCCATTAAAACCAGCACATCTCACTCTCCACAGGCAGCAGCATTGGGCCCTTGATCATACAACAAAAAGGATCCCAAGCAAAATGGGACGTGCGTCTGGTTTATTATCAATTAAAAGCAGGAAGCTACAAATCACATTTTAGAGCAGCAGGAGCAGAGCAAAGCCTGCTGAATGCATCCCTGGGAAACACTGGTACCCTCTGCAAAATTAGCCAGGCTTCAGCAATGCATTTAGTGGAATTATCTGAGGATCAAAATTACTCAATGTTCCAAGAAGACCCGGGATTATTGTGCTGTGGTGTTGTGTCAACAAGACAGAGAAATAAGTATGAGAAAAAAATACCCTTCTTAGAGTAAAAGGAGGATTGTGCTCTCACCTGCCCCATTACTATAGCTCCAAGTAATCAAACATGGATATAATTTTGCTGTTCCTTAAAATGAAATAGTTCAGCACTGAACAAAGAATAGCTTCTGCTCCAACCCAATGTGACAAATCCAGAGATGCACACACCAGGCAATCCACTTCGTTACTGTTTCAATAAAAATGATTTCATGGGTTCTTTTTTTTTTTCCTCCCCTGAGACACCAGCATATTGCTGATTACTTAGGATTATAGCAGTGCTTATTCCATTAAGCAATCCAATTCAGGAGGAATTGCTGATTTAGACTTGCAGTTCCACAAAAGGCTTGGTACTGCCCTGTGTTTCCTAGGAAATGTGAGGCCCAAAGAATTGGATGCAGAGACTGGGAAGCTCCCATCACCAGGAATGCCTACACAGCCTGAGGACTGAGATCCTGGGAGCAATTCTCTGCTGGCATTGATAGGAAAAATCTGCCAAAGTCCATGGAATGGAGCAAGGGGAAATTGTTTTCAACCTGTGCTATTGCTATCCAACAGAACAGCACAGCAGGTCTGAGGAAAGCAGGAAGAAAATGGTCCCTGAAATCAAAGCCAGGACATGAGGGTGTGTTTGTCACCACTGGTCACTGCTGCTCAGGTCTTCTTCCCATTTTTCCAATGTTCAACACCAAACCAAACTCAATGGAAGAAATCTTGGATCAATGTATGTTACTGCACATCCAAGTCATCTCCTTCTGAAGAGAACCACAAAGTTCCCACTAAAAGGTAAAGCAAGGCAATCCTTTTATGCTATCTTTTATTTCATTTAATCACAAGACAAGAACAGCTTCTCCAAATGTGCTTTTTCCAGAAAATGTGCCTGTTTTTTACCAGCCAGGGCAAATCACAGCGCTTTGTGCTGACCTCAGTATCTCCTCCACAGCCTACAGGAGATTATCTGCTTCAGCAGTTAAAGACTCTTCCTAAAGACAAAAAAATCTCGTCTTTGATAAACAAACACTCTGTTAGCATTCCAGCCAAAGCATAAGAAGTTCACTGCAGAAGCTGGATTGATTATGTAAGGCATTGATTCCTGCCTCAGACTTTTTTTTTGCTCTATAATAAAGATGTTTGAGAGCCAGAAATTCAGCAGCTGCAGTAATAGATGGAAGAGAACTTACTATAACTAGCAGACAATCTAATCCCAAATTTGAATTTTTCTTTCTTTCAAAAGCATAATTAAATACTAGGAGCTGAAATAAATCTATTTAATACACCCTGAATCATTTCATGCCGGTACAAAGCAAAATTCAAGGGACTGAGGAGAGATCAAAACAGAACCTTTGCCTGCATCAACCAAAATTGACAGCAGCACTATTAAGAAAAGTACCACAGTAAAGCAAAGTAATAGTCTTAATTTACTGCTGAATCTTTCAGTTCTGTTTCCTTCCCTTGCCTTCCTTGGAAAGCGCATGTTTTATTTATGATTAGAGGAACTTATCCCTGAAGGGCACGTCTCACCAAGCTGATCTTTTAGGGGAAAAAGTAAATTTAAGATGAACTTGGTCTGCTTCAAATTGCCAGAATGTTATTTGAGCCCATGAATTTCTATCAGGTTCTCTGAGTCAGTTGCTGTGTCTGGGTTATCGAGGAAGGAGCAGGCTCTGTTGCTGGGATTAAGAATGGTTTACTTTCACTCAATACTTCCTTCTTTCACCATCAAAGACTCCTTACAAACCTAATAACAGACTCCAGAGAGACAGGAAAAGCTCCCTTTACTGATAAACTAAGACAAAGCTCTGCAAAAAAAAAAAAAAAAAAGCTGAACAAAAGGAGTTAAAAATCCATCCACTTGTCTTTGTCCCATTTCATCCTACACAGGATTTCAGGGACAGATCATTATCAATGGTACCAAACACACTTCAGAACAACAAACAAAAAATAACACAGCACCACACACGCCTCTAACTCCAGCACTCCTCGTTCCTAATTCAGCTGACCTAAAACCCTTTCTAGGTTATGCCAGACTCCTTGGAACTGGACAGCTTAGGAATGTCAGCCTTGAATTATCCACCCACACACAGCACATTCCTGCTCCACCCCTGGAGATCACACAGGATCCTTCTCCTCGCCCCAGCTCGCACGTTTCCAACGGGAGCAGCGGACACAGTCTCTTGAGCAAGCTCAGGCTTATATTTAGCTCCAAAGTACAGATCTGACAAGTGTTTATATTTAGATGGAGAGTCAATGTGCTCCCACTGGAGGCTGAACATTTGATTTAATTGGCACCCTTTGCACCTATTGTAGCAGGATTCTTCATCAGCATGGGCCAGACCTGAAGGAATGTTAGGAGGTTTTAACTTTGTTCCACAGCAAAGAGATGGATATGGAAGGAAGGATGACAAGGATGACAGTGTATTGCTCAGTACATCAGTTTGTTTGTCTCCTGCCTCCAGCAGATGAAAGGAATCTTACCCTTGCCTGATGAGTAAGTAGTTCAAGGGAGAAAAAAAAAAAAAGAAAAACCAAGGATTATTCCTATGAAACTGCCCTTTCTGGAGCTAATCAAATCTTATTTGCACTAATTTGATCCTTATTAGACTTTTCAAGGAAGATTTTCCCCGGGCCATCTAAAAAAAATTCTTTTTTCATTCTCATGCTGTTTGGATGATGAGAACACATTTACATACAAAAAGCAAATGATCCCCAGATTTTGCAGAAACCCTGAGATGCTGTTTGCACAGAAAATCCTCTGAAAGCAAAGAGACCAGGACTGAGAACCTGCTGTTGCCCTGACTGCAAAGTTTTGTTTAGCTCTTCCTTTGAGTGTTTGTTCATCCCATTAGAAAACTCCAACCACTTGCAGATAATTGAAGTCCCTGCCAGGACAATGCTGAGTCAAATGCTTCATTATACAAAGCAATTTTCTAAGTACTCCTCCAGATATTTGCATCAGACTTTACCTCCAGCTTTCTCAGCTTTATCACACCAGCTTTAAGTTCTGTTAACACTCGAGTGTCACAAAACAGCCCAGAATGGCAAAATGGAAATGCCCATCAAAAGCTACAAGAAGTTTGTTATGGTTTGTTATGAGAGCCCAAATTTTCCCACATTACACAGCTCTGAGAGGTCTGATCTGTGAAGCTGAAAGATGACAGCTCATCCTAGCTCCAACGTCTCATCTCAGGACAGGACACAAATACTTGTGGAATAAGGAATAACACAAGTAAAGAAAATATTCCAAGCATGAAGAATCAACTGAAGCTCAGCTCTCTGTATTTGAAGGATGAACAGAGGAAAAAATGTTTCAGATCCTGGAATATATTCTGGATAAAGTAACATCTCTCCTGCCCTGCTGCCCAACTCCCTGAGTGGAGAGAAGCAGGTGAAAATTAGAAAAGAAGAAAACATTACAACACAGTAACACTGTTTCTCAACAGCAGAGATATTGTTGGAAAGCCACAGAGTGCTGGGCATTAATTAAACACTGCTCGTTAATCAGGCATGGATAAAAAGCAGCTGTTCTGCAATGAGGGCATAGAAATGTTGGAGACTGTGGTGTTTGTAAGGGTCCCCAGGACGAGGTGAATAGATGAATCTGACTCCATATTCTTAGAAGGCTGATTTATTATATTATGATATTATATTAAAGAATGCTATACTAAAACTATGATAAAGAAAGGATACATCAGAAGGTTTTACAAGAATGAATAATAAAAACCCATGACTGACTCAGAGTCTGACACAGCTGGCTGTGATTGGTCATTAAGTTAAAACAATTCCCATGTTTGGATAAACAATCTCCAGACCACATTCCAGAGCAGCAAAACATGGAGAAGCTGAGGCTTCTCATCTTCCCAGGAGAAGAAATCCTGGCAAAGGGATTTTTCAGAAAATATGACAGTGAAAGGAGACATTTCCTCCCTTCCCACCAACCTCTTCCTCAAAGTGGTACCAAGGCCAGCACCAGATCAGGTCAGCCATGGCTTTACTCAGCTGAACCCTGAAAGCCAAGGATGGAGTTTCTGCCATTCCCAGGGACAGCCTGCTTCAATAGAAATTACCAAAAATTCCCCAAACAAACCTCCTAAGCAGCAACTTGAAGGACAAGGGTGTTGATCTTTTTCACTCTTTTAAATCAGCTGAAGGGGAGCACTGTTATTTTCACTTCCAGCAACAACTTCAGAGGTTCTCAGGAGATGTAATTGCAGCTTGTAGCTGCTGCAAAGGTTAATGCCAATGCAACAAACAGAGCAAGCCCACAGAGCACTGAGTTTCTTCAGGTTCCTCAGCTCTGAGTGACTGCTAGGAGACAGAGGAGAGGTTTGAAAGCTCTCAGCAGCATTTTGTATCATGCACAGGAGGACAATTCAGAGATTTACAAGCAATTTACAGAGATTTCTACAGACAGAATTCAAGCATCCCACTGGTACTGGCTTGCACACACACACACAGTGAATGGTGGAGGCATATCAGCTCAAAACAGGCCAAAGCAAACACCTGGATGGACCCACAGAGACCCTAAACCAACCTCTCTAAAATGAAAAAGTCACAGTTCAGGGCAGACTCAGTGCAATTCTTGTATCTCTCTCTTAGCCATCACATCTGGGGCAGGGAAGCATCATTTAGTGAATGAAGATGTGAGGCTGAGCAGCAAGGACTGAGGAAAACAGACACGAGAGCTGCTCCTGTTCCTGTCCCTGCTGAAGGCAGGTTTGGGAGTGTGCCCCATCCTCCTTGCCACTCCCACCCTCTCACACCCCAACAGAGGGGATGTTTTCTCTACCCAGACATTGTCTCCCACTCTCCAGCTGGAATCTCCAGGCATTTCCATAAAACAACTCACAGCTCGCTGCTGCAACAACAGAACATCCCCACAATTCCATGAAAAAAGCATCATTCCATGAAAAGCACTGGGTATTTTTCCTTCAAGAAGTTATTGGTACCACACAAAGTGCAAACCTCTTTTTGTATTTTTTTTTCCTCTCCTAAAACGAACATTTCTTAGGCTTTGAAGCATGAAATAAGTAAGCCCCATAGAGAATGGTATTTTTAGCCTCCAGGATCACATGATGTGCCAATGGATTCTGTCAGGATCATCAGTCTTGCAAATTTAAATTGATTGAAGTAATAAGAGTGCTTGGCAAACATACCAAGCTGAAATATATGAAAGGCCAAAACTTCTAATCAGACAGCATGAAGTAAATGCAGTTCTCTTTATAACACTTCTAAACAATTCATATTTGCTGGGAAAAAAAGCTTGCTGTGTTAAAAAATTATAAAGAATTTTTTGTCTTGTTTTTTCAGTTCTTTCATAAGCAGTTAATTTTTTTTGTCATCACTCTGTCCTTTCTTTCCAAGTGTTTATATAAATCAGTCTGATCCGCATTAAGAATTAATTAATTCAATATCAAAGAATAATTTCTTCAACAAACAAACAGCTGGATGCTTGCAGTTATCCTTGCATTATTCTTATCCTGGATGGATGTGCAATGCAGTATGCAAAACAGACAAAAATATATGATGAAATCCTCTTATAAGGTTGGATTTAGACTGATCAAAGGCAGAACAGCCAAAGAAAAACTTCAAAACTTCTCATCTTTGGTGTGGTTTTATTGTTTTGGGTTTTTTTTTAATTTACTGTGATCAGACTTTAGTGTAAACCCCAATGGACAGAGATTTTGCATTCCCATGGCCAGATATCCATCACCATTCCAACTTTAGCTGAAGGCCCAGACCTCATGAGCATCCATCCCTCCTACAAACAGTGGAGAGGATTAAGGTCAAGAAAAGTTGAAGTAAACAAGGATAACAGGAAAACTTATATTGGTCAAGGTCAATGAAGTTAAAAATGAAAATTAGCCAACTTGTATTGTCTTGCAGGATTTTAAGTTTCTGGTTTAATGATTTTGTGCTCTGGGATGAGATGCATTGACTGAAACACAAGATGTGTTTAGGAAGAAACAAGCAACACATGGGCCAAGTTCTCTCAATTGCACCAGGACAAATCCCCAACAATTCCATTAAAATCTGTGGGTTTTCACTGGGTAAAACCAAGGGAAAGATCTCCAATAATTACCACTGTTATTCATGAATTACAGTGCAAAGATAACCAGAATTTCTCATGAAGGCTGGTACCTTTTTATATTTAGAATATGAAATCAAAACTTCATTCAGAGATAAGAGTCCCAACTAAATCACATAACTATGGTCAAAAGTAAGTGATAAAAGAGGGTGAGTTATGGGCAAGCTCTGCTTGCCTGCAGGAACACACCAAGGATGAGGTGCTAGAACAAGCCTGGACACTAGGAAACACTTTGCATTTAATTACACGACTAAAAATAATTGTCCTCCCTTTCCCATTGATTGCTATCTGTAAATATTCACTTTGAGCTTGCAATGACTTTCCCCCAAGCAGGAACTGACCAATTTCTGTCCAAGCATGGGAGCCTGGGAGCTAAGCATGGTGTCCAAGTTCACAGCAAGCTTCAGGCAGAAAATTTCATATTCCCTCACTAAGATCCAGAGACTGAGTCCAACCACACCCAGAGATTCTCCAGGGATTTCTCATAGCTTCAAGAAAAATTGGCTGCTGCACCATGGTTTTAATACATTTGCATTAAAATTATATTACAATGTGTGTCTTGGTTTATCTAACAAATGCTAGACTTTATAATAATGGATATTTGTATATAAGGTGATACAAAAATAAAAGGAGATCAGATTAACCTTAATTGTCCCTTCTGGCCTTAAAAATATCTGTCAGTCACAAGGATGATGTGGAACACTTTAGGAACACTTACACAGACCCAGCTGATCCAGCTGCCACACAAACCCAGACAAGGAATCCTGACCAGGTAAGAGCTCCCTGGATCAAACATCACTGGAATCCACTGGAATCTAAGCATGGCACTGGTGGCAGCAGAACCCAGCGGCTCTGGAGGTTCTTCACAGCTTGCTAGGAAAATTCCAGTCCAGGCAGGATTCTTTTTCACTGGTGCAGGTGAGCACCAAAAGTGGTAAAGGCTGAACAGAGCTTACACCAAAGGCATTTTTAATTTTTACTTTCCTCACCTTGGCACATCGCAAAGCTCAGATGTGAAGGAGACATCTGGAGCCAAACTACCAGAGAAGATAATTACTTGAGAGGTGGTTCCAAGGTACAGCTGTCCTCATGAAAATTCAGAAAGACCTCAGTGATAGCTACAAGGCTCATTTCAAGAGTTATCAAAACTTCTTTTCCCACATGCTTTCCAAGCAGACACACTTGGAAATCTGGATGCATTAGACCTGCATGAATTAGATCAGACAGACAAGCAGGGAAATCTCATAGAGGAGAAAATGTAGAGCTTGTTTTTATTTAGATATTTATCATGTTTTCTTAAATGTGTGTCAGATTAATGAGGAGTAAAATCATTAACAGAAGATTCCACAGAGCTGGAAGAGTGCAGAATACATTTCATTTCCCCTACTAGCCACCCCAGGAGATTCATCTGCAAGTTCTCAAGAATTCACAGAATGGTTTGGGTTGGAAGGGACTTTAATGATCTTGCTCCAGTCCCCCTGCCATGGGCAGGGACACCTTCCACTATCCCAGGCTGGTCCAAGGCCCATCCAAGCTGGCCTGGAACACTTCCAGGGATGGGGCAGCCACAGCTTCTCTGGGCAACCTGTGCCTCAGCAATCTCTGAGTAAAGAATTTCTTCCTAAAATCTAATCCAAATCTTTCCTGTCTTAGTTTAAAACCATTCCCCTTGTCTTGCACAGATAGCAAACGATATTTTTGCTCAAAGCCAATTTGAACTCCAAGTTACCACAAAGCACTCTAAAAGTGATCTCCGTTTCTGTAGTGTTTGTGTATCCCAAGGCTCTGATCCCATTACATCAGTGTGAACCTGAAATAAATTCCCATGCTGTAAAGGAGTTATTCATAAGCAGCTACTTCAGACTGATCCCAAGCTCACAAATGGCCACATTTCCCAGCCTGGAGGAGAAGGTGACAGCTTAACAAGGCAATATTAAAAAAAAGCATTTTCAACTTGGGCAAACTGTGTATCCTGCATCTAAAAACTAACCTGACTGTCCACAGGAGCTTATGTGTCAGATGCTCAAAATCTGTGCTATAAATAGACTCCAGCAGTCTTCTGAAAAGCACCGAGACATGAGAATTGTCAAACACAGACAGAGCACCTAAATATTCAGTGATCTAATTTTGATCTCACAGAAGGCATACACTGGTGTAACACTGTATTTTTTTTAAATGGAGAGAGGATTCATCTAGACACAAGATTACTAACCTATATTTATTTCTATTTTTAATCCTTGTGGTTAATTATTTATGTTACATGGCATGTTTAAGATAAGAACATATTGCTGCTCTAGAAAAAAACTAATAGAATAGGCTTTCCTGCTTTCTCAGATAAAAGAAAATAACAGAGATACAATCCTCTCTAATTTCACACAACAATCCTGTCTTCCTGTGATCACTAAATTAACAGTGCTGCAATCACTTTGAAATAATATATAACATTTAAAGTTATTAGTCAGCTGTTTGCTTTTCTACAAAGAACTCAACACACTCCACAAAGCAGCAGACAAAACCTGAGCACACCCAAGTGATCTGCTCTCCCAGCTTGAGTCTTTCTAGTCTGCAAGTGAGATCTGCAGAAATGGCCATTGAACAGGGCAAATGAAACAAACACAGGATGATAGGTGAGAAAATAAGTCCAGGCCAAGATCAAAATCAACTCACTTTCTGCAAGTGCAGTCAATTTGCAAGCAGATTCAAGCAAGACAAAATGCAGCAGAGGGGAAGAATAGACCAAGGGCTACTTCTGCAGCCTTGACACCAGGCAACATTGCCATTCCTGTCAGTGGTTTTGCCCGAGTCAGAAATCCAGCTCTAGAACCAGACTAACAGCTGAATGGCCAACCCACAGACAACTCTGCCAGAATCAGAGCCTCTCTCTAAACCACAGCAGGACTCTGCTTTTCATCAGCTTCTTCTCCATCTCCCAAGACACCAAAGTCACAAAGGGTTTGTCACCAACATGCAAAACTCAAGCTTTGGGACTCAATGGAAAAAAAATACATGGTTCTAGGGAAGACAGAAGTCAGCAGGCAGCTTATTTGAGGCAGCATCTCCACACCATGCAAAATGAGCCTGGAGCACAGAGGAGTCCTGATCTCCCTTTGAGTTGTGCAAGGATTTGGAAGCTTAAGCCAAAGTTAGGCCATCAAGAATGCAGCACTTCAGTTACAAAGAACTAGGGGGGGGGAAATACTTAAAATATTAATGAGTCACACTAACAAGAGACATATTGATGATTATGAGCTTAAGAAATAATCCTCATGAATTTCAGAAAGGAATGTGATGATGGCCTATCCAGCTGGGCCTTGGAATGTGGCCAAGAATGCAGAGTTCAGTTGTTCAGGGGTCCTTCCCCTGGGTGGCCACAGGGAGACACTTCCTCCTAGATACCATTTCTAGGTAGGTCTGGCATCAGCCTGCTCTAACCTAACCCCAGGAGTCACTGCTCCCTGTTCTTGTCCTTTACAGCCTAATCACAGATCATTCAGAATTTTCAGCCATGGGCTAGGGGTTAGTTTTGAATTCCAGCCCCTTCACTGTTCAGCCCTCCCATGGACACAGCTGCAGCTCTTGGTCCAACTCAGCATTTTCATGCAGTGATGAAGTGGGAGATGTTTGGCTGCTGGGCCCATCTTCTGTTGAATGGATATTCTTGAATTCCCAAGGCTACAGGCCAAAAGGGAGTAGGCAAGATGGCTTGGATTAGACAATCTCAAACAATCTCCTGAACACTCACAACACTACACAGTACTTCTTTATCAGGACCATTAAATAAATTTCTTCTGGTATTTAAATTTAAATAATATCTCCTTCCTGATTCCTTTTGTCTCCTGTAATTTGTTGTGTGGGTGAATTTCTCAACCTGTGCCAAGGTCGGGGTAGTGTTTACAACGAATTTAAATCTAACTCCAAAAGTACCTGAGCCTTTGCTTGCCATACACCACATCTAACAATGTCACCATCTGTGAGCAATATGCTGACATGACTTCACTTCCCAAGCACTGGCAAAATGCTGGGAAGAAAGATAACAAACTTGCAAAGATCATTTCAAAGTCACTGATAACTTGGCCAAGAATCTTGTCTCATTATCTGCCCAGCTCTTGCCTTGATCTCCTCATAAATGCAAGGGAAAAGCATAACTTTACCTTAACATATATGTTTTTAATTCTTAATGGAGCAATGAAATATTGGATCTTTAATGTGCCTCTGCAGCCACTGTTCTGTGGAGCAGTAAATCCTGAAAAGTAATGAGGTGGCACCAAACCAAGGCCTGTCTGGAGCTCCGGGATGAATTTCACATCAACAATTTGGTCTGGTACAAAAGCACCCATCTCAGTTTTGGGAAATCAATGGAACTTTTAAACTTAGCTTTAAAATGTTACAGGGAGCTTCACAGAAACAAAGAAGTGGTTTGGAAGGGACCTGAAAGACCCTATTGTTCCAGCCTCCCACCATGGGCAGGGACACCTTCCACTAGAGCAGGTTGCCAAAATATCTTTGACAATGCTAGGTTGGAGAAAGAAATTGGAAAGGAGTGGAAAAATACAAACTTGAATAGAAAATAAACAGGAGCAGTCAGATGTAACCAGCAGCCCATGTCCTCTGTTCCCATCAAAATACCAGACCAAATAATCAAGCAGGATACATGAAAAGGAAACCAGGAAAATGCCAGTCAGAGCTTCCTTGAGACTAAATCCCATCAGAGTAATGTCATTTCTTTCCATGACAGAATAACAGGTTGGTGAATAGTGAAGGACAGGAAACATTACAGATCTTGATGCCAGGACAGCTCCTGACACTGCCCAGCATGACAGGACAGGGAAACAATTTAACCAGGAGGAAAATAAGTGCTCAAGAGACAACCTTGGGCTTGCCATCAGTGGGGGTCCCTGTCAGGAAAAAGGATTTTAACTGAGGGTACTTTTAGATTTCTTATTTCCATAATAGGGAACTTAATTATTATGCCTAAAGTTATATTAAAGAAGGCTCCAAGTACATTGAAGAAAGAACTGGATTTTTTTTAACAACATGGAGAAATCACCTGGAAAAAGAATTATTTGCAAAAGTGAAAGGTTATTCCCACCTAAGTGGAGAGTCAGCTGTACAGACACAGTTCAGGGAACAACTGCAGTTTTCTAGAAGAGGACTGGGAGTTTAGAGGAAATCCCAAGCTGAAGCTGCATCACCTTTTACACAGATGCCAAAAATTCAGACACAGAAATGAGATTTACAATCCATTGTACATCAAGGATATGAAGTAATTCTTGTCCACAAGGCTGCACAGGTGAGATCTCAACTGAAGGAAGACCTGGGTCCAACTTGAAGTAAGAAATTTTAAGTAAGGTGATGGCTACTGCAGAGACTTGAGAAGATAAAGACAAGAAGCAAGTTTCCAGAAAGAATGACTACACAGAATGAGTGGAGGAATTTGGTTTTTTTAGTAAAGATGAAGGAAAACAAGAAAAAAAGTTACTGAGATCTGTAAGATATTGCTGCAGGGGAGCAGACCGGTCACAAGGTACTAGGACAAGAACTGGGTCTGAACTAGAGCAAGATTTAGTCATGAGAAAACCGCAATGAATGAAGCAGTGGAACAGAGTGCCTGGAAGGTGGGCAATCCCCACCACAGATGTTTTCAGGATGGATTAGACATGTATCCACTGAGAATGATCCAGGTACCCTGCTCACTAAGACAAGTTATTCCTCCACACCTCTGCCAGCTCTGCAATCTGCTTACCAGATGATCACTGCTCACACCACAGAGCTCACCAATGAGCACCAATTTTTGTAAAAGTGGCCAAATCCCAAACACTGTAGACAGTCAAAACTCCTGACTCTGAAACCTGCACTGATGGCAAAAATATCAAAGAACCAAGTCAGGTTCTGCCACTTTTCACCAGGTAACCTCATTGGAGGGACAAATCATTATTCAGCCTGGGTAACATCCCACTTGAGAAGGAAGATCAGGGCAGACTGACTCACAATTTGGATGCCTGTCCATGATTTTGCCAAGATTCAGGACAGCCTTTGTGGCTTCACACTTGCATCTGATCTCCCCAATTACTTTAAAATGTTCTGCTGTAATAGAATAATCCATAATAATTATGGAAGGTCAGGGAACAAGCAGGCATAAATATTCTGTTAGATCCTCCTGATACTTCATGATGGGGAGCTTTATTAATGTGTCTGGGACACATCCCCCAGCCCACTCCAGAAATGCCAAGGAGGATGGCACTGAAGGGATTCACAGCTTTCCAATGTCTCTTCAAAAAGATAAAGATGATGACTGTCCAAGAAGTCAGAGGGAATTGGAAAACTTTCCTCCAAAATCAAATGGGAGCACGCATAGCATTAAAAATAGGTGCTGAGGCAGTAGGATTAAGGCATCCTTTCACCAGCCTTGAGGCAAAGGTTAAACTTGGTCTGGATTTGGACCAAAGGCTGCATTCCAAATTATTCCAGCTCTGAGCAGCTCCTTGCTCACACAGCTCCAAGCTGCTGGATATTAGCTCCATATACTGCTCCTGATGTAGTGAAGATTATGGGCTCTGCTCTGCTTTAACTTCACTCATCCAGTGGGGATAAAGTTTGAGTGAAATGTCCCCATGCCCAAAATCCTCAAAATTGAAGAGGAAAGTTTCAGAACTTTCTCTGCTCATCTCACAAGTCCATGCCAGGCAAGTGCAAACTCAAATTCACGGGCTGGTTGCCCTTTTCCTCGGATCCACTCCAGGCATGTGATATTTTACTTCCTCTGTTGTTTCCACTTTGATGTTCTGATGGAGCAGATGCCTTCACATCTCCACCCCCTGAAGACCTTTCAGAGGGCAAAGGGATAAACTTCTGGTACTTTATCTGATACTTCCATTATCAGCACATTTATAAAGAATATACAGAGTGTGAATAAGTTGCCAGTTATACCTGCAACCATCAAACTCAAAAGATCATCAAATAATTTATGAAAATTTTCAAGTCATCTAGTGATATGCTCTCCATCACCTGTTTATATTTCTGTGTTTATAATAAGATTAATCAACCAGACTAATTTTACATTTAATTATTGCTTTGCTCAGAAATGGAGGGCCAAAAGATTTCTCTCTTGGATAATTAATTCCCCTGGTTTTGACATCCTTCTCTGCCACATTACAAATGATAAGTCACTTATGATCCCAATTAATATCCAACCTTTAGCACTTTAACATCATCTCGGTATCAGCCACCTGAAAGCCAAACTGAATTTTGGATTTCAGCTCCAGAGCAGAGCTGTCCCATCCAGCAGCATTACATAAATGAGATTCACACCAGTGGGAAGAGCCTAATAGATTTTGTAGGTCAGCGCTTCTGGCAGATGTTTCTCTAAAGACTCCTTGGAGTTCAAGGGAAAAAGACTTTCAACTAGATTTTCGAAGGCACAGTCCAGTAAAATTAATAAGAGTGGGGAAAACACAGGAAAGGGAAAGACCTCGATTGATTTGAAAATGTTTCGGAAATTCAGGGCACGCAAGGATAAAATAAAAAATATTCCACAGAGAACAACTCAAAAATAAAAATAGCAGCTGTGGCTAAGAACAGCTCTTCAAAGGGATGTCAGACTTCACAATACTTTGTGCAGCAGCAGTGACTAAAAAGGCTTCGCGTTGTCGCCACATGGTGATATTAGAAACTTGCATTCGTTTTGGGGAAAACAAATAAATAACAACAACACATACAGCAGAATAATAAAATGCTGTCATGGGATGGGTGCTTTAAATCCTATTTTTAAACCCCTAGGGCATATTTCCTTGTTCAGTGCAGTCACCACAATGTCAAACTCTAATTTGCAACACAGGTCACAAATGCCACAACTGGCAACACGATGGATGGCATGAGTGGTAAAAACAATTCTTAAGGGCTTACCCTTTAAAATAAACAGAACTGGTGGCATTTCTTTATTGCCTGTTTTAAACCTCATCATTACACTGAACATTATATTCATCAACAAACTTTTATGCCTTATATGAGCCCTCTTGAGCACAATGTTTTCTTTCCCTGGGCTCTGAAATGTCTGCAGAAGCCATCCCTAACCTGCAGGAGAAAGAGGGAGAAGCTTTTCCTTCTCTGGGCACCATGACATACTTGTGAGCCTAATAACATCCTTGCAAAGTAGATAAAATATTAAATATTATCATTACATTACACCAGCAAAGAAATAAGGAGCCAATAGTCAGCCACCAGTTTTCTACAAGTGCAAAACTGACCTTGGATTTATTATTTCAAATAAGAGGAGATGATCATCATGAATATTTGATAACATTTTCTGTAATCATGATAAAACAACTCTATTCTCTCCATTTTTTAAAACTGCCAAGTGTTCACAACCATTGCCTGTGTTGCTCTACAGATCTTTACCAATAGCTTTGGTTCTGCAAAATAATCTTTCATTCACTGAATTTCAGATCAAAACCTGAAACTGTCCTGTGGCATCATTGCATCACCTGAAAGTCCCAAACAAAGGCAGGTGTACCCTGTGAGGCTCCTGGCATCCCACTACAGCCTGAGGAAGCAGCCAAAGAGTCCAAAGCAAATTTCTCTCCTCCCAGGATAGTATCTTATCTCAGTGCTGGGAGGAATTATGAAATAAAACATGTGTTAGCTCCACAGGATGTTTATTCACAGTAAACAGGCCAACATTTTGTTCTCTTTCCCCTCCCCTCTCTCCACAAAATCAGGGGTGGGAAGGATCTGCCTCCAAGATTTCATGGGAGTCACCCTCATTCCTCTTTGGGTGTGGCAGAAGGGCCACACCCAAAGAGCCAGCAGCAGCAGAGAAAAGAAATCCTAGAACAGCAAAATGGACAAAGCCACATCCCTACAAACTCATGGAAGAAACAGCCAAAAATCAAAAGCTACTAAAATAGACAAACACCAAGAACTTCCCAAAGCACAGATCAATGGTGGATGGAAACACACCAAGAACCTCCATTATTTTCTTCCCTGAACCTCTCCTGTTGATCACTGCCTGAAGCTGGATGTTAACTAGATGTGTCTTTAATAAGATCCCCAAAAATTGTATGCAGCATATCTCATCTCCAGGAAGGAGGTAATCCTACAGATTTAGAACTGAGAACCAAGAGCTCCCTATTTCTAGCTGTGTTTTTATAAGGTCCATCAGGGCTTCATGCCTTTTGTGCTCTCTAATTCCTGGTAATTTTACTTGGATTTGACCAACAGATTCAAAAATTAGATGTAAAAGGGGTAGGAAGGAGAGATGGTGTTCACATAAGTCTTGTTTCCTTAAGAAACCAGGTTAAAAAAACCAACAGCTGAGGAGTTACAAGACGTTCTGTAATCTGCTTTTAAAACACCCCGGAACGAGGCGCAAAGTCCTAACGGGGCATACGAGGATGTGTTTGACAAGGAGCAATTGCTCACATTAAGGAAAACAACATCATCCTTAAAAAAATGGTTCTGTGATAAAAGAGAGACCCAGTAGCAGCTCCAAAGAGAAGGAGAAATTATTCCATGATAAAAGAGACCCAGTGACAACTCCAAAGAGCAGGAGCCTGCTCGGTCACAGACCTACCCGAAGGCACAGGACAATTCTTGCCTTTCTAAATCATCCCTTTCACTCTCCTGCAGACCTTAACAGACTGCTAGAAAAATACCATGAATTATAGAGTATGAATGATGTCAAAGCCTGTTCTCTGAGGAAGGCTGGAACAGCAATCATGTATTCTTCAGTTTGGGAATACACAGACACAATTTTTGTTCATAGCCTATAAAGAAAAAATAAAAGGCTCTGCACATCAAAGGCACCAAATACACTTCCTTTCAGATCATCCCTTCCACCAGCCCAGTCTAACACCACAGACAGGGAGAGAAGAGAGGCTGCTAAGAGGAAAAGGAAAATCAGGACCATGGAGAGTGGCTAAAGTCACCAAAATACACAGAGAAAGCATAAATACAGCAGGAGACCCAGTGTCTACACAGCCAGTTCAAACTGCACTGTGCAATTCCAGCTGGCTTTCAGAGACACCTGAACATGACAGAGGATGGCTGTAACCCTCAAATGAAGTCCTATGAATCTTGTCTTTGTGTGCAAGGAGGATATTTGGCAACTCAGGCTGCTCTAAACTACAATTTCTGTCCACAGTACCAAGCAGGGAAACAGAAAAACTTGGGGATCATGAACAGAATGGGATTACTTGCTTTAGGCAGCCCCACACCATCCATCATCCACAGGGAAGACGTGAAGGGCAACAGTCATTAAAGCACCAGAGGATTCTCCTGCCCTAAGGTGATCATTTTCCAGGTGTCACACTGCTTCACCATGGAAAGGAAGAAGAAAGACATTGAAAATTATCAGAACCTTGATGTTGTTCTCCAAAGTCAGAAAATCTTGTTTAAAAGGTCTTAAGTTTTGTCTGCAACTAAACCAAAACCACCTGCAGCTGTGAACATCCCACATCTGGGAGCAGCCTTGGAACTAAAGTAAATCTGAACCCAGCCAGCTGAGCTCCTGTTCCTACAGAAAACCTGAGATTCCAGCTAAAATAAGAGACCAGAGCCAACATCTGTTAATAATGTGCAAAACAACAGTGACAGGTTTCTTCTACCCTCCCTTCCCCTACCCAAGGGCAAATCTGGGAGCTGCACCACCCACTTTTCTTTGCCTGCTTAAAGCAACAAAATAGAATGAATCTCTTACCTCTACAAAGTGCTTCAAAACTTCACCAAACTGCACAAATATTTTATACCAATAATAATTAAGGTGCACATTTTCAAGGCATACAAGTCAGGCACACAAAATCTGACAGCACTGCAGCTTCACACTCACACTCCAGTGGTAATTCCAGGTCTGCCCAAGAGCCTCTGGTTCTCAGAGGAGTCACTGCTGTACCTGTGCACAGTGTGAATATCTAAGGTTAAGGAAGCTCTCTTGATTCTGCCCAAATGCAGACACCTTTTCTTCTGGCTGCCTTCTCTGAACCCACAGCTGGGGTCGCCTGTCTCCACCAGGATGCTCAAAACAGTCTCTGAATTCGCTTCAAAGCAGAAGTGAACAAAAACACTACACAAGCCCCAGCTAGAAATAAAGTTGCCCTAATATCATCTAATTAACCTCCTTTCCAGCACTGAAACAAACAGGATGCCTTGGAAAACCCAGTTCAGCAGCCTCCTCACCACTTTCCCCTGCTGCAGGGGGGACAACTCCTGACTCTTTGAACAACCAGTCAGGGCTGCATCCTAGAGCAGAAGGACATAGGAATTTGTATTCCTGGACACACAGCTCCATGAGGAGGTCAGAGGATAGCTGAGCACTCCCCTGCACACTGAGATCAGCCCAGTGCTCCCTGCCTTGTGGAGCACAAGCACAGCCAAGCCCGTGCCTGCTGCCACAGGGCCCCCCAAGAAGAGGGACAGAAGGCAGGGCTTGTAGGGATGAATCACCTCGACAGGACACATATGGCTTGGCACACCAACAACAGCTCAGCTCAGTCTTTCAGCTGAAAAATGCCTTTTGTTCCTTCCTCCAAGGCTTGTTTTCCAATGCATGGGAAATGTGGCACTTCTTTAGTTACATTTCAGACCTCGATTCTTTTTCCTCAGCAGAAATGTTCTTGAAATATTTCGTGTTCTTATCTAATTCCTCACTTTTTTTTTTTTCCATTCCATCCTAGCCTGGAAAGAAGAAAAAATTGATAGGAAATTGGGAAACTTCATCAAATATGTCTCTGGTAAATGCTAAGTTCAATCATTTTCCACCTGGTCTTTGTGTTAGCAGCCCCTCTGAGTACTGAGCACTGGGCAAAAACTTTCTCACACACAGAACCAACCCTCCTCAGGTAAAAGTCCAAACCATGGTACAGAAACACCACAGAAAGTTCACCTTCCTTCTATCCATGCTGTCAGCACTGAAGAATTTCCTCTGGTGAAGCACTTTGAAGCATCCCACTTGCTCACAAGCTGCTACAAATCCTAGCCCCTGTAACGTATCACACAACAGGTTATTTCTGGCACTGCAGAGAAAAACCCCAATCTGCACCCACACAATTCCAGGGCTGCACACTCCACATGCCAAGATTCATCTAAGAAAAGATTTTAAAGTTCCAGGATTCAGATATGCAAAAGAAAAGGGTTGCAATGACTGCACTTGTCCACTGCTTCGTAACAACTCTGCCATCTCACTTCAAGATGCAGAATATAAATCACACCATGAGGAATAATTTTCTCTCCCCTGACAGAGAACGTGTGTTCCAGCCCTGCTTCATGCTTATCTTACACAGGCACAGGTAATTCCAGGGCTGTCCTTCAGGGATATGATGCCCATTACCTGGAAAGACTCTGCAGAGTTGTGTTCCCAGGAATCCTAGGAAAATCAGCCCCCAGCAGGAAAGTATATTTTTTCATTAGGTTGCCAACTACCCCATTAATAATAGAGGTGTGTTAGCCCTAGAAATGCCCCAGAAGGCTCAGCCTCCACTGGAAAAGGGGGAGCTGTACTGGATATTGCTTCAGCAGGAAATTGCTCAAGCAGTTCAGTGCCATAAGCAGCAAAAAGGAATAAAACTGGAAGAGTCACCAAGTTGGCCTCAAGTTACAATGTCTTTCTGACTCTGGATGGAGAGTTCACTGCCAGGACTAAAACTGGTCTGAAAGTGGATCTGGGAGACCTGTTTTAGTGGAGTTTTACTGACTCATGAGCTGCCATGCTGGTGCTTGCCTCTCCCTTCCTCTACCCCCAAAACATAGTTGGAAACTTAAACAAGAATCAAAACAGGCATGGGAGCTCTTCTGTTATCAGACAAAAGAGACTGGACATCTCTGAGACAAGGAACAGATTTCAGATTGCCAGAAACAGCAGGAAACATCATATTCCACCCTGGAGCCAAAACCTCCTCCTCTGCCCCAGGACAGGAGCAAATCATCTTCTTTTTCCTTTTCTCCACAAAAGGCACAGCAGAGGCTCCTTTTTCACTGTCTCATTCACTACCCCTGATCCAGCCCAGCTGAATGCAGGAAAGGGCAAGTCCATTTTACCAAAAGTATTTGCAAGGGAGGTCTAGGAAGAATCAATATGTTTTTAAAGGACTAACAGGAATGTCTTTGTGTGGCAGACACACCAAATCCTGTCACTTGAGCACATCCTGCATGCCTTGGAATAAATTCACTGCTCTCACTTACAGCTCTGTGAAAGCCATACCCTGGGCATTAGCTCAGCAAAACCTCACAGCTCCCACCTCCCTGCAGTGAAATCTGCCACTCTGCACAGGGACAGCCCAAACTTTTGGCCACCAGGGAGTCTCACTTCACCTCACCACAAGAAAAAACAATTTTCAGTCTCACTAAGTAAGAGCTGGTCCACTTGGTAAATAATTTAACCGCTCAGTTAAGCACTTTGCTTTTTGTTCCCCCCACCCTACTCTCACATTTGCCACAAAGAGACACTGACTTTTTTTTTTGCAGGTATTTTCATTATTCATTGCTGTGATCATTCAGCAGCAGGTTTATGTGAAAAAATTCCTGCCACCAATCCTTCCACAAACAGTAAGTTCACTTTCATGGGTGAATTCCCATGAAGGCAGTTGAGCAAAAGCCCATCAATTTCCAAATGTGCAGAAGAAATAATTGCAAACCTTTAGAGCTGCTATTAAAAAACAGGAATGTAAGCACTGGGGGGATAAAAGTCTGCCAGAGCCATCTGCCACTTGGCAGGATCATTTTACCACATTCAACCAGGACCAAACATGCTGCTGCCTGCCTGAGTAGATGGGGAAGGCAATGTCAAGGAGACAGTGCTGGAAGGACAATCAAAATGAGGGGTATCCCTTCTGTGCACTCCAGAAGAGCTCATGGCAGCTCCAGGTCATGTCCCCCTGGTCTGTGAGCTGCAGCCACACTTTTAGGCAAAGCAAGAAAAGGAAGTGCAGCTCCATGCAGCCATGATGATGTTGAGCAAGGTTAAAGCCACCCCAGGTGAACCAGGTGAGGCAGGAGGGGGGTGGGAGCTGTGCCACCATCCCGGCCAACACTCAGAGGGCCAGGCAGCCAGGAAGACTTTCTGTGACAATCACAGAATCACTGAGGCTGGAAAAGACATCTGAGATCAAGTCAAACCTGTGAGCAATCACCATCTTGTCAACCAGACCAGAGCACTGAGTGCCACCTCCAGCTGTTTCTTGGACACACGACTTCACCACCTCCACGGTCAGCCCATCCCATTGCTCAACAACCCTTTCCATGAAGAAATTCCTCCTGCTGTCCAGCCTGAACCTCCCATGGTGCAGCTTCAGGCCATTTCCTCTCATCCTGTCCCTTGATCCCTGGTCAGAGTCTGACCCCCCTCAGCTGCATCGTCCTGTCAGGGAGTTCTGAGAATGAGAAGTTTTCCCCTGAGCCTCCTTTATCCAGGCCAAGTCCCCCAAGCTTTCTCAGCCACTCTTTACATGACTTATTCTTTATACCCTTCCCCAGTTCTGCTCCCTTCCCTGGACATGCTCCAGCCCCTCAATGTCCTTCTTGTCATGAGAGTCCCAGAACTGGACACAGCACTCGAGGTGTGGCTCAGCAGTGCCCAGCACAGGGAATGGTCACTGCCCTGGTCCTGCTGGACACTACTGCTGACCCAGGCCAGGTGCCACTGGCCTCTTGTCCACCTGGGCACACCTGGGTTCATGTCCAGCCTCTGTTATCAGCATCAGTTCCTCTTCCAACTTTCCAAACACTCTGCCCCGGCCTGTAGCTCTGCATGGGCTGCAGAGACCCATGTGCATGTGGCCAGAGTGCATGACCTGGCAACTGCTCTTCCTGAAACTCTCACAATTGTCCTCAGCCCATGGATCCACCTGGCCAGATCCCCCTGCAGAGCCCTCCTGCCCTCCAGCAGATCCACACTCCCACAGAGCTTGGTGTCATCCACAAACTCACTGAAGGACACTGGACTCCTCAACCAGATCATCAGTAAAGTCATTAAACTGAAGGGACACTGGACTCCTCAACCAGATCATCAGTAAAGTCATTAAACTGAAGGGACACTGGACTCCTCAACCAGATCATCAGTAAAGTCATTAAACTGAAGGGACACTGGACTCCTCAACCAGGTCATCAATAAAGTTATTAACCTGAAGGGACACTGGACTCCTCATCCAGATCATCAGTAAAGTCATTAAACTGAAGAGATACTGGACTCCTCATCCAGATCATCAATGAAGTTATTAAACTGAAGGGACACCTGACCCCTCAACCAGATCATCAATAAAGTTATTAACCTGAAGGGACACCTGACCCCTCAACCAGATCATCAATAAAGTTATTAACCTGAAGGGACACTGGACTCCTCAACCAGGTCATCAATGAAGTTATTAACCTGAAGGGACACTGGACTCCTCAACCAGATCATCAATAAAGTTATTAAACTGAAGGGACACTGGACTCCTCAACCAGATCATCAGTAAAGTCATTAAACAGGAGTGGGCCCAACACTGAGCCCTGGGATCACCACTGGTGACCCAGAATGAGCACAGAAGGGCAGGGGAGCTCAAAAGCAGGCAGAGAGCACATGTAGAAAGCTACCAAGTTATAGAGAGCACATCCTCCACCTTTAGCACCAGGCCAGCTACACCAGGCTTGCTGTGCAGTCACCAGTGGAGGCAGAGATCACTCCATCAAACTTATGGCTTGTTCTGAACAACCTCTAGCAAATTAGCATCACTCCCCCCATCCTACTGTCTCAATTTTCCCTGCCAAAGAGGGGTAATTTTTCTCAAAATCTTGGCAGATGTCTTTATGAGGCATCTTTAGAGCTTGGGAAATAATTCTTACTTAAATACATAAGACCGTGCAAGATTTTTGGCCATTACTCTCAACCTTCTGCTAATTTCCAGCCTTAATTTATTCATGGCCTGTTCCTACCCATTTGCCTGTGTGCCAACATGCAATTTCAGTTTAAATAACTCTTCTTTCCTACATTTCCTTGTTCATCCTCCCAAGATGTGTTTGGAGCAGCAGCCCTGTTCCCATCCTGGCGTGGGAAGGCCCAGCTCTATCAGCTCCCCTTGCAAGGATGTGCTCTTCACTGCCCTGCTCATCACAGTGTCCTTCCCAATTTGGCTTCATCCCTTCTGCCCACAGATGTCCAGAACTGTGTCCATGCCCAGTTTCACAGCTGAGCTCCTCAGGGATTTGCCCCCAAGGGGATGAATCAGCCCCTGAGGGAAGGGCTGAAGCAGTTTCCTCTCCTCCCAGGTGATGAGACCCCTCAACTTCCACAACAAATGATGTTCCCAGGTGAGGGGAAGGTCCCCTATTCCAGCTACCAGTGCAAGGCTGCCAGGCCACCCCCTTCCAGCACAAACAGAAACCCACACAAAGCCTGGCCCTATTCCACTGAAGAAAACAAACCTGGTCTTGCCAATATTAGTCGGCAAAGGAGTATTTATAAAATCTGTTTTGCTGAAAGAAATTACTTCATAAGTTACTGCTACCAGTGCTGATACACAGCCATACTTTTTTTTTTTCACCCAGAGAGACAAGTCTGTGAGAAAAAGCAGCTATGACAGGACTGCATCCTGTGCCATGATACCCACTTGTGCCCCAGAGCTGGGGAGGGGAAATTGTTAAATTGGAAATTTGCAATCCAGCCCTCACTGCTGCACACCCCCCAGGGAACAGCCCCCCTATGGAAAACCCCTGTCCAGTGGGGAAAGGGAAGGCTTTGAAATAAAGCTCATTCCAGGCTAGCTTTGCATCTGGAGCCCCTGCAGCCCAAATGGTACCAGGTGGCACAGGGACACTGCCACAAGTGGTACAAGCCAACACAGCCCCGAGGCTCCAACTCACACAGAGATTCAGACACTGCTTCCTCCCTCCCAGACCCCTCAAACTCAGCTCAACAAAACCAGCCTCATCCAGCAGAAATTTCCAAGCACCTTTCCTGGAGTTCCCCTTTCCCAGCCTCCCACTGTGCCTGACCAAGGGCTCTGGGAATGCTGGAGGAGCAGCTGGGTGCCTCCAGTGAACAGAGGGAGACTTTGTTCCTCTGGCTGGAAGTGACAAGGCACCAGGAGGGCAGGGTGCTCAGTAAGCACAGAGAGATGATCTGGGTTTGCCATGTGATTTGTACTGCAGCAGAGCTGCTGGCACAGCTGCTGTGATAACCAGGAGAAAATTCTCTCCAATGCTTCAGAGGTAGCTTTTCCCTCCACAGCCTTTTCCTCCACACAGGGAGCAAGAGCTGAATTGTCAAGCCACCGATGCTGGCTCAGCATGCCTTAATCCCAGCCTTATTAAGGCAAAGCAATTAAGCAGGGACTTAACTTTGAAGGCATTCTCAAAGCCCCGTGGCTTAGAGCAAGCTCAGACTTAAGTAGGTGCTTAAGCTCAGACTGCTGACTCGAGGCTGAACTTGCCAAATTAAACCACAGACCTTTGCTAGAGCTGTTCTGCAGGGGAGCAGGAAAACACACAGCTTGCTCCTGACAGCCACTGTGCTCATGGCAAGGACAGGTCCAGCATCTCCCCAGGCACTGCTAAGGTCACACGCTGCTGGAAGGGCTCTCCAGCTCCCTGACAGACACCAGCAGAGGCATGGTCACCCAGTGTCCCACCGTGAGCCCGGTGTCACCCAGGCTCCCACCGTGAGCCCAGTGTCACCCAGTGTCCCACTGTGAGCCCAGTGCCACCCAGTGTCCCACCGTGAGCCCAGTGCCACCCAGGCTCCCACCGTGAGCCCAGTGCCACCCAGGCTCCCACCGTGAGCCCAGTGTCACCCAGTGTCCCACCGTGAGCCCAGTGTCACCCAGTGTCCCACTGTGAGCCCAGTGTCACCCAGGCTCTCACTGTGAGCCCAGTGTCACCCAGGCTCTCACTGGGAGCCCAGTGTCACCCAGTGTCCCACTGTGAGCCCAGTGTCACCCAGGCTCCCACCGTGAGCCCAGTGTCACCCAGTGTCCCACTGTGAGCCCAGTGTCACCCAGGCTCTCACTGGGAGCCCAGTGTCACCCAGGCTCCCACCGTGAGCCCAGTGTCACCCAGTGTCCCACCATGAGCCCAGTGTCACCCAGTGTCCCACTGTGAGCCCAGTGTCACCCAGTGTCTCACCATGAGCCCTGTGTCACCCAGGCTCTCACTGGGAGCCCAGTGTCACCCAGTGTCCCACCGTGAGCCCAGTGTCACCCAGGCTCCCACTGTGAGCCCAGTGTCACAGCCCTGCTGCTGCACAGCCTCGTGACAGCACCTTCTGCACCCAGCAGCTTACACAACTCCATGGTTCCAGGTCAGGCCTGAAGGAGAGGAGAAGGGGAGATCCAATCAGCAGGGGATAATGTCCAAAAGAACTCGTTTAAAAGTCCAGCAAGTGCCTGAAGGAGGTGGGTGTTCATAATCTGCAGGGGTGGGAATCAAAGCCTCCAGCCACAAGTTAAGAGAAGCTCTCCAAGCAGGATGAAAAGGAGGAGGTGATGGTCCATGTGAGGAACCACTGCATTTTCAGTAAAGTTGTGCTGTGCTTGCTCAGCTCCTGAGAAAGCAGCATTACAGAAATGCAGAGCATCCTGCAAGACATCAGGCTTTGTGGGAAGGGCTCCATCAGAAAGACAACACAGGCAGAAACTTGATTTGGTGAAGCTGATGAAGATCAGAGATGAGAAACTCTGACTGCAGCAGTTTTAATTCAGTGGACGGCACAGAAGAGGTGTTAGGACAGACTTGAAGGAGAGGAACTTTGTAGTGTGAAAGTAAAAAAGGTTTCAGTACTGAGATGAAAGGCACATGGGGTGGCAGTTGGAAAGAATGGGAGAAAAAGGAAAGAAAAACAAAAAAATAAAACTCAAAACCCACAAAAAACAAACCTCATACGTACTCTTGACCCTGGAGACTCTAAACATTATTTTATTGCCAGCAGAAAAGTCAGAGAAGAATGAGAAGTCACAGCAAAGTTCAGGAGAGGGAACAGAGTCTCCCACTGTTTGTGTAGATGATAAAGTTCCATCAGACCAAATGAAGTTGCACACATGGAAACGTGGAGACAAGGGGAGCTTACATGGGAGCACCACCTGCAGCCCCAGGTCAGAGGATGGAGCATCTGAGCTACAACAGCACCATGCCCTGGAAATGATGAATTCCAAAGAAATTGGCTGGAAGAGAGACACAGCCCTGCTCCCTTCCCACAAAAGCCAGATACCTCATACAGAGTCTGCACATTTAAAATGCAAGAAGTGAGGGACCAAGCCATGAATCCCAAGGCACAAGTTGAATGGGATCAGGAAGAGCCCTTTCCATCTCAGCACAAAGTGGAGGGGAGGAAAAAATTGTATCTTTTTCTTGTTAGGCAGGATATAGGATTTTTGCAATAGGCATAGATGTCAATACCAGACCAAAATACATTTTTCTGCTCATTCAGATGATTTACAGAGAAATAAAACAGGTATTTTCCTTCTCGAGCAACTTTTTAAAGGATAGATAAAATGATAAAAGTGCCTGACTTAAAATTAATAAAAGAATCACCACATGCACACCCCAAGTCTGAAGTAGGTTAATGCACTCAAATATGGATGATGAGGCACAAGTCACTAGAAAATACTGCAGTTCTTTGTGATAACAGCTCTTGAACACCACAGTGCTTTAACTTTAGATTTCATGGCCATTTGTGAGCAGCCCTCAGCCTTCCCTCCCAGAAACCATGGCATGATCTCCTGTTAGACCATGGAACAGAATGCACTGAAGGAGGGATGCAAATCACCAGCACATTTCACAGAGCCTTGGGCTTTCCTTGTCATCTTCCAGGTACCTCCCAAGAGTGAGCAGAACAGCAGCCACCCACTGCTGCCTTCAGCTTCCCTCAGTGCATCCTTCTGCCCCTGCTGGGGACAAAGAGGAGCCTCAGGGAAGGTGGTGACCATCAGCAGGCTGTCACCACCCAAATCATGTCCCCCTGTCCATCTGGTGCCTGGCCAGCTCCCTGCTCAGAAGCAGAGAGCACAAAGCCATCCTGGGGACAACAGCTCTTCCTCAGGCAGGCTCCAGGACAAAGGTGACAAAGCACAAGCAGGTGACTGCACATGCACTGACAGGAAAAGGGCCCCTCTGGCACTGGGGAGGGTATGGACACAACCTGCCTGGAATTCTGAGCAAGCTGAGTGCCACCAACATTGTCCACCGGAGCTAAAACTGAGTTTGGATAGTGGTGACAAAAATTGTGCCCTCACCGAAATAAACTGAGATATCAAATCCATTCATAATTAGGGCTACAAACTGCCCACCTTGCATGTTTACAGTGCTGCATCTGTGTGAACAATTAGCCACCACAAGAACTGTCAGTCAACAGAGCTTTAGAGCACCTCTTAAAGGCAGTAAGCTGGCCAAGACACAGGAACAGAGTAAGAACTCCAAGCCAGGACCTCCAAGAATGACTCTTGCTTGAGTGCCAGGGGAGGTATGCTCATGATGCCTGGTTCTACCTTGGGTAAGGCCAGAACATCTTTGTAGAGGCATTCATAAACCCAAACCACACAGTCACAAGGATAAAGCAGTCATCTGCCAACTGCAAGCACTCCAAAAATTATGATGACGGTTCCAAAACTTAGGAGATTGCTTTAAAAAGCACTCACAACTTAGAAGGGGTTCACATATTTCATTTACCCAAAGGCACTGAAGTATTGGAATACCTCTGATTTACACACTTGCAGATTTCCTCTTTAAACATGACAACCACAAATGTTGCTTATTTTCTTCAAACAGCAAAACATGAGCTACTGATCATTTTGTTTTGCCTCAGCACCCAGCCAGAAAGGCACAAAAGGCCAAGAGACCTGCAGTAAAATCCCAAGACTCAGCACTTCTGAAAGCCTTGGCCTCTCCTGGCATGCTTTTTCTAGTTTTTAAGCAGATGCAGTTTGTAGCATCTGCAGAACCTGGTCTAAGAGAGCTTTTCTCTGTCCAGGCAGCACTCTGCTGCCATTCCCACTGCACCACACAGAGCACTTGGATTGACAACGCTGGATTCAGATCTCTAACTTGATGCAGACTGGGAGTGTTGCTGCAGACTGAAAAATTGCATTCTGCCACCCAAGCAAACTTGCAGCAAACTATTAAGCCAGAATCCTCACCCTTCTCTGGTAAATCACACAGTAGAGATACTGTGGAGCCACTACAGAATTTGGGACACAGGTCCCACCTGGCTCAGACTTAACTAATCCCTGGACTGACATTTAGCCGTGCCTCCAGATTGTTTAGAGCTTCTTCCCCACTCCTCTGACTGCAGAGAAACCAAGTGACCTCAACAGATAAATGCCCATAACACCTGTCAAGCTGTTAGCATGCCACAAATAACAGATGGATGAAACCACTGGGCTTGACTTGGATTTTTCAGCTGATTATTGCACAGAGAAATTTTTATTTATTAAGTGGCTCCAATGCATGCCTTTCCTCCACCATAAAAAGCCTGCAGATGTGTTTTTCTGATATTAGCAGTTTATTAATAGTGTTTTGGTTTATTATTGCATTGGAGCTGGAGAATACTGTACTGTTCTGGAAAGCTGAGTATTCCAAGGGGAATATGCAGAACAAAGTCTGCTCCTTAGTGCTCACCTCACCCAAGTGGGCTCCTTGCCTTTCCTTTATTTTGCCTCTCACTTCGCCTTAATTCCTCTTCTGTTCATTAAACTATGGCATGTTATAGTTTTGCCAACTGCAAAGCAACTACTAATACAATAAAACCTGATTGCACACATTTCCTTGGTGGTAAAAATGAATGATTTCTTTCATTAGCCAAACTTTCCCCATCAAACAGAGCGCTGGGACTGCCAGAATTCCAGAGAAACCCTCTCAGGCTCTCCCAGCTGCTAGAAACCTGCTGATCCTAATTAAAAACTTCAAAAGAAAAAAAAACTAGAGAATTTCTGCAAGGGCCACCTGCTTTATTTTCTGCTTCTTCGTTGAAGAGAAATAAATAAATAGAATGCGCTCCATAGAAAGGAAAGACCCCGAACCAACACCAAGCCCCTAAACCACAAGTGTCTGGCAATAAAGGACGAAGGAGCACCCCATGGTCGGTAATTCCCCACTTTTCTGGAAAAATCTCACTCGTTTCGAGAGGAAGATGAATAATTCAGGAGCCGAAGCGCCCGCCCGGGGGGACCCACCGGGACCGAAACTTTCCCGGTGCGGCGGACGCGGAGCAGGCGGAGAGCGAACCCCCCCCAGCCCGGCGGGGATGAGGGTGGGAGGGGTAGAAATAAAAAATAAACCCTAAAACGCCAGCCCTGAGAGGCTGGGAGCCGCGAAGTTCCGCGGCCAAGCGCCGCCGCCCCCGTCTCCAGCCGCAGAGCCGCCGCGTCCCCTCGGGGCACCGCGGGCACCCCGCGTCCTGTGCCCCACACTCACCCCGAGGGATGGGGCAGCACTTAGGGGGGGGCATGGCACCCTCAGGGCTCTGCCGACACACACACCCCCCCTAAAGGGCCGGGAGAGGCTGGAGGGAGCCTTACTTTTCTGGCTGGAGTATCCCGGGTAATATCCATAGTAGCCGGTGATGCGCAGGATCCTGTCCTCGATGGTGGCCACGCCGTTGGGTGCTGCCTTCCCATCCATAGAGGGAAGGAGCCGCGCGGGGCGGCCGGGCGGGACGGCGAGCGCAGCCGGGAGGGCAGGAGCAGCAGCAGGAGCAGGAGGAGGGGGAGGAAGGAGAGGAGGAGAGCAGCAGGAGGAGGAGGAGGAGGAGGAGGGGGAGGAGGAGCGCGGCCGCCGCAGCTCGCGGTGCCGGCGGGGCGCTCGCTCTGCCTCCGCCGCCTGGTGCAGGACGGGCTCCGCAGCGCGGCCCCCGCCCTCCGCTGAGGGCACGGAAGGCAGCGAGCGGCTCCGCCGGGCCTCAGGCGGGGCGGGATGCGGGCCGGAGGGTCGGATCCTGCCCCCGGCACGCTCAGGGGTCTCTGGTGCCCCGGTTGGGTCGCTGTGGCTGTGTGAGCGCCGCTGTCACCCCGTCATTCCCCAGAGCCCCGGGGGCTGAGCGGGCTCACCCCGGCACGGGCGGCGCTGCCCCGGGAGCTGCGGGTTGTGAGGGACACGAGGGTGTCCTGAAGTGCTCCTGCAGGATCAGACCCTCAGATCTGACCCCCCGAGGGCTGTACACAGGTGTCAGAGGAAGGAGAGAGTCCTTTAATTCGGACTCTGAGGGGACGAGGTTTCACCACTCCATGCTGTGCGTGTCACAGAATGCTTTGGGTTGGGAAGGAGCTCCAAGTTCATCCAGTTCCACCCCCTGCCACGGCAGGGACACCTTCCACTATCCCAAGGTGCTCCAAGCCCTGTCCCACCTGGCCTGGAACATTTCCAGGGATCCAGGGGCAGCCACAGCTTCTCTGGGCACCTTGTGCCAGGGCCTCCCCACCCTCACAGGGAGGAATTCCTTCCCAATATCCCATTTAGCCCAGCCCTCTGGCAGTTTGAAGCCATTCCCCCTTGTCCTGCCAGTCCATGCCTTTGCCCAAAGTCCCTGCCAAGCGCTCTTGGAGTCCCTTTAGCCCTGGAAGGGGCTCTGAGGTCGTTCCAGGCTTCATTTCTCCAAGCTGGACAGCTCCAGCTCTCCCAGCCTGTCCCCAAGTCAGAGGAGCTCCAGCCCTCTGCTCTGATACCTTTATCACATCCCTCCAGAGGAGCCCATCTCTCTCTGTGTCACTTGGAAACGCTGCCTCAGTGGTGGCAGCTCTGCTATCCCACACCGGAAGAGCTCAAGAAGAAAAGGGATATCTGCCCTCAGCTACCCAGAGAGGCTGTACACCTGCTTTAACATCTCTCCATGCAATGTCCACAAAATCCTTGCCTGCATTTGGAAAAAAAAAGAGGTGACAAATTCACCATTTGGGTTTGGTACTCATTCCAGAAGCTAATTCTGTCTCTGGCAACAATTAGGCTTTGAATTACTTGACTTTTCATGCCACTGGTCCTTGCCACATTTCTCTCTGCTAGACTGAAAGGACCATTAGCAACCAGCCTTTCTTCCTTTAAAATGTATTTCTATCCAAAAATCACCTCACTTTTTCTTTTTTTTTTTTTTTAGTGGCTGTGTCATACTTACCTTCACTTACTCCTTTTCCATCCAGTCATTTTCATTAACTGGTACATGAGGAACCCAGTGAAGACATTCCATATCCTCTGCTTCTTCCTCTGCTCACATTTGTTTTTCTCTGTTCTGTGCTTGGCTAAATAAGCTGATGGCACAAAACTGCCTTTTATGAGCACAAACAAATAATAGATGTATTAAAAATAGCCCTTGCTGTGGCTTTGCTCAGGGAGTCATTAGCTGGTTAGTGTTTGTACAGTGCTTTGAAGATCAAGGTTTTCTGGTGTGTGGATGCAGATATGAAAATGCACTTGCAATATTAAATACCCTTTTGATCTTGATTTCTTGTCTCTTGCCCTGGTGCTGGCTAATACTAAGGGCAGTTACAAATCAGCCATAAATCAAACCACCAAAATAACTCAGGAATTCAAGGCACAGCTCATTTCACAGTTTCCCCATCCCCTTTTAAGCTAGCTATGAAACAAGATCAGCGACTTTTCATGCTTTTCAATGTATAGTTTTTTTTGTATTTGTCCAACAGAAGCACAGACCCCTGCATGGCAAATTTACACCAATTGATATTTGCTTTTACTTCTAATCTGTGGAGTGCCATAAGCAGCCCTCACCCCTCCAGAATTTCCCAGACCATGGGACAGAGCAACTGAGACCCAGACCAGATATTAGTTGGCTTTGAGAGGTGCTGGGTCAGTTGGAGCTGGTGAGGCTCTAAGCTCTTCTGCAGGATTAAAATTCCCTGTCCTACTTAGGGAAGCACAGTTGATGCAAAAATCACTTGCCTGGTGTGTTGTGTGGAATCTCTGAACAAACCACAAGTCCCCCCCTTCCCAATTTCACCTCCAGTGGGAGTTGGTGTTATGAGAACATTACCAGCATTGATCTCAGCTTCAAAGTCAAATTTTGGGACTTAAAAGTGTTACTTTGAAGAGAAGGAAAGAGATGGCTGGTTCATTTGAAGGTTAAACTGATGCACCCAGAAACAACTCTAAGCTTCAAGCTTTTCAAACACCTTAGTTCAGGCTTAATTTTTCATCTCCTCTCCTCCTCTTATCCCTAGGCTTTCAAGGACACGCTGTGCATGTTTAAACATCACTAGATGATAATACAAGCAAAGCCATTCTTGAAATTGCTCCTGCCTGTGGTTCCCTTCCAACATCACTCAGTGCAATGGATGCACAGTGATACCTTCTGTCTGGTTGAAAGATTATAATGAATTGCAGCTCTGTATTGTTTCTGAATTCATACTATGCTGACTATTTTTCTTTTCAGAAAGATCAAGCAAATTACTTTCTCTGCAATTGGGCTTTCTGCAAGTTACAGTTAAAGGTGTGCAGAGGAAACCTTGCTGAGCAAGATGTATTAACTACATTTATTACCAAGAAAGAGACACATGGTGAGGGGCACACGGGGATTTGTTTCCTCTCTTCAAGTTAACAAGGCCATCAAAGTCACTATTTGCATAAATATGCTGAAGTGATTTTGCAGAGAGATTTGTGTATTTACCATTTTCTGACTTACATTTGAGGGTTGATCCAGAAAAGAGCTTTAAAAGCATCAATTTAACCTGTAGCTTATTGTACAGGGTGAATTTCCACCAGATTTCACAAAGAAGTGTCTTTCTCTAAAAGAAAAAGAAAAAAAAGCCTTATACCATTACTGGCCACAGTGTTTTCAAAAAAAAAAACAACAAATCACACTTAACTCCAGGCCATATGTTTGCAAAAATAACTTCTCAAGTGAGAGAACAATGTAAATGTCTCCTGATCATCTTGCTGATTCTGCAGACAGTCCCAGTGTCTTTTTTGCTGCTCACAGCTTTCCCAGACAGCCTCAAATAGAAAGGAACAAGAGTCTGGGTGTACTTCACAGCTGCTTTTCAAACCCCACTGGCTGGGGCTGTCATGAGACCGTGAGTATCCTCATGTGAGCAGAGCCTGAAGGGCAGACCTTTCCTCATCTGCCCGTTTTCTGACCACACCACCTCTGGTTTGTTCTCTCTGAGGCAAGAGGCATCATTTCCTTCTCCAGTTCCTTATTAGTGATGCAAGATACCCTAAAGTCCCAGAGATTATAGCTCTGAGTTCTCCATGTTGGACAAACAGTCCAGAGGGTCATGGACAGCAGAGAATCAGACAATGGTTTTGGTTGAAAAGGACTTCAAAATCATCTTGTTCCACCTCCTGCCATGGGCAGGGACACCTTCCACTCTCCCTGGTTGCTCCAAACCCCTTCCAACCCAGTCTGGGACATTGCCAGGGATGAGGCAGCCACAGCTTCTGTGGGCACCCTGTGCCAGGGCCTCCCCACCCTCACAGGGAAGTGTTTCTCTCTAAAATCTAACCTAACCCTGCCCTCTGGAAGTGTGAAACCATTCCCTCTTGTTCTGTCACTCCATGCCCTTATCCAAATTCTCCTTCAGCTCTCATGGAGCCCCTTTAGGTACTGAAAACCTCAATAAGGTCACCCCAGAGCCTGAGGACTTTAGGATTTAGGGAAAGATGCAGGGGGCAAAAATGCTGAGAGTTGAAGTGGTTGCCTGAGATCCCTTAGCAGATCAAGCACAGGCTTTGAGGAACACAACCCAGTTCTTCTCTTTCCCATGCCAATTCCATGTCCTTCTTCTCTACTCCATCATCCTCCACGTGCCTCCCCAGTCCACCTGAGCTGAGAGAAAGGGGAGATTTTTCACCATGAGCTGAGGTTGCTGCCAGTCCTGTCATCTCATCTTTGAGGAGGCTCTGCCCTGTGTTGTTTTGAGGAGGCTCTGCCCTGTGTTGTTTTGAGGATTGAGAGATAAAAGAAAAAACAACAGGCAGCTGTGGTCTGTCTTGCAGCTTACCTGTGAGCCTGTGAATGTGTGAAAAAGGGAAAAAAGCACTCACACAGAGAGGATTGTTTAATGCCAAGTGAAAGTTTTAAGTGAAATCTTAATTACAAGTTGATCATTCCAAATTAGCTGTTTTCATCCCTCCAATACACGGTTTTTTGAAACAAGAATGTGTCATTTTGGCTTGGATTATACCTTAGCAAGAACCTTTAAAAAGTCATGGCCAAGAGGACTTCTCTCCTGTCATTTGGAGAAAATTATTTTGTGTGTTATGGATCCAGTTCTCCTTTCAGACAAGTCACACTGGTGTAAAACCAGCATAAACATGAAGAAGCTGGACCCATAGATAGGGAAAAGAAAATCTGTAGTGTTTGAAGTTCCTTTAATTGTCCTCTGAAGTGGCACCATGAAAGTCACTGGAGCAAAGCCAGTTCTTGCTTAATCTGCCTCGTGCACACCAGGGATGAGGGATGGGCTCAAGGTCGAAAGGACTCCTTGGCAATATGGAATTATTTAGTGCAAAGATGCCTCAAGTTGGCAGCTCAGTTTTAAGAGCTTTTCCTCCCTCCTTCTTGTTTGAACACTGGGGAGATTCCAGCTTGGACCAAAAATTGAAACCAAGTTCCAATGTACTTCAGAGCATCACCAGATATTAAAAGGATCTGATTTGGCAGTGAACAAGGCAGCTTTTTTAATGCCAGTTGATTTCATTGATGGGAGGCAGAACAAGAAACAATCAATTCTTTCCAAAACCATGACACAAAGAAGGCATTAAGGATGGAGGAGAAAGCTGCCAGAGCAGTCTGCATGTTCCCAAGCAGTTTGTATGGATAAATCCATGCTCTGATCCACCTGGGACACCAGGAATTGGGGGGGAAGCAATTAACAATTTCCCCCATGCTGTATCAAAATGAAAACCCCAGCTCAGTGCATTCATTCTAACTAAAGGCAGCAAGAAAGGAGCTTTCAGGGCACTCATCATTTTTGTTTGCAAATAGCAAGGGGATGTAGTTATTCCTCTGAGCCCACACTCAAACATTTCCTGGAAACATTTATTTAGCAGTAGTACTGTCAATGTATTGATGCCTGTTTCAAAGGGAGGGAAGCAGAGAAGAGACTCAGTTGAAATTGCAGCAGGTTGCTGCAGGAATTTGCTCCCTGAGGATCATCCAAGACTGCTCAGTCTCAATGACAAAATCAGACTAACAGTTACAGAACTCCACATAAATGCAAATAGCACATGGCCACTGTGTTCTGCATCGCTTGAGACGGACTGAGACCTGTTTTTACAAAGTACTGACCATGTTTTGTCCTTCCCCTTTAGCAGCTAGAGATACACAGCAATATCCATTGCTGTACTTTTTCAACTCCCCCTTCTTCAGCTGGGTCCGAGAATGATGAACCACCACAACTAAATTCTTCTGCTCTTTTCAGTAGAGCTGTAGAGCTGTGGCCACGTGCACCAGCAGATCTTTCCTGGGAGTAGTGAGAATTCAGACTGACAAAATCTGCTGGACTTCCAGATTTCAGTGTGACTGCAGTGGTAGGGATAGGAAAATGAAATCATGACTTGTACAGGACATAGGGTACTTTTTGGAATAAATCTGTGTTGATATTGCCAAGGAACTGCTTTCCTGCCCTCCCCATTCAAACCAGGACTTGATCCCTGCTGAGCAGTCTTTGGAACTGGAGTTCTACACTGGCTCAAGACTCAGCTGGGATGAGGCCCACACCACTCTTTTGAGCACCTGGTAAAGATTTTGTGTATTTATCCCTGCCCCTGGGTCCAGAGGCTGGAAGTGACCAGGCAGATGCACTGACATGGAAGTGTCTGGATGGCTGGGTAGTCAGGACAGTACTGAGCTCATGATGTGGTGTCAGAAATCTCCTCTGAGATTGTCTGTGATGGTTTTTCAATGGTTTTTGACACCAGCAGGACCCACAATGGAGCACACACAAGAAATCAGCACTATTGGGAACTTCTAAAGGCAGCTTTCTTGCAAGTGATAAACTCCTGGCTCTTTTGATACATCTGCACCTATGGAGTTTCCCAGATGGTGCTTTGAGGAGATCAAGAGTTCATGAAAAGTAGCATGAAAAACTCAAAAATCTCTACCACCTCCTGGTGGCAGAGATTTCCTGTCTGTGTACACAGGAGAGATTCTGATGGGCTGAGGCCTGATCATCTCACATCACTGCAAAGGTTTTGATGTCTTCAGATCTGTTCTGCAGTTCCTCAAAGTTCCCAGAGAGAGATAACACATAAGGTATTATCCTCAGCCTTTCCTTCCCACACTTCTCCCTGCCTACATCAGCTCAATTCCTTCAGGCTGCTCCACATTCTGGACAGTAAAGTCAAGATGAAAGATCTCCCCTTCTGCCTCCTTCCTTTTGGAGTATCTTGTGCTGTTGGAGAAAGTGATCTCTGCACACCCCCTCAAAATCTGAGATTTCTCCATCAAAATGGAGATTGAAACAAGTGATGTGACCTGGCCCCAGCAATGAAATGAGTCCTGTCCCCTTGGACTCTTCACAGTGCTTCAGATCATCCTATGGAAGGATGGAAGTTCAGCTCCTTCTGATGTCTGAGACTGAACCAGAGCACATCCAAAATTGCTCTGAAGTTTTGAGTGAATGAAGCCCTCAGTGTCACCACTAAATACCTGAGTGGCTTGGCTTGGAAAAAAACATCTTCCTGGTGCTTCTGAGGGCTGGGATGTCTCATCCTGAGTCACTTCCAGGAGGCACAGGAGCTTTATCCCAAGGCTGGGTTTGCTGATTGCCTGTTCTGAATTATCCAAATTGTACCTGGTGCAGCACAACTCAACAGAAGCTCAGGGTAAGCACTCAGATTATTCTCTGTGTGTGTGTGTGTGTGCATATCTCCTTTCAAAACATTCTGGTCAGTCAGGAAGACAAATATGTGGAGAAGGAAAAGCTCCCAGGCTGGGGGTGGTACCTTTAGCTGTGCTTTGCTTTCCCTGTCAGCCTCAGGAGGATGGTGCATCACCCTTTGGAGCAGTACAGCTGCAAGCTGAGCCTTTTTGCTCTTGGGAATGAGGTTTTTATGGCGTGAACTGTCTGTGGAGGTGAGGTTGGTTTTTATCCTTTGCTTTCCATCTGTTTGCTGTGCTGGGCTAAGTGAAGCAGATCACAATCAGCCCTCAGTGCCCAGCCCCAGCCTGCTGGCTCTGTCACATTGCCAAGCAGCTCTGACATCCCTGACCCCTCTGCAGAAGGAGCTCATGAATTCAGATGGCCTGGATGTGCTCCAGTGGGGTTTGTCACGTTTTTGCACCTTTGCCATGTGACAGATCTGGCTGGAGCCCTGCACGCCCCACACTGGGTTTGCAGCCCCACACTGTCACCTCTCTTCTGCCTCACAAATGGACATGTAGGACTTGTGACCTGCTGTGATGCTCTGTGTGTGGCCCCAGGAGCAGCACTGCATCACTCCCAAAGTCCCTGCCAAAGGAACACAGCTCCCTTCCCCCAAAGAGCCCCAGGAGCTTGACCCAGTGTCCTTATCCAGATCTCATCACATACTGCAGCCCCACTGCCCAGAGTATTCACTCCTGAACCTCATCTGCCTCCAATCTGAGATATTTCAGGACAGGACCTTAAAAACACACTGGAAGAGTCTGACCAGTACCCTAAAATAATATATATCATGAGCTTTTTCCTCATTTCCTTTGCAAATATGCAAAGCATATTTGGAGACTTTATTCTTCTGCCTCTGCAGCTACTTCCTAGCCATGGGAGAAAACCTACATCAACTGACCCTTTCTCTAAAGGATCAGTGGGTAAAGCCTGCATTTCAGGATCTGGTTTCTCTCTGGAAACTCCTTGGATTAGACACTTGTGTAGGAAAAGAAATCTGGTGTCCCGCTCCCTCTGCTGGTACAAGTTTTCAGCCATTACCTTGTACCAAAAGCTGTCCCAGTGCTGTTCTCCAGCACCTCACCTGGCCCTGCTCCTCGGAGATCTGTCCCTGTGTCCCAGGAGGAAGCTTGGGAGGGGCAGTAGATCTCTATTGCAAACAGTTTTCTAATGAAATCCAGCTTTTCCCCAGCATTTCTTATGGCTGTCTCTGAAATTTCTGTGTGAGCTCTTCTATTTGGAGATTTACTTCTGTGTCCACAGAGATTCCTGCTGCTACCCAAACTTTTGTGATGGTATTTTTTCCTGCTTCCATAAGCATTTAAAGACTTCTTCCTTCAAGATCTCCTAGTGTGCTGCTTGGTTCCTTTCTGTGCTTCAGCCCTCAGAGGTAGGATCCCAGTGTAGATATCTCATTTTCTCCCTCTTACTAATATTTTATTGAGAGAGCTTTCCAGACTGCCAACAAGCCCTGGGCAACCTTTCCATCTGATATTCTTATTTATAACAAAGCCCCCTATCCCGTGTTTGCCAGATACCACTTTTTTCTTTTTTTTTTTTAAATTGAAATTGCCAGGGGGAAATGGCAATATGGTTCTTCCTTTAGTGATCACACACATTACACTGAAATAATTTAAATGGGGTCTTTGGTCTTCACAGTGATCAGAGTTTGGCTTTGTTTCAAATCCCAGCCCAGACCAACCTGGTCTGCAGCCAGAATGAGCTGTCATCTTGAAATATCCAGAAAACGTCCAAACTGATTGCTATTCATCACTTAAATTGTGAAACCTTTCAGCAAGAACAGAGCCAGCTGTTACTGTTTTTAGCTAAATATATTACTTTTTAGTTGTAACACTTCTTGCTGTTTTCCAGAGTAATATAAACCTACCATGAATAATGTTTTCAGTGTCTAGAGGTGATTCATTTTCTGCTGCTCCTTCTAGCCAGATGTGAATCTTTATCTTTAGCAAAAACACCAGAATTTTTCTTTACCCAGGAAGAAAAAAATGTTCCATTCATACCCAACACTGCTGGCAGCATCATTTTTCAATGACAAAAATGGTGCTTGGGCTGGCCCTGAGATCTACGTGAAAGGGTACCACAAAGCACTGGTTCTGTAGAAGAGTTTTTTATTTTTATTTTATTTCATTTTGTCATTTTATTTCAATTTTTTAATATGATACTTGGCAGAAGTCACACTCTAGGGCAGGAAACTTTCTCCTGTGACAGCCAGGGCAATGCTGGGTTTTTATTTCAAGTGTAACGTGGAGGTGACACATTTTCTTGTATGATCTCCAAGAGAAATGAATTTACTAAACTCAGGGCTGTGACTGTGATACTATTGAAATTTGGAGAAGTAACACCATTTCCTATCATTTGGTGTGAAGAATAACTGGTTTCCAGGCATTTCCCTTTGTTTTTAATAAATGACCTCCCTGTGAGCTATTCAGTTGTAGTATAAATCAAAAGTTTCTTTTTCAAGGAGATGTCATGAGTATCTGAAACTTCTCTTGATTCTCTCCATTTATTACATCCAGAACAAGCACTACTAAGGTTAAGGTTGTAAGGCCAAGCCCTAAAAGGGTCAGAAGCACCAGGCTTTTGGTTTTCTGTGCCATCAGGGCTGTGCTGGGTGGGCTTTTACCATTGAAATCATTCCTGGTACCCACCCTGCTGTTATGAAGCAGCCCTGATAAGCCCTCCCTGTCCTGTGCATCTGCCCCACTTCCAAAATCTGTGTTTAAATCATGTGATGATAAAGTTATTTATGCCCAGTTTGAAGGATAGCTCTTCCTCTTCTTCCCCTTCTCCCCCTTGTCTTGGACACAGAGCCATCCCCTCCTTCCTTCCACACATATCCCCTCTCAAATCTCCAAGGCTTAAAAAGTAGCCCAGCCTCAAAACTGGATTTTACTTATCCTCCCAAGTCCAAGCCCACATTCCATGAAATTACTGTACACTATTTTTCCTGCAAGTCTCTTACCTGCTGGCACAGTGGGGACAAGACACCAAGTGATCATTTTTCCATGCTCTGTGTGAGAGCTGAGCCCCTGTTTCCCACACAGCACCAAACCTCTGCACTGAACTGAACATGAATTATTCCCTCTGGGATGCTCATCACAGGAGAAACTGTGAGTTTTGCAAACAAAATCGCTTTTTAGACATCACAACACACCACTAGCATGGAAAGCCCTCATTTTACACACAGGTGTAGAGACAAAAGTACCAATTTTTCCAGGTGTTTAACTGTGGTTTAGCACTTCCTATGTTCAAGGCACAGCTCCCAGTGTCTTCAGGGGTGGCTTGCAGAGCTCAAGCCATCCCCAAATCAAACCTACTGTGTGTCTGAGTGGACCTCAGAAAACAAATCACTGATAATCCCTGACCACAGGGGATAAGAAACTTGCTTATCATCCCTCCTCCTGCTTTGGTTGCCTTGCCTGGCAATGAAACACTAACAAAGGCTTTGCTTTCTTGGAACAAAAATCAATCTCCTTAACAGAACCTGAGAGACCAAAACCTCTGGGACAGCATCACTCAGTGAGATACAGGAGGGAAACCAGACCAAAATTATGTGGTGCAGGCAAAGACACATCCTGTCTGTGTTAAAAAAAAAAAATAAAACAACCCCAAACCAAACAGAAATACAAGCAGCCACTTAGAAAAGTAGCCTCAAAATGCTGCTTAAGCGATTACAAGAACATCAAACCAAACCCAGAGGGATCTGTAATACACAGAATTATTATGGAAGCTGAGGGAACACTCGTGGCTTTCAAGCACTTGTAATTCCTTTTCAAGGAAATGATGGAATGCCAGGAATGTTTCCTGGCAAGGATCAATGCCAACCGTGTACCAAAGGGCTGGGCTGTCCCTCCTCCTGTGCCACCTTCACTCTGAACCCCTCCACCTTCCTCTGCTCCCTTCTGGATCTGCTTCTTATCTTTCCAGGACACCAGCTGCTGTTCCTGTGCTTTTCCAACACTGAGCCTCAGAATTCAGCTTTTTGCTGACTTGATCACAAGCTGGGCTCATCAGCTTGTACCTGGAAGGATTTATCTTCCTACAAGCCTTGTGCAAGTCAGTTCCAAGGAGAACTTGTCAGAAAGGGTGAGAAGAATTATCACACCTTCCTTTAGCTGTTCCAAACATCCTCGTCAAGTCTAAACTGAACCTTTGCATTCCTGCTGCAATTAAAGGAGAAAGATAACCAGTTCCATAGGGTGCTTCATCCCATCCTAATTCAAATGCCTCACACAGGTGGCAAGATGTTTTTCTGTGATTGCTAAGCTGCACCTAAAAGGACTTTTCTTCCCCGATTTTTCTGAATGTCTCCAGGCATTTCTATAAACACAGTCTTACAACAAGAAGTTCCTCACTTTAAAATGCATTTTGTGAAAGTTAATTTATTTTGCTGCCTTAAAACCTCCCACCTGACCACTTGATAGTGCCCCCTTTGTCTCTTCATACTGAGAAACAGTGTTGAACTGCTCCCTTAAATCTTCTCCAGCTCCTTCTGCTTTCACACGACTTCATCCTATTCTCTCCCTGTTAATCTGTGTTCCAGGCTGAAGGGTGTTATTTACTTCCCCTTTCCTTGCACAGAAGTTGTTCCATATCTCTGGCCATCTCTGATGTCCTTCACTGTGCCTTTCTCTGCTTTGTTTTATCTGAGATGTCCTTTCTGAGCCAGGGGAGCAGCACTGCACACAGCCTCATGCAGACACTGGGGATGTGCACAAAAAGCCAAGTGATGGTTTCTGATTTGTTATCTGCTCCTACTAATAACCCTCCCATGCTGTTTTCATTTTTGAGCTCCTCTGGAAGTATTGCCACAGCTTTTAAGATTTCTTTTCTGGATTGTAGAAGCCAGCTCACAGCTTCTCTTTATAAATGCTTTGTAAGATTATATCCCTCTGTACATACCACCTTTGAATGTCAGCTTGCATTTTATCATTTCATTAATATCTCAAGATCGTTTCCTTACCATTTCCTCTGCATTTTCAACCACCCTGAGGGAAGGATCCTTGATGACACCCTGAATAGATGCCTGTCACTCAGCATCATGTCCTAACTGGTACTTCAAGGAAGATTAAACAAAAAAAAATTTCAAAAGTCATAGAAAGCATCACAATCATTCCCCTGATTTGTGACTCATGGGAAATGTCTGGCTGCCAGTGTGAGCTTAGGCCAAATTTCAACTCCTCTTGCCTCAGGCTTCCTTAGCTGTGAAACAAAAGATGCATTTATAGTGCATGGCAGAGGCCAGGGAACTTTGTCCAGCTGTTCCCAGGTTCAGCTTCCCAGGCTGCCAGAGCTCATGCATGTCCTCAGTGTGATCTCCTGTCTCCCTGAGATTTCTCCTGATGGAGAATATCAAAGGGACTCTCCCAAAGGGACAGTTACTGTCACCATGGAAAAATAAAAAATCCAACCTCGTATTCTCCTACTGAATCTAAAGCCGAGCCAGGGAATAAGAAGAAATTATCCCAGCCAAAACCAGGACATAAACCTAAGTTTATAGACTCCCTTAAAAGTTTATTCTCCTTTGTAAGTACCTTGTAGGTCTGCAGAGGATGATTTATATCCTTTATAGCTTTTCATTTCAGATCTAATTGCCCACTCCAGCAGCCTAGGCAGCAAAGGGTCAGGTTGTATGAACAGGGGATGTGAAGGAAGGATAAAACACTGGATCTCCAGGCCAGATCCAGCAATGATCCTTGTCAAAAGTCCCTCTCCAGCTCTCTTGTAGCCCCTTTAGGTACTGAAGGGCTGGTTTTCCTTGTTTCCCTGGCTATTCCCCTGATATTTCCAAGCTACACTGCACAGTTTGACAAAACCAGTCTTTCTAAGCCTTTGTTTCAAGATTCACTTGCACTAAGGGAGATTTGGGAGCAATTAGAGTGGCTTTTACAAAGCAGTCATTTTTCTATTTGCAGTTCACATCCTGATAGTAAATATGACAAAGGGGCACTAAACCTTTAAGTAGCTCAAAGTATTGCTGAGCTCAGAGCAAGGCAAACTGAAAGAGAAGCCAGAAGAATACTTATGCAGACCACATTACCAGAAACATTTAAGGGCACTGCAATTATAAAGAAAAATTCTTACAGTCAGTTATTAGCCAATAAGTGGAGCAGTTCATTGGCAGAGACACAGAAATACACAGCAGGCTACTGGAGCTCTTAGAGAAAATACAATTAACTTGGTAACAAAATTAAATATAGTAGATCTATAATAAGTGTGAGCAGCTTATAGTAAACCCAAAGGGAGTATTAAGAATTCAACCCATCAATCATCACAGCATGTAACCACCCCTGGACAACATTTTCAAGAACCTGTTTGCAATTTTATGCCTATTCCAGTTACTATATGAATAAAGCTGATCCTTGATTGATTTTTACTGCTATGACTCCTTGAATTTCAGCTCTTCACAGTAGTGATTTAATTTCACATTTGGATATTCTTGGGCTTTGCACACATATGAGCTGCTGCAGTGTTGTTGCAAACCCATTGGGCTATTTACACCTCTGCCAAATAAACTTTGACAAGGTTTTCACCAAAATGGGACTTCTTCCATCTGAAAAATCTGGATAATGGTTTCACTTGTAATTATGAACAACTGGAGACCTAAGGCTGCCTAATGGAAATGTGTTGGCAGTGCTTCAGCCACCTCTCCTTTTGCCTCAGCCAAAGTAATCATGAGTAATGCCACAAACTTGGTGAACTTTTTATGGTAAAATCCCAGCAGGAGAGAAGATGCATCTCCAATCGTTCTAAAGAAAAAATATATACATAAAATTGCAGCTTACAGAAATCAATCCTGTGAAAAACAAATTGCTACCTGCTCTGTTTCACCATGATAATCCAGTTTGGGCTCCACAGTGGTGATCTGAGATTGCAGCACGTTCACTCAGCAGCTGTTCATTCTCCACAGATTCCCTTTGCCATCACAGGACAGAGAAACTCACCCTGTCCCAGACCTATAAGGAGCCCCCACACCTTCAGCCATGAGAGGTGACCTCAAAATGCAGCTCCCTGCTTCATCTGCCCTCACAACCATGGATCAGTTTGTTTCTCTCACCATGGGTGAAGCTCAGCACTGACAGAGTTCTGACCTGAGTCCTCTGCTGCTCCTGCCAGCTCAACCCCTCACAATCCCAGCTGAACTGAATTTTTCCATATGTTCCCCTGGAAAAGGTAATGCTCTATCCCTTCTGTTCAAGGCCATCCCAGGGAGTCAGAAGTGCCTGTAAGTGGAAATCTCAAGTTCCAAAAGGCCCTGGGGCTCTGTGACCATTCCTAAGTTCACCTTGTACTTCCAGAGCCCTCCAGGGATGTGCAGCCCCAGCCTGTGCTGGCTCCTTTGCCCCAAAGAAATGTGGAGAAACTGCAGTTCCTTGGAATTCATATGGGGATGAGGATATTTGTTACAACCCAGGGGCTGGAAAATGCAGGAGCACTTGAGAGGTCAAGTATTGGCCAAAGCCAACTTTTCTTTCTTTCTTTCTCCCTGGCAGCTTCCCAGCTCCTCCTCACTCTGGCCAGGGGCTGGAAAGGGTCTGGAAAGGGTCTGATGCTGCCCAGGGTCTGATAAAAATGGTCTTGGAGAGGAGGTTTGGGTTTCTTTTCATACTCATCTCCATTCATAAATCAGGGACAGTGCTACAGCAAAATTCCCACAGCTGGGAGCATTTTAAACTCCATTCTCCAGCCAAGGCAATTCCAGAGAGGAGCTGGAATTGTCACCCAGCAGGCAGGGGAGCCTGGGAGAGCTGTGGGAGGAGGATCTGAGGAGCCGGAGTGATAGTTTTTGCTGGAGATGTTTTGATCCCAGCACTGTTTCCTTTGGAAATAACAATCCAAGGCTCACTTCCTGCAGTTTCCTCTCCAGGTCTGCTCAGCAATTACCCAGAAAGCAAAGCAAAAAAAAAAAAAAAAAAAACCAAACCCAAAGAAAGAAAATCGCCACAGCCCTCTAACCATTGGTTTTCCAAAGCATTATTCAGAGGAAAAAGATGCACCAGTTGCTCTCTAGGGTGGAAAAAAAACTTGTATCCATTCCCATGGCATTTGGAAAACACACATATTGGCTGAGCTCTCAGACAGCAGGGGCTGCTTGTGCCCCAAACAGGGCCCACAGAGACCCTCCAAAAATCCCTCCCATCACCAGGAGTGTGGCACAGACCAGTGGTGAGAGCAGTAGAATAAAAAACATATTTTACAATCCACAGGACATGGCACCATCTCAGGAAATGCAGAGCATCCTGCAGGACAGCCCAGAGTAGCCTTTATTAGTCTGAATTGTCCTGTTGGATCACTCCAAGGATTTGAGCAGACTTTTCTCTCCCCATTTACACTGCTCAGGGTGGCATGAGCTGCTTCCTTTAGCAGAACCAAACCATATCTTTCTTTTTTTTTTTTTTTACCATTTTCCCCCTGCCTTCACCACCAACACTCAGTCTAAGGATTGGCAGTAAATCAAGGGAAGAATCTTCAAGTTCTCAGGTTTATTTCTTACCCAGGTAATTCCCTAATCCAAATGCACAGCAGTGGAGGGTCCATGGGGGTGCTCCAGTCCAGGGTCCAGGCTCCTCCATTCTTGGGAGAAACCAAACCCTGGGAGCTGTGCAGGTGAGATGAGGGTGGCAAAGATGCTCCCAGGGTGGATCCTGTTCTCTGCAAAGGTCTTTCATAAATACAGCTAAATAAAGTCATGAAACATTGCTGCTTGGTCTCTTTGGAGAAAGGCTGTGCTGCTGCTCAGAGTTGTGATGACTCCCCTGGCACTTGGCAGGTTTTTCAAGAGCAGCAAAAAAAATCCTGTTGCCTGTGAGCAGGTGTTGCAGTGTGACACCATTTCCTGTTTCACCTATCCCAACCCCCCAGGTGTGCCACCCTCTCCTTTCCCCTTTGCCCTCCTGCTGAGAGCTGTCCATCAATCTTAACATTCCAGCAGGGTCCTGGTGTCGTTGCAGAAGTTCCAGAGATGCCCCTCAGGCCCGGGCTCATTGGCCTGTCCCAGTGTCTTTATCCCTTGAGCCTTCCCCTCCTCACACCTGGCTGGCCCTCACCTGTCCCTTCCCCTCCCCCTGTCCCCAGGCTCAAAAGGAGACGGGACCACGAGGTCTGGATTCTGTTGGGAGCTGTTACAAGATTCAGAGCTCTAGCACCCTGGAATAAAACTCTGGATTAAAACTCTACAGCAGAATCTTCTCCTTTCTCTTCACCGTCACCTGAACCTTTTCCACTAGAGGTAAACTGAGTTCCTGCTATGCCTGGATTTGTGTGCCCAGCTGCAGCAGCCAGCTGGCCAAAGGCATCTCTGAGGTGAAACACCACAGCTGCAGCCTTTGGCCCAGCAGCAAGGGTCAGATGAGCCCAGGCACGTCCCACCCTGTAATATTGGGATCAATATTCCATTAACAGGCACAGCCATATCTATTTTAAAAAAATGTAATGTGCATGCTGTCAGGGAAATGCTCAGCTGCCACAGCAGAGTAGGTCACAGCAGCATTTCATCTATGGACTCTAGAGCTGCTGGTGGACATCATGTGCTTTGTGGGCAGTTAGGTGCCTCTTCTTCTCTGTATCCAGCAAATTATTTCATTTGTGGCCATTGCTATTTTTGAAAGGACTCTGTGCTTTTAAATAGACCATTGAAACAGTGGTTCAGTGTCCAGCCTCAGCAGGAGCCACCACAAACTGACAGAGGGGCTGCAAGGACAGTGTGAACAATGTGGCCATGACAGCATTTGGTGACATCCTGCTGCAACATCCCCATCCCAAATGAGAGCTTCTTCAGGAGAGCAGCAGAGCATCTCTTACTGAGACAAGCTGCTCCTCAGCAGCATCTTCTGATCCATGTTCAGAACCAGGGTGTTCTCTGTGCCCTGAAACACAAACAGCACTCACAGCCTCAGTGACACCAAAGCTCTCCAGGCCCTTGGCTGAAGCTCTCCTGTGATAGCATGGAAAACCCATGTTGGACCAACACCCTTATTTTTTTCCTGGGATTTCTCCCCTCTCTTTCATCTGGTCCTACAGATCATCTCAAGCATCTCTAAAGCAGAAATCATTGTTTTCTCACCCAGAAAAGCTGTGGCTGACCCAGCCCTGGAAGTGTTCCAGGCCAGCTTGGACGGGCCTTGAAGGAACATGGTGCAGTGGAAGGTGCCCATGGCAGGGGATGGAACTGGATGGTTTTTAAGGTCCCTTCCAACCCAAACCCTTCTGTGATTTGGGATTTTAGGACACCATGTTCACCACCCAAAACTGTTTCATGAAGGGAACTCCCCAGGCCACCACTTCCCCTCTGCCTCAACGCACCTGGATGCCAAATCTGCTGAATCTGCAGTGGAGTTGAGAGGAATGAGGGATTTGTCTTTACAAACAAGCTGTGGGTCTGCTGGTAGATAAAACCAGCACTGAGAGAATAAAAGAAACAATGGGAAGGATTCCATTCATTGATGAATGGAAAAAGATATTTGCCTTTACAAACAAACTGTAGGTTGGCTGATAAATGAAATTGGACATTAAAAGATGAAAGAAACAATGGGGGAAAACCCTAAATTCCATAGGAACTAAAAATTAAAAAGGAGGGTTATACATTAGAGGGGAATCTTTGGTATCAGGCATTCTGGGAAGTCTGAACCTCTCAAGTACCTCAGCCAATGGGGAAAGAGAGAAGGGAAATGTGGCTGGGAAATTGGGATAAAAAGGAGGCTGAGCCCTCCAAAAATATGAGAGACCCCAGGGGAATGCCCCATGGCCTCTCCCTTTATTTGAATAAAGTAAAAGGAGTCCTCTGTCTCCTTTTTGGACATAAACCTCTGATGTTTGTGGACTAATTTTCCTGACAGAGTGAAGGATGCTGGATGAGCCAGGAGGAGAAGCAAGAGGCAGATCAGCTCCCCCTGCTCTGTGTGTGAGACTTGCCAAGTGTGTGACTTGCACTTCCAAAGGCTGCTGAAAGAAAAGGGCCTGATTTGCCTTGAAGCAGTGGGAGTTCAGGTTATGTGCAGCCTCTCTCTTTGCCTTGAAAAGCATCTGTTAATAGAGAGGAGTTGGAGGGGAGCAGCAGACAAAGAGACATCACAGGCACCATCCTCCCCATCAGCGGCACTGCCGCTTGCCAGGAGGGTTTCTCATGCAGCCCACGCCTTTGATGTGCCATTATATTCCATGAAAAGAAGGGAAAATGTCAACTTTAGAGCATCTTGGCTATTTCCAGAGGTGTAATGCTATTACAGAGCTGAGATGACATGCAGTAGAGGCTGCTGCCTGTTCCCAAGAAGCAGTTCAGGACCCAGCTCTTGAGGAGTCACCTGAGTAAAAATAAAAATCCCAGAATAAGGCAGCAGCTCCCTTTTTAGCTCCATTTAGCCCCTTTTACCCAGATCTCACCCTGAAGTGACATTTGTTGACCAGAGCACAGGGGAGGGGATGATGAAGGGCTCTGACCCCGTGTGACTTTTCCCACTCTGGCATCCCAAAGGCCACATGTCCCAGGGCAGCCACCAAATTTGTTGTCCTGCCTGTAACTCATTTTCCTGCTGCATCTCTAGCAACAGAATAAACTCAGGCCTCATTTCCTCCATCCCAGGTCACTCCTCAACAAATGAATCATCATTCCCCCTCCAAAGAAGCTTAAAAAAGATCCACTAAACCATTTTCTCTGTGGTCCTTCATGAGATGCTCCAGGTATCCACTTCAGCATCCAGTTTCTCAAGACACCAGCACAGCAACAACTCCCTTCTGACAGGGGATATTATTTTAAAGGACAGAAAAATTAAATGTTACACACAGGTTTTCCTTCAGCACTGGCAAAGAAAATCCCTTTAATCTGAAATACGACACATCCTGATCAGGTGCGGGGAAAAAAAAGACAAAAGAACCAGATCAGAGGAATTTTGCTTTCATGTAGCTACAAGATAAATCATCATCCAGGGCAAGAAATGGGTAGGAATTGTAACTCCTCTCTGCTTTTATAGCACATCAGAGACCTGTGAGGGCTGAGATGGCTCCATAGCTCCTGAGCCTCCCAGGCTCCAATTACCCCTCTCCCTGCTCTCAGTATGAAAGGCAAAAGATTGCTTTCTTCATGCTAAATGATCTGCAGGGTGGAGGCAAATGGGCAAAGGGACTTGGAGAAACAAGTGTGGGCTCTGCTGTGCCCAGCTCTCAGCTCCTTCTTCAGAGGAGGAAGCACAGTAGGAAGGTGTGGGGCTGAAGGTGCTGAGGTTTGCACCTCACCCACGCTGTGATGAGCTGGCTATTTGCTTTAGTAAACAAAACAAATAATCTGGGCTCAATTTTGTCTTTGGATGTTCCAATATACCAGAGAGGAAGAAACAAACTGCAGAGAAAAACGTTTTTGTCTTCTGACACTTCCATTGAGGAAAAACACCCTGCAGCACTGACTGTCGTGGGCAGATAGACATGAGCATATCAGGGGACTTTTCTTCTTAGAGAAGGAAAAGCCAAGGCTGATGAAATTAATTTGGTAGTGGATCACCCAGCAATCTTGTGGCAGGGACCTTCAGTCTCTACATCCCAGCCATGGCTTGGCTTCTCATGCCCTGCTGCCCTCCTAAAAGCAGAGACATCCTTTTCTCTCCTGAAATGAGTTTCCTTCCTCCCAGGTGGCACAAGAGCTGCCAGGATGCTCAGCCATGACCAAATCTCTGTCAGGTGCTTTCATCTATCCAGGGCATGCACTCCCCATCTCTTTAATCAACTTAAAATGGATTTGTGGAAGGTGTCCCTGCCCAGACACTTCACACTTGCAGTGCCTCTTGTAGTTACATGGCCATGCAAATGTTCCCATTGCTGCCTGAAGTGTGGCAGGTCCAGCCAGCTCGTGGCAATGTCCCTGGCTTTGCTGGATGCAGATCTTAATTAATCTGCAGCATTTCCACTGCTCAGGTTCACTTGCTAAATCCAGGCTGATCACTGCACCACTTCCCTTCTCTACTGCATCAGTTTTTGATGTCTTATACACTCATTTGCTGCTGCAAAATTACATGTATTGCTTCAATTTTGTCTTACAAGCAGTGGCCATGTGTTTATAATCTCAGGAACAGCCAGGTAGGCAAGAGCCTTTCCTTCACTTCACTATTTTTCAGATTCCATGTTCAGCCCACAGAACCACTCTAACATTTTATTTCCATAGTTGAGATCCCTCTTCCACAGAAAATTCCCAAACTGTGGTTTTCTCACGAGCACCAGTGCCAGGGCTCAGGGTTTGCCATGGCAGTGAAGCTCACAAGCAATCCACAGTGAGATTTCAGCTCCAGGTTTCTGTCAGGCTGGGGTGTCCAGGAGAGTCTTGTGCAGATTCTAATAATGTGGATGCTGTTGAGCACCACAAGCCCTGCTATGGCTCACCAGGTAAATATGAAATTATAATATCTTTTTTCCTATTTCCTGTCTCCTCAAAGTCTGTACTCTGCTATCCAAAAAAAATCCCTCCATGCCTCAGTATTTCCACAGCCTCATCTCCTTTCCACACTCAGATGTCTCAGGGTAATAGTTGTATATTTTTAAGCCCAGCATGCTGACAGCAAAACAAATATCCAATTAAATACTTCTTTTTAATAGCTGCTGTACAGCTTGCATGCAGCCAAATCCCTTGATTAGCCTTTTGTTTCTCATGCTGTTAAGTCACATTCTTCGCTTTCAATTCTAGAGGAAAGTCTTCCCTGGACTGTGCATCCCCCTCCTGCAGCCCCTGGCAGTGACCTCTGCCCAGCAGGCAGATCCTGTGAGCCATGGTGGCTTTGGAAGCTTCTTCTGTCACTTCCAGCAAGGACAGAGCACCCAACAAAGCCCTGCCACCAATCCTCATGCAATCCATGGTCCAGAGGAGCTGCAGACCTGGCACCCTCCTGCCCATAAATGAATTCCACGTGCCCAGCACGGAGGCACAGCTCAGCTTTCCCTCGTTCCAGCCTGGATTCAATGATGCATTTTACTTCCTCCCTCCTTTCCATTTTAAACCAAACACCAGAGTATTTTTTTTTATGCAGGTCTCCTTGGCCCTGGCTGTGTCCTGAATAGAATATCAATTTTTTTCTAGTTTACTCTTCACTCCTGCTCCTGCTGAAGCAGGGGCAGCTCCAAACTCCTCTGGGATGCAGGATTGACATTGCTGGTGTGTTATTTAATCTCACAAACATCTCCTTGGGCCCAAATTACCTTGTTTGTCACCACAAACCCATCCTGGATGTTCATGCCACAGTGCAGCTCCCATTCTGCAGCCCTGTAACAAAAATCCAATTTCTGGGTATTTCAGTCGAATTTCAGCCTGTATCCAAGTGAGATTTACCCAGACAGGAATGTAATGCAATAAGTCAGGGGAATGGAAGAATGTTATTTGCTAGTTTTTTTAATATTAAAAATGCAAAGTATAAATAATCTGGGGGAAAAAATAAATCAGAAATCCTGATATTGCTTCCATAATTGCAGATTAAGTTATGGAAATAACAAAGCACAGCTCCACGGGCAGATGATTTCCAGAGGCAAATCAATAACTTTTAAAGGGCATATTGACCAGCAAGAATGAACCTTGGGAAAAGAGCTAAAATTGAAAAAATATCACTTGACAAATTATTTAAAATAAGGATTTTTCAGCTTCTTGATCTAAAGTACAGTTAAATCCAGTGATCTAAACATTTTGACTGCAAATCCCAGGTCAGGTTACAGCCTGATCCTGGCAAATATTTTCATTATTGGGACTTTTCTTGTGTAAGGGAAGATGTTTTAAATTTACATCAGACATTCTTGATTTAATTCTAAACTTCCTTTTATATGAGTACAATCACTTTTTTTTTTTTTGTGGGGAATTAAACTTCTTTAACACACTACAATTTTTCCCTCCATTAAAGAAAAATAAAATCTGTTAACACCATCCTCTTTTGTTGCCCAGTTCCATTTCCTCTGCCTCAGATGAAATCCTTGGTGAAGAGCCTCATTGACTGCACTTTGCCCTTCCAGTCACTTTGTATTAAAGATCTGGAAAATTACTAAAAGCATGGCTCTGCTCCCAAATGCTGGCCCAACACAGAGGTTAACAGTCCTCTTCATGCACCATGTGCAAGACACAGGAGTTTTCTGGGGATATTTTTGGGAAAGGACAGCCAAAAGCTGCCATTAATCTCCATTTATGTCCCTGCACAGCCCAGCACTGCCAGGAGCTGCTCAGGTCTTTGGCAACTTTTTATTGCCAGAGAACCACAGAATGTTTTAGGTTGGAAAAGCCCTCTCAGATCAAATCCAGCCTTTCCCCCAGCACTGCCAAGGCCACCAGTGACCCCTGTCCCCAAGTGCCACATCCACATGGCTTTAAAATCCCTCCAAGGATGGGCACTCCACCACTGCCCTGGACAGTGTGTCCCAGTGCTTAACAACTCTTTTTGTGAAGGAATTTTTCCTAATATCCAACCTAAACCTCCACTGGTGCTACATGAGGCCATTTCCCCTTGTTCTTGTTACTTAGGAGAAGAGAACAACTCTCCTCCACCCATGAATATTCCTGCCTGGACATCAAGGCTCTGCTGGTCTTTCAGCCCATGCTAAGAAGTTTTTCTGGACAGAAGCAGAGTATGGCACATTTCCATCACTCTGAGAAGAGATTTTTACCAGGAAATCAGACTAAGAGCTAAGCCAAAAAGACTTAAAGTAAATCAGAAAAAACCATAGTGCCTAGGAAGTGGAAAACTTGGGTTGCAAACACCATGTGGATTTGCACTGGGTACCCAGCAGTTATCATTAAGAAAGGAAACATTTCTGCTGGGAACATCTCTGTTGACTCCCTGCTGCTGGCTGAGACCCAAACCCTTCCCTTGGGATGGCATCAGCACTGGGGGAAAAAAAGAGAAACCTCTGTGAGCCTTAAAGGAGCTGAGAGTGAACTGAAATTCCCTGTGCACTGGAATTCTGTGCACCTTTAAGTGCTTGTGACCCCCACACGTGTGCAGGGGGTTTCACAGGAGGGAGGATGAGATTTGCCTCAAATAAAGGAGGGTTTTTTTGTGCCTGGCCCTGACCATGGATCCTGGTGTGTGCCTTTGCCACCAGAACATGCAGGGAATGCCTTTGGTTTGTCCTTCCCAAACATATTGATGAAAATAACCCCAAGCTGGGCTGTCTGTGCTGCTCTGCACAGTCAGGGTCCAGTTTGTGACTGAAATAGGCTGAGCCCTGTGCCAGGCTCATCCCTGGGCTTTGCTCAGCCCCAAGGGCAGGAACCCCAATGATTTCCAGGACATCCAGCTCATCCTCTCCATCAAACCACATATAAATGCTGAAAATGCAGGAATTCTGCAGCCTCAGAACAGCTCCACACACACTTTTCTGGTTTTTGTTTCTTTGTTGGTTTTTTAATTATGGATTTATCTCTCCCCATTTTCACAACCCTCTGGCTTGGTCGGCAGAGTCAGGGACATTAGAAGGAGACCAGCTGATGGACAGAGGCTCAGAGTGAGGCAGAGAGAGAGATCACAGAGAGTAATTTCCTAAGGAAATAGACCTAGGGGAAAAAAAACCAAACATTGTCATTGTTTATCTTCTTTCAGCAGGTCTTGTTTTTTCATTGGAAAAAGCCAGCAGTGCAGCAAACAGCTTCATGAATATACAGATTGTTTTTTGGCAACTACCAATTAGCAAAGATTGTGTTCATGCAATCCCCAAGCAGCTATTTCCCTGGGAAGTTCTTGTTTTGAACAAGCCATTTTCCATTAGAGAAAACACACACAGTGACAAATAGCTCTTGCTGCCTCTTGTTAGTGGGGGGAGATGGGAGAAGGGCAGGCAGACACCCTGGTACTGGGGTGTAGGAAAGTCTGGGCACAGAGAAATCAGAAATAGGGCAAAACAGAAAGCAAAATTGTCCTGGTGTGCACAGAGATGTCACTGTGGGGCTCATTCCTGCCACTGCCAACCAAGTGTCTGAGGTGGGAAATGGGGATGTGTATTCCATTCCCATCTGTCAGAGCTGGGGCAGTTATCCTCTGTTCATTGGGCCGTTTTTTCTTTCTCTCTCCCACAGCCAATCCTCCCTCCAGGAGATCTCTGCTGTCCATGGCCACTGAGTGTCCCTGCAGGGCTGATCCAATCACATCATCCCATGGGGAGATGCTGTGCCCAGGGGAGGAGCCAAGCATTCCTACCTGGATACAATCTGAGGTTTGGCACAGCACAGCAGCCTTTGCCCAGTGCATTGCCAGAGGAGCAGCTTCTGCTGCCCTGCATTGCCAGAGGGAGCCCAGGCCCATCTCCAGCAGCCCTGGAGCTGCAGAGGAAAACTCCCCCCTTGTGCAGGATCCCTGCTCCAGCAGAGCCACAGCTGGCACTGCAGGAGGGCTGAGCCCCCATGGGATGGGGCTGTGCCACCACCCTGACACACAGGGGACAGGGCATGGTCTGACTCTGGCAGTGCTGTTTTGTATCACTGCATTGTTTATTTTATTTTCTTCCCTAATAGAGAACTTGTCACTGTCATATTTTCTGAAAAATCCCTTCGCCAGGATTTCTTCTCCTGGGAAGCTGAGAAGCCTCAGAAAAGAATGAAAACAATAATTATCTGATTGCTTCTCCTATGTTTGCTGCCCTGGAATGTGGTCTGGAGATTGTTTACCAACTGGTCATTGATTGAATCCATGTGAATTGTTTTTATTAATGACCAATCACCATCAGCTGTGTCAGACTCAAGGAGTCAGTCACAAGTTTTCATTCTCATTCTTAAGCCTTCTGATGTATCCTTTCTCTTTCTTTAGTATAGTTTTAGTGTAGCATTCTTTAATATAATATAATATAATATAATAAAAAATAAATAATAAATAATAATAAAATAATAAATCAGCCTTCTGAGAACATGGAGTCAGATTCTCAATTCCTCATCTCTCACCTCATCCTGGGGACCCCTGCAAGTACCACAAGAACTGTTATTCCTGCTCCCATATCTTTGCCTGAGAGCCCCTTAATTTCAAAATTACAAAAATTCAGAGGGAGGGGGTTTACATTTTACATTTTCCATTTCAGGGGAGGCTCCTGCCTTCCTTAGCAGACACCTGGCTTTTCAAACCAAGACACCAAGGGACTTTGGGGTCATCACAGCCTATGGCAAACACCTACTTCCAGGTAAATCCTACCCAAAAAGTGCCAGCCTGAGGTTCCCCATGGCTCCTGTGACCCCTGCAAGCCCAGCCTGAGTCCTTGCACCGACCATGCAGCCTGGAGAAAGAAACACAACACTCAGATCCTCCAAGCATCACTTCACAGCTTTGCCTGGGACACTGAAGGACCACAGATCAGGGAGACAGGCACTCAGAGTCAGCTCTGATGGATGGACAGCTTTTTATTTCCCAATGTTTTCCTTTAACAAAGTGCTACATTCCATAGTTACAGGATAAGGAGCTGCTCCTGTCCACAAGAGAAAACCACAAGGAAGCACAAGGACTCCTCACAGCTCTCTGTGGAGGCAGAGCAGTCCAGAGCAGCCTCACCAGGGTGAACATCTGGCCTCAGAGACACCTTCAGGGATCAGCAGCTGTGTGGTGGAGGTCATTCCAAGGGGCCAAGAGCTGCCAGGCTGGTTCCTTCTGTCAGAAGTGGGGCTGGAGAGGCCAAAGCTGCTGTGCCAGGAAGGAAATTCTGCCTTGTGCTATCAGGAGAATGCAAAAGGGAGGTGAGTGGCTGGTCCTGTGTGGAATCCAGGGGTTGTTATTGCTGCAGGGACATTGCTGTGCCAATGCCACCACCCTCAGCACTCAGGGCCTTGCAGTTCACCCAGCACTGAGGATGAGGAAGGCCCTTCTTGGCTGCTTTCCTTGCCCTGCCTCTTCCAAAAGAAGCTGCTGGTTTGGCAAGGCAGAGGTAAAGATTCAACCAGCAGTGTCAGGCCACTGGAGCTCCAGCCCCCACCTGAACCCCCCATCCCCTCTCTGCTGCCACCTGGTCATTCCAAGAGAATGGATCCAACTCCAGGAGCTGTGCAGAGGATATTTTTAAGTGCCCAATCTGAAGTCTATTGGCCTTGAATGAGAAGGGAAGGGGCTGAGTGGTGCTGGTGCTTCAAGGACCTGCAGACACTGCAGGAAACTCTGAGCTCCCAGGGCTCCCACAAACTTCTCTGGAGCCACAGCTGGCTCTGACTGCCCTCCTTGCTTCCAGTTCAAGATGAAGACATGGGGACCCTCCAGGGATGACCAAAACCAACTATTTCACAGAAAGCTCCCCTCCAAATGGCCAGCAGTGCTCAGGTCCCATCCTTGGGTGAAGCATTTCAGAGCCAGAGTCAGGCCTGGCAGTGCAGACAGATCACAAGAAAAACCTTTGGGAAACCCACCTAACTCCTAAGCCTGTCACCAGCAGAGACCAGAGAGCCCACACTGAACTGTGCAGGCAGCTGGGCCTCCCTTCCTTGTGGACTTGCAGCATCCAAGCCACCCCTGCCATGTCCTCTCTGGTTCTGAGGACACCAGGCCCCCCAGAGATGCAGTAAAACCCCACTTCCATCATTCTGACTGGCAGTGCTGCCTTTAATTCCTCAGGTTCATTATGCTGGAGAGGGAGAGACAGGGAAACTGATTGCCCCTGCAGAAAGGCAGTGTTTCCCAAACTGGGGATTTATTAGCACAACAAAAGGCCACAGCACCTCCCCACCTGCCTTCCCAATCCATCAAACTGGCAGCCCATCCATAAGGATCCTCCTGAGCTGCCAGAGCTGGGCTACTTAAACCAGCAGCCTTCCTCAGCCATCCCTCCTCCTCCTCCTCCTCCTGACTGACCCAGCAACCCTGTTTTATCAGATATTTCATCAGGTGTCCACTTTGCAATCCCCACCATGCCTTACAGGGAATAAATCATCAAAGAGCCCAAGGGACAATATTTCCTAATCCCCAATAGTGAAGGAATGATCCCTGGACTGGTAACACCTCCCGAGCACCTCCAAGCTCCAACAGACTTAGGAACCAGCAGGAAATAGGGAGAGATCACTCTGGAGGGAAAACTTCATCTTAACTTGGAGTAACCACGTGAGAAAGAGGACTGAATTTTGGATTTCATGGTGTATTGCCAGTCAGTGCCTGTTAAAGATGTGGGGCTGCTTTTAGCAAGGCAAAACCCTCCTGGATGATATTTCAGGAACAGAAAGGGAGAGATGCACTGTGGAGCCCTATCTGGGGGGTATGAAGACCCCTCACCCCCAAAAATGTTGTCTCCCCAGCCTGCTCCCCATGCACCCACAGGATGGATGGCTGAGGTACCACACACAGCTGCTGGATTGGAAGACTGAGCATTGGAGCAGCATTTTGGAACCAGGGTGTCCCACCTGTCCTTGTCCAGGTGACCCAGTGGGTGTCACAGGCTCAGGAGAGCACCTGGGCTCTGCTGAGCAGGGCTTGTCCAGAGCTGACCATCACATCTGGTGATTTAATGTCCAGAGCAGGCCCTGACCCTCTCAAGAGAGAGCTCACCTCAGGAGGGGCTCCTGAAAGTCCTCCCTGCCTTGCAATCCCACTGACACTTCCACAAGACATTCCCCACCATCTGACAGACCTTTCCACCTCCACAGGGAACCAAATCCTGCTCCTGCCCCTCCTCAACCACCCCTCCCTCTCCAAAGGCTCAGAGGGGTTGAATCTCAGCAGATGTGGGGCCTGCCCTTACTTTTCTGCTCACTTCTCCTCTGGCAACAGTCACTGTTCCTTGCAGGAAGGATGATTCCCCACAGAACAGCGATTCCCACCTCAGAAACATGGATTCCCACCTCAGAAACATGGATTCCACCTCAGAAACATGGATTCCACCTCAGGAACATGGATTCCACCTCAGGAACATGGATTCCCCCCTCAGAAACTTGGGTTCCCACCTCAGAAACATGGATTCCACCTCAGAAACATGGATTCCCACCTCAGGAACATGGATTCCCACCTCAGGAACATGGATTCCCGCTCAGAAACATGGATTCCCCCTCAGAAACATGGATTCCACCTCAGAAACATGGATTCCCTCCTCAGGAACATGGATTCCCCACTCAGAAAAATGGATTCCCACCTCAGAAACATGGATTTGCCCCTCAGAAACATGGATTCCCATGTCAGAAACATGGATTCCCCCTCAGAAACATGGATTTGCCCCTCAGAAACATGGATTCCCACCTCAGGAACATGAATTCCCACCTCAAACTTTGATTCACACCTCAAACTTGGATTCCCACCTCAGGAACATGGATTCCCCCCTCCGAAACATGGATTCCCCCCTCAGAAACTTGGGTTCCCACCTCAGAAACATGGATTCCCTCCTCTGAAATATGGATTCCCACCTCCGAAACATGGATTCCCACCTCAGAAACATGGATTCCCTCTCAGAAACATGGATTCCCTCTGAGAAACATGGATTCCCACCTCAGGAACATGGATTCCCTCTCAGAAACATGGATGTTTTGCATGTCAGATTGAAGTAATTCCACAGTGGGAAGCAGAGCCCAGTAGTGCAGCCCTTTTCCTGGCTATTTTGACAGCATTTCTGGGCAAAGCTGCATTATCCTCCCCTGCTCAATGCCTGTGACACCTCAAGCACTGTGCCCCTCAGGACTTGGGACTAACAAGGCACCTCCACAACCCCCTGCACCCATCTGTGCCATGGATTCACCTTTCTCCCCACAGCCAAGGGTTCCCAATGGGGTCACCTCACCCCCCAGAGCTGCCATCTCTCCAGTTCTTGCTGTTTTCCCACTGTTAGCCACAAATCCCTCAACAGTGACTGCACCTGCTCCCCAAGCTTTAGTGTCTTTCTGAATTCCATGGTTTGGACACCAGTGGCCCAGGGAATCCATGGCTGCCCCATCCCTGGAAGTTTTCCAGGCCAGACTGGACAAGGTTTGGAACAACCTGGGATAGTGGAAGGTGTCAGGGTTGGAAACAGATCCCTTGAAAGTCCCTTCCAACCCAAACAATTCTGTGGTTCTGTGAGACAAGACCCATCCAGATCCCCCAAAGGTGCTGTGGTTCATGCAGCTTTCAGGGGCTGAAAATGCATTTTCCAGTGGGGTAAAGGGGTTCAGAAGCTCCACCCTTATCCCTATGGGAATGCAGCCTTGGAAAGAGAAGAACCTGGAGCTAGTGTCCTTCCAAGAGGAGGCAGAAGCTGGGGTAGTCTCTGACCTTCCTCTTCTCTCACCTCCTTGCACACTGAGCAAAAGCCAAGAGATGCAGCAAGAGCAGCCATCAGTAGATGAGTGCTGGTATTTATTGTGCTGTAACAGACAGTGCTGGTTGGAAATGGACAGAGAATGTGGTGGTGGAATCAATGCTGAGGCCATTCCTGTGTGTCTCCAAGCAGTGTGGAGCAGAGCTGAAGGAAGAAAGGGGTGAGAGTGGGGGCACCCAAGGGCAGAAATGTGCTTCAAACTGTATCAAGAACCCTGTACATGGGCACTTCTCTGGCAGCCAGGGGTACAGGCCAGGCTTACAACTCATTAATTAAGCAGAGCAGCTAATCTTAGCACTAAGGAACTCTAGCTCAGGTAATGTAACATTTAAAATGAATTGGACAGAAGTCATTCACAGTAAAGATTTCCATTCCTGGGATGGGTGAGAGCTATTGTTATGATTAGATTACTGCCAGCCAGGACCAAAACAGTACACCAGGGCAAGAGGAAAATAATCATCCACATGGATCAGCTCCAGCTGTGGCTCTGAATGAGGCGCCGAGGGTGAGTGTGAGATCTCCACTACTGTATCAAAACAAACACCACGGGTGGCACACGTAGAGCATAGCATTGTCATTGTCATTGTCACTGGGCTGCGGACACACCCCTGCCCGGGGCAGCCGAGGGAGCAGCGCTGCAGCAGCAGAAAAGTCGCTTGTTCTTCTCCTCCCCCTCTCTCCCTCCTCTGAAAAGTCACGGGCTCTCTCTCCCAAGGGCACTGCAGTTCCACTCAAAATTCGTCTTCAGAGCTGTCGGCCAGGAGCATCACTCGGTCCTGCATGCTGTTAAATTCCCTCTGCTGGGGGACGAGAACAAACATCAGAGAGCTGCAAAAAGGAACCAAAAGGAGAGAATTCGGATGCCCCCATCCCATAACCAAGGTGCCCCAGCTCAGACAGACCCCAGCCAGGCTGAGTTTGATTTCCAGCCAGGAGGGTTCAGAGTTTCCATACCTTCCCCTGGCAGTCTCCATGTGAAAAATGCATGTATTTTATGATTGGCTTTTCGCAAATATTAAAGTGAATATTATATGTGTCGTGTTAGAAAGTAATATTGTATTAATTCTCTTAAGAACTGTGTTAAATATAGTTTTAGGTTATTTTAAAAATGTTAAAATAGAAACTATGCTATGTAGGATACTTTTTTTAAAGAAAGGACTCGCAACGAGACAGCAGCCACAGGACACCTGAATCTTTCAGAGAAAAAGAATTTATTGCTCCATTATCAGAAGAAACGAACTTCTTCCTGCCTCGAAGGCACCGTTAGGATTTGGAGGAAGAAGCTGACAATGACCAGACAGAATCCTGTATCTGACTGGAATTTAAGCATCATGTATGAGGTGTATGAATATGCAACAGGCTGTTGTTTTTAAGGGTTAATCCTCTGTTAACGTGGGTCCTTTCTCGGGTTCATGCTGCCCAGAAAAAGGTACCCGGACGCCCGTAACTCTTTGTATTTGTTGTCTCATATTGTCCTAATTCAAATTGTCCAAATTATTATTACTCTAATTGTATTACTATTTTTATAACCATTTTATTACTATTAAAATTTTAAAAACAAGTGATTGGCGTTTTTCACACTCCATACCTTCCTTTTGTGCCTCTTGGAGCCGTTTCTCCTCCGGCGATTCATCATCTTAATGCTGTAGAGCGCTCCCAGGATGAAGAGAGCTCCAGCTATTCCAACTCCCACAGGAACCAGCATCCCTGACATGTATCCTGCCTAAATGGAGGAGAAAGGAGCAGAGCATCACTCCCAAAACCATCCTTTCAGAGCCATTTTTCACCAGCCAAGGACTGCAATTTATCCCTATGGTGATTTCCTCAAAGTTTACTGGATTTGAGCCCCCATCACCATCCTGCATAGGATGATTCCCACTCCAGGACCAAGCTGGTCACCAGCACAACTCAGCTTTCCCTGACACATATTTACTGAGACCCTGCACTGCCTGCCTTTAGGAGAGGGACATAACTCTCAGAGATGGGCCACTGTGTGCTGGAATCCTCTTCTGGGTGGAGGGATTATAAAGCAGAGGATGGGGCAAATGAGAGGGGCACACAGACTGATGCTGATAAACTCAATTAGGAAGAGGAGGGAATGGGGTCAATTATTTGCAAGTGATTTGCTACACTAGCAACTAGCTGGGAGTGTTTTTTGTTTTGAAGGAAAACCTTGGCTGCCAAAGGAAGGTGATCTCGAGGCCTCCTCAGCTTTGTACTCAAAATCTTTGAGCCAAACACTTTGGCTTTGCATGGTGTGAAAAATGCATGTTTTATGATTGGCTTTGTGCAAATATTAAAATGAATATTTTATGTGTTATGTTAGAAAAGTTATGCTGTGTTAATTTTCTCAAGTAGTGTGTTAAATATAGTTTTAGGTTATAACATAAGGTTAAAATAGAAACTATGCTATGTAAGATACTTTTTTTAAAGAAAGGACTCGCAGCGAGATAGCAGCCACAGGACACCTGAATCTTTCAGAGAAAGAGAATTTATTGCTCCATTATCAGAAGAAACGAACTTCTTCCTGCATCATTCATCTCTGAAGACACTGTTAGGATTCAGAGGAAGAAGCTGACACTGCCCAGACAGAATCCTGTGTTTGAATGGAATTTATGCATCATGTATGAGGTGTATGAATATACAACAGGTTATTGCTTTTAAGGGTTAATCCTCTGTTAACGTGGGTCCTTTTTTGGGCTTATTTTGCCCAGAAAAGGTACCCGGACTGTCTGTAACTCTTTGTTTTTATTGTCTCATGTTGTCCTAATCCAAACTGTCCAAATTATTATTACTCTAATTAAATTGCTATTTTAGAACCATTTTATTATTATTAAACTTTTAAAATTTTAAAAACAAGTGATTGGTGTTTTTCACACATGGGAAGAGGTCCCCTGCATGGCATCAGAATGGTGACACAGAGGGAGGGCACTCACACCCTCAGGTGACCTTAAGGGGAGCACAGCAAAATTAACCAGCCCTAAATCAATTGCTGTGATCAGTGTGTTTGCACTGCCCATTAAAACAAAAAATACAGACAACATGGCTAATCTAAAATTACATTTCTAAGCACTCTAAATCCTTAGGAAAATATTCCCAAGTGCTTGCTATTTTATATTTTACTGCTTTAAATGAAAAGGAACCTAAATTTTAAAGTATTGCCTCAGAATCCTCACCTAATTTGGTTAGGTGGGCTCAGCATTGCAAGGGAGGCAGGTACAGCCTTGCTCCCCTCTGTAGCTCTGCCTCTCCTCACACTGCAGCCAGAGTCCTCTGCTGTGCCACTACAGCTTCACCCTCTGCCTGCTACACCCCCCAAAAATGGATTTTACACCTGCCAAGGGACACAGGCACCAATTGTGAGGACTATCAGACAGCTCCCAGCAAGACTCAGCCCATTGCTTACAACCACCTGCCTTCATCTATGCTATCAAAATACAACACAGCACACACACCATAATTACTTCTCTTCCATAATCCACTGAATGGGAGGAAATTTTTAAAAAATTTTTAAAAAAAGCTGTTCAGGTGCACTAGCCTGCCTGTGTACACTTACCTGGAGAGAATGAAAATAACTGCTTTCATCTGGGGCAGGCACCAATTGGATCAGGGCTTGGATCAGGGCTTGGGTCAGGGTTTGGATTGGAATTGGATCAGGGTTTGGGTCAGGTTTGGATCAGGGTTTGGACTGGAATTGGATCAGGGTTTGGGTCAGGTTTGGATTGGAATTGGATCAGGGTTTGGGTCAGGTTTGGGTCAGAATTCAGATTAGAATTGGATCAGGGTTTGGACTGGAATTGGATCAGGGTTTGGGTCAGGTTTGGGTCAGGTTTGGATTGGAATTCCATCAGGGTTTGGGTCAGGTTTGGATTGGAATTGCATTAGGGTTTGGGTCAGGATTCAGATTAGAATTGGGTCAGGGTTTGGGTCACGGTTTGGATTGGAATTTTAGATTAGATTAGATTTTTGGCTTAGAGCAGCACCACATCCTTTCTATGGATCCCCATTGGGGGCTGCTCCCTCCTCCCCCAGGGAGGGCTGGTTTGCTCCCCCAAGCCCCTCCAGGTCCTACTCAGTGCTTTAAACAGCAACAGCTCCTCTGTATGTGGATCCCAAAGCTCGAGGCATCTTCAGCTGCATCGTTCAGATTCCCTGAACCCTCTCCCAGAACAGCCAGCCCTGTTCAGCTCAGGTGCTGGGAAGGGGCTGCAGCCTGAGCCCAGCTCCCAAAAAAGGAGCTGAGTGAGGACACAGCTGAAGGCTGTGTCTCTGTGAGGCAATTAAGGTGCCTTAATTGGGTGACCTAATTAGTGCAGCGTGGGGTTTTCTATTTCTGGAACTTTGCTGCTGGCACGGGCAGTGAGGGGAGGCTGCAAATGGCTCTGAGCTGCTGCCCAGCTGAGTTTCCATATCAGAAATCACAATGAGCTCCTCAGCCTGTCTGTGAGCCTTTGTCACACCTGACCAGCCCATGGCCTTTTACAGGTTTCCCCCAGGCCCCAGATCAGTGTTTTATACCCCAAAAACTTGTGATGTGATGCAAACCCAGCCCTTCTGTGTCTTGCAGCCCAACTTCTGAGGGCTTCTGCACTTTCTTGATAGAAAACCCCATTTCACAGGCCAAAGCCACATTTTCACCCCTTTATGGGGAAGATGTAGCTTCTTTAGGGATGCTTTTAATACACCAAATCCATGCTCAGGACCTTCCTGGCCCTGCTGGGCTTTGAGATAACAGCAAGAGAACTTGAGAGGAACTCCATGTCCATTATTTGCCCCACCAAATGCAGCATTTGCACAGTGATTGCAGGAAACCAGACATAAATCTGTCCCTGACCCTGTGCTCCTAGTCCCACAGCCACACCTGAGGGACAGGGAGGGACATTTCTCTCAGAGATGTGCTGGAATTCTCTTCTGGGTGGAGGGATTATAAAGCAGAGGATGGGGCAAATGAAAGGGACACACAGACTGGTGCTGATATAAACTCAATTAGGAGGAGGAGGGAATGGGGTCAACAGATTTATTTTGAAGTGATTTGTGATACCAGCAACTGGTTGGGAGTGGAGGGGGAGTGTTTTTTGTTGGGCTTTTCTAAGGAAAAATGTGAACCAGGTGAAAGATCCCAAAGGAGGGAGGTGGCTCAGGAGTGAGTCTCTCTTTGGAGTGGACACCAGTGGATCCTCAGTGACAGCAGTGCTTGTGCTGGGTGTGAGAATCTATAAAATCAGAGGGTTTTGGGAAAGCTGCAAAAGGCAGGCCTCAGAGACAGCAGAACTGTGATTAGAGCTGAGCAGTAGCCAGGAGATTGGTCAGCAGAAAAATTATGTAAGAAGTAGAAAAGTAAGGACAAATAGAACAATGGTCTGTGTATTAAAGCTTGTCTAGAATAACTCCCTAAGCTGCAGAAAAGTATGTCTGGTGAGATATTAGAAAGTTTTAAGCTTAATAAGGAGCTCTGTGCATTGTGTTTTAAGGCTCATAAGCAGATATTGTGTTTGAAATAAGCAAGGATTGTTTTAACCAAAGGTATGTGTGCTTATAGTGGTTGGATGAACTACTGTCAATGTGCTTTTGCTTTGTGTGATTGGTCAAAAAACTTTTAAAGTAAGGCGTAGCATTAAGTTCTTGGTCTGCTGATGGCATCTTCCCATTGTCATAACCATGTAATGAGGCTGGTGCTGGAAAATAAACCAGCTCAAGGCCGTTCCCAGCAGTCCCATCCCATTTGTGATTTGTGCACAGCCCCTGGCTGGTGATAGCTGGGCACTGCCACAGCCCAGGGTCTGCCTGCACGAGGTTCAAACTCTCCACAGCTCTGCTGGAGACAGGAACATGCAGCCCCTCTGCAACAGGGAAGGACAGAGGTGGCCAACAAGGTGACAAGAGGAAAGACAAGCTACAGCTTCAGGGAGAAGCCACTGATGTCCCCAAGCTGTGCTGTGCCACGTGCTGGCATGAGCAGTGCCCTGGGCATGCTGCAATCCCTCCAGGCACACAGCCAGCCTGGGGGCTGCTCTTTACCTTGGCTGGGAAAACCATTCTCTGTCCTTTCAGCATCTGCTCTGGATGAATCCCAGGCCAAGGGGACTCTAGGCTGGCTCTAGACTCGCCTCCTTCCTAGTGCAGGCAGAAAGGCAACTCAGCAGGGCTGGGCAGGAGCCCACCTGAAACCCTCCCACCCCCCAGGCCTGCAGAACTGTTCCAGGTTGCAAGGCAAGATGTATTCCATTACCATCTGTATGGCTTTTGTCAAGTGGGCTGTTTGCCTTATCTCTCTCTCTGAGTGACCACAATCACTCCTCCCTCAGGGGAGACATCTGCTGATAACAGCCATTGAATGTCCCTGCATGGCTGATAAGAACTACAGCATCCCATTGGGAGATGTGAGCCCAGAGGGAGGAGCCAAGCATTCCTACCTGGATATAATCTGGAGATCCTGGAATAACTGCACAGCTTCTCCACTGGATTTCCCAGGGGAACAGCAGCTGCTTCTTCTTCCACTGGATCTTCAGAGGATGACTACACCTTTCTACAGGACCCCATTGCTCCAGCAGAACCACCCCTGACACTGCAGGAGGGCTGAGCCACATTTCCAATGGGACTGCTGCCAACACCCCACAGGGTGTCAGGTTGGGTTCTGACTCTGTCAGTGTTGTTTTGGTGTACTGCATTGTTTTATTTTATCCTTTTTCTTCCCTATTAAATAACTGTTATTTCCTGCTCCCATATTTTTGCCTGAGAGCCCCTTAATTTAAAATTTATAGCAATTCGGAGGGGTGGGAAGGGTTTACATTCTCCATTTCAAGGGAGGCTCCTGCCTTCCTTAGCAGACTCCTGTCTTTCCAAACCAAGACAAGAACAGGCACCCAGGCCCTGATTCTCTGCTCTGACCCGATGATCAAAGTGCTGCTGGAATTTGGTGTGGAGCAGAGGCAGGGCTGGGCTGGCTGGGTGAGTCTGCTTAAGTTCAGGGATGGCTTTGCAGACATCACTCCCACTCCTTGAGATGGTTTTTGTTTCTACTGACTCTGACCCTCTTCAAGAATCTCCAAGGCCTGTTGAGTCACAAAATGTTCTTGCTGTCACCTAATTTCCAGCTTCGTGGCTCTGCTGCCAGCAACACTACGCTTGGAAAGCTTCACAACCATTCTGAAATGTCAATATTTGCTCCAGGGCAGCAGAGCCTAAAAAGCCATCAGTGCCTGTGGCTGCACAGCTCTTGGATGCATGGAGCAGCCCCTGGGATGCCAGGGAGGAAGAATCAAGGTCTGGAACCTTGTTTATCAGCTTTGCTGTGTTTGATCATCCTCCTTGCAGGGATTTGCAGCAAGTGGAGGTGGGATAAGCCTCATGCAGAAGCACTGGCATGGCAGGCAGCCTCTCACCAGAGAGCAGCACCTCTTGATTTGGATCCAGAACTGAGCTCAGCACAGAGAGAAAAGGGGTGGAACTAAGTTCTTTACCTTGGGGTCCCTGGAAACATTCCAGGTCAGGCTGGTCAGGGTCCTAAACACCTGGTCTGGAGAAGATATCCCTGCTCAGTGCAGAGGGGCTGGGCTAGATGGACTTCCAAAGGTCCTTTCCCACCAAAACTATTCTAGGATGAGTTAAGGGGAAATAAGAAAAAAGCAACCTGGGTTATCTGACAAGGTCATTTTCTGGTGCAGAGAAATCAATCAAACACTTCTGTCCCTCCTGCCCTTAGTTCCAACCCATCAGGGATTTTTTGTGCATTCACACCACTCTATACCAGCAGCACCTGGCTCATTTGCCTCTCAGAGAAAATTTTAAGCCCTTTCTCAACTGTCTGTATGGAGATAAAGAACTGCACTGACAAGAATTTATTTATTCCTGCAAGTAAAAATGGTTTTGCTTTGAAAGGAACTGAAACACTGAGCCTCCTACCTTATCTTTCAGCTTCTCCATCCAGCTTCTCACTGAAAAATAAGGAAAAATAAAAGCTGCAATCATGTTGCTTCTATTAATTAGTAACAAATGACAGTGATAACATTAAAATAGACAGCAATTAAATTGACAAGCTGATAAGGCTGAACATTAGGTTTCCTCTTTTCTCATTCATGAGAAAAAGCAAATGCAGCAAATCAACACAAGAAACTCTTGGAGTTGGCAGGCAAGCAGCTCACCTTTGCCTGAGCAATTCACATTTTCAGAGTGATTTAAAAAGGAAAATAAAAAATAAAAAAATGAAAAAGCAGTATTTCAGGTTGTGGATTTTTGACCATCACTTCTCATACACACACCAGGGTGTCTGACCAGGAGAAAACCTTTCAGTGCAGTTATTTCCTTCCCCTGGCCTCCTCTATGTGGATATTCTCGCCTGAATTTTGTATAATTTGTAATGATGGCTAAAAATGTGTTTTTCACTGCCTTTTATTGCCCTGCTTTTCTGGAATAGCCACTGCCTGCTCTGGGAAGCCTCCATCCAGTGGGATGGCACTGGAGGGGCTAAATCACCAACTCAAGCAAATTTATACTGCCAGCACTGTGACTTTCTTCTCCTGACAGTTAAATAAAATCTGAAATATGACAGCTGGGAATTAAAAGTGTGTAATGGCAGGTGCTTTGGGATGGAATATTCACTGATCTCAAAGAGCTGCAAGGGCTCAGCAGTGAGTGCAGGGGTCACAAACACCACAGGGCACTGGTGTGTCTGCACTGCACCGAGGGCAAAATGCCCAAAAGGATCCACCAGGATTTTAACAAATTCTTACTCATGGGTAAGAGGCAATAAAGAGTTAAATATTGGGGTTTTGGGGGCTCAGCAAGTGTGGTTTTTCAAGGATTCTCATCTCTCCAAGAGGACAATGCTCAAGGCACAGGGGCCTTTTGGATGCAGCAATGTCCTTCTGAGGGATATTTCTTCTAGGGCATGTTAAATCCCAAATGTAACAAAGTTGATGGATTTAGACCTGATCTCCAAGCCTGCTTTGTTATGAAACGTCCCTTCAAAGCTTGGATTAGCAATATCAGTGTCTGCATCACTCAGAGCACCCTTCTGAAAGGAGGAGCCTTTCTGTGAGTGGGGAGGGGGCACAGGAGGGCCAGCAGCAAATGGCTATTTCATGTCTCAGATACAACACAAGTTCAAAGCCATTTGAATATTCCCTTTGAAGTGTTAGCAACATAACACCTTCAGAGGGATAACACCTAACAGAATGATCCCAAATTAGCTAAAGGTGAACACCTGTGAAAGAGGCACAGGTGCACTTATCTCTGATGGGGAGCTGAGAAAGAGATGAATTATCCAGGAGAGGGACACACACAGCACTAGAAGAGGATAAGAGGTTTTGTTTTATCAGCTCTTCCCACCATTAGTCCTGGCCTGCACAGGCTGAGCCATACAAAACTCAGTTTATGAAGGTGACACCACAATCCTCCTCTGCCAGCCCAAGCTTGCATGCCCTGGATTCACAGAATTCACAGAATCACTGGGTTGGGTTGGAAGAGACCTCCAAGATCACTGAGACCAACCCAGCCCCAACACCTCAACTGAACCCTGGCACCCAGTGCCACATCCAGGCTTTGTTAAACACACCCAGGGATGGGGACTCCACCACCTCCCTGGGCAGAGCATTCCAGAACTTTCTCACCCTTTCTTTTTCCTGATATCCAACCTGTATTTCCCTTGGTGCAGCTTGAGGGTGGATTCCCAGTGGAATCCCAAAGAGGAAGGACATCCCTGGCTGCCCTGGGCTGGGTTCCAGGTGTGGCACTGCCAGGAGTGGTGACAGTGGCTCAGCCACAGAGCTGCAGACCCACAGGACCTGGGGACAGCATCCCCACGTGCACCTGCAGTGCTCAGCTGGCCCAAGCCCCAGCTGAGCACAGCACAAAGCCTATTTTTACACCTCTCCCAACAATTCCATGGGATCGGTGATCTCACCAATAGCTGACCCACTTTGCTGCAGCTGAACAACAGCAGCAATTAACTCCAGAGTATTTCTGCCAAGGCAGAAGCAGGGGCTGAGCTAAGAATATTCCATTACCTATTTTTAATGAACACAGATGCTGGCTTTGTTCCCCTCTGCTCCACCAAATAGCAGCACCCAGCAGCTCCATAGTACAAATCTTTATTTGCTGTTACACATTTGTTTGTTATTAAACCCAGCCTTGCACTCAGCTGTGAGGTGCCTTTGGAAATCAACCCAGGCCGCAGGAAAAACATCCCAAGGTGATTCTCCCTGACTAGGTGCCTCTCCAGGGGATGCTCCAATGCAGCCACAGCCTTTGATCTCTGCTAGAGGAAAATAATGGCCCCAAATTAATGAGATTCAGGCAGGAGGTCAGAAACCCCTCAATGTCCTGGCAGGACTGCACTGGGAAGGAGCAGAGAGTGTGGAGCTGTGTTGAAGATTGCAAGGCAAGATGTTTTCAATTGCCATCTGTATGGCAGATTACCTTTGCCAAGTGGGCAGTTTGCCTTATCTCTCTCTCTGAGTGACCACAATCACTCCTCCCTCAGGGGAGACACCTGCTGATAACAGCTATTGAATGTCACTGCATGGCTGATAAGAACTACAGCATCCCATTGGGAGATGTGAGCCCAGAGGGAGGAGCCAAGCATTCCTACCTGGATATAATCCAGAGGTTTTTGAGACATGGGCATGGCTTTGTCCATGGAATTCCCCAGAGGAACAGCAGCTGCCTCTTCTTCCACTGGATCTGCAGAGGAAGAATGCATCCTTCTCTACAGGATCCCTGCTCCAGCAGAACCACCCCTGGCACTGCAGGAGGGCTGAGCCAAAATTCCAATGGGACTGCTGCCAACACCCTGACCCACAGGGTGTCAGGTTGGGTTCTGACTCTGTCAGTGTTGTTCTAGTGTACTGCATTGTTTATTTTATCCTTTTTTTTTCCCCCTTTCCCTATTAAAGAACTGTTATTCCTGCTCCCATATTTTTGCCTGAGAGCCCCTTAATTTAAAATTTATAGCAATTCAGAGGGGTGGGGAGGGTTTACATTCTCCGTTTTCAGGGGAGGTTCCTGCCTTCCTTAGCAGACTCCTGTCTTTCCAAACCAAGACAAGCTGTCACAGCCAAGGTCCCAGCCCTGGCAGGCTGGGGCAGGACAAGTCAAGGAGCACTGGGTTACCATGAATTACAAACACTTCTCATGTCACCAATGCACTGTTCTAACAGCTGGCAGGAGATCACAAGCCCCTGTGCCACCAAAACTGAGCACTCACTGCTCCAGTGATTTACCCACCTGTGTGTGCCTAGGAGACAGAGCATTATTCCAAGGTGGAATTGATATCTATGCTAAGCAGCTACCATCAATTAATTCTGGGCTTCAGACTCTAATTATGCAACAGAATCCATAATTAATATTCTGGCTTGGTTTTGGGAGAGGAACATTGTGGCTGGCACCTTCCCATGAAAATGCAGCTCTCTTCAGGAACACCAGGTGACTTGCCAATGAGGGCAAGCAAATAATTAGTAAAAAATACTCTAGTCCATGTATTTTTCATCATCCCCTTTATTCCTATTTTCTCTGATCACTGAATGTCCTGAAGAAATTCCAAGAGTCTCTCTGGGTGTGAATTACTAACAAGTGTCTGCAGTGCTGGCTCATCTTCCCCAGCACTTTCAGGATGGTGACTGGTCCAAGCTCTGCCTCAGCTTAATTTTGATCCCTTGGTTTCACGGGGAGCTAAGTAAGATGAGAGTGGAGCACTTCAGCAAATTACATACATAATCTGACATTTCCTCAGTGATTTATGTAATGTCTGCATCTCTGCAAATTAATTTTAAATAACATATAGCTTAAGATAAAGCCAGTCAGGAGCACAGAGGAGGAGCACACAGGTCTGGCACTGGCCTCAGAGCAGCCCAGGATGGATTCACACAGTCCCAGATGCAATGTGCTATTTTTAGGCAGTTTTACCCAGCTTTCCCCTTCAAAATGTGCAGCCAGCTATTCAGAAGCTCTGGTGCTGAAGAAGTGAGGCTCATTTGCAGCCTGTGGTGTCTGCCTGGCCCTTTTGGGAGGGACCTGGCCCAAAGGGGCACTCACAATTCCCTGTGAGCAAAACCCCTCTGGGAGCTCAGGCTCTGGCAATGCAGGCAGAGGCTCAGGAGGGGACAGCAGGTGACACCTGAGGGCACATGGCACTGGATGCCCAAAATCAGAAAATGCTCTGAGGTCTCCCCAGAGCCTTCTCTTCCCCAGGCCGAACACCCCCCACCTCTCCCAGCCTGTCCCCAGCCCTCAGAGCATCTTTGTGGTCTCCTCTGGACTCACTTAGGTCCAGATCCCTTTTATGCTGAGGCCTTCACTCCTGATCTCCCTCCCTGCTGCTGTTCCAAGGACTGGCCATGCTCAGACAAGTTCTTTTTCACGTTCCAGGTCTCCTGTGCCCCTCTCTGTCCTGGCAGCTGCAGGGGCGGGTGCCAGAGCCTGGCTCTGCCTTTCAGCCTCACTCACCCCAAGGCACCTCCAAATCTCTCACCAAAGGCTTTTCCCTGCTTCCCTCTCCACACTCCTCTGAAATCAGGAGCACAAGTCCTCAGGGCCTCTTGCTTTGCCAACTTTTAGTAATCCTAATTGCCTAATTATCCACTCCAGTGCAATGATAAAGCTGCTTAATAATTCTGTTCACTTCTCATTCATTCTCTCCCTTCCCAGATAAGAAAATGCAAAGACTTCTGGTGGAGATTTCAATCAATAATTCATGCCCTACTGCCATCAGTTGTGTCTCCCCCCCTCCCCTTTTGAATGCTCTGCTGCTTTGTCTTGTCACTTTGGTTTCATCTAATCAGCTTGTTTTAATCATATCCTCTTTTTTAATCATCAGTTAAAGCAATTCTGGTTTTCCATGGCACATTATCACTCATCCCTGCAGATGTTGCCTGGTTTTCAAATCCAGCAGTTACAGCTTCATTCCAGAACTCCCTCCTGCTACTGATGGAGCTTCATCCATCCCCTTACCTTTCAAAAACTCTCCACCACCAGCCCCAGGCCAGGGATGGGGGATCCTCAGCTTCTGGGCCTCACCACCCTCACAGTCAAGAATTTTTTTCCTAATATCTACTCCAAATCTGCACTCTTTCAGCAAAGGAGAGCTGGTTAAAGTGCAGAAAATAAGCAAAAGATTGATTACTTTCAATCAGTCTGCATATACCAAGCAACCTGTCCTGTTCCATTACAGATTTCATCCCTTTCTCTTGCAGGTTAAACTTTTTTTTTTTTCCCCAAATGAGACTTGTGAGAACAATTTTGCAGAAATGCTTCGTGCTTCATCTGCTCAGCTCTGACAACTTAATGGCACAAGGGTGCATCTGCTCCTTTCCCTTAAAAAAGCACAATTTTCAATTTTCTTACTAGCACAAATAAATAATAAAGAAAATGGCATCTGGAAGGCAATCTGGAAATATGCTGGAAGGCAGCATATTTTTAATTCCAGAACAACTACACCTATCTGATGGGAATGTTGATTCATGAATTGCCCAACTGGAGAAGACTTGAACAGCTGGATAATCAAACAAATGTCAAACTGACAATCACCATTTATGTTTTCAGATAAAAATTTTGCTTGGGTTAACTTTGAATTAACCCAGTGAACTTTAATAGCTACCATGGCACTGTCTGGTCCCTGAACTGCACCATCTACACCCTTTTCCCTGCCTCTCCAGCTGCAGCCCAAGCTTGGTTGTGTGACCGTGTTCACAGGGGTTTTAGGATGAGGGAAGAGACAAGGACCTGACTCCATGTTTCAGAAGGCTGATTTATTATTTTATGATATATATTATATTAAAACTATACTAAAAAGAATAGAAGAAAGGATTTCATCAGAAGGCTGGCTAAGAATAGAATAGCAAAGAATGATAACAAAGGCTTGTGGCTCGGACAGAGAGTCAGAGCCAGCTGGGCTGTGATTGGCCATTAATTAGAAACAACCACATGAGCCCAATCCCAGATCCCCTGTTCCATTCCACAGCAGCAGATAACCATTGGTTACATTTTGTCCCTGAGGCCTCTCAGGTTCTCAGGAGGAAAAATCCTAAAGAAAGGATTTTCCATAAAAGATGTCTGTGACATGGTTGCAACCCAAGCCTGCCTCAAATCTCTTGGAAAAGAAAGGGGAGACAACTCAGCACACTCACCCAGAAAGCAGGAACCAAACTGGGCTTCCCAACTCCTTCCTGACCTTTTTACACTCTTTTCCCCATGGCATTAGGTCTGGTTCCTCCTTTTCCTTTTCCCTTGCACTTTTTAAGCCATTTTCCACTTTATCTGCCCCTTGCTGAGGCTGGCAGAGGCACTGCCCTTGTGCCTTGGCATTTCTCTGTGAACTCACTTCTTCTGTGGGGCCTTCAAAACACATATTGACATCTACACACCATTTGTTCCTCCCTCAGTGGCCCCAGACAGGCACAAGATGTTAAAGCCAAGCCAAGGTACAAAACCTGCCATTATCCAAAAAGGCATCAGCAGGACATTGCTGTGAACTGGCTGGCACAATTTGTTGTGTGATTAAATATTTACTGATCACAGTGTGTTCAAAAGCTGTGTCTGCTCTGGGAGAGGAAATGCAAACTTTGTTTATGGAAATGGCAACACCTCTGCTGGAGCACACGTGGGATGAGCTTCTCCCTCACCCTGCCCTGGCTCAGCTCCTGGAGCAACACAGGGAGCTGCCAGCAGAGAGAGCCCACCCTGCCTCAGCTCATGGGCTGAAAATGTTCATATTCACCAGGGCTCAGAGAAACACAGACTGGTCTGGGTTAAAGGGACATTAAAGACAGGTTTGTCCCACCCCCACACCTCCCACTATCCCAGGTTGCTCCAAACCCCCTCCAACCCGGCCTTGGACACCTCCAGGGATGGGGCAGCCACAGCTTCTCTGGGCACAGAACCTGTGCCAAATCCTCCCCACCCTCACAGCCAAGAATTCCTTCCCAATATCCCATCTAACCCTGCCCTCTGGCAGTTTGAAGCCATTCCTTGTGTCCTGTCACATCCTGCCCATGTCCAAAATCCTTCTCCAGCTCTCCTGGTGCCCCTTGAGGCCCTGGAAGAGGCTCTGAGGTCTCCCTGGAAGTTCCTCATCAAAGCTGTCTCCTGCTGAAGATGAAAAATCTTTCTGTACTCATTGGCCTTGACTTTGCAGCTTTAATAACCTTTTAAAGGTGGCATTTGTGTGCTGTTTATTTACATACCACTACCCAAATGGAACTACCTAGAAGCAGCAGCTGAAGAGCCAGGTTCCATGAAAGAATGCTTTCCAGGCTTTTCCAGAGCACTGATACACCTCTTCCAGAGTTCTTCTGATCCCTGCACTCTCAATGCTAAAACTTTGCTGTACAATTATTTTTTTTTTCTCAGAGGTCTCCAGTAAAAAATTAATTAATGGTTTATTTTTCCCATGATTCATCCACTGGAGCAGGTGATAAATCAGCCAAAGTTTTCTTAAACAGTCTGGGACAAGCACCATGGAAAAATCTTGGTCCAAACAGTTAAAATTTGGTAAAGTTATCAAGAACTAGAATACAACAGAATATAAATCCAACCAATTTAATGAGTGGCATGGCTTGTGCAGAGTTACAGGGCAATGCCTTGAGGGGAAACATTACCCTTCCCCAGCAAGTGCAGTCAGGGCCAGGTTGGACAGGGCTTGGGGCAACCTGGGCTAGTGGAAGGTGTCCCTGGCCACCACCCTGCAGAGGGCTGTGAACAGAAAGGGTCTTTGAGGTCACCTCCAGTCCCAACCATTCTGAGATTCCAGGATCTCACCCTTACTGGCTGATTTTTGGAGAAGCTTCGAGGTGCACTGCGATCCTTTGTTTGCAGATCCTTAAATCCCTAATTTCCTGATTCCTGTACAGGAAATAACATGACAGCAGCTGAGGATGTGGTCCCGGAAGAGAAATCCTTCCTCCTGCCAGCAGGCTCCATGTTCTCCTGTCAGTCTGCCCACATCCCCTGGGGGATCAGAGGGAACCAACAGGTCTTAGAGGGAAACTGCACCATCTCATCCCAGACACCAGAGCTGAGCCCCACAAACACTGTGGGGATTTCTATACCCACACCAAGCCAATATTTTAGCTCTTTCTGGCAGCAAATCCACCTAAAATCACTGCTGGTTTTGAGGGATGACTGGAGGGTTTGACCCTGTAAATTTACCTGAAGGTGGAATTTGGTCCAGTGCTATCTTTCAATGCCCATTTTCCTCCAAGCCTGTTTTCTGCTCCATAACCCAGCAGCCTCTCCCATAGTCTGCTACAAGACTGAACAGATTCTGGCAAAGACAGAATAGATTTGTGCAGATTAAAAACTAAATGTCAGGTTGCAGTGATGGGAGAAGTGGAAAAGGTGGAGAAGCTGCAGATGGAGAGCACCTCATACTTCCCTCTGCTCCAAGAGCACCTCATACATCCCTCTGCTCCAAGAGCACCTCATTTCAGCTGGAGGACAGCAGCAAAATGGTGGTGGCTGTTATGATGCCTTGAGGGGCTACCTGGAACAGAGGCTGGGCAGAATATTTAATATTCCTTAAATATTCCTTATTTAAGGAATAAAGGAGGGATTTATTAAAAGGCCTTCAAAGGATTCACCTTGGGGAGTACAAGAACCTGGCTGTGGCTACACCCACGATGGACCCAAGATGGACCCCAAGTCATGAGTTTTCACACTTTTATAACTTTTGGTCCATTTCCATATTGGGGTTAATTGTCCAATTACAGCTCCAGTGATGCAGTCCCATCCTCCTAGTTTGCTGTCCTCAATTCTCTGTTGTTTGCACTTTTTGGGGCTGAAGCTGCAATGGTGTCCTTGGTTCTGGGGCTGGAAAAGGATTGTTTTGTCTGACTGAACTGTGAGGAGAACTTGCTAACACTCCATATGAAGTTCAGAGTCACACACTAAGGCAGTAGAGAATCTGGAAGATACGAAAGCTAAAGCTTAAGGCATCAGTTATTTGATTAAATACCTTCCAAATCCCCAGCTGAAGCCATGTGGCACTTCCCTATACTGAGAAGAGAGGGCATTTCTCATTCAGCCCTCTCTAAATGCAAACCCCAGAGATCTTCCTGCCCTCCTGGCAGAGCTCATGGCCTTATCTACTTTAAAGGATCAGCAGCTACACTGCAAAATTTCTTTTTGTGCTTCAGTCTATGTCTGATATTAATCAGGATCGGAAAAGATTCTTGATTTGCTTTTTTCCCTCCATAAAGAACAAAAGTAATTTTCAGAATCCCATTTCCTGGGGACACTGTATGAAGGATTTGCCAGCAGCAAGGGATGAAATAGGGGATTTTCCATTTTTGTGTTTAAGAAAAAGGATATATTTTTCTTATTTCAAGTTTTGGCCTTTATTTCATCTGTCAAGATGCAGCACTCCCCGTGAAATGACATAAAGATCAATAAGGGACTAAATGGTTGGAAACAAAAATGATGGAGTTGACCTTTGAAGGAAAAAACAGGTATTAGACTGTGTTTTCAGCTAACAATTATTCCACTAATTAAACCACAAAGCCCTGAGCATCGATTAGGTGCTAAAAATAAGATCTGATTATCACAGAGACTCATTTTCCTGCAAATCCTTGGGAAGAGCAGCATTGCCCAGTGTCAGTCACAAAAGGAAAATGAACTTGCTTATGTCTGCTAACAGGACAAGTCTTATCCCACATTCCTCCTGCATCCAGAACTGAGCAACAATTCCCACTGTGTTTCTCTTGGGATCAAACACCAAATGGAGCCTTAAAGTTCCTGACACCTGTCCCTGACTTCTTGTGTAACTGTGGGCAAGTAAATTGGTCTCTTATTCCATTTTCCATCCTTGTTATGGGAATATTAAAGATAAAATAGATCACATCTAGTAGGTCACTTGTGTTTCTTTTCCTTGTGTCAGAGCCTCTTCCTTCATAGTTTAAGAGCCCCTACTGCAACACCTCCATCTGGGTGGGTTGTTCTGGGAGCCAAGACAGTACAAATAATAAATCACAGTAAAATGGGATTTTTTTGGAAACAAATGTTCTTTAGGATGCCATTATTTTAATGGACAGTGGAAGTTCCTGTTCCACCCCAGGAACTTCCACTATCCCAGGCTGCTCCAAGCTCCATCCAGCCTGGCCTGGAACACTGCCAGGGATCCAGGGGCAGCCCCAGCTTCTCTGAACTGGGATAACTGGGACAAACCAGGAAATTCAATGCCAACCAAAATGATGGATGGCTCTGCTGTCTTTTGTGCTGTGAGAGTGATGACAAGAAGATGCTGTCCAGAGGGATCTGGGCACCTGGAGCACTGCTGAGTGCTCTGGGAAAGTCACGTCGTGTCTCTGAGTTGGCTCCCCAAATGTAGAAGAGGGTTAATGGCATCAGCTGCCTTTGTGCAAGAGCTGTTCGGATACTCTGACTTGTAGACCCCTCCCCTAGAGCTGCACAAGGGGGATAATTATTCATTTCTTCTATTTCTAAACATGCCAGTGCTCCGTGAGCATTGGAAAATGATAGTATCTTGTTTGCCATAAATGCAGTAATTATAGCTAAAACTCTTCATTTACATGGAAATGACAAACAACGAATTAGAATCAAGCATCTACAATTAGGGTAAAAAGCCACAGCAATTTGTTATTCTTTGCAAGAAATCATTTTTCACATCATTTACTGGGAAGGAGGTTTCATTATATAATGATATTTAGCTCTTCAACTACTTTTCAGCTTCGCAGCTTTATTAATTGCACTCACAACAGTTCTCTAATATAAACAAACATCTTCATCTGCTGGCTGGGAATCCAAAGCTGACAGCACTGACAGGATGTGGAGATCCAGGGCACTGGGAATGTTTCTGTGTCTGCTCTGGGTGCTCTGACCCCCAGGGGAGCACTGACTCTGACCCTCATCCATGGAGAAAGTTTCCCAGACTTCAAGATAGACTGGAATCCACTAAAGAGTGAAATAGATTATAGAGAGTAGTGTAGGTGTATCACTTGGTGAGAAATTGAGGTTTTGGGATTTTTAGTCTGTTGTGGATGGAAGCAAGATGGAGGGCACAGGGTGTTGTCTTGGGTTTCTTCTTCATGCTTCTTCTTCCTTCTTCTTCTTCATGGGTTTGGGTGGCATTTTGTAATTGTGCAGAAAAGTCCACACTGACTGATCCTCTGATGGAAAATTGAATAACAGATCAATTTACTTGGCCACAGTTACACAAGAAATCAGAGACAGGTGTCAGGAACTTTAAGGCTCCATTTGGTGTTTGATCCCAAGAGAATCACAGTGGGAATTGTTGCTCGGTTCTGGATGCAGGAGGAATGTGGGATAAGACTTGTCCTGTTAGCAACTGATCCTCTTTGGAATAAGTTATTGGGTTAAAAGGGAAAATAATCTAGTTGTTAATTGGATAGTTTAGTCTTAAAAGACCTTGTAATAAGAGATTGTTGGCTATTTTGGGCCATGCTAATGAAAAGCTGCAGAACTCTTGGTTGTGAGACTGTTTTACTGATAAGAAATAATAAACGCCTGAATCCAAATATGAACTACCATCTCAAGTGCCTTCAGTCCAGAACCAGAGAAACCAGTAACAGGATGTACCCAGCTCTGGGGTGTCCAACACAGGAGGGACCTGTTGGAGTGGGTCCAGAGCAGGCCACAAGATGCTCAGAGGGATGGAGCCCTGTGCTAGGAGGAAAGGCTGGGGGAGCTGGGGGTGCTCAGCCTGGAGAAGAGAAGAGAAGCTTTGGGGTGACCTCATTGAAAGGAGCTGACAGCAAAGCTGAAGAGAGAATTTTTACAAGGGCTTGGAGGGACAGGACAAGGGGGAATGGCTTCAAACTGACAGAGAGCAGGGCTAAATTAGATATTGGGAAGAAATTCTTCCCTCTGAAGGAGGTGAGGCCCTGGCACAGGGTGCCCAGAAAAGCTGTGGCTGCCCCATCCCTTGCAGTGTTCCAGGCCAGAGTTTTAGAGTTTAAAATACAGAAAAAAGAAAAGTTTACAAAGGTAAACAAGGAGTTTAGGATGCAGTACTGTAGGTTTGTGTGTCATGATTGGCTAAGACAGCTTAAACTGTAACATGAGTCCATAAGATTAAATATTTAAGAATTGGGTCAAAAACATAAATATCCTTGTTGGCAGTGTTTTATTGGTGAATAAATCCTTAAAAGGTCTTGTATCTAAGGGTCTTGTGACCTTCTGAACCATGCAGTGAAGATGTGAACCAAACTCACCCTTCCTGTCAGTGTAAAAGATAAGAAAAATAAATCACATTGTCTAAAAAACTCAGAGGTCTCGTCTCCAACTCATTCAAAATTCCTTCAAAAACCCCCATAACCAAGCACTAGCTCTACCTCCACATCCCTCTGGTCTTGTACCTCCAACCTAGGTCCTCATATATGATGTTTGATTGCAGTGGAGAGGCTGCTGTGAAGCAAAACCTCTCTTTGCTCTGCAGCACCTATCAGCAGTTATGGGTGAGGATTTGCAGACAAATCAATATCCCAAAATCTTGGTGACATTTGCTGCCACCCACTGAACTTTATAAAATCACCATCACCTCCCAGACAAGCTGTGCACAGCCCTGCAGTGAAAGGGCTGATTTATCCTCAGATCCTCTGCTATCCACGCTTCCCATTTATTTACACATGGCACGGAGCACTGCTCCTGTGGAACTCCAGTCTGGGTAATCCAATATATCCCAAACACACAGCCAGAGCTGTGGCATCCTCCCATCCCACTCCTTCCACTCAGAAATGAATAAACCTGGCGTTTCTCCAAGCAGATTAAGATAATCAGTACCAATGTACTTCCCCTGAGAGGGCATTACCCTGATTGGAGCAGGTCAGAGCCCACTCTCTGATTAGGACACTGATATGATGTGGCTCTAAGAAGATATTTTGAGTGAACTCCTGATTTTGCTGCCATCATCTGTTCAAATAATGAAGAAACAATTGGATGCAAGAGAACCTTCACAACATTATCTGGATAAAGCCTCAGAGGCCAATCTGCTTTCAAAGCAGCAGCAAATGTTTATGATCCAAGTGCTGAGGGCCACTTGGTACTGCTTGCTTTCCAAAGAACACCAAATGGGCCAGAACATTTTCTGTTGGCTTGACAAGGGTGGTCTCAGACCTCTAGGAAATCAAACTCTACAGAGAGAGACACAGAAAGAAGTCACTGACAAACCATAAGGAGGAAATAAGCAGAAGACACTTTTTAAACTCTTTTTTTTTTTTGTAGTGGCCTGATTGCTTTGTGGTTTTAAAAGGAGAAGATATTTAGATTAGATATCAGGAAGAAATTCTTGATGCTGAGGATGGTGAGGCACTGGTAGAGCCTGCCCAGAGAAGCTGTGGCTGCCCCACTCCTGGAATGTTAAATCCAGCTTGGATGGTGTCACTGTCATATCTGTTGAAAAATCTCTTTGCCAGGATTTCTTCTCCTGGCAAGATGAGAAGCCTCAGCTTCTCCATGTTTTGTTGCTTTGGAATGTGGTTTGGAGATCGTTTATTTAAACATGTTTTTAATTAATAGCTAATTACAGCTAGCTGTGTCGGACTCTGAGGAGTTAGTAATGAGTTTTCATTATTATCCTTGGTTTAGCTTTTTGATGTATCTTTTCTCTTTCTTTAGTATAGTTTTAGAATATAATATAATATAATATCATATCATATCATATCAACCTTCTGAGAACATAGAGTCAAATTCTCATCTCTCACCACATCCTGAGAACCTCACAACACCACAGGATGGGACTTGGAGTAACCTGGTCTAATGGAAGGTGTCCCTGCCCATGGCAGGGGGTGAAACAAGATGAGAGTCTATGATCCACAAATGAACTGCTCTTATTTTAGCTGCTAGACTAACAAATATTAGCAAGGAAAGAGGTTGGGGTTGTCAAAATCTCTCCTCAGTCTTCTTTAGAAGTAGCAGCAATGTTTTTGTTTTTAACTGCAAATATTCTGCACAGGGAATTCCCAGGGGGAAAACTGCCTTTTCCACAGCACAAACAAAACCTCTGTGGGCCACCTGAAATCTGAAATTCTTTGTAGGTACAGAAAACAATGAAACTGCAGAGCACTTCTGAAATTTAGTCCTAAACATTAAAAGTGGTTTACTGGCCTTACCCTGTAATATTGTGAATCAGTTGACAGATTTGGGCAATAATTGAATAACCTGGTTACAGGTTTGATTGACAGACCCAAAGAACTGTTCAATCAAACCAGTTCATCACAACATCCTGATTTATCATCCTCTCCAGACTGAGAAATGCTATCTGTCCACTTGAACCCAAAGGGACACAGGAGCCAAAGTCTCACTTTTAAAGTCCATTTCAAAGAGATAAACAGATCCACCAAAACCAAAGGAGCAACAACCCCCACATTTCCATGTGAGCTGGTGGACCCATAACCAGCTTTGGGAATCCACAGGTAAGTTAAGCATTCAGGAAAATTTCCATTTGATATCTGGGAACAGCAAACAAGACCCTGGGAAGCTGAGCAGAGCAAACCTGGTGCCTTGCTGGAAATGCCATGACTTTCTGTGCTGTTGCACCAGCTTTTGTGCCTTGAAGACCTGAGATAAAATCATGCAGGAGGGAAATTAACTCAGTCCAACAGCACCAGCAGCTGCAGGGCAGCCTGATCACAAAAGAAAACAGGGAAAATCCTCATCCAGGGAAGGGGAAAACACAGACTTCCACTGAAATCCGCACTCAGCTGCCTGACTTTGGTCCCTCAGTTAAATTATTGGCAAGGTCACATCTCTGATTTCAGTATAAAAGTGTTTTTTATGTGGAGCCTGGTTGTGGGAAATGGATTTGTAGAGAAGTTTGACAGAAGGCTTACATAGTATGTATTTGTATGTAAACTTTGAGATAAGAAATGCTGACTTAGAAATGCTATGGAATAGGACAGACATTGTTGGGAGAGAAATGGAAATGGAAACAAGTGTCAAAGGATGGCCTTGCAAATAAGACTGGATACTTTGGAGAAATAGAACTATGAAAGATGCATTGTAGTAGACCCATATGGGTAATTTTAGATTATTGGCTTTAAGGCATTTACAGCATGGTGTGGCTAAAGCTGATAGGCCAAGAAACACTTATAATGTATTGTTATTAGGAAATAGTTGGCTTCTGTTTGCAATGACATGAATTATAACATCTGTATTGTCTCACCCTTCACATGATACTGAAAATGGAATAAAAGTTTTCAAAATGCCTCTCAGTTGCCCCATCTCTGGGTCAGAAAAAGGCATAATCCAACAAAATTGTGTTTTGTGTGAAGAACAAAATATTGATTAGTTTTGTGTTGTAAAACTGTATAAAGATGTGAAAGCTGGGGAATCACCTGGTGAATTTGAAAGTGCATTGGAAGATCCCTTCCCTTCCTGAGTCACAGCTCCCTGCAAAACCAGAGGGTTTTTGGGTTTTCTGTCCCCAGCACGTGGTTAAGGGCTGCAGGGGGAACCTCTGCCAAAGGAAGAGAAGTTAAGGATGGTTGTACTGGATCAGCTGAGCCCCACATCCCATCTCTGAAGGGAGATGCTCCCAGAGAAAGGCAAACAGAGCTGATACTGCCCTTCCTCACTCTCCTGCCTGCACCAGTTCACTGCTGACCCAGGGCTCACAGCCTTCCACTTCAGCAGGCTTCAATGCAGATTTTTGTCCCAGCAACTGTGAGCATTTAATGAGCAAAATGTAAAACAGGAGGCAGAGACTGAATTTCTTGTTATAATTTCTATTGTTGTGAGAGCTGAAAAGCCACCTGAGACCACACACAGATGAGATAAATGCTCTACAAACATGCAAAGAAGAGTCAGTATCTGCCCAAAAGCAGCTAAAACAATGAGATCCCATAGAGCACTGAATTGTCCCATCTGTGAACACCAGACTTGGGCATAGGGTGGGGAAGTGATCTGCTCCAGGATTCAGATGAAAAAGCAGCACTGGCTGCAATGAGATGAGGCCAGGCTGGGTTAGTGAGCTGGGTTAGTGAGCTGGCAGTGACCAAGAACATTTTTCCAGGAAAAGTTTATGGATGGGACAGTATTGAATTTGCAGGGATCCCCATGGCAAGGAGGAATGATGAATCTGACTCCATGTTTTCAGAAGGTTAATTTATTATTTTATGATACTATATTATATTGAAGAATACTACACTATCCTAAAGAATACAGAAAGGATACTTACAGAAGGCTAAAAAGCTAATAATGAAAACTTGTGACTCTTTCCAGAGCCCCAACACAGCTTGGCCCTGATTGGCCATTGAGTGAAAACAACTCACAGCAGAACCCAATGAAACAATCACCTGTGGGTAAACAATCTCCAAACACATTCCATGTGAGCACAACACAGGAGAAGCAAATGAGATAGGAATTGTTTTCATTTTCTCTGAGGCTTCTCAGCTTCCCAGGAGAAAAATCCTGGGCAAAGGAATTTTTCCAGAGAATGTGAATGTGACAGGACAGCACACAGCAACACTCCCCTTGTACCCTCCTGGCATTTTGGGGCTCTGGACAAGATCTCTGCAGTCACTCCTTGCACACAATCCCATTTCTGCTCTGGTTATCCATGGTAATTTACCCTCTTGGTTATCCTCCTTCTTCCTCATACCCTTCCCATCTCTGCTGTGTCCCTTTCCAGATGCACAGAGGGGCAGAATGGCGCAGAGTATTCAGAGTTAAAATGCTGGTTGTTGTTTTTCTCGCTGTTCTTTATCCCCCCACACCCCTCCAGGCCGGTGCTCCTACTATGTCATCCTCCCCTTTCTCTCATAAGGATTTGGAGCAGAGGCTTTGCTTTAATTTCTCCTTTTTGCCCCAAGTCCCCCAGTTTGCCATTCAAATTCACCCTCTTGTGGTTACAGGACTAACAACAAAAACAACTCAGCCTAAATTTCCCCCAGGAACTTGACTGTCCCTTGGATTTTCTCCATAATTTCAGAAACAGTATCAAGGCTTTCCTACTTACCCAGGCACAAATAAACCCTATTTTCTCCATGTATTTACCCTGAGCATTAACACCCACCCATCCCAAGCTTGTAGGGACTGTGGGGAGCATCTTAGGTGGGGATCATCTCTGCATCCTTGCTCAGGGCTGGGGACAGGGCAGGATGGCTCCAACACTCATCACCTGGGAACCCTGGAGTGAAATCTGCTTTTAGAACCATACAAGTATAGAATTGTTTAGGTTGGAAAAGCCATCTAAGATCATCAAGTCCAACCAGCACTGCCAAGGCCACCCCTAACCCATGTCCCCAAGTGCCACATCCACATCTTTTAAATCCCTCCAGGATGGGGACATCACCCTTTCCCTGGGCAGCTGTGCCAGTGCTGGACAATGCCTTGGTTAATGAATATTTTCATAATATCCAATCTAACTTCTGGGCAGTGAAGAACAGAGGAGGGAAACACCTGAGCTGCCAGGCATTCAGAGGGGACTCCAGTAGGAGCAACCCAGGTAGCTGTGACCTCTCCTGGCTCATCCCAGGGAGATGAGGACAGAGGAACTCTCCTGCCCACCCACACCATGTAATATATCCAGGGGAACTGCTGGAACTGATGGAACAAGCAGGAGCTTGAAGAACATTCAGATTATATTTAAAAAAATAGAAAATCCCACTGTTCTTTTAAACCCTCATATTCGTCTTCAGAGCCCACACAGAAGTGACTAACCAAACCTTAATAACTAATCACTGCTGCTGTTAATTAGTCCCACTGAATGTGCTTTTCCTCCTGCAGCTGACTCCAATTTGGGGCTGCCTGCTCTGGTTTGGAGGGATGGTGCTGCAGCATCTCACAGAACCAGCAGGGGTGGGAAACACCTCTGAGACCACCAGGTCCCACTGTCTGTCCAGGCCATGTCCATGCCCTGCCCCAGGAGCTCCCACCAGCTGCAGTCACAGCTCCAGGGACATCCCTGGGGACAGAATCCCCTGCAGGGCCTTGGGAAGGATCCTGGAGCTGCATCCCAAGCCCTGCACTGCCCCAAAGGCATTTCTGTCTCCTTGGGGCTGTCACCATCAGCTGTGTCAGACTCTGAGGAGTCAGTCACAAGTTTTTCTTTATTCATTCTTGTTAAGCCTTCTGGCAGGGTTTGAGACATCCAACCTGGCCCAAACGACCTCTGGGGCTCTTGCTCTGGGCTTGTCAGGAGGCAAATGCTGAAATCAGACAAGGATGGTCCCAGAGAAGATCACAGATCCCTCTGCATCTCCAAGGCTGTGGCATCAGAGCAATGCTGAGTTTTGCCAGCTGAGATTCTGACCTTGCCTGCTCCATTAAGACCTCAGCAAAACATGCTCCAGGCTGCCAAAAGAATTACCAAAAGTTCAATTAACTCCCTGCCTCTCCTGCTCCAGACTGCAATTAAAGAATCACAGGATTGTTTAGGTTGGAAAAGTCCATCCAACTGTACTGGAGCAGGGTTGACTCACCATGAAGAGTGCAAACTGTGACTTGAGAGGCGAAACAGCACACACAGGAACACGTTCTGGCTATGGGAGAGCAAATAGAGCTCCTTCCCTCAGGATACTCACCAGGTCTAACATGATACTTGACCCTCTACTCAACCCTCCCAAAAACCAAAAAACTAAAAGAGACTGTATTCAACCAGAAAATTAAATTGTATTTAACAGAAAATCACAAAACCCACAAGGAAGTTATTTTCCTGACAGGATGTTTATACTGAACCCTATCTTGTAATTTTCCTGAATTTTCTTATGGGTAGTTGTAAGGAAAGCCAGGATTGAGCAGGGCAAAGTAACTCCCTCAACTCCCAGGAAAAAACAGCTTCTGGTGGGACTGGAAGGGCAGACACTGAGATCTCTCCTCACTCCTAAACCACAGCACACACCAAAGCCATTGAGGGGTGTCACTGTGGTATTTTCTGAAAAATCCCTTTGCCAGGATTGCTTCTCCTGGGAAGTTGAGAACCCTCAGAGGAAAATGTAAATAATAATTATCTGATAGCTTCTCCTGTGTTTGGCTGCTTTGGAATGTGGTCTGGACATTGTTTACCAACAGGTGCATGTTTGATTGGTTTCATGTGAATTGATTTTACTTAATGACCTATCAGGGTCAGCCTGTGTTGGACTCTGAGGAGTCAGTCATGAGTTTTTCATTATTCATTCTTGTTAAGCCTTCTGATGTATCCTTTCTCTTTCTTTAGTATAGTTTTAGTATAGTAATATAATATAATATAATATAATATAATATAATATAATATAATATAATATAATATAATATAATAATTTTATATAATATATATAATTAATAATAAAATGTATATTATATTATATTATATTATATTATATTATATTATATTATATTATATTATATTATATTATATTATATTATATTATATTATATTATATTACATTATATTATATTACATTACATTACATTACATTATATTATATTATATTATATTATATTATATTACATTATATGGCACAACATGTGACACTGCTAAATAAACAGGGACAAGAAACACAAGGGTGAGCAGCCACTCCTGCAAAACCAATCCATTCACACACCTGAGTGGTCAGAGGGGAAAAGGGGATTTGGGGAAAATGCCCTCAAAAAGGATTTAGACTGGAGAACCTCTTGGCCTCACTCACACTGATAAAGCCTCAAGCACAGATGGTGCTGCTGGTATATTAAAATAAATGATAGGCTATCAGGGAGCAGCCTGGCTGAAACTCTTTATTACAGCCCAGGCTCAGATGAGGCTGTGATTAGAATTACTCAAAAACAAGGAGGGGAAAAGAAAAAAGAAAAAAGAAAGCAAAAGCCTCCAGTAATTCTCACCCTGTCTGTGATTCATGTTGATACTCAGCATCTTTGCAAGACAACAACTGCTGGAGGTGTGTGGTAATTATATTATTGTCAGACAAAAATGTGAGCAATTTGCCTATTTCCAATATATGTTCCTAACTCACTCTTCAGGTAGAGCAGAATTTCTACACATATATATATATATTATTTATATATATATATATTTATTTATTTTTATACCTATATTTAATATAGATATATATTTATATAGATATTAATATGTGTATATGTACATATATATATATGTATATGTGTGTGTGTATATGTGTATATATATATATATATATATTTAGAGAGAGAGCATCCTTCCAGGAAATGACTTGGATCTCCTTTGATTCTTAAGGAGTCTTAATCAGAGTGAGCACCAGAGGGGAGACAGGTTTAGCATCAGTCATTTGTGGTTTGCACTGTCCAAGCAGAAAGTGCATCTACATTCTTATTAGGAGGGAACATTTTAAAATTACCCTCTCAATAAATTACCCTCTCTCTCCCTGCTACTTGTTGCAAAAAGCTCTTTTCCTCCATTTTTCTCTCACCAGCTCTGCCATGGGGCCAACATTTTAACCCCAAAGATCAGCCTCTGACGTAAATGCCCAGAAGGACAGAGGCAATTCAAGGCTGGTGAACCTTCACATTCCCCTCTCTCCATTTTTTGAATGCCATGAAAACAGACAGTTTTTTGCACTGCAGTATAGATCACTATTAGAAAATAAATGTGAATTTTTCCAATGTAAGGACAAGCCTCTTTTGACATGGCAAAGGCCACCCAGACAGGCACACAAAGGGAAAATGAGTAACTCTCACCCAGGGAAGGCACAGCACTGCCTGGGCTCTTCAATCAACCTAAGGGACTGCTGAAACCTAAAGGGAGAGAGGGGCCCAAAACCAGCTCCTCTGCCTAAATGGAGCCAAGTTTTCTGACATGGAGAAACTGCAGGGTGGCAGAAGAGGCAAAGCACACTGAGGAGTGACACATGTAAATACTCCAATGTGCAGGGATGGGAAAGGACAGGATTACTGCAGGCTAAAGAGAGAGCAAAGAGACCATGATTCACATTCAGCAAAACCACCATGATTTACATTCCAGTGGGGCTGACAGGCAAGGGGACAGGCAGTCCAAGGCAGCTGACAGCCCAGAAGGATTCCTGCCTCCCCGTGCTGTGCAGGAACCCAGATGGTGCTTGGGCAGCAGATGCAGCCCAGCCTTTGGAGCACAGAGCTCTGAGCTGGCTAATGGACCCTATCCCTGAATTCAGGCAAAAAAACACCCCAAGATAAATTACCTGGAGCAGCAAATGCAAAGTCATGCTCCAAGGTACTAACTTTGACACATGCTGACTTTAAAGGATGTGCCAAACAGATGGATAGAGGCTGACAGCTGGGGAAGGTCGGAAACGCTCAGACGTGTGCCTGAGCTTTCCAACTTTGCTTTCCTGGGCTGACAAGAGCAACTGGAGGTGCAGCAGAAAGCCTTTTAGGAGTCTTCCTGAGCTGGGAAATACAGAAGCTGGTGCTGCTGCAGCTGCCCTTCTGTGCCACCCAGCAAGCCAAGGAGGGAGAATTTCACAGAATAATTAATGCTGGAAAAGATGACAAAGATCATCAAGTCCAACCACCAATCCAGCACCAACCACTATTTCTATCACTAAACCATATCCAGGAGTTTTTTTATTAACACTTCCAGGGCTGGTGACACAATCATTTCCCTGGGCAGCCTGTTCCAAAACTTGACAACTTCTGGTGAAGGAACAGTTCCCCTTAGTAAACCTTCCCTAACACTCTCTACACAAACATCACCCAAGACCTGAGCTGTGTAGTGGAGTCTACTGTTGAGTTTTTAGTAGTTTTTTTTTTTTTGTTAGGGTTGGGATTAAATGTGTGAGATGATATTTCTTGTTTGGATTTAGATGTTTATTAGTTCTTATCTATATCACGGTTATCACAAACTGTGAGTTCTACAGTACTTCACTCTAACAAACTAAAAATGGAGCTGTATCTTTCTCTCTACAAGGCTTTTTAAGGATAAACTGTCCAATTAGAAAAGACACTTAAATTATTTTTACTTTTAACTCAATAACTAATTACTTGTTGCTTGCAATGTGGACTTTTTTATCCAATTACACAAAACCACCCAAAGCCATGGAGAAGAAGGTGAAGAAGGATCAGCATCTGCCCTAAACCCTCCATCTTGCTTTAAATATATTGCTATATTCTAAAACTTTAAACTCTAAGTTTCCCACCCTGTGATATCACACACTGTGATATCACACACACTATTCAAACTCCACACCCACAATCCCACTGCTGTCATTCCATTTTGGAATCCTTCTCCACAGCCTCAGGTCAAATGCAGTGTTCTCTTGGGGGTCAGTGCCTGTCAGCACAGAAAGTCTGAAATTCTCAGTAAACAGGGTTCCAACACACAGATGTTTCCACCAGAGAAGCTGCTGAATCCTCCCTGCAGGTATTTCAGGGCATTTTTGCCTAGCAGGGTAGTGGGGATTAGGGCAGGCAGGATTGGCAGCAGCCCTCAGACTTGGATTCATCCATTAGAAACTTTCCCCAGTCACTGGGACCTCTCACACCAACCATGGGGACCAAAATTCCCTCTCTCCTCCCACAGCCTGGCAGATGATTTCTCCATGCCTTCATGCCAGTTCTCCCTGTGGGGATTTTTGAAGGAATTTTGAATGATTTAGAGATGGGACCTCTGAGTTTTTTAGATGATGTGATTTATTTTTGTTATCTTCTACACAGGCAGGAAGGGTGAGCTCAGCTCACATCTTCACTGCATGGTTCAGAAGGTCACAAGATTTTTAGTTACAAGACTTTTTAAGGATTTATTGACTAATGAAACACTGCCAACAAGGATATTTATGGTTTTGACCCAATCCTTAAATATTTTGTCTTATGGACTCATGCTGCACTGTAAGCTTTCTAAGCCAATCATGTCATGGCACACAAGCCTACAGTGATGCATTCTAAACTCCTTGTTTACCATTGTAACTGCTTTTATTTTTTTATATCTTAAACTATAAAACTCTAAACTTTCCTCTTCTTAACTTAACATGTCTTTGCTTTAAACTATAAATCCACATTCTCACTTCCATCACCTAAGTTTGGAAGTCTCTTCCAAGGTCTCAGATCAAATCCTGTGTTTAATTCTAAGCTTTGGCTTAACAGGCCCAAAGTTCTGAGAATTCCCTGCATTTCAGATTCCAACTCTCTCCAAACTGAAGGAAAAGAAGCAGAAAAGCTGTGGATGGACGGGATCTCTTCACTCCTCCCTGCAATAGCCAGTAACTTCACTTTAATACATTGTCTGATGGGGTTCCATCTTCTCTGTGGGCAGGGAGCACCAAAAATGAGAAAATGCCTCTAAATCCTCCCCCAGCCCCTGGAGACAGCACTTAATGGCTGGTAACAAATGGGCTGAGTCTTCCTCTGACATGGGTTTAACTGGGTGCATAAACATTGTGGAAGGGCTGATGCTTCAAAGTGACATATCCAAGGATGTTTTAGTGCTGCTGCTTCCCAATACACTCCAACAAAAATGTCAGGGTAAAATATCAGCCTGATTATTGTGAGCAGCAGCTTTGTGTCACCTGTTTCTGATAGCTGAGCTGGGAATGACCAAGACACCCTCTAATCTTCTGATTTACTCGTGGGATCACAGGACTGTTTAGTTTGAAAAGCCCCTCAAAGATCAAGACCAACCATTTCCTCAGCACTTCCAAGCCACCACTAACCCACGTCCTCAAGTGCCACATCCATACAGCTCTTAAATCCCTCCAGGGATGGGACTCAACCACTCCCCTCATCTCTATCTCTTCCCTTAGCCTTGATTTCTGCCTTGAGGACAAGAGCTGAGGTGTTTCCAAGGGGAAGGATGTAGCTCCAGCTCATCAGGGGTTCATGCTCCGTTGTCACTGTCACATTTTCTGAAAAATCCCTTCACCAGGATTTCTTCTCCTGGGAAGCTGAGAAGCCTTGGAGAAAAATGAAAACAATAATTATCTGATTGCTTCTCCTGTGTTTTGCTGCTTTGGAATGTGGTTGGAGATTGTTTATCCAACATGTGAATTGTTTTGACTTAATGACCAATCACAGCCAGCTGTGTCAGGACTCTGGAGAGGCACAAGATTTTCATTGGTATCTTGTTAAGCCTTCTGTCTGTATCCTTTCTCTATTCTTCAGTAGAGTTTTAGTATAGCATTCTTTAATATAATGTAGTATCATAAAATAATAAATAAGCCTCCTAAGAACATGGAGTCAGATTCTCAATTCCTCATTTGTCCTGGGGACCCAGCAAATACCACATTCTGTGCTTGGAATCTCCCCATCCCAGCTCACAGAGCAGACACACTGCTCCTGTCTTCCCTTTGACACACACTGGCCTCATTCCCAGGGGCACAGCAGTCTTGTGCTGGATGGAAAAGGGAAGAGCACCAAAGGGTGGTGGGTCAGGACCACAGGGCTCAGAACTGTCCAAGTTTTGTGTCTCCTGGAAGGTCCCACTGACCAAGATCCCAGCACAGGGCCCTGCAGCTTGAAGAAATAAGGAATATTAGAGAGACACACTCCCCAAACCACCTTGGAATTAGGTCTGACAAGGAGCAAAAGCCATCTCAGATGTGAATTGTCCCCTCCTGGGAGCTGCTCTGCTGTTGTAACAGCAAATGTCACCCTGAGCTGGCAGAGAGGATCACCACTGCTCACAGTCAGCATGCAGAATTCCCCTGGACAAGACAAACCTGATTAATATGAGTCTGCTCCAGGATTAAGATGCAACCATGAGCAATCTCTTAAGTAAAACAGAAGCAATTCCAAGTGGAGTGCACATCCCTCACGAGGGACAGAAACCTGAGTTAGGCACAGATTGATGGTGGGAGCTTCCCTGCTGCTTGGGAGAGGGAAGGGGAGCTAGCAAGGAACATATGGAACTGTATAAATTATTTGGAGCACCCAGAAAGACAGGAAGAATAATCTCTGCTCCTGAGACTGCTCATTTCTGTCTGCAGCCATGTGGAACCCAGGCCCTGCCTGGCCACAGAACTCCTATAAATACCTGAACAGAGGGCAGGATTGCTGCAGGCAGCAGCACTTGGAGCATGGGGGAAAGGAAAATTTGCTGGTTACATTCCTCATCCTGGCTCCTGCCAGCCTCTCCCACCTGGGATTCCTATGGACTGGCAGGATGGTGACTCTGAGTGTCCATTCCAGGGAGAAATGCAGGTGTGCACATCCTGCCTCCAGAAGGGAAAGGCAATGCCCAAGCACTCATTTCATTCCCCTCCTTCAAATCCCCACTCTGCAAAGGCTCCCTTGTGAAACCAGAGGGGTCACTGGGCCTCTCTGTGGTTTTCTCACCACCTTTAAAGCACAGATGAGCCTTCCCAGGGTGATTAAGGAGATAAATGCATTAAAGATTAAAAGGCACTCCAACGTTCCAATGCCACGAGCTGTAAGAGTACTTAAAATAGATCCATTTGGGGCAGCAATTAAAGAACATATTACTAATTTCTGAGTCTCAGCTCCTGCCTTCCTAATGCTGGTTATTTTTGCCCATAAAAGCATTAATCCTATCTTCCTGTAAAAAACGACATTTTGAACATTCATCATCTTCCACTGCTGTCCTTCTGCTCCTCTGCCTCCCCATCATTAACCAGAGGCATCTGTTATATGGTTTATGCAGTGTAATTTGTGACCACAGATCTGCAATACAATGAGAGCTATTTTCTCTGTAAGGAGCTGCTCAGAGCTGCAAATATTTTTTATCCATTATATAAAAAAATAGATAAAAATTCAGATTCCAGAAGTGTGTTTATTATGCAAGTGCCTTGTCATTACCTGAGAGAGTTATACAACCTTCCATTATAGTGAGAACTAATGTCCTACCCACAGAAGTACATGAAACACAGACATGCTTTCTATTTTGGAAACTACACGTTGAGGATTATATTGTCACACTTCATAACTTCTTCCTAAATTGCTGTTTGTTAGTTTGTTTTTTGGGGTTTTTTTTGTTTAATCTCTAAATCCTATCCACAGGGATGGTCCAAACTCCCCTGTGTACAATTCCTGCATGGGCAGATGGAAATCAAAAACAAATGCTGTGGAACCAGGCACCTGCTCACAAGCTACAACCCTGTAATGTGGAATTGCCACGAACAGGTGGGTGCAAAGAACACCCCAATGGCTCAGCTAAAGAAAGGCAGACCTGGACAAAAATTAATTTAGGTAAAAATAAAAAATAAAAAATAGCACCTAGCATAACACAAGCCACCACAGAGAGTAAATTCAGGTGTAATATGGAACTGCAGGTTGATGAAGACAAAGATGCAAAGCCAAGTTAGCAAACATGGAAAAATTACATCAAGGGGACCCTAAATGGAGAAAGAATAAATCACCAACTCCATACATTTTAAATGCACAAAGCAAACTACTGCATGCCCCAGTGGGGTAAAAATAAAGGTTTAAATTTGCTCTAGATCTGCTCTAGATCTCCTGCTGTTACCTACTGTGGAGAGCAGGAGTTATTCCCCTTGGGATGGGGAGGACAGGCAGCACTAAGGCATCAGGAAATAGCTGGGAAGTCTGAGGCCATTTTCCTCTTGGCTCATTCTTGTTAAATTAAGAATTCTCACAGAACTGAGAGAATAAACACTCTTGAGAACTGGGAGAAGAGGCCACCACCACCAGAAGCAGAGGGGTTTGATCTCCTTGGAGCTGCACAGCAAAGCCCACCTGCTCTAAAATGCAGGAGAACCATAAACTATACTAAACTAAAGGACCATAAACTGTTCACCAGGTTTGAACCCACCTCAACCAACTGCACTTCTCCTAGTAATGCATCATGAAAGAGGGAGCAAGGGAAGATCAGGTATTTTTATTTATTCCCTGAAAATTCAAGTTATCCACCTGGTCTTTGTGCTCCTCTGATGCTCTCCAAGTGTTCAGTCTTTGCCCACCACACACCACCTACACACAAATCAAGAAATGAGTGCAGAGACACCAAAGCCACCTCACAGAGAATGCAGAGAGGTCCAAATGTGCTGCTCTGTCCTTCACTGGCAACCTGTGACACCAAACCAGGTCCCAAATCACATTCAGACCTTGCTCCCCCAGAGCTGCAGGGTGCCAGGATGGCTTTTGGAGAGTCAAATTCTGTTTTATAAATGCACAGATTTTCTCATTTTCTGCTTTACTCTTTGTCTTCATATTGCTGGTTAGAGAGCCAGTTGATGGGCTGTGAAACTGTCAGTCTCATTACTGGCACTAATAAATGGCTTTTGCTCAGCTGGAGGTAATGTGGGACCATCTGACTGCCCAGAACTGACATTTTTAATGATTTTGTTCCTCCAGTGCTTTCTCATTGACCACTACAAAAATCCAAACTGTCTCTTTCTCTGCCAAGCTGTTTTGTGGATCAAGTTCCTCGTTCTCCAGGGATCTGCACTTGTGTCAGCCATCAGAGCAAGCAGACTGGATAATAACTGGCCTGAGAACAGCTACTCCAACACTTCTGGGCTCTTCTGCACTACAGATTTTAGCATTAAATGTCAAATTTCTGAAGGCTAGAGGACAGAAGCATCCCCAGGAGGAAGACACGTGTGCAAAGTGTTTTAAAAATGGAAAATGCCAGCTGTAAAAGTTTGGTGCTTGGATGTTGTCCCCTCACCCTGTTCTCTGTTGGGTGCTGCCACCTTCCTTCAGGTCTCCCTTTCCAATGCTGTATCCCAGGTGAAACAGAACAACTTCCCCTTCCAAACCCTGCTTAATTTACACAATAAGGGAAATTCTTCACATCCCAGTGCTATCTAGGGAAGGAAGAGACACAGTGAGCTCTTCTGGGGATGTCCAGCAGTTACAAAGCAGTCCCCAAAATAAAAGAACTGGATCTTCAAAGATGAAAGTCACCTGGAGAAAAAGGTTTTCAAAGAAAAAATAGCCCAGCCAGCAGACCTAAAGCTTAATAAGTCTTTTCCAGAGAGTCTGGTGTCTCCAGGTGCTGCAGCAGAACAATGGAGCAGCTCCTCCAGCTTCCTGACAGGTTTTGGGGGGGGATTTCTTCTGTTCTTAACCACCCACTTTGTGCTTTTCCCCACCTTTCCTGTTCTCCCAAACCCCCTCCATCAAGAAACCCATAGCCAGGAGCAGGTATGGACACAGAGGCAGCCTGATGTGTGCCATGAGTCCAGAGCTGGGAACCAGGGCAGAAATCCTCACCTGGCACAAGCTGGAGAGGGGAAGGGCTACACCCCTGCAGAAGCAGCTGCCATTCCTCCCTCACTCCCAGGAAATCAGCTCTCACCCCCTGGCTTCAGCTCCTTCCATGGATTTAGGTTATCAGTGTGAGCTCATGCAAGCCCTTGGTTTTCACAGAATCACAGAATCATGCATGGCTTGGGTTGGAAGGGATCTTAAAGATCATTCAGCTCCAATCTCCTCATCTAGCTCCATTTTCTTTGTGCCTATAAAACATAAATAATTTCCCTTTCTCTTAGGAGCACTGCTGAGCAGCAGCACACTGCAGGTGGGGAAGGAGCAGTGGCACAGAGCCACTGAGGTCACCTGGACAGGAAAAGAATTAAAAGGCTTTTTACACAAGTGTCTGCCTGCTGGAGTCAGAGGGGTGAGCCACCAGCAGAGAGGCTGATCCCACTGTGTCCCCTCTCTTTTTGCCAGCACAGCACTGCACAAAAGCCCCACCTAAGTCCTAAAAATGAACTCAGCTCAGCCACAGCCTCATCCTCTCCCTCATGGGTGTTGTACTGGCTGCAGCAGCCTAAAAACAAAAGGCAATCCCAGCCACTTGGATCTGGTGACTTGCAGGGAAGACCAAAATCCTCATCTGCCCAGTGCTCCAGGTGCTCAGAGCCATCACTGTGATGCTGACCCAGCTCACACTGCACAGGGCCTCCTCCAATGTGCATGGAAGTCAATAAAACATAAGCTGGGGGGGAGAATCCTGCCTTTTACCATCTAGTCTGTTTATTCCTTGTCTCAAACTTCTGCAAAGAAGCCCTTTCAGGGGTCAGAGGAACAGCACCAGCCCCTGGTCACTGCTTTCTCCCCTGCCTGCTGTACCAGACCTGCAGCTCCTGCCCTGAGCCTCTTCCTCCAGCAGCTGGAAATGCAGCTGTGACTCCAGTCCAGACACAAACCATGAGCTGTGTCTGGCACAGAACCTCCTCTGTAACCCCAAAGCTGATGGCAAACATTGTCACATACAACAGCACCACACACACCTCTTTCACCCAGCTTGCCAAAGACAACCAGAAACCCTTAAGGACACAAATTATTCCCCTCACACAATGCCTGGGGGGACAGCAGGACATGTGAGACAGCCCTGACACAGCCAGCACCCAACAGAGTGCTTTTCAAGCAGGATTTAGTGTGACAGGGAGGGATCAGTCCTGCTGCAAACTCAGTCTCTCCTTCAAAGGCCAACCCTCCCACAGAGGTCTGGAAATCAAACCTCCCACACAGATCCTGAAAGACAATCTTTGATTCAATTAAGGAAGCCAAGATCACTAAATCAGGCTGGAAACAGCATCACAGAGGTAAAATCAGAATTATGCTTTCAGGGGAAGTGATAGAAATCACATAGGTGTATATGATGGACAATATATAAAAGACTTGGATTTTTTTTTTTTTTATTTGATGGGCTTCTAAGAGCAGCTAACTCCAATAGTCACACACAAAGACCTTCTGTCTAGATGTGGTTCAGCTCCCACAAATTCACCTGAAATGTTCCCACTGTGTTTGACAGGGCTTGGCTTGGGAATTGAGTATGCTGGGAAATTATTCCAGAGCTTTTGCCAGGCTGGACAAGCTCCTTTCTCAGATCTCCTTTGTCCCACAGCAGCTCTGACCTGCATCACAAGGACTTCCCACATACAAACACTGACTCCTAGGTGGAATAAGGACAGTCATTAAACACAGGGCCTGCATGTACAGCAGGAATAAATTTTGTAAAGCTTTACAGAGGCTTTGCAGGTTTGTCTTCACACTGCCAGCACAGCTTCCCAAGGCTGGATCATAAATGGGCCTCTTAAAATGTCAGAAAAGTGAAACTCAGACAAATGTTCTGAAGTAGCAAAGAGGATGATGAGCAAATACCCAACTCCTTTGTCCCCAAAGGACAAATATCCCTGTACCAACCCATCTTGGGCAAAGGGAACTGAAATTCTCAGGAATCTCACCTGAGAAGTTTTTTTTTTTTGTCCAACCTTGGAGCAAGACAACACTAAGCTCTGGGAATCAACGAGCAGCATTGGAATATCCATCTTTTCCCCAAAATGACAAGTCAGGTCACGCTGCCTGGGACACATCCCAGTGTCACCATTTGTCACTGGTGAACTGGGATTCCTCAGGAATGAACCTGCTCTGTGTTTAGCTTGAGAGCCAACCCATGGCTGGCATGAGGGAGTGCCTGGTGCAGAGTGAAGAGCAGGAGAGGTGAAGGGGAGAGGAAGAAGGAAGGGGCTTTTCTCTTACCCAGACCCTGGTTCTGCTGCTCCCACTCAATGGTGTCAGGAACCTGGTAGGACACCCCAGCCAGCTGGGCCACAGGGTTTTCCAGGCCAGCCAGGGGCTCCTGGGAGGTCTCTCCTGGCAATGTGAAGCCAGGCAGATCCGTGTCACCCTCCATGCTTTCATCCATCAGGTCTAGGTCCTTGTCCTCCTCGTCTTCCTCTTCCTCCTCTTCTTCTTCCTCCTCCTCCTCTTCATCCTCTTCCTCTTCCTCGCCCTCTGGCCAGAGAGACAGAAAAGAAGTGTCAGGGAACATATTTAACTAGACCTCAACACAGGAGAGCAAACTTGAGTCAGCAGACACACTACAGTGGGAGCAGCTGGTACTATACATTCTCCTCATGGTTAAGAGTTTATGCAATTGCAGTTTAAATTGAAGTTGTAATTCACGTGTTGGAAACACAGGAGATGATTTCACATCTTAACATGGGGGAAACTTTAGCCCCACAGCATCTCCCTGTGATTCAGCACCACAACGTGCAAGAGTCCAAACCCAGAAATAATTTTTACCCTGGAGAAACAGAATCTTGAAACAGAATTGTTTTGATTCCTTGACATTGATGTTCAAAGCTTTAAATGAAATCTTGTGTCTGATCATTTTATTTCTGAGCTGAACAACAGTTCCTTTGGGAGTGGGAAGCAGAAGGTTCACAGATCTCTCAGGTGAGCACCAGGCTGAGCTCCTCCAGAGCAGAGCAGCTGCAGGAACCTGTCCCTGTTCTCTGGCAGGAAAACACCCACAGGGCTTCATCTGGAGGAGCTCATCACCAGTGGAACTCGCTGGGGAACAAGGAGATGTCGTCTCAGACTCTCAAATTAGTGGGAAATGCAGTAACTTTTTGCTTCCTAGCAGCAGGGTGCAAACAAGGCTGTGCACATGTACAACACCTGGGTTTCTGTAACTACAGAGCTCCCTGCTTAACCCATCACAGCTCCAGGGAGAGCTCTTCCCCTGATCGCCAGTCTTGGAGGCAGCAATGAGTTGGTTCTATGTTTAACTCTAACTGAGTCTTTCCCACTGCTTTCAGGACCAGGTTGCTCCAAGCCTGATCCTACCTGGCTTTGGAAAGAGTTGGAAATAAGGCAGCATAGCCAACACTTCACAGGAGAGCTGATCAATGAGACTTTGATGAAATTCCTGTGAATTCAGTGCAAGGTCTCCCTGCCCATGGAAGGGGGGATTGAAACAAGATGATCTTTAAGGTCCCTTTCAACCAAAACCATTCTGTGATTCCATGAATTCTCTGCTACAGCACATACCCATTTATTCACAAACTGTTAACACAGGAAAAAATAAATATTTAAGCCATATTTCATCACTAGGATCTAAAATGGCAACACAGGAAACACTGTACTGGATCAAACCAAAGGGTTTTTTCCTAGTTTTTCCTATTTCCAGCCACAACTGGCTGCAGATGCTGAAGGAAGTCTAGAGCAGGGCAAATACAGAGCCAGCCTTCCCACAGTATTTTTTTTTCCCCAAGTCATAGTTATTAAAGTCTCAGGGACATCCTATGCCAGAATTTGCATTGGAGCTATTTAATAGCTGCTGATGGAGCCACCCACCAGGGAGAGATAATATCTGGAACAATGGCATGCTTTGAATTTCTCACAGTTCCTTTTCCAAGGCTGAGAATTGAAACACAGTATTTATGCACTTTTATCTAATTTACACCAACTCTGCTCAGCCCTGTAGAAAAATTCCCTCCTGGTGTAGTCACCCTGCATCCAGGCATTAAAAACTAACAAACCACCCTTTGTTAACCAAATCCTTTATTTGTTGTATTTGTTACCCAAATATTTCTGCTGTAGTTGTACCTCCTATAGGTTGGTGGCAATCCAGCCTGGATTAAACGGCTTCCAAAATTTGGGATATCACATGAGATGGGAATATGAGAAATCAGTGCCTGTTACAAACCCACTGATCCACTGTGCTGTGCCATGGCATCTCCCTGCCCTGGAATTCAAGAATTTGCTCCCAACCACTGCATGTTTTCCTCAGCTCACCAGACAAGACAATCCCAGTGCTGCCTTTCAGTCCTGCTCCTGCATTCCATACAAATGAGCTGCTGCTGGGATTTAGCTGCATCACCCTGCTAGAGCCTGACTTTTGGTGCCTGGAAAGATCATTCCTACCACACAGAGTATCTAATGGAGCTCCCAGGGATGCAGCTAACCCCTTAAATCCCCACTGCATTTTAGAGGCAGTTTCTGTATTATAATGTGCCCAGCATTCAGAATCAAATCAGAATTTTCTCTGTCAAAATGCATCTTTTCATACAAAACACACAGCTGTGAAGCTGAGAGTGGCACCTGGAGAGTGCTCACTGCAAAGACAAGTGAATGTAGGTCTTTTCCCTCTGCTGAGAGCACCACAGCTATCAACAATCCCAAAACTCACCAGCAGAGACTCTGAACAGCCAGAAAACCAGAGAAAAGGAACATGAACAGAGCTTTGCCCTAGACTGGGTGGGAAAAGCAGCCAAGAGAGAACAGGCATTGGATTTTCATCTCTGAAAAACTGCTCTGGGACAAGGGTTTGAGAAGCTTCTTGTGATTTTTAGCAATCCAAGTGACACACACCTGCCAGGATGGAGTGCTGAAGCCACAGATAGCCATCTCCCTGTCTCCAAAGGCTGTTGGCAGCCAAGCTGAACACCCAAATTGAAAGTTCTGAGACCACTTATCACATCTGATGATCACCAAGCTTCATCAGTCAGCAGGCAGGCACAGCAGAGAGCTGTGAATAATGAGATCCTTGCAGCACAGCCCCTGCAAAGGGGGAAGGAAAAGGCTCTGAGCTTGCTCCCTTCTCCTCTCTGCCTCATTCCTGCATCTGAAATCAGCTTTTTAAGCCCCATCCTGAAATGCCAACAGCTTGCCTTGCTGCAAGGTGCAGTGCAGAGCACCACTTGGTGGTCACAAGGAGGAAGCTGCACTTCCAAAAAAAAAAAAAAAAAAAAAAAACCACAACTTCCCAAAATTGGGATTTCAGCAGAGGAGGCACAACTGTGCAGAAGGCTGGGCACTCCCATAAGGTGGGAAATGGAGATGAGCAGCACACAGCCAAAGCTCAGGCTGGAGGTTTGTGCCTCACACTTCTACAAAAGTCACATTTTCCCTCCCAAACTGGCACCTTTTGGCCTTCAAAGGGCCTCAGCAGCAGATTGAAAGAAAACTGTTGGGAAAGACTGAATGCAGGAAGGAGGGAAAGTGCAAAGCCCAGCAGATGCAGAAGGAATCCAGAGTTTCATGTGCATTTGCAGCTCCATGTGAACTATTTTTGTGTGACATGGAATGGTTTAGGTTTGAAAAGCCCTCTGAGATTAGAGTCCAACTGTTAATCCTGTACTAAGCCCCAAGTGCCACATCCACACATCTTTTAAACCTCTCCAGGGATGGGGACTGGGCAGCCTGGCACAATGCCTGACCATCCTTTTATTAAGGACATTTTCCCTAACATCCAACCTAAACCTCCCCTGGTGCAGCTTGAGGCTCTTTCTCCTTGTCCTGTCATGTGTGGCCTGGGGAAGCTGTAGGGGAGCCCCAAGGAAAGAAGTCTGAGATAAAATAACACATTTTAAGCAGAGTTTTTTGGAGGATTTCCAGCTTTATTTATAGAAACAGCCACCACTAGGCTTTATCAAGGGACTCTGACTAGATCCAGTAGTGACACAGGTGAGATCCAGAGGATGGGATTTGCTTTTTCACCACAATGATTTCTGTGGCTTAGGCAGAGCTGAGACCCCCTCACACCTCCCTTGTGAGCCATTTCCCTGACCCAGCAGGAACCCACAATTTGTGGAATCTGAAGCAAAGCAGCAGCATCCAGCCGGTAAAAGCCTCAAAAATCAATTTTTGGGGTTGCGATGGCTTGGAAGAAGCTGGAGCTGAAGCCACTTGTGCTCATAACCTTGCTGAAGGCAATGGAGCTACAGCAAGTTTTCAGCTGAGGAAACCTTCACTGAAGAATGATGTTTCTATATTTAGGTATTTTCCATTAATGTTTGCAAACACTTGGATTGCTCAGGAGAGCCAGGAAAGCATCATTCTGTCAGGCTGAACACACAGCAGCAGAAAGATCTGGCTGTGCCCTGAGCAGCCAGAGGCTCCCAGTGGAAGGTGACAGATTCACTCAGAGGGACAAAGTGAATTCCAAGTGCAATAAAAAACCCAAGAAACAAAAAAAAAAAGAAACCAAAACCCCAAACAAACAAAAAAACAACAAAAACAACAAAAAAAAAACCACACAAAAAAACCAAAAAAAACCCAAACAAACCCCACCAAAAACCCAAAGAAATTTACAAAAAAAACACAAATAAATTTTAAAAAATAAAAATGTTTTTTATTTATTTAATTAAAATTATTTAATTTATTTAATTAAATTTGATACTATATTATATATAACATTAAATTATAAAATATAACTATATAATTTATATAATATCTAATTATATTATTGAATTATGTAACATTATCTATTATAAATTTAATAAATTAATTATAATTTTAAATTATTTTATTTGTTTATTAAAAATATTTTATTTTATGGGGTTTTTTGGCTTTTTAAAAAGAAAAACCCAAACAAACAAAAAAAAAACAAACAAAAACCAATCAACCAACCAAAAAACCCACCAAAACCCAAAACTAAAAAGGAAAGAAGCTGCAGGACAAAACCTGGAGCTGTCATTTGCCCTGTCCTTTCCCTGCCCAGCCTCCTCCACACCAAACTCAGGGGATGAAGATGTCTAAATGGTACCACAGAGGACTGCAGTGATCCTTGCCAGTTTAAGCTGTGTTTTTATGTGGTGTTCAGTGCTGCAGGGTGACCCCTGTGTGATAATACCACCATGTAAATATGTAAATAATGCTGTGTAAATAACAACAGGATCAGGGACGGGGAGGTCTGTGGCTCCCATCTCTTGCCAGAGCAGAAGGGAGAGGCACTAAGGAGCCTCTGCCAAGTGTTTTCTCCCACTGAGCTTCACTTTCTGCACTGGTTTTGTGATCCCAGCTGATTGTCAAGGCAGGGAGGCCTTTCTAGGACAAATCTTTTATTATTAATGTGTTTCCTGCATGTGATCAGTCAATGTCACCATCCAACAGCCCCAAAATGCTGCCAGGAGCCTTTGCCAGCCTGGAAGGACAGAGCTGCTGGGAAGGTGGAGAGGATCTCACCAAGCAGTGCTCCTGTGCTGGGCCATGGTGTGTGACAGTGCTCACAGGGGTTTTCAGGTGAGGGAGGAGAGGAGAATGTCGACTCCATGTTTCAGAAGGCTTGATCTATTATTTTATGATATACATTACACTAAAACTATACTAAAAAGAACAGAAGGAAAAGTTTCATCTCAGAAGGCTGGCTAAGCTAAGAATAGAAAGGAATGAATGATAACAAAGGCAGCTGCCTCAGGCTCTCCATCCGAACCAGCTGGACTGTGATTGGCCATTAATTACAAACAACCACATGCGACCAACCCCAGATGCACCTGTTGCATTCCACAGCAGCAGATAACCATTGGTTACATTTTGTTCCTGAAGCCTCTCAGCTTCTCAGGAAGAAAAAATCCCTAGAAAAGGATTTTCACAAAAAGATGTCCGTGACAATGGTGGGGCAACAACCCAGGCACAGAAACTCTGCCAAAAATAAGAGTAAAACCCCCCTGGGATGGGTTCTGCAAGCCCAGTCACCTGCACTGCAAAGCCATCCAAGGGATTTGCAGGATGTGGTGCTGTCTGTGCTCTGGAAAAATCAATCTTTTGGGAAGTTTCATCTGGGCAATTGAACAGAGACAGGGAAAGGATGTTGGGAGGAAACCTGGTTGGGTCAGACCCTACACACAAAGCAGGAGGGCATAACCCTTCCCACAGAAGAGATTTACACATCACAGAATCATTGAGGGTGGAAAAGCTCTCAAATCATTGAGCCCAACACTCTCCCAGCACTGCCAAGGCCACCCTAACCCATGTCCCCAAGTGCCACATCCACACATCTCTTAGATCCCTCCAGGGCTGGTGACTCCACCACCACCCATTCTCTGATTAGATTTTGCCCTAATACCCAACCTAAATCTTCCTTGGTGGAACTTAAGGTTGTTTTCTCTTATCCAAATTCAAGGATTTCCTCCTAAAACAAAAACAAACTGTATCTCCAGCAGCATTCACCCCAAAATTGCTCTCACACTGAGCCAGGCTAGAGACTCAGTTTAGCAACACAAAACTATTTTAAAGGGGAAAAAACCACACCCAAAGTGCTGCAGAACACACTGCATGGGCTAGAACCATTTCACTCCCTGGCTTGCTGCAGAACAGCTCCTCTGCCCCTGGCTGTACAGGTGTTGGACCAATCAGTACAAAAATAAAGACAAGAAAGTGGTGATTTATCAAGTGAGGGGCAGTCAAATCAGTGCAGATTTAATGACCACGACCTGTGAGTGGACAGGACAGAACAAGACAGATGAAGGCAGATAAAGAGTTTACAACATCTCTTAACAAAAGTCTTCCCCAGGAAAAGGGCTGTGGGCATAGGACTTTTTTTCTAAACCACAAAAAAGGCCCCAAACAACCAAAAAAAAACCCCAACCACAAAAAACACCAGCAGAGACAGAAATTCCATTTTCATTGGAAAAAGCTGTTGGTGTTTTCTTCCAGAAGCATTCAATTCAACCCCACTGCCTGGGAACAGAACAACCAACAGGCCAAGAGTTAAGAAAACATATAATTTCAGGTTTATTTTCTAGACAAACCCAGCCTGGACCATCACAGATGATGCATACTGGGGAGCAGGTCTGTTATTATGGGCTACAGACCCCAGGTGTTAACTCAGATCCTGTGAGGAATAAGAGGAGCCAAAGGGAACAAAGGGAACAGGACTGAGTCCACTCAGCTCATTTGCAGTCTAATCTCCTGCTCCTTCCCCATCCTGGTCCCCTTCCTGCAGCATCCCAAAAGCTCCCCAAAAGCCCCATGAGCAACATTGTCCCAGCTGCTGAGGAACCCCAGGCATGAGCAGCTCCAGCAGAAAATGTTCCTGCTTATCTACACCCACCTCCCTTGGGCCAGGAGGGCAAACTGCTTAATCCTCAGATTAAAACAAACAGAAACTCATTAAAAACTCTCACTCACACAGCCCAATTACAATGCAATAATAGCAGCTGAGGGGGTTTATCTGTTATTTTTGTCCAAGCTTGGAGATAAGCATGGGAAAGCTACAACATTGAAGTGATATTTAAGTGAACTCTCATTTTTTTGGGGACAAATCTAAACATCTAAAACTGTATTAGAAACATCTAATACAGTTCAAAATTCAAATAAAGCTTGGTCAGAACAGGATCAAGGTGGGTCAGACTAAAAAATACCTGCTGGAGGCAGAAGAGTAGCAGAACATCACAAGGAACAGAGAGCATGGAGAAGAGAAGGCTCCAGGAAGACCTCAGGGACACTTCCAGTGCCTAAAAGGGGTCCCAGAGAGCTGGAGAGGAATTTGGACCAATGCATGACAGGACAAGAGGGATGGCTCCAAGCTGACAGAGGGCAGGGTTAGATTGGAGATTAGGAAGGAATGCCCATGAGCAGAGTGAGGCTGAGGCTGTACTGTAAAACTGTGCATGTCTGTATCAAACACTTCCAGAAGAGAGAGGAGGAAAGAAAAAAGTTGAGTTTGATACAAAAAATAGTCACTTTTTTCACCATTTTTTGCTACAGAGGAAAAGGAGGGATGAGCCAGCACCTGCTGTGAAGAAGATAGAGGTCAACAGAGAGCAGTTCCCATTTCAGTGGGAGCAATAAACAAGATGCAAGAGGGAAGTGTGTACCAAAACCATTTAATAATTCATTCTGCACGTGCTTTTAGCCTTCTGCTCCTTGCCAATTTAATTGATAGCCAAAGAGCTGGTGAGGAACTATAATATCAGGCTAGTTAACCATGCTGGGTTAAGTGCCTGTTTTATTTACACCTCTGCATCCTAATTTAAATTTTTAACAGGGTTGTAGAGATTTAATGAGGCAGATCTTAATCCATCCAGTCAAGGTTCAAATAACAATCCCCTTCAGAGCCCTAATTTCTGGGAAGAATACCCTTCACATCCAAAAAAGAAAAAAAAAAAAAAAAAGAGAAGGTTCCTTGTACTGTGCCACAGATCAAAAGAAAAATGGGGAGTTGAAGCATCCTTTATAAATTGATGTAAATGGCAACAAGTTCTGAAGTATTCAGGAGGAATTTCTTCACAGAAAAGGTGATTAAACATTGGAAGGGGCTGCCCAGGGCAAGTGGTGGAGTCACCATGGCTGGAGGTGTTTAAGAAAAGACTGGATGTGGTCTGGTTGACACAGAGGTGTTTGGTCAAAAGTTGGACTCAGTCCTGAAGATTTTGCCCAACCTAAGCTGTTCTGTGGTACACAAAATAGCTCACAGCAGGCTGCAAATGCACATGAAACTCCAAATTCTGCCAGCTGAGAGCCATCCTAATTAATTGGGAACACTCCACACTCAAGAGCTACTTGGTTAAAGCCTCCTCCTCTGGAGCAACTGATTTTAAGTTGCCATTTTCAGAGCTGTTGGCTCTCCTGCCACTACACAACAGGCACAGCAGCTCCTGCTTCAATCAGAGCTCTGAGCACCCTCCACAGCCTTCTGCAGCTCTCCTGACCCCTGAGCTGTGTGAGCAGCTCACTCCCAGCAAGGGATCAGAGGGAATTGTTCCCTGGGAGAGTGTGAGATCCTGGCACAGGTGCCCAGAGGAGCCGTGGCTGCCCCTGGCAGTGTCCAAGGCCGGGTTGGACAGGGCTTGGAGCAGCCTGGGGTAGTGGAAGGTGTCCCTGCCATGGCAGGGGGTTGGAATGAGAAGGTCTTTGAGGTCACTTCCATCCCAACCCACTCTGTGGTGCCACAATTCTCTGCTATCCAGGCAGGGGGGTGACACTCAAGAGAACCAAATCTTGAGTCTGCAGGGCCAGATACAGACTCAGCCTCACCCACAGTGACAGCACCAGAGCCTGGTGAGCTCTATCAGGAGGTTGCAGCTGGAAACTGCACAGATTCTGCAGAAGATGGAGCATGGCACGTGTCCTGCCACCTCAGAAAGTCCCACCTGCCAAAGGCTGCCACGCTGGGGATGTGCAGCCACCTCTGCCAACACCATGGCAGATGTTACAGCACAGGACCCAAGCTGAACAGCAAGCTGGTTTCTTTCCAAAAAGTCACTTTTTGAAGTGTGTTGGGAGGCTCCCATCGTGGTCCTAAGGCAGCTGAGCCAGTAGTGTCACTGTCATATTTTCTGAAAAATCCCTCTGCCAGGATTTCTTCTCCTGGGAAGCCTCAGAAAAGAATGAAAACAATAATTATCTGATTGCTTCTCCTGTGTTTGCTGCTTTGGACTGTGGTCTGGAGATTGTTTACCCACTGGTCATTGTTTGATTGGTTCCATGTGAATTGTTTTTACTTAATGACCAATCACCAGCAGCTGTGTCAGACTGAGGAGTCAGTCACAAGTTTTCATTCTCATTCTTGTTAAGCCTTCTGTCTATCTTTTTCTTTAGCATAGTTTTAGGATAGCATTCTTTAATATAATACAATATCATAAAATAATAAATCAGCCTTCTGAGAACATGGAGTCAGATTCTCATCTCTTCACCTTGTCCTGCAGACCTCACAAACTCAACACCAGTAGCTCTTTGCACCCAGAAGTCCTACAGAGAAAGCTGCAGTGCTCAGCTTGCTAGAGAGACATACAAACCCTAGGCACAGAGACAAAACACAATCAATTCCCCCAGACAAGCTTATCCTCTGCTGTGTCCTGTCCCCATATCCTATAATCCCTTTACAGGATTTCTCTGACTAGGAAGGGCAAAGTAGAACCAAGCTCACCAAGGAGCCAAGGCAGGAGGAAATTTGTTACCCAGCTCATCCCTCCAGAGTCCACCAGAGAGGAGGATAAGCTCCTCTAGACATATTTTCATTTTGCCTGTGCAATTTGATTTTTAAAACACTTTTGCATCCAAGCCAGGCAGGTGAATACACAGATGCAATTAACCACAGGCAGTTTGGCACAGATGGTCCCCAAGAAACAGAGGGAGCTGAGCAGCAGGGGTTTGTATTTAATGATGAGCCAGGCCTTCAGTGAGACAAGTCAGCAGGACCCCACTGAAGGCAGCAGAGCTCACTCAGCTCCTTGCACTTTCTTCCAACAGTGAGCCTCTCCCCAAAGGGCCAAGAGCCCTCATTAGGCACCCAATCATGTGCCTGCAACAGCATCCCCCAGAAACCTGAGTGTCCTGGGCTGGAGCTCCATGTAGCTTTAAAGGAAAGCACCCCCAAACATCTTGGATCTGGCAGCATCAAGATATTCTGAGAGTAAACAGCAGGAACTGTAATTTTAGGAGCTAAGCTTCCAAATGCCACTCCATCATGAGGATGTGATGCCCCCCAACTGCCTTTAAGCAAAAAAAATTGTTGAGAGAGCAGAGTTGTAGCTCAAAAATGTTCCTTTGTGCTTAAACTGGGCCAGCACCATCCCCAGGCAGAAAGCCTTGCCCCAAATGATAATTGTAATTGTCCCATTTTACAAGATGTGGATTCATCTTCCCCAGCACCAGGGAACCTTCTGACTCCCTGCACAGAGGTCTGAGCTGAGCAGAAGAGATTTAGACCACAAGAGCTGTGCCAGTTGTCAAATGCACACAGCACAAAGAACCCTATGGCCCTTGGAGAACAGAGCCAAGAAACCCAGAATTCCACTTAAGTCTTCAGCTACAGCCCATATCTGCCTTTAGAGGAGCCTGGAGCAGAGAAAGCAGAGTGCAGAGGGAATCCAAGAAAGTTGCATCAGTCCTGTACTGGAGCAGAAAGATTTTTTTTTAAATGCCTGTGCAGAAGGTCTCATTAAATTGAGAGAGACCAATGCTCAGCTGAAACTGAAATCCCTCTTATCTTTCCATGCAGAAACCCAGGCTTCTAAAGGAGATCCCAGAGGGCTATAAAACACTTTAGCCTCCTGAATCACACTGCTCTTGCTAAGCAGAGACCTCATTTCCCAGCCTGAAGGATCAGGTTTTCCCTACACACACAACCTTTCCCTCCCCTGCTGCCACTCTCCCACCAGCAACACATCCCTGCCTTGCCAGAGACATCCAAAATTCATCCTGGCAAGGGCAAAATGCTGCAGTTGGAGCCCCAGAGAGCTCAGGGAAGGCTTCAAAGCCAGCAGCAAGCCAGGAACATGCAGTGGGGAAGACTCCCAGCTTCTGCTGCCCTCTAAACTCCACAGGAGAGAGAGAGTTATTGCTTCCTGCAGAGAAAAGATGCTGATGAGCTGTTGTCTGGAGCACCCCACCTCTACTCAGAGGAGAAATACCATCTGGCAGTGCCACCCCTGGAGAGCTGCCAACCTTTGCAGTAAAACACTAAGGCAAGAGAAGGTCAAGATAAAGGAAGGGGAGCAAAAACAGGCAGAAAGATTAATTCCTGCCAGGTGGTATCAGCCCAGAGACTGGAGCACAGAACTGGATGGATGAGCAAGCAGAGAGGAGTTCAAGTAGGAAAAGGAGCAAGGAACAGTTCTCTGCAGGAAAATTGTGGGTGAGGTGAACAGAGGGCAGATCAGAGCTGCAGCCCAGCTCCAGGGCAGGATGTGCTTTGCCTCAGCACCCCTTTGGTGGGTGCATTACAGGTGTGCAGAGCCAGACCCTGCTGCAGCAGCAACACCACTGCTGCTCCCCAGCCAGGAGAAAACCCACCCCCATCCACCAGAGCCACTGGAATTCCAGGCATCCTCCAGGACACTGCTCACTGCTTGCTTCCTGCGCCTCCTGAGAGAGCACAGGCTGTCCAACACCTTTATTGGGAACAGTGAGATGTGCACACAGGCAGACAGACAGACAGACTGGGGGCTGTCAGGGCAGGGCTGGCACCCCACAGGAGGCCCCCTGCCCCCGGGTACCTTCAGACTCCAGGCGGTCCAGCCCATAGGTGCCAGCTGTGCTGGTCCTCCTGGCAGAGGAGGCCACTGATGCTGGAGTCACCAGGACCACAGTTCTGCTGGCTGGCTCCTCTGTCTGTCCAGCTGGGGTAGAAGACATCCCACCAGGGGCTGGGACAGCTTTCTCACTGGTGACCAGGACCCCATCTGTGAGATCTACAGGAGACAGGAAAGAGCAATTGTCACTGTCACATTTTCTGAAAAATCCCTTCTCCTGGGAAGCTGAGAAGCCTCAGAGAAAAAGGAAAACAATATTATCTCATCTGCTTCTCCTGTGTTTTGCTGCTTTGGAATGTGGCTGGAGATTGGCCATTAAATCAAAATAATTCACATTTCGTATAAACAATCACAATCCAGCTGTGTCAGGACTCTGGAGAGATTCACAGGTTTTTCATTAGTATCTTGTTAAATCTTCTGTCTGTATCCTTTCTCTATTCCTTAGTATATTTTAGTATAGCATTCTCTAATAGAATATAATACCATAAAATAAGAAATCAGCCTTCTAAGAACATGGAATCAGATTCATCATTTCCTTTCTGCCACCCTGAAAATACCACAGCAACCATTCAGTATAACAAGATTTTATAAAAACCCAAGAAACCCCTTAATGAAAATTTAGCTCAAAAGAAGTTACCAAACTTTTGTTTCCTTTGAGAAGTGACTCTGCTGTAGTGAAACTTTCTCCTCAAGGGCAGCCAGCAAAGGAGGTTCCCCTTAATGAGGGGGAAACCCCTAAATGTTTTAATTCCATTGCTTTAAGGACTACTCATCACCACAGCTTGCAAGATCAGAGCACCAAGCCACCAGCTGAGAACTGAGCCAAGTGACAGATCTAACAGCTCATTACAAAGATAAAAGTTGGTTGAATTTATAATTAAATCCCAGAAACAAATTCAATTGGTGGAATCTGCCAGAAGAACCTTCTCCCCCTTACAAACAGACCCTAAATTCAGAGATACAATGCAAACAGCTTCTCTTCTTTTGATGCCCTGCAACATAAGAATTGCCAGAAAATCTGCCCAGCAGCATTTTCATTACAATGGTCCCCTCTACTACAGAAACACACTCCAGCTCAAAGCCAGCCTCGTGCTGAGGGAGCCCTTGCTACACTCCTGTCACCTGCCAAGGTGACACCAAACCAGCAGGCAGCAGCTCCAGGAACATGACTGCTTACAGCATTTCTGTATGAGCCACAGCAGCCTGAGAACAATCTCCCATTTCTCAGTGAATATCACTGCAGGCTTCCACACCCAAGGGCTTGCCAGGCTCCTGAAGGAGGGGGTCTTTCCCCCACCACTGGCTCCCATGGAACCCTGATGAAACATTTTCATCCTCTGGACTGAGCATCAGCAATCTGTGACTGCCTCGGGTTCCAGAATTAAGAACTCTCCCTACATAAATAAAAAAATTGCTCAAGTGTCTAAAGCTAAAGGCAGCTTGCTAGCAAGGACAGACAGGGGGCTTGTTTGGTTTGGGGAATTTTTTTTAAACTCTACTCCACTTATTTGGGGCAAAAAAAAAAAATCCATATGCTAGCAAATCCCAGTGTGGTGGATCTCATGGCATGGGCAGAAAGCAGTGGCAGCCCAGGTTTAGAGGCAGAGGGCAGAAGTTTAGCAAAAAAAAAGTCACTTAAATAAGGATATTGCATTGAGATTGGAGGGTGACACTGGTTCCAGAGGCACCATCCCATCTTGTGTCCTTGAAGGAGAATCCTACCTTCTGCATCCACAGGGCTCCCTGTGGAGGAAGCACCTGTTGCCAGCAGCACCTGGGTGGCACTGGGAGCTGTCAGCATCTGGGTGTCCTCCCCACTGTTCTCCTGAGGGAAGCTGGCAGCCCCTGCTCCCTGGGTGGCACCAGGCACCTCTGGCACAGCAGCAGCAGCCTCCTGGGCAGCTGTTGTCACCTCCTCAGCAGCACCTACAGCAAGAACACGTGTCAGGGCAGGCTCACAGGACAGCTGACAGCAGCAGAGCACACATCTGAAGCAATAGGAAAGGAATAGAACTCCAGGAATTAACAATTCCAGAGCACAGGGCCAGCAGCAGGGCCAGCCTTCAGTGTCCAGCTCCCACTGAAGCCTCAGCTATTAAAATTTGTGTCACAAAAATCAGCCTCAGGTTGATTTTTGTGGCAGAAATCTTAATAGACAGTGTTGTTTCCCCAACATCTGGGAAACAGCAGAGAGGCAGCCTGCTGACAAGTCAAGTGCTTAAAAATTAATCTAGAAATTAATCAGTCAGGTTGCAGCACCAGCCTGCAATTAGCTTCCTTTCTTTTACAGCAAAAATTAGGTCTTTTGGATGAAGGGAAATCATCCTTTTACATCTGCAGCCAAAGAGGGAAGAATAAAGATGCCCAGCAATTAGAAAGTCCTCATCAACCTAGAAACATGCCCAACACCTGACCTGCCTTTTTTTAAGCATTTCCTTTATATTTTAAACCCCAAGTAGGAATACTGTCATGAGACTGAAGGTGCCATCTCTGGAGGCATGTGCAGGGCAAGGTGACACCCTCAGGCTGTCCAGGAGGAGTTCTGCCTGCAGGAAAGAGTGGGGACAAGCACTGGGCAGCCACAGCTTCACCATGGGGCAAGGAGACAGCCCAGGGGTTTCTGTCACAAGGGCCAGCAGCTCTCTGAGCACCCTTGTAAAGGCATTTAAGACACCAGTGGCTCAGGCTGCTGGCACAGCTCACTTTAAATCCCAGAAATGAGAGGCAAGTGTCTGTAACAAGCAAGTTTTACCTTTCCATGAACTCTCCAGAGTAGGAGAGAGCTCAGGCTGGGTATCTGTCACCACAGCAGCCTCTGGCTGTGACCGAAGGACGCTCTTCTCCTCCTCTGCTGTGACTGCACTTCTGTTTCCCAGGGAGCCAAGATCAGCTGTGCCTGCCTCTGACAGGTTCCCAGGGTGGGAAGCAGAGCTGCTGCCTGGGGAAGTTGCTGGCAGCTCCTCCCCTTGCAATGGCACTGTGCAGTTGCTCTCCTTGGCAAGCTCAGGCGCTGCTGGAGGGGACACTGGGGAGGGCACTGCTCTTGTGGCATCCTCTTCCTCCCCCACACCTTCCTGGCTGGTCTGGGATGGCTCTGTTGTCCCCAGCTCCTCATGAGACATGCTTCCCCCTTGACTGACGTCCCCCAGCTTGGTGTCATCCCAGTCAGGTGGCACAGTGTCCATAGGGGGGATGGTGACAGTGCCAGCCGTAGTGGGCAGCTCCTGTTGTGTGACACCTGTCCCAGCTTCTGGCTCCAGGAAGGCCTCAGTTGCCACAAGGGGAGGTTTGGCAGCCACAGATGTTGGTGGAGCCAGGGATTTCAGGGGGCTCCCTGTGCGGGCTCTCAGCACTCCCAGCCCAGAGGTCACACCTGCGGCCTGGGGACTCGGGATGACAGGGAGGTCACTTGCTGCTCCCCAGCTGGGAGAGCTGGGGCTCAGTGTGGGCTGGGGCACAGCTGAGAGGCGTGAGCTGCTCTCTGCTTCCTCCTCCTCCTCCTCCTCAGTGGTCCCAGAAAGGGGGTTTGCTGAGGGGCCAGCAGAGCTGGGCTCCGCTGCCACACCACCCTCGGTTGTGGCCTCACCAACGGGGCCACCAGACTCCTCCTGGACTGGAGGGCTCAGCGTGGTCACAGCTGTGGTCAGCATGGCCCTGAGTGCTTCATCCTCATGCAGCTGAGGCTCAGTGGGAGCCAGCTCCTCCTCATGGCCAGCAGGCAGTGCCCCAGCAGAGGGGTGACCCCCCAGGCTGGGCACAACATGGCTCGGGCTGGCAGGGAGGGCTTCTCCTTCTGCAGTGAAAGCTTCACCCAAGGGTGTCCCAGAAGGCTGTGCTGACACTGCACAGGGCTCTTCAGAGACTGTCTGCTCAGAAGGGCCCAGATTGTTTTTCAAGTCCACCATGGCTGTCCTTTCATCTTCCAGCCCATTCCCTGCCCAGGGGCCATGCTGGACCTTGGTGACATCCTCCTCCTCCTCCAGAGGCTGAGCCAGGCACGGCAGGCTGGAGGACAAGAGCAGGATGCTGCAGGTGAGCACACAGATATTAAATCCTTTTGATCTCCTCATGGCTGAGAGGAGATGTGTCCAGAAGCCTGCGAGGCTGACAAATCCAGAGACCTAGAAGGGGGAAAAGGAACCAAGATTACACAACCCAGAACCAACCACAGACCCAGGGCCTTAAATAATGGGAGACCAAGACTATGACCAGTTGTGAGCAGACCCCCACTACACATTCCAAGCAATGAATTCCCCCATCTGTTTTACTCTTCTCAGCCTACCCTACCTGAAGAGGCCAGACAAAAACCAAGTTGATCTGAAGGTCAGGACCTGGGAGCTCCAAGGATCTGAAGCCCCAAGACCCTGCCCAGCCCCTCCCTAGTAACAGAGTGCAATGATCCACCCAGCAGGCATCAGACCTGCAAGCAATGGTGTGGATCAACCTGCTGGTCCTGAACCAAGTCCAAAAATGATACTTGTCAGGACCATGAGGTCTCAGGTTTGTCCTGGCCAGCCCTGTTCTGTGCATTGGCACAGGAGGAGACCAAGGAACCCACACAGAGAACAAGATGGGTCTGTGGGGGACAACACAGCCCCAGAGCCACACCAGGAGGCTTTAGGGCTGCACCATGTCCTGGCTGAGCTCCTTGGCCCCACCAAGGAAGCTCCAGGCCAGAGAGCAGCACTGCAGCATCAGCACAGTGCCCGTGCTGCACTGCACCACGGAGGCACTTCCAGAACGTCTCATGTCCAGAACCACCGAGGCTTTCCAAGAGAGCACTGAACCTGGAGGCCAGCAGGGATGCAGCCAGCTGACAGCCTGCCCTTGGCAAGCTCTGCTGCCTCCAGGCACACAGCTCCAGCTCCCAGCCACCTCCCCTGGGCACGTGCCTCAGCCCTGGCCACTCCAGAGCGAGGACCATCCCACCCAAGGCCTCAGTCAGAGCTCACACCAGTGCCATGACACCACAAACATCCCTCTGTCACAGCAGACCTGGCAGCTGCTCAGGGGCACCGACAAGCCCTACTGCAAGGGTCTCCAGCCATCAGCAGCTTCAAGTTCTTTCTCTCACCTGTTCCTCCAGTTCTGGGGCCCCCAACATGAGAAAGAGTTCGGATAAATCCAAAGAAGAGCCACCAAGTAGATCACAGGGCTGGAGCACCTCTGTTACAGGCTGAAAGAGTTGGAAGGTGGAGAAGAGAAGGCTCCAGGGACACACTGGAGCATCCTCCAGTGCCTAAAGTAGTTCCAAGAGAGCTGGAGAGAGACTTTGGGCAAGGGCATAGACAGACTGAGCAAGGAGGAATAGCTTTTCACCTAGGTTTAGATTAGATATTAGGAATAAATTATTGACTGAGGGTGATGAGGCCCTGGCACAGGGTGCCCACAGAAGCTGTGGCTGCCCCTGGATCCCTGGAAGTGTCCAAGGCCAGGTGGGATGGGGCTTGGAGCAGCCTGGGATAGTGGAAGGTGTCCCTGCCATGGCAGGGGGTGGGATGAGGTGAGATTTTACCATTCCCAAGTGAACTGTTCTTCCCTTTGGGCTGCAGGAATAACAAATATCAATAAGGAAAGAGGTTGGGGCTGTCAGAACCATCCCTCAGTCTTCCAAAGAGCAGCAATGGTCACCCTGTGCAGTGCCACTGCTCATGGGCACCAGGATAAATCCCTAAATTTATCCACACTCCTCATTTCCCCACCCAGACTGCACATCCAGAAGTATCACTTGCATTTGTACCCACAGAGTGCAGCAACACAGCTCAGAATTAACCACTGCAGGCTCCAGCATCTGGCTGAGCCTTCAGGGCACACTGAGTCACTTTTTCCATGCTCCCTGAAGCCTCATCCCAGCAGTTTGAGCTGCTGGAATAATTCCCCATCACAGGCCACACACATACACCAGGTGCTCAGGGACAAGCAGAAGCCACCAAAAAGCTCACCAACCTAGACGCCTTCCACTTTATTTTTAGCATCTTCTATCTCTGAAGGATGGGTGGCTACCCATCTATTTTCTATATCCCCTCCCTAAAAAAATAGCTGAAAACCGACAATATTTAGCTCTTTTCCCAGGCCAATTCTTGATGCACTTTTGTAATTAAAAAGCACTAAGAATGTATTATGCAAGTTAAATTGTTAGTGCCTAACCACATGCATCTGCCTCACCATGCAGATGAATATAAATCACGTTCACCTCAACACCCCTTCAGCAAGTGCCTGTTAAGAGCAGGCATATTGAAACATCAAGAAGTTGGGTTTTCACTACTTAAAAGATAGTTTAGCTTTAAGTACAGCTTATGAAGAAGTCAGGAGCATTTAGGTGGCACAAATGCTTTCAGCAGTGCTTAAACACAAACAGAACTCCAGCTGCACTTGAAAAGCACTTCTCTTGCAGTCATATACATTATACATATGTATATACACATCTGTACAGATATTTTGTAGCTTTCTAGCTCAAGGCTCGCCAATAGCCCACAATATTCAGGCTGTGGTTAGCAGAAGAACCAAAATGCTCATCTCCCAACAAGGTTACTCCATATTTACTGGAACCTTTCCTCCTTCTGGGGGGGTAGATAACACAGGCACTCAATACCAGCCTGATGAAAGAGTTCCTTGGGTTCCTTCAGGGCAGCTTCATATTGTTTCTACCAATCTGAAAAGCCCTGCTAGTAATAACCCTACATTTCTATATGGCAAAAAAAATCATACTGGAGAGTTATTCGCTCAGGAAATCCACAACAGGCAGATGTAAGCTAACCGAGACCTTCACACTCAGTGAAAGCCGGAGATAGTGGCCCAGAGCTTGCTGCAGGATAATGGCACAGGTTCACACTTCAAAGAAGATTAGTCAGGGCTTAAGAGCTACTTAGCTTTAGGAAGAGGCTGGATTAGAGAGTGTATGAACAGCAGTGACCTGGCTATCTCCTTAAGCAGAGTTTGACACCTTGCTGAAGCACTCCCCCTGAATGCAGAAGCCGCAGGTACCTGGCTGCAGAGCAAAGCTGCACCGAGTCACATCGACCCTCCCATCTGGCTATTTTTATAGCCAGGCTGGAGCACCCTGCCCTGCCCAAGCACTCCTCTGTAGTAAGGCTGAGCTCTCCTGTGAGCAGCTCGAAGGCAGTAACTCAATATTTCATACTGCAGGAACTCCTCGTCCCCACGTTTCACCTGGCATCCTCAGAGCTGAAGCCCTGGAGGCAGCTGCCAAGCGCTGGCCAAGCTCTCAGTGGAAAAACTAATCCTTGCTTCCAATAGGAAGCAACACTGAGGGCAGGAGACAGTGCCAGCTACTTCCCCTGCACTCAATAACAACAAATCCCAGGAGATGCAGTTCCTCCAGCCGCAAAGGCAGCGCGACTGCAGGCAGCCAGGGAGCTTTATCTTCAGCATGGAAAATAATAACTTTTCTTTTAACACCTGGGAGACTGGGGAAAAAAAAAAACCACACACACAAAGAACTGCTAGGCTGAAAACAGGCCAAAACTGGACATCTCCAGGAGCTACCCACAAGAATAAGAACCATCTACCTCAGTGGGGAAGTCAGGAAGCCGAGGGACAATAAATATAAATTGGTCACCAGCTGAGGCAGCCTCAGACTCCTTTGGATCTTTCTGAGCCAGGCTGCTTGCCTGCTCCATACAATTAGCACTTGCAGTAGTTATTAAACCATTAACCCCTCTGAATTCTGGAGGCTTCTTTGAGATCAGCTCTTGGGGGGCCCAACAAAAGCCAGCTCAGAAGGAGCCCCAGCCTGTTACGGCCACTCCAGCAGGGCAGGCTTGCAGGGGAGCAGCACAGAGCAGAGCAGATGTGTCTCCTTCAATAGCTGTTCCTTGCATGGACCAGTGGTTTGTGGAGACATGCTGCAAAGGATTAAGCTCCCCCTCTGCCCCAGCTGTGTGCAGCTACTCCCTCTGAGAGCTTTTTAAGAGCTTCACCCAGCCAGCTCGCTTAGAGAAAACAACTCCCTTCCCGCCTTCCTCCCCCCCTCCTAAAAAAAAAATTAGCTGTTATTTTCTGTCTTTGACAAGTTATGGCTATGTTTATACCCAAATTGTTGAAACAGCATGGAAAAAACAAGCACCAAGTTTTAAACTCCCTTGGATTAATAACTCTGCTCTAACAATCCCTCTGACACAGGGAGGACACTCTGCATGCATCATAAAGCAGAGAGCAGCAGACGAACAGGTCAGCCCCAGCCAAATCTGCCTTGCCTTTGAAAAGAGCTCCTCACACCTTCAAGCACAAGCGTGGTGCCAGCCCGGGCTGCCTGAGCAGTCCTGGGTGTGCTCAGCTCCGAAATTCACTGAGAATTGAAATTCACTGACAATTCGTAAGGGAACCGGACAAAAAAAAGCAGCAAATCTTTTAATGTGAAGATTTAGCCAAAACATACAAGTCAAACAACTGCCAGCCGTCAAGTGCTCTGTTACAGGGTGCTAATGTATGCCATCCAAGCCTCATTACTTGCGCTGAATACAAAAGGCAGCAGATAATACACTGCAGAGCTCCAACTCCTACTTTTGTGCACGAGCCGAGGAAAATGCCATCGTCTCGTCTCGCTTTATGTCCTTGCCCAGTTCAACCGAGTGAACTGGGGGGGGGGCTGATGCCCTTCCAGCACACACTTCAGGTAAGCAGACCTCGACCAGCTCAGTGAAATCCCAGCAGTGACACAACTCTACCCCAGCCAGCAGCACAAAGTCAGGTGAGAAAAATTACGTCGAGACAAGCACACAACAGAGGGGCACATCCTCGCCTACCCTTGAGGATGCATCCTTAAAAGCAAACAAATGAGGTATTAATATTCTGTATGGCCAGCTTCCCACCAGTCCCAGTGAGGCACCTTAATACATAATACATCACCTCCACTTCCAGCCTCGGCATTCCAGCTGGAGTTCTTTGAGGAGCCAGAGACATGACATGTTTTAGGCATTATTCCCCCAGCCACCAAGCTTTGTTCGGAACGGCACACGGACCACCTATGGAAATCCCTGCTTGGATTTGCCAGCAAAAGCTGCATAGTTCTCCGTGGCTTCTGACCCGTGCCAGCTCCCCGGCACCACAAAAGTCTAAGGTCTACCGAATTCCTGAGGGATTAAGCCAGGGAGGAGGGGGTGCTGAAGAATGAGGCCAAAGGGTGCAGCAGTTTCCAAGCAGCAGAAGGACAGAAACGCCGCTCCCCAGCCTGCCTGGGAGCGCAGGGACAGCACTCGGATTCCAACCAGCAAGAAACGCTCCGCAATTTCAGCGCCTCACCTAAGGCTGACAGGAACAGCACACAGGAGATGCTGGAGGATCGCGAGTCCCTGTAGGTGAAGGTTTAAGAGCACATTAAATGCACCTTGTCCGGCCCTGCTGGCTTGGGGTCCAGAGAAGGGGATTAGGGCTGCTCAAGGCTTGATTACATCCAGCACGCCCGCTTGCCGGGCACAGCTCCATCTCCCCTTATGTCCTCCTTAGTCATATTTACAGGTGACTTTACAGCCCAGAACTGCATTCTCTCCCCACCGGGCAGGGCATCAAGTGCGAGCACCCGCCCGGGGCTCCTCCTGCCCAGGCCCGCAGCAGGACAGAGGGACAGCGGCGGTCACCCCCAAACCACCCCCGCGACAAACACACCCCGGCCCCCAAAGACTTCCCGAGGGATCCCACCGGGACCCCCATCCCGGCAGAACAGCACCGCCCGCTCTCCCCGCTGCCCCTTCCCCATCCCCCGGGGCTGCAGGGACCGGCCGGGAACAAAGAGCCGCGCCGAGGATGCGCTGCCCCGCGGGCAGCCGAGCATCGCTGGAAAAAGCCACGAATCGATTGCAAACGCGTAACCCCGGGGTGAACGCGGCTCGGGGGTGCGATGCCGGCTGCGTGCGTGTCCCGGCCTCACCTGGCTCCCGCCGCCGCCCGGTGCTCGGCGCCGCGCTCCCCCAGCCCCGCGGCCGCACGGGCGGAGCGGAGCGGGCCGCCCACCGGCGGGCGGTGTCGGGGGCCGGCCCGCTCCGCCCGACCGCCGGCCCCCGCCTGCCTCCGGTGGGCTTCGTGCTCCCCGGCACCCGCAGCCCCCGGGAGGGGCCGCCCGCAGCCGCCTCTGGCGTTTGCTGCTTCTGCAAAGGGGAGTTGGAGCATCCAAAGCGCTGGGTCCACGCAGCCAACTCTGCCTCGGCGCCTGACCCGAGGAGATGCCGCTCTTTGCTCACAAGGAGCTGTAAAAACAAGGCCTAAGGCACCCTTGAGTGCTTTCCCATCTATTACAGATTGTCCTCCAGTGTTTTCAGCTGCAGAGGTCACCTTCCCCTAATGCACCCTCTGCAACGGGGAACCACTTCTTAAATGGCAACATCTGAATTAGAAGAGCTTTAGACAACGTCCCTTTTTTGGTGCTTTGTTTTAAGCACCTATTTGGCCAGTACAGAAAAGGGCAAACAGCTTTACTTGTGTTTTTCTCCTCCCACCTATTTTTTTCCAATAAAACCCCCAGAGCTAACAAAAGAAGAAAACCTTTAGACCATCAGGTCCTGGCTCACACATCAATTCACTTTACCAAAGAGCAACTCAGAAGCCCTTACCTTGACTCCAAACCCCAAAGATGAAAGCGGCTCAGCTTCCTCTTGCTCCCCTAACCCCAGTGCCAGGGGCAGCATGGGCTCCCTGCTGCACACAGAGAGTTTTATACACCCTGTCAGGCAGGGCTGCAGCAGGTGCAAGGAGTTTGAGCTGGGCAGGGACAGGTGAGGAGAGACCACAAATAATGATTTCTCCCAGGAGACAGTGATTGGGGTGGGGGGATTTGGGGGGGTGGAATTACTAAGAAGGACTAGAGGGAAGGTGTGGGACAGGTGAGTTAAAATTTTGACTTCCTAATGAACATGCTCTACCACATGAAGGAGATCAGGGAATTTTCCAGGTAGGATAGCAAACTACAAAATAAACTTTTTTTTTTTCCTACACAAAGGCAGATGTAATCTGCTGTAACAGGTAATTCAGCTCTTTAAATAAACAACAGAACTGGTGGAAGAAAATGAGATATTCCTTATCAACAAATTGTTCATTATTTTTTTCTGTTCACTGTGCTACTGGTAATAGCATTCATATTAGTGTCTCTAAACACATCCCAAAGTTTTACCTGTTTAATTTTAGAGAAACAGTGTGTTTGCTACTGGATTCCAACCAAACTGGATCCAACCCAATTCATTTGGTTGTAGCACTGTACATCCAATATTAAAACTTTCAAAAGACAGAATTGTTGCAAGTTAGGGCAGTTTTTTTTTCAGGGAAATATTGCTAACCCCTGCATGAGTTGAAAATAAAGTGTCAAAGCGCCTGTGTCAGCAATAAAGACAGCCAGTGACAAAAGGCATCAGAAAGAACTTCAGAGTTAGGCTTGGGGGAGGAAATGGTCATTTAAACAATGGGGAAAGCCCCTTTTGGCTTTGCCTCTCTGAAGTGTAAAATCCAAGGCAATTATTCATTAATCAATATTTCTAGTGCTGTGGCATCTTCATAAATAAAACAGAAATATGTGAAAAGAAAGGATGTTTCTCCTCTAGGGGGGATAGGGTGTGAGGGAAGGAAGAGGTAAGAGCTGCATTTTTCATGTGTTTTAAACACCATTAACTCCCAGATTAGGGACTCAAAACTCTTCACAGGTTCAACTTCTGTCTGGGCCAATTCATTTTGGCCAGGGACTCTGGCTGAGAAGAGGAGGTGGCTCAGCCATGCAGGAGGTGCCACCTCCCAAGATAAAGGTGCAGCCAGATTTTCCAGGAGACCAAAATCAATTCTCAAGAGCAGCACTGCACCTTGTGGTGGCTCTGGGATTGATTCCCAAGCTGTTCAGTCATTCATGTGTGGGGAAAGGGGCAGGAAAACAGGGACCACTCCAGCAGAAATCAGAGTCCAGGGATGAGTCCAAGGGCTGGGCTTCAGCAGCTGCACAATTCCCCCCTGAGAGCTGGCCTGGGATTCAGAACAAGGGATCTTCCAGTGGAAGGTGTCCCTGCCCATGGCAGGAGGTTGGAACTAGAGGACTTTTAAGGTTCCTTCCAACACAAACCACTCTGTGATTCTAGGACTGTTTGCAGCCCAATTTCTATCTAACCTTTACAATTATTGGGAAAGTTACTTAAAATGTAAAGCATGTGGAAGGGATGATTTAGTGTTCTCCAAGGATGCAGAGCACTTAATAGACTGGAGAGGTTTTCACTTCCCCCTTGCCATCGACTCCCAACCCAGACTGGCACTGCGTCCTCTCAAGGTTAAATATTTCACTCCTAAGCACTGGAACCAAAATAGCTGGTTATCTGTGGTTTTTTCCCTGCCTAAAATTGCACATTCCCTGTACGCTGCAAGTTTCTCTTCCCCGCATAACCTGCCAAAATCAGAGGCTTCTGCGTTATCAACAAAAATATCTGCAGACTGTAAGAAAGAGGCATGATGAAAGAGGCAGAAATCAGAAATCATCAGAGAGCACTCTTTTGTTATTCCTTTCTATGGTTTGTTCGTTGGAAATACTGATTTTTAACTCAGATCAGTATGCCATGGAGCATTTGCTTTGTAACCAAGCAAAACAGGCCCCGCTTCCACAGCACGTTAAGAAATATCCATTCCTCTCCTCTCTCACCCTTGCTCTGGGTTGAGACATTTCAGTACAATCCTCTATTGGTCTTGTCCTTCAGAACTTTTCACCTGAGGTGAAGTCAGAGACTAAATTTGGATGTAAGCAGGCTCATTCTTCCATGCAGGTAGCGTAGCTGGGAAAGAGTGGGACCCATGTCCCATTCCCAGCTCTGCCTTTTTAGAGGATTTTCAAACTGAATTTCACTGCTCTCAGCCTCCACTTCTTCTGTAAAATAACAATACCTAATTTTTGTAAGAGCCTCTTGTAAAATCTGTGTATTATTATAGCAGCTGGCTCTGTTGTACAAAGTAATGATACATCAGATTTCTTTCACAGGTGATATTCCTGTCACTGCCTTATTGCAGAACCCAAAAAGTACCAACAGCATGTCCTAATTAAGAGACTAGGTCACATAAAAATTTATATGAAGATATATTTTGCCTGTATAAAATGAACTAAAAAATCATTGTCCTGACAGCAGAATGCTGCACCTTATGCTGCTACTCCTGGCACCTGTGAGGAGATGTATCAGCTCTCCTAAGTATGTCAGGACATGCCACAGAAGGTAAAGGCAATTTTAAAATAGTTGCCGTTAATTTTGCTGCTGAATGACTTTCCCAAATTGAATATTGGGGACATCCAGCACACAAATCAGTGCACATCTCCATCACAAGACTCACCTTTACACCAGCTGGTAGCATCTGTTTTAAGGGGGCCCTCTCTTCCTAATAAACAGCAGTCACTGGAATGGAGTAGCCATGAGTAATTCAGGGAGAGTGAGAACAGCATCCCCTGCCACAGACAGGGAAGTTTGTTTAAAACAACTCCACTTTGAAAAAGTTTGTGACCAATGAATTATTTTGAATGTAACCATGTTATGGATGAACAGATTTCTTCTTCCTCCAACTGCAAACCTGATAAATGTCAACTGCAATTGAAACTCAGTCAGGAGAATCTACTTGGATTCCTTTCTTTAATGTATCTCACTGCTGGCACTAACAGGAAAGCTGGGCAAGGCCAAGTGGTGCCAGTGCAGCCCCACTGCTGGCTGGGATTTACAGTAATCAATCCTACAAGGAGGAACAGGATCCAGCTTCTGCTTCCCAGCCCTCGTGTTCCCGAAGTGCTCACAGAGCAGGAAAGCCATAAGAGCTTATTTTTGTCACCAAAGTCAGCAGATGTGACTTGGAGAGCACACAGAGCCCAGATCTGCTGAGTAGGAAATGCCATTTTTACACACTCACTCTTCAGAGTAGAACCAGGCTCCTGCTGACTGGCCCAAGGTCGCTGGAATCCGCTGCAGTTGCTCTGGGAATGCAGCCCAGGAGGACCAGTGCTCCCATCCATAACAGAATCACAGCACAGCCCTTGCTCTTCTTCATAGCCTTCAACAGAATCAATTTTGTAATGCCAAGGTGCACCACATATTCCAATTTCCCCAGAGATAAAGTGCTGAGGAAGCCCTCCACGTGCATATTGGAGTCTCAGCTAAAACATGAACCATCTGTCAGTTCCCTTGGATATTCCCCCCCCTCCCCATCCTACAAATTCCACTCCAAAATTAGGCTGACAATAAAAAAAAGCACTGGACCCACCACCCCAAAGCAGGCTGCTCCTAAGCCCTGCTCTGATGTTAAACCCTCCAGCCTCACAGATTCACAGAAACAGAGACTCAAATGCAGATCTCCAAGATCATTGAGTCCAACTTGAAATATGGTTGTTCACACGCATAATACCCAGAGGGACTTTAGAAACTGCAGCTTTCTTTTGCTTTTCAAAACTTGAGGTTAAACTAAACCCCCAAATCCACAGGTTTTAAAGAAGTGCAGTGTCAGTACTGCCAGTCCATCCCTACCCATTCTAAAACAGCAAAGAGGGGCTAAAAGCTCCCACCACAGAGACTTTTGGGGTCTTTCCTATGGATAACATATGGAATTGGGATGCCACTGTGTTTTAGAGTGAAACAGCAATGCACCAGAAACCACCAGTGTTTTCATTTTTCCCCTTGAGGATGGTTAAGAGCAGAGAAATACACATTTTTGTTTTGGAAACATTGAAATTAATTAAGCCAAAATCCTACAGCAGGAACCAGATCCAGCTGTTAGCAGAACCCCAAGCAGGGGGCTTTCATCCTTTTTCTCACTTCAGAGAGCTGATACATGGATCTCCTTGAATCTGTGAGCTGGGAAGGAGTGGGAAGCACTCTGTGATCTCCAGCAGGTCTAAAGCTGGCCCTAAGTATGCAATTCCCTGATTTTGTGAGGAGGGGATGAGTCCATGCCTCAGCCTGTAGAGATTAGGGAGACCTAAAAGCAAGTACACAGACTAAGCCAGCCAATGCAGGGACACAAAAGAGTGCTTATTTTATGACCAATTAAAAATAATAATGCTCTGCTGCTGAGATCTGCCTGGGTCCAGCTGAAATCCGAGTCCCTGCAGGGGTCCGGGCAGGCATTTTGGCTTTCAGGGAGCAGAGTATTAGCTGGGCGTGCTGCTCCGTGCCGGAGCCACGCAGTGTTTGTGCTGCAGGACACATTCCTTTATGTTTGCAATGTTCCCAAGTGCTCCGCGGGGATTAATTCAGCTGAGAGCAGCCCGTTTCGGGGCGAGCACAGAAAAGTGATTTTCTTTATGAGAAATATTCCCTTTTAACCCTCCGGGCGGGTTGCGCAGCTGCCACCTCGAGGCGGCAGCGCGGAGGAGAGCGCAGGGCTGCGCTCGCTGTGACAATGCCGAGTCCGCAGGACATCCGAAAGGGGCCGGCTTTCTTCTGCCAGAGGCTTGAATAGCAACAGAATCCCGAAAAAAGGGAGAGAAAAAGGACCGCGTTAGGCAAAAGGAACTGTCCTACAAATTTGGTTTTGTTGGAGCGAGTCTAGAGGAGGCCGCCGAGATGAGCGGAGGGATGGAGCAGATCTGCTGCGAGGAAGGGCTGAGATAATTGGGATTGTTCAGCCAGGAAAGAAAGGAGAAGGCTTTGGGGTGACCTAATTGTGGCCTTCCACTGCTTCAAGGTAGCTGAGAGAAAGTTGGAGAGGGACTTTTTGCAAGGGCATGCAGTGATGGGACAAGGGGGAATGGCTTCAGACTGAAAGGGAGTAGGTTTAGCTTGGTTATTAGGAAGAAATTCCTGGCTGTGAGGGTGAGAGGCCCTGGCACAAGGTGCCCACAGGAGCTGTGGCTGCCCCTGCATCCCTGGAAGTGTTCCAGGCCAGGCTGGCTGGAGCTTGGAGCAACCAGGGATAGTGGAAGGCGTCCCTGCCCATGGCAGGGAGTGGAAGTAAATGAGTTTTAAGCTCCCTTCCAACCCAGACCAGTCTATGATTTTATGATATAAGAGTTTTCACTGATTTCAATGGGCTACTGTTAATTTCTTGTATTTTTATGTCCTTATGCAACCTCTTCCTTGCCTGTCAGAGGTAGCACCGCTCCCAAGAGTTGCATGAACTGGCTGCACTCAGGGAATAATTTCTTATTATATTATGGAAATCCTGCTTTTCACTCTGCTGGACATTCTGCTTACGAGCTGGCTTAATTGTCCCACTGTCTCCTTAGACTGTGAATAATTATCTCCATTTATATTGTTATCCTGAATGTATTTATAGCCTGATTCTTTTGGGTTAGCATCACCATCTGTTTCCTCAACAGTCACATATTCGGGGGAGAGCGAGTGCTCTTCACATTATGCAAGCAGCTTTCTTGATTAAACCAGCCCGGCGTGGATGGATTTTGTTATGAAACCCTAGCACATCTTTAACTCTCAGGCTCCTATTATCAATAACTCTGAAAAGCCCATCCATTAAATTAAGCCACTTTTAAGCTGCAGCTTGCATTTCAGAACTTGTGTTAACTGTGATTGATTAACGTAATTTAAGAGGAGATTTCCAATGGACTATAAAGACGGTGATGTCATTAGCAGGAAACTCTGATCATTCCTAACCCAGGGATAATATGTTCAGGAGGAAGCCATGGGCTGTGGATTCAACTAGGGCCCCTGATTTTTGCAAAACATATCTAAGCAGTCATTTTATATAAAACATTATATTTAAAACATAAGCATAGTGCCATAAATATGTAATTATAGCACAGAAAGATATAAATGGGAGAGATCTGGGGATGAAAACAGATCATGCAAACATCACGCTTAGACTTTAGTCATATATAATCTAAATTACTCCACTTTTTAGACCTAAAGTATTTCAAGAGCAACAAAATTAAGTATAGTATATTATGTCTTTATAGGACCCCTATCCAGAGATACTCAGGAGGATTTTACGGAATTTGAGAGGAGGAATATTCACACTCCAGTGAGAGCACATTTTCACCAGGCAGTGACTGCAAAGCTTCCCTGTGCTGTCCTTGAACAGAGAGGGCAGACAGCACTCCAGGTAGTAACTTATCCCAGAATCATGGAATACCAGGTTGGAAAGGATCTCAAGGATTATCTGACACAACTTTTCTTGGCAAAATCACAGTTGAAATAAGATAGTCCAGTACTCTGTGCAGCTGAATCTTAAAGTGTCCAATGTTGAGGGATCCACCACTTCCCTGTGGAGATTATTCCAATGGCTGATTGTTCTCATTGTGAAAAATTTACCTTGTGTCTGAACAGAATCTCTCCAGGAGCACTTGGGAAATTCTGGGATTGTTTCCCTGACAGAAAAACCAAATACAGGAAAGTTTCTTGAATATAATTCAGTCAGGTGTAATTACCACTGTGTTCATGTTCTTGGTGCACTGGGGAATTGCTCAAACATGGCAGAGTTAAGGTTCTGTTGTGGAAATGACATTTGAACATATTTTCATGCCTCGTTTTTTGCATATCCTTTAAAGTTCAGCTGCATTTCTGTGTTCTGGAAGGCCATAAAATACTAACCATAAAAAAAAAAATTTAAAAGCCATTAAAAACATAAAACCACACGAAATCATAAGGCAAGTTGAAGTTGGTGTCACAATGTTTAATCACGGCAGGGTTTTGTTTGTTTATTTTTTCATGTGTCAGCATCCTCCACTGCTGCCTTGGCAATGATCCCTCCTCCTCCAGAATCCACTGGGTGTGTGCTGGTCCCATCCCTGTTTCTGTGTCTCACATCAGCACTACAGCCTTGTCCTTGCTCCTCAGTTTTCCTCTCCTAGGAGAGGATGAGAAGCTGCTGATGGGTTGTTTAAGAGTGCCTGGGCTCCTATGGAGCTGTGGGATGGTGGCTGAAGGAGAGAGAGAGCAGGGATATCTGAGGGATTGTGATTTATTATGATCTCCTTGCTTTGAAAGGAGCCTCCCTGAATTTGTCACTGCAAAGTTCCCCCTCTTCACACCCTTCCTGCATTCCCTCTGCACTGCCTGGATTTCTCCAAGATCCCTTCCAGGATGCCCCATCTGCAACAGCTCCCCAAGTCTGCACTTCTGCTCCACACACAGCAGGACCTTCTCTTCTCAGTGCTGCCTCTTGACCCTGCTTTGTCACCTTGGTGACTTTAGGGTGACCAGAAGGGGGGAACACGACAAGGCTGGGACAGGAGCAGCAGAGAAAGCATTTGTGCAGAGCTGCTAGCCCATGGGCTAGTGAGGGGGCTGGCCCAGGCAACACAGCAGATGGTGGCAGTGACAGCTTTCGGCGTCTCACATCACTCCCACTCATCACCCAACTCCCACTCACCTCCACCTTCAGGGGCTGCAAATAGGAAGTGTGGATGTGGGACACAGCAAAAAGCACAGCTCCACAAGCTGCTGCAGCAGCTCACAGGTCAGGGGGGTTGGGTTCAGTGACAACAGAGCACAGCAGTGTCACCTCAGCCTTCCCTGAAATCCTCTGCCTTCATTAGCGCCCTTCTCCTCCTCTGCACAAACTCTCAGGCTCCCAGCCTGGCCTGGCTGGCAATGAGCAAATCTCCAGATCCAACTCCCCAGTTAATTGCTTTTTCAATGCTTATTTTGCTTCCCTGAAGAAGAAGTGGGTCTTGTGCACTTGGCTGAAATAAATACTCAGGATTCATCTTTTGGGGGTGCAAGCAGGGCCACAGTCACACTCCTGGACATCACAACTGCCTGAAGAGCAGCAGGTTTTACAGGTGTGCTTGTTGTGGGGAAGGGGAGGATTGGCAGGAGAGAGAAGATGGTTGTTGGGACTGAGGCAAGCGCTACCTTTGGAATCTCTTCCACAAATTATCCCAAATTTGCATTACAATGACCAAGATCTGTTAGAAACTCCCTTTTCCCAGCCAGGGGATGCAGTCACAGAGAGACACATACCACAAACAATATTCATCAGAACACCTTTTATTGATTAGGTTCTTTCTACTAAGCACAGCTGATCTTCTGCCTCTCTCATCCCCTGTCTCAGGCCACCCAGTCTTGAAAGCATGGATTCCTAGAAGGTCCTGAGTTGAAAGTGTGAAAAACGCCAATCACTTGTTTTTAAAATTTTAGAAGTTTAATAGTAATAAAAAGGTTATAAAATAGTGATATAATTAGAGTAATAAAATGGTTTTAAAAATAGTAATATAATTAGAGTAATAATAATTTGGACAATTTGGATTAGGACAATATGAGACAATAAAAACAAAGAGTTACAGACAGTCTGGGTACCTTTTCTGGGCAAAATAAGCCTGAAAAAGGACCCACGTTAACAGAGGATTAACCCTTAAAAGCAATAACCTGTTGCATATTCATACATCTCATACATGATGCATAAATTCCATTCAAACACAGGATTCTGTCTGGTCAGTGTCAGCTTCTTCCTCTGAATCCTGACAGTGTCTTCAGGGCTGAGCGAGGCAGGAAGAAGTTCATTTCTTCTGGTAATGGAGCAATAAATTCTGTTTCTCTGAAAGATTCAGGTGTCCTGTGGCTGCTATCTCGCTGCAAGTCCTCTCTTTAAAAGAAGTATCTTACATAGCATAGTTTCTATTTTAACATTTTGTTATAACCTAAAACTATATTTGACACACTACATAAGAAAATTAATGCAGCATAACTTTTTAACATAACACATATAGTATTCATTTTAATATTTGCAAAAAGCCAATCACAAAACACGCATTTTTCACAGAAAGGGATCCACAAGGATCACTGTGTCCAACCCCTGGCCCTGCACAGATTGTGACCACCATGGGGTTTATAATTTCTATCCTCATTTTATTTTGACCTCCCATCTTCACTCCCAACCTCCACACTCCTGTCAGAGCAGAGTGATGTGGCTTTTTTAGTCCCCGAGTTGTTTTATTTCTACTCAAGAGGGAGGATGCTGTACCCTGAGAGGGTGCATTTAACCTGATAGAAATGGCTTTTTGCATTAAACGTGGCTGTTTCTGTATCAGCCATGGCAGCAGGACCAGGACAGTGCCCGTCCCTCTGTGCTGGCATTGCTGAGGGACCTCCAGCCCTGGGGCAGTTTTGGGACACTCACAGAAGGACATTGAGGGGCTGGAGCGTGTCTGGAGAAGGGAAAGGAGCTGGGGAAGGGACTGGAGCTCCAGGAGAGGCTGAGGGAGCTGGTAAGGGGCTCAGCCTGGAGAAAAGGAGGCTCAGGGGGGACCCTGAGGCTCTGCACAGCTCCTGACAGGAGGGGACAGCCGGGGGGGCCGGGCTGTGCTCCAGGGAACAGGGACAGGACAAGGGGAAACGGCCTCAGGCTGTCCCACGGGGCAGGCCTTCACAGTTTAGGTGTGTGAAAAACGCCAATCACCTGTGTTTAAAATTTTAAAAGTTTAATGGTAATAAAACGGTTATAAAAATAGTAATAAAATTAGAGTAATAATAATTTGGACAATTTGAATTAGGACAATATGAGACAATAAAAACAAAGAGTTACAGACAGTCTGGGTACCTTTTCTGGGCAAAATAAGCCTGAAAAAGGACCCACATTAACAGAAGATTAACCCTTAAAAACAGTAACCTGTTGTATATTCATACACCTCATACATGATGCATAAATTCCATTCAAACACAGGATTCTGTCTGGGCAGTGTCAGCTTCTTCCTCTTAAGCCTGATGGCATCTTCATGGCTGAGCGAGGCAGGAAGAAGTTCATTTCTTCTGATAAGAGGGCAATAAATTCTTTTTCTATGAAAGATTTAGGTGTCCTGTGGCTGCTATCTCGCTGCAAGTCCTTTCTTTTAAAAAAGTATCTTACATAGCATAGTTTCTATTTTAACCTTATGTTATAACCTAAAACTATATTTAACACTACTTAAGAGAATTAATGCAGCATAACTTTCTAACACAACACAAATACTATTTATTTTAATATTTGCGAAAAGCAATCATAAAATAGGCATTTTCCACAGGTTGAAAAATTGGGAAAAATTTCTTCACAGAAAGGGCTGTGCAGTCCCCTTGTTCTGTCCCAGGGAACAGGGACAGGACAAGGGAAGATGGCCTCAAGCTGTCCTATGGGCAATTTAGGTTGAAAAATTGGAAAAAATTTATTCACAGCAAAGCCTGTGCAGGCTGCCCAGGGAATTGATGGAGTCCCCATCCCTGGACGAATTAAAAAACCATGTGGATGTGGCACGTGGGGGGACAGTTTAATGGTGCAATGGCTGAACTCGATGACCTTGGGGGGCTTTTCCAGCCTAAATGATTCTGTGATTTTCACGATTTTGCTCCAGCGCGAAGAGCCCCGGCCGCGCTTCCCCGGCCGCGCTTCCCCCGCCGCCCTCACGCAGGGCCCGCCCCTCCGGCCCCTCATGGCGGCGGCGCCGCGCGGCTCCCGCGGCTGCCCAGGCTGCCCGGGCTGCCGCCGGAGCGGAGCTCAGGGGAGGCCGCCCCGCACCGAGCCCGCCGCCGGCACCGCAGCGCTCCCGGCCGCGCTGGAGCCGTGCAGGACGGGGCGAGAGCGGCGGCACAGCCCTGAGGGAGGCGGCGGGGCGGCGGAGGGGCGGACAGGCGCCGCGGGCAGCCCGGCGCGCCGGGAGCAGGAAGGGCCCGGGAGCGGCGGCTGAGGGAGGCGGAACGGGAGGGAAACGGGGAAGGGAACGGAGGAAGGGAGGGAGAAAGGGAGGCCGGGCCGCGATGCCGCTGTACGAGGGGCTCGGCAGCGGCGGGGAGAAAACCGCCGTGGTGATCGACCTGGGACAGGCCTTCACCAAGTGAGTGCCCCGCACTGAGGCCGGGATTCGGGGGTGTCCGGTCTGGGGAAGGGAAAGGTGCAGGGAGACCTTAGAGCCCTTGCCGGTGCTTAAAGGGCTCCAAGAGAGCTGGAGAGGGATTTTGGACAAGGGGCTGGAGTGACAGGACATGGGGGAATGGCTTCACACTGCCAGAGGACAGGGTTAGGTGGGATATTGGGAAAAATAATTCCCTGTGAGGGTGTGAGGCCCTGGGACAGGGTGCCCAGAGCAGCTGTGTCTGCCCTATCCCTGGAAGTGTCCAGGACCAGGTTGGAGAGGGCTTGGAGCAACCTGGGATAGTGGAAGGTGTCCCTGCTTGTGTCAGGGGTTGGAATGAGATGTTTTTAAGTCCTCTTCCCATCCCAACCATTATTCCAAGAATAATTATGTGAGGTTTTCCCCTTTCTGTATTGATCTGTGTGGTGTGGAGCTGGTAATGAACAGCCTACGTTTTGAATGTTGTGTTTTAGATTAAAACAAGACTTAGCTCGAGTGCTGAAGCAAGAATTCTCGCTATTTTTTTAGTATTTCACCTCATGGGTCAAAAGCTTTGTTACCTGGGAATGGGAAGATGGGGACAGGTGATTCCCATGGGTGGCTGTTTGTGGATTCACAGTGAAAGCTTTTCCCAAGTTTGTGATGCTTGTGAGCTTTTATTCCCTGGGCATTGTTTATCCAATAAAACCCTTTTTTTGGAAATACCTTTTCCCTGAATAGTGTGTTTTTAGGATCTGTTTCCAGTCTTCATTCTCATAGAAGCAATCAAAGCTGAATTGTATGAGAAATGCCTGTTCTGTTCCAAGTAAGGCTGAAATTAGCTGAAAGTTCAAGGAAAACTGCCTGTACACACACAAGCATCTGTTTGACACCAAAGAAGAAAATTAAATTCTGAATTCAAGAAATTCAAAATTCTGTTTCAAGGTTGTTTTTTTCTGAAACGATCCAACATGTTGACAAATACCAGAATCAAGCGTTAATTGACTTTTTGCATTAAAAGTGCTCCAAGTCCAGCAGCTTTGCAGAAAACTGTAGTTTTCTTCTGAGATTAGTTACTGGGAGTGACAGGGGTGAAACAAATGTCAGGCACTGAGACTAAAATAAGCCTTGAATTCATTTTGCTTTTAATTTCCTTTCTTCAGTTCATGGTTCTTTTGTCTTGGAGGAAGACCAGGTGGGTTTCTGCAAAGTTTGGTTTGGGGTTGCTGCTGTTTTTATCCTTTTGTTGTGAGATTCAATAAAAAAGATACAAAACCTTTATCTTTTAGTCCATCTTTAAATTTATCTCCAAGTGGCTGGATAGGAAAACTGTGTGCAAAAGCCCTCTCTGCAGTAAGAGAATTCCCTAATTCATTATTCTGTGATGGTCCCCAGGCCCAGGGGGTCAAGTGGTGACTTCAAATAATTTAATAAAATCAGCATTTTCTTTCAGGTGTGGGTTTGCAGGAGAAACAGGACCAAGATGCATCATCCCCAGTGAAATCAAGAAACCTGATGTCTCAAAGGTGAACTGTTTTTATGCTGTTTGGTGTGTTATGACACAGAAAGAATTTTGCAGATGCTTTTTCTGTCCATCACAAGCCATTTTTCACTGCCTGAATAAAATATTCTGAAAAGTTATTATATTTTTCATTCTTTTAACTGCTACTATTAAAAACTGTGGGTAAGTGCAGGTAAGTGTGATGCCAGTGCTCAGCCCACATGGAGCTTGTGTTTTAGAGCATTTATTGAGAATTATTATTATTATTATTATTATTATTATTATTATTATTATTATTATTATTATTATTATTATTATTATTATTATTATTATTATTATTTTATATCATAATTAGAATAATAATTATTTTCATTTAGTAGAGGTTGGAAAACTGATTCTAAGTTGCCTGTATGAAAAATTAGCATGAATTAACTGTGGAATTTAGTTATAGGGTGGGTTTATGTGGTGTTTTAAGGACAAAGAACAAATCAGGCAGGAGTGAATATTTATATATAATTTCAGATTAAATATATATGATATATTTTATAGATTTCTTTATATATCATCTGAATATATGGATATATATACATATATATACATATACAGACATACATATACATACACATATGTATTTATATTATATATATTTTTTAATATATTATATATATTTATTTATATAATATATATCATATATATATATATATATATATATATATATATATATATATATATATATATATATATATATATATATATATATATAAATACATATATGATACATATTCATTGATGTATTTATATATATAAATAATTACTGCCCAGCATTGGAGTTGACTGTGGATGTTTTCCCTTCCCAGCCTGTCAAGGTGGTTCAGTACAACATCAATACAGAGGAGCTGTATTCCTACCTGAAGGAATTTATCCACATGCTGTATTTCAGGTAAGAGACACCTCTCAGTTATCCAGGCATTCCTTGAGCACTTCCAGGCTTGTGAGCAGGGGATGGGCACTGTCTGGTTAGATAGGAAAACTGAGATAAAGCTTTGCAAGGGGCTGCCTGGTGCTGGTGGTGCTGAGATCCAGCTCCTCTCACAAAGAGTTGTGTCCTGCAGCAGCAGTTGCTTTGTAAGAGCAGAAGGTGTTTGATAAATTACCTTGGAGCTGAGGGATTTATAAAGGGCCAGAGAAGGGGGAAGGCATTCCCTCAGGAGCTGCATTGATTTTGGTAGGGCTGAAGCTCCTGCCAGTGCAGAACTCTCTCTACAGTGGTTTGGAAGGAGGAATCATTACCTGTGGAATGTTTTTACCTCAGCAATACATCCCTTTATTCTGTTCTTAGTATCCTTAGTGAATAATGAAATTTGGCTTGGTCTTTTCTCTTTGCTTCCAATCCATATTTTTACACAGTGAAAGCCATCACAGGGAAAGCAGGATTTAATTTCTGTGCCTCAGATCTGCTGTGGGCTGGGTTGTTTTCTTCTCCTGTCCTGGACCACCACTTTGCAATTGAAATCAGGACAATTTCATCCTCTTCCACTGAAACCAGAGCATCTCAATATCAGACTATCATCATTCTTATGTGCTTTATGACACTGGACAAGCCTTTGATGGCTTATTCTTGTATTATTTCATATTGATTTAGAAATGTATAATGAATTCCCTGACTTTCTTTTAGGAAAGTATTGGGGTTTTTAGATTTGTGAAAATCTTTGGGATCTGCTGTAGCAAATGCTATCTAAATGCAAACCTTTAGGATTTTTGAGGAAAATGGAATATGACTGTAGGATAGATCTCATAATATCTGCTTAAACTTCCCAGTTTTATTTTGCACATCTTGTCTTTTTTTAGGCATCTGCTGGTGAATCCCAGGGACAGGCGTGTTGTGATCATAGAGTCAGTCCTGTGCCCCTCACACTTCAGGGACACCCTCACCAGGGTCCTTTTCAAGCATTTTGAGGTGAGTGTTTGACAGAAATGTGTACATTTGCTCCACTTGCCAGGAAGAATTTTGCTTACAGTCGGTACCAGATGTGGGAAATAAAAATGGAAATAGTGGGAAAAGAGTGAGAGGCATAAAGAAGAAAATTCAGATGATGGTGTGAGGAAGTAGGGAATGAAGTTGGATTAAAGACCATTTTTGTTCCATTCTGACTCTTCATGAGGCCATAAAGCAGCAGCAGCAATTAACAAGGTTTCCCTGGCTTGTAGATTATACAGCTCACACTGCACTGTCCCAGACAGATCCAATAATCCCCACTGAGCCCTGCCTGGAGCCAGGATTTATATTTAAACACTTCTTAGTGCCCTGTCAGCAAGTCTCCTGATTTCTGCCACAGTCAATATCTGCCTAGCACATGGCTGAGCTCATTTAGAGAGGAACTTACCTGAAATCAAATATCTGCTCTGCCTAATCAGTCTTTTTGAAGAAAAATTGTGGAGGAAAAAAACCTGTGGCTACCCTGGAGGTGTCCAAGGCCAGGCTGGATGGGGCTTGGAGCAACCTGGGATAGTGGAAGGTGTCCCTGCCCATGGCAGGGGTGGCACTGGATGATCCTTAAGGTTCCATCCCACCCAACCAGGCAAGGATTCTGTGAAAGGTCTGAACCTAATTCTTGTTTAGTTGTAGCATGAATGTTTTAGAAGGTGACTCAATACTTCAGTTCAGACAGAAGAAAGTTTAAGGTTGCTTTCTCTAATAAGTAATGAAACCAGTTTCACTGCAGTACTTCTTCACTGTCCTTCCACAGCACAGTTTACCAACTAAGCTCAAACTCCTGCATAATTCTTTCTTACTATTGGTAAAATTTTCTGATGACTTCACCTTGCTGAAAGATTTGAGTTGGTTTTTTCCCTAATCCCTTTTGCAGCACTAAAATGTCTCAGCTAAAGCACATCCCATGCAAAATGGTTTGTTGAAAATGGCTCATGTATTCAGTCATATTTTGATGGAGAGAATTTGTAATATGTTAAGAAGCCAGTTAATACTGATGGAAATTTAATTCTCTCTGGTTTCTATTTTTCTACTTGGTGCAAAGAGTGGTTTATTAATACAGGGTCAATATTTTACCTTCTGGCTCTGGGTTAAGGGTCAGCATGGTTCCTGTAAGTGCAGGATTTATTGAAATTTCTCATTTAATTCACACTTCAAAGTGTTCTTTTAATGGAACTGTTGATTTCTAGGAAACTTGATTTATGGAACTCTGGGAGAAGGAGGTAATTCTCATGTAATTTCAACTTGAATTTCCACATTGTTTTTGTGAGAGTGTTTCAAACAGCCTCTTCTGTTTGGGTGCAGCAGTGTTTGTCACAAGGCACACTTTTATGGATTTTCCAGCTCTTTTATTCACATCTTCAAGTTTTTACAGCTTTTGAAGTAGCTGTATTTCAGCTTTTTTCATTTTTTCAATAACAATAAGAAAGTGGACCTGAGTTTTATAGCCAACACTTGCTTTTCTTGCAGTCCATCATTACTGAAGTACCTGGTGTGCACCACAAAGAAGATAGACACAGAATTTGGAATCCTGTTGTATTTGTTCATTAGATTACAACTGGAATAATTCAAAATACAATTGTTTGGGGTTTGCTTTTTAAATGCCATTCAGGGAAGGCATTAGTGCTTTGTTTCTTTTTTGTTTCTTTTTTCTCCCTTCTGTCAACTTTGCTTTTGGTTTCTGTGTAGGTACCTTCTGTTTTGTTTGCTCCAAGCCACCTGATGTCTCTCCTGACACTGGGGATCAACTCTGCCATGGTGCTGGACTGTGGATATGCAGAAAGCTTGGTGCTGCCTGTATCCTTTCCTTTTCAGGGGGGCCTGTCATGAAACATGAGATTTTTTTAACTAGAAATTCATTTTGGACAAAAGCGGTTAGAAGGTGGCTGATGCAAGGGGTTGTAGAAGGGAAAAGGCATTTAATTCCAGCAGACTGAAAACTAATGAAAAGGAGGAGAATTTCCTGAACTTCCTGTAGATCTATGAGGGAATTCCAATCCTGAGTTGCTGGGGTTCCCTTCCCCTGGGAGGAAAGGCCATCCACAAGTAAGTTCTTAGTTGTCTGGTCCAGGTTACAAATTATTTATTTGTGACAGTTCCTCTTTGACCATCAGCAAAAACTCCTCTTCTAAATCTTAACTTGCTGTAACATCATCCAATTTTTAGAATTAAAACTGTGCAGCTGTAGCTGATGTGGTAAAAACTGTAGGAATGGGGTGTCCTTAAGTTGATATTTAGAAGGATGTAACTGCAGGAATGAATCCTGTCCCTGGGGTGTAGCCCAGGGAGCCAGGCTGGGTTCATGGATGTCTCTCCCCATGCTCCTGTGCTCTGTTTTAGGGAGCTGGAGTATCAGCTGCTGGAGCAGTGCACGGTGGACACAGGACTGGCCAAAGGACAGAGCCTTCCCTCTGTGATGGGTAAGGACTGGGATGGGGCATCTGTGCTGGACAGAGAATAAAATGGGTTTAGGATTCACTGTGGCTGCTGTGGCTGCTGCATGAGTTGTGTCTTGGCATCCTGGCTCAGGAGCAGGAGGTTGTTGTTCCCCTGTGCTCAGCACTGCTGAGGCCACACCTGGAGTGCTGTGCCCAGCTCTGGGCCCTCAGTTTGGGAAGGACCTGGGGACAATGGAACATGTCCAGAGGAGGCAGCAAGGCTGGAGAGGGGCTGGGAACACAAACCCTGTGAGGAAGCCTTGAGGGAGCTGGGGGTGCTCAGCCTGGAGAAAAGGAGACTCAGGGCTGCCCCCATCACTCTCTGCAGCTCCTGAAAGGTGCCTGTGCTCAGCTGGGGCTGGGCTCTTTCTCCAGCAGCACTGACACAACCAGAGCACACAGCCTCAAGCTGCACCAAGGGAAATACAGGTTGGATAGCAGGAAAAGTGTTTTCCAGCAAGGGTGAGAAAGTTCTGGAATGGCTGCCCAGGGAGGTGGTGGAGTCCCCATCCCTGGGTGTGTTTAACAGAGCCTGGATGTGGCACTGGGTGCCAGGGTTGAGTTGAGCTGTTGGGGCTGGGTTGGACTCCATGATCTTGAAGGACTCTTCCAACCCAGTGATTCTGTAATTTCACAAGTGTATTATTTTTATGATAAGCCTCTTCTCACAGCAGTTTTGAATAAAGGCTTTTTGAGATAAAAGTTCTGTAGTAATTTTTCAGTCTGTTTTGAGCAAAGACAAACTTATTTCTGTTCTTAATATCTTTTCTGCTTTGGAAATCTTTGAAAGCTGCTGTCAGAGTGAAAGTTTAATATATTAAATGTAATTCAGTCTTAGAACAAAAGGTGTTTTTTTTTAAGCAGGAAGAGAATTTAAGAATGAAACTAAGTTTTTTTTTCTTATTTCAGGTTCAGTCCCAGAAGACATAGTAGAGGATATAAAAGGTAAATTTGTTTGCTTTGTGTAACTCTAGTATATGAAATTGTGCAGTGGGGTGTGATAATAACCAGTGTGCAATATTTTACATTTAGGAATTTATTTCTCTTCTCTGCTGTATTTATTACCTCTTGGATGAACTTGTGTTGTTCTTCCTCTTTGAAAGCAAAACCAAAACCAGGTTTTGAATTCCTGTTTCACTTTAACCTCTGTGTTGTTGAATTGCAACTTTTAGATATATTTGATAGGGCACAGAAAGAGGATTGCACTGTTGTGTAGTCTCGTTTATAGATTAAAGCAAACTGAACCTTTCTAGTTAAAGTCAATTTAAAAAAAAAAAAAAAGTATTTATAAAAGATATTTTGGTATGTTCAGGTAGGCAAGAGGAGACAAGAACTACATTGACTACACCAGAAAAAGTAGAGTCTTTTTGGGTAGAACTTGGATGAATTCCTATGTGATTGTTACAAGTGCAACAGAGAGAAAAAGATGTGTTTTCCTAGAAAACAGTAACTAGTATGTATCCTCTGGGTCAAATTAGGAACAAATCCATCAGTCAAATGCAAAATAAATGCAGCTTGTGCTTTATGAAATGGAAGTTGCTTTTCTGATTCCTGGACTTGCACACTTTTTCTGATGAGTTGTGTTTTCTATGCAGTCTTTTGGAACCAGAGACCCCTGCTTCCAAAATTGTTGGAAATTGTTGCTGTCTGTGTTTTGAGGGGTTGTTTCTTTGTGACAGCAGTTTATGGAGAAGATGCTCACCTGTGCCAAATACAATAATTAGGTGTATAATAACAGTGGCAGCTGGGATACAAATGAGGCTGGGCTCTGTCAGTGTTGTGTAGAAGCAGAAAACCCCTCTGGAATTCTCAGGGTGTTGAAGAGGGGCAGTAAGGAAAATGTTGCATGGCAGGAAGTTGTTTAGGAAATGAGCAGTGCCTCATTTGGAGCTGTGGTGCAAAGCCTGCAGCGAAGGCAGGATACAACCCCTGGCACCTTGAGGCACCATTGGGAGCATCCCTCTGAGTGGTTTTAAATCTTGTGTGGTTTGTGTGAGAAAGTACAGGCAGGATTTCCAACAGAATTTTAGTGTCAGCTTTGTTTAACCCGTGATCTAGAGAGCACCTGAACTCTGCTGGAGTGTAGAGACTGCTTCTCTTTGCATTTATTTGATAATATCTTGGACCAGCAAGGGCCTGCAGTGTGTGTTCTTCTCTAAATTAAGAGAATTACTGTTTTTGCTGCTGATGAAAGGATCCACCAGGGCCTCACTCCGCCCCTCTCTTGCTTCCCCCCTGCACAGTCCGCACTTGCTTTGTCAGTGATCTCCAGCGGGGGCTGAAAATCCAGGCAGCCAAGTTCAACATTGATGGCAGTGCTCAGGTGAGTGGAGGATGAAGCTCTTCCTGCTCTCTCGAGGTGGCTGCAGCCTTTTGGGGCTCTAAAATGATAATACAAGTTTGCTTTTGTTTGCAGCGTCCCTCACCACCTCCAGACGTGGACTATCCTTTGGATGGAGAAAAGATTCTCCATGTAGTTGGCCCCATCAGGTGAGAAATGCCATGGCAGAGTGTTTGTCATTACAAGGATATATTTTAACTCTAAGAGCACATACATTTTCATAAAATTGGATTTTAATGAGACACTTGCATATGCTTTTAATGCCTCTGAAATGAAAGCTGTGTGCTGGGCACAGTGCAAACCCATCAGGGGAGGGGGTGGCTTCTCCAGAACCCCAAGAGGAGAGGTGGGAGGGATGGGGGAAGAGAAATGAGTATCAAAGCCTGATAATAGGACAGGTTTAGTGATGTGAACAGGGCATTTGAACCTGGACAAAAGAAGGCTCAGAGGAATCTTTCTCACTCTGCAACTCGTGCCAGGAGGATACAAACAGGTGGGGCTTGGGCTCTGCTCCCAGGGAACAAGGGACAGGACAAGAGTCAAGGGTCTCAGGCTGACTTGGGGAGGTTTAAATTGGATATTAGGGAGAATGAAAGGTTGTAAAGCACTGGAACAGGCTGCCCAGGGCAGTGGTGGAGTCACCATCCCTGGAAGTGTTCAAAACAAAGTGTGGATGTGGCACTTGGGGATGTGGTTTAGTGATGAACAAGGTGCTGATGCTGGGTTGAGGGCTGAATGTGATGATCTCAGAGCTCTTTTCCAAGGATTCCATGACTGTCCCAAGGAGTCCACGATTGTCCCCTCCCTGCTGGCACTGCTGGGTGCATGGTCTGTGTGACAGGAGTGACAAAGTGTTGGCAGCAGAGGGCTGGAGGTATCTGCAGCTCTGCTGTGCCTGGGTGCAGCCCAGTGTGGTTCTGCTGCTCACTGACACTCACTCCCTTCCTGTCTGTGCCACAGAGACTCCGTGGTGGAAATCCTCTTTGAACAGGATAATGAAGAGACATCTGTTGCCACTTTGATCTTGGATTCACTGGTTCAGGTATTTTTATGTTAGAAACAGTTTAGGGAATGCCTCCAGGCTTAGACAAGCTGCAGTTAAAAATGACTCAAGACTTTGAGTGCTGCAGGCTGCTGGTTTACCTGTGCTAGAAGAAAAATTAATTTGGACATCTTTATTGCAGGCAGTATATTAAATTTAGTGCAGAATTTTTTCTTGGTGTATACAAATGCTTCACTTCTTATTATATTTAGGAAAAAAATGCATTAGAAAACCACTATAAATGGAAATTTTCATTATGTGGTGGTGTATATATGTTAATTAAAGTTGGCTCCCTGTAGCTATTGATGCCATTTAAATAAGTTTGCTGAGATGCAATTTATTGGAGAGCCATGGACTTGGCTGATATGACAAACATTTCAATTAGAATTCTTTATGAAAACAAATTGTTTACGAAGTTCTGTGCCTGGAGCCTTCACCTCTGCACCTCCAGGCATTTCCCTTGCATTTCTCTCGTTATGTTGGTTATTTTCCAGCTAAATAGGAGAAAACAGCAATTGGAGGGCATAAAAATGGACTGACTTTCTAAGAGACCTCTGGATGGCTTCAAGCTCAGGCAGCTTGATTTATTTGGGGTTTTTCTGTGTCCCTGTGTGCATTAGTGCCCCATAGACACCAGGAAGCAGCTGGCAGAGAACCTGGTGGTGATCGGGGGCACTGCAATGCTGCCGGGCTTCCTGCACAGGCTCATGGCTGAGATCAGACACCTGGTGGAGAAACCCAAGTACAAGGAAGCTCTTGCCACTAAAACCTTCAGGATTCACACTCCCCCTGCCAAATCCAACTGCGTGGCATGGCTGGGAGGTAAGAATGGGAACAACTGGGAAGCAGGGGTGAAAAAAAAACCCTTCCAAGTGGGATTTGTAGTGAATAAAACCTTATATTTTTAGGGTTAGCAAACGAGAACAATTTCTGTGCACCAAATTCTGTGATGCTTTTGTTCCCTGGCTGGCTGCTGTGGGCTGAATCTTCTCACAGCTGGTGTGAATTTGTGGTGCAACTTTCTGGGGGTAAAAATTGCCCTGAACACAGTGGGGTTTGGTTGAAGTGCTTCAAATAAAAACTTTGTTGCAAGAAGTGGGTGAACCAGGCCAGGTTTGCTGCCAGCAGAGAGCTGATGATTCCTTGTTTTCAAGGAATTGATGTTACTTTCCAGGGATATAAATGGAAGCAGTTTGGGACTAGCTGGGCTACTGAGAAGGAAAGCAGCAATATCCATTCATCCCTTTAAATTTAGGGGCAGAGCTGAAATATCCCAGTTGAGATTCTTGCTAGGAAGAAGCAGAAAGAGAAATTCTCTGTGGAATTAATGCAGATTTTTTTTTTTCTTTGGCAGGAGCAATTTTTGGAGCACTCCAGGACATCCTTGGGAGCCGCTCTGTGTCCAAGGAATATTACAGCCAGACCGGCCGCATTCCTGACTGGTGCTGCCTCAACAACCCCCCTCTGGAAATGATGTTTGATGTTGGGAAAGCACCCCCACCACTGATGAAAAGAGCTTTTTCCACAGAAAAATAAGCACTTAAATTCCACACAAGGATTCTGCCTCATTTCAACTGCATCCATGCGCATTAGGTTTTGGTTTTTGTTCATTAATTTGTGTGTAACACTATTAAATATGAACAGTGTGGGTGTTGTCAGGGTGTAGGCACTAACACTATTTAAAGCCCTGTCCAGTTATAGTTTACAAACCTGACTCTGGCAGCTCCTCTGCTCTTTTGTCTTGTTTTGGAGAAATTCTGTCCCCTCACGAGCTGTTCCCTATTGAGTTGTTTATTATTTATCTGTATAGTATATGGCATTGCTGAGAGAATTTGGTTTAAGATATCTTCATTTTAAGCATGTTGAGAAGAATGAACAGCACTAGGGAAACATCTATGGGAATTTTTAGTGCCAACTTCTGTATTAAAATATTCCACCCTTGAGTCACATGTGAAGAAATGGTTTGGGGCTGTTCAGCAAAGGTAGTGGAACATTATTTCCCTTGTTGTAAGGGTTTTAGCAGAGAACTCTTCTGCTTGTAACCCTCTCATCATGCTGAGCTAAAACCTCTCCCTATGTCTCCTCCAATTTCAGCAGTGTAAGATTATGAATTATTGTAAATTAATTATAAACAAGTTTGAGGTCAAGCTTGACTCAGTGGCTACATGGTGACTGAGGTGTAAATCCTACCCTGAGGAGCAATTTTTGTCTCAAATTTGGGATGATAAATATAACATTTTTGGGGTGATGAAGTCTTTTATTGGCACAAACGTGCTTTTTGTGACAGATCTCCCCCTGCTGCCCACCTGCTGTGTGCCTGAAGCACGACTCTGCAAGTCAAACAGATATTTAAAGAAATGCTCTTCTGGTGAACCCTGGCACAGGGAATGTGCTACAGCACTCCAGTAACTCCTGCATGCCTTTGTCAGTGTGTTTTACCTTAACAGGTGCTGTTAGTTTTTATAGCTGTGGGGTGAGGTTGGTGTTTCAGGGATCATCTCCAGGCTGGATAAACAGGCAGAGTCTTGTTGCCAGGCACAGAGAGGTGTACAGGGCATGCAGCCTGAGCTGTGCTGCTCATTTTCAGTCACAATCTGGGTAATTTGGGGTGCAGGTTTTGTTTTACCTCAGTAAGAGCTGAGCCAGAGCTTCCTGAGAGCGGAATTTGCCTTCAGCACGGGTCCCGTGGAACCGGGAGCTCTTCCCTGCTCAGTGGGAAAGAGTCAGGAGCTGAAACTCCTACAGAGCCTGTGGTGGTGGTGGTGCAATGATGTCATTTTCCTGAACTGCAGCAGACTGCAGCTGAGGAAATTCAGGATATTCTTATCCCTTCCTTTTCAGGGGTATTTCTGTGCTGCTCTGCGCACGTACCCTGGGACCTCTCCTGGCGTGTTCTGCCACCTCATCCTCCTTCTGCCCACTCACATCTCCTCCTTTGGGGTTTCTGCATCACTGAACAGCCTCAGCTGCTTCTGTTTCACATGGCAGGGACAGAATTCCTAGCTCCCATTTCCTGCTGGGTTAAGTGCAGAGTCCCAGGACCTGCTAAAGCAGATTTTTATTTCATTGAAGGAGTGAGAAACACTCATAATGGCATGCCTGGAAAGCCCTCAGTGATCCCACCCTAAATGTGTAATGGTGTAGAAATGGCTGGGTTTTCACCCTGACTGTTGTAGTTCTGTCCCTGGCACAGCTGTGGGATCTGTGCATCCTCCCAGCAGACAGACTGACAGTGTCTGCCTGGTTTAGCAGGAAGGACAGTGACAGACAAACCCCTGCAGTAATGGGAGGATTAACCTCTGAGGTTCCTCATTCTGGACTGGATGCCATTCCAGCAGCTTGGTGTTGGCCAATTGCAGACAGCTCCAGGTGAGTCCTGCTGACTGGAGGAGGATTTTGGAATATTCATGAGCCCATTGTGGTCTGCATCAGCAGGAGCTGCTCCCTGGGGGAAGTGGCTTTGTCTCATTCCCTCATCTTCCTTTTCATGGAATCAGATTGTCTCAAGTCAGAAGGGACCTCTAAGGCTCCTGGAGTGCAACTCCCTGCTCCTTGCAGGACTACATGACATAAATCCTATGGCTGAGAGCATTGTCCAGATCTTCCTTGAGCTCTGGCTGGCTGTCAGCACTTCTCTGGAGATCCAGCACAAACCACAGAATCCCAGAATGGTTTGGGTTGGTAGGGACCTTAAACCTTACCCAGTTCCACCCTTGCCATGGGCAGGGACACTTTCCACTATCCCAGGCTGCTCCAAGCCCCATCCAACCTGGCCTTGGACACTTCCAGGGATGCAGGGGCAGCCAGAGCTTCTGTGGGCACCCTGTGCCAGGGCCTCACACCCTCACAGGGGTGAATTTCCTGCTGTCCTAAACCCCCCAGCTCCCTTCCCATGGGGCTGCTCTCCGGCAGTTCCTGCGTTTTGCCCCATCCCAGATGGAGAATCCCACCCTGGCTCTTGTTACATTTTCTATGGCAGGTGCTTACCCAGCTCTCTGCTTTATCCAGGTATCTCTGTAATTCCTTTCTGTCTGCGAGGGAGCCTAGAGCTTCTACTTGATTAACATCTGTTTCCTGCATTGTTGATTAAAAAAATTTAGTGGCATGGGATCCGGTGTTTAGTGGTAACTGCCCGGCTCCTCACGGCTCCAGTTTTGTTATGCACATGTTATTGCTGCATGCAGGTCACTTACAAAAGGTGATTTTCTCTGTGATTTACCGAGGCTTTCCCCCTTAGGAGCCGGCGTTTCCCGCCCACAACCTTCCGAGAAGCTCAAAATTAATGCGCCCAACGTGGGGCTCGAACCCACGACCCTGGGATTAAGAGTCCCATGCTCTACCGACTGAGCTAGCCGGGCGCTGTGGGGACTGTTGCCGTTACGCATAATTTAACGTAGCTCGTAGTGACGTCACCCCGTGAACGCGGCGCGGTGGCCAATGGGAGCGCGCGTTGCTGGGCGGTGGGCGCGGGACGGGCTGGCAGCGGCGCCGCCATGAGCTCCATCGGCACCGGGGTGAGTGCGGCGTGAGGGGCGGCGGTGCCGGGGCCGCCACGGGCACAGCGCGCCCGCCCGGCCGCCCCCGCCGGCCCCCGCCCCACCCGCGGCCGCACCGGGCCCGCGGCGAGCGCGGCGTGGCGGCTCCGGGGCGCTGCGGGCGGCTGAGTCACTGCGGCCCGGCAGGCCCGGGGAACCGGCGGCGGGGCGGGGCGGGGATAATGCATTGCTTATACCTCTCTATATAATATACATTATACATTTCAAATATATTCCTGTGGTCCATACGTTTAAATTAAGTGGGGGCTTGCAGGGAAGCAGGGGAGGGACTGCGGATCGGGAGCTGCAGTGATGTGGCAAAGAGCAATGCGGGTACACAGTGACACAGGGGAGGGTGAGGTTGGATACTGGGGAGGAATTCACCCCGTGAGGGTGTGGGGCCCTGGCACAGGTGCCCAGAGCAGCTGGGGCTGCCCCTGGAGCCCTGGCGGTGCCCAAGGCCAGGCTGGATGGGGCTCTGAGCATCCTGGGATGGTGGAAGGTGTCCCTGCCCATGGCAGGGATTGGAACTGGATGATCCTGAGGGTTCCTTCCAACCCAGACCACTCTGGGATTCTGTGAAATGTAAAGGCAGACAAAAGCTCCCGTGGGTTTGGAGTGTTGTGTAACACTCAGTGATTTCACACCCAGCACTGTGAAATGGCCTCTCCTGGCTTTTAGTCTCTGTTTTCTCCTTTCTGTATCTTATGAGAGGTCAGCCTGCTTTGGGGATTTCACATCATTTCTAGCAGTGACAGTCTGGATTTTTTTTTAATGAATAGGCTTGATCTGAAAATGCTGTGATATTATGTGGGTTTTTCTTACTGAGAATTGTTTCTTTTTCTTCAGTATGATCTGTCAGCTTCCACGTTTTCTCCAGATGGCAGAGTGTTCCAAGTGGAATATGCTATGAAAGCTGTGGAGAATAGCAGGTAGGATACAAATGTCTGCATCAAATATTTGCTCTTTTGACCACTTTTACAGCAGTGCTGTTAGACTAGAGAAACATGAGGGTAAAATTGTGGTGGTGAGATGAGTTCTGATCTAAAAGCCCATTTTAGGGATGTGGATTGAGGCATGCTCAGAACCTTCCTTGTAAATGTGTCTCAGCTTCCTGGGGATTCCTCCAGACATGGAGACATCCAGGTGCTGCTGAAGCTGCTCTGGGAGTGTCTCTGCTCCCTGGAGTGTGTGTGAAGCAATGTTGGGAAGTGGAAATCCCAGCTGTTCTTGAGGGGCAGCACGATGGATTGTCAGGGTCATCCAGGGGTCTGTCTGCTCCAGAGCAGGATTAGAATCACAGGATGATCCTGGATGATTAGAATCATCCCAGGATGATTTTTGGGTTGAAAGGGACCTTAAAGACCATTTTGCACCCTCTTGTTGTCTTCAGTGCTGGAGTTGTAACCAACCTACCTTGGGAGAAATCTTCTGTTTCTTCTCTCTTGGTAATTGTCTGTGAAATATTTTACTTTGTGAGGAACTGACATTTTTCTTGTCTTCCAGTACAGCCATTGGGATAAGATGCAAAGATGGAGTTGTGTTTGGAGTAGAAAAATTAGTCCTGTCCAAGCTTTATGAGGAGGGCTCCAATAAACGCCTCTTCAATGTTGACAGACATGTTGGGATGGTAAGGCACTGCAGAAATTGTAAGGTGACCCCCTCAAAAGGATAAATTTATCAATCAGAGAATCAAAAATAAGTAGATTAAGAAAGTAATGTTAATGTGTCTGTGTACAAAGTCAGAAATGTCAGTGGTTTTTACTGTTTTTTATAATTTATTCTTTTAAACATACATAAGTAAAATCCAAACTTAAAGTAGGAGATTGAGGCTGTTTTAAATTTTTAGGAATGCTTTTCCAGTTGATCCAACTGGTATGTAAATATAAATACAAGTGTTAAAATGGTACTTTTTTACACAGTTACCAAATAAGGTGTGTTTAGGGAAAACATGCTGCATATGAGGTTTTCTTCTTAACTGTGTGGAAATCACCTGAATTCTTTCAAGATTGGTGTGTGGAGGACAGGCCTGTCCATAGTAGATGTGAGAATGGTGTCAGGGAGTGGTTGCAGTGTGGGAGGAGCCTGTGGATACAGGGGATATGCAGCGTTGTTTGGGTTGGTGCACTCCTGGTAAATCATGAGATGATAATTAACAAAGATAACTTTGATTATTGATGTTCCTAGAGGAAAACTCTATAAATACACGATGACATTGGCACCATCAGAGGCTGGTGGCAGATGGGCAGTGTGGATTGATCCATGGCAGGGGATGGCTGAGCCCCTGCCAGCTGTGTGTGTGTGTGTGTGTGTGCTGGGTGTGTGTGAGCAGCTCTGTGTGTGTGCTGGGTGTGTGTGAGCAGCTCTGTGTGTGTGTGTGTGTGCTGGGTGTGTGTGAGCAGCTCTGTGTGTGTGTGTGTGTGTGTGCTGTGTGTGTGTGTGTGAGCAGCTCTGTGTGTGTGCTGGGTGTGTGTGAGCAGCTCTGTGTGTGTGTGTGTGTGTGTGTGCTGGGTGTGTGTGTGTGAGCAGCTCTGTGTGTGTGCTGGGTGTGTGTGAGCAGCTCTGTGTGTGTGTGTGTGTGTGCTGGGTGTGTGTGAGCAGCTCTGTGTGTGTGTGTGTGTGTGCTGGGTGTGTGTGAGCAGCTCTGTGTGTGTGCTGGGTGTGTGTGAGCAGCTCTGTGTGTGTGTGTGTGTGCTGGGTGTGTGTGAGCAGCTCTGTGTGTGTGTGCTGTGTGTGTGTGTGTGCTGGGTGTGTGTGTGCTGGGTGTGTGTGTGCTGGGTGTGTGTGAGCAGCTCTGTGTGTGTGTGTGTGTGCTGGGTGTGTGTGAGCAGCTCTGTGTGTGTGTGCTGTGTGTGTGTGTGTGCTGGGTGTGTGTGTGCTGGGTGTGTGTGTGCTGGGTGTGTGTGAGCAGCTCTGTGTGTGTGTGTGTGTGTGTGTGTGTGTGCTGGGTGTGTGTGAGCAGCTCTGTGTGTGTGTGCTGGGTGTGTGTGTGCTGGGTGTGTGTGTGCTGGGTGTGTGTGTGTGTGCTGGGTGTGTGTGTGTGTGTGCTGTGTGTGTGTGTGCTGTGTGTGTGTGTGTGTGTGTGTGCTGGGTGTGTGTGTGCTGGGTGTGTGTGTGTGTGTGTGTGCTGGGTGTGTGTGTGCTGGGTGTGTGTGTGTGTGTGTGCTGTGTGTGTGTGTGTGTGCTGGGTGTGTGTGTGTGTGTGCTGTGTGTGTGTGTGCTGTGTGTGTGTGTGTGCTGGGTGTGTGTGTGTGTGTGCTGGGTGTGTGTGTGTGTGCTGTGTGTGTGCTGTGTGTGTGTGTGTGCTGGGTGTGTGTGTGTGTGTGCTGGGTGTGTGTGTGCTGGGTGTGTGTGTGTGCTGGGTGTGTGTGTGTGCTGGGTGTGTGTGTGTGTGTGCTGGGTGTGTGTGTGCTGGGTGTGTGTGTGTGTGTGCTGGGTGTGTGTGTGTGTGTGCTGGGTGTGTGTGTGCTGGGTGTGTGTGTGCTGGGTGTGTGTGTGTGTGTGCTGGGTGTGTGTCTGTGTGTTTATGAGCAGCTCTGTGTGTGCTGTGTACTTTGGGTGTGTTAGCAGCTCTGTGTGTGTGTGTGTGTGCTGGGTGTGTGTGAGCAGCTCTGTGTGTGTGCTGTGTGTGTATATATTCTGCGTGTGTGTGTGCTGTGTTTGTGTGCTGTCTGTCTGTCTGTGTGTGTGTGTGTGTGCGTCTGTCTGTCTGTGTGTGTGCTGAGCTGTGCTCTCTCCCTGCAGGCCGTGGCTGGGCTCTGTCTGTGTATCTGTGTGTCTGTGTGTCTGTCTGTGTGTCTGTCTGTGTGTGCTGAGCTGTGCTCTCTCCCTCCAGGCCGTGGCCGGGCTCTGTCTGTGTGTCTGTCTGTGTGTGCTGAGCTGTGCTCTCTCCCTGCAGGCCGTGGCCAGGCTCTGTCTGTGTGTCTGTCTGTGTGTCTGTCTGTGTGTGCTGAGCTGTGCTCTCTCCCTGCAGGCCGTGGCCGGGCTCTGTCTGTGTGTCTGTGTGTCTGTCTGTGTGCTGAGCTGTGCTCTCTCCCTGCAGGCCGTGGCCGGGCTCTGTCTGTGTGTCTGTCTGTGTGTCTGTCTGTGTGTCTGTCCGTGTGTGCTGAGCTGTGCTCTCTCCCTGCAGGCCGTGGCCGGGCTCTGTCTGTGTGTCTGTCTGTGTGTCTGTCTGTGTGTCTGTCCGTGTGTGCTGAGCTGTGCTCTCTCCCTGCAGGCCGTGGCCGGGCTCTGTCTGTGTGTCTGTCTGTGTGTCTGTCTGTGTGTCTGTCTGTGTGTCTGTCTGTGTGCTGAGCTGTGCTCTCTCCCTGCAGGCCGTGGCCGGGCTCCTGGCTGACGCGCGCTCCTTGGCAGACATCGCCCGTGAAGAGGCTTCCAACTTCAGGTCTAACTATGGCTATGACATCCCCCTGAAGGTAAGAGAGCAGCTCTCAGGGCTTTTGCCTTTTATTCTTGACATAAGAATGAAATTTTATTCCTTGTTTTATTCTTCCTTTTTGCACACAGCATCTTGCAGACAGAGTGGCCATGTATGTGCATGCCTACACCCTGTACAGTGCTGTCAGGCCTTTTGGCTGCAGGTGAGTCTTGCAGACACACTCTATTTGTAGATATATTTTGGTTCACAGTTGCTGGAACTGCTTCAGTTGTCTGAGTTTTTTTTGGAACCTGGAATTAGTAACCTACAGTTCATCTCCTAAAGAATCCCTTCCCCTTTCTTTTTGTGTATGTCTGACACCTCAGGTGAGGAATTTGTATTCCCATAAGGCTCTGCCAGCCTTCTACAGAGCTGGTTATTTGCCCCAGGTTTTTAAAGTGTGAGGGTTTGTGCCATTCAGTCTATGCTGGTGAAAGCAGAATTCCCTGTGCAGTCAGCCTGCTTGCCCTGACACCCAAAGAGCAGGTTACAGCTCCTGTGTGATTCTGGTGCAAAGGGGCTGATAAAAGATCTGCTGCCAGGTTCCTGATCAGTAAAAGGCTTCTGGCAACGTGCAGGTGCTCTTGTGAGACAAATTGCTCAACAGACTGTAGCAGGATAGGAGATTCTGCTCCAGGAAGGGTGTAGGAAACCCAAACTAAGGGTGCCTGCTCTGCTCCACGAAGGGTGCAGGAAACCCAAACTAATCTCTCTAGTTCTGTGTGTGTTGGTACAAGGAAAGGTTTTTAATTTCTCTTTTCTCCTCCAGTTTCATGTTGGGGTCCTATGATAGTGATGACGGTGCACAACTGTACATGATTGATCCATCAGGAGTTTCATACGTGAGTGTGTCAAAAATATTTCTATCTTAGCTTAAGTTCATCTTTTAAAAGTTTCTAGTTGGGAAAACAGTGAGTGTTGGTCCAAAAGAGCTGCTGTTGTTTTCTCCTTTTGCCTGGGAAGATCTCTGCTGAATCACTGCTGAATCACTGCTGCCCCTTTGCACATCCTTGTTAAACAAACATTGTGTATTTCTTACAAGTGCAGTCTGAGAAATGAGTTTAAAGCTTATCTGTCAGAAATTGGGAGTTCATTCACATGGCTATGTCCAGTGAAAACCCCATGCACTGCCCCAGAAAGGCAAGACTTGTAGTGATACCCCCTTCTCTAAATACTTCAGCAGCAAACCAAAGCAAAATAGAATTGTTTGTTAGTGCTGCAGTTTCAGCTGTGTGTCACACACAGGTCAATGCACACTCATACTGCTGCATTTCTTAAAATTTTCTTGCAGTATATCCAGTACCATGGCTGTTGAAAGAAATAGAAATGCTTAATTTTTGTGTTTAGACTTCAGATACATTTGCACAGTAGGTGGGTTTAGCTTGGGGTTTGCTTGGATCCTGTAGAACTTCTGTCTTCAAACTAATTAGAGTTTATTCTTCCATTTTTTGTAATAGCAATTAAAAAATCTATTACAACATTTTGAGCTGATAAATTTCTGTCCAGGAATTACTAGACAATTTTTGTCAGTAGTGGTGGTACTGATGTAGTAATTGGGCTCTATTCAACAACTTGGGGATGTGCCCCAAGAGAGAACAATACCAAGGTTTTTTGGCCTCTCATTATGAGTAAGGTGGGGTTGTCATGTAAGTGACAGCAAGAGCTATAGAGGGTCTGGTATTTAATTACACTTTAATATTGTTTGTTTCTTTTTTTGTTTTGTTTTGTTTTAGGGTTATTGGGGTTGTGCCATTGGTAAAGCCAGGCAGGCTGCAAAAACAGAGATAGAAAAACTTCAGGTATGGTGTAACAGTGTTGTGCTGTCTCAAGACAAATATTCCTGGCTTATCATGTTGCCTTTTGGGTGCCTGAAATACATAAAATGCAGGAGAAGCAGGTGAAATATATCCTTGTACATTTGCCAGTGAGCCAAGTAAGTGAGTGAATATAAAAGAACCAATGTGTTTTTAATTCTGAGTGAAAACCTAGGGCAGCATTGTGCAGGGTGCTGTATCTATTTTCCCCAAAGGTTTTAGATGATTCTTCTGTTTAACAAGTTCACAAAGGCTGCTCTTGCTATGGACAAACTGGTCTGTGGAGAGAAGACAACCAAAAAGTACTGAGGTATCCCTTTAGCTGATTGAAATGATGGTAGAATCCTGAAAGATTTCCACCTTCCTCATGTGTTTTAATATCTGACACCCTTGGGGACAGCATGGAACCAAATCTTTCTCCTGGTCTGTCTCATGCACTTGTGTGATACTCTGATATAAATATATCTTATTTTGGTCTGCAGAGGGATGTCACAGCTGTTCATGGAAAGGTTCAGAGTTTATATGATTGTTATAATTTTAAGAATAGCCTATTTATGCTGCTTTAGCACCATGACTGAAAAATTACAGGAAAAATGAGAATGTTCTAGACTTGATTCACTCAGTTTTGAATACCAAATTAAAGGTAAGAAGCCTGCATGATCATTTGATCTTTATACTGGAATTGTGGCACCTGGGAAATCATCATTTCAGTTCCTGTGTGTGCACCTTGGCAAAAGACAGTGCTGTGTTGGGTAACACACAATTTACTCCAAACAGTTCATTTTCTATCATTTTCTAAGTTGCAAAAATCTCTGCAATGCTGAAATTTTCCAAAACTTCTGCAGTTACTGATGTGAATTCCTGGAACTTGACAGCAGAGCTGTAAATGCACACCTGAGCAGAGGTGTGGCACAGGGCCCAGCTGAGCTGTTCATTTAGGGGGGTCCCCAATAATGAAGTGTGGGATCCTGTCCCAGCTCTGTGGGCTCAGTCCAGCCCCACCTGCCCATAACTTCTGTTCACTGTGGACTGGGCAGGTTTTCAGGTCACAGCTGATTTTGACAAGGTGAATTTGTCAAAGCTAAGATGGAAAAACCAGAAGTACAGAAGGTTTTGTGGGATGATCCAGCTGATGGTCAGCTAAGATTTGTTTGTTGGAAGAGATGAGTGCAGGTGGAAAGGGAGAGGCAAGCAGGGAGTCAGGACTTTATCCCCCCTGCCTTGGGGACTGCAGAGCAGCTCTGGCTGGGGAGGATACAGTCTGTGAAACTGAGGGTCAAGAAGAAAACCCTGCATTGATCACATCCTTTGCATTTTATGTCTGTAAACTCAGCTGTGGGAAAACTTGTAGTTATGTGGAGACTGCTTTCATCTCTTCATCTCCTGCAGCTCTGATACTAATACAGCTTTTTGATATATGGACAAGATCATGATTAACTCCTGGGATAAAACTGTTCACATTGTTTGCTCTCATTGAAGAATTAACATAACTGGGGTGGGAAAAGGATAATGGCAGAAATGAATTCACTTCAGTTTTCTTTTTTGTAAATATGCATGACAGGAGTAGAGCTTTGGGTTTCCTGTTTGACTGCTCACTTTATATGCATGAATACTCATCATCATTTAAATGTTTGTGTGACCCAAGTTACATTTCTGTTCTGGGTTGAGTGTCACAAAGGCAGTGGGTCTCTGTTTAGGGAACTTCTCCAGATGGGATTGTGATGGCACATTTGTCTAACCAGGCCTGGGCATTTCTTCTGTGCCTGTTGCTTCACCCCAGAAAGGGCTGTGACACTCCACATGAACTCTTGTCATCTTAATCCCTTCACCAGTGCCTTACAACAACCTGCCATATGAAGGGTTTGAAAATGTTTTGGGAATTGGAAGAGATGGTAAATTGCATTAATGAAATATAGGAAATATATTACTGCTTCATAGGCCGGAAGAGTTGATCTATAAAACACAAGTTTATTATGTCCTGGAAATTTGCAGCAGCCTTTGTTTTGATGAACTGTGAAGCTGCCAAAAGACTGTGATATAACTGAGAAAATGTGAAATGAGATGCTGATGCCTTGCTCAGGCAGGCAGTTGGTTGTTAAACAATATTCCCCTCTTGGGGCATTACTTAAAACCCAGAATTACCTGCATAAAATGTTGGTAAGACCAAAAGTATTCCTATACTGCCTAGAAGGAATACCACTATTCCATGTGGATATATGGTGCCTCTCCCATGTGGTAATTTTGGATCAGTTGAGCATAAAGCATCTAGGAACAAGTCAAGCTTTTAGCATGCCAGCATCACCAGTGTAGCTTCTAAGATTTCAGCTGCTGAGTGTTTTAAACTGGGGAATTTCCAGGTAGTATTTTTTCCTAGAATCTTTCAGTTGTAAGATTCTTCCCTGGAAGAATGACTTGCATAGAGCAGGCTGGAAGATACATTGTAGAGAAGAAATGTGGTTCTGGCCTTTTCTTTTACTGTTCCTTTGACTACTGAACATGAAAAAAAGCTCATCAGGCACATGCACAGCCTCTCCTGTTCTGGCCCTGTGGAAGATTTATATTCTCTTGGTAGAAATCTTCTCTCTGTGTCTTTTGCCTACAGATGAAGGAAATGACCTGCCGTGACGTTGTTAAAGAAGTTGCAAAAATGTAAGTCTGCAACCTGTTTTTCCAATTTGACAAAAATCCAGCCTGCTGAGCTTGCTTTGGTTTCAAACTGAGGCTGTTCCTTTTAAATTGGGTGTTGTGTGTTAAACTGTCTGACTCTAATCCCTGGTTTTAAAATATTTAAACCAAGTGACAGATGAAGGGAACCTTCTTGGTGTGCTGCTTCTGAAGTAGGAGTTGTTTGAACAATGACCTGGTGCTTTCAGAGAGAAGCTGCCCACAAATGATGCTGAGATCTTGGACCCAGCCTAGGAAAAAAAAAAAGACTCAAATGTTTGGGAAAGAAGCAAAGTAGAACTTCTTTAAAGGAATATATTCAGTATGGCTGTATTATTATTAGACATTTAAAAATAATTTATAATAATGAAAATACTTCTGTTCTAGTTCTGCTTCAGCTCAAACTCAGCAGCAGCTCTGCACAGGGCTCGGTTTTTCAGCTCAAATTCAGCTCCTTATTAGCATTGAGCAAGATAGCAAAGATTTTAGTAACTTTTAAACCTAAAATAGTAGGCACAGTCCAGAGCAGTGATTTCTTCAGGAGCTTGTGAAGGTGTACACTTTGTTGCAAAAGGCTTGTAACCAGCTGAAACATGAGAAAGGCCTGGAGATCACCTCAGCTAGCAGACAGGAGGGTCTGTAAGCACAGAGGGGCATTTTCCTGGACACCAGCATTCACTTCAGTCTTTATATTATTTTCACTGGAACTGTGCTGCTGAAGGTGTCCTGCCTTCCTCCACTATCTCCAAGGTTTCCACATTGGACAGGAATTGCTGGTATTTTTCAACTTCTGACTTACTGAAGCAAACTAAGAAATACAAAATAGAGGCTTCTTAAACAGTGGAGCCTGTTACTGTGAGTCCTGCTGTTTCGAGTGTCTCAGCCCAGGATTGTTCCAGTTTGTTTGCATGTTCTGCCACAGGATGAATCAAATCAGTTTTGTTATTGCAGTGTTAACATTTCTATCCCACAGCAGTGATTTCACTGGTCTGGGTGGCACTGTGTATGCTCTGATACCACTTGGAGTTTAAATTCCCATTTCCATGTTTGCCATAAGCAACAAACATTTCCAAACATTGGAAATCTTCAGTACGGACTTCTGATTAGACACAAAATACTGGCTCTAATTTGGGATTTAGAGTTAAGTGTAGAGTGCAGTAAGGTTTACAGGGGAAATGCAGTACACTCCAAGCTGCTTTATAACTGGTCTAGCAGAAGCAGGCAGTGATGAGCAGCCTTGGTCCTGCAGTATCGAAATCTTAATATTTGTTCCAGTTAGGGCAACTTGAACATCTCATCTTGCTGTAATGATTTAAGGTGTTGTTACATTAGCAGTTAAGCCTGGAAAATTCTCTGATGGTTTTTGGTTGGGGAGAGCTTCTATTAATCATGAGATTACTTGAACAGAAGAAATCTGTGACAGGAACAAAGTATATTTAGCCTTTTGGTCAGTCTGTTCTAATGTGTTCTTTGTCTGTTCCTTTCAGAATCTACATAGTTCACGATGAAGTAAAGGATAAAGCTTTTGAGCTGGAACTCAGCTGGGTTGGAGAAAGTAATGCATTTCTGTAATTTCTATAAACACTCCAGAAAATTTATAACTTTTTGTAACTAAAGCAAAAAACATTGCTTCTTAAATTCACTCTGTAAGTCAGGGTCCTTGTGTGAATTATAATTAAGACATATTCTTTTTCTTGGCAGTAACCAATGGAAAACATGAAATTGTTCCCAAAGACATCAGAGAAGAAGCAGAAAAATACGCCAAGGTAAGTTATGACTTCGGTGGCTGAGATGCTTGAAAATGTATCATCCCAGCACACATGCCCTCAGTGGGAGCTGGGGTTACTGGGAGGGACAGGAGGGAGGGCTACAGTGTAACCAGGGATGTTCTGCTCTCAGTGTAACCAGGGATGTTCTGCTCTCAGTGTAACCCAACACCAGGGATGTTCTGCTCTCAGTGTAACCAGGGATGTTCTGCTCTCAGTGTAACCCAGGGGTGGTTCTGCTCTCAGTGTAACCAGGGATGTTCTGCTCTCAGTGTAACCCAGGGGTGGTTCTGCTCTCAGTGTAACCAGGGATGGTTCTGCTCTCAGTGTAACCAGAGATGTTCTGCTCTCAGTGTAACCAGGGATGGTTCTGCTCTCAGTGTAACCAGGGATGTTCTGCTCTCAGTGTAACCAGGGATGGTTCTGCTCTCAGTGTAACCAGGGATGTTCTGCTCTCAGTGTAACCAGAGATGTTCTGCTCTCAGTGTAACCCAGGGATGTTCTGCTCTCAGTGTAACCAGGGATGTTCTGCTCTCAGTGTAACCAGGGATGGTTCTGCTCTCAGTGTAACCAGGGATGGTTCTGCTCTCAGTGTAACCAGGGATGGTTCTGCTCTCAGTGTAACCCAGGGATGGTTCTGCTCTCAGTGTAATCAGGGATGGTTCTGCTCTCAGTGTAACCCAGGAATGGTTCTGCTCTCTCTCAGTGTAACCCAGGGATGGTTCTGCTCTCAGTGTAACCAGGGATGGTTCTGCTCTCAGTGTAACCAGGGATGGTTCTGCTCTCAGTGTAACCAGAGATGTTCTGCTCTCAGTGTAACCAGGGATGTTCTGCTCTCAGTGTAACCAGGGATGTTCTGCTCTCAGTGTAACCCAGGGATGGCTCTGCTCTCTCTCAGTGTAACCAGGGATGGTTCTGCTCTCAGTGTAACCCAGGGATGGTTCTGCTCTCAGTGTAACCAGGGATGGTTCTGCTCTCAGTGTAACCCAACACCAGGGATGTTCTCTCAGTGTAACCCAGGGATGGTTCTGCTCTCAGTGTAACCAGGGATGGTTCTGCTCTCAGTGTAACCAGGGATGTTCTGCTCTCAGTGTAACCAGGGATGTTCTGCTCTCAGTGTAACCCAGGGATGGTTCTGCTCTCAGTGTAACCAGGGATGGTTCTGCTCTCAGTGTAACCAGGGATGTTCTGCTCTCAGTGTAACCCAGGGATGGTTCTGCTCTCTCTCAGTGTAACCAGGGATGTTCTGCTCTCAGTGTAACCCAGGGATGGTTCTGCTCTCTCTCAGTGTAACCAGGGATGGTTCTGCTCTCTCTCAGTGTAACCCAGGGATGGCTCTGCTGTCAGTGTAACCCAGGGATGGTTCTGCTCTCAGTGTAACCAGGGATGGTTCTGCTCTCAGTGTAACCAGGGATGTTCTGCTCTCAGTGTAACCCAGGGATGGTTCTGCTCTCTCTCAGTGTAACCAGGGATGTTCTGCTCTCAGTGTAACCCAGGGATGGTTCTGCTCTCTCTCAGTGTAACCAGGGATGGTTCTGCTCTCTCTCAGTGTAACCCAGGGATGGCTCTGCTGTCAGTGTAACCCAGGGATGGTTCTGCTCTCAGTGTAACCAGGGATGGTTCTGCTCTCTCTCAGTGTAACCCAGGGATGGCTCTGCTGTCAGTGTAACCAGGGATGGTTCTGCTCTCAGTGTAACCAGGGGTGGTTCTGCTCTCACAAACTGTTAATTCACAGCCTGCCACGAGTGGGGTCTTTCTCCTTCAAAAGTGAATGTACTGATGGGGACTGTCCTGCTGCCTACAAGGGTTTGGGCACTGTGAGAGGGGTGTGAAGCTGCAGCAAACTCATTTTGTTTATTGCAGGCTGAATGATAAAACAACTCTTAGACTATAATTATCCTTTCTTTTTTTAAACAGGAATCTTTGAAAGAGGAAGATGAGTCAGATGATGACAATATGTAACACATTGTTACTCCAAAACAAGTCCAACTTTTCCTATCTTAGACCAGGTTTGTTTATAATGCATTATGCATGGGATGCTGTTGTGTTCTTGTTGGAAGAAACCAACTGACCAACTTGCACTAATAAATTTTCCATTTTACTGTCTGTTAGCTTTTATTTCAAAATGTATAGGCCAGCAACTGTATCTAAGGAGACATTAAAAAGGAAAGACATTATCAGGCTGCTGTTGCTTCCTAAAGCACTCCATTTGATCCAGGCTATGCACAGAAAAACAATCTGTTTATACACTAGACAAGTCTCTTGTTAATGCTGCATACTTTAATATTAAAAACTAGCACTCTGCTGCTCTTCCTTGATTAACCAGTAGCACAATTTGCAGTTTGTTCACAGCCACTGTGACTGCTCCTGGCAGAAGAGATGAGAACATGGCCAGCTCCAGCAGCAGGTTACAGTTTAAGGTGATGGCACAGCTGACAACTCCTAACAGCCTATGCAAGAACCAGGAGTGCAGCTAAAGGAATGTTAATCTGAAGTATTCAGCCTAGGCTTAGTGGAGGAGTAGGAGGAATTAAAAACTAATTCAATTTAAAACAGTGCTTGTGTTAAGTTCTAAAGCTGTGAGATCTAATAAGCAATGTAATTGGAATTAATGCTTGAAGAGCCAAACTATTTTTAAACTCTTTTATTCAGCTGTAGTTAATCTTAACACACTTCTGAATCAGCTTCATCAATTGTTGACCTTTCCAGAAGAGAAAAACAAGCTTTGCTGCTGTCATTCCCCACTTCCTAGGAAAACAGACTGCCTATTCTAGTCATTTCAAACTTTAGAAACAGCAGCTGGGGCTGGAAACAGCCTGGTCTGGTGGAAGGTGACCCTGGCCAAGGCAAGGGAGAGCAATGAGATGATCTCTCAGGTCCATTCTGACCCATATGATTCTATAAGGTAATAAACTGTTCTTCACCTTAAAACTCAGTTAAAATTTGAAGTCTTGTTTGTACATGCAGTTAAAATTCTAATGGCCCTGCTAATCTAAAATGCACACTTGTGTGGTGAATCAAACTCCTCAGCTTTAGGACTGCACACTCATGTTCAGCAGCCCTTAAACCAGCAGCTTTCCCTTCCAGGATGATTTTTCAAGAGGTAGTTTGGAAAATACCTGGCCTTCTCCAGTCTCCTTTGTACCAGGATTACAAAGCACAGCTTCTACTTCCTTTTGGTGACATGGGAAGGGCAGCAGAGGGAGGTGGCTCTGACTGTGTCACTTCAGGATCCCTGAGCTCCTGCTGGGACAGATGGGCCAGGACAGGCACCCTCCTTTAGAGCCTCCTCCTGAGGCAGCAGGAACAGCTGCTGCACTGAGTCAGCCTGGAATTCCAGGGCTCCAGCCTGAATTTACTACTGCAGCTTCCTGCTGACTCAGCTCTTGGAGTCACAGGCCAGGGCCAGGCAGGAAACTCCTCAGCAGCACCTTAAAGCATCAGCTGAGGCTGATCTGCCACTCCTGGCAATGGCAGCAGGGAAGTACCTGATTCTGTTCCTAGAATCACAGAATATTCTGAGTTGGAAGGGAGCCACAAGGATCATCAGGTCCAGGATCAGACCCTGAGTTTGGTATTTGTAGCACACACTGTGAGCTGCTGAAGGAATATGAAGGTTGTCCTCGTGTGGTTACACCACCCATCCACCCCTGTGATCCTTTCAGTGACAGCCACTCACAGCTGGGGACAGGAGCTGGAACAACACTCACAGCCACATTTCAGGGTACAGTGAGAAGAGCATGACCAGCTGTGCATATTTAAAGATAAAATTGAAGGAATATGAAGAGGCAAAAGGTGCACAGCCACCTACTTGCTTATCCAAAATTTCCAAATAACTACTTCTTGGAGAACATGGCAATCTAAAAAGCTCTTTTGAGAATCAACACTTAATTTTTCTGTATCTTTTCACAACAAGCAAGAAGTTCCATGAAAAGCAATTTCAAGAGGCTGTAGATAGCAGTACATGCAAAGCCCTGCCCAGTGTCTTGCCTGTCATGGCAAAATTTAGTTAAACAATACCAAGATGATTATTACTGTCAGATTATTTTCCAAATTTAATCATTCATTTATCAGAGTATAGACTCAGCCTGTTAATGAAAATTTTATGGTAAGGAAAAAAACCTACTTTCATTTTCACTGATGGGGAAAGAAAAAGAAATTGCATATTAGAAGGTGAGAAAAGAAATTTGCTTTTTTTTGGAAGGGGAGGGAGGGTCAAAGAGGAAAAAGGCAAGAGAATTCTAAACAAGCTACTTTTAATACTGACACTGCCCTTTACTTTAGAAACAGAAAACCAGCAGAATTCTTTTTGATCATAGGTTCAGCATTGGTACATCTTGTCAGCAAGGCCCAGGAACATTAGAATAGATTTCTAGCCCAACTCATTCCAGCAGAAAAACTACTGCAACTCCCCTGTGACAGCTATTTTTGTAACCCTGCAGTTCCATGAGGCAACCACACTGTATTTAACAAGTAACTTACTAATTTTAGTTACTTAAAAATTAACTAATTATACAGCAGTGCATTAGTCATCATAATGCTTCACTAATTTAGTCCACAGTTGATAGGCTAAACAGAAACTGAGTTTTGCTACTGAGAAGTATTTACTTGTTGCTATGTCAAACAGTGGAGTTGAGAAGGGGAAGAAATCTTTAAAAAAGAAGGAAGTGGCTGCTATGGCCACACTGACCAAATGAACTAAAAATGCAGTGGGACAGCAAAACATGATTAAACTTTAATTAATGTTGAATACCCTTTTATTCTAAATATATAAAGCTGTCTGAGGGAAATCACTTGGTGAACAAGTTCCAGAAGGGCTCAAGCTGGATCTGAAATTATTTAGGTGACAACTAGATCTGTTCCAGAACAAGACAGAATAACATTAAATTGCAAACAACCAAAAAACTTATATTTAGCAGAGACTCTCTTTTAATTACAGGACTGGAGATGGGGGGTGGGGGGGAATCTGGCTCTGTTATAGATACTCCCATATCCTGCAGGCTTAAACAACATCTAAGGACAGGAGTTTGATTTAAGCCCAGAGAACAGCACCTGATCAAGCCTCCAACATGAAGGTTTGAAAGGCAGCATGCATTCCCCTACAGAAGTAAGGCTTGGATCCCCTTCCCTAAAATTAAAATTAGCTTATCCAGGTGGCTTGAAAATGGTCAATTATAACTTCAGTGTAACTAAAATGTGGAAATGCTTTGCAAGGCAAACAAATGGCAGGGTGAAATCTTCTGAATTAGAGATGTGAGCAAGAGGTGAGTCTAAGAGTCTTGCTTGGGTTATTTCTGCCCAAAGCAGTGGCAAGTTTCAGATCTAAAGATAGCAGAAAAGGAGCACTGCTTCCTTCAGGCTCCACAAGTAACCTACTTTGTCCTACTCTGGCCATTTATGGGAACACATCATCCAGCAGAAAGTTAAATACCCACTTGGAATGCAGAACTGCAGTCCTTGCCATGCTGAAACACTTGAGGGTTTCAATCGTGTGTTCTTGCTCAAGACCCAAAGTTCAGGCCTGACACAGAACAGCAGGAAGGAAGAGTCTACAGACCAAGTCATCTCTCAGCTCCAAGTCATCCCTCCACCCAAGGAGTGTTCAAGAAGTTCAGATCCAAGGATGACACAAGAGGAGCCTGTTCAGTGAGATGCTTCCTCCTCAAGTCTCACACATGCAGTGGCTGTTACTCAGCACCTGATGAATCACTACTCTGCTGTTTATTGAGGCTGGATATGTCACATTCCTTATTACAATTATTTATTCAGCAAGTCCACATACAGCAGCTTTGCTCAAGGAAATTAAGAAGGGGACTAGGTGAACTGCAGCTGACAAATTACAAAACTATAGGCTCCAGTATCTGGTTTACTTACATCCATCTCTGCACCAGGGCAGATTTTAGAATATGAAAGTGCACTTGCAGAGTTCAAAAAACAACCTTAGGCTATTGCATCAAGATAATTAATTTTATGCTACTCTAATAAGGCCATAAAAGTTATTGGCTTGGATAATAGCCTCTTTACAACTGCTCGTACTGCTGATGAAATGATGGCAAGATTGTCAGAAGTAACCCATATATGAAATTTCCTGTGTGGCAGACACCCACGAGGCCATCTCCAAAAGAAATCCTACTCATCTGTATTTGGTGCTGACTCTGAGAAAGGAAACATTCCAAGCAGAACGTGCCTCATGCAGATCTGAAGTATGCCAAGCATTGGGTCATTCATTTGTAACTTCTCATCACCAAAAATAGCTCGATGGCCTGAGGTTAAAGCCCCACATGCTGAGAGTGTGATGTCCATGTGGATGCAGCCCTGCTGGGATGCTCCTGCCTGTGCAGTCCCAGGCACCCTTAAGGAAGGAGATTTGGAACAACTCCAGGGCTGTTTTGCAAGTCTCTTCCTGAAGATAAAACCACAGCCATAGAAGGGAACACAAACCAGCAAATTCAGTAATGCATCTTACCATGACCTTAAAATGAAGTACACAGTTGAAAGATTACAAAGAGAGAAATAGTTTGGATTGTCATGACAATTCTGATGCTGTAATTGCACCAAAAATACAGCACAGAGTCTGTTCTCTCCCCCTCATTTTCTTCTTTCAGTTGCATGTCTGTAAGACAAGGACCAGCTTTTCCTCTGCCCACCAGTTTTTCAAGTTGCATGCAGCAAGGAAGTTACTTCTACTTAAGAACTGAGAGCTATTTTGAGATACCAACTGCTTGTAACTTTCCTTTCTAGAGCATCTTGCTGCCTATTACGTCCAATTACCCAGAGTTGCAGAGTTAAGCCCTGCCTTACTGTAAATACATTCTAGTATTTTAGAACACAGGATCTACAACCAAGCTCAAACCAAGTTTCCTTTTTCCAGATGGATGCAGCCACCCCCACACGGTGCTCTTTCATCTTCAGTACACTGCTATTAAAGGACTCTGAAACACTTGTTTAAAAATGGTTCTTAGGAGTTGCTGTGCCAACCAAAAATGGACAACTAGAATGAAGCAGGCAGCAGCATCACACAGTTTGTAGTCCAAACACATGCATATCTTCAGATACAGGAAAAAACTGAAATCCCCTCAAGTCTCCCCTAAAAACAGTGTAGGAACTGCCCACTGCAAATACCATTTTAGGCAATGTGATAAAACAAGCCAATCAAGGGTTCAGAAAGAACACGGTGTGCTTTATTGCTGCATAAAATTAGATATAATTTGGTACACATACTGTCTGCATATCCAAAATCAGTCATTAGGATTCAAATTTCACCAGATTAAGAGTAGGTTCAATTAGAGCGAATTCACCCAAAAACTGATGCATTCCAAACACACCCACACACCCCCAAAACCCACCCAAGTGATGCCTAAATATTTGTAAGTTAAATTTTATCTTGTTTGTTGGGATTTTAGAGGAGCAGGAAATCTGCTCCTTTCATTACATTCAGGAAGAACAGAGAGCTCTTCCACCAGACTGCATGAACAGGTGACAGGAGCAGCACAGGAGCACCAGCTACTTTAGCACAGTGTTCAAAGCTCACTTTCAATTCTAACCCCAGGTGCTCCCACAGCCAACAAAGCCCACCAAGTGAGAGCCTATTTCCCCCAAACACTTCTAGGTACATCAGGAACAGAAACAAATCTGAAATGCTGTTTGAGGCTGAACCAAAATGTAGCTAAATGTGTTTTGCATCAGTTGGTTTAACAGGAGCTGCTTCCCCCAGCTTCTGTCTACCCTCCCACCAGTGTATCCTCTTGTGCTGCTTGCAAGGACAAGACAGATCACTCCCACAAATACATCTTCCATTGATCCAGAATAACAAAACCCTCTAAAAAGCCATGTATGTTGCTCTGTCAGAGTTCAGAATGTCACACAACACAGCTCTGTTTATAGCTGTAGCTAATGAGGTGACACTGCACAGGAGCACTGCAGGGAAAGGCACATCCCTGAAGGTACCAACTCCAGCAAACAGCACAGTCTGGCAATTAATTAACAGCTTAAGTGGTGATGGGGCAGCCAACTCCCTGGCCACCTGGAAATGAGCTACCTGGAATAATACCCTCCAAAAACACAGACAAATGAAAAATAGCTTTGGAAAAGATGGCTGAGCAGGAAAAAAAAATCAGAATTTAATCACTAGCTGAACTGTAGATTCTCAGCAACAGCAGCTACTTACAGCTCAAAACATTTAATTCAAAAGACTGAAGGCATTAATACTTTAAATAAGAATCAACACTGACCAACTGCAGTCTTATTAGCTGAGGCTGAAAAGTAAATTAACCTGCAGTGACTGAAATAATTTGGACAAGCAAAAGCCCTGGAAGAAAGGCCATGTAACCACTGCCCTCACCAGCTTGCTTTTGCTGAGCAGCCACGCTGAACAGCAGGGCTGCTGCTTCCCTCTTTGTGCCAGGCTGCAGGCTGGCAGGGACACACAGACTGCAGTGTCACACACACACTCACACACACACTTCAGGGACACACACAGTGCTCTGGAGGGTCAAAGGAAGGACTGGGAATCCACAGTCCTGATCCTGCTGGATCACGTTGCTCTACACTTTGCATCTGTAACAATAAAGTGTTTTAATCAGCAGCTTATCAGTGCTGGCAAGCCTGAGACACCCCTGTTCTGGCAGGTGCACCATGTCCAAGGATCACCAGCAGTGTTAGGACCCTGGTTTTTATCTCCACAAGTATGGAAAGATGCATTTTAGTTAAAGTCTGAACTCTGCAAGCCACTTGCACAAGCTTTTTCAGACACTGCTATATGAGAACATGGCTCATAAGACCTTTATTTCCTTCTTGTACTTTTATTATATGGCTACTGCTGCAGGAAAAGTCTTCACAGGAAGCAGTGAGGAAAAAAATATCAGTCTAAGATATAAACTAGCAACAGGTAGGATAAAAGGATAAACAGGGAAGATTCTTACTTCAGATTGCCCATGACAGATCATTTAACAATTGCCCATGACAGATCATTTAACAACTACTGATACAGAAGACCCTGAATCTAACAGAGGTAAAGAAATGAATCCAGCCAGAGTCAGTTCTCCACACCCAAGTGAAACAGCCATTTCAGCTCTCCAGTGTCAGCAGCAAGTCACATCTGGGCTATGGGCAGCACAGACACCTCTCATTAAACATTTCCTCCCAGTGTGGTATCACAAAAGGCTGGCAAAGTCACCACATTGTTGCTACAAAGTAGATCTTAGAAGTTAAATATTTATGGAGGAGTAGCTTCTATTTCAGCATCTTAATTTACTCAGAAGACTGCAGTAAGGTTCTTCAAATACAACATGCAGAACTTCAAAGACTTTTTCTCCTGCTGGTTTTCATAGCAATGAAATAAGTAATTGCCTCTCCCAAACCCACATGGGTTTTGCTTTCAAGTTTTACCCTGTACATTTGATTTAGATGGGAGTTTACTAAAGCAGCAGTAATTATAAACTAGAGATTTGACTTTGTTAGGAAGAATACAGACTATTTAGAGATTCAGGTATAAGTTTAAATGTTTTCCATTTAAGTTTATTTCAAGAACATAAAATATATTCAATCTGTAGAAGGGTAAGTGATTGTATTTACCAACAAAACTATTCCTTCATTCCTGTAAAAAAACCCTATTTTCTCCCCTTGAAAGATCAAAACTTTCACAGATAAAGAATTTACATCAGGAATAAGGTTTCCACCTCAGAAGCCAAGAAAAAAGGCTGCATGCTGCAGAGATAATTTGGAAGCCAGTTTAAAAGCACAGAGAGTTTAAATAATTAAGTTTACAACACTAGAATGGTTGATGCACTGATGCAGCCTGAACATGCACAAAATACATTTCTGGTACTAATCACTGTCGTGTGCCTGCCACGAAAAATGTTACTCAGAAAGCCTGAAAGGGAACTAATGACAGGTAGATATAAATATCTGATCCTTCACCTTTACTGCTGGCATCCAAAGTGTTCTTTTGAAAAATATCTAAGAACATTCTCCTGTGAGCAGTGCTACCCAGAACAGTAACTAAATTCTCATTTGACTTCAAGCACCTACTTCAAGTTTTGAAAGACAGGCTGATCACTTGATTGCAGGTGATGACAGAATCCTTTGCCACATCTAAATTAAAGCTGCTGCACAAATCTTCAGCTTCCCTGCAGTGCTGTGTAGTTGTTTTGCAACACTGCATGACTTCCCCAGGATAGCTGTATCTATCCTCACCAACGTGAACTTGCAGTCCTGAGAAATAACACAAAAATTTCAGTGTATTTGTAATCAAATTCCATATCCTGCATCCCTTTATTAGACAACAAAACTGAAATTAAACATCTATATTCAGGTAACTTAACACCACTTGCCAAAACATGCAGAAACTGGCTTTACTATCCATGCTGAAGTAAACCCTGGCAATAAGCATGTAGTTCCTAAATTAGCCAACATTAACATTTGATACAAATATGTCAGCTATCATAAAATTCCATACCAGAAAGAATAAAAATAGCCTCTTACAACAGAGCTCTTGTTCTGTCCAAACACAAGATTACCAAATCAGTCTTAAAACAAGGAATATTTTCTGTGTGGCATTCCAAGATTGCCTGACAGATATCAGAGCTGGGGGGAAGCAGCAGCTCCATCAGCTGAGAGGGCTCTGATTCCTGCACACACTGCTCACACCTGCAGCCACAAAGCACAACAAAATCTGCACATGGTTTGTTCAGAAAATGGGGCTGCTCCTTCCTGGACATCACTGAGGCTGCTGCCAGAGCTTGGCCAGCTGAGCATGGATCACTTTACTGGTGTTACTGGGAAAAGCAACTACAGAGTGTTATTTCTGCAGAGCTGATGGAAATGGCAATTCTGAGATTTTTCTCACACAAATATTTCTGACAGTGCTCTAGATCACAAATATTTTCATCATTACTCATGTCCAGAAGATACTGCACTGCTGCAAAACATCCAAGAAACCAGCACTGAACTTCAGTGAGAGAATGCATCAATTCAGGCCTCCTGAGGGCTTTGTGTCTTCTCCAGTGAGAACCCTCCCAAGGCAAGGATTAAAATCATCATGAAGTTATGTTTGAATAATTAAATGTCTAAATAATTAAATGTCCATTTTCTGAACGTGAGGACAGGAATGCCCCAGAGCTGGGGAAAATGTAAGTAAGCATTTAACAGGTTTCATTCAAGTTGGTTTGGTTTTTTCCCCTCTCTCACACACACATTATAAAAATGGAGGAAGTTAATGCTGATAGTTTAATTTTTCTCTGTGACCAGGAAAGGTTTCATCTTCCATTTTTATAATCCAGCTATTACTGGCTGAAGTTTTTTGCTGTCAACCTCAAATTTATTGGGATTTTTTCTCTTTATACATGCACTTCACAACTTCTTACCATGCTCCTCTGAGCAGTTTGCAGTCATTTGGACAATAAAGCTTTGTGGGAAGCATGTGACCTTACTTTGCACAGAAATACTGCAGTTCCACATAGGCAACACTTCTGCAGATCCTGTCTATTTCACTACAAAAACACCAAGGAAAAGAGCATTAAAAAAGAACAATGGAAACAGAAATAAAAGGTAAAAGTCTCCTGAACTGCAAAGTCTGACAGAGTAGCACTGTACTTCACTACATAGGAAGAAGCTCAGTGCTAAAAGAAGATCTAGTATTTTTAATATTCCTACAGTATCTAGTATTTTTAATATTCCTACAGTATTTTGGCTGCAATTGTACATGTATTCTGAGTTCTTTTAGCTACAAAAAAGCCCAGTGTGTCAAGAGCAAGATGTGATTACTGAACAGAATAAAACCATCTCACTTATCCCAGAAATCTCCTTACTTTATCTGTGACCTGAAGGAAGCCACGTGATACATTCAGCAGTGACTTGTTCTGCTGTTCTTATAAAGAGAATGTAAGATACAGACATTCCTAAATTTGCTTTTTCTTATCCACTGCCACATGTGTGGAAGACCTTGGGCAAGATTTCTGGGTTATGTTTACTCTGCAACTAATGCACCAAACACATTTTCAAGTGCTTAAGTGTATTGTTTTTACTAATTTACAGCCATCACTCAGAATTCCATGTGACCAATGACCAGTGCCATGCTTAGAGTGCCTCAATGCTTTTAATTGTTTTTAAATGAAGAAGCCTTTAATTTGTTCAAGCTAAACTCAAATGCATTTCCCCAGGTAAACCTCCCATGCTGCATCTACAAGACCTTTGGGACTAACACAGATAACCAAGCACTGCTGCTTTGAACAATGATCTAAAAAATGAAATGTTTCTACCTCACAGTGTGTCTGTTTACAGAGAAATTAGATCCTAAAAGGACTTACTGTGATTGTCCCACTCTAGAGCTTCTCAGCTGTTAACTTTGTGCAGTGCGTACACCAGGCCATGATAAAAAAGCTCAAAGTCACCTCCTCTGCTCATTTCTTCCACTCATTCCCACAGCTTCCCTGAAAGGGTTTGCACAGGGGGATGGGGCACAAAAATCCAGCACAGCCAGGATGGCTTCGAGTTTCAGAGCTGTTTAACAATGACATTTAGGATGAAAAATTTCAGTACCATGGAGTAACTCTTGAGGCCTGAAGTTCCTTTTCCAATGAAAAAATATTGAAATCAAAATTAGTCTTTTTTCCTGCCTTGCCAAAAGCACAGTGTTCTCATTCCATGACACCAGACATCATCCCTAAGCTGTGTGAGAACATTTGTGCTGTGCTGAGCTGCCCACTGGGCATTCTTAGGTGCTTAAAATACCATAAAAGAACAAGTCACCTCTCCTGCTCACTGGCTATACAGAAATAAAGTCCTTTTGCTCACAGCAGCTTGGTGGGTGATGTGCCATGAGCCTCCCAATTGTGCTGGCTCTAACTGCTACATCCACAGGGGCAGGATTTTTATGCTGGAAATCAGAAACAAGACTGATTAGTTCAATCACAAACTGTTATTTATTGAATGGTTCTACACCCAGTACAGAGATACAAACCATGCCTCAGGAACAGCTCACAAAAAAATCCAAGCCAGGATTTCTCCAACACATTCCACAGAGATCAGAAGTTCACATTCAAATGGAATTTGGGAAGTTTTGTTAATATTTAGGATAGCTATATATATTCTAAATCACAGAACCAGAGAATGGTTTGGGTTGGAAGGAACCTTAAAAACATCATCCAATTCCAACCCCCCTGCCATAGCAGGGACACCTTCCACTATCCCAGAGTGCTTCAAGCCCCATCCAACCCGGCCTTGGGCACTGCCAGGGACCCAGGGGCAGCCACAGCTGCTCTGGGCACCTGTGCCAGGGCCTGCCCACTCTCACAGGCAGGAATTCCTTCCTCAGTCTGCTCTCAGTCAGTGCAAAGCCATTCCCCCTGTCCTGTCACTCCATGCCCTTGTCCAAAGTCCCTCTCCAGGTCCTCTCTAGGTTCCTCTCTGACACTCTCCAGTTTATCCCCTGCATAAAACAGAATGACAGCACAGAATCAAAGCTCCCTCAACGCTAAATGCCTCAATTTTTACACATTCTGTAAAGATCTCCAGCCATCTTTGTATTCACAACCCAGATCCAAACACCAGAATTCCAGACTTTTCCTCCATGTCAGGCCTTGCCTGCAGTCAATTCCAAACAAATCCTGTGTGCTTTGTGCATTATTAAACCTTCAGAGCTTACCTGCACCACACATCTCTGCTCACTGAACTCTCTAGAGAACTCTCCCATTATTTGACAATTTCTAAAGCATCAGATTTAATTAAAAAGAAAAAAATACAAAAGCCACCTTTAAAGCAGATCTTACATGGGAACCATACATAAATTAATAATCTATTTCTGTATTTCTGTCAATTAACACTATGGTCCTCCACTGTTGCTTTAGGTAACCCTAAGAGATGCCTTTTAGCTCACAGTGAGCACTGTCAAACAGATGCTCATCACTCTCGAATAAAAATTATGGATCTGTTAGTCCAGAATAAGAACTAGGCAAAACTATAAATAAAATAAAAACTATCTGTATTACCATAAGCCACAAAAAAATTCTGTATGTCAAAATGTGAAACCAAATAAAAAACATTTGGTTTTATCATGGCCTTTAACCGGTAACTCCTACTTAATAAAGTCAAAGCTCGTCTCTAAGAGCAAACTCCCGCAAAGGACTCTGACAGGTGCGGGTGTCCCGCCTCGTAAGGCCGCACTCCAGGCCCAGGCACGACAACACCCCCACATCTCCCGGAAGAATCCCTCAGCCTCCCCCCACTGCTCATCGCTGTCCCTGCACAGGGAACCGTGGGGAAGCGCTCGAGCAGCAGGAGCCGGGCGCGTTCCCTCCCCACACGCGTCACGGGGCCGCTGAAGGGCGGCGGAGCTGCGCCCTCCCCCGCGGGAAGGCGGCGCGGGCCGGCAGCTCCTACCTGCACCCCGGGCGTGTCTCTGCGGGGCGCTCGGGCCGCCCCGGCGGCTCCGCGCCCTCACGGCGGGCGGTCCCGGCGCCTCCATGGCGGCCGCTCCACTTCCGGCTCCGGCCGGGCCCGCTCCTGCGCCATCGCCGCCGCAAGCGGGGCCGCCACCGAGACCCAGCGAGGGGGTCATACCGCCGGGAAGAGATGCGATGCCGCCTCAGCGGAGCTCAGGATGAGCCTCCCGGCCGTTCCCTCCACGGATCCCACGGGCGCTCCCGCTCCTCCCTCTCCCCGCGGCCTAAAATGGGAAAGAGTCGCGCACAAAATGGCGCCTGCGACGCCGCGGCCGCCGCGCCTGCGCGCCGCTCGCGCCGGCTCCGCCCCCACCGCCGCCGTCCCGCCCCCTCCCCGTCCTTTCCCCTCCCTCCCGCCCGTCCCGCCCCGAGCCAATCGCATCGCGCCGTTCCCCTTCCGGTCCCCGCCGCTGGCCAATCCCGTGCTCCCGGGGCCACGCCGCCACCCAATGGGGGTGCTGTCCGCGGCGGCCCAATGCGCGCGGGGCGCCGGGGCGGCGGCCAATGGGAGCGGCCCCGCTCCCGCCGCTTGTTTATTGGGGCTCGCGCTGCGGCGCGGGGCGGGTCCGCACGCGCGGGGGGGGGGAGGGGGGCGGGAGAGAGGGGGGGCGGAGCGGGGGCCGCGCTCAGCCGGGGCCGCCGCCGTCTGCGGAGGGGCCCGGGCGGCGCGGGGGCTGCGGAACGAGGAGTTCGCAGGTAGGAAGGGACGCGCGAGGAGGAGGAGGGAGAGGAGGAGGAGGAAGGAGAGAAGGAGGAAGAGGAGGTGGCGACGGCGGCGGAGTTGCGGCTGCCGCGCCGCCGTCCCGGGGGAGGGGACGCGAAGCGGCTCCGGGAGCTGCGCTTTAAAACCCCCCCCGCCCCCCCTCCCCCTCCCTGTGGGAGCGCACGGGCGCGCGCGCCGCCCCCCTCACAGAGCGGGACCCCCGGGACCGGGACCCCCCAACTCTGTCCCGGTATCCCCGGGTTCGGCCCCCGCGCTCCCTGGGCCGGGGGGCTGCGGCGCTGCCCCGGGGGGCGGGAGGCACAAGTCCCGGGAGGAGGAGGGGGCCCGGCGGGGCCGCGGAAAGTTGAGAGGGGGCCGGGGCGGGTGGGGGGCGGCGGCCCCTGAGCCCCGCGGAGCAAATGGCGACGTGACACACACCGAGCGCGGGGCCGCCCGGCGGGAAGCGGCGGCCGCGCTCCCTCGGCGCGGCCGGGACGGGCGGCGGCTCCTTCCCTCCGTTCCTCCCTCCCTCCGCCGAGCCTTGCCCGGGCTCCCCCCGCTGCCCCTCGCGGGGAGCCCCGCGCTCAGCCCTCAGCCTCCCCCGCTCTTGTTTTGCAGTGTTGCCCGTGCGAGGAGAAGTCCCGGAGCTGGAATCGCTCACATAACCCTGAAAGATGAAGGTAGGCGGCTCCGGCGGGAGCGGGGATCGCCGCCCTGTTCGCCCGGCGCTCTGGAGATTTCATTTTTAATCGCTCTCCGTCTGGGCACGGCAGCAGCGGGAGAACGCGGGGTTCGCTGCGTGCTGTGAGTGCTGTTCCTGCTCCCCGGCGAGGTGCAGGTGATTTAAAGCTCTCACCGCCGTGCAGGAGCGCTCGGAACATCCTCATCGCCTCTGAGTTGTTGTTGTCCTTCGGGCTCCCGTCTTTAAACGCTTCCTGTATCAGCAGCTGCTATGGCAAGTTTGCAAAACCACAGCTTTTGTCCCGCCTTTGCTGTTGCCGGTTTGCTCAGTACAAAGGCTCAACAATTGCAGTATAATTTACAAAACTTTTCCTTTTCCCTTCAGAGTTGAATGAAATAATTAAGTTATTAAAAAAACCCCGTGCATATCCCATTTTATTTTAGATTCTGCACCCATTTCCTGTCTTTTCAATGTGGTTATTTGGTCCTTGTTTATCGGTTGCAATGAGCATGGTAAAGTGAAATTCTGAGTATTAAAGTTCAGGTTAAGGAAAACGTGATGAATATTTCTCTTTAAAAAAGCACTGTCAATTAAGTTTTAATAAAGGCATTCCAGGAAAGAAAAATAATTGTTAATAGCTGTTTGAAAGATTGCAACAGATTTCTCTAGAGGTCTCCTTTTAGTCACCAGGAAAGAAATCCTATATATAGAATATTATAGACTTAATTGTAAGTGTTGGGATGACACCAATCTCAAACGTTTTAAATAATCTGTGTCATTGGATTGCTTATAGCTGGAAAAATACAGCTGTCTGTTGCCTTTTTGTATAGAACCTACTTGAGTTAATAGTTGCTCCTTTACTTTGTTGCCCTTTTTATAAGCAGATGTCTTCAGTATCAATGTGAATATCCTCAAAAACATTTCTGGGAGAGGCCGGCAATGAATTGACAGGAGGTGTGTGTCAACATCAGTGACAAACCAAAACTTCCTGTAACTTGTTTGTTGGGTTGTTTTTTTTTTTCCCTTTTGAAGAACTCTGTGATGGCAATCTCAAGGACAGGGAATTTATCAATTAAAAAGTCAACAGGTCTAAAAGCATAGGTGTAAAATGAAATGCATGATGATGCAGCTGTAAGTTCAAGTAAGAGCTGAAGTTTGTTTTTGTGTTTTTGTTCCCCTGCAGGCAGCAGATGAGCCTGCCTACCTGACAGTGGGGACTGATGTCAGTGCCAAGTACCGAGGTGCCTTCTGTGAGGCAAAGATCAAGACGGTGAAGAGGCTTGTGAAAGTCAAGGTGAGTGTCTGAGGCTCTGCTAGAGCATTGTGCTGAGAGGGCTGTCACAGGAGATCCTACTCCTGAAGACTAGAAAATGTTCATCACTTCACTGTATGAATTTTAAACAGCACTTAAATATGGGTTTTTTCATATTTTGTTTTTTTGGTTTAGGATGAGTTTTTTGGGTTGGTTTTTTTTTTTGTTTTTTTTTTTTTTTTGCTTAGTTTGGTTATTTTTATTTGGTTTTTTTAATAATATTTTTAGTGGGATGCTGGAACAAAAATGAGCTTTCTTGCTTCTTTTTTCCTGACTGCATTTGTCTTCTGTTTTTGAATGCATCAGTTTCCCAGCAATAAGTTTTGATGTCACAAATACAGGATTATGGCTTTACATGAATAATAGGGAATAAGAGCAACCTCTTCAGAAGCAAAAGTTCCATTTCGTACCAACTGGCACTCTCACTTTTACAATTTGGAACTGAAAAGGCAATGCAAAAATAAGTTAACAGCAAGAGAGGTGGCAATAATTTGTTTCTTAGGCCAAGTTTTAGCAATGCCTAGGGTAATGTTGAAGTTTTGAGCATCTTGATTCAGCTCTAAAGCAGCATGCTCTGGCTGTGGCTGAATTTTTTGCATGGGTAGCACTGGCACGTAGCATTCATTCACATTTACAGGGCTTTTGGAAAAACAGCCAGGAGACAAAGTTGTCATTTTGGTGTTGTAATACCGTTGTAAATGCCACTATGTGAGAATAAGAATAAAACATTGTTAAATGCAAGTTAAAACTGAAATTAAATACAGAAGTTGTTGTTCTTCTTTGTCTTGTTAAAGTCTTCCTACTTCCTACTTTAGTGCCTGCTGTCCAAGATATGTAAATAAGTCCTTAGTGACTCAAAATCCCCAAGAAATTGAGGTGAAAACTGCTTTTTGTAACTACACATCCAAGCTTTTGTGTGCTTTAATGCTTACATCAAGTAGAACAATCCTCAGCCTCTTCACTTACATATATAGATCATATCACTTTATCAGAGTGCTTTTCATAAATAGAAAAAAATGTAATTCAGATACTGGAGTCTTTTGCTTGTTCTTAATAAGTACTGTGGGCAACTTGTGGTGTTCTTTGAAATGTGTGTTAATGAGAAGCTCTGTAGGAAGCAGCGTGCAGGTCTGACAAGCTTGATTTTGTCTGCATCTTTGGTCTGGTAGAGTATTTAGGCTGTTAATAGGTAGGAGTTGCTTTTTCTCATTAGAATCAGATGCTTTATTACTCCATGATAAGATTTGGAATTACACGAGGCTGCTGGGACTCGGTGGAAATTCCTGTCCCTGGCTCTCGATTCTGTTATAACAATAGAAGTTTTAACAAGCTGAGCCTGATACTGTCATTAAGATGTGTAGGCACACCCTGGCACTCTTGCCAAGAGTGCAAAAAGTCCAAAACGTCCCCTAGCCTTTTCCTGAGCAGCAGCACAACCTGTATTCATCCCTCTGCAATTTTTATTTTAAATTTTGTAGCAGCATCGAGTGCATTTTGAACCTGAATGTGTGTTAATACTGCTGCTGTTTTGGCATGCCACTGCTGTTGTGTTTATAAATACAGTACAGTGGAGTCTGTGCTTGCAGGATAATTGGGGGAGCCAGAAAACTGGACATCACTATCAAAGCAAGCTTCTGGAGCTTTTGGTTCCTGAAAACAAAAAGAAATTTTGGATTTTTTTAAAATTAAACTGCGTAGGATGATGTTCACTCTGTTTCCTCACTGTTCCCTTCTAGAATGTAGGATTTTAAAGGCAGAAGCAAAGTTTACTTACACTGTAACTGATCCTTATTTTCATCACGTGGGTGGTGTTCCACATCTTTACCATAAAAAGTTGCTCAAGGTGGCAGAAATGCTTCTATCATGGCCAGTTTGGTGATTTTTTGGATACATTATTAATAAAGAGAGGTTTTTATTTTGGTTGTAGTTTAGTATTGAAAGTGTTGTCAGTGAAATGGCACAGTTGAATCAGAGAGAAAAAAAGCCACTGCTTAATCTCATCTGGAAGCCCAATTCCAGGTTTGTCCTGGATTGAGTCAAATTCTAAACTCACCTAAAATTGTATTTTCTTTGCTTTGGAATGACTGGTGTTTGATTTACTCTATTCTTTAATTATGATGTTTTAGATTAAAAATTAAATGTGATACTTGGGGCTTCCTGTCAGTAAAACTGGTCATGCCAAGTGTTTTCTGTTGAGTCTGTTGAGTAACATTTGAGTCTAATTGATAATCTTAATGTGAATAATAAGATTTATATATATATATATATATATATATATATACACATTTTCTTGTGGTTTTTGTGTGCTATTAAGAAATCAGATGTGTCTTAAAAAGTTCATTAATATTTTTCAGGTGGTCTTGAAAGGGGATAACTCAACTCAGTTAGTGCAAGATGACCAAGTGAAAGGACCTCTGAGAGTATGTATATTGCATGCCTTCTTTTGGTAATCACATAAATCTCCTAAAACCCCCAAATGTTGAAGTTGTTTAGGTGGGTACCTGTTCTTCAGGATAGAAATCAACAGAAGGAGGCCCATCACTTTAGATTAGATGGGTTCTGAGGAATTAGTCTGAATTTTTTTTAGCTGTTTATGCTTCTCTGTGTTGTGTACTTGATGCACAGTTTTGCCTGTACAGGAATTTTTGTATCTTCTCATAAAATACAAAACTTCTTGGAAAAATAATGAAATGTTGAAACTTCTCAGAAGTAATTAACAACTTGAGTGCCAAGCCATGTTCAAGCCCATTAGACAAGAGTAAATACAATTACTCAGTGTTCTAGAAGAGTTGATGTATTTTATATAAAAAGGTGTTTGTTTGTATTTTCATTGTGTGTAACAGTTGTGTGCTAAAATGCAGAGCTGTGTTATGAGCACTGAATGCAAATAGAGTTCTCCAGAGAAGGTCATCTTGTATTTGTCTTTTCTGTGTTGCTCCTGCAGGAGCACCAAGGCTGCTACTGAAATTCTGATCTAGCTGACACTAGAACTGTGTTTAAAATATAAGAAATACTAGTAATTGTATGCTTATCACTAATGAATTAATGACTTTGGGTATTTGTTTTCTGTTGGCTTTTTATTTCTTGAGATGATGAAGTCATGCTGAATTAGATGTTCTGAATTTCTCAGTGCTTTGGTGTCTGCTTGTAGTTCAGCCTTCCTGCTGAAGGACCTTTGTTCTTACCTGTAACTAAACAGGGTCTTTCAATAACTAAACTTTCAAAGCAGCATTTAGCTAAAAGGAGTCTTTAAAAGCAAATCTGGCTTGCTGGGAGGATCAATGTGTTTTTATCAATTTTTTCAGTGTGGGATTCCAGGTAACCTTGAGCTGCTCCTTGTTGCAGGTTGGAGCAATGGTTGAAACCAAAATGCCTGATGGATCTTTTCAGGAAGCAGTTATCAGCAAGCTGACAGATGCCAGTTGGTACACTGTAGGTGAGTGGCCACGTTTCTTTTATGGGCTGTAATCTTTGAACAGTATATTTCTAATTATAGGTAACAATCTCAGTAATTTACATCTTGTTTTGCAAAATCTAAGATAGTTTTTGGAGGGGACTTTTTTTAAACTTGTCCACATCTGATTCCTTTTCCATTTCAAGCAGGATAATAATTAATTGTTGTTCAGGGAGGCTTTTGCACAGGTAATTGCAGGGCTGAATAGTCAAGTTTTGTTTGACACAATGTACCTGTAATGATAGCGGTTGCACTCAGTGAAATTCAGAATCATTTTTGCAGATTTGAAGACATAAACCTTGTAAAATCATTCTTCCAGCTGAAAATCTGTGGCATGAAATAGATGACTGAAATATATGAGCCTCCTTGCATTGTGTGCAAGCTTGTACACAAGGAAAAGGTGGATAGAAGACAGAATCTATTTCTTTTTAAGAGAAGAATCACATACCACACAATAAAAAGAAAAGAGGAGACATTCATTTATAATGTGAATAGCTGTTTCCTTTAATAAAATTTTTGAATAATGATCTAAAGAAAAATAGAGAACAACTTTTTTCCTCGTGTTGGAGGCTCATGTGGTGTTAAGTGGTTGAAATAGAAATTTCAGAATGCAGGGTCAGCGAAATGTCAGTGTTGAACAAGAATTCATTGTAAGACAAGTTTCCTTATTTCCAATAATTCTGATCTCCAGGTTTTTCTGAAACAGCTTTAAGAACAGAATGACAGAACTCAGGGACATTCAAGTATTAGTACAGAAGCAAATATAAAAGGACAGTATTTGAATCAGAGGGCTTTGCAAGCACCCATCCTTTTTTTTTGCACAACTTTCTTCCAGCAGTGGAGCCTTCTATTCCCCAATAGTTGCCTAGAAGGAACTTGCTCCTGTTAATTGTGCTGTACATGCTACTCTTGGGCATTGCTTTGGAGATTAGGACTTGTACATTTAAACTCTGTGTTTCTCATTAGCTGCCTTGGGTACCAAATCTATTCAGCTTTACTTCATATTCTTCCATCCTCTCTTGAGGAGTCCTCTGTCCCATGAACTCTTAATCATTTTGGTTCATTAACCCCTTTTTAAGATTTAAATAAGCTGTTTTCAGTAATTCAGCATTTCCTTTGCAGTAGGTGAGGTTCTGTTGTCTTTGGTGGGATCAGGATAAAGCTCTGCAGATAATTTGGAAGGATTTATTGCTTTATGATTATTATTGTTAGTGAGTGCCTTAACTCTAAGCTGGTTGACAAAGCTCACTGTTCTTTGCCTTTTTCTTCAGGATTATAACATTGCTGTAAAATTGTAGTGGATGTCAGGTCAGGGAGGAAAGGCAGGATTATTTTGGAGTGCAGAAGATTTAAAATCTGCTTAGTTTAGTGCTGTGATGTGACACACTCGAGGTACAACACTGGACCTTTAACTTCTCTTTATAGATTTTCAGAGGTTCACCATTCTGTTACAGAAGTGATAAGAAACACAGTCTTGCACAATTTCATGGTTTATGAGTTAACATTTTAATTGTAGAACTCCCAGCTGATTTCAGTTTTCAAGTAGCACTTTCAGCTAATTCTGTTTGAATTTGGGCCAGAAGACATTTGTCTTCTTACATTTGACATGTGAACTTTAAATCCCTTGTTTGGGGCATGAGTTTTGTCTGTGTTTTTTTCTTTTTTACTTTCTTTTTTTTCCCTCTTTTCTTTTGAGCAGTGCATTTCTGCCAAAAAATCTTTACTTGATGAGCAGGAAATTTGAACAGTGAATAAATGCTCTGCCCTGTATTAATGGATTGTTGTTTATATTTAACAACTTGTTGAACTCTCCCCAATTATGTAAGAGAGAAATCATGCATGCCATGATTTTTGCTACACACATTTATTTAAGTGCTGTTCCTCAGAAATTTGAACCAATGGATTAATTAACTACTGTAATTTTCTTTCCCCAGATAATATTTTTTGACAGAATGGAGAAAATAAAATATGTTTTCCATATGCAAATATGTTATGACTGCTAGGATTTTGCAAAAATTTGGAGCTCAGGGGGGATTTAAGTAATTTTATGGTAAATGAACTTGCAGAGCTGTTACATGGTGCTTTAACTATGAGAATACAATTGTAATTGTTGGGTTTAGGTCTTAGAACAGTTTTGTTCTTTGTGGAGGGTTGCTTGTTGGTGTTGAAAGCACAGGTAACATTGACCAGAGTAAGCAGATCATCAGGTTTGCATTGGTTCTTCTGCAGTTAAAACTGGGAAAGTGTTCTAGGCTGAGCACAGGAATATTGACATGTGAAAAATAAGCTTTATCTTCAGCCTGCTGTTTCCACTGTGTCTTTGCAGAAAGTTTTGGGTAGACATGAGATGTATGTTTATTGTGCTGGTAAAGCAAACAGTTGAATTGGTTGCTTTTGAGTATCTGGTGGCTGTGCTGCTCCACAAACTCCCTGACAGCTGAGAGGGAAGTGGATTAACCAGACTCCAGGTTTACAGGATGCCTTCCTGAACGTTTTGGGATGGAAAGCACAAGGGAAAGCTTGTATTTCGGTAGTTTGTGCATTTCCCTTACCATTTATTCTCTGTTATCTAACATCTCTTTCTCAGTGATCTAAAAGCAAACTGATCTCTGCTTAATGAAACCAGCAATACATACAGGCAAACATTTTCAGAGTATTGAGTACAGATGTGTAAAAAATGCCAAAACAAGCTGCCTGTGTGCCTAGCAAGAAGTGATGATGTTCACTTTTGCATATCAGCTTCATGTAGGGATGTAAAGGAGAAAAGCCACCTGGAACTACTTTGCTTTGGTCAATAAATGGAACCAGTGGAAGTGCTGAGCTTGCTATAATGGGCTACTTTGCCAGCACTGTAATGCAGGAGCCACAGTGATGATCAGTTTGTGTATTTCAACATTATCTCCTGTCTTTTAATGGTGTTCATGTACCCAGAATAAACAAGGCTTTATTTTTATTGTAGCTTCAACAGAATCACTTTTTGACCTCTTTTTATATGACAATGATGTTAATCTAGCCATGTAGTCCTACTGAACATTTCAGCTGTGATTTGAAATACTTATGAAGTTACCTTTGAAATTCAGCTTTTCAGTATAAGCAGGTAAAGAGGCAAAAGCTGTTTGGAGTGGAAGTTTAAAGTGTCTGGGAAGTGTCACTGCACAAGGCACTCCTCAAATCCAAAGTGATGTGACACTAATAGGGGTTTAAGTTCTCTGGTTAACAAATGGTTCAGTTGGGCCTGGTGATTTTACTAAGTGATTCAACGATTTGATGGTATTTTCTTTAGAATGCAGTTATCTAAACTGAACTTCTTTAATTTACAAATTACCAAGTGCTGCATTGATGCTTTTGAAGTGCTGAATATATTAGGTGATAATTGCATAGAACTAGAATGGTCTGTCAGATCTGCTTTAGCTGAACAAGGTTTGAATTACAGTTTACTGAGTGTACCATCCACCTGATTCTCTGTTAACTTGTAAAATGCTGCAGGTAAATACTGAAATAAAGTCTGAAATGACTGACAAACAAAGAAATCACAACCTGGACCACACCTTACAAAGTGCATTGTTGTATTTTCCTTCTCTCACACTCTGCCTGGAGTCTTACAAGCATTACCAGAATTTCAGAAAACATAAATCCTTATGTAGATGTTCTTTGAGGAAACACTTTTGTATCACTTCTGCACAGACTAGAAGTGATGTAATACATATATATATATATATATATGAGTAAGAAACAGGATTTCATTTGAGCAAGCATCCAGGAGTTGCTGTTAGAATGGCCTGGTTTGCCCCATGTCATCTCTCCTTTGAAAAAGCTCAGGTCAGTGATCTGTGTGTGCTTAGGTCTCTTTTTATTATGTAATATAATTTCTACAACTTTAAACAAGTTTAAACAAAAACAGATCAAATATATTGAGCCTTGTATTTTGCTAGGTAGACTAATGGAAAAGTGTTTCTAAAGAAGAAAGAAATAAAAAATATTTATTAACTTCCAGTAATGTTTCCTGTGAAAAGAGTAGAAAATAGGAGAGGGAAACAGGGAGAGGTCTTGGCAGTTTCTGGCAGACCTTGCTGTCAGTTATCAGGATTTTATGTACTGCTGAGAGGGAAAGGGAATGTGATTCTTTACTTTTGGAGACTTCTGCCTTTCAAACACTCCTGAGGCACCTCAGTGAGCCCCACAGCTCTGTTGGTGGCTTCTTCCTCTCATGTAATCATGGTGGCAGTTTCCAGGAAGGGCTGAGTTGAGTGTGTGTGAGCAGAGTTAGAGCCCTGGGTGCTTGTTCTGGGTATGAAGTGGAGTCTGAGCCACAACTGCATCACTTCACGTTACTGTGGTGGTGAGGTCATGGAAATTAAAGATACTGAGGACTTGGTTTTAGTCATCTTGCATGTTCCATGGATTTTGAAAATTCCAGTTTATAATGCTGAGGATATTTATCAGCAAATGAACCAACATTGATGTCCCAGGACTTTAGGAGCAGGGTTGCTAACAGGAGCTATTTACAGTCACATTTTCCTCTTTTTAAAAGCAGTTTTCTGCAGATGCTTTGTGGAGATATTTATGCTAAGAAGAATTGGCTTGGTCCTGGGTCCACTACAGCTGTAAGCTCTTCCTGCAGGGGGGCTGGGAGCTCTCAGTGCCCCCACAGCCAGCTGGGTCCATCCATGGCAGAGAGCTGCTGGTTTGTCCCATCCTGTGCTGTGTGCCAGGCACTGGCCATGTCTGCAGGGCTGGTCTGACCAGTTCCCAGCATCCTGCTCAGCTCCACGTGGCACCAGCATCAGCTCTGGGCTGTGCATGTGTCACCCAGGAATCCAGAACCACAGGTGTTTGCCTCCACTTGGCTGGTGTTCTCCACCACCATGACCCACCACAAATTTGTTATTTTTCTCTTAAAAATTGCGTGGGTTTTGAGAAAACCCTGTATTGTCCAGAGCCCTTCCATGGGATGTGTTGTTTAGGTGCACCTGTGGCACATAAAAATGCTGCAGTAGCTCTCTGGAGAATCTAGAAAAAAAAGAACAGCACTTTGTGTTGTGTTTACACATGTTTAGGGAACAGGTGTATAGAGAAGCAAGATTTTGTAGTGAAAAAATAGTATTTTAGCAGTAGAACCTTGTTACAAATCAACTGGATCTAACCTTTGCTTTTAAAACCACTTTTGTTACTCTGTGAACTGAGTGTTAAAAATATCTTAAAATTGTGTACAAACAATACTCCAGGGAAAGCAAGGAGGTAGATTTTTTTTCTCTAATCTCTTTTATGTGTGACAATAGTAAGATTGACATTTCAGAAAAAGCAGTTTCAGGCAGCAGGCTTTTGTCTATGAGGTGATAGTTTTCTATGTGTAGCCTAAAAGGTCACTCAAACTTCCCTGTCTTCTGGGATATTTCAAATATATTTTTGTAAGAGGAACTTGGGCTCACTTAAAATCATTTCAAAATATTAAATTTTAGTTGTGTGGTGCCTCAGTAGCACAGTACAGTGCAGTACTTGCTCTTAAGTCCTTTTACAGTGATGAATTAGTAGTACAGCCCTTGTCTACAAGGACATTTAACAGGCCCTGCACAGCTCCTGGTACTTTCTATATTGTTTCCACAGCTGAACCCCAAATACCTGCAAAGTCTGCACACATTAGTCAAGATATTCCTAGACAGCATCTCTTGTAGTTCATAAATTGCTGCTTTGCCAGGCAGCCAGTGAGAATAATTCAGTGTGCACAGTGACACTGAACAGCTTTAATTTGTGGTATGTACTTTCATTTCATTGTCTTTGTGACTTAAAAGTTTCTCAATGGATTGGGAAATGAGACAAAATTGTTTCCTTGCAGTGTAGAATCTAATCTCTCTTGGTTTGGGCAGCAGCAGTAACACAACTTGTTGGATTTGAAGTTGATGCAGCCTTGAGGGTTTTTTCCCTGGGCACTTGTGTGTCACAGAACTGTGACAGACGCTGCGGTGTCCTGGTGACACTGGTGGCTCTGTGGAAGTCATCTCATAACTGCCATGAGGATGTTGTCTCTAGAGTTCTGCTCTCTTCTCCCCTTTCTGTCTTGGATTTTTTTTTTCCTTAAATCTATTTATAATGTAGCTATATATATATTTCTAAGCAAGATGTAGTCAAACTGATCTGTAGTATTTTGTGACAAGCTTCTTCACAGTTCCTAAAAATTATTTTGATTAGTTGACTGGTTAGTATTATGTATTGAAATACATGAAAACCAAACTTGAGACAGCCTTATTGTAAAGACAGGGTTAGTGGGCTTTTACTGATGGTGTATACAAGTCTGCTATAGACAGGAAATGGAAGATACCAGCTCACCAATAGCGAGTTTAAAGTTGCATTTTTGAGGCACTGAACTTTTAGAAATTTTTTTTTTGTTAATTCTTGCAAAGTGTTGTATTGATCACCACTGGGAAGTTTGTTTTTATTTTTCTGTCCTAGATTAGGTTGTGAAGATTTCCACAAACAGAAAAAACCCAATTCTGTTTCTTTCCTGTTATCGCAGACAAGGTCGAGATGCAGCAAAATTCAGAAAATTTCCATTTTATTGTCACTGTGTCAATATGCTCTGTATGGAACATATTGGACTCAGTTCTTGGGACTAGACCAAGCATTATGGCAGAGACTGTTCCTCCAGGTTGTGCTGCTTACTCATCTCTTTTCCCCTTCTGTCAGTGTTCCTCATTAAGGAGCATGTTTGGAGGAAAGGGCTCTGCCCGGCAGAAGTGTCGCTTTTCTCCCTTCCTTCCCGGGATGCTCCCTTGGCTGTTCAGCAGCACTGAGCAGTTCCTGGCTAATTTGTATCCTTCCCTTCCCAGAAATCTGCTCCTGCACCCTGTTTCCCCAGCAAGCCCCTGCCCACTGTGAGATGAGGCAATGGGAGGAGCTCAAGGGCTTCTGCTTTTTCACCCTTGTTTTTTTGGAAAGACAGAACAGTAATTTCCTCTTTAGAGATGAGAATGGTGACACTGTAAACACATCCTTTGATGACTTCACTGTGTCTGTGTGGATGGGGAGATAGCTCCTTGTCTTCTCTTCCTGTTTCCTGCCCTCTCACAGTTCAGTAAATCTTCCTTATAAAGCACAACCTTTAGGATTTTTCCTTTTGAAGAATTTGGAGTTGGAGCAATAACCTGTTGAAAGAATGAAGATCATTTAAATTAAAAGTTTTTTGTTTGATTGTTAGTTGTAGGCATTTTAGCTAGAGTTAAACAACCTTGCTTCTGGATGAGATTAAAAAGAGGAATGAATTTGCAGCTTAGAGTGCATTAAGTTCTTCTGACATGACTGTTATCACAGCTTCAAAATATCTCATAGCCAAAAACTGTGCCATCTGCCTTCCTGCTTATATTTACAGAATCCTTAATGTTTGATACTGTGCCTTGGACAGACATTCCCTTAAATCCTCTAGGATGGCATTAAAGAGTCACTCACAGGGTGACATGAATATGAGCAGTACTTTGGTGTAGCAGATTTTTCTCAAGAGTGAGATGGAAACCACAAGGCCTATTTAGTTTAAGAAATGCTTGTGTTTTTAAAGGTGCTGAGTTTATCAGTGTGAGTTTCTGGTTGCCCTTTCAGTAAGGCACAGTCAAGTGTTTTCCCTAGAGGAGAAGCAAGTTTGAAGTAGCTACTATTATGAAATACTTCAAGCATCATGATTAATTGGAGAGACTCCTTACTTGGCTCCACCTTAGTAACTCAAATAATTGATATTTTGGTATGACAAATGGTGCTATCTTTTCTCTATTGAAACTTATTAAAGTGATCACTTATGTAGCTAAGGAAATCTTTCTCTTTATGCTGTTCTTTTACACTTTGTTGTTCTGCAAGGATGTTTTGCTCCATGTTCTGCAGCTACACTGGCAGTTGCAGGTACTTTGTACATGTCCACAACATAAATTGTTACTCTTGATTGTCATAATTTCCTTTGTGTCTTAATTTAAGTGTATTTTACTGAGGGTATTTTACTTAAGCTTCAGTATTTATAACATTTAATCTTTTAAGGATGAAAAACTGGTATATGTCATCTACTTTATGAACAGTTTATTTGCTTTATCCCTCTCCGGTACTAGCTTTAAATAAAGAGATAGAGCTTCCAATTTTGGAGTTAATAAATAAAAAGAAGCAGTTTAGTTCTATTGTCAAGTATTAGGTTCTGTTTCCTTTTTTTTCAATCAAGTTACTTGTTGTCAGTCACCAGCCATTTGTCCCCTAAAATGATTATTCTTGAAAATGTAGTAGTTTGAGATTTTTGGAGGGGGAAAAATTAATTGTTTTGTGTGCACAAGTGTTCTGAGCCATTAAGATAATTCACTAGTGGAGCATATGGAGCATACCACAGCAGTATTTACTCTGAAGATGGAGGAACCTTAAAGCTTATCTTATCCAGCTTAATTAATTTTAGAAGTATGCCAAAATTACCATACTGCTATGCACAGCACTTGAAACTTTCTTTCACTAGTGCACAAAGCCTGTTTCAAGTAGTTTAAATATAGGGAAGTGTTGTGTTCTGCACTTTGACCCCACACAAATAAACTTGGACCTTGCTGGGATTCCAGCCTGCAGCCACCTGGGCTCTGCTCTTTGCTGTCAGGGGGAATTGGGAACTTTGCTTTTCTTCTCTTCAGGGAAATTTTCCTGGAGGAGTTTTATCTAAACTGAAGAACAGATCTTTCTCAGGCAAAGCTTGCAGTAGCCTCATAGTGTTCTATCCTCCTTCTGCTGTGTATTGATGGAAATGGATGGAACTTCCTATTCATGAGACACAACACAACAGAATGTGGACTAAATATTCCTTATCAAGTGTCAGACCTGGAATTGCAGGTTTCCAGTATCTTGATCTGTTTGTAAGATGGCATTGATAATGTAGCAGAAACTTGTTTTTCTTTCCATTGATCTTTTTGTGGGATTGCTCATAGCAAGAGGAGAGGTAAAAAGTACCATATTTATTAAATGATGATAAGGAAGGAAGAAATGTATAGGGTGGAAAAAAAATCCACAAAACCAAACAAACCCCAGAGATTGCTAGATGATAGTAACTAGTGTGCAGCCAGGCTTGTGGTTTGAAATGTGCAGTTGTATTGATAAGAAGAATGTCTAAATTACACTGAGACTTGCATCCAAAGCCTTACATGGTCCTGGCTTGAATCTCTGTGTGAAAACCTATTCCAAGACTGAATCCTGAATACTGACTTTCCTTTTGCTTGTGGACTAAAGAGTGAGTAAATTAGGCTTGAAAGTGATGTTTTAGAGAATGTTCTTGATTGTGGGATAAGCAGTAGACTTGGGATTGAGATCTGATCAGCTTGTGCTGATGGCTTTCTTGGCTTCCCCCTAGTTTTTGATGACGGTGATGAAAGGACCTTGAGACGAACTTCATTATGCTTGAAGGGAGAAAGGCACTTTGCAGAAAGTGAGGTAAGGCAGTGGTGGACATGGAATTAAAAAGAAATAGTTAATTCATATTTCTTTTATAACAAAATATTGCAAACCATTGTTGGTTCCCCCTTTTCCGTGCAGACACTTGATCAACTGCCACTAACCAATCCAGAGCACTTTGGAACTCCAGTTATTGGGAAGAAATCTAATAGAGGGAGAAGATCTTCTCTTCCTGTGTGAGTTTTGAGAGTGTTCTGCTTTTCCTTTAGTGTTCTTTGCTAAAACTGAAGCAGTCCCGTTGAATGAGTGCTCTGTCACCTGAATTTTGTGCACAGCTGACAGACATGGTCATATGCTGGCAATACTGTGAAATGGAAGGTTTTTTTCCCTGTAGTATCCTTAAGAATATTTATGCTTCTTTCATCTAATAGGAAATGTAGGATTTTTTAACCTTCTTGATATTGAACACAGTAAAAAAAAAAAGGTGCTTTTTAATTTTTGGGGTAAAGAGGATTTTTCTCCATTTCATGTCTATGCACAATCAAAACCTGAGTCATGTCTCCAATTCTAACATGATGGTGTTGTAAAATACTGCTACTTAGAAAGAATTCCTATAAAACTCCTCTTACTGAGTAAGTGCACTTAATATTTAAGTGTATTTCAAGCAATTTCAGCTCTTAAAATTACAACTGTTTTTGAAGCTTTGCGAAATGGGAAGAAAAATCTTGTAAGCTATTTTTGGTTTTCAAGTAATAACTTCAGACAAACTTTAACATATTATATATTTTGATAATGCAGTACTGAAGATGAAAAGGAAGAAGAAAGTAGTGAAGAAGAGGATGAAGACAAGAGGCGCCTCAACGATGAATTGCTTGGCAAGGTTGTGAGTGTGACTTGTAATTCAGAGAAGGCAGACTGGTACCCAGCTTTGGTGAGTTCCTTTTGCAGCAAAGCTGTGAATGCAGTCAGGCTAAGCTCTACTCCCATGCTGGCTAAAAATACAAGTGTTTTGCAGTATCTCTGAAGAGTAGGAAAGCAGAGATTAACATTTATGTGTGAGTTAGTTTCATGGTAGTCAAGTGTTTTAGAACTGCATATAAAATGATCAGTGTGTAATGATACTTTTCTTCTAAAATTAAAATATGTTAGGACTTGCACTCCTAGGCAATTTAAGAGGATCTAGATTTATGAATTTTAATTGCAGTGGGATTTGAAATTTTTTTAAATGTAATTGTCTTTTTCCCTAGACTTTCAGTTTCATGAAATACTGATTTCTTTGATGCTTGCTTTTGTACTAGTGGTCAGTTACTCTAGGAGCAGATGTTGGTGCTTATTTTTATTTGACTGTCAATAAATAGTACAGCTGTTCATTGCCACTGCTGATAATAAATATAAATTAAATAAATCCAAGCTCAAGTGGACCTGTATTGTAAAGGCAGAAACTTTGCATCTTATTGATGCACACAAGAAATTTACATGTGCATGTTAAAATTTGCTTTCTGTAGAAAACTTTTTGCTATTTTCAGACATGGTGTGATGTAGGGTGAACAGCTGACACTGCCTCATCCCCCTGTATGTACCTCAATTTAAAAAGTGGTATTGTACATGTTCTGATTGCAGCTCCCTTTAGTAATGACAGATTTTTATTTACCATGGTTCTGAACTGCTGGGTTAAGTACTTGGAGGTCATATATTTGCATTTAACATTTTTTGCTGATATATCTTCTAGAGCAAAACATAAACTTGTTCTGTCTGTGGTAATACAAATACTGCAAATGTATTTTTGTCACTTGCTTTAGACCTAGAGATGATACTGCTGTGGAAGGATGTGGTGGATTCACCGTGGTTTATATTATCCACACCTCAATAAACAAAACAAACCAAAAAACCAACTTAACTCGCAGTTTAAATGCCAAAAATCAGAAGCTAGTATAAAATAAAATTTGTGACTTTTTAAATAGATGCTTTAAAAAACTTTTGTGTGAACAAGACATAAAAAAGCAGAGTGAATGAACAGGATCCTGTGATGTGACCTCAGCAGATTAGTTTTCAAATGAAATTTTAGACTTTTTTGGCTTGTACAGAACAAGTCAATAGCTTGGGGTAAATTGCTTCTTGAAATGTGTTGTTGTTGGCCTTTAGTAGTATAAATGGAAGTAGGTTTGTTTATCCAATACTGGAAATATAATAGAAGAAACAGCAAACAGCAGTTTTCCTGCAGTCCATCTTTCTTTCCTTTCAGGATCAGCTTTTGTCTGTTTGGTTGGTTGGTTTTGGTGTGTAGTTCTTTGGATATTTTATAAAGGAATGTTTTACTTGGCTCCTCAGGTGGTGTCCCCGAGCTGCAATGACGATGTCACCGTGAAGAAGGACCAGTGTTTAGTTCGCTCCTTTGCAGACTCCAAATTGTAAGTGACAGCTCACTTTGGTGCCAGATCTGTGGGGGGAACCTGGGAAATTCAGCACATATTGCTCCTGGAGATGTTATTTCTTCCAAAAGGAGAGGGTGCCGTTTTCTGTAATGCTGGATGGACACATTTGGCATTCACAATCTATTTCCAGCTTCCTCACCCTTCTTTCCATTCTGTGTAACAATAAGAATTCTTTGAATCAAGAAAGTTTCTGGTGCATCTTCATGTAAAAGTATCAATAATTTCAAGTGTAAACACTTGGATGTTTTTACCTTTATTTTTTTACGTAATTTCTATCCTTTAAAGTGAGTTTTGGTTTTAATTATTTCCCTTACTGCCTTAAATTACCTTCTGTATGGGTGTCAGTTGTAATAGTTTGGGTATCTGTTTCATTACTTCCAGTGCCCAGATGTCCATAGCTGTTTAGATAGTTTATAAGGGTTCAATCTACTTTTTTTTTTAATAGAAAAGAGAATTCACATAGAATTGTTAAAATGAAAATGTTTCCAGAACCTGAACCATATTCCTTCAAAAAGAAGGAAGAGTCCTTTTAGTCTATCCTCCATTCTCAAAGGAAGGAGAGGGAGACAGAGATGTGTCTTACATAATGAATTATGTATTCATAAGAGCATGAAGACTGCTTTTGGGTTTTTTAAGGCTGCTCCCCTTTATTTCTCTTCATTGTTATTGCATTGCATCTGTGGTAACAGATTGTAAATAAAAATTTCCTTGCCAAAGGCCGCCTGTCACCCTCTTTCTTTCAAAGTGAGCAGTTTTTGATTTTTGATAGCCATGATTTTGAATAGGTTATTTAGTTGATTACTGAAATGCATTTCAAGCACCTGAAGATTTGGTTCATTTTGGCCTCTTCATGTGGATAAATCATCAGCCTTCTGGATAAGCCTGGCTCTGTGCTGAAGGTTGAATGTTACTGGTGGAACATCTAGATATGCTCTGTCTGATTTTTTGGTTTTTCTCCCCATAACCTAATAGCTGTAACTTCAGAAAATGGCAGCCTCTGATTCGTAAAGTTTTACTCCAGATTTTCTGATATAATGAAAGAAGGAAAAAAAATGTGTTAGGCTAACTCACTTGTAAGGCTCTCCCTGCATTTTGGTTGGGATTTCTCCTGTAACTCAGTGACTGGATATCCAGTATGACTTTGGAACAGAGCAACCTCCATATGTTTTGCTGTGAGAACACTTTTGTAATTTAAAAATTAAAATCAACTGTCTATCAATGCAAATCTGTGAATTGGCTTCACTGTTGTTCTGTGCTAGTAAAAAGGCATTTTGAAAATAGAGGACTTGCTTCTGTCCTCTTAGCTAGATCCTTGTTTTGGAGAGCAGCTGTTCATTCTTGTGCAGATTTGCAGTTCAGAAATTATTTTTTTTTTGTCTGCATGTTTAACCTTTGCAAATTTGTGCAGATTAAGCAATTACAATAAAAGACATTTACAAAGTTTTCTTAATTACTTAAGGCTACTTTAATGCCTGGATGTCAAAGATTGGAAACTTACCCTGAGTAACTTACTCTTGTATTTGGACCATACACAACAAGTGCCTTAGGCAGTTAGTTGTTAGCAAGGACCTTGCAGTGAATGATAACTCTTGAAAATTTTAGAAATTGCTGTTTTTCTAAATCAAATGCTTGCTTTTCTGTGATGTAATCACAAAACCTTATTTTTTTCAGTTATTCAATAGCAAGAAAAGACATTAAGGAGCTAGATCTTCAAGACTTACCAAAATCAGAGTCCTCTCCTAAAAAAGGTAATTTAGAATAAATTCTAGGTGTTTAAAGAAGTAATTTCATGCAAAGGTTCTTTTTACATTTGTTGATAAATTTAATTTCTGATAATTGCTCTTGGATATTTTGTAAACAATTTTAAATGGGAGAAATTAGAGAAACTTTGGATATAGCTTTGTCTAGTAGAAATCTTATTTATTTTATTTTTTGTCCATTATTTTGATCCAGTCCAAATTTGTGGAAAATGAATAGAATCTTTTCAGTGTAGTCTATTTGAAGTGTCAGTGAGCAATGGAATATATAGTTACCTCTCCTAATGCTAAAATTTTGTGCTATTGCTCAAAACACTGTTTACTTTAAAGATACCTAGACAGCAGGGTGTAAACTTCATAACAAGTCTGTGATTAATGTTTAATTTAAAAATATAATTACAGAATTGGATGAATGGATAGATGACATGGATACCAGAATCCATCAAAACATGAAATGTGTTAAAGAGAAATGTTTTGATTGTATTTATTAAAAATTATAATTTAAAATGCCACCCAGCAACAAGAAAATCCCCACTCAACAACAGTATCTGGTTTGAGTAAAGATGTGCAGCAGCTGCTTAACAAGTCAAAATTTAAAATGCTTCAAATAAAAGGTTGAGGTGGTTTTGATTGATTTGTCTAATACTATATGATTTCTATTCTACTTTGTTCTTAATAACTGTTTCACAGTACAAGAACTTTAGAACAGCCAAAAAAAAGAACAGATGCCAGGTTTGAGATAAATTGAAGAAAGGGACTTTTTTTTCCTGTGGAGAACATAATTGGGTTGTGACATTCCTTGCTACAAGGGAATATTTTGGAACCAAAGGTACTAATGGTTTATGGTTTCAAAAAAAAGAAAAAGAGAGAAGGAGAGTTGAGACCAATGTCTGGAGGTTTTTCTCTCAGCAGTGTTAAAAACTGGTGCCTTTTCTTCTCTGCTAACACTGAACAGTTGATTGCAGTATGTTCTTCTTTTGGGTTTTTCTGGCTCTTTTATTAAAGTCTTTTATTGTGACTGAGGGGCACATTTTGGGGTTATCTGGGTTTGTTTTCCATTGTTGTTTTCCACCCTTGGAGCACCTCTTAAAGGAAAAGAATTTGAGGTATTTCCATTTTACAAATGTAACTTGTGCCTGTCCCATCACTCCTTTGCTCACTAACATGTTTTCCCTCTCTTCCAAACATTAATGTCAAATCTCTTTGGGCAGTGCTCTTTTTTTCCCTTTTTTTTTTTTTTTAAATCTAAACCGTGGTATTTTGGAAAGAGCAAAGTAAGCCATGGTGCTTGATCTGTGATGGATTCCTTGCATTTAAGTTGGTGTTGTGATTTACAAGAAGGTGAAAAGGAAATAAAAAAAGCTTTGTGGCCGTGAATGCTGCAGATGAGGTAAAGGCAGGGCCCTTTCCTCTCTAGGGCTACAGGAGGCAAGCACATTTTTCAGCACCAAGGCTGTGCCTCGGAACTGGAAAATGGACATCAGTGAGATCCTGGAGTCCTCCAGCAGTGATGAGGAGGAGGGAGCTGCTGCAGAAACTGATGAAGAAGAGCCCAAAAGAGAAGAGAAAACAGAAGAAGTAGTGGTGAGTCTGCTCAATTTCAGTCATTTTTGGACAATCTGTCATCTCTCAGGGATAATTTCATGACTTGCAAGCCTGCAATCCTGCACTTTCCAACATACTATTCTCAGACTCAGCTCACTTTGGTGTCTTTTCACTCCTGCTCATTTTCTCTCTGCTACAGTTGTCTCTATTGGGATTTGTGAGCAGTGGCAAGTTGTCTCTTGTTACCCATCTCAAAAACTAAATTCAAGGCAGAGAAGAGTGAAAGGTTCTGGTCAAAAGAAAAGGCAAAACCTAAAAACTTAGGTTGAGCCTAATAGTAGTAATTCCACCTTAAATACAGTATCTTTGTATTTATCTTCTGTAATTTCCTTTTGGATTTTTCTTTGCATGTGTTAGAATTCTAGATACTAAGAATTTTAAACTTTGTATATTAAAAAACACAAACCTTTAAGAGAACACTACATTTGACCTGAAGTCATGGAGAAAGCTTCCAAAATTAATTAATAATACTAAAATTATGTGTATATAATTTAAATAAAAACTTGTAATATCTCACAAAATAAAAAATTGAAAGTTTTAAAATCTACTAATATATAAAACAAAAAAAAATTAAAAACAAAAGCTAATCCTTCTTCATAAATTTAAATTACATTTTATAATTAAACGAAAAAGTCTGCGTTGCGGAGTTCAAATAACTAAACTAAAAATAAAAATAATTTAAATATCATTTCTTAATTAAATAATTTAACCTTTAAAAACCTTGTAAAAATGTTAATAAGTTATAAAATGGTTAATTAAAATACTGCAGAACTCACATGTATGTAGGTTATATAGAAGTCACTTGTTTCAGAAAACAGTAGTGTGATTTTAAAAAGACAAAAATTTCAAGCAAAAGCAGGAGGTTGAAACTATGAGCTGATTCACAGGGCAGTAAATGCTACTTAGGAGAAGTAGAGGACAGACCTTCGTGCCTGTTAGGTTGGGAATCACAGGATGATGTGGTGGATGCACTTTGTGTCTGACGTGCTGTGGCTTGTCCAGACTGGGAGAGGAATTCATGGAGAGCAGCCTGTGGAGAAGGGCTTGGGGGTTCTGGTGGATAAAAGGCTGGATATGAGCCAGCAGTAAGCGCTCGTGGCTCAGAAAGCTGAACATGCTCTGGGCTGCCTCACAAAGGGATTCTCCCCTTTCTTGAGGTCTCATGAAACCCCACTGGAGCTCTTTGTCCTCAGCACACAGGGAGCTGTGGGGGCTGCCCCAGAGGAGGCCGTGGAGCTGCTCCAGCCTGAGAGCTGGGGGGTGTTCACCTGAGGGAGGCTCTGGGATAAACCTGAGGGCCCCTTCCAGGGCATAAAGGGGCTCCAGCAGAGCTGGAGAGGCGCTTTGGACCGAGGGCATGAGTGGTAGGACAAGGGGGAACGGTTTTAAACCGACTGAGAGATTTAGGTTTGACATGAGGAAGGAATTCTTGGCTGTGAGGCTGGTGAGGCCCTGGCAGAGGTTGCCCACAGAAGCTGGGGCTGCTCCATCCCTGGAATTGTTCCAGGCCAGCGTGGACAGGGTTGGAGGAGCCTGATCTGGTGGAAGGTGTCCCCATGCAGGGAGTTAGACCTGGATGATCTTTAAGGTCCCTTCCAGCCCAGATCGTGGAATGTGATTCCATGATTCTCATAATAACAGTTTTTCTGCATTCGAGTATTTAAAGTGGCTCCTTTTCCATGAAGTTAACCAGTTTCCTCATGCCATCAATCTGCTTTTACACAATTCTCTTCTATTTCTGCTCCCTGCTTGTAACCTGGATGTTGGATTTAGAAGCATGGGCGGAGGTGGGGGGGGGGGGCGGGGAGAGGAGGCACTGCGGGATTTATTTGTTTCCCCACCGCTCCGTTCTCACAATACCCCCCAAAACCACGACCCGCGGAGCCCCGGTGCGGCCTGTGCGTGTGGGCAGGAAGGTCAAAGGCCGCTTCCCTTTCCCTTCCCTTCCCTTCCCTCACGGAATGGCCGATGGCGCTTGGCGGCGGCCTCGGCGTTCCCAGGGCAACCGGGAGCGGGCGCGGCGCAGGCGCGGGGAGCGGCCGCGGGAGCCGGGGCTGGCCGGGGGCTCGGAGATGGGCTGGCCCTTCCTCTGCCTTTCATCTAATGCCTCGCGTTCTCCTTAGTCTCCCTAGTTCTTTTTATTAGTATTTTTTTTATTATTTTTTTTTTCCCCTCCCCGTGCGGAAGAGAATGTAAGTAATGCCGGTTAACCGCGGCCCCCGCGCGGGGAGAGAGAGCGAACGCGAGCGAATATTTGGAAGTCAGGCTGAAAATATGTCCAGGCAGTGGGCAGATTAGATAGAAAGGAAGTAAAACCATTTTACGTTTGAAAGAATGCAGCTGCTAGGTAAGGATCGGGTGCTTGGATCTGTGATGTGAGCGTGGTGCTTGGGGATGGGGGTTTGACTTGGGTTTCTGATCTGGGAACTGTCTGGTGGAGCCTGCAGCCAGGAGAGATCTTTCCAGGTAAAAATAAAATAAAAAAATAGACAATAAAAATCTATTTTTAGATGGGAATTTTATGCTCGGGTATCAGTGTTTTGGAAAATGGAGGAGATGTCTGTGTAAGAATCATGGTATGATAAGATAAATCTGAGATGAATGTGTGCAGAAATGTAAAATCCTCTGGATTTTTTCCCCTCTGTTTGCAGTGAAAAAGACTGAATAGGCCACATTTTGCAGGGTGTGAACTGTTGCAGGCTGTATTGCTCTGTCTGTATTAACATTGGTTAAAATTTCAGACTATCAGTCACTGAAAAGCAAGGATTGCTGTACTAGTTTTCCAGTATCCATTTTTATTATCATTTTTCATGCCTATTGCATAAAATGCTGTGTGTTTCAAACAAAGAAGGGGGAGGGGGAAGCTTGGTGATTAAAAAAAAAAAAAGGCATTCCTGTAAAAGAAATAGAGATTATTTTTAAAGAAGGATGTTAATGTAAAATAGTGAAGCAAAGGATTCCAGACAGGTGGATGTGCTGATAGGAGAAGCTGTGAAATCCATTATTTCCAGGTGACAAGTAGGAATGTAAGGTGAGCATCTTCATGCTGAAGCTGTGTAGCAGAGGGCAGATATGAATCTTTTTAGATAATGTCACAGCAGAACTGACATGATGGCCTATTAAGTCAAATTCCTGGTTCAGCTGTTAAAATACATATTTTTAATTGTGGGCCGTGCTAGATATTGCTACAGACAACATTTAGGGAATTTCAGGAATTTCTGGTTTTTTCCCCTAGAAAGGCAGTAATACTGGCTGCAGAGAGATTCGATAAGTGAGTGATTTGGGGTTTTTTTTTGCCTGTCTTTGAATACAGCTGTGGAATTAGTGAAATTTTACATTTTATAGAGTGCTTCCTTTTATTAATCAAGGTCAAAAAATGCTTCTGTCCATCCTCTCCCAGAATATTCTCAGTGGGGTTTTTGTTTTAGAACTGTAATTGGTTATATTATTAGAGATGGGAGTGAGATTATTAGAAATACCTTTTTATTTCCCCCCATTCCCATCTTTTGGTCTGCACAGCAGCTTTGCTGACAAGGCCTCTCCAGCTGCTGCCCAGCCATGATAGGCCATCATTAAATAATCAAATGGACACAGACCTACTTAATATATAATCACAGGATAAAGTCAGTCAGAAAAGTCTAATTCTGGAATGGAAAGGATCCTGTTTTTCTGAAGTAGGATCTTGTATAATGATAAATATATATATTTATAATGGAGCAGAGAAATCTGCTGTAGCTGGTGATATTAGATCCTGCCATTTTTCCAGTAGCTAGCTTAAAAATCTGCAACTTTATTTTGACAGAAACTATCTTTCTAAGTGTGTTGCCTTTTGTGACATCTTTAAGAGGTGGTGGAATTGGTACCACCACGTTTCCAGGCTTTACATGGCATTTTTTAAGCTAAGGAGGGGGAGCAAACATGGGGTTGGTTTGGTGCTCCTCCTCCTCACCCCTGGTGAGTGACTTGTGTGGTCCAGAGTTGACTGGGAAGGAGGACAATGTGGAAATTGCTTGTCATGGACTCTAACAGGGATTGCATTACACAGAGCTACTCAGCATGTTCAAATTGCTGAAATTTTGGTGATACATGGTGCAACTCAGGATTATTTTCCGTTAGCAATTAAAATTTTAATAGCACTTTTAATAAAAAGTGAAAAAAATCCTGAGGTAGTATAAAAATAAATTCTTTATTGAATGAAAATTAAAAGAATCATTCAATTAATTTGAATCCACATAAAAATCTGAATATTGCTTTTCCTTCTTAGCCATTTTTCAACATGTCAGAGGAAGATAGTCAACTGTGTTTGGAGGGTACATTTGGCAGTCTTTGTACTGCAGCTAAAAGGAAAGGGAAAATCTTAACTCCAGTATCTCCACATAGAAACAAAAGCTTTTGGAATATTGAACATTACCTGATTTTTATTCAGAACAAGTTGTATCTACTACTGTATTTGCTTGTCTCGAAGCTGTTCTGTCAGGGAAGAAGAATCTGATCTAAACATCAAGTAGTGAAGCAAAGGATTCCAGACAGGAAAATGTGCTGGTAGGAGAAGCTGTGGAATCCACTGTGGTCCATCACATTTGTTTCTCAAGCTTAAACATTGAAATACTCCCTGTTTTACAAGGGGATGTGTAAGCAATATTTGGGTTTGGCTCTGTCTCCCTGTGAGCCATTCTGATTCCATTAGAATGAAGAGCTTAAGTTATTTCAAATATCTTCTCAGTACACCTTCTCCACAGATACATTCACTGAAGACCAGAGGAAAGGCCAGGAATTTCTTCAGAAAAAAATTCCACGTCTCCATGGCTCGTTGAGGGAAGATTTGTGGCACCTCCAGGTGTTTGCTAAGAGGGATTTTCTTCAAGGCTTGTTTCTGACAGTCACCTGGAGGATGCACGTGGGGCATGTTTAATGGGGTGCATTCATTTCACCTTTTTAAGGTTCTTGCATCACAACGGCATCAAAAAAATCAGTCACAGTTGCTTTACATTGTTGAAAAGGGAAGATGCCAGAGGCATTTTCCAATGTTCCTATTCTGCAAATAAGCAAAGATTTCAGTTCTCATGATAAGCTATTTCCATATATTTTATTAACATTAAGTCCATAAAGGAAGGATTATAAGAAATCCATGATCTGTTTTAGGAGGCTTGAAGTTTCTACAAATAATCAGTAGTCAACTATTAAAATATTTACATTTTGCTTCAAAATAATTCTTGTTCCCTGTGTAGGCTTTGCTCTCTCTAGCTGTGGGAGATCACATAAAATCATACCCAAATTGCCATGTCTGTTGCAGCCTATTTGTATTTTAAAATAACATTGAAATAGCTGACTCTGGAAGTTCAATACAGGAAAAGAGTATTTTCAAAGTTAATGAAGGGTGATATCCAGAAAGAAGTGGTTTATTAGATACTAAGAAAAAAATTATTTCCTGTGAAGATGGTGAGGCCCTGGCACAGGCTGCCCAGAGAAGCTGTGGCTGCCCCATCCTTGGGGCTGTCCAAGGCCAGGTTGGATGAGGCTTGGAGCAGCCTGGGATAGTGGAAGATGTCCCTGCCCATGGCAGGGGATGGAACAAGATGTTTTTTTAGATCCCTTCCAATCCAAACCAACCTAAGATTCTGTGATTTGTATATATAAACCCCCCCAAGCAGCTGTGATGTGTAATGCACAGAATAGCCTTTAAAAATAGCTAAACATTGATTAGCTAATCCTCCTTCTCATGCATGTGTGCATTTGTAGGAGTTCTGGCTACTGTGAAGCACAGCCTGCATCATGCCATGCACAAATGTTCTTTAAAGCCTTCCTTGCTCACAGTTTTATGCTGAGAGGCATTCTCAGAATGTCACTCCAAGGGAAGTTGCAAACTGAGGCACAGCTCTGGAGTGAGTCATTGTTGGTTTGTGGAATTTCTGGTTTCTTGTTGGTATAAATTAACATTTTAAGACCATGCTCATCTCCACGTGGTTTAAAGCTGTTAACTTGTTGCAATCAGTTTAATTCTTGTCATTTCCTTAATTAGTTTTCAAGCTCGGCGTTAGAAAGCAAATGTGCAAGTGATGAAATCTCATTGAAGTACTGTGAAGCAACAAAATTACATTTTCTGTAATTCTGGCAGCTTGTCTTGATCATCTCTTCCTCTGAACTCCAAATCCTGTGTATGCTGCTCTTCCTCTTCACCTGCATTTCTTTCACAGAAGCATTTATGGTCTTGTCAGTCTATTTATAACATAAAAGAAAGATCTGTCCCTGGTAGCTCCACCTTGGATTGCCTGAGTTCAGCGTGTACGTGCTTGGAGGTAGAGATTCATTCTTGCTTTTGTAGAAGAAACTATTTCATCCTTTGTGCTCCCACTCAGCTCTAAAGGTTGGCACCCACAGAAGCTTTCACATCTTTCTGTAGAGTAAATGATGAGTCAGGATAACAGAGCCACATTCTTGTTGAAAATCATGCTAAGGACAGAGGCAAAGCTCACGGTGAATTGGGTGACTCAAAACCAGTTACAAGTGTTCTACACGTTTCTGTGTGCCTCATGTTGCTGGTGCTTACCAGATAGTTTTAGAAAATACATGAATGCTGTTAATGTTGTTTGGAAGACCATAAGAAATGGAGTTGGGAAAGGAACATGTCCATTATACAAAGATAAAAAGATAACATTCATGGTCAATTTTATTGTTTTGCTATTTCCAGTGTTCCCTAACAAATGTGGCCTGCTTGTCAGAAAGGAGAAAAAAAATCTCAAACCCATAAAATTTCAATCTTTAAATTAGAAAAGGGGCATCTTAGAGATTTTTATTTAGTTTCATTGAAATGAAATTCAGCCTCTCATCCTGAAACTAGAAAGTTTTTCTCATGTTGCATTTAGCTGTGGGTATTGGATGAGCAGCAGAAAGGTCTCAGCTTTGAACTCTTGCAGCTTAAAATTTTCATGTTGTTTTGCCTCTCACTTGGACTTACCTTTGGCTATAGTCTCCCCCTTTTTGCAACATCTCTATAAGAAAAAATGAAATGGAGAGACAGAGCTCTCTTCAGTAACTGGTTTTAAACAATTATCACTGTGAATTTATTTATGCCCAAGTCTAAAATGGGCACAAATATCTGGATAGTGGCAGTGAGTTTTGGAGAGCAGCACTGTCATCCTGGTCCCTGCTGGAAAGCAGTGCTGGCAATTGCAGCTCTCCATTTTCCCTCTGATGGTGATCACAGGTTCTGGCATCAACATTTCTCAGGTGTTTCCTTGATTTGGGTGCAGATTTACAGCAGCTTAGATGAACCCCCATGGCAGGGGGGGTGGGACTGGGTCTTTAAGGTCCATTCCACCCCAACCCATTCTGTAATGTTATGACAGCTGATATATTTATAGTAAAACTCTCTGAGAACAGCAAACACTCTTTGGAATTCTTTAATGTCCAGTTCCAAACAGATAACCCTGGTAAAAAAATGGCATCTCGTCCTCATGTTGCAGTAAGCATATCCAGGAAGGCTTGGTCTTTCTCATTTTGGCCAGAAGCAAAAGAGCAGCTCATCCAAGCTGTGTTCTGTGGTGGCAGCCACTCAGAACTTACTCAGGGGACTTCTCAGAAGGATCTGGTGCCTGTTCTGGCATCAGGACCAGGCACAGTTCAGCCTCCCTCTGTCAAGGAGCTCATACACCATCAACAGAGAGCAGCAGATGCAGCCTTGGGGATGTCTCACACAGGTGGATGCTTATTGCAGCCAGGTTTTATGCCCCCACCCTATAACACTTTTCATCTTCCCTTTTTGCTTTTCTTCATCTGCATTTCTTCCACTCAGTCTCAGTGGAAGGGCTAAATTCTGGCTGCAAGATTGCTGTTTTAATGTGCATTTCTGCTGTTCTGACCCACAGTTCTGCTTTGGCTTTGTGCCCACACAGAAGAAATGGCTTTAATTCAACTATTCAGAAGTATTTCTGGATGTTTACTGTTATTAGATGTATTTAGTTTGCACAGTTTGAGCTGTATTGCCTTCAGCCAGTAAACATTACAGTAGATGGTAGAAATTTCTCGATCTTGAAGTTATTTTGCAGTCTGGATGGAGAGAAAAAAGCTGTGGTTTCTATAGCAATACTTCACTTGATAACCTGGAAGAGCATGCTAATTCTATAGATAACTGTTTCTCCTTATATAATCCCTGTGATGTGCTCAGCAAATGGTAACTGATGCTGTACAGCGTTGTGATTACACATTTAATTTCCTCCAATTATTCCAGAAGAAAAATTAGTGAAGTAAGACACAGATATTGTCTCTGCCTGATTGTAGCTGAGCCCTGTTGGGTTTAGAAGCTCAGAATTCAGTGAAGCAGGCAGGGCTGGGATTCATTCTGATGCTGGGCAGATTGCTTGCTGGTTAGTAAGGCATTAGCATGTACATCCCCATTTCCCTGCCTATCTCCTTGCCTTGAAGCTTCAAGTTTACAGAATGCAGAGATGACTGAAATCTAAATTGTTGTTCTGGTTTCCTTCTGGAACTGCTTGTCACTTTCCTGTTATTTTTAATAATGTAATGATAAGATTTTTTGACACGTACTCTACGTCTTTCCTTCAAGACAGCTGCAGCCTGCCTTGTGCAAACTGCCAGGCTGGCAGGAAGAAGGTGGCATGCAGAAAGCATTGCAGGGAAAAGGCTTTGGGTTTTTTTTTTTGGTGGTTTTTTTTTTTGGTCTGTGCTAGAATCTCAAAATTCCATGAAGATACGTAGACATTATTTCCTCTCCCTGTCCCTTCCAACCCCTCCTATAAATTTACTGTATTTTAAATAATTTTCACTGGAATAAAAGGAATATCTTTATTTCATGCTGTGGATTACTTGCCATAAATTTATCTCAGAGTGTTTATCTTTTTGAGGCTTTGAGTTGTAAAGGTTAAACTAAGGAATTGATAATAATAATAAATTATAGAAGTGACTTTAAAGGTGTTTCCCAATATAAGCTGAAATCAAGCATTGGAACTTAATTACAAAACAAATACTGTCTGGAGTATCTCCAACAGGTACTGTTGGAGAAAGAATTGATCTGCAATCTGAGCTAAAGCTGGGATAAGGAAAATGAGTTAAACAAAAAAGCCCCAAACAAACAGAAAGAACTTAACAAAAAAAAAAAACAAAAACAAAAACCAAACAAACCTGGAATTCCTGTGAATTCTTTGAGTCTTGTAAATACCAGCCCTCTTCTGTGTTAGGCAGGTATGCTGTGTGTAGCAGAGTTGTCATTTTGAGGGTCACTCATTCATTCTGTCATGGACTGATGCTTTCCCTGACCTGCATTTTCTTCTTTTCCTCCTGAGGTACCACTTCAGTCTTCTTGAGTAAATTTTGTTTTCTGCATGTTTCACCATTACATGGGTTCAGGGCCAAATGGGAAGTGGTTTGGGTTTAGTTCTTGCTCTTAGGCTTTTGTACAAATAAATGGTTACTTTGCATATTTGCTGTTTTCATTTATGACTGCATTTATTTTCACAGCCTGAGGAAGAGCTTGATCCTGAAGAGAGGGACAACTTCCTCCAACAGCTTTACAAGTTTATGGAAGACAGAGGTAACACTGAATTTTCTTCTTCTTTATGTCCAGTCCACTTCTTTAATGGCACAGCGCTCAAAGGGAACTCAAATCCTCCCTGAGGTGTTTGGGTTTTGTTTTGCTTTCACAAAGCCTTTGTTATGTTCCCAACGCCTGTTAAATAAGCCCGTGGTTAATTTCTGTTTGTGACAGCCATGGCTGAGAGCTCTGCTGCTGTTAATCCCAGGCTGGAAGCTGTGGAGTCTGTCCATGGATGGTGAAATCCACCCTGCACAGAATGGAGATGTGCCATCCTCTAATCTCTGTGCACAAATGGAGCAGGGATACCTGAAGAGACAAAAGATTCTATTTTATCCTGTAGCTAGAACAATAAAATAGTGTGTTTTAAACATCTGTCTTTACAGAATTAAGTGAGACATAATAAATTGGAATAGTTGAACTCTTGGTTTCAGAGCAGTATTAGAAGTGCACGTGCTCTGCACAGGGAGCAGGATGTACCTGCTGACTTGGGAGAGCTGCTCTTGCATAAGGCATGTGCAGTTGTGATGAGACTGACATGAAAATGGAAGCTTTTATGCTCCTTTCTAAAAATCTATATTCAAGCCTGCAGAATTTTGTCTTTTAGAGTATATTGGTTTGATAAATTTTACTCATGAAGTCACCATTTCAGTCCTATATTTCAACTACCATTTTCATCCTGCAGTAGCCTTGGTGTGGAGGTAGATTATAGGTGTAACTACTGCCCTTTTCCCTTTTCTTTTCATCTTTCTTTTCTCTTGACAGCAGCTACCTGAATGATATTTCCATGGCAGCACAGAGTGCAGCAAATATTGATGTAATTGAATTTAAAATGACCAGAGCTAAGGGTGAAACCTGAAGTACTTGCAGAGTCTGAATATTTGCCCCTTTCTTTTTTGAGGGTGGGAGGTTGTTAAAATTAATGGGGAAATCAAGCTGCCTTTGTAAAAGAGGGTCTGTTCTAAGGAGGTGTGTTCTAGAGCACAGAATCATAAAAGCACAATCCAAAAGCTGTTCAATATTACCAGTTATCATAGGTTTAGAAATTGAGCATTTATTATAGCAAAGTGTTCTGGAGCTCATCCAATATAGTTTGGAAGGCCTCCTGTGTATATAACCAGTGTTTCTGGAGAATAAGCTGCCTTAGGGGAATAAAAAGCTAAGTTGGGGGAAGGAAAAGAAATCATTCTGCTGCTGGGCTAATCCAGAATGTTTCTTTCATGTAGCCTGATTCTTTCCACTTTCCTGTTTTCTTGCCTTCTCATTCTCTTTCCTAAACACTCACAGACTACAAAACAGGTAGGGCTGTCAGGAGCTTGTGAAGGCAGAAGAAGAAAGCATTTGTATGCTGAAAGTGAAGACTCAGTCCATGAAATATTTTTCAAGCCAGTCTGTGGATTGAGCAGTGTGTGCAGGACTTCTTCAGGCCTGGGACTTTCCCCTTGCCTGTTTGCTTTTTATTTTCCTTCTCCATCCTTTTAGCAAGATTTCTATTCCCAGCAGATTTGTTCTACATTCTCTTCTCTCAGTATAAATGTTTTGATTCATGGAATCATGACAGTATTCCCAAAGTCCTATAAAATTATTTTAATGATTCCAAATATAATTGCATGGAGATGAGGGAAGATACAAAGCAGCAGGGAGGAGGTTTGGCATTCTTCCTTGCTGGGAGGATTATTGTCTACGTATGCAGCCACTTGCCCTAAGTCACTTTTGGTTTCTCCTTCTGCAGATAATTACTGTTCTGTTTGTCACTGCCACTCAGCTGATCTGAGTTCTTTCTTTTCCCTGGAACTGCCCCAAATATTCATGTCCTGTCAGGTCCTTGTGCTTTTCCACATTCTGACAATTTGCCTGAGTGTCTCTTCCTAATCCAGCATCTCTGCTTCTTCCTCGTTCCTTTCAGCCCACGGTGCTTTTAGTGAATCTCTTCACACACTGCTCTATTCCAGCATTCCTCAGGTGTTCTCTGGAGCTTCCTGCAGTTCTGGCTGTCCTCCCTGCTCACGAGAGCAGCAGTGGGATGCAGCCAGGTGGATGGGGGTTGTTAATAAACCTGGGAGGCTGATAAACCACCCAGAGATAATGATGCATTCAAAACAGGGTGAAGCCTTAACCGGTCATTGGAATTTACTGACTTGGGAACATACCTTAATCTATTAAATGCAGATTTTAAAATGCAGAAGAATACTTGTAATCAAATGTGAGCTAAAGGAATGGAAGAAGCACCTTGCTGTTCTTTGAGATAACTTGTTTCTGTTTTATTTGATTCAGGTACTCCTATCAATAAACCACCAGTTCTGGGCTACAAGGACCTTAACCTCTTCAAACTTTTTAGGCTGGTTTATCAGCAGGGTGGGTGTGACAATGTAAGTGCTGAATGTTCCCTGAATTAAATGTCTGTTCATTCATATCTATAATTGGTTGTCCAGGGAAGCTGTGGCTGCCCCATCCCTGGCAGTGTTCAGGCCAGCTTGGACAGGGCTTGGAGCAGCCTGGGATAGTGGGAGGTGTCCCTGCCCATGGCAAGGGGTTGGAACTGGATGATTTTGAAGGTCCCTTCCAACCCAAAATGTTCATTGGTTATACAAGACTCTGGCTTTTAGCTCTGTTAGATATTATTCCTTAATGTTCTTGTTTAACAAAACCTGTAAACTTCCTTTTTTCTCTTTTTTTTTCCCCCCAAAGATTGAAAGTGGTGCTGTATGGAAGCAAATTTATATGGACCTTGGCATTCCTATTTTGAACTCAGCTGCTTCCTACAACGTAAAAACTGCTTATAGAAAGTAAGTTCTAGTACTGGATAGTGGTGAAAACACTTTGCCTTTCTTTTTCCTAATTGTAGCTTGTGCAATATTCAAGAGGTTTTTGGTACAGACAGCACTTGATACTCTTCAGTTAATGAACAATTCTGAGGACTTTCCAGTGCTGATGTGGAGGAAAGGAGGGAGGAGTCAGGGCTGGAAGTTCCTGTTGCTCCAATACATCAGAATTCTGCTCGTTTTTTACCAATAAACTTTCACTTTCCTCCTGTGCTGATGGTGTTTCAGAGTACACCACTGAAATTTATAAACTAAGCTTTGGCAGATTCAGTTTTGCCAGTTAAGGCAGTTAACATTAACAGACTCCTTAATCTTTAGATCTCATATGCATTAAGGAGAATTTTATACCAGTTGCTTTAACTTTGTGAAAGGTTTTTACTGTAAAAAGACATGTTTTAGATTGTACATTTACATAAAATCTTTGCAGAATTTGTAGAATAATGTCATTAGGGCTTAACTGTGTGCATTGCTGTGGTGAATGTGAGAGTTTTTAAATAGTAAAATCATTACTTACATTGACCAAATGCATCAATCTTTTTCTTCTCACCCTCACTTTTCAGCTGTGTTGTAACTTTTGCATTGCAGACCTTTCAGGAATGACATTTTCCAAGCTCGTTTTCTAAATAAAAATTCTTTTTATTGTTTATCCTCCTGGAAGTTTGACAAGAAACAATTGGGCTTTTTGAGTAAAAGGGAAGAGTGAGATTCTCTTGACTCAGACCTAAGGAAATTGGGAAATAGGGATGAGTAATGACTCAACTCATGTTAATGTCTATGAAGATGACAATATTGAGACTCTCTCCAGTGGGATTTGAACTGGGCACATGTTTAAGGTCTGTATTTTACAGAGAAGAGTGTTTATCCTGGAAAGAGTAATTGGTAAATGTGTACTGGGGTTGCTGTTACAGTGGAAATAATGATGATGTTGTTTGGACACATGAAAATGTGTTGTGACAGTGATAGTGTGTTGTAACTTGCATATTAATTCTTTGAGGAATAAGCTAATTCATACCTCTGTCACCTATAACTGGATTAGAGTGTGCACAGGCAGTTTCCAGAGAGCAAGCTCATGCATGGCATTACTGTCATGAATTCTTAACTGGATGGGAATGAAGTTAAATATATGAGAAGCACCTCTGTGTATTCTTTTTCAGCATTTGATATAAAGTTGCTTCACTTCAAAATCTTCTCTAGCTTTTATATTTTTATTTGGGTTTATTTGGTTGTTGTGTGGTTTTTTTATTATTATTTTCCTGAAGTTACTGAGCAGGAAAATAGGTTTTATGCACTTCAATAAATGGAAAATAAACCATGGAATATAAATGGGACCTTCCTTGTCTGTAGGTATCTTTATGGTTTTGAAGAGTATTGCCGTTCTGCAAACATTCAGTTTAGGACCGTCCATCACAATGAACCAAAAGTGGTAGAAGAGACACAGAAACACGTGGAACCAATGGAGGAAAGTGTGAAAGAGGAACAAAAAATGCCCCCAACAGAAGTTAAAAAAGAAGCAGAAGAAAATTATTCCAGCAGTGAAAGTGAGAAAGAAGAAATTGAGCTAAGATCCCCAAGGGTGAGTGGTCTGAACTGATTTGTGTTTAGTCCCTAACAAAGCCCCTTTGTATAGTGAAGAGTTTCCATAGTGAGTTTTCCCTGTGCACAGTGGAATTGTTGCACTGGTACAAGGGTGGAGTTCTGTGAGTGTTTATTGTCAGTTATGTTCTACCTGGACACAGAGTTTGATTATTCCTTCATATTGCACACCATGCCTGGGATTTGCTCAGGCTCAGTGGGATGTGCTGTGCTTCAGGGGTGGCTTGGAGCTGTTCTCATCAGAACAGTGAAACACAGCAGGACAGTCTTGGTTCTGGGTGAGGGTTTCCACAGGCACATGGACCCTGGAGCTTTCTGGCAAGAAACAGGAATATCAAAAACCTGCTGTGGATCTTAGAATCAAAGGAAAACCCATTTCTCTGAGCTGGTTTTTGCCACAGTTTCTCTTCTAATATAAGAAACACTCAAATATTAGAGTACATAGACAAAAGTAGAGGGAGGAACAATTAAGTTTAGGCTTTATTTGTCTTTAAATGCTGTAGAAGTGAGGGTTGTATTAGTAGCTACACAGATCAGATCAGTGCCCCAACAGCTGGAATACAGGAATACAGACTGTACTTTATAAAGGTGTTGGAATATGACTACAGCACTCATTTAATTATGTTAAAAAACATTTTGTGTTCTTCAATAGAGTATGACTACTGAAGGACAACAATTTCTGCTTTTAAATTGTTCAAGTTCTAAAGATTCTGTTTGACTAAAATGTTATTCTGTTGAAGTCCTTCTTGCAAAGCAGCTTTTCAAGCAAATATATGGACTTATAGATTAATAGATGAAAGGACATGGTGTAAACACAGGTTGAGACTTCTATTATGTATTATATTTCTGTTTAAATGAAAGTGGTTGTTCCAAGCTGCTCAGTGAACTTCCTGACATGACATTAGCTTTGTTCTTAGTTTGTTCATTTATTTTTGAGTTTGTTTTTCTTTTTGGCAATGCTCAAAAGAAGGATAAAAAATGTAAGAATTTTTTGTCTTTTTAATAATTGGCTCTTTGTTCTGACTAAAAAGCAATGATCCTATCGAGAGACTTCTAATAAATCAAATGATAATCCTGTGCTAGATCTCTAAGAATCAGTTGCAGATAGTCCCAAGCAACAACTGCCTTGAGAGTGCTCGAGGTGCCTTTTAAAAATGGGATATTGAGGGTTTTTTGAAAGCTGACAAATTTCTTCCCTTGATGTCCACAGGTGGCTGTCAGGATTGAAGATGCCTCCCCTCAATATTCCTATACAAGCACTCAAATAATGATATTGCTGTAGGTGAACAAGACATTTTGGCCCTTTCTGTCAGAGTAACAAACATTACAGGTCCAAACAAATGTCCTGAAATCCTCCATCAGTTAATCAGAAACTCATCCTGATATTCCAAATGAAGCAGATAGAAAAACCTAAGGCTTTAATTTTATTCTTTTAGAATATTTTACACTTTTTTGTCATCTCCAGCCTTTCTTCTTTACAGGAGTTGCATGTCTCACTTTTTTGCTGGGATTTGGAGAGGTTATGAAGAAAGCAGGGGACAGGAGTCATTAAACTGATTTTATTTCTGTTCCAGGGACGAAGAAGACTTGCCCGTGATGCAGCCCCTGCTAAAAAAGATGGTGAAGAGGATAAAACCCAAGACAAATTAAAAGACAGTAACAAAGAAAACAAAGATGTAGAGGAAACACCTGAGAATGCAGAAAAGAAAGAAAATGAAACTCCTCTAGGGAAGAAAAGCACACCAAAGCAAAAAGAGAAGAAAATTAAAAAACAGGAGGATTCTGATAAAGAGTCAGATGAAGAGGAAGAGAGGCAGAGGGAGAGGTAAGCACTAACTTGTATCACCTTCTTTGAGTTTCTCTGTGCCATGATTGAGCTGTTCTCCAGGCAGGAGGACACAGACTTGATCTTACTGAAGTGTGAAAATCAGAAACCTTATTCACTCAGACAGGCAGGGAAAGGGAACATTTTATTTCAAGCTTGGAGAGCCTGCTGTACTTTCTGGAAGCATCTTTTTGTGCTCAGTGCCAGGCTGTATTTTTCACTGTCACTTAATTTGCCAAGGCTGTGTTGGTGTTTTATCACACCAGTACCTCCAGACAGCAAGCTGACCAGGCTGTGAGAGGGTGGCAGCAGCTTGGGGACACTTCTCTGGGCAGTGGAAACAGAAATGGCAAATCCCTGTTCTCCTGTGCTTTGAAGGGTTTGCTGATGGCTGGTGAAGCTGCAGGCTCCTTGTTTTTACTGTCAGATGATCAAGGCAGCAAAGTTTTCTTCAAGCTGGGCGGGTGTTACTTGTCCTCTGAGTTGCTTGCCACAAGAGAATTGATTTTTCACTAAAGGCCAACAGATCTATTTCATTAAAAGCAAACCCATAGTCCTTTTTAGTATTTTATCTCTTGCTGACTTTTTTGTAGAGTAACTTGTAAATTATGCTAAATTGTCCCTTAAGTAGGGAAGGAATTATAGCTAAAAATAGGTTTGATGGTAGCTCTTCAAAATATGTTTGAGTATAATATTGAAACAGTAGCCAAAGGTGTAATGAGAGGTGGATGTATCTAATAAAGAGCTGTGCAGACACTTCTAAGCTTGGCTGAACACTTTTGTGATCGAGTTTTTTTCCAGTGGAATGGTGTTTGTATTGTGAGAGGATCACTGTGATAGCAATTCAAACTCCTCATGTGCAGTTAATAAACTGTAGCATGTTAAGGCAATTGTCAAAGTACCTTTTTTAGTAAATAATGTGTCAAAATCAAATATTTCAGAAACTGAAGTTATTTCTTTCTTCCTATGCTATTTAGAAGACACACACTGAGTTAAATTTTATTCCTCTTTGTGTTATCAAAATATCAATTTAAAAAATAATGTTTAAGCTTTGAGGTAGTTGTACACTTTATAAATTGTGTTTAAATTTTAATAAAACTTTCTGGATATTTTTGGCACTTAGCCCTATTCTCCCTAAGCTCTGTTCTTGATTTAAAAAACCTGTTTCTGATCAAGCTTCAGAGACAAGACAGGGTACAGAAAATTAATTTCTTCTTGCAGTCTTTTTCTACCTTGACTGCTCTCTAAATTTTAAAATCTGATTGTTACTAATTAGTGGGCATTTTAAATACATTTTACTGCAGGGAAGAAATTGAGAACAAAGGAGAATCAGAAGGTGAAGAGGATGAGGAGGACACAGAACCCTGCCTGACTGGAACCAAAGTGAAAGTAAAATATGGACGTGGAAAGACTCAAAAAATTTATGAAGCCAGTATTAAAAGCACAGAAATTGATGATGGAGAAGTTTTATATTTAGTTCATTACTACGGTTGGAATGTAAGGTGAGGATAAGAAATTGCCTTTCCTTTCTTTGTTCAAAGGCTTATTTGCAAAAGAAATTTTTGTTTTTAAGGAAACAAAGTGAGAGATGGTCAGTGATGTGGCTCCATATTGTATTAGCAACATCACAGGCTCTGACTTCTTCACTTTTCAGTGTTGGTGATTTTGTTCATGGTGTTGCATTGAAATGTCTTGGATACTTGTATTTTTCCAAGTATCCATCTGCCTTAGGAATCCTCACTCCTTCCCTGATATTTATTGTGTCTATCAGTGTTAGCAATAGCAAACTTTTCTTTAAGGGAGCCATTGATAATGATGAAGATATTTACAATTAAGTGTATTAAGCACTGGAATTTTGGCAATAAAATATATTCTTGTATTGAATGTTAACTGGGATTGTAAAAATGCTTCTCCTGGCAGCCAGTCTTTATAGTACTTTATATACTTCTGGTATATAACATGTGGTATTCCAAATCCATAAGCAAATTGCTTTATGTGGCAACATGAAAAATATTTCCAGGTTCCCTTTACCTTAATACCTTTAGGAGATTTTGAGGAGCCATCACTGTGTTTGTGCTTTTCAGAATCTCATCCAGTTTGTTGCCATAATTAAAAAAAGAAGGTACATTTTCCTGCTGAGGTGTGGTGTGGTGAAAACTGTCTTATGTGTCTGATGTGGAATAATTGACACTTTGGAGCTGACTCAGTCCCCTGAGTGCTCCAGTGAGAGACAGGGAAGTTTGTACCTAATTCTCTCATCCCATAAGGTTTTTTTATGGACTGGAAATGTCATTCACCTTTCTGAGGCCAGAATACTGCACGAGTTGTAAATACAGGCTCTGCTATCATGGAATGGATTGGAAAGGAAATCCCATCTCATTCCACCCTCCTGCCATAAGCAGGGACACCTTCCACTACCCCAGGGTGCTCTGAGCCCCATCCAGCCTGGTGTTGGCCTTTTCCTACCTCATTAATAAATATTGTGTTAATTCAAGTCTTTTACTCCTCATATTCAATGTTAATGTGCAGTGGTAAGAGCATGGTTCCATTCCCTTTCAGGTATGATGAATGGGTGAAAGCTGATCGGATTATCTGGCCAGTGGAAAAAGGAGGACCAAAGAGAAAACAGAAGAAAAAAACAAAAGTAATGATTTCAATAAGTTTGTTGTAGTTCTATATTAAAAATAAAAGTTATTCAGGCCACAGTCTTGTTTTTAATAAAACAAAAGGTTTGATAATCAGCAGTGAAACATTAATAAAAATCCACTGTTTCCCCTGCAGAATAAAGAAGATGGTGAAAAGGATGAGAAGAAGGACGAGGAGAAACAAAAATCCAAGCGTGGGCGGCCCCCTCTGAAATCCACTCTCCCTTCCAACACGTCCTGCAGCCTCCCCAAAACGCCCAACAGCGAAGGTAAATGCGGCCCCGGACGTGCAGGGAGCCCGGGCCGGGAGCCCGGAGCTCCCGCTCCGCCCCTCGGGCCGGCACCGCCGGGGCTGGGCGCTCCTGCCGATCGATACAAATTAATTCTTTCGATTTTAATTTTAGCAACACCTCGCAGGCAGACCAGACGTAGCTCAGGAATGTTTGATTCTGATAGAGGATCAAACGGTGAGTGATTTCAGCCCTGTGTATGCTTTGGAGGCTTTTTCAGTACCTTTTTGAAAAGAAGTTTGGGGTTTTTTTTTGGTTTTGGTTTTTTTTTTACCTTCTTTTTTGGTTGGTTATTTTTTTTTTTCCTTTCTCCCTGTAAATTTTGTTGAGTAAGCAGTTGAGCTGACACTGCTGAGGAGCTCAGCTTGCTCACACAAGAGCAGTCAGTGACTGTACAAGTCATCCCATGTTCTTCAGCCAGAGCCTTTCAGTCCTGAGCAGACCAAATCCAGTGCATTATAATGATGGTCTTTATTGTGCTAATTAAGTCCTCAACCTCAGTACTCCATCATCCAGCAGAGCTGTTAATTATACACAAATGGCAGCACATCTTTGGTGTTTCTAAGCCTCTCTGTGAACAAGAACTGATGTGAAATCACTGTCTCCTTTTAGTACAGGTCCCTGAGCAATCTCCTGGTAATGTACTAATGCTTGCTCTCTGTGTGGTGCAGCATTTGTACAATAGTTCAGCAATGAAATGTCCATACTGGGGTTTAGAAGGTTTTTATTTTTGGGTTTGGGTTGGGTTTTTTTCTCTGCATGGAAGGGAGAAGGGTTGTTTTTTGGTTTTGTAGTGTCACATGGGAGAGGCAATATCCATGGGATCAGAGGAATCCATAAAACTATTTTTGCTGCAATAAAATGTAATTCATTTGCATTGGCTTATTTGGGAAATAGTAGGAGAATCACAGACTTCAACTAAATCACCTGAGTTAAGAGCATCATCCAGATGCTTACTGAACCCTGATAACATCACTACTATTGCAGTTTCATAGAAATTTTAGGTAAAAATAAGAAGTGTTGCAAGTGTGTTGAGTAATGCAGGATTTTTAAAGTGTAAAATTATTACTGTAAGCTGATGTTGACCTCATAGATTACTGAAAACAGGGATTTTTGTGAGGTTCAAATAAAAAGTCATGCTGCAATTAATTATTTAGGGTGCTGTTTGCTTCTTTTTAAATTTTTTTTAGACTCTGGCACATCTGACAGTGAAGCAGATGAGTCATCTGAAAAGAATTTGAATGAAGAATTTTCTCCAGAAACTTCAGAACTGGAAAAAGGTGAAAAACTCCGTGATGAGAAGCTGGATGAGGAAAACCCAAAGATTTCTCATGTGCTGAAGGAAAATGACAGGACTCAAGTACAGCAGCTAGAAACACTGAAACTGGAAGTTGAGGAAAGTGAACAAATTGTTCAAATTTTTGGAAATAAAACGGATCAAATGGAAGAAATCAAAAGAGAGGTTGAAAAATCACCTAAGGGAAAAGGGAGAAGGAGCAAGACAAAAGATCCCTCATTGGAGAATGCAAAGATTGCACCAGGAAGCCAGGAAGAGGTGGCAAATGAATCTCTTACAGAACCTGAAAGGTTAGATGTGTCTTCCTTGGACTGTAAAGACATTTCCAGCACTACTGAAAGCGAAACAGAGCCCTCCACAAAAGATAAGAAACTTTTGAAAAGGAAAACTTTGGAACAGGCGTCACCTGAGAAGAGAAACCGGCGAGAGAGTGAGATGGAAGTGCCAAATATTGTATCTGAGGAGAGGACCAATGAATGTAGTGGAGCAGAGGAATGTAGAGGGCTGAATGCTGAGGAGTCCCTCAGAACCGAAAACGAGGAGATGCCGTCCCTGGTGGCGGAATCGGCTCCGCACGGTGCGGAGCTGAGGAGCGACAGCTTCCAACGGCCGGCCGAAGCCAGCGAGAGCCTTCCCTTGAAAGATGAGGATGACACAATGCCTCAGATTGGTCCTGAGACCTTGCTGTGCCATGAAGTAGACCTGGATGACTTGGATGAGAAGGAGAAGAGCAGCACTGAAGACACAACAGCAGAAAAGCCAGACCCCAGTTCTTCCAACTCTGCCCCGTCTGCCTTAGCCCCCGGCGTCCCCTCGAGCTTCCCGGTGGCCTCTCCTCTGGCCCTCAGCCAGGACGAGTCCCGCAGCATCAAGAGCGAGAGTGACATGACCATTGAGGTGGACAGTGTGGCAGAAGAGTCTCAGGAAGGGCTCTGTGAGAGTGAGTCTGCCAATGGATTCGAGGCCAGCACCACGTCGAGCAATTGCAGCACGGTGGGGCAGGAGAGGGAGACGGGAGAGAAAGGTGAGCTGCTCTGTGTTCTCTGCATGGAGGGGAGAAGGGTTCTTTTTGGGTTTTGTAGTGTCACATGGGATTAGAGGAATCTATAAAACTATTTTTGCTGCAATAAAATGTAATTAATTTGTATTGGCTTATTTGGGAAATAGTAGGAGAATCATAGACTTCAGCTAAATCACCTGAGTTAAGAGCATCATCCAGATGCTTACTGAACCCTGACAGCACCACCACTACTGCAGTTTCATAGAAATTTTAGGTAAAAATAAGAAATGTAGCAAGTGTGTTGAGTAAGGCAGGATTTTTAAAGTGTAGAATTAATACTGTAAGCTGATGTTGACCAGCTCTGATCCTCCTGAAGGTGGTTTGAGGCTGGTGTTACTGGGCTAAAAATTGCTGCTGTGTTTTGTCTGCTGGTTATAGATTCACTGAATGGTTTGGGTTAGAAGGGACCTCAAAGCCAATCTTGCTCCAGTCCCCTTCCATGGGTAGGGACACCTTCCACTATCCCAGCTTGCTCCAAGCTCCATCCAGCCTGTCCTTGAGCACTTCTAGGGGTGGGGCTGGGCACCCTGTGCCAGGGCCTCAGCACCTTCACAGGGAAGAATTCTATCCCAATATCCCATCTAACCCTGCCCTCTGGCAGTGGGAAGCCGTTCCACCTTGTCCTGGCTCTCCAGGCCATTGTGCCAAGTCCCCCTCCAGCTCTCCTGGAGCCCCTCTAAACCCCAGAAGGGGCTCTAAGTTCTCCCCAGAGCTTCCTCTTCTCCAGGCTGTCTGGTTTTAAATTTCTTTGTTGCTTATAAAAAGAGCTTTTTAGTAACAGAAGTATTTGAGGTGTCTTATATTTTATTTTTGATTTTTTTTTCCCTCCTCTCATAGGTCAAAAAAGACCCAGTGACAGCAATAGTGGAACGCTGGCAAAAAAGCAAAAGCGAACTCCAAAGCGAACCAGTGCTGCAGCCAAAAATGAAAAGAATGGAACAGGTATATTCCTGCAGGGAGGGGAGGGGGAAGGTTGTCCTGGCCTGTAAATATGTGTAAGAACATACTGTTCTCATGTTACAAACAGTTTCCAGTGGATGGGGCTTCCCTCTCAAGGTTTTCAATTTTTATTCATCATGGTTATTGGTGATAAACTGTAGAGGAGTTCTGAGCTCTCTCCCAGTGTAACTGGGAAATCTCTTGTCTGTTTTATATTACTTAGGAAAAGCGTCTAAATTATTATTTATATTAGCAGCTAGTACATATTTATCATTATGCTGATTTTTAAATATTGGATTGGTTATGAATTTGGCAGAGGGTACTTTTAAAGTCTTAAAACAGGTGTTTCTCCTGGGGGAAAAAATAAATGCTTTTGAAATACAGAAAAATGTTGGATGTTAAGGAAAAGCTTTTCATCCAAAGGGATCTTGTCTAGTTTTTCTCTCAAGTATCTGACTATTTTATAACTTGATATGGAAATCTGAATTTTTGTGTTTCTGTAGGTCGTTTTTCAGAGAATCACAGAATGGTTTGGGTTGGAAAGGACCTTAAAAGTCATCTTGTTCCAATCCCCTGCCATGTTCAGGGACACCTTCCACAATCCCACATTGCTCCAAGCCCCATCCAAGCTGGCCTGGAACACTGCCAGGGATGGGGCAGCCACAGCTTCTGTGGGCACCCTGTGCCAGGGCCTCACCATCTTTATAATAAAGAATTTCTGCCTAATATCCCATCTATCCCTGCCCTCCCTCAGCTTAAGGACATTCCCTCTTGTCCTGTCACAAAATTTTTGACAATCATTGCATGACTGAATCCGTGGTTTTGGCTTTGTGGCAACACTGTTATATTTTTAAATGTCAAACTAAAATACTGGGTAATATAATTATCTGACATACACTATTCAGATATATTTAACATGCCTGTGGAGAATTTGGCAGTTATTGTGGGAATCTAAAATATTTGAATATATGAGCTAAAAATTTTCTGTTACATGTTGAACTTCTGTTGTTTTAGTCATGTTTCAGAATTGTTCCTTTAGATGTGTAAAGCAGTTTGATAACTAAATACTACCTGTAGTAATCCACCCATAGTGCTACCTACCCATAGTAATCTAGGTTTAATCTTTAAGAAACAGATTTTGGTCTGCTTTATATTAGAAAGCTAAAATAGGTGATGTAAGACAGTTTATCAGCGCTCTGATATTCTAATTTTGGTAAGTTTATTTATTATTTCTGAACAGAAGTTTGACTATTACTTTTTAACTAGGCCTAGTTAGCCCTGCATCAGTTATGATTATTACACTTGAGAGTTCAGTGCATGTTGTGTCTGATCAGGTTATCCTTGGAATCTGAGATCATTATTCCTTGGGTGTGTTCTGTGATCTTCTAAGCAAGATGCAGCAGGGTTTTTTCATCATTGTTTTCTTTACTATAACCACAATTTTTAGAATGTCAATGTGGAGGTTTTAAGTCCAAATGAATTCTTTTTCCTGCAGGGCAAAGCAGTGACAGTGAGGATCTCCCTGTCCTGGACAGTTCCAGTAAATGTACTCCTGTCAAACACATCAATGCATCCAAACCCCAGAAGATTTCCCGCTCCCCTGCCAGGGTGATTTCTCCTCACATCAAGGATGGAGAGAAGGACAAGCACAGGGACAAGCACCACCACCAGAATGCTTCACCCAGAGTCTACAAATGGAGCTTCCAGCTCAGTAAGGATTCAGCAAGAAATGACTTGATTACAGGCAATTTGTGAGAAAGTTTGTTCTGAAAGAAAAACATGGACATTTTGGGATACTAAATTAATTGTGGGCCTTTTCTGGCATAGTTATGGAAATGTGTTATCTTCCATGCTGTGTCTTACATCCTCTTAAGAACTGCATTCATTTGTTTATAACCACCTTGACAAAGTTATTTTTTCATTTCTCTCCACTTGCAGATGAACTGGACAATATGAGCAGCACTGAAAGGATCTCCTTCCTCCAAGAAAAGCTCCAGGAGATCCGAAAATACTACATGTCCTTGAAGTCAGAGGTAGCAACCATAGACAGGAGAAGGAAACGATTGAAAAAGAAAGACAGGGAAGGTGAGGTTGGGATTTGCTTTATGATGCCCATGAGGGGTTAATTTGTTTGGAAATGTGTAACTCAAAGCAATTGGAGTTGAATTGATGGTATTTTAGAAGAAAGGAAAGTGTTACCATCTGTTTGTACGTATTTAGAAGGAATATTTGTGGTGTTTTGGAACGTGAACCTGACAGAAATATTTACTGACCCTTTTATAACTGTGTGGTAGAAACTTGGACTTCCTAGTGCAAGTATTCCCATTAGAGTCACCTGAGTTACCTTTTCAATAACTGGGTAAGGCTAATCCCGTGTGAATACAGCAGGGAAAGCAATTGGCAAAACCTCTTTATCAGTGTTTTGTGCCTGTGCTGCTCTTTGATGTTTTTTACACAAGCTAAAGGCAAGGAAACCTTCCTTGTGAGCTGCACTTTGATAACCTGATGCTGATCTGTTGTTCTGTGTGTTCAGTGTCCCATACAGGAGCATCCATGTCATCTGCTTCCTCAGACACTGGAATGAGCCCCTCATCATCCTCTCCTCCCCAGAACGTGCTGGCTGTGGAGTGCAGGTGATAAACATTTCTCTGCCTTGCCAGCAGCTCTCTGCCATGGACATAAACCCTGAAATTCTGCCACAGAAAGCACTCAACTGGTTGGACATTGCCAAGTATATCCTGTACACACTTCCACTGCTGGACTGTACCTGTTTCCCCCCTCCTACCCTCTTCTTTTGTTTAATTTACTGTTCAGAGAACTTAAGCTCATTGGTAACTGAAGGTTTGTAGGCACAACGTGGCATCCTTGTAATTGTGTTTGTTTTTGTTTCTTGTTTGTTTCTTTTTGTTTTGTTTTGTTTTCCTAACACAGAGGAAGGGCACTTATCAAATTTGCAAAGTTAATGTCCAATGAAGCATTCAGGTGTTCTAGGGTGATCTTTAAAAAAAAAAAGCAAGTGCACCAAGCAGACATCAGAGTATTATCCAAAAGAACTGAGCAACTGCTGCACTTTCACCAAGCTGTGGGTAACTCTTGGTGAGTAGTTCCTCTTTGTGGAAGCACTTGCTATACAGAACTGCCAAAGTATGTGTTCAGCAATGTGCCCAGTTTTAAAGCTGTAAATGGGACAAAATAAATTGTGAAAGGAAGTGTAGTTGACTGAAAACTACAGTTGTAATAAGTCTTCCACTTTTTATAGGATTTTTGAGCACACAATTATGCAAATGTTTTAATGTTTATTAATGTTTACAGTGGAATTGTGAATAGGTTTTCAGTGGACTATCTTATCCCTTGACAAAAATATTTTGTCTTTTTTCTATGTAATTTCAGAGTTTTTATTTTGTTACAAAAAGACGAAAAATGAAATATATAACAACAATGAAGTTATTTAACAAGATTTCTAAAGCTGAAATTTTTGTGTAAAATAAGGTATCTTGCAACTTGTTAAATATATTTATTCAGACATTGGATGTTGTATTTTTATGTATTTTTTAAAATATTAATAAAATTGGAAAAAAAAATTCTAGGTTAGTTCACTCTTTGGACAAAACATCCTTCTCAGTTCTGGCTCTTCAGGAGGAGTTATCCAGTAGCCAAACCTGTACTTGCAATGGGTCTGTCTACAAATCCTCCACCACACAGATCTGCCAGCAGGCATCTGGGTTAAAATAAAACTCGATTTGGAAACTTTGGCAGTCCTAGTACTTAACCTTGTTTGGAGGAACAAAATTTATTGGGTTGCCCTTAAGATGCTTTGTCACAAGTTCTTGTGTTTGCTGTACTGCCGAATAAATTTATATCTCCCAAAGTTGAGATGCACCAATAAAGTAAAAGCAACTGTGTGTGCTCTGCCTGTGGATTGTCCCACGGGCTGATGCAGCTTGTAAATAACTCTTCCAAACCCATGTATTTAAAGCAGTTTGCATATACATTATGTATAAAAAGTGATTTTTTTAAACAATTTTTTTATTCATGTTTGTACATTGAAAGGGGGCCTGAGCCCCTTTTTCTGTGTTTAATATGCTGTAGAGTAATAACATAGATGCTCTAGACTGTATATCAGGATATTCTGGTTCCACACAGCAGAAGGTCAGGAGGAAACACTAGTGATGGCGTAGCATTACTAAAATTGATGTTTCTTGAAATTTCATTTTACAGCATTTGTCAACTTGTGATTCCAATTCCTTCCATTTTCACAGAAAATTAAAGAAAAAGTACTCTTGTAAATGCACTTTTTCTGTCTTTTCTTAAGCAAAGCAGAACTATTTCAATGTAAGATAAATATGGAGCTCACTAGACAGCGCTAATAAAGGCCATGTTTTAAACATAGGCTTTATATTCTATTTTTATTTAAGTGATTGTTCTTGTAAATGTCTGGACTTTACCCTAAAATAGGAAAGTTAATCTCCATAAATTACTGTAAAGACTTTTTTCAGAGCTAACTTTTACTTGTTAATCTTCTAATAGCTACAAATAAAAAGCAATACTCATTTAAAAGGAAGTAACACGGGTCAAATGTTTAATATTTACAGAAGCAATCTAAAATCCAGGCAAATAACAGGATTAATGACATCTTGTGCAGATCTCTGGTATCTAACCTGTGTGCACACTGTGAGACCTTAAACAGGCACAGAGGATGGAGGAGCTGCTGCCCTGGCCTGGATGTTCCCCACTGTGTTCTCAGCTGGCTGCTGCTCCTGTCTCTTAGGAATGTTGAAAGCCCTGCTTGGAAGGCTCCAGGTATGCTCCCATGGAACATGGAAACCCATTCCAGCCCACTGACAGGGAGAACTTCCTCCCTGCTTCCTCTCCCACCTGCTTCCCTCTCTGTGCTCACCCCAAAAACAACTGGTGTTACTCGGGCAGAGCACTGAACCTGCAGGGAAAGATGCACTTTGTGCCAAGGCACAGCCTCCAGCATGTCACTGATTCCCTGGTTTGTATCTTTCTGGGAAGGAGCACATCAGATTATTCAGTAGAAGGTTGCAGTAGTTTCCTGTGATGTTTAAAAAGTTCACAGGGAAAAGAAAAGTAGCTGGATTCATTGGGCTGTCCTGGGTTAAAGGTGAAATCAAGAAGAAACCCTAATAAAATCTATGGTTTCTAACTCTACAAGAATCCCCTTATTGAAGCCTTGTTGATATAAATTCCAAAGTGTCTTTCACTGGCTGGAAGTTTATCCTGTTGAAGACACAGTAATTATGATTATACAGAATTGGGAATTTTTAATCAAGAGATTAGGTATTGTGTTTCTGAGACCAAGCAGAAACAAAGCACCTTCTTGGCAATCTTTGTGCTGTTCTCTTGCCTTCTGATATCCTACAGCTTTTCCTCAAAATAATATTTTCTATTTCAAGCTTCCTTAGGAGGTAAAAAAAGAAAAAAAATTAAGATATGGGATCCAATACTGTAAAAAGAACAAGGTTGTAAGAGAATCAGACTTTTCCTTCATTTTCTGCAGTTGATACAAAGAACTGCCAGGTTGCTGGCAGATAACTTATTTTTGTATGAGCAAAAAAAATCTGAAAGATGGAAAACCTCAGAATGTGTCCATGCAAGGGCATAAGGTAAGATTCATTTCCTTACTTATTTTATTCACTTTCCATCAAGTGTATCAGCTACATTTGTACTGGTGAGTTTTTATTTTCTGATGTGAAAGTTCAGAACACCCAGTTAAATCCCTGCTTGGTTTTGGCTCCTCCATCAGGTTGCTGGTGGCTGGGAAAGTTTCTCCTGTTTAATCAGCCTGAACAGATCAGGCAAGAGAAGCAGAGTTGTCAGAACAATAATAACAAATCATTGTTTTGACAGAGGTTAAACAGATTTTCAGTAGTAATTATCAGTGAATGAAAAGCATAACAAGGGCAAAGAAATGTTTGTCTTCCTGAAGGATGATGTGTCTGACCTTCACAGGGAGAAGCAGAAAAGGTGATTGAATCAGTGTTTGTGCTTTTGTGCATGCTTCAGTCTAATTTTTTAGAAGGTGCGGTATTAGAACAGACAGAAATTTTTTAAATGGTTACATATTCTCATTTTTTTGTAGGGGGAGCCATGCAGAAATTGCTACCAAAATTATTCATGATGGCTTTGATGTGGAGCTGGGAAGAGAATCTGAATCTAAGGATTGTGAACTCCTGTGCCTCAGTCAGAAAATCCACTGCTGAGAGAGCCTTCTCTCTGCAGACAGGTTTGTCAACCAGATGGAATATTACATGAAAAAATTATTACTTTTATAACATGTTCTTTTTCCCCATTAAAAATCTTCTTGGATAGCTGAGGCAGCCAAATGGATTTTCTGGGCAGCATTTACTGGAATTCTTTACCAGCAGTAAGTCTAAGAAATGCTGTAGTCTTCTTTTTAAGAAAAAAGCAGGTTTGGTTTGATGGCTTGAAAGAAATCTGACATGAGCCAGATTTGCCAGCTGAAATAAAAGATTAATGTGTTCACAAAAGTATGTTGAGCTGTTTACTTCACTGCAAAAAAACTTCACCGCCGTTTGCAAAAATGATGCACTGAAATCTTGGTGATTTTCCTTCTCTGGTGTTGGGATTTTATTATTTGCTATAGTGTGAGGCTCTGGAGATGTGGGGGCCATAATAAAACAGTGGAACCAAAGGGGATGTTGCCAGAGGCTGACTCACTGTAATTCCAGGACTCAGGAAAATGACATTTTGTAATTAGCTCACACTAATAAACTGTTGCTCTCGGATTTTGAGAAAACCTGTCATTCTCCCATATTACCTCACACCAAACTGGATGGGATTTTAAGAGGTCTCAGTGTTTAAAATTACTCACCTTTATCAGTTTCCACTGAGTAGCTGGGATTTATTTGAGGTCTGCTGTTTGCTCTGAATATCTGTGAGTTCCCCACATTCCACAAGTATTTATTTATCAGTTCCATCCATTGCTTTGGATGGATATGTAAATCTATTTTTTGTGTTTCAGTGTTTTTGGTCTGATGGTGTGTTTGTTTTAATGCCAGTGAGTGATGATTATTCTGGGATTAATGATTAGTCCCAGCTCAATGACAAATACCATGCTGCCATTTAAAGAAAACTGGAAGGATCAAACTGTTGATTGTGAAAGCAGTTTTTCTAAGAACAGCACTTGTCCTGTGTCTTCTTGATTTTGAATTATCTTTGCTATTTATGGTGTTATTCCTGCTCCTTCCCATTGCAGAGATGCTGCAGTGGGATTCTGGCTGGATTCTGGATTCTGCCTCAGAGTAGGTTGGTTCTGCTTCAGCTCTGCAGCTGTTGGCATTGGTTAACACCCTCGTGCTGCTGCTCATCCCTCACCAGGAGTTTCCAGGCATGAGAAGTGGCTTTGTTTGATGCCCTTTGGCCTCAGTGCCCCAGCACAGCTCACTCACTGCACTAACCAGGGAAGCTTTGCTTCACTTTCCCTCTGGCAGTGTTTGCCAGCCAAGAAAAGCTGCCCTGGAGCTGTGCTAGAGCTGTGCCAGCCTGCAGGGCTTGTCACTGTGCTTAACCCTGGCCCTGCTGCTGGGGGACACTGCCCTGCCTTGCTGCTGGGGGTTTGGTGGTGTTTCTTTTCCTGCTGTTCAGAATAACCCAACAACATTTCCATTCCAGCACTGTTGGTGTCTTCAGCTGTTCCCAAACTCCTCCTCTAATCCCTCATCTGGGTACAGCTTGACCTAATTTACCCTGCTCCTGCCAGCTATGCCAGTTTCATAAGGAGGGGTAAGATGTGGAATTTGTATTAAATACTTTGCTGGATTGCACAAGAGTGTGTTTTCTCTCTGCTTTAACAAGGAACTTGTTTATGTGAAACTTAAAACCATCTCTTTTGATGCTCCTTTGTTTCCCTTATGAATAAATAAAGCTATTTTAAAAGGAAAAATAAGGAAAGCCCCAACCCTTAATTCCTTCTGCACGTGCTCTGCTTCCCACCCTACAGGTGGTGACCCCTGTGTGCCATCCCAGTGACATGGATGGGGGCAGTGGTTCCCTAGGTGGGCAGGACAATCCCTCTCTGATGAGGAAATGTTTTGGCACTGGAACCAGTGAGAGGTAAAATTTTATGTTGGTCTGTGCAGGTATTTGAATGTGATTAACTCAGAATGTGAGAGCAGCCCCACTTCATCCTGGGGGGAATAATTATGGAATAATGTTATCCACAGGCAGTGCTGAGGGAGCTGATCTCTGTGGCTGAGGTTTGGCTGCTGCTGTTCTTGTTTCCTGCCTTTCCTTTAGAGAGCCCTGAACAATTGATGAGAACGTGATTTCTGCTTGGCTCAGAGGCACTGGGCAGCATCCCCATGCAGGGTAGCACCTCTCTGTGCCTCTGAATGATCAGCTGATGTTACATTCAGCCCAGAGCTGGCTTTTTATAAAACCTTTCCTGTTGGGCTGTCCCAGTGCCCAGGGATGCCACTGCTCACTGCATCCCCTGCAGTGTCCTGCTGCCCCAGAGCCTTGCCTGAGCTGGGGATGTGCAGGCAAGCAGAGAAATGTGTTCTCTTCTTCCACATCTTCCATAAGACATTTTCTTACGTCTCTGGAGAATAAAAACCAGTTTGGATTGGAAAGGATTCTCACAGATCATCTACTTCCAACCCCCTCCAGGAGTATCTTGTGCCCCAGCAGTCTGTGTGCTCCAAGGGTGACCCTGCCCCTCTCCTGGTGCCCCAGGATCCATCCTCCAAGTGCCTTCTGCTGTGACCCAGCCACCTCCCCGTGCCTTTTGGTGCAATGTGGCCAGAAACACAACAGTTTAATCTGCAGAAAGTCACTAATGCACTTCCCCTGATCTAATTCCAGTTGTTGCTGTAAAATGTTGTAACACATGCATTTTACCTGACATTCATTGTGAAGAACCTGCTGCTCCCTGACACCAAAACACAAAGGAGTGTGAAGTTAAGGTAAAACAATTTTAAAAACCCTCCAATATGAAGCAGAATTGTAACTTTTCCAGAGGACAGCATTAAAAGAACTCAAAATCCAAGGTGCAGGCATGATGCACATTCAGGTGTCAGAGGCTTTAATTGCTTTTACAGCTTTTAGAGTTTGGGCCAGACTCATTCAAGGAATTTTGGAGCTGAGCTTAATGGACTTCCTGAGGTTTGAACTGGATTCTTCAAATGCCATGTGCTGACTTCCCAGCTAGCTGAGAGAAGATGCTGAACCAAGAGCTGTTGCTAAGCTCCAGTTCCCGGAGTGGGGAATGTCAGAGCACACAGGATTTGCCTCCTTGCTCTGCAGCCACAGCCACGCTCAGTGTTTCACCCACACTCCTGACAGCTCTGCAGTCACTCCTGTTCTTGCCTTCCAACAAAGCTCAGCAGTTGAAGCTCTCAGCAGGGGATTACATAAATTGGGGCTTTGCTTTTATCCTGGAGAGAATTCAAGGAGCCTCCATTATAATCTTCCAGCTGATTGATCTGATGGCTGTGCCAGCACTGTGCTGTCCAGGGCACTCTGGAGCAGGGCTCTCATTTGACCCTTGCTGCTGAAAAGGGTCTGGTTTCTGTGGCTGAGGAGGAAGTGTGTGTGTGTGCAGCAGGAAGGATCTGTGTTCCCCACGGCTGCTGCAGTGAGCATCTCCCCCTAATGAGTGTCTGTTTACCAGCTCAGTTTCCTTGAGCTGCTTTTTGGCAGGCTGCCCTCCCCTCCCACCTCCACTTTGGCTCACTTTTTCCACAGCTTTCTCAGTACTCCTCCCTCAGCAGCTTCCCATTTTTCACCCTTTGCTCCTTCTTCCATCAGAGTGGGATCCCTTCCTGTACCTACTGTGATTCACCTCCTCCTCACACCCCTTAATGGCATTTAAGAAAATGCTGTTGTCTTTGTTAGGATCCAGAGTAAAACCATTTTGATCCTATTTTATATTATTTATTTTTATCACCTGGATGCTTTAGTTACATGGATGCATTTTATTTCCAAGCTCAAATATATTTGTATTGTGTGTATGCAACCTGTCACCTGGATGTGAAAGACCACAAGGTTTTTGAAGAGAAACAGAGATTTGACAAAACTGGTTATCCAAACCTGAAAGTGGGTAATTTATTAACTAAGACCCTCTAAAACTTGCTTAACCCTTTTTAAAGGAAATCTGTCCTAATTAAATATTTTCCTAGCTCCAAATACAGAAATGAGAGAAAGCCATTAATTTTTTAACTCCCCTCACTTCAGCTCCAAGGTGCTTTGTTCAGAAGACATGAAAATCCTCCCCTCAGTTAAACTCTTCATGCACTTTTCTGAGCACTTCTTTGCCCGTGAAGATCCAGTGGAAAATCTCCATCATGGATTACTTTCAAATGATTAACAGAAAGAGAGCTGCTTCAAGGAAAGCCTTCGAGTCTTTACTATACATGTATTGATTCAGTTTAGCTGCAGCATTTGTGGCCTGATTGTAGCAAAACAATCTGGACAGTTTTAGCCTGATATTCCTTTGAAAAAACAGGACACTGCAGACTTGCTGCCTTATTTGGGCTGCTTTTAGCCTTCACTGTCTCAGTGAGCTCTCCTCCATCTCCGCGGTAACGAGGCCCAGGCAAAGGAGGAAGGGGCTGCGGTACAAACACAGGGATGTGGGGCTGGAGGCTCCCATGGCTCCTTCCACCTTTGCAAGCACAGGTCCAGGCTCCAGGGAGAGCTGCAGGACCCAGAGCAGTGACTGCTGCAGGTGGCAGGGGCACTGTGCTGCCCTCAGGAGCCAGGAATCCACAGCTGAGTTACTCGTTCGAGCTCTGCTGGAAATAGAAAGGTAAAAGTAACAACAAAAAACTCTTCCTGCTCTTTCTGTTCCTTGCTGTTGCCTCTCTATCGATAACAGAACCTGGCAGCTGACATGAAATAGCTTTGGTTCACTCCTCATCACCTGGAGTCTCAGAATTGGTGCTCCTGATGTTCAGTTCCCATTGTTCCTGTATTTTATGAGTGAGACCTGAAGCACAGGGTGCCTGTTGACTGTCATTCCACTGCACTGATGGCCTGACTGCAGGATTTCAGCTGTCAGGATCCTTCCAAAGCACTGCTGTGTTTGCTAACCCAATCCAGCTGCCTTCCAAACCTCTCTGTGGGCTCATCCAGCAGCAGGGCAGACCCTGTGCTGTGCAGAGCCTGTATTTCCTGCTGGCATCCACAGGAGAAAGGAGGTGTTTGAAAAAAGCCTGGATGTGGCACTGGGTCCCAGGGTTCAGTTGAGGTGTTGGGGCTGGGTTGGACTCGATCTTGAAGGTCCCTTCCAACCCAGTGATTCTGTGAATTCTGTGAAAACTGCAGCAAGCTCAGTGCTTGGAGCATGTCAGGCCGGGAGCCCGGGCTGGGAGGACCCCGTGGGGCTCCCTGAGGGAATCAAGGGGTGCACAGGAGCTGCCTCAGGCACAAATGCTGCTCATGCCCCCCTGTCCCCTGTCAGTGACCCAAAGATAACCTGGGGCACCCCTGCCTGAGCTCCCTCTGGCCTCTGTCAGCTCCTACAGCAGCAGCAAATGAACAGAACTCAGGAGCAGCTGAGCAAAGAGCCCCCAGCAAACAAAATGCTGCTTTCAGATGTCCCAAAAATGGCTCTTTGGAAAGAACACACAGGTGTATATGGCTCCAGCTGATTTTATTTGAATTAAATAAAAAAGTGTATTCCCCACGTTACATTGATTCATCTCAACCAGTCTCAGCAAAAGGCAGCTGAGCCCTCCCATCACCCCTGAAATTCAAACTTTTCCCAAGCCCTGGGAAAAGTTGTGTCTGCATCATTCCCTTGTGGAAACAAACTCCACTGCCAGGCCACCAGGACTGAGCTCCTGTTTAACCCTTCAGCTCCCACTGCCTGAGCAGCACCCACAGCTCTGCTCTGAGCTGCTGGACACTCATCCTGACAGTAGGAATCCCCCAGTGTGTTCTTGGCACAGCTTAAGTCTGAGCAGTGCTCTGCTCTAACGAGGTTGGCTGAGCAGTCCTGCCTTGGCTGCCAGAGCCTCGTTCTGCTGGATGTGGTACTCCTGGAATCTCATGGAGATCCTCTGTGTCATCTTCAGATACTTCTGCAGGCAGTTTTCTGAGCAAGTTATCTGCAGCAAGAGGGAAACACAGGGCTTCAGACAGTAAGTCAAACATGTCCCCAGCCAGGACCCAAAATATCACCACAGACAGGGATAAACAGTTGGGTGAGTACATCTCACACTGTCAAGATGAGGGCAGTAGAAAATGTAAAGTTCAATTTTTCTGGTATGCCTGAAACATTCACTAATATTCATTCTCATATTAAAGTCTCCATGGAAAACACCCTGGACCCAGGGATACCATCCTTTTGTCCTTGGGCTCCTCTTGTGAATTGAACTACATATTTTGAAATTAATAATCTATTAAATTAGTAAATTTTGTTTTACTTCTGTTTACAAACACATACTGGTTTTGACAGCCAAATATGATCTGCTCTTTGCTAACTCAAGTTTAACCCTTTTTTACCCTTGTTCCCATTGGCTCTATCAGCCTTCTGGTACCTGCCTTGCCACCAGAGTACATCAGTCAGCTGGACTGGGAAATAAATACCAGAGCCTATTCCATCCACAGTATTTTTCAAATTTAAAGTGTAGAGAAAGAGTTGTGAGATTATTTCTGAGCTACAGTCCTTCTGATTGGATATCCTGTGCCCTGGCTCAAAGCCTTGCTATCACTGCAAAAGTAACAGATTTTGGTAGAAAGGAAAGGTGACCCCTTTGCCTGGGGACGCAGACATTGCTTTGGTCCTGCTCAGTCCAGAGGGATGTGAAAAGCAGAAGGGATGAAATGAACTGGACAAAAGCCCAGCAAGCTCCACACAGCACCCAGCCCCTGCCCTTCTGTGCCCTCAGCCTGGCACCAGCTACAGCCAAACCTGCTGAGCAGGAGTGGAGTCTCCCTGGGAAACAAGTCCTGGAGCTGCCCCAGGCCTCTGTGGGTGACAACGCTCTGGGGAGTCCAGACTTGCACTGGCACTTGGGTGAGGAAAGAGCTCAGAAGTTGGGTTTTTTTCAAGTGCAGGATTTCAAAGGGGATCTGTGGAGGTATTGATCTCAATTATTTAATAAGGGACTACAACTCTCAAGAGAAACATGGGAATTTCCACAGCAGTGTCCATCTAGACAAGTGTCCTGTTTGCAGAGACAGGTGCTCTGCAGGAAACCCCATAATGGACAATCTGGGCAGAAGTTCCCATAAGAAAGATTTTTCCTAGTTCCTCTGTTAACAGAAGGCTCCTGTGCTACCAGACATGAACCCTCTGCAATGCACAGAAGCAAAAATAGGCAGCTCACAATCAGAAAATGGTTTGGGTTGGGATGGACCCTAAAAATCATCTCATTCCAACCCCCTGCCATGGCAGGGACATCTCCCACTAGTCCAGGTTGCTCCAAGAATCTAAGAATATTTTTTGGACCTAAGTAATCTTTAATCCAAAATAATTATGACCTGTAATAAAATTCCACTAAAGCAGATGCAGAGAAGATTAGGGAAAGAAGGAATCTGTCTTGGGAAGCTAAGAGAGCTCTGTTCAGGACAGCAGAACCAAAGCTGGAAGGACACATGAGTTTTGCCTGCAGCTGAACTCCAAGGAAGCAGAAAAGGCTCAAAAACAATGGTTAGTTTAAAATTTTAGGCTTTTTTCCTGCCAGCAGAGTCAAGTAAAGGTTATTAGATTTTTAACCATCAAAATGATTAGGCTCTGAAACAGCCTCTCAACAGGCAACGAGAAGCAAAACCATGCAAGTAATCTTATGGAGAGCTTAATCTTTCTGCAGATGACAGCATGAGGGAGCTCCCTGCAGTGCAGGGAAGTGGATTGAACAGCCAGAGCTGTGTTCCCATGACTCACTACAAGGCAGGAACGTGGGCAGGTAAACAAATATTTCAGCAGGATTCCTCAAACAGTGAGATGCAGGCTGTAGGTGGGCAGCTTCCGTGTCCATGGAGTCACCACCCATGAGAAGTTAAAGCACCAGAACCTCCACTGACAGCTCAGGGAACAAAACACACAGAACTGCAGGGAGCAGCCAATATTCAGTGGGGACTGGGCAGATTCTGTGTGTGACAACCACTTCTAGAATGGTTTTGGTGGAAGGAACCCTAAAGAACATCCACTCCACCCCCTGCCATGGGCAGGGACACATTCCACTGTCCCAGGCTGCTCCAAGCCCTGTCCAAGCTGGCCTGGGATGGGACACTCACTTGGAAGCAACATGCCAGACACCCACACTCCACTGCCTGGCTCTGTATCTTGGTTTAAGGATCAAAACTCTCTAAGCTGTTCTGAAATTGGAATGCTGCACAGCCATTCTACCAAAGGGCCACTAGAAGCCATCACCTACCTCTTCTGGTTTCACATCTCTGCTAGTGAAATCCTTTATGCAATCCACAAAGCAGTTTTCTGTAAGTTTATTGTATGTGCCAAGAAACTCCTTGAACTGTAAATAAAAATTGGACAATGAATATTTTTAAAAAAATAAATTAAAAATCAGTGTTTATTTTTCTTACATACAACTGCATGGTATAAGAAAATCTGAAGGGCAAGTCCCTAGAAAAATTTAATCTCAGTCAGAAGATTTCAGCACCAAAAGCTGCTCATACACAAAACATGCTGTTTGTCAATGGTCATCTGTTGAAATTTTGGTTAACTCAGATGATAACTCAGAGTTTCTGTCCTTCCCTATGCACTTCACCTTCCACTCCCTGTGACAGAGCAGCCCCCCCTCCCAAATGCAGCATCTCACCTGCTTGATCTGATCAGCCTCTGATATTTGTCCAGCCATGTTCCACCTCCCGTGGCTCAGTCACCTAAAGGTGAGGATAAAAATCAAGATTTAAATAAAAAACATAAATATGAACTGCAACATTTTACATCAGAATGGAATTCTGTGCATCCTTGAAGTGTGTTTAAATGCAACTTTGCTAGCAAACTTCCAAGCCATTCACTCAAAGGGAAATTACCTGTTAGGAATGTATTCAGTTAAAAAACCATCCAAGATAATTCCAGGTATGAAACCTTACCAGAGCCACCTGCCAATTGCTGTCCTTTAAAGACTTTTTGGGCATTTCACACAGCTGAAGTGACTTACAGAATGCCTTATTAATTTTTATAAGTGCTGTCAAATTTAGTAAATAATCTGTGGCAGGAGCTGGGGAAGAAGCAAAGTCAAACACTTTCTAACCTTGGAGTTTCAGTGACTTTAGATGTGATCTGTAAAAGGAAAAAAGGCAAATATAAACTGGCAGTCACTGAACAGATGCAGCACAAAGTGCAGGGCCTGGTTTCTGTGTAGCTGCACCAAACACCTGAACTATAGCAAATGTTGTGGTTATTGTAGTGAATTAAATGCAAGAAAAACAGAGAACAATGAAAATTGAATGAAACGGACAAAGCAAAAGGGAAGAAGTAAACAGCTATGGATCTAAGAATTCAAACAAGCATCCTCAAGAGAGACTCACATTCCTAATCCAACACAGTGAACAAGTTAAGGCTTGAAAGCATCCCTGCAGGTTTCCTAGAAGACTGAAGCCTAGTCTCCTTTTCCCTTCATTTCCATGTTATCTAGGACCTCTTATCACAGATGATAATGCAAACTAATATCATGTGTCAGCAAGAACAAGCTCCTTAGTTTAATTCAACTTCTGGAAGAAAAATGAGCACTGAAGTGCAATCACTTGGGGAAAAAGAAGTTCTTTTAGTCCTTTAGCAAGGGCTATTTACAATTAATCTTCTATTATGCTTTGCCAATTTTTGGGCAAGACATTCATGTTTTAGAGAGCTTTAGCTATTGCAGTCTCCCAGCAGGGGAAAGGGAAGGGATACACAAGCTGCCTGAACATCAGCAAAGAGCCAGCAACAATTATTCCTACAATAGAAAGAAAATGAAGCAACTAAAAATAGCATCAGGGAGCTCTCACAAGAGTGAGGTGTCTCTGCAGAGTGAGGTGTCCCTACAGAGTGAGGTGTCCCTACAGCCCCTGCCAGCAGCACAGGGATGGTGACATCTGCCTCCTGACACCACAGGGGATCCCTGCACAGGGAGCCAGCTCAGAGACTGCAGGACAGGGGCACAGATGATTCTGGGATGTAAAATGCAAGAACTCCTCATGGGCAGGCAGCTCACCCAGGTTATTCAAAGGAGAACCTGCAGGATATGGTGGTAACAAGGAAACAGGTTTTACTCAGGTGGTCACTGAATCACAAAGTGGTTTGGGATGGGAGGGACCTTCAAGATCATCTCCTTGCACCCTGCTGCCATGGCAGGGACACCTTCCACTGTCCCAGGCTGCTCCAAGCTCCCTCCAGTCCTGGAATACTTCCAAGGATGGGGTCCCACAGCATCTCTGGGCACCCTGTGCCAGGGCCTCACCACGCTCAGTCAAAAACTCCTTTCCAGTATCTGACCCTGCCCTGTGGCAGTGCAGAGCCACCACCCCTTGTCCTTGTCCAAAGTCCCTCTTCAGCCTCTCTCCTCTACCCTAAACCCCCCATTTATTTCAGGAGAATGGACATGCCAGTGGGAAGTGATGGCAACTCCTCTCCCCTTTCTCAGCCTGTGAGAAAACAAGAGCAGTGACAACTCTCCAGGGCAGGGTATGTGGATAATTAAACAGAAACTGCAGGGAGCACTTTTGTTCCCTGCCCAAGGCAGGAAGCTCAAAGTTTCACCTGTTGGTGCCATTTTCCCACACTCAGGTTGCCTCATGATCGCTGTTTATGGCAAACCTGATCCCTGTCCTCCTGTGATCTGGCAAGATTGGAAATGGCAGATTGAGACCGGAGTTTCACAGAGCTTTGGCACCTGGGAAAGGCTCTGATTCACATCTGCACCACCTGATCTGAAGTGCCTGAAGCTCTTGTCCCTGTACAGGCATTTCACACATTCCACAGGGGAGTTACACAGCTCTGCTGCACCTTCAGCCATAAATCAGCCTCACATCTAAAAAGGAGCTACTGAACATTCCCAGGAATGTGCAAACCTGTTTTGTTCCAAAGTATGTTAAATGTATTCTTTCAAGATTTCCTGCTGCTTCTCCCCTTTCCCTCCAACTCTGAAAAAAGCTTTTAAAGGGTGATGAAAGAGTGCTCAGCACCTCAGCCTCAGACACCACTCCTGCAGGCTCAGGTTTAATCCTGTGAACTAAACACAATTTAAAAATTCAGCACTGCCCCTCTCAGCAAGGACAGTCACACTGCAGGAGGCAGAGGTCTCTGAATAAACCTCTGCTGCAAGGGACACAGTCTGCGTGTGCTGGGTCATCAGAAAGGAGCAAAAACTGGGAAATCTCCCTCCTTTAAGGCCCTGGGGCTCTTCCAAATACAGAAGTTTCATCAAGAGAAGTGTCTCTGATCAAAATAAACAAGCCCTCTGTTTGGGATTTTTCCCCATCTTTTTGAGAAGATTTTTTTGCATTTTTCTGGGAAGAAGAGTGATGGAGAGACACTATAAATCCCTTACACTTGCAATCCCCACTAACCATCTGAATTAGCTGTAACTACCACCTACTCCATAAAAAGAAAGCTGAAATGTCTCTTTAAACCTTTGCTTCCAGCTGCACACAGAGAACACCATGCAAGTGTTTCTGAAAAGGTAAAAGAAGGTAAAGTCAAAGAAATGTCTCAAAGAATAAAAATATCAAGTCAGAGAATTGTGTCAAGGTAAAACCCCCACAGCTTGTAGAGAAAGTTCTTTTATCATGGGGGATTACTAGGCTACAACTGGACTGCCATCAGATTTAAAAGAAGACCAAACGAATTATTTTATAGAGGCCAGAGGCATTTAATGAAGTGAGAAGGACAGGGTGAGGTGAGAGGGGCCAGTCAGGAGCTGGATAACCAGGTGTAGCTGGTGTTCAGCTTGTTGTCACTCACTGCCTCCTGCATTTAGCCTGGACCCTGCTCTGAAGGAGATTAGAGGTAGAAATCCAACACCAAAGGTGAGTTACCAGAGCCAGCCTGACCTCAGGCACCAGGAGAGCCTCTCTGAGCACACCAAACACGAGTACGGCCATCAGGCCTGAAGGAAAATACACATTTCCCCCCCAGCACTCTCTTTTAAGTGGCTGACACACACCTGGCTAACGCTTCTCACCCGATAAAACCAAAACCTGAGGCTAACAGCTCGAGCTTTTTTTTTTTTTTTTTTTTTCTCTTTTCCGTCTACTCCATCCTCCAGTTCTCCCTTCCAAGGGCACATTGAGTTCCTCTCCCTCGGGAATCACCCGCTCAGCCAAGCCCCGGCCCAACACCGGGCACAGAGCGGGGATTTCCCCATTAAGGGCCCTCGGCAGCGCTCCCGGACCCTCGTGGGCCACGGGGAGGCTCCCGGTGTCTCCTGGGCCCTCACGGGGAGGCTCTCGGTGTCTCCTGGGCTCTCCAGAGCCCTCACGGGGAGGCTCCCGGTGTCTCCCGGGTTCTCCCGGGCCACGGGAACGCTCCTGATCCCTCCCGGTCCCTCAGGAGCGCGCGCCCGTTCCCGCGCCCGTTCCCTCGCGCACTCACCGCCCGCGCGCCGGCCCCGCAGATTCGCTACGCGCGCGCGCGCACGAGAAGGGCCCGTCCCGGGCCGGGCCCCGCAGATTCGCCACGGAACCGGGCGAATCGGCCGCGCGCGGAGCCGCCGCCCGATTTACCCTCCCGGGCCCGCGCGTTTCCCGCCGGACGCCGTTGAGGGGAGGACCCCGCGCGTTTCCCGCCGGACGCCGGGTAAGGGGACGCCGTGGCCATGGCACCGCGCGCTTCCGGTGCCGCCGGCCGGGCCGGGACAGCGGGAACAGGGCCGGGATAGGGGGATCGGGGCTGGGACAGCGGGATCGGGGCTGGGATAGGGGGAACGGGACCAGGACAGCGGGAACGGGGCCGAGACAGCGAGATCAGGGCTAGGATAGGGGGAACGGGGCCGGGACAGCGGGAACGGGGCTGGGATAGCGAGGTCAGGGCCGGGACAGCGGGAACGGAGCCCGGATAGCGGGAACGGGGCCGAGACAGCGAGATCAGGGCTAGGATAGGGGGAACGGGGCCGGGACAGCGGGAACGGGGCTGGGATAGCGAGGTCAGGGCCCGGACAGCGGGAACGGAGCCCGGACAGCGGGAACGGGGCCGGGACAGCGGGAACGGGGCCGGGACAGCGGGAACGGGACCAGGACAGCGGCAACGAGACCGGGACAGTGAGACCGGGGCCGGGATAGCGGGATCGGGGCCGGGATTAGGGCCGGGACAGCGGGAGCGAGCGGTGCTCTCTCAGGGTCGGCAGCCGTGCCCGCGGCGCGGGAGGGAAGCGGAGCCCCGGGGCTGTTCCCGCTTTCCCGGCTCCGTTCCCGGTCCCGGCCCTGCCGTGAGCCCTGAGGCCGCCCCATGGAGGCGGAGAGCGGCTCGGGCGGCAGCCGGGACTCGCTGGGCAGCCTGACGGCGGCCGAGGTGCTGGTGCGCTCCACGGCGGCCCGCAGGGAGCAGCCCCCGGGCGGCGGCCGCGCACGGAAGGTGCCGGTGCCGGTGGCCGTGCAGAAGCTCCGGGCCGGGGGCTCGCCCTGCCCGGCGGACCCGGCTGCGGACGGAGCTCCCCGTGTCAGCCCGGCCCGGGCCCCGGGCGGCAGCGGCACCACCCGCGACTCCCCCGGTACCGCCTCAGGTGCGTCCGTGAGCGGCGGGTGCAGCACAGACCTGAGCTGAGGCGATTTCAGCCACGGGGAGTTGTGTCATTAAGGAGTCTCTGCATTCTCAGCTGTCAGCAGGGTTTGTTTTCCCGAGCTGTTCTGCACAGGAGGGCAGGGGGGCCCTGGCACAGGTGCCCACAGGAGCTGTGGGTGCCCCTGGATCCCTGGAAGTGTTCCAGGCCAGGTTGGATGGGGCTTGGAGCAGCCTGGGACAGTGGAAGGTGTCTCTCTCCATGGGGGCAGGGATGGTTAATCACTGTTAAACATCCCTGGTTAAAGGATGTGATGCCTCAGGGTTTAGTTTTTGTATGTTTCAGATTCTATTCTGCTTTAGTGTGTGGGTCTGGGCTTCATATTAGGGGATGGTGAGCTCTCTTCACAGAGTAGGGAGACAAAACAATTCCTTCTCTAACTGGGGACCAAGCACAAATGGTCCAAATCTCAGGCCCAAGAGCACAAACAATGTGGGCTGGAGAGAGAAAAACAAGCAGGATGGGACTGCATGGGCTAAAGCTGGAATTGGACAATGAACTCCAAGTGAGAGACCCCATGACCTGTGGTCCATTTTTGTGGCCATCTTGGTTCATCTTGGGTGCAGCCCTGGCTGGGCTCTTGTGCTGCCCAAGGTGGATCTATTTGAGGCCTCTTAATAAATCCCTGCTTTATTCTTTAACTCCATCCAGCCTCTGTTCTAGGTCAGCCTTCACAAGGCATCAGTTGTTCAGTAATGTTCTGTTTTTCAGAGGTTTCCCCATGCTGTTAATCGAATTTCTCATTCAGACTCACAGAATTCACTGATGTTTTTAAGCTTCAGCTCACTCTCTGTGCTCATCATGAGGGTCATGATGTTTAGGCATTCAGAGATAAGGGAAATGTGGAGCTGTACAGAAAATGCACCACAAATGATTCTGACCACAGTAAAACTGTTTTATTTTAGGGGTCCTAAGCACCAAAGCATATCCAGAACGCCTGCTTCCAGTTGAAAATTTCGAGCCCATGTTTTTATCCCAAAAGGTAAGAAAAGCTGCTGCTGCTTCCTGCAATCCTGAGCTAAGAGAACACTGCTTTCCTCAAAAAGCTGTAGCTCCTCTAAAAGCAGCACAAGATTTTGGCTCAGCCTCTGCACCACAGCTGTGCAGCTGCTTTTTCTCTTTGAGCTGCTGCTGCTGTGGTGTTATTGCTGGTGCTTTTGGAGGGGCTTTATTTAACACTTCATTCTCTGTGTGCTTCATTCTCTGTGTGTGAGCAATCCTGACCTGTCCAAGATTAGCAACTTCTCTAAACTTAAGCAGGTATAGTTTCACTACTGCTTCTTTGGCCATAAATGAGGAGAATAAACTTAGCATTTAGAATATATGGTTTTGATTTGAATTGTGTTTGTGGAGTTTTAATCCCTAAAATGCCATGGGAGTTCTTGCCAGCAACGTCCAGACCCTTCTGTGGCAGAGGTCTTGTCGTGTTTTGTGCCAAGACCTTTGTGTTGCTGCGTGCAAATGGTTCCATTTGTGTGCTCAGCAATTCCATCTGCCTCTAAAATTTTGGCTACAGAGGCTTTGATCTCAGCTTTTTCTGCTCTTTTTCTGAAGGATCCTCCTAAAGAAGCTGCAGCACAAAATGGTCCTTTGGTGCTTCTGGAAAATAGCAGAGGACCTGAAGGTAAAACACATCAAGCACCTTTTTTTTTTGTAAGGAAACTGCTTAATTAAAGGAAAAGGGAGCTTTTAGGTGGGTTTTATTTTTTTTTTCACTATAAAAACTTCTGAGGGAAAATATTCAAAGGTTGCTTTGATAAAAAGATGATAATTGTGACAAACATTCTTTAATTTTGCAAATTTTATCTCATGCTTGCTGGCATTAATTTTTTTAAATTAACTAAGTGGGACTTCTGCCAGTGTGCCAGAGTTGAGATTCCTTTTGTTAACCAAATATTCATGTTTCTGAATAGACAGTTTGGGGAAGGGGCTTGTTTTGCTCCATTTTCCTCTTGTGAATTATTGTACTACAAAGGTGTATTTTTCTTCAAGCAGCCTGTACCAAAAAAAATGTATTTGTAATCCTTAAGAATCCCAGGAAATCACAATGTCAGTGTCTTTTCCTTTAATTTCTGAATCTGCCAATTTCAATCAGATTTATGGAAGTGAAGGCTTTTTAAAGAAAACACTCTTATGCAGGTTTCTTGGATATCTGGAGCTTTGTAAAGGAGAAAAAATACAAGTCAATACCCTAATTAAGACCAGAAATCAGAACTTTTGCACTCACAGGCTGCAGCTACCTGACTTAGCAGCATTTGCTTCCTCTGCCCAGCAAACAGTGGGTGAGGGAGAGCCTGCAATGCTTTTAGCATGATTTGCACCTATTAAGAAAATTATTTGTAATTTATGATGATGCTAGGGAAATACTCTTTCTGGGGTTTTCTTAATTAAATTTTTTTCAAGTCAGAATTTGCAGCATTTTATTGACTGGGTTGTCTGAGCTGTAGTTACCATTGAGAATTTACTCACCATTATTGGACTTTATTGATAGCAGCATTCAATGTTATAAAAATTGTGTTAAATGAAGCCTGCTCTTACTTTTACCATTATTTAAATTTTCTACTTACTGAAAGGAAACAATTTGTTGTTGCAGTAGATGGTGCCGGTTCCTGCAGGCAACAGATTCTTCACAGCAAAATTAAATGTATTGTACTTTGTCTCTACCTGTGAAACAGACATTTTGTGTCAATTATCTCAACAAAGGATGTTTGTCCTTCCCCACAGATGATGTTTTTATTTCCCAGTATGCTACTGGCCAGAAGGAGGCTCTGAGAGCAGTATTAATGCAAAAGTGAGTGTGAATTGTTGTTGGTGTCTGAGCTGTTCTGTTTCTGTACAACTACACCACTTCAGTTTTTTGCCAAAATGAATTTACAGTTCTCTGTCAGTGTTCTTTTTCTGTGTATGAAAGTATTTTAAGTTGATTTTATTCCTTGGAGTGTCTTGTGCCAAAAGTTCCAGGAGAAATGCTTATACAGTGATATCAGTGCTGTGTGTGGGAAATATTTGCTTGGAGGAGATATGGAGAAAATGCTGTTTACAGGCACATTTTTATTTTTCTAGAACTCAGGTTATTCCTGTTCATAAGGAGGTGAAGGTGCAGCTCTTGGGAAGTGCCCCCACAGAAAAAAAGGAAGGTGCTGGGAGTGACAGCAGGTCAGCAGCCAGGGAAGTGGAGTCTGCAACAACCATTGCAGCAGCCACTGCTGCTGCCATTGCCAGCACAGCTCCACTCCTCAAGGTCGGTGGGAGCAGCAGTTCTTTGTCCTCTTAAAACAGTAAATGTTCCAAACAAGCCTGAAATTGTTAATTGTAGCTCCAGAGAGCCTGAATGTGTCTGCTCACTGCTTTGTGTGTTTGTCATGTCACACTTGCTGACCAGTATACCAGAGGGAACTAATTTGGTTTCAACTAAATGGGCAGAAGACAGAGACCATTTGATTTATCTATTTTATTTAGAAATTCACAATATTGCTAAACCACCAAAAGTTGAAGGCTAAATAGAATTTTGTTTCTTTTGGGATGCAAATCCAGGATTCTGTGAAGGATGTTTTGATCTTTTGATGCTCACATTATGTAAAATAATGGGGTTTTTTTCCCCCCCTTCCCTTTCTTTATTTTTTTTTATTTCTTGAAGGTTCAAAATGATTTGGAAGCAAAAGTGAACTCAGTTTCAGAACTGCTTCAGAAACTGCAGGAGACAGACAGGCAGCTGCAACGAGCATCTGAACAGCAAAAACATATGAAGGCTCAACATGAGGAGCCCCACTACCAGCAGAGAGTCAGTGAGCTTGAAAAACAAATGAATTCTTTCATGGTGCAAAGGATTCAGCACCTGGAAAAGCTACAGGAGCAACAAATGAATATTCAGGTTAATAATTTCTTCTGTGTCTGAGTGTTATAATAATTTGGATTGTTTCTTAGTATTAGAAAGAAAGAAAGTTCAGTGGAAGTGGATCAAAGTGAAAGCAGTTAGCAATGAATAAAACACTGAGGGGGTGGAACACGTCCAGAGAAGGGCATGGAGCTGAGGCAGGATCTGGAGCCTCAGGAATGATTGAGGGAGCTGGGGAGGCTCAGCCTGGAGGAAAGGAGGCTCAGGAGGGACCTTGGGGCTCTGCACAGCTCCTGCCAGGAGGGTGGGGCTGGTGCAGGTCGGGCTCTGCTCCCAGGGAAGCAGGGACAGGACAAGGGGAAATGGCCTCAAGCTGCACCAGGGTAGGTTTGGGTTGGGTATCATGGAAAATTCTTCATTGAAGGGTGGTCAGACATGGGAACATGCACAGGGCAGTGGTGGAGTCACCATCCCTGGAAGTGTTCAGAAATCATGGATGTGGCCCTGGAGGACTTGGTTTGGTGGGGAACATGGGGGTGCTGGGAGCAGACTTGGTAATCTAAAAGCTCTTTTCAGCCTTAACAATTCAGTGACTCAATGACCAGGAACACTCTGCACTTTTGTCTCCCAGTCCCATCTCATCAGCTCTGCAGTGAACACTCGTGGCCTGCAGCAGGGTCCTGTGCCTGCCCCTGGGCCCCTGGCAGGGCACTGGGAGAAGCCAGAGCAGAGATCACTCACTACTGAAGCACCTTCATCTCACAGGGGTTTATTCCCTGCCAATGCTGCACTTGCCCAAGGTGGAGACAAATTCTTATTCTCACTGTTAGTTTTGCATTAATTTGGTGTCCATTAATATTGGATTGTGCATCACATCAGTAATGACTTGTAAATATTTCGTGTGTGTAACTTGTTTTATTGCTCAATGCTCTTTCTAATTTTTGTGACATTCTGAAGATGTTGCAGCATCTTCCAGTTTGAATTAAAGTGAGACTTCTGATTTACTGAAGTCTGCACCAGAAGGTGCCTGGATTTAAAATAATCTTAGTGAGACATAATCTGTGTGGAAGCCTGTGGTGAACTACAGTGGGGTTTGGGTTTTTTTAATCCCTTATGATAGCAGTCAGAAGTATGAAATTTTCTTCCTGTTTACTTAACTAGTGCAGTAATGCTTTGCATTTTTGTGCAGAATTTATAGAATTGGCATAGGGGTTTTTCCTAGATTTTTTTTTCTTAGAGTCTGCAAGTGCAAGTAGTGATAGGACAAGGGGGAATGGCTCAAAACTGAAGGAATGTAGGTTTAAATTAGATGCCAGGAAGAAATTCTTGTGAGGGTGGAGAGGCTCTGGCACAGGCTGCCCACAGAAGCTGTGGCTGCCTCATCCCTGGCAGGGTTCCAGGCCAGCTTAGACAGAGCTTGGAGCAGCCTGGGATGGTGGAAGGTGTCCCTGCCATGGCAGGGGGTTGGAACTGGATGATTTTAAAGTCCCTTCCAACCCAAACCACTCTGTGATTCTATGATATAATTTCCTGTAAAGAAAATTGTCAACATTTTAAATAACTTTATTTTTTAATGTTCCCTGAAGCATATTCAAGCAATTTTCCTAGTCATGGGGCTCATACACAAAAATCTCCTCTAAAGACACCAGTTCCTCGAAGATATGCTCCAGAACCTGTACCCAAAAATGGGAAAATCTCAGAGAAAGAAAAACCTGTAGTAGAAAAAGAAAATATTTCCAAACCTACAAGAGAAGGTATTGTCCTCCACTGGCCTAACCAGTATGGCCTGGTGGTTACTTTGTGTATTCCTCACCTTTTGTGACCTTTTCCCTTGGGTTGCTGGCACTTAAATGCATATGTTGAGAATATTTGGAATCTACATTTGGGAAGGGTTAGTTTTGTGCATAAGTCACTTACTCATAAGTAACTAAAGACTTAAAGACAGTGCTGATTTAATCTGTAGAGTTTCAGCAGGACTGCTCACTGAAATATTTTTTCAAAGTCGAGTTTCAGGAAGATTCGACAGAATAATGTAAAACTTGAGAGCTCCTCAATAATTTTGTCATTATCATTGGTTAAATTGAATTTTTATTTTATTTTTTCATGGTTCCACAAGGTCTCTGGATTATTATATTGACAGCAGCAGATGTAAAGCAAATGTAAATAATTTTTTTTGCTGCTTTTGATCAAGTTCTGTCTCTGTTACAAAGCTGTCAGGTACTTCTATTGTTCAGTGGGTCCAGAAATAAATTAAACAAGACAAAAGAAGAAGCATGCTGTCCATAATGTCACAGATTTGTTCTCAGTGACTCAGTTCATTGCCATCCCAGTTCCATCTAGCTTTGCTAATTTAAAGTAATCTCAGAAAGTGAGATTAGTGTGAGTGGTTTTAAGTGATTTGCCTTATCTGAAATAGATCTATATATTTAAATCTAAAAATATTTTACTCTCCTTGGTGAAATACCTAGAAAAGAAAATATGAAATATATTGAACTAACTTAACTTTCTTTTTTTTCTGTTTCATTTCACTTCATTGTAGGTGAAGGGAAAGGTCTGGAACACGTTTTGAATTCTCAAGAAACACCAATAAAGCAAATTGAATATTCCAAGAAGACAGCATTAAATAGCAATGAAAGGAGCAGACATGCTGAGAGAGACAGGTGGACAAACACAACAATCCAAAGCTGAGGGGGAGTTTCTGTTTCAGTGGAATTGAGAGAGGTGCATTAGACACTGATGGTGTAACAGTCCCTGGTGTGGTTCTGCAGTCTGGCCCAGCTGTGCTGGAATATTTCTATTTTTGCATTACTTTTGGCAGGACCTGAGGGAACGGCTGGAGCTGTGCCAGGGTGGGTTTAGGTTGGATTTCAGGAAAGGTTCTTCCCCCAGAGGGTGCTGGCACTGCCCTGGCTCCCAGGGAATGGGCACAGCCCCAGGCTTGATAGAGTTCAGAGTTTGCACCATGCCCCCAGGACAGGGTGGCATTGTTGGGGTGTCTGTGCAGGGCCAGGAGCTGGATTCTGATCCTTGTGGGTCCCTTCCAGCTGTAAAGTTCCAGGATTTTGTGGTTCCTGTTAAACTGCAGGCAGATGAAGGCTGTTGCTCAGGACAGCTCACAACACTCACAGCACCTTTCTCAGAGGTCAGCAGGTTGCACTTGGAGTGTTTTGCAGGAGCAGCATCCACCTAACAATTCCTAAGCTTTAAAATGGGTGAAAAAATGTTCTTAGCCATGCAGTCTGAAGCATATTTCCCCCAGGCAATAATGTAAAGTTATAATTTCACTAATACAGTGAGAAACTTCTCATATGCACTGTCTAATTTAGAACAGTGTGCACAAAAATGTTAATTGCTTCAAATGGAAAGATAACCAAAGTTTAAGTGTTGCTCTATTAGATGTAATTTCACTATTGAAAATAAAAGGATTGGGCTGAAGGTGTTAAGTGGTAAACAACTGGGTAAAAAACCCAATAACCTCTGTAACTTCAGATGCCAAAGCAAGTTCCAGTTTATCTGAAAGTTTGGTACTTGCACTGTAAATTCCTGCTTGGTTTCACAGTTGAATCTTTTCTTGGGCCGCCTCAGGAGCCATGAGAGGTGTAACCAGGAGTGTTTCTCCCCTTAGACACAAAGCTTTGCCTGCAGTCTTAATTCCCTCCTTTGAAAGGTACAACTCAATTGAGAAAACAGTGCAAAAAGCAGATGATCTACTTCAAGATCTTGGCAAGTTGAGAAGAGAAATGCACAACATTCTGCAGGTAAAGTCAATCTAATCACAATGAGCAGGGGTTTGAAGAAGGGGAGTAAAAAATGTGGAGAAAACCATAGAGGTCTGATATCAGTAAAAGTGTTGCTCTTCTACACCTGTAAAAAGTTTTACATCTGTTTACAATTAATTGAAATATTGGAGTCTGTGTGTGGAAGAGCTTTGAGCCTGAATAATGCTCTGGGTGTGCAATGGATTCTGGCTGCCATTGTCCCAGACATAAAATAGGTGAGAGAGAGAGGGGGAGGGACAGAAAGAGAAAAAAAAAGTTTGTTTATTTGTTTATTTAAAGGTTTTGGATATTTCCAGTGCCTGTTCTCTGCAGAGCTACAGAGCTGATATAATTTTCCCATTTGAGAAAGAACAGTGTTCCATTTATCTCCAGTCAGCTTTAGGGCTGATTTAAACATTTCCTTTCTCATTTTGCCACTTTTTTTTTTTTTTTTTTTTTTTGCATTGAATGCTTTTTCCAAGGAATTGCCTGGCATAGAATCCTTGTGCTGTTTCTTGTGCTAGTGATTTTGTACCTTTGGGGTGCAAGATCTGTTTCTGTGCTGGCAACATGGAGCTTTTCACAATTGAGGCTTTTATCTCTTAACGTGGTGCCATTCCTGGCTCCACCTGTCATTTTGTGGTTCTTTCTATCCTTGTCAATATACACAGTGAGAAAGGAGAAAAGAAGTGAAAATTCACCTCTGTGAATTGGCTTGAAATGTAATAACTTTGATTCTGCTGGTTCATTGCTGTGGTTGGAAGTTTCAACTTGCATATTTCCCTTAAAAATATTTTGTATTACCTGTCTGGTTTTTGTTGCTATATCTGTAGAAAATGCAGCTTCATCTGTCATATAGCATAGCTGATGGATTTTTTACAGATTTGGTAACACTTTGTGGATTTTACATTTAACTATTCTTACTAGGAATGGAAACAGGTGTCACTGAGGTTGCAGATATTTTCTTCCCACTATTGCTGAAAATTTAAACAAGTGACATACCTTAATACAGGCAACAGAACAAGATGAGATGGGATAAAGAATGGGAGAAGGACACAGTTACAGAAATTATTTGAAATCTCTCTTATGAAAAAGATCAATAGAAAGACAGAGATGTGATGACTTAGCAAATGGAGAGTTGGGTCAGTTAAACACTTAGCTACTGACTCCTTATCACTGAGAGGTTTGTAGAGTGATAAAATGATACATTTTTGGGTAAATGAGAGCCCAGATCTGTCACAAAGCAAAGGTGTGAATTAGCTGAGGACAGAAGGTGGTGCTCTAACCCAGGGAATTCATTGTGGCCAGAGAAACTGATCCAGTGTCTCCTATGGATTTACCTTCAAGTTTCAACAGCTCTTCTTCTGTCTTTTTAGGAAGCAAGTTCATGGAAAACTGACATGACTGATCTTATTAAGGTATGAAATTGAAATTTTTCTGTGTGTTTCTTTTGTGGTTTTTGGGTTTTCTGTAAAATGCTCTAATGCTGAAGCAGTTCTGAGTGTGTTTGCAGTGAAATATCACTGCCTGCCTGTGGCACACCGGGATGTTTGTTAAAGGATTGCTCTTGCACAGATCACATTCCTCCTGCCTGGCTCAGTCCTAGCAAACCCCTTGAGGGGATAATGTCAGGCAGGAAGCTGCTGTGTCAGACTGGCACAGTGGGGACTGCTGCTACCTGCTTTTTTTACAGATTGAACAGATCCAGTTACCATTTCATGATCTGGGTCTCACTAAGTCTATATCATTTTACAGTTTATCATGTATCTGTTTCTTACCTTTTCTCACAGATTTTATCTGTCTTACTGAGTTAGTTTTTGTCCAAAAATTTCATTAAAAAATGAAAGCCTTTACAAAATTGATAAATAATTTGGTATATTGTCTTTTCCTCACCAGGCCAAAACCAAGGTCATGGGATCAGGGTGTTGATTCCTGTTTTGTTATGGCATTGTGGCACTACATCTGCTCGAACATAAACTTGTTTAATTCTGATTTGACAAAAAAGTAGCCTTAAAGCCAAAACTGAATTGTGATCTGTGAGATTTTCTTTTTTCTGTGCATTCAGTTGATGTTTTCACAGTCTGGGCATTTTAGTTTCGGTTTGAGGTGTTTTTTTTAATGTACATTTATCACTTTGAAATATTTTTACAATGTTTGATGAAGTTTTCATGGGCCCCTGGGTTTTTCCTCAGGTGTGTGAGAATGAATGTGAGAACTTGTTTCCTGTGTTTGTGTCCCTTTCTTTTGGACTTAGCAGCTAATTTATGCTCGATTTTTATCTCTGGAAAAGGGCTCTGCTAAGTGAGAGGCTTCATTGTTCCTTCTGAAAAGTGAAAATGAGTGAAAGGGGATCAAGGGGCTGCTGAGGGATTTATTTTGTTAAAACTTAAAAGTATTGCTTGGTGTTTCTTAGGGGTAGATTGATGCCAAACAAGTGCATATATTTAGAGGACTTGGGCTTTTATTAGGCTCTTAATTATATTTAATTACTGTTCCATGGAGAGATTTGCTTGTGATACTTCATGTATCTAATTGCCATCTTTTCACATGCTTATTAGCCTCATTAGCATTGCCTCTCATACTTCCCATCATTTTCCATATGAGATCTTTTGGATGTCTTTCACTTCTCAAAATATATTTGCAACATAATGAAAGTCCTTGAGTAATTGAAGTTGCTGATAGTGCACATGGGCAGGATTTCATATGATGCCATTGATGTGATAACAGATTAAAGGAAATTACAATCTCTGATTAAAAACTAGAGGTTCTGTTTCAATTTTAGACAAAAAATCCTCCTGTTGCACCTGATCCTCCTGAACATCATCCAGTCAGCAAACCATCCATCCTTCAAAATGTCCAAGTGCCAAGGTCTATCCTGACAGATGCTGAAAGGGTTTTGAGAGGAGTGCAGAACAATAAAAAAGTCCTTGAGGAGAATCTGGAAGCTGTTACTCATGCAAAAGATGGAGATGCCATGTATGCTTTCAGTAACTCCTTGGCTACAAACAGGTCAGACCCTGCAATTCAGTGCTTTGTGACATTGATGTTTCCAAATCTGGGCATTGAAGAACTTGTGTTCTTCCCTGCAAAAAGGATTTATTGACTCTTCCTAGCAATCATTGTCTGATTCTTGAAATTCAGATGTTTTTCAGCGCTTGTGATGTGAACTGATTTTTGTCAGGTGCCAAAATCTGATTTCTGAGGCTTTATCAGCTGGACAAACTGCTCTGCTGCCTGGGCATTTAACTGTTTCCATACCAACTTTGCATTAAAAAAGAAAATTGAAGCCTAATTTAATTATTCAGAGCAGAAAAGGCTTCATAAGCCTGTAAATTTACAGAATTTAATCACCTCACAACAGATCTTTGGCTTTTAAACTTTTGCTTTGTTAGTTGTGTTAAATACTCCTGCTTGGAGTATCATAATGGAAATTTTCTATTAAAATCATAATGGCAATTTTCTGTTAAAATACAATCTAAACTTGCATTTTCCTGGGGAAGGTAGTTATTCTCTATGTATAAGGGTTTTTTTTTGAGGCATGTTACCTGCCCTCATTATCTTTTTAGGATGTAGTAATTTGTCATTGCTTTTTTGTTAAGTTGGAATATTTTTGTTTTCTTGTTTTTTTCCGTTGTGATCAAAGTAGGAAGTGACACATGGCAGCCTCTTACTCCTAAAATATTTGTAATTATGTCAGTATTTACCAGCAGAGAGTGGAGTTTGCAGGTGGCACCATACAAGAAGAGATTTGGGGTTGGGACTGGTGCCTTTTGGGGAGTGTAGAGGTGCAGAATCTCCCTGTCTGTGTTCTCAACTTCTGTTTTTAGAGCATTTAAAGGTGACTACTTTCCCAGGAACAAATCTGTGCAATTTGAGAAGCTCTAACCTAAATTGTTTCTTTCTTTTGTTTCAGAGATGTCCTGGAGGAGATTCGTATCCGAAGGACTGTGGATGAGTGGATCAGGGCAATCAGTGAGGAAATCCAGGTAGGGCTGGGAAAATGAGTTCCAATTTTTGTGAGTTCAGGTTTTTGTGGTTTTCCACCTTGCCTTGTTCTTTCATGTCCACAGTAAAGTGATTTACTCGCCTCTTGAAAACAGGAGAAAGCTGCCTATTATTGCTAGCATGCAAAATATATAGTAAAATAAATATAACAAATAAATAACAATAAAATAAATGAATAAATAAATAAAAAATAATAAAATATTTACCTCTGTTTTAAAACTGTAGTTGTGTAATGAAAATCCCTGGTCTCACTTGCTGGCTAACATGAAAAACAGGCCCTTTCTCAGAGTTTCAGAGTTATCCACACACTCTGCTGATAGCCTTGAAGACAAAAATCTCCATTTGTTACATTTATGTTTTCTATTTAGGCTGAAATGGCAAGAAGTGATTCAGAACAAGGGAAATACAATCAAAAAGCCCCATGGAACAAGAGAGGCCAAAACCTCAGGGCTGTGAAGACCAAGAAAGAAACTAAAGAGAAAGCTGAGAAGATCCAAGGAGGCTTGACAAAAAAGCTTTCACCTCCAGCTCAGCCATTGCAGAAGCAGGTGGAAGATAACACAAGGAAACAGAAGTTTAAAACTTACTTTTCTGAAAATGTGCAAAGCAAAGAAAGAAAGGCAGATGTGAGTTGCCAAGTAGTTGGTTTCTTTTCTGGGCAAAAACTGTTCAGCATTGACATGAAAAATGGTGTGTGCAGGTGTAGTAATTCAAAATGAAAGTGATAGCTCTGTCCTGCTCCAATTTCCATAAAAAAAGTATTGTAAACTAATTTTTTTTTCCTTTTTGGTGTCCATCAGGGAGCTGTAGGTGGAACTGCACTGGTGCAAAATGAAGATTATCTGTCTCAAGTTTATGGCAAACCCATTTACCATGGGCGCCGGAGCACGCTTAAGAAAGGACCCTACCTGAGATTCAACTCTCCCTCTCCCAAATCTAAACTTGCCAGACCCAAGCTGATAGAGACTGTTAGAGGTAAGTGATTCTTTGATGGGAACTAGGTTTTCCTTCCCTGTTTTTCTACCAGGAATTCCTTGTGGAAATGAATCTGTTAATTTTAGTTCATCTCCTCTTCAATGTAAAGCTTATGCAGTGGCTTTTCAGAGAGGTGGTCACTGCCTCAGGTTGGTCAGGGCTTGAGAGGCATTTGGAAAATGCCTTTAATTTAACTTTTGGTCAGCCCTGAAGTGGTCAGGCAGTTGGACTAGATGGTTGTTGTAGGTCCTGTTCATTTGAAATAGTTTATTTCTGTTTAAGATCCTCTTTTCAAAACTAAAAAATATCAGAAGTTTTTCAACTTTGCTTAATGTGTCTCACCTATTTTAGATTGTCAAATAAACACTTATTTCTAAATATGATAAGTGTACTAGTATGTATTTATTGTTGTACAAGATTTAATGAGCTGAATTGCTAAAATTAATCACAAGCAAGTGTGTTGAAAAAGAAACTTAATTTTTGATAAATGTCACTGGGAGATGTATTTTTTGTGTCAGGTTTATCCAGTGATTCTTCATTTACATATTTAATTCATTCAGAGTTCAGAAATGTACTGAGACTTGAAAACTGAAGGAAGTCTGATATTTAATTTCCTGTTTCTAATGCATCAATTGAAATATGAAGAATTAAATATGTGGCTGTGAAGATGAAAATAGTGAAAGATGTAATCAGAATCATTGGTTAAGTTCACTAAGTGCAAGTAACTCCTTTTTCTTCTTCCAGTTAGAGTTATGAGTAGAAATCCTTTCTGTGATAGCTTGTTAAGGTTATTTAATTGATAAAGGTTATTAGTTGATTAATAATGAATTCTATTCATTATTTTTGTTGGCAAAGTGTTAGGATAAGAGGGTCCTAATTTTCTAACCTATTAAAAATGTGTAAGAATAATTCCAAAGGGAGACTATATGAGATCTGACACAGTGTAGATAAACTTCATCTAGAGTTAGTAATGTTTTAATTGGATCTGTTTTATTTCTTAATTACCTTTTCAAAACTTACCTGATTCTTAATGCAAATCAGGTAAGAGTGTCCCCCCCTTAATGCAAAAATTGAGAAGAATCTTTAACTGGTATTAAAAAAAAAGCAATGTGGATCATTTTACTGGGGAGAAATGACATGAAAAAAGATAATAATGAAGGGAAAGTGTGGAGATGGGAGAGAGGCTTAAGAGGAAGAGGGGATTAAGGTGGTGGTGGGCACAATGGAGTTAACAGGATGTGCATCCATGGAAAAATATTAACTGGCTCCCTCCATGCTTCTTGCACTTAGGCTGTTGCTACCCATGCAGGGAAAATACTCTTGATGCAGTCTTAAATGCCATGTTTAAAAATGCTGCCTGGGTTTTTATTACAGCTGTCAAAACATTACATTCTGTGTGAAATATGAGAGATGAACATCAGAAGGCAGTCACTTGATGAAATCATGGCTTTAGGCCATTGCAATGGATGGTGTAAAACATCTGTGTTTCTGAAGACAGGCAGTGCTGGGGTTTGAGGCTGGGGATTTTATTATTATTAATATTATTATTACTACTATTATTATTGCTGTTATTATTTTTGTTGTTTTTATTTTTTAAATTTTATTTATTTATTTTAATATTCTTGAGTAACCTGGTCTAGTGGGAGGTGTCCTTGCCCATGGCAGGGGTTTGGAACTGCTTGGTCCTGAAGGTTCCTTCCAACCCAAACCCTTCTGTGATTCTGTGCTTATGATGTACATCCACAGTGGAGAGTCCTCAAATTGTACAAGGATCTCTTGTTTGGCCTGACCTGGTCTTTAGGGCACTTTCCTTACACAGCTGGAGCCCAGTTGTGATCTGTGAAGAGAAAGTGTTATTGGTAGAAAATATTCACAATTCTCAGCACCCTCCTGGAAAATATGGGTTATAGTCCTGGCAAAAACCTAGAAAACTTTTCAAAACTCACCAGATTTTTAAAAGCTCACATGAAAACTACCAGCCTTGTGAGTTAGGTATTTTTTTTGCCCCCTTTTGGATGTCTTTTCTTTGGTGAAAAATACTGTATCACTTGAAGCATGATATAACACTGGTTTTGACTATTGGCTGTGCTGTACACCCATAATTTAATTTATTCTGTATAGATCTTCTTGGGTGAAATGTGTGCTAGTAAGCACTTAGGGTAGTAATAACAGTGACACAGTGACCACTAAGGTTTGGATTGAGAACAGGCACATCTTTAAAAATATTTAATCAGCAGTTCTGCTTTTGCTGAGTCCTAAATGAATTTTCTTCTCTATTTATTGGGCTCTTGTCCTTTACAGAAGGTCATAACCTTTCCAGGAAGGCCAATTTCATCATTCCAGAAACAATATCTTGTGAAGTGGCAGAAAAGAGTGTCCCCCTTCCCAATCTAATTATAACAAATAGGTCATTTGATCATTTGAAACCACCAGCTGAAATTCAGCGGTGTCAGTGAAATGAAAGGTTCTGTGCAGTTGGAATGAGCTGCTCCTGTGCTTCAGCTTTTTACTCTTGGGTGCAAATAGAAATGAAAGGGAAAACTGGATCAATGCTGCCTTCAATCTTGCAGAACTCCTGTGTGTGACAAACAGCTTCAAAGCTCTTTGCTGGAGAACGCAGAGTGAACTCTGGATAGCCTTTTCCCAGAGTGCTTCCCTTCCAAGCCATGAAGTCATGCTGCAGAGAAAAACATCAGTTTGCAACAGTAAAGCCACCATAAAATTTGTTTCTCTATTTAACATCAGGCTGGAGTTATGGGAAGTTATGGTCTTGTCTCTATCCTGACAGTAAATAAAATAAGACACCTCCTTGTGTTCTTATCTGAGGGAAAAATGGAATTTTTTGCATGTTGTGTAAAGGAGCATCATTCCATTGAGTGTGTCCTATTCCCAAACTTTCTGATTTCAACTGAGACTGAGGTTTGTTTGACACTGGCATTATTTATCTTTGCCTCTTGGTAAGACTGTTGATCAAACTGCTTCATTTTTGTCCTTTCCTTACCGTGCCAATAAAATGGAAAAATAATCCCTGGTGTTTCACATGGGTTTCACAAAGACAAAACAGTTCAATCATTTTGGGGGCTGCTGTTCTGGAAGGAGCTGTTGTGGCAAAGCAAAGTATAAATAATAAAATCAGGAACAGTTCTGTGCTCCTCTGTAGGAGGAGTGTAAATAAAATGCATCAAGGTTGAATGAGCACTTCAAAGCACCAGGTTCTTTAAAAAAACAAACAAAGAAGGAAATAAACAAATCTTTTTTCACATTAGGCATGGTGAGTTCTTCCCTTCACAGATCTGCACCCACGGATTCCCTTCCTGGCCTTGATGTACCAGGTGATAAAGGCTTCAAAAGGTTGGAAATCTTTGGCCTTGGGTTTGATTGGCTGAAAAATCCAGACTCATTAAATGACTCTATTTTGTTAGAGCAGTGCACTGAGCTTGTTTTAAATTAGTGTTAGAATAAGGATGTTTATTTAAGACTGAAATGGCCATCTGGACAGTCTCTTTTCAGTCATTTTATAACTCTCAGCCATTTTCTTTGCAAATAAACTATGGTGACTAATGCTTAGTTTCTTATGGGAAGTTAGGAAAAAAATTCAACTAGCACTTTTATGAGTAAGAGATCATTTTTAAAAAAAACCCTGGAATTATTTTCTTGCATAATATGAACTGATAAATACATGTAAAACACTGGTTTTTTTAAAGCTAAGTTTAATTAAATGTGTAGTTTCTGCCCAGTGCAAATAAACTTTGCAGGGAAAAATGAAAAGTTGCAAGCAATTAAAATGAGGTGCTGTGTGTATACAGTACTTAATCATTCTCACTGAGAAACCCTTGTTTTTACAAGTTGGCAGCATTACAGATACACTGCCAATTTCTGCTTTTACTCAAAAGTTCAAGGCCAAGGGGGACTGTTAGATCATGTGGTATGACCTCTTCTAAATCACAAGCCTCTGAGCTGTATCTATTTATGTTACAGAGTCCAGCCATTTGTCTGACTGCAGAACAGTTTTTTTGGCTAACCTGTGCTTTGCAGAAGGGCACAAGCTCATTATTTAAAAACAGAAGAAAATCTGCTTCTTCCCATGATAAAACACCTTGTGCTTCAAAAGCAAACAGGACATTTCAGATTTATTATCTGATTTGTAGTGAGGTTTTGGCTTCAGTTTCCAGCTACTTCATTTTCCAGGTGACTTTTCCTTAAAAAGTGAAGAGTGCCTGTTAATGTCTAATCTATTTAAATATTTGCAGAGATACAGAATCAGTGCTGAATGCAGTGCAATCATCTATGGATGTTTTCATCTATGGAAGGCTTCTCCTGCTCCATCTCAGGCACTCTGCTGAGACATCTGGGGCTCACATTTATCCTGGTGACCAGAGCATTTTGTTGTGATTTCTCATTCCATTACTTACCCACCATGACCACAAACCCTTTTCTAGAGATGCTTCTCTCTGACCTGTGTTTTCTCACTGAGGAGTTATGACTTCTTCTTGTTTCCAGGCTTACAACCCATAATCTGTCTGTACAAAAATACCACTTTATGAGTGAGCTGCCTTATCTGCTTGTCTGCATCTGACAAAAGTCACATTATCCATCTTTATTATCCCTATATTTTATAATCGTTGACTTTCATTCTTCAATTAATTAGGAGGCTCTTAAATGTGAACAGAGCTGAGAAGTGCTTGTTGCCCTGTGTTAACTGGCTGCAGGTACAGGGAGGTGGTTATTAGAGACAACAGAGGAGTAAAATGACATTTTTTTGGCTGTAATAAAGGCATGGAGTTGGTTATCACCATGTTTCTTTCCAAATTCGTTATCCTAACACCTACAAAATAACAGTAGAAGCACTTCTGCCTGATTGACAATTGTTGACACCTTTTTGGGGGGAATTTTCAGGCAGTTTTATCCATTTGTATTAAAGTTAATAATTTCCTTATAATATCCATTGTTTGCTGTAAGTTGAGTAAGACCTTGCATGACTGTATGGTGACAGATGCACATTGCAATAAATGCTTTCCTCTGCTCTTTGTTTAAGACATTTTTACATATAAATTACTTCTGGCTGAAAAGTTGTGACAAAAAAATCAGCATTTACTTGATGACAGAAGTCAGGACTTTTGGGTTTTAGCTTTGGCTTGATTTTGCAGTAGCACTGAGTTGTTAAAGCAGGAATTTACAGATTATACCTGTTCCTCTGACCACCTGTCACTTTTGTGGCTGCATTTCAAACCTAAATTCTTCTTAGCTTCTAAATCACACATTCAGTTCCAAATTTCAAACTTAAATCATGGATTTCTTCTTAGCTGTTAAATCACACATTTCATTCCAACTTACTGCTGTTCTTTGGTCCTTTTTGTGTTTCTGTGGCCTTATCTGCTAGATTCAACTTAAAATTGCAGTTTTAACTCCTTCATTGCTGCCAACACCAAGACATCTATCTATCATCTACCTATAGCACTTTCAGGTTCTGCCCTTTGGGACTCCCTCCCTCATTCCCTCCATCCCACAGCAAAAAATTTGCAGTGGATTCAGTAGGAAGGCTTGGCTCAGTGAAAAAATAGATTTACTCATAGAATGTTGAATAGAATAAATATATGAAAAAATATATTTATTCATAGAGTGCTGTCACTGGGTTTGGGCACGCTTTGTGACCTTTCCAGTTTGTGTGCTCTTGTTTCAGGCACAAAGGTGAAGTCAGCAAGGACCCAGACCTGTTTTCACACACAGAAGGTCATCAGCAGCCCCAAGAAGAAGAATCCTGTGTTGGCCCCTGCCCAGCAGAGCCAGTACCTCTTCAGTTCCAGACAGGATGTCCCTGCTGCCTCTGGTCCCCTGGAAGGCCACCTCATCCCCATGGCTATTCCTCTAGGTAGGAGAAAATAACCTGGAGTAGATTCTGTGCAGGTTAATCACTGCTGTGTCATGGCAATATAACTTTTATCTTCTTAAGTCAGTGGTTTGGGGCTTGGGATTAGATGATCTCTAAGATCTCTTCCAACCCAAACCATTCCATGAGATTTGTACCTGCCCTTCTCATAGGAAATCTGAGGGATCAGTTGAAAATGTTCTGGTTTTCCTCACCCTCCATGCTGGATGTCTGGTGACACCTTGACAGAGCAATTGCTTGTTTAGCTGTACCTGATTTGATTCATTTTGGTTTTAGGCTTCATGTTCTTGCTTTCAGTTTGGTATCCAAAGCAGGAACTGAATCACTCACCCTTGGATTCAACTTTTGCAATGACTTCAGCCCAGCAATTTCAGTAGGACTGTGCCAAGCACAGTAAATTCCTTCTCATGACTTCTGGATTTTTAGGCTTTCAATAGAACCTTTCTACAGGGCTTGTTTTGAGAAGGATTAGTATTATATAGGCATTGAAATAAGGTAATTTTTTTTTTTTTAAGGCTGTTTCAGACAAAAATTTGTGGGTTGTTACACCAAGTGTAATAGACCTTGGGGTGTGATGGTCTGTAGTTTTTGAATGGCAAACACAATTCTTCTTTTCAGCACTAGGTGTCACCAGAGTCAAGAAAAATGAATAATTTTAAAAACAGCTAGTGTTGAGTTGACAATTTCTGCTAGGAAAGCTTAAAATTAGCTGGTGAATAACTGTAGTTTAGTTAATGTTAATAGGGGGCTTTTTAATTGCTCTGTAATTGCACACAGAATCTAGAAACACACAGAATATAATTTTAATTAATTAATTTACTAATTTAATAATTTAATTATTAAATTTATTAATTTACTGCCTTTGGAGATGGATATATGAAGTTTTGATTGTTTTTCAACTGTCTTTAGGTCAAACCCAAAGCAGCAACACATCAGTGCAGCCTGCTGGAGTAATCATAGATAAACCACACCCTGTCACAGTTACAACCTCCCTTCCTCCAGTGCCACCAAAGCCTCCAGTCGAGGCAAAAAAACCAAATATAGCTGTGATAGAGATGAGATCAGAGAAAAAGGAGCCACCTCAGCTCTCTGTGCAGGTACATGTCACCGGTGATGATGATTTGTTTGTTTATTTGAATGAGTGCTGTCTGTAGGCAGCCTGATCCATCAGTAACACAGCTGGACATCAGTAGATGGTTTCCAATAAGAATTAGAAAAATATGGAATGGAGGGACCAAGCAGTTCTCATGCTATAGTAATATATTTGTTCATATTTAAACAATTATCTTTATTATTTGGCCAAAACAGAAAGCTATTTCTTCCCTAAGTCGCCTATGCAGGGCATTTGTAAAATTTTTGTCACATTTTCTTTATTTTTTTAATGAGATTTTTGAGCCAGAACAAACTTGGAATAAAAAAAAAAAAGTATAAATATAAATGTCAGTTTTCTTGGATGATTGCTTTGGCCTTTGAGATTTCTGTTTCAAGCATGATTGTCAACCCAAGGGTTTCACTCCTGATTAATCAACCCTTGCAGTCTTTACCTCGTGGGTTGGGGTTTGTTTTCATTTTTCACACGAGTCTGTTGTCAAGGAAGTGAATGTTTCTTCCATGTTCATTGTGTTGGATTCCAATTGTTGAGACTGCACCCACTCCCCCACACACCTTTCAGACACAAATGATTCATGGAACTCAGAGTTAAACACAGGTAGGGTGTTCTGTGCTTTGTTCCCTTCCTGTGTCACTTCATCCCACCCACCTGCATTTTGCTCTTATTTCACCCACTTCTTAAATATTTAAGGTGATTTTTCTTTTCCCAAAGGAATGAAGCATTGAAATCTTTGTTCTTTGCAGAAATAGAACACATTTTAATGCTGTAATGGACATGCCTTGATTAAAAACTATATTTTAATCTTCTAAACTGATTGCAGGTCCAACACACCTCTGCTCTGACTATTTTAGATAATTATTACAGCTACACTCCCCTTCTGTTCCATGCAAGACAAAGTGTCAGGGGATTAGAGAACAGGAGAAATCAGGTACTGCAAGAGAAGAGGTGACTATTTCTGGTGTTAGTTTGTGACATTACTGTAATTTGATTTTCAGAACCAAGTTGATATCAGATACAGGCATGAGAAAAGGAGAGCACTGAATTTTAGTTGTTCAGAAACAGGTGGAAGAAAAACAATCTAAAAAGTTCAATGATAATAGCCAAGCTAATATATATATTTTTATATTGATGCTTTTTTTTTTTCCTGTCCTAGGTGTTACCAAATGTTGATATTGACAGTGTTTCAAGTACCAGGACTGTAAGTCCTGTTCCTCCAAGCTCTGAGCCTCTGCTCCCTCCTGTCAATGCTGTAATACAGGTACTGATTGTCTGGGAATTCCAACTTACTCAAAAGGAGAATATGTTAAATTGCTGCAAAGTTCTCATTGTCTTTCTTTAGTTAGAGAAATGAGACAGTTCTAGGAAAAATGGAGTAATTCCTTTAAAGAATTTATAGTACAAGGTATTTGTTTAAGAAAATGAAAAATTGTAGAAAGACACTCTTCTGCCAAGATTAAATGATCACCATGGTAAAACTCTAAGAAAAACAATGTTCCTGTGTCCTGTAAAGAATTATAATCCCTGTTGGCCCATGCCTGTCTTGTTTTTACTGGCTTCAGTGCTCTGAGGATGTTCCTCATCCCTCTCTCTGCTGCTTGGTTCTTCTGGAGTGCTCAGTGGTGTGGGCACTGAGCCCAGCAGCCTGTGGTGTTGCAGTGGCCACTCTATTCTCTTTCCCTACAGCTTTTCAGAAGTGTTTTTAATCTTGATCTGAGCAGCAAGAAAGGGTTTGTGCAGCTCTGCTGTGTGCTGAGTGATAAGGACAGAGGGTGTGAAGGCTTGGGGATTATTTTTGTGTAGTTATTGTACATTCCATTTTCCTGACTTCAGGAGTTAGGTCCTCCAGAGTCCTGTGATCCAGGTATTCACTGAATCAGACAGAGATTGTGGCCAAAAATAGTGATTTGTATTGAAAATTCTATCAGTCCATCCTAGCAAGTGAGAGATGGAGCTCCTCTCCTATGAAGAAAGGCTGAGAGAATTGGGATTGTTCAGCCTGGAGAGGAAAAGGCTTTGGGGTGACCTCATTGCAGCCTTCCAGTACCTGAAGGGGACCCTACAAGAAAGAGAGAGACTATTTACAGGAGTAGGGACAAGGGGGAATGGTTTCAAACTGACAGAGGGTGGGTTTAGATGGGATATTGGGAAGAAATCTTTGATTGTGAGGCTGCTGAGGCCCCGGCACAGAGGAGCTGTGGCTGCCCCTGGATCCCTGGAAGTGTTCCAGGCTGGGTTGGACAGGGCTTGGAGCACTCTGGGATAGTGGAAGGTGTGATTTAATTGATTCTTGTCATGAAGGTTTTCTGCTAATGCATTTCCACCCCCCCAAGATGAAATACCTAACAACTGCAATCTGTCTTTGTTAGACTCCAGAAGAAATCCACAGTGAGGAGGAGGACACAAAGCTTCCAGGAGCTAACTTCATTGATGTTACTGATGTCACACAGGTAACCCCATTGCCCAGGTGTCTTTTCCTTTTATTGTTTTTATATTTGTTTTATATTATTCTGTCAAAACTGGAAACACAATGTAAAGGAACTATTTTGCTTTCCTAGCAGCTTTAAAAGTACACTTTGTGAGCAATACTGAACTGTTTACAGTGTTATAGAGGATATTAGAAATTACTGTGTGTTGGTGAGTACAGAAGCTTTTGAAAAATCTGAGTAAAAAGTTAAAATTAGCTTTTATTTGGATATGTTAGAATCCACTAGAAATACAAGTATTTCTCTAAAATCAGCAGTAATTATAGGACTTAGAGTTTACAATTTAAAACTCTGCATGTAATGAATATAGTGACAGGCTGAGAGAACTAGGGTTCTTCATCCTGGAGAGGAGAAGGTTCTGGGGAGACCTTGAAGCACCTAAAGAGGCTCCAGGAGAGCTGGAGAGGGACTTGGGACAAGGGCCTGGAGTGACAGGACAAGGGGGAATGGCTTCAAATTCACAGAGGGCAGGGTTAGAATGAGATTTTTAGAAGAAATTCTCAACAGTGTAGTTGTTTATGGTAACACAGGTTTATTTGAGATCCTCTTTCACAGTTTAATTTTTTCAGGTAGCAAATTCTTTCCTTGGTTAGCTGACCTCTTGTCTGGGGGGTCCAGAGAAACAAAAGGTTGGTGAACCAGCCTGTATTTCACTTTACTGAACAAAACTCACTGTGTGTAATCAAAATTTCCCCCAAAATTCATTCTTTTTACTTCTACGTCTTCCTGATCCCAGGATTAGAGTGTACATCAAATATTAACCCTAGTGCTTACAGATAGATTTATTTTTAAATGAGTTAATCATTTAACACTATCAGTTCATTAAAACAGCCCTAATCTGATGGTTTGTCTATCAAAAGTGTGTAAATGCTTGATTCATTTATAGTTTCAAAACTACCTTGTGTTACTGGAGGGGAGGAGTTAAATCTCTGTGGACGTTGTTCTTCTGTTAGCACAAGAAAAAAGCTTTAAAGAAATCGTTTTAGGAACTATCAAAAAATGCTGCAATGTTAAATTTTTATTATGTGAATAATAGTTACTCATCTTTTATTTTTTCTTTTTTTTTTTTTTCCCTGGATTGCTTTTATCTTTTAGTTTTGGCAATGGGATATATTTTAACCACAATACCAAAATTGTTCCAAGTGAAACATATGTTTGGCCTATGACCACACAGACAATGTTCTTAAAAATGTGCAAGGCAAACACAATGGGGGAGCATAAAATCAGTCTCTGGAGTGGCAGGGATATTTAAGACATCAAAAGAAAGCAAAGTTATTGTTATAAAAGAGTCTTCAGATTCATGAAAATATGTGCATGAAATGCTATACAAAAAAATAGCTTTTATTATCTTCCCCCCACTCTCCTTTTATTATGAAAGCTTAATTCTGTTAGGACTGAGCAGGATAAGTATTTGTGTGAAATATCTTCCTTTTTTCTTTGTTTCTGTTCCCTTTTTCTGTGTTTATTTTCCCTGGCAGTGCTCCAGGCCAGGTTGGACAGGCTTGGGGCAGCCTGGTCTGGTGGAAATGTCCCTGCCCATGGCAGGGGTTTGGGACAAAATGTCTTGAAGGTCCTTTCCCACCCAAACCATCCTGGGATTATTTCAGAGTGAGAAACTTGCTCAGCTCTCAGATTGATTGAGTCTGCTCTCAAATTCTTACAAGCAGCCACATCCTGCAGTTCCTTCAGCAAACTCCCTGGGATTTCACATTAAATGCACTTTTTACTCTGAATATGCCCTAATTGCAAGGTAGGGGATTTTTTTTCTCAGAGTTTTTGCTTCCAATTTGAATGCCACAGCAAAATATGAAACCTGCAGAGCTCAGGTATTATAAATGTAAATGTATTTTCCTCAACCCTCATTTCCCATTGATGCTCTTGGGCAGGACATTGATATTTTTACACTTCACTCTTCTGACAAAAGCTCACAGGTGACACCTGCAATGCAGCCTGACCTTGCTCCTGAGAATTCCTTTAGAAATCCATCAAGAAGAAATCCATGGCTTAAGTTTCAGGAGTCCTTATTAAGACTCTGCATGTACATGTTTGGTAATGGAACAAAACTAATCTATAACATCCAATAATTTCAAACTTTTTTCTTTTTAATTATCTGAGTATAATTTAGGAAATAGAATTTTGTCTTGATACTTTATAATAAAGTACAGTGATTAATATTCCAATCATATCTGAAAGACTTTCTAATTTATGCCATATTTTGATTGGGGGCTGTGATAGATATTTTCAACAGTCCCCAGGGAAGCAAATGCAGAATTGAGTGCAGAGTATTCAAGATTGGTCTACAAGCTGATATATGTTCAAGTTCAATCTGTATAATTAAATACTGACTATTACATTATATTTTTATTTCAGCAGAGATAATATATCACCCCCAAATGAATATGATTTTGTGCATTAGTATGGATTTGTGTGCTATAAAATATAAAATATTTTAGAAATGCAGTAGAGCTGCAAAAGTTTGTCAGAGTTACTCAGTAGATGTAAGATGTATGTATTTGCTTTATTTCCTCCAGATGTTTGTATTTTGCATACTTTCAGAGGTATTAAATAGGCAACATCAAAGAAAATTTATGGAGTAATGCAGGCAGAGGAAAATACAGAATGAAATGCTGGACAAAGACATCTTTACATTTGCTGTCAGAATGAATTACTGTTCTCAGCACACATATCCCAACAGCATGAGCTGCTGAGCAGCTTGCAAGGCACCCAGGGCCTTCTGACTTAACTTCTCTGCTCATTTCTATGCCTAAAATGGTTTAAAAATCTTTGTTTAGCACCCAAATACACATATTCTGCTTTTCTCCCTGCTTTGAAGATTGTCACTATTTAAAGATCCAGAAAGACCCAGCAGTTCTTTGTGTAATACCCATCAGGGACCTCTCTGACTCTGCAGTTTTAAAATGTGTTAAGGCAGCAGAAGTGTTAATGCTGAGGTGGGGAAGGAGACAGGAAAATGTTTCTTTTTTTCTCCCCTTTCTCTGTTCCTTCTCTTTTCATGTTTTCTTTTCACTTTTTCCTTTTTTTTCCATAAATAATATATAGCATGGGATCTTTTTATTTTATGGGTTGAAAGTAAGTTTAATTTATATAAGGCAAAAGGAGACTTTTTTTCTCCTTTAACTGTGTTGGAGATTAATCTTAGTAAATATGGATTTACAGTGAGTTTTATGCACCATCACATATTTCTCCCTGGTAAATCAGGCCTCAGCTCCTCATCTCTTTCATTTGGCATGCCAAATTTTCTTCTTAGAGAGTCATATTACTATTAGAGACATTTGTTTTTAATATTAGAAGTGGAGGCTGCAGGTTCTCATTCATCAGGAGGCATTACTGTATGATGGCTCAGTGGCTGCTTTTTGGGACTTGGTAGTGTGTTTGTGCTCCAGGGCAAAAGGAGGGAGGCATCTTTGGGAAAACCCAAATCTTTTAACTCACCAAGTAATTTCTCTAACTTTTAGAACTTTAACATTAAAATCAAGATGTCTGTGAGGGTTCTCTGAATTATTGCCCAGAAATACCTTGTACCTTTCAGCAGCTGGAGTTAATGGAAGTGTAAACACACTTGTGACATATGTGTAAATTATTAATGTCTAGTTTTCAGTGCTGGCAAGTTCATTAGAGATTTGCTTGACTACATGCTCATTAACTTTTGTGAATTTGTCTTTTCAGAGTGGAGACTTTAAAGAACAAGTTTGAATTATTTTAAGAAAAACAACCAAAACACCAAAACCCAACCCAAACAAACAAAAAAACCCTAACCCAACAAGTAACAAGTAGAATGTTTTCTGAAGTTTTTTGTTTAGAGGAGGAACATTTCTGGTGGGACATTAAAGAAACCTGACGTAGGTCACAAGTAAATTTTTCAAGTATTAGCATTGCCACTGGCTCCCTGCCCTGTGCTGCACAGGCAGGAAATATGAGCCAAATCATGTTTTACTGAGCAGTTCCTATGGCTTTATGCCTCTACAGATTTATGATTTGCTAGGCTTAGAGTTGTATCAATTAACTGCAACACACTGAGGAAGGAGAATGTGGTTTGTGTGCTGTCCTACATCCACAAACGTTCCTTAAAGAAAAAAACCTGACAGCTACTTCAATGACATTGCCTTCCAGAAATCTACCATAACTTAATTTACTGCTTATTTATTAGGATCAGGAAGAGGAGAAGGATGAAATTCCAGAATTCCTTGAGCCTGTTCTGGAGCTTAATGGCCAGTTTAAAGTTGCCTCCCCACAACACAATGGTCCTTTGTTTCCTCCTGTGGCTTCTGCTCCTCAGCAGCCTGCTGATATTTTGGAAGAACTGATTCAAAAGAGAGAAACTATAGAAAACAAGTTGGTAAATTGGTGAGTTGCAATTTAACAAAGTGGCAAAGAATATATATGGAAGAAGGAATGATTCCCTGATTAACCTTCCCTTTTTTCTAGCCTCCATTCCCTTATCCATTCTCCTTTGAGCTGCCTTGCATTTTATGTCAGGAATGCTCTTTTGTGTGCTTTTAGGTGTCTTGGTGTTTGCTGATACTTAAATGGGTTTTATTCTGCCAGGGTGGAACAAGAAATAATGGCAAAAATTATCAGTGAGATGTGCCCAGCTCAGACAGAAGCAGTGCCCAGCATTAGCAGCTCCACGAGGAGTGAAGACAGTGAGGCTGTAACCCCTGGCATTGGTAAGTAGGAATTATTGTTCCCAGCAGATGGATTAGCTCCATTTTTGGCTGATTTTAACAAGCTGTGTAGGTGGCTGTTGCCTCAGCCTAAAGGTGGATAATCCTGAACCAGTGAAACTGTGAAAAGCTGCAGTGCACACTTGAAATTATGTGGAGACACAGCCAGTGTTACAAGGCTATTGAAATTAGAAAGAAATTATCTAAAATAAAAAGAAAAATTAGAATGACAGTACTGTACAAATGACCTTCTGTTATTGGCCACCTAAATCACATTTGGCATTTTGCTGAGCCTGTAATGTTTGTTTGCCTTTCTTTTTTTAATAGAGATGTCAAAAATTCCTTCTCTTATGAATGTGGGAGAATGGAGAGAAAAGCATTTTTTCTGTGATGTCACTGCCCTTTGCTGTTGCCTTCTTTCATGCTCCTGATTTGTTTCCCTGCTGTTGTTTATCTGGAAGGTTTAAAAAAAAATCACTTTTTGCAAAGGAATGTTTAAAATTCCATAGAGAGTGAGTGGCTGCAGTACAGTACATGGATTTTAGGAAGTGAGACCTGGCTGTGTGCTTCACATTCCTTCATTTTCAGCTGAAGTTGCAGGTGGTGGAGGATTCCAGCTCTTTGTCAATGCTGGTGTCCCTGTGGACTCAGAAATGATAAATAATTTTGTAAAGGAAGCTCTCAGTGAAACCATTGCAACCATGCTGGGTGACAGCCAGGCTCAGAGAGCAGTTCCTGATCCTCCTCCTCCCAGCACCACCTCACTGATGGTAAGTCTGTTTTATTCAAGCTTTTCTGCTGAAGTTCTGCTGGACTTGCTACTTAATTTCATGTTGCTGAATGATAGCTCATGTTATTTTCAACCAAAAATAGTCATTCTACTTTCTTGCAAACAAATGAGAGATGAAAAAAAAATTAATTTCCTCATCTAATAAGGAATGGAAGCTGAGAGCAATATTATTTTTGGTCTTATGGGCTTGCAGCCATTCTTTAAGATCTGTTAAAATGACTATTAATTCTTTCTGAGTTTTGACTTCAGTAGTTTTGAATAAATGCTTAATTGATGAGTAGAGCTTCCTGTAATACAGGATAATTTCCTGTGTTCCCTTTGATAATCAAATGACAGCTGGCTCTTCCTTTGATAACAACATGACTGTGCTGCAATCTGCTGTTGTGTAATGACTTTGGGATGCTTGTGGAAATTGCTGTGCTTAGAAATCCAGCTATGGAAGGCTTTGTTGAAAGTGGGATCAGTCATTCTGTTCTGCTGCAGTGCAGTTGGCCTGAAACATCTCCTCCTGCCTGCTGCAAGGGCCAAAGAGGTGATTTTATAGGCAGAAGTAAAGGTTTTACTGCTGAGGGCTCAATCTCAGCCCCCCAGCATCTCTTCCACTCCATCACAGATTGAGGAGGGCCTGATGTTCTTCTGATGCTCAGAAACCTCTTCTGTTACCCATTCTGCATTTACTGATCTCCCTTTTGTTTCTCTATCAGCTTAAACTGAAATATCCTTTAGCTGAAGTGGTTGGCTTTTCCTTGCTATATATGTTTGTGCACTTGAAGAGATGAATTTTCTCCTCTCTGGCCTTTTTTTGATTAGCCTAAAGAAAGCAATCCTCCATTTTTTGACTCTTGCTGTTGGGCAGCACTTTGATGTTTTCCAGTTTAGATTGGTTTCAAGCACAGGTAATACTAAAATGCTAATAGACATTTTTAATAATAATGTGGTCTCCAAGATGGGGTTTCCTCAATGCCCTGAGCTGTAGTAGTGATTCTCTCCTGCCTTTATTGGAATCTCAGGTAGCTAATTATGTTTTTAAAGTCTTTCCACATTTTTTAGCATGATAGCACAAGTTAAAGGATAGCTAGCAAAGTTTTTGAAATCTTCTTTTTCCATTTGTACTCAGGTCATAGCAGAAGTTCTCGAATATGTAGTTTATGCTTTCTTGTTTTCTCCCTTGCCACTGTGAATTTTCCTATCTAGAACTGAATTTCAGCTGTTACTGAGTTCTTTGGTGTTCAGGATGTCACACAGTTGGGTGTGAGCTGCCAAATGTTCCTGCAGGTTCCACTTCCCATGAGAAATTATAATAAAAATCATCAGCCTGAGGACATACTCTTCAGAAACTAGCCTGGAAGTCTTCCTATAGCCTCACTGCCTTGTTTTCTTTATGAAATGTCAGAAAACAAGGCTGGGAAACACCTGCAGAGGTCCAGCATATTCCTCCACAGCAGGCCAAACAGCAGCCATCATATTTGCTTGGCAGATTGATGTCCATTGCTGTCACCTTTTAAGGAACATCCCAATTCTGTTTGTGCTTCTTTTAGTGCTTTGCTGTCTTGGTTATTGCTTTGTTTGTAATCTTCTTTTAGCTGGTTCTTCTAACCATAAAATCATCATAATGACTCAATTTTATCCATGTAATTAAATATTTTCTTAACATTGTCTCAAATGCTTTATTAAAATCTGAAATCAGTATAATAATAGAATTCATATTTAGACTGGACGTTAGGAAGCATTTCTCTATCAAGAGGGTGGTTAAACATGGGATAGGCTTTCTGGAGAGGTGGTTGGTATCATTAAATGTTGGTTTTTAGGGGTTTTTTGCCTCTGTTAAGGTTGGGATTGAAAGCACTTGAGATGATATTTTGTGTTCAGACTCAAATGTTTATTATTTCTTATTTATATTGCAGTCTTACAAGTTGTGAGTTCTAAAGCATTCTTACTAACAAGCTACAAAATGGCTCACTATCTTTTTTTACAAGGTCTTTTAAGGCTAAACTATCCAATTAAGAAATGACACCTAAATTATTTTCACCTTTAACTCAATAACTGATCACCTGCAGTCTGCAATGCAGACTTTTCTAACTAATTACAAAATACCACCCAAACCCATGAAGAAGAAGGTGAAGAAGAACATCTAACCACTGCCTTAAAACTTCTATCTTGCTTTATATATATTGCTATATTCTAAAACTTTAAACTCTAGGTTTTCCACCATGTGATATTACACACTTCTATTCAAACTCCACACCCATAATCCCAGTGCTCTCAATCAATTTTGGAAGCTTTTTCCATGGCTTCAGGTCAAATAAAGGATTCCCTTGTGGGTCTTTTAGCACAGAAAGTTTAAAATTCTCAGCATCCAGGGTTCTGACAGTTGGTATCCCAAACCTGTCAGTATTTCAGAGGCATTTGGACAATGCCTTTAACAACAATTCCAGCTTTTGGTCAGCCCTGAATTGGTCAGGCAGTTGAACTGGATAATGATTATAGTTCCAACTGAAATAGTCTGTTCTGTTCTATACATAATGATTTCCTAATTTAATCATTTTAATGCTTAATTCACTGCTTTTAATTAATTTTGGGGCAGCTTCCTGGAGGAGTTAGCTCCATGCAAGCAGCAGCTGTTGCTGTTGTGTGATGAGCTGCCTTTCCCTCTCTTCCTCAGCTCTCTCTGGGGCTCCTGGGAAGGCAGGAATTCTGCACTGAGATCATAATTGTGGTTATGATTTTTCTTCCCCTCAGGAGGCTCCTGTGCCTACTCCAGTGCCAACACCCCAGGCCACACCACCACCAACACCACCTTCAGAAAAAGAATTGCCTCAGGTCAAAACTCCAGATTCATCTCCATCTCCTCCAGAGATGAGTGGGGATGTTCATGGACATGAAAAAATTAAAGAAACAGGTATTGAAAATAATAATTGAAGTTTAGAAGTAGCAAATATGCTTTAATCTACTGCCTTTAATTTTCTTCTTCAAAGAAATGTTATCTCTCAAGATAAATATTCTTGAGGCTATAATTCAAGTGGAAACTCATGTTCTACAAAAATTTATGGGCTAATTTATATAGAAAGCAAACATCTTTTATTTGGTAACAGTTCTATTTTGAAAATTAATGCACATTTCTATGGTCTGTGTGATTTCCACCCCTCCCAACCCCTCCACAATTTCTCACATCAGAAAAAATAGCTGTCTTTTGCTCCTTCCTGTGCTTGTAATGTTAATTTAATCAAATGTACACTCTTCAAGTAAAGCAGCTTGATTTTTTAAAATGCAGAGCAGTCTCCCTTGAGGAAGAAATTGAGGTTTTATTCTAACTTCTTCAGGTGCCAGCACTGTACTTAAAAGAAGCAATTCTTAATCTAGTCTTTGTAACTATCAAAAGGTATCACAAAACCTGCAAGTGCTTGGTAGAACTGACTCTCTCTGCCTGATACAGACTTCCTGCTTTCCTTTCTGATCTGAAACTTGGCTTCCCACGTGCAGGAGTTGGGATTGCAGCTGCCATGTGCCGCGTTGTCACCCCTGTGGTCACTCCTGTGGTCACCCCTGTCACCACACCTCCCCCAGTGGCCACACCAAGCCCTCCTGTCTCAGAATGGGGCTCCCAAGCTGAAAAAGGGCAAAGTCCAAAGCTTCCAAACCCATGGGATGGTGCAGAACTTCCTCTGGAAGAAGAGAACCCCAGTCCTGTCCCTGAAGAACCATTCTGTCCTGAGACTGTGTGAGTTCAACAGGCTGCACAATTTTCTCATTTCTTAAAAACTGAAATATGTATGTTCTTTCTACAGATATGCTCAAAAAGTCAGAAAAAAATGCATTTGAGATAAAGCAGGATTGGCTTTTCATTTTTTTTAATTGCTTGAAGGGCAGTTTAGAGAAAAATATGAACTCAGGGCCTTTCTCAGGGTTTATCAGCCCTTATTCATTGCCCTCCTTAGCAATGTACTTAGTAAACTTGTATTGCTACACCTGCCAGTATCACATAGAGTGAAAATGAAATCTTGTGTTATTAGCATTTAAATTTTTGTCTTACCTCCTTAGGAATACACATGGTAATTTTTAGTTATAGCTAGCTATAATTTTTAGTTATATATATACATTTAGTTATTAAATATAAGAAACTCACAGATAACATTTAACTATGTTAACTCTTGAACTATTCTGTAAAATGCTGTGCTCTCACATTGGGAAAAATTGTTCAAAATTAGTTTCTTTTCAGAATTAGTTCTTTTCAGTAAAGAACTAGAATTAGTTCTTTTCAGTGTTGAATTAAGATGTTGGTCTGCACTGTTGGGTGTGTCTGGGTGTATTCACAGTGCACATTCTGTCCTTGCAGGGAGATGTCAGTGGCCAATGATGAGGAACCAGAGGCCTTGGTTTTCCCCTCTCAGCAGCTGCCAGGGAGGCCCTTGGAGCCCCTGCCCTGCCCTGCCCAGGTGCCATCCCCTGTGCCCACGGTGAGCTCTGGGGTGTCCAGCCAGGAGAGCAGCCTCACCCCCACGGGGACTGAGACCACAGACAGACCCCTCTCAGAAGGAGAGGTGCTCTTCCCCTATGGACAGCCATTGCCTGCAGCAGGTAACCAGCTGTGGAAATCAGAATTGCAATTATTAACTTCCAGGTAGCAAAGATGGACAAGGCCTTGTTGTTCTTTTTCCCGTCACTGAACAAAATGCTGCTGTTTATTAAAGAAAAAAATATTCAATCTGCTCTTTTGTCATGAGATCAACTTGGAAAATAATTGGGACTTGTCTTGCTTAAGTACCATGTGGTGCTGAGTTGTTATTGTGTAAGTGTAAGAAATAGGAAAAGAAATATCAAAATATGTCTTTACAATAGACATCCAGCAGTAGGGATTTCCAAATTTACTAAAGCACAGTGTTGCACTTAAAGAATGTGGCTTGGGTTTTCTGTCATGTAACTTGAATGTTTTTAATAGTTGTAACATAAAATATTTTTCAGCCTTAGCAGAAGGAGGATTATCTCTTCCAAACCTGGCTGAGAGCTTGTCCAGTACTCTCCGAGATGCCAATGAAATGGTAAGGAGCTCTTTCATAAAAATCAGAGATAATGTGGGCTCCACCTTGGCCATCCTGCTGAATTGAATGTGCTTTAAGCATTTTCACTCACCAACTTTTTTAATTCACACTTTTAAACTGCTTACTCACAAAGAGTGTTAGAATTTAAGAACACCAAAGGAAAAAAAAAACCACATTATCCAAACTAATTTATGTTTTAAAAAAGTTGGATAATTCATATACTTCTGTAGGTGAGAGATAGCTATTATACACTTTCATTTCTTTATTGTTTCTAGTTTTAAGGCATCTTAAACAGAATAGAACATTGCTATGCTCTGAGCTGTTGCAGCTTTGAGCCATCTTTTAATTGCTTGCGTGATTAAATTATTAAAGTGGGTTAGCTGAGGCTGGAGTTAGTTAAAGCTGCTTAAAACATCAGAATAGTTTTTTATCCAATGTCTGCTGTAGTCCATGGTTCTGGAAGCCTCCCAAGTCAAGATATTCTCCATTCCCTTTCTCTTTTGGTATTCCTCAAATGCCTGGACTTTCTGACTTTGTGTAAAGCCTCTTGGTAAGATGTAGCTCTGACATAAATTATGAGAGACATGATGGAGAACAGAAAGCTCTGGGGGGACCTTACCAATGGATAAATATGTAGTGGAAAGAAGTAAGGAAGAAAGAGAAGTGAAAGATGAGAGGGAGTGGACACAGGATGGAATTCAGGAAATTTGGTTTAAACATAGAAGATGTTTTTACTGTGGAGTGGCCAAACACTGAAAGAAGGGCTGCCTTGGGCAGCTGGCTTGGGCTAGACAACCTCCAGAAGTCCCTCCCAAACTCCACAAGGCAAGTTTAATGTTCTGGAGCAGGAGTCCCCTTCTTCTGGCCTCTTCTTCCTACCCAGAGCTTCCCATGAACATCCATGATTCCAGTCACAGCACCAGAGAACATCCTCGGCTGGAAGGGACCCACAAGAACGATCAAGTCCCAGCTCCTGGCTCTGCACAGAACCACCCCAAAGCATCCACCACAGTTGTGAGACTGCCCTGGACTGGCAGATCTTCAGGGGTCTCCTCTGTCAGCCACACTTCTCCCCTAAACTCTGGGCTTAAAACTCTGATAACAGATTCAACTTAATTAAAGTTCTCTTCATCAAAGGAACATTGGCCTGCTGAGATGTTCTTCCCTCTCTTTGTCAGCTGCATTGGAGCTCCTTCTAGTATTTCTTCTCCTTCTAGTATTTCTTCTCCTTCTAGTATTTCTCCTCCTCCTAGTATTTCTCCATCCTCAATCCAGGCTGTTTGGTTGAGGAAGGTAATTCCTTGTTGGTGAGAGCAGCTCTGCAGCCAGATTGTTGCTAGCAAAGGATGTGTGAGGATTTAACTGTTTCCCTGATCTGAAGGGCCTTGTTCCTCTTTAAGTGTTGCAGTCTTTTGTATCAAATAAAGAATGTGCATGTCTGTGAGTAAAAGAAAACAGTGTGTCATCTGTTTCCTTATTTTTAAATGCTTGAATTTTCATGACATAATGTTTCAGTGTGGAAACTTACTGTTAAAAAAAGCTTAGTTGTGAACTAAAGTAAGAATGATTCAAATTCCTACCAAAAACCAGTTTTGGAGCATGTGTTATGTGGATTTTTCTGTTTGTTTCTTTGTTCTAGGATTATGATCCTCCAAGTGAAGGGCAGGTGGTGAGGAGAATGGGTAAAGGCTGTCACAGGGATCCTGTCCTGGCTCTTTTAACCAAATTAAATCAAGCACCTGTTTTTGTACAAGAAAGAATAGAGCACTCAGAGGTAACTTAAAGTCCTTGGCTTCCCAGTACAGTAGTTTTGAAATGATTCTTTCCTACTCAAAAGTAGATAAAATATCCCAAATTTATCCTTGCTGTTGGCTGTAGAACCGCTTCATACACTTCATTCCCTGCTGCAAATGGCTTCATTCTTGTGTAAAACCCTTAAGAAACACTGAAGTCTCAGGGTTATAAACAAACTGTACATCATATGTACCTCATTTTCCAGGTGTGTGACTGTCCCCATGTCCCAGGTTTGTCCTGTCACTTGGAGTACCAGGGAATTTTCTGTCATTCAACAATAAAGGTGGAATGCTCAACAGTACAAATACACTGCACTTAACAGCCACAGGAGTGTTTTAGGGAGCTATGAAGAACAACTCAGCAAGTGTTTACATGTACTTTGCACATGCTGTTGATACTGATCTTGGAACAAAACCTCAAAAATTCAGTTGGCAGAAAAAAAAGAGACTCACAGAAAAATGAAATTATCTGCATCACAATTTTTTTGTCACACATCTGAGTTATTTCTGTGTTGGAAAATAACAGTTTGGACTGGGTGTTCATTCTAACTGACATAGCTGGGGGAATGTTTGAAGGAAATGAACTTTGAATGCTGCAGCAATGGTTCATGAACACATTTATTTACAGCAGATCTTGCTTTTTTGTGATGCTACTGATGCATATGCAGTTTCTTCCTTCTGTCTTGGTCAGTTTAGTCTAAATAATTACCAACTTGACTCACCTCCTTGGCTGTTCCTTTGTCTTTATTTTGCTAATGAGCTCTGGTGGCTGGACTTGGTGAAAAGCTTTCTCCAGTGTTAACTCCCAAGTCTGCCTTTAATTGCAGTGCCATTTTCTCATCAGCACTGCCAGTTACAAATGCAGCTCTGCTTTGCTTTTTCCCTTTCCCATAGTCACAGACCACTCAGTCTGTCCATCCAAGGCATTCATAAACTCCCCCCAGATTCTGGCAAGGTGTCTCTTCTCCTTTAGAGGAAAATCAACATTCTCCTGGATGTTCCCTGCATGGCCTTAGAGTGATACTGTGCACATGTGTGTGTGTGTGTTCGTGTGTGTGTGTGTATTTATTCCACCTATTTTCTGACATGGAAGCAAGCTGGGTTTAACCTGCAGCTTTAAAAGTCAGGATCCAGGGAAACATCCCTATTTTTAGTGCCCTCCAAAGCTACTTGAAAGTTGAAGCTTTTATCTGACACACAGTGCAGAGAGTCAATAGCTTTTAGATGCTGCCAATTTTTCAAGGTCAGGCAGTCAACAGTGGCCAAATCTATAATATCAAAGGCTTCATGTGCTAAAAATGTAGCTTAGGTTCTGATCATGTAGAGATACCACTAACAGAATAAATGATGTTTGGCTGCAAGTGTTTCTTTTCTGTCCTTCTGATAAATGTAGATCTCAATTTCAAACCCAGATGATATCTCCATGGCTTGTTTTCTTCATCCAATGCAAATAGAATAAACTTAGGTTTATAAAAGCTTTCAGGGTTAATGTAATTAGAAAACAATACCTGGGTTTGGAAGAGTCACACTGGGATTTTACATGTGCTGTGGTTTTGGTGTTCTCTGCAGGATTCTGATGGCAGCATTGGGGAGCTCAGTGAAGGTCAGAGGCCAAGGCTGTCCAGAGCACAGGAGAGGATCCTGATGGGAAATTCCATTTTCATGGAGCACCCAGCTGCTCAGGGCTTTGGGAACAGACCATGGTGCCAGGGTCTCCGTTCTGCATCTCCAGGGCAGGTTGTCCAAACTGGAGGTACAGTTACATTCTTATTTCTTCCCTATGCTATTCATGTGGGTTCTGAGGATTTTCCAAAACAGAATCTGAAATCATTTCAGACCATACATTCAAAATCCAATATTTACAGGCAATTCCTACAATGAAACTATTAGTGTTCCTCTTTCAAGAATTGGATTTAATTCAAGCCTTGTCTTCACCCTTCTTAGCAATTTCCTACAATTGGAATAAAAATCATGGCAAATACCCATTTGCCTATACAAAAGTTAACTTGTAAAGTGTGTATCTCACTCTTTTAAGTCAAATTCAGTTGTGAGTAACAGATGGAGGCAGTTTCCATTGGACAGGTGTTAGCACCAGCACTTCAAGCTGCCTCTCTCTGTCCCCTTGCTCAGCCCTGCTCCTCTTTGCTTTTATCATTCCATCGTGGTGGTTCTGCAGGGCCTCATAAATGGCAATATATTTTAGCTTCATATATTCCTCTAATGGTATGGAAATTGATTTTTTTCCCAGATGGATAGCTGAGGCACACACATCTTGTACAAAGCAGGGAGTTGCTGTTGGTAAAGCAGGGAAATTTATTTTATTTCAGTTGAAAGTAGTGCTGAAAGCAGTGGTCCGTCCTTCCTCTTCCTTATTTTTTATACCAGGTTCTCTGTTGTTATCTGAAAATGTGCTTCTAAAATTGTTTCATGTAGCTGCTGCAAGCATGCAGAAAGTCTTTATTTTGTTGGCTGTGGTTTTAAATATGTTTAAACTAAACTGAAATAATTACTAAGCTGTTGCAACACAAATGTAGTTGCACTGATTCATCAAAAGTTGTGTAAATTAAAGTGATCAAACAGCTGCTTTTCTATCCTTTTAATTTTCACATTTATGAATTTGACAAGAGAAGCTTATCTCACATTATTAACCCTTGACCAGTAGGAAGTGCATTGAAATTAAATGTGTTTAACACATGGCAAAAACAATCTTGGAGAAAATAAAATATTTGCTTGGTTTTGAAGTGATTAACATTTGAACTGGTCACACAGAGAGTAACCTTTTAAACCAGCTGTGACCTAACATTTTGGACAACTACACCAATGTCAGCCTTGAAAATATATTCTGGTACTTTATATATTATCAAACTTTTCCTTTAAAGTAGTTTGTTGAGGGTTGTTTGAAAATTGGTTGCATGAGGTTTCCTGAGATAAGAGATTTCTCTGAGTCCCTTGTTTGATTCTGTGTTGGTAGAGGTCAGACAGCCCTAAGGACACTGATGTAGCAATAAATCAGTGATCAGATCATCTGCAGATAGTGCAGGACAAGGGGGAATGGTTTTAACTAAAAAAGGAGACATTTAGATTAAATGTGGTGAAGAAATTCTTGCCTGTGAGGGTGGTGAGGCCCTGGCACAGAGGAGCTGGGGCTGCCCCTGGATCCCTGGCAGTGTTCCAGGCCAGGCTGGATGGGGCTTGGAGCAGCCTGGGATAGGGAAGGAGTCCCCTCCATGGCAGGGGGGTGAACAGGATGGGGTTTAAGGTCCCTTCCACCTCAGACCATTCTGGAATTCTGGGATTTCTCTGGTCTGTAAGTCTGTAGTGGTGCTCAGGACCATGGAGTTGGAAGATGTCTGTTAATGGCAGAACCTGTCCCTATGTCTGTCTGTCCCTCTGTCCTCCTTACCCACACTGTCCATAGCTGTATCTGGCATAACAGGGTTGTATCTCCTTGTATCTTTAAAAATAAATTTCAAAATTTATTTAATTCAATTTAGGATGCCCTTTAACTGTCCTGTAAATACCTTAACACTTTTCAGACCAGCTCCTGCTTGTGATGATAATCCACCAGCAGTGTGTTTCTCTACTGATTTTTATATTTATCTCTAAATTTTGTAATGTTGTTTTTATTCTTTATTGCAGCATATTTTTGAGAGGAAGCAAGTGCCCTGTACTGACTACCATAGGGCAATGCCCTGTGCTTTTACATAATCTTTATAATCCCAGCCTGAGTTCTGTTGCATTCTGATGATTTTTAATTTAGCTTTCCTCCCTCCCCACCTCTGAACACAGCACAGTAATTTGTTGCATTGCTAAGGAAACAACATTGTATAAAAGCTTGGATCTGCTTTCAAGACAGGAGTTGTTTTCATATCAAGGAGGAACAGAAATCCTTGTTTCTAAATCCTTTTGTTACTGAATAGAAAACAATCTGGTTTTGGAGGGAAGGTCGGGTCAAGGGTGGAAGGAATGATCTCTGATTGTTTCCACTTTCCTTCCAAACCTTTTTTCTCTCTGCACTGGGATGTGATTGCCTGGCCTTCAGTGCAAGTCAAATATTTCCTGACAGCCACAACAGCTACAATGCAGGGCCATCATTTTATTTGGTAATTTTTTTCAGGATGAAATACTAAATAATAGTTAAACCATGGATGTCAGACTCCACAAATTTCAGGGTGTGCATCTCTGCACATGAAACCTTGCAGTGGATACTCAGTTCCTCTGGCAGAATGAGTCACCCCCAGAGGTGTCTGTAGGAATTTTGGGGATTGTGTGTTTTGTGGGTTGTTTTCAGTTTTGTGACCAGTTTTTATTTGTATTATGGGAGCACAGTGTCCATTTGTAGGATGGAGAAGGTGTTGCTCGTGTAGGTACATAACAGCATCTTGATGATCTGTCATTTGTAAATCCTTGTTTTCAATGCTAAAAGTCAGGGATATAAAAACCAACATGCAAATGAAATGTGGCACATGCAGTCTTAAAGTGAACAATAATTACAGTTAATTAAGCAATGATTATAGTTAATTAGGCTTAAAATTCATTCTTTGGCTCTGTATGATAGCAGAAGGCTAAAGTTAGTTCATGAGCTGTCAGTACATTTTTCATAAAGATGTTTTACACACTTGCAGGCTGCAAAACCATGATAAATGTTGGATTAGATAGCAAATTATCCCTTTAAAAGAGACTATATACAGGTTTCTTTTAGCTCATACAGCAGTGAAACATTTAATGAAGAAGCTTTTCCAATTTCTTTGCAGTAAGTGTGATAAAGCTCATTAAGCATATAATGGTATGATGAAGTGTACAGCTCTGAAGCTTTCTCAGATGCTGCCACATTACAAATCTACAGATGATAAAGCTGATTTATTTTTTTCCATTTCCACAGACATGTATTTCTTATTTCATTTTTATCCCCACAAGGGCAATTTAAAGGGTATACAATGAGCCATGCAAGGAGGAAATAATTCTCTTTAACATTGCATGTCCCCCTGTTGGAAATTTGAAAGGCTGCACATTCTGTCACAAGAGTTGGCCAGGAGATTATGGCTCCAGCTCATGAAGGAAGTTTTTTCTCTCAGCAGAAATTCTTGGAGATGCAGATACAAATCCTAGTCCAATGCTTTTGGCTGAACTGGAGTCACAGCCAGGTTCAAATCCTGCTCTGCCAGCAGCCCAGCCAAGCTGCAGAATGACACCACTCCCAGAGGATCTGTCCCAGGTGAGCAGAAGGGATTTTTCCTGTGCCTAGTTAGAAAGAGCAAACTGACACCTGAGAAAATAAATTTTCCTGTTTCACTATCATGCCTGACATCACAGAACTGGTGCATTAAAGTGACACATTCAGCTGAGAAGAGGCAAAGTGCATGTGTGCAGTAAAGGTGACTGTGTTTCCTGTGACAAATCCTTACAAAATCCCTTCTTTAAAGCTCAGACCTTTTTTTCAGCTTTTCTGCACTTCCTCACAGCTTCAGTGGTCTCACAGGATCCATTCCTATACAACATTCATTAGGGCAGTCCCATGTTTTAGGGGCACAGTCCTTCAAATGCAGGGTAAATCCTGGATATATGGCTGAGGAGGTGACAATAGAAATACAGAAACTTGGCCTCATGGGTTGTAACCCACTCAGCATTCCAGGAGCTTCATTTGTCCTGCTAGGGCAGGGCTGGAAAGGCAGTGAGGATGATGAACCCCAGAGCACTAAAAGGTAGAGGAGCATCCTATTGATCTCTGCTTCAAGCCTAGACAGTTAATTTTTTGCTACTTTATTAGTATGTGCTGTTACCTAGAACTGATGGTTTACTTGCTAACTAATTCAAATGACAAGTGGCAAAAGCTAAAGATGAGGTGGCAGACTGCTCTCTAGTATGTGAGCCTTCACAGTGTGTTTGAAAACATTATATCCTTGCTGGATTCATGGATAAATTCTGTCCTTCTCTGAAGTTCTTTTGTATTTGATGTTTTATTTGTATTTTTAGAAACCTAAATTCTCTTGCGTTAAACTCCCTTTGGGTTTATGTTTTTGAGCCTTGATGTGTATTGTGCCATTGGTGTCTGAGCAGTTCTTAAATTTGTCACATGAAGTGATGTGTTGCATCTTCAGAGAAGATTTTTAATGTTACACCTCTTTTACTTTGAGCTCACCAGAACAGACTTTCTTGGAATTACTGTTCACAGGCAAAAGTGGATTCTAGCCAAAAGTAATAGGGACAGAGAGGGTAACACATGTGCCTTTCAGAGAAGATATACAGATAATTATATATTATCTTCTCCTTTATCTGTAGGTAGTTATACATTATCTTATCTTTAGAAACTTCTTCTTGCATCTGAACTCTTATGTAGCTTTTTTTTGCCTGCTGGCATGTAAAACTCACCCTCCCTCCAAACCACATGACCAAACCCCAGAACTTTGTGTGGTTTTGTTGGATTTGATTTGTTCCTGAGTGTGTGGTTATTCCTGATTTAACTCTACATCACTTTCTCACAGGATAACTTTCTATCTGTTCTATGAAGTGATCATATTTATAAGTGATTGCCCCATGCAGGAGAGATGTTGACTGTGGTTAAGCCATCCTGTGGGATCCTCTGCTAGATCTTTACATCCTTCTGTGAAATTAAAAAATAACCCCTGTACCAGGTGATTTGAAAGCTTGTTGTGACAGCATTTATCTATCCTGTGACAAGGATCAACCTTTCCCCTGCTTTAATTAAGGATGGCATCTGTGTTCAGCTCTGCCATTGGATCTGCCTTGTCACCTGCCTGCAGGAACAGATTTTCTGGTAACATTACACCAGCAAAGAGAGCAGGAGCTACTGAGGCTTTCAGGATGATTCATTCATTCTGTGCAATGTTTAAGGCAGCAATCACTTCAGACTTCTAGAAGGATTTCCTCACAAGTTAGTCACTGACTCTCACATCTTGTTCTTCATCTCCAGACAGTGTTTGCCTTCACTGAAATCAAACTGCATCACCTACATACAAAGGCAGAAGACAAATCTATTCAGGAGCAAAGTTTGCTGAGAGACCAGAGAAAATGCAGGATTTCAGAGGGTGTCCTGCTGGGCCTTGGCCTTGGGAGGTGATGGCTCAGCCTGGGTGGTTCCTGCAGCCTGAGTGAGCAGGATCCTCGTGCCAGGGAGGTTTGGCAGGGATGTGGAGCTGCCAGATTTGTTTGCTCCCTGGCACTGGTGTGTAGGTCAGGTTTCCACCAGCAGTAAGAGCCCTGAGTTTTCACACAGGGCAGGAGCAAATGCCTTTTAGTCTGTGTGGTCACTCAGTCCAAAACAAATGGCTTAACTCATACAGGAATTTTCTTATCTACCCAAATTCCTTGGCTGCTCTTCCATTCCTGGCATTAGATTTTTTTTTTTTTTGAGATTTATATATGCTTTTAGCCACTGTTAGACAGAAAGCCAGACTAAATGCATCTTTACTTTGACCCCTCCTGTCCATTCTTGAGCAACAATACAGGAATTGACTGTTATTTGTGGCCATTTTGCCCCCATGGTCTTTGCTCCAAGAAGCAAGAGAATGACTTGGAGGAAGCTGAGCTCTTCCTATTCTAAATAAATCATTTGGATCATGGGAGGGACAGGAACATTGAAGTCATATTTGCATGGCTACACATTTCAGAGATGGTAAATCTAAATAATTTGAGGTCCCAAATGCATTGTTAAAATCTTAGAAAATCACTTGGTTGCAAAATATTTTCATAATATTCCTTTATAAGTATGGGTGTTTTTATACAATCTGCATTTTTCAAGTGGGATTGTCACTTTGGTATTCTCATTAGCTTTCATTTTTTAGTATTTCAAAAGACATGGTTTTTTAATCTTCAGGAATGCAGAATTGTAGGTTATGAATCTGTGTTATCTAAACTTCTGTTTGCAGCTTGGTTCAGTTTAAACCAAGTTTTGCTGTATTACAAATCCAATAGAAAAAAAAACCACTTCTGATGGACCCATGGGAACTCTTACACTGCTGACATTTAATATTAATTTAATATATTGGTGTCCTTCAGTCGCATTTCCGTGAGACCTTCATGCTCTCAGAAAATAATTTCAACTCTTCCTCATCTTGTCTGCTTTAAATTTGTCTGTCTTAAGAGAAAGTTTAAGTCTTCCAGATAGGCACATAGTGATAGGACAAGGGGCAGTGATTTTAAACTGCCAGAGGGCAGGGTTAGATGAGAGATAAGGAAGAAGTTCTTCCCTGTGAGGGTGGGGAGGCCCTGGTACAGGCTGCCCACAGAGGCTGTGGCTGCTCCATCCCTGGAAGTGTCCAAGACCAGCCTGGATGGGACTTGGAGCAACCAGTTCTAAAAACATGGCCAAAGAAATAATTTTTAGATTTGGCTTGGGTTTTCCAACCTGTGTGCTGAAATTTTTATATTTCTTTTTTCTTTCATCTTTCTCTTACTAGTCAGGAGGGTAATACCCAGGGAGATATCCTGGGTATTGAAGAAAGCCAGGGAAATTTTATGTTCTTTCCACTACATGCTTTGAGCAAAAATTGAAAGTCTCCTGTGTCTTCAGGTCTAAAATGGCACTTTTGCATCCATTCCTGCTGCTCCCAGGATGTTTGTCTAGAGGGAATAGCTGTAATAGGCTAATTCAGAGCTGAATTCTCTTGAAGTCAGATGTAGGGAGAACAAGTGCACATGTTTAATGAATCTTTAAAAAGTTCTTTGGATGTTTCTTGAAGCTGAATGTAATCTTGCTGTGCTCTGACATCAAAAGTGAGATTTGTAATGTGATTTTAATGCATGGTACCTAGGAGGAAAGCCAAGGAGCTGCACACGTTCAGACTGTGAGACCCAGAGTTATCTTTGTGAGAAGGAAATCTGAGGAGATGCAACAAGAAGGTAAATCAGTGTCAATATGCAGAGTTCTCTCAGCTAAGCACATCACTTCTCAATATTTCTGTATCCTGATGTAATAGTGCTGATTTTTTTAAAATTTGGTTTTCGTTGCTCTACAACGTTTCCAGACATTTCTGTATGCAGAGTTTATACACATTATGTGTATAAATGTGTATAAAAAGTTATGGCTGTATGTGTACACAGTTATGTTATTGTTGGGGTGCAATGAAAGGATTGGAAAATCATCCTGGGCAGAGAAGGCTCCAGGGAGACCTTGGGGTCCCTTCCAGTACTTAAATGGGCTCCAAGAGATCTGGAGAGGGGACTTTGGACAAGGGATGGAGTAGCAGGACAGTGGGCAGTGGCTTCACACTGGCAGAGGGCAGGGTCAGATGAAATATTGGGAAATGTTGGGAAGAAATTCTCCCCTGTGAGGGTGGGGAGGCCCTGGCACAGGGTGCCCAGAGCAGCTGTGGCTGCCCCTGGATCCCTGGAAGGGTCCAAGGCCAGCTTGGATGGGGCTTGGAGCAGCCTGGGATGGTGGAAGGTGTCCCTGCCATGGCAAGGGTGGAACTGGATGAGCTTTAATTTCCCTTCCAACCCAATGCATTCTATGATTCTATGAAATGTATCTGTATGGAAGTCATGAGAATCTTGGCAATTAAGTATTTATTTAAATTTGGATTTGCCAAGAGCATTGCAACGTGCATTTTCTGTAGTCAACTGAATCTTAATTGCTTTATAGAGTGCTGTTCAGCAAAGGAGATGTTCATGATGTTGTGATAAAGGGAGTGGCTCTTATGCTTCAGAAAACACAGGAGTGCTGCAGGAGAACTGAAAGATAATGTGAAGTTAAGATCATGCAAACGTGGGGAGAAAAAAGATATTTTCAATGTTAAAATGACCTGGTTTGAGATGGATTTCAAGCTGGTGTGTAACAGATAAAGGTTTTCTGTTCTGAAGGACACTAAGTATTATCTCTGCTATTTTTGGAGGTTGCTTAACAGTGTTTGTAAAGGTGTTCAGGATGATGAAAGAGAGGGAGAGAATATCTTTTGTTTATTGTAGTTCAAGTCAGTGTGGGAATAGCATAAACTGTGCACATGACTGCCATGGGTAATTGTTTTAGCAGATAAGAAGTTTGTGGAGGTGCTACAGTGAGATGTGTACCAGTTTTAATCTTACATTCTAAGAACAAGAATCTAAAAACCTGCCTGTCTACAATATATGCAATTATAATTGCTCCACCCTAGTACTGAGAAATTCTTCCTTCAAGCCCTTTTAAAAATAATTCTTTGAACTTCTTCCATTTAATTCTTTTAAAAACATCCCATCGAATTCTGAGGGAATTATTCTGCTTCAAATATTTATAAGTGGTAAGAAAAGCCCCAGGCCAATGTTATTGGTTGTGGGACTTGGAACCTGATTTCAAAACCATGGTTTGCATATGAAGAAAGCTATGAATAATGTAAAAATTATCTATGGATAATTAGTGGAAAAGCCTCCAGAGCTGAAGTGGCACAACTCAGTGCAGGTCTGTGTTTACCTGTTTTTACCTCTGCATTTATCTGTACTGTAACACAAGGAATTTGGGCATGGTCCAGTTGTGTCTGAGCTGAAAATGTGTGACCAGGAGATGGCAGTAGTCAATTTTCTTTGAGAGGGGGAAAAAAAAAAGAAAAAAAAGAATGATTTATATACCAGGATAATTGAAATCTCATTCGAAGTATACATATTTAATAAGCCAATAAAAATCTCAAGGATTAGAGAATGGAAACAACTGTCTGTCACATTTAACCAGAATGGCTCCTCTCTCTAAGCTTCACCACAGAGACCTTAATCAGGCCAAAAGTTGAGGGTAAAAATTAATAAGAAGCATTTGAAAGAAAAAGGAAAACTTGCAACATGATAAGTGTATGTGGGTTTAAGTAAATACAACATTTTAAAATTAAGCACATCTGTTACTGTAAGTTCAAAGCACCTTGTTTATAAAAGCTTCGTGTCAGATGGTTGCCTTCCCTGGGATAGAAGGGACAAGGAAAGCCTGGAAATGGAGAAGCATTCTGGAAGCAGGAGCATTTAGGTGCTTTCTCAGAATTTAAAGGGTTAGTGGTCGGCTTGGTATTAGAGTTTAGGAAATCCAAAGCCCTGAGATGAAGTGTGAATTCACAGTGTTCAGAGAAAAGGAGAATTGCTTTGGACTTCAAGCTGGATGCTGAAAAGCCGTTTTTATATAATTGATAAGTACATGACAAGATTTGATTCATCTTTTGGTGGCCATAAACATATATACACATTAGAGCTTTCTTTTGTTTAAACATTTCTGTGGCCTGCAGTGAACATGTGTTTTTACTGAAAGAAACTTGATTGATGGCTTCTAATGAAAGTTGAAGTTCAGATCTGCTACAGTATCATGCCTGAAAGGGTAAAAGTCTCCTGAAAAGTTACAACTGAAAATCAAGCCTGGATGTATTATTAATTGAAATGTGTGCCTTCTCTAGACACAGTGGAGACAGTGGTTTGAAAACTCAGAGTTGTAGTACATAATATACATGCACATATATTTTTGGCTTTATAATACCCTTTAATCTTTGTACCATTCTTTCATATATCTTCATGAATTTAATAGGAGAGTAATTGTTGTGGTTGGTGAATGCTCATATTTCCAGGATTTAAGCATTTTCAGCCTTTCATTAAAGGGATTCAGAATTTTTAAAATTAAAATGAAAGAACAGGTGGCAATGCTTGAGTGCAGAGCAATTTCAAACTTTAATATGAGCAGCTCAGAGGTAGATGTATCTTCACTTAATTATTTTCCTACAGCATAGACTCTCAAAATGTGACCTAGAGAGCACAACTTGATGATAGTAATTCCTTTTTATCTCCAGCTAGTGAATTGTGTTCAGGCAGTGTAAATACACGGGAAAAGAATATTGGGACACTGAGCAATTGGCTTTGTTGCCACAGAGAGATTGCACAACTGCTTGTGGGAGGAGATGATCTGTGGAATAAATGAATAAGATGACAAGAAGCCCTTAAAACAATCTGTATAGAAAACAAAAATTCCATAGTCCTTGTTGAGTATTGAAAATGGGCTGCTTCTGTGTTAACATTGACATTAGGCTGCATTGAAAGCTGTAATGCTGAAAATATGGCTATAACTAAATACTTCTTTGTCTTTCTTCTTCAGCCAGGAATTGCTCTGAGTTAGGTTTTGGGTTATTTTTTCTTAAAACTATTGTGGAGTGAGGCAAATGTGGAACAGATGCTTCAAGGAAGGAAGAAGATTAGGATAAGGCTAAAGGTCTTTTTTTTTTTTCTTAGAACTGGAACTGTTTTGGTCAAACTCAACGACTATTGTACTGAAAGCTTACTTTTCCCTTAATATCCTGCTGTTTCTTTTTTTGGCCTGAATTTCACTGAAGGCTTTTGCTAAAGATTCTCCACAGCAGCCTGGATATAGCAGCCAGTGAAGCAAAGCAGAGCTCTCCTTCCACAGGGCAGGGAGAGCCACCACAACCTGAGAGGCTGAAATAGTTTGTGCAGCCTGTGCTGCTCCCTGAATTTGCCTCATTTCTGAGAGATTTTGGAAATGGGAGGAATGAAGTCACTTGGCTGTAATTAAGGCATTTTTCAGGCAAGTGTTTCATGTAAGTTTTTTTCAGGGCTTCTTCAGAATTCTTGTCACAGACTCACAGGGTGGTGTGGGCTGTAAGGACCTCAAGGATTATTCAGTTCCACCCCCTGCCATGGGCAGGGACACTTCCACTAGACCAGGTTGCTCCAAGCCCCATCCAGCCTGGCCTTGAACTCTTCCAGGGATGTTTCTGATCTATTTTTCCTCTGGTTTTCCTATCCAGTTACCTCTCTGTGCTATCGGGTGGCTCATTGACATCACTCAGTTAATGTATTTTACATTTGGGCAAGTCAGGAAAGGCAGGGCTGCATTTCCCACAGAGGCTCTGGCTTTTCTGTAAGTGGTCATTGCCTTTTAGGTGCTCCAAGTGGTTTAGGTGCTTTAGTGGTTTAGTTCTCAGGGAGGTTTTGTTTATTCTGTATGTGTCCATAGGAGCTACACAATAGCCCATGCAGTAGAAAACATCTATGTTAGTGATAAAGTGTGCATTCTGAATAATATCCCACATAAAATCCTCAGTAGCCACATTTGAGAGTTTCTGCTGTGAATTCCTTTAAGTAAATATTTAGCTGTGTTATAGTACATTTGGAACAGGAGCTTTTAATTTCTTGGCTTTTGTAAATACAATTTATCTATTAACAAGTGTCATTTATATCTGTGGCTGCTTCTTTTCCCATTGAGTTAATTCAATTATTTTTCAGACAAAATGTTAAACCAGAAGTTGGATTTTCATAGCTTAAGGCAAAATCTTATGTGAATTTGTCACTGTGGATGATGATGTTCTGCTGCTTCAGCTTTGAATCCTGAGGAACCAAACAGCAGCAATTGCTGGAATTTCATGCCACTGTGCACACCTTTGTAGCCATTCCCAAAAAATCTCTTCTAGGGAAATGTTCCTCTGGTCTCATACAGTTGTCATTTTTTCCTCTCACTTACTTGCCCTAAAGGTGTGAAGAATTGTAACTACAAGCAGGTGAAGCACAGGTGTAGTTTATTTTTTGGATTCCTAGAATGTAATTTGATTTTTTGAGGCGCCTAAATGAATTGAAATACAAGTGGTCAGATGGAGAATTTAAAAAAACGAGACAACACAGTTTCTACTTGAAGAAAACTGCCCCAGCAGTGCCATACTGCCCTGCAGTGTGAGGGTTTGCTGCTGAGGGCTGTGCTCAGGGAGCAGGATTCTCCTCTGGAGCCCAATTCCACACCATGCATTGCCCATCTTTCCCTCCTTAGCAATTTCCTTCAGCTTCTCCAAAGGTGAGAGTTTGTTCTTCTCTTCCTGCAGCCCTCAGTGTCCCAGCTCTCCCTGCTGCAGTGACATTGCTGTGACCTTGTGCTGAGGCTTTTGCCATGTGCAAGGGCAGGAAATGTCCCTTTTTACCTTCCCTTGGTGCCTGTGTGATGGTGCTTCACACCCATCATGAAATCTGCACAGCTTTTCTGTGGCCTCACACTTCCCTCCTCCATCCCACCCTGCTGGCTGTGTGTCTGGGTGATCTCTGGAGGGAACCATTTCGCACTTTTCATACAGCAAAAAGAACAAAGCCTCCCTTTTGAGAAGATCTTTGTGTTTAAATACATTTATTTTGCTGAATTTCAGGGTGTGTTCCTGTACCAAGCCCCTGCTCTGGTCTGAACACAGCAGCAGGGATTTTCAGTGAAATTCCAGCACCAGATGGGTTTTTTGTGCAGAAAAGGAAAGAAAAACTTCTTCAAAGTGATGTAATCACTACTGAAAGCATTACTTCCTATGGAGACTGTCAAATATTTAGATTTTTTGCTTGTCTTTATTCAGATTTTCTGGGGCTCAAAAGTAAATATTGCAAAATCTCATTTGATTCCCTCTTCAAGCCTAGATTTTAAAGGATTCCAGGTGATCTAATCCAGTGACCTGTGGCATCCCTCTAAGTGTGTTTTATAGATCACAAGTTAAACTTCAGTTAAACTGCAATTTCAGTCATATATGAGGGCTGTAATGTGAAAATATTGAGGGTCCAGTCCCTTTTTCATGGAGATAAACTGAAAACCTGTGGCACTGCTGCACAAAGCACCCAGTGGACATCTGGAGTTTGAACTTTTTCATGGAATCACAGCCAGGTCTGGGTTGGAAAGGACCTTAAAGCTCATCCAGTGCCACCCCTGCCATGGCAGGGACACCTTCCTCTGTCCCAGGCTGCTCCAGGCCCCGTCCAACCTGGTCTGGGACAATTCCAGGGATGAGGCAGCCACAGCTCCTCTGGGAAATCTGTGCCATATAATAAAAAGAGTTTCATCCCAATATCTAACTTAAATCTCCCCTCCTTCAGCTTAAGGCCATTCCCCTTTTTCCTATCACTTTTGTATCCCCTTTTTACCTCAGAATTTCATGTGGTGCCCAGTCCAGGTGCCTGCTGAACTGCTTACATCACATCAGCCAGACACCAGAAGGTTCAGAGGATTTTCTGTTCTGAAGTATATCATAAAAATGTAAAGAATTTCACATCCAAATTAATTGGAATTTGTTTTTCAAAAAGATTCATAATTGCATTTACTTTTCAAGCACTTGTGATGACCTGGAACCAAAGCAGCACAGTTCTACCACTGCAATTCTCTGTATTTTCCCCTTTTTTCCCATCTTTTTGCCAGTTAGGGTGGGGTTTTGTACAATTGTTTAATTATTTGGGGGTGTTTGATATTTTATTTCATTTCAGGAGTTTTGGTAACTTGTGTCTCTAGTGGCCAGGCACATCCTAGGTAGAATTCTCCTTAAAGAAAGGGTACCTCTTGCTGCTGCATATCCACTCTTCAGGCTTGGAATGTACTAGCTGAAAGCTCTAAATTGCTATTTCCACTTTGGCAGCCTACCTTTGATCTCTCACCAGCTCCAGTTTTAGTTGTATAAATCCATCTCTTGTCAGCCTGTCTGGGGGTGAAGCTCCAATGTGAGGCTTTTTCTTCTGTCAAAGACTCTCATGGTGCTGGTGAATCGGCTGGAGTTGCAAACAGGGGATGGAATTGATAACAACTATTAAATACAAGTCTCTGATCTCCTGGACACTACCACACTCCTCCCCAGTGTGTGGAAATGGTTGTGCCAGGACAGCTTTTCTCACAGCCTGTCTAGGATTTGTAAACATGCTGGGATCTGACTGAGGCAGCTTTGTATTGAGGATTATGATTTGTATGCACTTTTACAAACTTACAGTAATTGCTGTTGCCTTCATTGTAAAGAGCAAAAAATAAACACACACAATAAACCCCTTTAATGGGCACTGATCCCACTGGCACTGATCTTGAGCAACTCTGAATAAAAGCAGATGGTGGCAGGCTGGCTGGGCTGACCTGCTTTCCCCTTTCATGCAAACATTGCTTGTATAAATGGGGGACACACACAAAAAATTAATGGGCTTGGGCAAGGCACCTAAGGACAGAGACTCCCCATGTACTTAATGCTTACATCAGCCTCAGGGCTGTTTCCAGTTAGTTCTTCTCTGGAGGGAGAAGTTTCTCACAAATTAGTGGTTCCACAGCTCTGAGCCCATGGTTTAATAAGAAAGAACTGATGTGCAAGTAGAAAGCAAGCATGTTTAGCTGTTCTGTGGCCTGTGTGTTGTGGTGGATCGTGCAAGAGAATCACAACAGTCTCTCCTGAACCTGTTGCTCATTTGTAGACAAATAATTGAGTTTGAAGTCCCTTTGCAAATCATCTGCTGTCATAACGTTGTGAAGAGCATTTGATTTTTGTGGTCTTGTACTAGTTTAATTCACGTGCCTATTTGTTAGCAGTGATGTAAAGAATGTAAATTGGGATTCCTGGTTGTTCTAAAGGATGTGCCTCAGTGTGTCACTGCAACAAGATGTGACCAGAGGGCTGGAGCACCTCTGCTGTGGAGACAGGCTGGGAGAGCTGGGATTGTTCAGCCTGGAGAGGAGAAGGCTCCAGGGACACCTCACTGTGGCCTTGCAGTACCTTCAAGGGCTCATAAGGTGGAGGGAGATGGACTTTTTATAGATAGAGAGTGACAAGACATGGGGCAGTGATTCAAAACTGAAAAGAGTCAGGTGTAGATTTGTCATGAAGAATAAAGTTTTTGCTGTGAGGGTGGGGAGGTCCTGGCACAGGGTGCCCACAGAAGCTGTGGCTGCCCCATCCCTGGAACTGTTCCAGGCCAGTTTGGATGGGCCTTGGAGCAACCTGGGATGGTGGAAGGTGTCCCTGCCCATGGCAGGGGTTGGAACTGGATGATCTTTAAAGGTCCCTTCCAACCCAAACCATTTTGTGACTCCATAATTCAGAGCATTCCCTTTCCAGCAGGGCACTTGGTTGGAGTTGCTGCATCCAGAATTCTGCTGCAGCTTCTCACACAGATTCCAGCCTACCAAGGCAGATTTCTGAATAAGATACATTTCCCCTTCTCAGTCACTCTCTGTGTACAGCCTGATGCATCCATACCAGCCAAGCTGAGTTAGGAGCCATTCCAGGTCTCAGGCAGACCTGCTGCTGGCAGCCTCAGTTCAGTTGGCACACACACCACAGGATCTCCTAGGATGACCATCCTTACTTGGTTTAACAGTCATTTAAGTAGGTCTCTTATCTCCCTTTTTTTATTTTTATTTTTTTTATAAAAGGCATCAGTATCAGAGCAGGAAGTCTTGATGCTTTTGGGTGCTGGCAACACATTGCCTGGATACTGTTTGGTGACAGGTGAAGACAAGGAGTATTACAAACACATCTTTCAACTTGGAGAAACACATATAGCACTGTGATAGGAGAATTGCAGGCTTTATGTCTTCAGCATGTGCTGGGTTGGTTACATTTTTCTGCTTGGTAGGGAAGGCAGATGTTGCCTTTTATCATTCAGTGGCTGGTGCAAGTCTGGGAGCAGCACAACAGAAGGAGCAGCTTCTGCTCTCCCCACTGTGCTGGCTTTGCTGAGCCTTGGGCAGAGGCAGCTGGACTCCCTTCAGCTTTACCTGTTCTTAAATCGCTCTCAATTCAGCTTTTTGAAGCACTGCATAAAAGCTGGAAGGAGCCAGCTGTTAGTGTGGGGGGTGGGCAGGAGAGAAATCCCTGAGACATGAGTGTGTATGAGGTGAGTGATGAATAACTCACAAATTCTGACTGCCTCCAGACCTCTTCTACAAAGCAGACAGAAGCTGTCATTCTCAGACAATAAACTTCTTTTTCTTTTTCTTTTTTAATGCTTTGTAAATTTTTGGCACTGCTAAGGAGAAGCAAGGCACAGCTGTAAAGTTATGATGAGAACCAAAGTGGCCAATAAAGATGGATATTTAGACAATTTGTGCCCACAATCAAATTGTATTTTTAAAATTCTACTGCTTATTAGATTGTGAAAGGGCTTGATTACAGGCAGTTTTCATGCTGGTGACCAGTGTTGTTTCTAGGAATTTTATTTCTTGTTTTTCTACATGCTTGGGAGTAAACAGAGCTTCACCTTCATGCACCAAAAAGAAGCCAGGTTTGTCCAGCTCCACCTTCTCAATACAGTGCTACAAAGGCTGCTTAGAATTAAATATAAATATAGGGTTCCCAAGCCCACAGGATTAATTTCTTAAGAATAGGAGCCCATGAAATTTTCAAATAAGGCAGCAGCATGGAGTAAATGTTATCTAGGATATCTTCCAAATGAAGAACACTGTGTAAATACTGGTAATGCTGCTCTTTGATAACATGCTGATTTTGAGAAATGCAGGCTGCCAAAGTAGCATTCTTGTTAAAAAATGGGGTAAGGACTGGTGAGTGAAGATTAAAGTTGTCATGCATGACCTGTTGCTCAGTGCTGAGGCTGCACATGGGGCTGTGTTTTGTAACTCTGTGGAATAACATTTCCTAACATAAAGCTGGAGTAAAACCCTCTTCATCTTCCATGCAACTGATTCTGTAAGTGAAGTACAGCAAATCCTCATCTCTGAAATACCACTTGCAAATGTGCTTTTGGTGACTGCCTTTTGCAAGGAACAGTAGTAAATGATGGAGATGGGTTAAACTTTGTCTGTGGACTACTGTGCTCTGGTTTTTATCATAGTGCTGTCATTCAGGAGAGAAAAAAAATCCCTACACCTAGAAAAACTTAATTTAAATTTAGAACCTTTGTGTGTCCTGTCGTTCTGCTCTAATCTAAAACTTCTGTTTAGCTTTTAAAGAAGGAAGAGCTGGTTTTAAGCACAGTTCTAAACAACCTGAGTGAAAGTTGTTGAGTGTGACACAAAATATGGAGCAGGTCTGTGAAATGCATTTTTTTTCTCCAGTGCTTTGGCTGCAGGGAAGTAACTGTGTCTCTTTGTGTACAGCATGACTTTGCCTTCCAGTTAACTCTTTCTTTTTTTAATGTCATATAGGCATGTATTTTTAATACAAATTAATAAATCATCAACCAGATGTGAACAATGAAAATGTAGCTCACCTTTTCTAGGTCTGGTAGAGTTGTGATTATATTTTGGCTCAAAATTAGCCAATCAAGGTGGCTTAGGCTTATTATCTGCTGCTCTCTCCATCCTAACTCAGGTTGTTAGAGTAAAGTAATAATCTCAGGGTTGCATATCATGACCTTGTTTTAGGCAGTGTGCATATTGCAAGAGTTAGGCAGAGCTGTGTTTGTTTAAAGACAGTAAAGCAGCTGCAGAGTCTGTCCTTGTCAGGCCATTGTATCTTCAGGAGAAATAAAAAGCATGGAATTTGTTGCAAATTGCTCAATTTCTGACTTTTTATTTTAGTGTGTTTTTATTATCCTGAAACCATAATTACAGATCTTGAGAAAATTGTTTAATTTACTTAACAGCTGCCACTGTGCCTTGTTACGTAAATCAGAGTTATAAATGGGAAATATTTACAAGTTTGAGTTACAGTGGAAATGCACGAGTGACTTCTCAGAAGCACACGTTGCTTTTTTCAGTAATTGGACCCGCTCCTAGAGCCAGCCAGCCAGGGAGATTACACAGGGAATGCTTGTTGCTGAAGATGAAGCTTCCTTCCTGATTAAAAAGAAAAAAAAAAAAAAAAAAGAGAAAGGGGGGAGCAGTTTCCTGTTGGAATCCTCACTTTGAGGGGGCCGGGGCAGCCGTGCCTCCCCCTGCTCCAGCTGCCCTTTATGTGCAGGAGCTCTCTGACAGACCATGTCCAAAAGCCTTTTTATAACAGCAATTGGGGTTTGCCTCTGCAGGCAGACCTGGGGTTTAAAGAGGTTTTTGCTCCTCTCTCATCTGCTTTTAATGCAGGACTACCAGTGCCAGTATCTCTGAGGTTTTAAGGCTTGATAAATAAAGGCTGCTCTGTTCCTAAGCTTCAGCATTTTCTGGTAACGACCTAACAGAGGGACTCAACCCAAAATTTCAGCTGCACGTAGAAAATGTGGTCTGACCTCGATATATATGATGTGAAAAATGAATAATAGCAGCACTGCAGGCAAAGACTTCTCTTGCTATGATGTGACAGCCCAGCCCTGCAGTGCAGGGTTCAAGAATTTGGCTGCACTTTTGGAAATCAGCCCTGTGGTTCTGCTGGGGAGATGTTTTAGCTCAGAGAGAGCACAGCACACAATGGCTTTGTTGGCTCTGTGCTTATGGCAGGACACTGAAGTAAAACCTGTTTTTTCTACCTGCAGTATGTGGTGGTTTGGTTTTTTTGGCCTTTTTTTGAAGTGAAGCCATGCTCAAAGGCTGGAGAGCCACAGCAGCTAAAGGCTAGAGCCACGTAAGGGGATGATTAGGGCCTCTGAATTTCTGATTCATTAATTCAGAGAGGGTTTTTTTCACTTTCTTAAAGGACAAACTCCCTCTGTCATCGCAGAGTCGGCCTGTTAAATGAGAGCCATACATTCAGAGTGGGTTTAGATTAGAAATTAGGGAAAAACATCTTCACTCTGAGGCTGCTGAGGCCCTGGCACAGGGTGCCCAGAGAAGCTGTGGCTGCTCCATCCCTGGAAGTGTCCAAGGCCAGGTTGGACATTGGGGCTTGGAGCAACCTGGTGGAAGGTGTCCCTGCCCATTGCAGGGGCTTGGAACAAGATGGTTTTTTAGGTTCTTTCCACCCCAAACCATGCTGTGGTTTCATGATTTCAGTGGGACACTGATTTCACAAGGTATCCAGGACATCTCCAAGTCCAGGTCCTTGCTTGGGTTTCCAGGTTTGGCTTCCTTGGTGCCATCCAAGCTCTCACACTCGTGTGGAGCTCCACAGTGCAGGGTCTGCCAGAGGGAATAGTCTGAATTATATGAAAAGAAAGTTCAGATGTTTTCAGTCTGAGAGTGAAATTGCAGAAGGCCCTTAGAGGTCTGAGCTATTGTGCAATCTCTGTAAGTAATTTGTAATCAAAATACCTTTGCACATGTCACTTTCATATTTCCTGTAATAAAACAGCAAGAGCAATTAAGATTTTGGACCATAATCTTCTACAAGCTTCTAAAAATGAGTGGGCTGGGGATTTTTTGAGTTATGGCTGAAATAGGCAGTTTTTAAATTTTTGATTGCTTCAAAAAAGGTTTGGTAATAGCTATTTTAATAGATTTTTAACTGTAGCCTGACAAAACTCTTATGTGGCAACATAATTGATCTGAAGTTTGCTTAAAAAAAAACCTAAGTAAGAAACCAGAAGAACTCTTCACAAAACTGGAGGACATCTGTACTCTGGTAACCCAGCATGTGACCTATTGGGCTTTATGCATTTCAAATCAAAAAGAATCAGTAAATATATTGCCATATGCATGCAAATATGTCTAATAACCCTCTGTGTATCTGTAATGTTGTTCTGCCACGGTTCAGAAAGTTGCCTGTGGTCTTGGCATTCCTCAGGAAACATTAGATTAATATAGCTGCCTTTGTCATAGATTTTTTTTTTTTTCTTGTTTAAGTAGGTGTGCGAAGGCTGGTGCTACATAAATGAATTACACGGAAGACTTTGGAGGAAGAAGGGGCTTGTAAACGAGACTGAAATTAATGAATATGAGAATTAGAAATCAAAACTTTATGTTTAGTCTGAGGAGAAACAATTCCTTAAACCCTAACCACATGGCTGTTTCTTGTTTGCATCAACTCTGGTTGACTGTTATTGTCTTCTGTTAATTCTCTGGGGCAGTGGCCTGACTTTGTTGAATGAGCCAATTGTTTTCCTTTGTGTTGCCCATGAAGTGAGTCCCCATCTGGTTTGTATCAGACTGTTTTCACAGCCAACAACTGCTGCCTTTTCTATATCCTGACACTTAAGGGCCCCATGCTATCAAAGCATTGCTGTGATAGCCTGTCTGGCTGGGCCCATACAGCTGTGCCTTGCAGCTTGAAGCCATTACCCAAGTAATGGTAACTTAGAACTTGAACTGGCTCTTATTCCCATTGGTGTCGTGTGTACAGTGAACAGAATACATTTTTGTTGAACTCAGTGTTCCACAAGAAAAAAAAAAAGAAAAAAAAAGAGAATTTTCTATTTTATTTTTTTCCTCATTTGAGTTTATGCAATCGGTTCCTTTTTATTTTCCAGCAGTTTCCTGTATCTGCAGGCAGTTTTGTGTTCTTCTGAAATTAATGAACACAAGAAAAGCAGTATTTAGTTAAGGCACTGTTGTTATTACTTTTATGGTACATTAAAGCTCGATAAGTGAAAATTAAACAAGCAAATGATTCTTAATGAGGATTTTTCGTATCAGATTTTAGAATAGGTTTCCAGGAAACTTTCTGTGCATGATGAATGTAGGTTGTGTGAATAAAGCTACACCTTGGATACTCCACTACTCCCTTTCCAAGTAGCTCTCTAAAAACGCAGAGCAATGCACAATGAGTCTGCATTAACCTGTTTACTTCTTATCTGAAAGAACAGGGAGTGACTGGAAAACTCTATTGTAATAGTAGAGTTAAAACTACATTGCAGTTTGCATTGCAGAATTAGTGAGAGAGGCTCCAGGCATGATCCAGACCCTTTCCAGGCTTCCAACAATGTAGGAGACAGTCCTGTTGCAAAAGATTTTGCAACATGTGTCTTCTCTGCCTCCAAGATTTAAAAAAACCCCAATATTGCATTAAATAACAGTGACACTTAAATGTTGTGTTTAAAGAAAGATGATCTTGAAGCCTTTGTTCTCTCCTGCTCTTGTGTAGGCAGCATAATGCTCAGTGACAGAGTAATGACGAGGGAAAACATATTCCCCAACTTGGAGATGTACTGAATTTTAATTATATTCCAAACTGAGTTCTTCCCTGATATTTAAGAGACAGAAAGAAAGAAAATAATGGATAATGTTTCTTAAAATTCTGGTCTTATTGTAGCATGTGAGGGGAATTGCCAGAAAACAGATTGCTTTATCTGATACTTGCAGAGAAAGTGTTCCTGAACTTGGGAGTGTGTTGTGTGTATAATGTGAATGAATTTGCTTCAGGTGACATATTGGGAGCCATTAAATTCCATGAGGCACACAAGATAAGGCTTCCTTTGCCATTGTGCTTTTCCTGCTGGCACACACTGGGTGTCATCGTGTCACATCAGGATTGTGCTGAATAATTGAGTCTGTGCCATTGTCAGATGTGTGGAGGGTTTGCAAAAGCCACTCTGCTGAGGAGCTTTGTGTAATTGCTGTTGCTGTACCAGCTCCTGAATTCAGGTGTGTGCTCTGCAATGATGCACAGTGTCTGTGCCCTTCACCTCAGAGGACTTCTCCAGCCTCTGTGGTTGGATAATTCCAAGTTGTGTCCATCATCAGGCAGAGCCCACACTCTGCTCCCACAGATGCAGACTGGATTTCCATGCATGCTCCTTTGCAGTGCAGATCTCCCTGTATTTTGGCCAGGGATATTTAAACCCAGAGAACTGAGAAATGATTTTCCCTCAGATGCCAACAAGTTCTGTTAATCCTGCTCATGGCCTGTTGGTTTCTCTGGGTCTGCATTGAAGGCACTCCAGACAGTAATTCATGTTCAGACTTGGGTGTTTATTATTTCTTATCAGTAAAACAGTCTCACAACCATGAGTTCTGCAGCTTTTCATTAGAAGGCACAAAATGGCCAACAGTCTCTTGGTACAAGGTCTTTTAAGACTGAACCATCCAATTAAGAACTGACACCTGGATTATTTTCCCTTTTAACCCAATAACTGATCCCAAAGAGCACCCATTGAGGACTTTTCTGCCCAATTACAAAATGCCACCCAAACCCATGAAGAAGGAGGAAGAAGAAGCATGAAGAAGAAACCCAGGATGACACCCTGTGCCCTCCATCTTGCTTCCATCCACAACAGACTAAAAATCCCAAAACCTCAATTTCTCACCAATTGATAACACCCACACTACTCTCTATAATCTATTTCACTCTTTTGTGGATTCCAGTCTATCTTGAAGTCTGGGAAACTTTCTCCATGGATGAGGGTCAGAGTCAGTGCTCCCCTGGGGGTCAGAGCACCCCAGAACAGACACAGAAATATTCCCTGGGTTTCCACAATGGCCCAAAGCACTGAGGGATGATCTGGGTGCTCACCAGGTTTGGCACCAACACCTTGAGCTGGGAAGAGCCAGAGCTGCAGAACTTCCTGAAGGAAATTGGTGCAGCCAGCATCCCAAAGTTCAATTTGTGCGTGTGTGGCTGCAGCTTCAGAGGCAAAGAGCATCTGCCCAAATGAGAACCTGATGGAAAAAGTGCTGTTCAAGGCCCTGCTTGACAGCAGCTCCAAGGGTTGTGCAGAGCAGCTCCTGACAAGAGTTGTTGGTTTCTCTGGTGCTGCTGGGAGCTGCCTGCAGTTCCCCCTGTGTTTTGTACCACTGAGCACAGATGGAGGGGGATGATATTAAAATCACTGATGTGTCTAAGAGAGAGTAGAGAAGGTGCTGCACTCTGCTTAATGTGCAACATTAATGTAGAGGAACACATTTCTCCAGCTTATTTATTCTACTGCTTTAGAGCTCAGATTCACCCAAGTACTGCAAGGGAATTTTGGTTTTACTCTTTCCCATGTAACAAGCCAAGGAGGGTTTTTTTGGGAGTTTTTTTGTTGTTGGTTTGTGGTTTTTTTGGGGGGGAGGAGGTTTTCTTGGGTTTGGTGGGGGGGTTTTTGGTGATTTTTTTTTGTTTGTTTTTTTTTGGGGTATTTTTGTTTTGTTTTCGGGGGGGGGGTTGTGGTTTTTTTTTGTTTTTTATAAGGAGGAATGCTTATCTCTATTGCACAAAGTTTAATCACTTTAGATTTTAACAAACTTTAAAATAGCACAAGATAAAATCATATATTTACTCCCAGACCTCTCCAAGTTTCTGATCCCAGGCATTAGATTGTACAGGCAGAGTTACTTGTCATCACACCGAGTGCTCATTTCAAGAGCAGGTCAAAATAGGGTCTGGACACAGGCAGGACCAGAGGAAATGGTCTCAAGTTGCACCAAGGGAGGTTTAGGTCGGATATTAAGAAAAATTTCTGCACTGAAGGGGTGGTCAGACATTGGAACAGGCTGCCCAGGGGAGGGTTGGAATCACCATCCCTGAAAATGCTGAAAAATGTGTTGGATGTGGTATTTGGGAACATGGTTTAGGGGTGAACATGGTGGGTTAATGGTTGGACTTGCTAATATTTGAAGTGTTTTCTACCCTAAATGATTTTATGCTTCTATAACAGTGAGCTCCTAGATCTTCCAGTCAAGACATTTAATGTTTTCCCTGTTTGAACATGTGCTCATTTATTCAGTCCTCTTTCTGAGCTAACAGAAAAGTTGTTTGCCTCTCTAAGCTTCCTAGAAATGCTTATTCCTACCCATTTTCAAAGGTCATTGATATCCACAAATGGTAAGACCTGTAGTGGCCACCCTCTGCTGCTAAACCAAAGGCTGGAAAAGATGTATTTTTAATAAGTTTGTTTGTTCATGTATTAGAAATGTGCATGGAGATGTTCTGGAATTTATTAGACTGACCATTGGAAAATGCAAACTCTCTAGGGCTGGCTTTTGTTCTGTCTTGTTTTGTGTTGTTCCTGGGGAAAATGTTCATCATCTTCTTTTTGAAAAGGTGTAATTACAAAAATTTTGGGTAATTGTGCTGTAGGTAGAAGCATTTTTAATATGCCAGATCATGGTAATGGTAGTACAGTAAAGGGAGTCTTGGCAAACTGTTTCCAGATGGGGAATCCCATGACTTTGTTAGTGAAAATCATCAAAACAAATCACAGGATCATGTGAATATTTAAGTATTCAGAGTAGAGAAATAAAGCTATTTTGCTCGTGGTCATCCAGAAAAACACTTTTTATTTGAAGTTCTTTATACTGAGTATACCTTATTTAATTTTTTATTATAAGAATGAATTTAGTGACTCCATTATATGTGAGGAGTGACTTGAAATGAGAAAATTCTGCCCTGCAGCACTTCCCTTCAGGCAGAAAGTTTTCTCTTTTCTTTCTGATACCCATTCCCTGACTTTCAGTCAAATCTGGGTGCAGATTGCAGCCATGGGATAAAACCTCTTGTCTGGTAACTTGTGACTTCTCACAGGGGTTCTCTGAAACTTGTCCTCTGAGATTCCTGAGGGTTTTTTTGGATATTTGGTATTTGGGGATCTGGCAGGGCTGGACAGTTTGGAATTCTCTAATTCCATCCCCCTGTCATGGGCAGGGACACTTTCCACTATCCCCCCAAAATCCAACCTGGCCTTGGGCACTTCAGGGCATGGAGCATCACAGGGACACCCCACCTGCATTTTAGCTGTGAACTGGGGAGATTTTCATTAATTTTCAGATCTTAATTGATGGTGAAACATCACTTGACTTTGGTCGCTCAACTTTAATTATTGGTGTAAAAATATTTGTAAATTATTTTTCAATAAAAGGAGGCCATGTAACTTCTAAGAATTATAGAGATGCTTTGATTTTTATTTCTCTTCCTTGCCACTCCCCAAAAGGCTGTGAATACTGCTATGCCTGGCACTGTGGCACGATGCAGATAAATTAGATATTAATGCAATTAATATCATTAAGATACGAGGTCTCAGTGGAGCCAGTGCTACTGCTGGCTTTGCACTGACTGACTCTGCATCCTAAGGGAATTCAGCAGAACTTTATCTTAGAATTAAGTGTGAATTCCCATGATTGATCATTCAAGTTCTTTCTTTTTTTTTTTTTTTAGCTTCTTTATTTTGTTTCAGATACAGGCATTAAAATGCATGGACCCCCAAACATGAATAACAGAGCCCAATATATTCTAGAAATATGATTTGGAAATTACCTTCCTGTCCACTTGCTGGTTAGATTTTGCATAAAATTAGAGGAAAAAAAATTGGTATGTAGGTGATACTTAGTTTTACTGAATAAGTAAAATATTAATTACACCACTAGATCAGCAGATTTTTAATTATCACTTGTCAGATTCTCCTGATTCCACCAGCTGTTTACCTAGGTTATCTCTTGTGGATTTAGGGATTACCCTTGCACAAGATACACATTTTCCTGGTGGTTTTTCAAGGACTCTGGACCAGTAAGGAACCAACTCCTCCTTTTTTTTATTTTGAAATAAAAGTTGCAGCTTCAGTGTTTGCCACAGAGCCTCATCTGAGTTTTTCTCAGGAAAATGGTTGCAGCCTAGAGAGAGCAGTGCTTGAATGTTAAATTATTTGTTCTGAGCCAATTGCTCATCCAAAAATCACAGCCATCTGTATGGAAAAATCAAATTCACTTTAAATATTTCTTCTTAGTACTAATAATTATTGTAGTTATTTGGAAAGATCATTACACATGTTTTGGAAGGGATTTGGTGGGAAACAGCAGCAAGAGATGTGGCCAGGGAACAAAATCTCTTAAGCAGTGAGAGGTTCTACAGAGCAAAAGATGCCAGATCTAAAGGAGCAGAGTAGATTTTAGGCACCAAAAGGAAATATTTATTTAGTAAACTCTGCAATCTCATTTCTAGATGTTTTTGGAGCTGCTTTCTGTCTGCTGTTCTCTGCTGGTCTCTGTGTTAGGATTTTGAAAAATCTGGTTCTAGTTTATTTAATGTATTTCTAGTTTTTGTTCTGTTTAGTGTTGCTGTTGGTGGGAATATAGAGTGTTTTGGAAAAACCACTGAACCTTGAACTCCAACTTGAGAGGAGGAGAAAACCATTTTCAAATATTCTGCTTTGAAATATTTGTTAGCTGCTGAGCCTGGCCCCACCCTCCTTTACTGGCTGGGGATCTGCATTTATTTTCTTTTTGGAAATATTTATAGCTGGGCTATACATTGGGGGTTACACAAACAAACAGCAAAAGCACAGTGTGTGTACACACGTGTTTATTTTCTGTGTGCTTGTGTGCAGGGTTTTTGTAAGTACATGACACCGAGGGGAAGGTGGAATTTGCCAAGTTTAGGTCAGAACTTGAACTGAACTCACATTATATAGTTTTCTGTCTCCACTGGTGTCTGTGGCCCACTTATGGAAGTTTATGAGTTGGCTGCAGCCTTTGAGAATGAAACCATGTTTTTTCAGCTCCAGCAGTAGACTCGTGCTTTTAAATCCAGACATTTTTGGCTCAATTCCCCCAGATGTCTGTCCATTTCTGTAAAACAGCTCAAGTGTTTTAATTGTAAATGTACCCCTTGCATGGAACTCAGCCCTAGAAATCTGGCCTTGTTTTGCCTCGAGCCTTTTCTGTTTGTCATGAAACAGCTACGTTGGGGCAGTGTGGGTTTGGGGTTAAAAAATAGAACTGCAGGCATTTGCAGGACATCTTGTTCTTGTTTTCTGTGTTTCTGTCCCAGGGGAAGGCAGAGCTCTCACCTGCTGCCAGGTAAATGTTTGGCAAAGCATTCACACAACAGCAAGAGAGCCCCTGCCCTAAAAAGCACATTTTGGCAGAGCTGAGAAAGGCCAATGATAAACTTCTCCACAATAACCTGAACTTCTCCACAATAACCTAAACCAGCCCATGGATTCAAGGTACAAGAGCAAGAAAAGCTCTGCAGGAGGAACTCTCATTTCCAATACATGGAGAATAATTTAGCCAAAAATTTGGATTATTTGAGTACCTGTTGATGGTCCTGCTTATTCCTGAAAAGATTGTATTCATTTAGTTCTATAACCTACCCACTTTCATCTTTATAAGCCATTGTATCCAGAAACATTCAATAGCCAGTATGCACAATGCAGCTAAATGTGACTGTGAACTGGAAATGCTAAATATCATTATAATTAGTAGCATGACTGACATTGCAGTGCAATTTCTTTTTTCAGCTCAGCCTTCAGAATTACTTACATCAAAATATGGATGTGTTAGCCCAGCAAGCCTGGAATAATTTTGATTTTGCCAAAAATGCCACTTCTTGGGTTGCTGTGCCTGGTAACTCACCTGTACAACCAGGCATGAAAGTGAGTGAATTTCAGTGTGGTACCACACAAACAGACATGGCCAGGACACACATTGGTCCAAAATGGACCTCAAAGGTTTGCTTACAGGTAAAAGGAGACCTTTCAAGAGCATCCAGTTCCACCCCCTGCCATGGGCAGGGAACCTTCCACTATCCCAGGTTCCCCCAAGATATCCTGTCCTCCAGACAGGAGAGGCTGAGAGAGGAGAACAGAGAGGAACAGATAAGAGAGAATTGAGGTGCAGATAAGAGAGGCTGCCAGGCTGAGAGCTGGGGATGTTCAGCCTGGAGAAGACTCCAGGGAGACCTTAAAGGCTCTGTCAGTGTCTAAAGGGCTCCAGGAGAGCTGGAGAGGGACTTGGGACAAGGGATGGAGTGACAGGACAAGGGGAATGGCTTCAGACTGACAGAGGGCAGGGTTAGGTGGGATCTTAGAAAAAAATTCCTGACTCTGAGGGTGCTCAGGCCCTGGCACAGGGTGCTCAGAGAAGCTGTGGCTGCCTCATCCATGCAAATGTTCCAGGACAGGCTGAATGGAGCTTGGAGCAACCTGGGATAATGGAAGGTTCCCTGCTCATGGCAGGGGGTGGAACTGGATTATCTTGAAGGTTCCTTCCAACCCAAAGCATTCTGTGGCTCTATAAAATGTTCCTACTGCCAGTGGTTCTGTTACCTTTGAGCCTGTAGACATTCATTCTTCTACTCTGCTTTAGCCATTAGTGTAAAGAATTTCTGACAACTCTCTTTCCCTTCTAATGATCTTTGTAACTGTAGGCCAGATGTAAATCTTTTTATGTAGGGAAAAAGCAAAATGGAGGAATGACAGGAAAAAAAAAGGCACCTTCAGTGAAGATTTTAAGATGCAGAGTTGGATCTGCAGGTGCTGTGCTATCCCAGTGCTCAGAGCACTTGAGCTAATGGCATCTGGAGGAAGTTATTTGTTGGGACAGGACAGTGTTTGAAACTTTGAAGTCAGGAATAAACAAAGAAAAAGCAGCTGGAATCTGGCAGAAGAAGAACCAAATCATTCCTATCAGCCCCTGCTATTAAAGGAATGAGAGCACTGCACTGGAGTTGTTTTTACAGTCTTGGGAGTTTATTCTTGCTCTTGAAGAGAGCTGCTTCAGTTGGGGAATAGAGGGAGGATTGTTTTGAAATTTTAGGAAGCAATAGGTAGGTAATTACAGTAATTATGGTTCTGGTTTTATACTGAAAAATAACCTGGGTCCTGATCCTTCAAACCCTCCCTATTTATTGTCTTGGTGGGGAGAGATGATTTGCAAGAGCATGGACTGACAGGGAAAGAGGGAATGGCTTCAAAATGAAAGAGAGCAGGTTTAGATTAGATATTGGAAAAAAATTCTGGACTGTGAGGGTGGTGGGACACTGGCACAGGGTGCCCAGAGCAGCTGTGGCTGCCCCTGGATCCCTTGCAGTGTTCCAGGCCAGGCTGGACATTGAGGCTTGGAGCAGCCTGGCATGGTGGAAGGTGTCCCTGCCCTTGGCAGGGGTTGGAACTGGATTGTCTTGAAGGTCCCTTCCAACCCAAACCATTTTGTGATTCCATGATTACAATTTCACTTGCAAGATATGGCTCAATTTCATCCCCAGATAGATTTAAAATAGTTTTATTTCATATATGGACACCCAGTCAGAGGAGTTAAAGCACATGCTTTTCATTTGGCTTAAAAGTCAGACTTGTTTAGTCTTTTTATTTTGCCAAATAGAAAAATTCAAAAAGAATTTAAACATTTTTCTTTGTTCTTACTGTTGCTATATGGTGTGAGTAACCAAACCTCCCTTCAGTGTGGTTAATTCCTTTTTCCTTTGGCACACATTCATGACACCCTCTGTATATGGCATATTCTGAGTGTGACAGTACCTCTTAGAGAAAAACTCCCTTCACAGGTCACTGGATGGTTGACACACCATTAATTTTTATGCTTCTGTTAAACAAAGGTCTGGAAATTAAATACTGTACATGAATTTGTTACAGAGTGCCAAGAACAGGAAAAATCTCTGATCTGAAATGTGACCTTTTCCATCAGCAGGTCACCAAGATGTTTTCAGTCACTGATGAGTTGCTAGCAGCCAAGGACTTTCTTACCAAGAGTGTCAGTTTTCACAGTTCATAGGAATTTATTCTATTAGAATAATGAATTTGGAAAACTGGAGGTCACCTAAGGTCACATGCTCCATTTATTGGATTTTAACAAGGAAAAATTTTATAAATACACTTAACTACATGATTACAAAATTGTACTGAGTACTCCCAGAGCCTCTAAAAAAGGAGGGGGGGGAAGCCATGAAGATTACGTGACTGCTCGCCCTTTTGTGCTTTGTAAATGATAAAAAATTCATTTCCATTTTTATGGTGCATCAAAAGATTTTAACCATCCTGGTAAGGAACTCAGTGTTAGAGGAAACCACCTTAATATTGGTTATGAGCTGCTCTCTGATGAGGGGAAGACATAAAATGGAATATCACATTATTAAAGAAGGAGCAGACCAGGGGCTATACAAGAATTTAAACCAGTCTGCCTCTATTTGTGTCTTTATTCCCAAACCCCTCTCTGGATGTGTATATAAAGTGTTTTATGCACTGGGTGTGCACAAGGTTACACTCAGCAAAAGGTAATAATGAGAAAGCACACGTGAGGGTAACTTGGTAGTTGTATTTTTGGGGCCAATGCAGAGTTTCAGGACCAGCAGCTTTCTGTCCTGGGAAGTTACAGGCATGGAGCAGAATCTCCCATTTAGCTGAAATATGAGATCCACAGTTTTTTCACAGTTAAAATGCTGAAAATCCACATTCTGTATTTTCTGTGTGAATTTAACAAAGTCAGAGACTTCAGATTTCTGCCTTTAAAAAAGGGCAGTGTTGACTTTGGGTATTTTTAAATTAAAGATATTTTGATAGCTCAGGAACTGGTAAATTTTCTGTTGAGCAAGTAGATGGAATTACTATTTTTACTTTTTCTGTCTTTTAGCACTTTATAACTATTGTAAAATTGGTCTGTAGTATATCTGTAAAATATATTGGAGTATGTGTTAGAGGAATGCAGACTAATATGATACTTTCTTTTAGCACTCCCAGAATCAAAGACTTGAGACAGAGCCTTGGGAGAAGGGAATATGACTTTCTTTTTTCCTTTCATTTTTTTCTTTTTTCCTTTTTTTAACAAACCTGAAAACAGCTGTTGAAACAATGACATCATGGAATGTGACATGACTGTGGAAATTATTAAGAAAGTCAAGCTTTGAAAGCATCAAACTACATCTAGTGTTGGAGAGGGGCTTTAGTAGAGCATGATTTGCCAGGTTTCCTTGGGCATTGCACAGTCACATCCTCACTGTGTCATTTTCATGTCTGACCAAACAAACCCTTGGCTTTTCTTCTCAGCAGCCTTTTTGTATCACACAAACACAGCTACAGACTGGAATCCCAAAATCCCAGGATGATTTGGGTTGGAAGGGACATTAAAGCTCATCTCATTCCACCCCCTGCCATGGCAGGGACACCTTCCACCATCCCAGGCTGCTCCAAGCCCTGTCCAACCTGGCCTTGGGCCCTGCCAGGGATGCAGGGGCAGCCACAGCTGCTCTGGGCACCTGTGCCAGGGCCTGCCCACCCTCAGAGGGAAGAATTTCTTCCTAATCTCCCATCTAAGTCTGCTCTTTGTTAGTTTAAATCCACTCCCCCTTGTTCCATCACTCCATACCCTTGTGGAGAATCCCTTTCCAGCTCTCTTCACTTAGGTACTGGAAAGCTGCTCTAAGATCTCCCCAAATCCTTTTCCTCTCCAGGTGATGTGCTCATTCCCTAAGGACACAGAAAATGCTCTTGTGCTCCTGCTGCCTGCCTGAATAGCAAGAGGCTGTGCTGGCACAGGTCACTGCCTGTCCTGCCTTCACTATCTTGGGCCTCACTCCTGTTTGATTTCCCAGGCTGTTGGCTGCTGTTCCAGCAGGAAAAAGAGCAATGGAATTTTATTTTAGCAGTGGGGTATTGTTTTAATTAGCCATTCGAAGCGTGCTTTGCTGCCAGTCAGATGAATGCAGATGACTGCTTCAGTGACACAGTAGATAATTAACTGGGCTGAAAGGAAGCCTAACTTTTTTGTTTTATTGGGAAAACAGTGTTTTAATTACCTAGTCTATCACAGAGGAAGGGAGAATTGTTACAGCTTATTGGAATACAAGCTCCAAGACTTTGCTGTTGTACATGGACTCAGATATGTTTGTTTTGCTTGTAGCTGCTGCACTTAAATGCCCCCAGGACAACTGAAATCTCAAAATGCTCTTGCTGCAGTTGAGTGCCAGTGCCATTTCTCCTGAGTTCCTTCATTCTTTGTTTTTACTCTGATCCATGACTTCCTCTCCCTGCTCCATGAATTGATTCATCTGGTCTCCTTCCTTTGGCTAAATACATTAATTTTTGCCCATGACTTTTCTATGGATCCCATTCCAATGCTGTGGAGAACACCAGAAACACCAGTACACATATTTGAAATTATTCTGGGCCTGCTGAAGATTATAGATCCATGTGTGTGTGTGTGGTGGGTGTATGTAAATACAACCCAGTGTATACAGAGAACTTAAGTCCTTCTAGTGCTTAAAGGGCATCCAAAAATCTGGAAAGGGACTTTATACAAGGACATGGACTGACAGGACAAAGGGGAATGGCTTGAAACTAACAGAGAGTAAAGTTAAATTGGAGATTAGGAAGAAATTCTTCCCTGTGAGGGTGGGCAGGCACTGGCACAGGTGCCCAGAGAAGCTGTGGCTGCCCTGGATCCCTGGCAGTGCCCAAGGCCAGGCTGGACAGGGCTTGGAGCAACCTGGGACAGTGGAAGGTGTCCCTGCCCATGGCAGGGGCTTGGAATGAGATGGTCTTGAAGGTCCTTTAACCCAAACCCTTCTGTGATCCTGCATGTGCACAGGAATCCATCCCTTTGTTACCTGGTAAGGAGAGTTCTGCTGGCTAAAGCAGCACCCTCTGAGGTGCCTCAGAACTGTGGGCAGCAGGGCTGTCTGTGTACCTGCATTTCCATGGAAAATGGAAAAATGGAGATGATTTCAGCAGAGTTCAGTCATTTGTCACAGACAGCAAATAATGACTTTAGTTTTCCTTTTTACTTTTTCTTTCTTTTTTTTTTTTTTTTTTTTTTTTTAGGAGATGCTGCCCCTCATCTGAATCCACATCTTTCTGCAGCAGGGGTGTCAGTGCAGCTGCCTGGCACAAGCACAGAGAATGAAACACAGAGTCTGAGCAGTGCACGTGGAGATTCAGATTCTTCAGGGACAGACACATTTTAAAGCTTAGGGCTGTTTATGGCAGTGTCTGTCTGAAGATGTTGTCACTGGTACCTTTGTCTGTCTAGTGTGATAGTCTGGCTGTTCCATCAAAATAACAGTCTTTCAGTACTGTTTATTTTCTACTATTTTTTTCTTACAATTTTTTTATTATTTTAAATGATTCTGTCTGTGAATATATCAATTATTTTTAAGCAAATAAAATTCTGTTTTTTCCAGAATCGTTGTGAGTTGAAGTCAATAAAGACCTTTTAAATATTTATTATTATAGGAGAATGTGGAAGTGGTTGGTATTAAAATCCACTGCAGAAGTGTGTCTCACTTATGGAAAACCTCTTGGCTCAATATCACATCAGTACTGTCAAAATGTTGAGCCAAAGGGAAATATATTTGGAGCCAAAGTCTGCAAGAGAAATTTCTCTTTCTAGGTATCATCAGAGGTTGTTCATCCTTTGAAGACCACGATGACAAGCCAGTAATTCAAAACTCTGTGTGAAAAAGACCTCTAGAATTTGTATTATTATGAAGAATTTATTTTTTTAGACTTACAAGAATTTCTCAGCATTTCATGTTTGTTTCCCTAACGATTTTTTCCCATCTTGAAGCCTGTGAATGAGAGATTGTGTAAGTAAGGCTATTTCTTTACACTTTTAATATAATTTTTTTTTCTTCTCATGAGACAGAATTAATTCCTGCAGTCTCAGCCCTTCAGAATCATGAAAATCTCAGCTGGGAATGCCACAGTAATGGTTAACAGCAAGAGTGTGTGGACACAGTGCCACTCTGCCGGGGACTGCTCCACCTTTGTGGAGCCTCTATCAGGACAAGGTGGTTGATCCAGGAGGAAGGTGGGATCACCTGTCCCAGACAGCATCCAAGCAAAATGAAAAACAGGGATTCAGATGTGTTCCAGTAGAACAGCTGGGAAAGAGGCTGTTTTCTAAGCAAGGCAAGCAAAGCTTTTGCTCTGTTCCTCATCACTTGGCTGTTGCAGATGCTCACAACTGTGAGCAGTTCCCATTACTCTTATTTTCTGGAGCCTGCACTGATTTCCTCTCTCCTTAACAGAGAAATATTAGAAGTTCCTTTTGGCTTTATGTTGATCTCATTGACCACAAGGTCAACAAGATCAACAATCTCATTGTTCAAAGCTAATTTGCTGCAGCATCTGCAAGGGTAAATGGAAAAATAGAGAGAGCTTCAGCCTCCAAGGTCAGTAACATGCCCAGGATTCAGCTTTCAAGGCTGTCTCTTATGCACCTTGCAGAGTTGTGCTCTTGTCTGTTGTGAGAGACACATAAATAGCAGATTTGGGTGGGGGTAAAAGAGTGTCACTTTAAAAAAAAAAGGAAAATGCAGCATCACTTTAAAATGCAACATCACTTTAAAAAAAAGGAAAAGCACGAATGAGAACTACAGAACCATGGAATGGTTTAGGTTGGAAGGAACCTTAAAGACCATCTTGTTCCACCCCCTGCCATGGGCAGGGACACCTCCCCCTGTCCCAGGTTTCTCCAAGCCCCATCCAGCCTAGCTTTGGACACTTCCCAGGGATCCAGGGGCAGCCACAGCTTCTCTGGGCACCCTGTGCCAGGGCCTCACACCCTTACAGCCAAGAATTTCTTCCTAAGATGCAGTCTATGGGATGGCATCTCTGGGAGCTGGCTTCCAGCACGTGATGCCACAACCCCTGGCTGCAGCTGGGAGCTGCTTCCCAAAGTTCTGGTGCTGTGATGAGGATGTGCACAGCTCTGTTCATTGCTGCTCTCTGTGGAGCTGCACTTTAAATCCCACTATTGACCCAATCAATGCTTTCTATAAACAACAGCTTCTCTGGGGAGGATGGAAAATGTTCTTTTGCTCTGCAGTAAAAGTTGCTACAGCAAGTGATTTCACTCAAACAAGTAAGAGGATAAGGAAATGCAGTGGAGAAAGTGTCACAGACAGGTTTTATGAAAAATCCTTTCCTTAGGATTTCTTCTCCTGAGAAGCTGAGAGGCCTCAGGGGCAAAATGTAACCAATGGTTATCTGCTGCTGTGGAATGCAACAGGTGCATCTGGGATTGGCCCATGTGATTGTTTCTAATTAATGGCCAATCACAGTCCAGCTGGCTCAGACTGTCTCAGTCAGTCACAAGCCTTTGTTATCATTCTTTTTCTATTCTTAGCCAGCCTTCTGATGAAATCCTTTCTTCTATTCTTTTAGTATAATTTTAATATAATATATATCCTAAAATAATAAATCAAACCTTCTGAAACATGGAGTCAGATCCTCATCTCTTCCCTCATCCTCAGACCCCTGTGAACACCGTCACAGAGAGGACATTAAAGCTTTCCTGCAAGAGCAATCCTTCCTGGAGCTGTGTTCCATGGGCTCTGTCAGTCTCCTGCATGGCTCAGGGTGCTGATGTATAATTCAGGTCCCTTTTGTTGCAGTGTGAAGAGCAGTTGAGCTGTTCCCGTGCCCAGGGGCTGCAAGGCTGGGTCAGGACTGTGCTTTGCTAAACAAAGTGCAGTAACTGAATTGAGAACATGCAGAGAGAGCTGTCAGATGAGGGATGGGGATGGGATGGGAGGCAGCAGATGGATACACAGGCAAGGAGACTGTTTAGGAAAGGATGAGGCAGCCCAACAGTGGGAGAGGCCATCAGCTCATAATCCCAGGAAAATTACTGCATGGAGTTTTATTGTCTGCAATGCTGAGCATCTCACATTTTGTTCCAATTGTCTTCTCTTGCAATTAATCAAAGGTGTTGTCATTGTCATTGACAGAATTGTGGAAAAACATTGAGGAAAATATGTCAGGAAATGCCCAGTGAATACCATTTTCAGTCAGTTTTTAAAATTCCCCACAGGGCTGTGTTCTCTCCCAGCTTGTGGTGACTGACTGATCTTTTTGGAAGCTTCTGGGTTCCTGGCACTGAGCTTCAAAGATGTGCTGCTGGTGGGGATCACACCATGGATGGCACTGGGATCTGCTAATCCTTCATCCCCACTGCAACCTCTGCTGTTCCTATTCAAAGAGCATTTTGGAGAGGTGGAAAAAGTGCAAACTCTTGGCTTTTCCTTCCTCCAGGCTTCCCCAAAACAATATGTCCTGCCACATAAACATAAGGGAACCTCTGTAAATCTGGCACTCCATGCATGGATCATATTACAATTCTTTATATTCCTAGGAAAAGCCAGGGGGAGAAGGGAGGGTTGCTTTAGCTTTTATCTGAGTCTCCATTTTGACTTTGAAATGGAAAAAAAAAAACAACCCTAAATACATCTTCTAGAAATTTATCTATTTCTTACTTTTAGACTCAGTCTTGTATTTCAGGTTCCTGTAAGTAGTTTTCCGGAGTTGGAAATGGTAAGCACATGTTCTGTGAGCAAAGCCAAGCCTTGATAAGGAATTTTTCTGTCTGCATCTCCAAGTTCCATTTTGTTTCTACAGCTTTTATGATTGAAAATGCACATTTCTCATGGGCACTCACGGAACTGAAACAGCATGATTTGCAAGCTTGCTAAATGGATTTCTTCCAAGCCACTCATTGGGGTATGTCATCAAAGCTTAACAGCATCAAATAGAATTCCATCCAGGAAAAGTATTAAAAAACCACTTCTATACAGCTCTATTTTTCAGTTAAATCTCAGCAGCAGAGAGGTGAGGGGGTAGGAAGGGTGTTATTGGATTTCAGGATTGTAGCATGGAAACCAAACCCCTGGCTTTATTTTTTGGTTTGATTGAATTCCTGGTGAAGTTTGCTCATGCCTTACATTGGGAAAGCTCTGGAACGAGGCTGTTTGCTCATGGATTGGACTGGCAGTGCTAGGAAAGCACGAAACTGAAATGTCAGAAGCTTTTATATTTGCAGACAAGCTTTTTCTGACTTTGATGAGGAAAATCTGACATTTTGGAAGGGAGGTGCTCAAGAATCCATGGCTTTTTTCTCCCCTTCCTGAAGATAAAAGGGAGCTGCTGTGTGGTGAGAGTGGTAGGACATGAGATTCCTGGCACAGGGGGAGATCCCAGCTCCCAGGCCAGCCCTGGCTCTGGGACAGGACTCCAGCTGGTGTCACCCTTCCCTGCTCAGCTTATCTGGGTTTTCAATATCAGAAGCAGAAAATTTCATGTGCACACTTCCGTCTTATCTGAATTGTGGGAAACTGGATAAAAGTGAGGTTTTTCTTATTCCTGTTCATAGCTCAGAGATGGAAGTTGTCAAAATTAGCTGCTAAAAACATGAGCTGACCTTCCCAGGTGCTTTCTGAATTGCTGCAGGATAACATTTCTGTCCTGATGGAGGAAAGATGTGTGTGCCAACCTCCTCCCAGTGGATTAAGCACTCAGATGTGTAAAATGACACATGTGCAAAAATTCTGTTGGATTTCAGTCTGAAATGCAGCCACAGAAGATCTGGAACCCTGCAACTGTTTAACAGCTCACTGTGAACACTTGGCACAAGCACTGGGGGCAGGATTGCATCCTGTGGGATTGTTACAACAGGGGAAATCCATCCTTCCCAGAGGTGTCCCAGTGCTGTTTTGTGTGTGGAACTGAAAGCTTCTGCATGAGCATTGAGATATTTGCCTGCCTGGCAGGATTGTTCCTATGGAGATCTCTTTTTTATTCCCCTTTTTCTGCTGCACTCCTGATTTAGATGCATGTCTTTCATAAGTTACCTCAAAATATTCATTATTTTGTGTGTTGATGCCTCCTCCAGCCCTCCAGGATTTGGATGGGATTTTGGTTCTTTGCTCTTGTGAATGTGGCCAGATCTCTTATCCAAATCTCAGTGTTGTGGCATCCTTGAGCCAGGTCAGGGAACTGCAACAAAAGGTTTTTCCAGAAATCCCAGATAAAATTATGGAAATCTCAGTGTGGTGGTGTGGCCAGCTGAGCAGAGGCCAGAATAAGGCCTGGGCTTTGTTCCTGTGATGGCAATAACACAAACCCACAGTCCTGTAGCCATGTCTGCAGCTTTTGTTGTATTTTTTGGGTAGAAGGGGAGGTCTGGTTTTGTCTTTTGCTCTCTTTTTCTGCCTTAAGAGGTGAGTACAGAAAGGGGATTCTTATAGTTCAGGGGTCATTTTGTTCTTTATACATTACTTCATATTTAGGTTAAAATAGAGAAGGGAGAGAAAAGTCAAGTAAGAAGTGGAATCAGAAACCTGTGAGGTGCCTTGATCATGGGGGAGGTCATTCCCCAATATTTCCAGTACAAGAAAGGGCCATTTTGGGAAGAGGTGCTTTTTCACCCCCTCTGTAGGATTTACTTGGGGCAGAAAATCATTGTCCTTCTGGTCAGACTTTATCCCAAAGGCCCCAGGCTCCCAGGCTGGCAGATCCTGCACCAAAGTTGTTGAGGACCTGAAGGGGGATGTGAAGCTCTGAAATGTCTGGAACTAAAATCCAGTGGGGCTCTTGCCCATGGTCTAGGGCAGCTCCTAAAAAAAAAAAAGTTGGGAAGAAGAGATACAAAAATCACTCACATGAAGAGCTGAGCAGGCACTGAGCAAAGAACTTTACTAAAACCCAAAAATCTAAAACCAGCTGGGAAGCAGCAATCCTGCTACTCTGCTGATGAGCTGGAATCATCACCAGCTTCCAGGAGGGAGGTTTGGGAGGAAAGCAGTGAACTCCCAGCAGTGCCAGCCTTCATCCTGCCTGGCAGGGCAGACAAGGCAGCAGCTTGGACTCTTCAGAGCACTCTCAGCTCTGTTCTCTCCTGGCAGGGGTGCCCAGCCCTGCAAATTAGGGTTGCTAACACTTCCTATTGCCTTGACCTGGCTGCAGGCAGGGATGCAGTGAGGTCTTCTAGAGGTCTCAGCACTCCAATTTGTTACTGTCAGATGAAAAAGGCTCCCCTGGTCGGTGCCTGTTCCTTAAAGCAGGTGCAGTTGTACTTCCCTGCAGCCTGTTATCACCTAGAGAGCTGAGTGTTTGATCACCATGGAAAAATCTTGCCACTGAAATGAAGACTTAGAGCTTATTTTTAATGGGTTCTGGGAGCTGCTTCTTGGAGTGATGGGGGATTTGGCTGGGTGAGTGGCATCCTGTCATTTTCTTTTTTTCCCTCCCTTCCTTTTATCCTGACAGTCTGGGAAATCACTGCTCCAGTGTGATGTGCCCTTGGCCAAGGGCATTCAGCATCCTGCATGTCACACAGACAGCAGAATCACATCCTCCCTCTCTCCTTCCCTGCTGTGCTCCCTTCATCAGCACCTCTGGCACAGCAGCAGGCACTGAGCCATGGGGGCTTAGTGACACCCAGGAACTGCTGCAGGAGCACTCAGGGCTGCTCATGCTGGGTGCTCAAAGCAGCTTTCCAGCAGCACCCTGCCCGGGGATGGACACTCAGGGATTGCTCTGGCCCTTAAGCTCTGCAGCTCAAGGCTGAGGGGGATTTCCTGTGCTGGGCTGCTGAGCTGTTGCCTCTTTGTACAGCTGATTTTGAGTCACAGAATTCAAAGGGACCTTAAAGACCATCCAGTTCTAATCTAGGGACACCTTCCACTAGCCCAGGTTGCTGCAAGCCCCATCCAGCCTGGCCTTCTGCTTTGTTTTATTTCCTCAGATCAATTAACTAAACTCATCTTTGCCATAAGTGTTTTCTTTTTAAAAGCAGTTGCATTCTTGCCTCCTCTAACTGTGGTAAGGGTGTTTTCCAGGGTGTGAAATGCCAGTGTAAGTTCTTTATACAGACAATAGTGGCTGATTTCTGCAAGTCCTGGTAAATCCAGGAGGTTCCAAAGGGTTGAGATGGGGACCATTCCACAAAGAGGCATTCTTAGAGAAAATAAGAAGAGCAGGAGTGTGAGTCAGAGGGTGACAGATTCTGCTTTCTGCATCTTCTCCTTGTACTGTTGGACAGGTAAAGCTCTTTGAGGGAGTAACTCCTTGTTTTTCTCTGCACTGGGCCAGTAAATAACAGCAAAGAACTGTTCATCCCTGCCTATCCTGAACTGCTTGTGTTCTTATCTTAATTGCTTCGTTCTCACAACTCACACTCAATCTTCTCAGAAAATCAGAGCCTTGAACTTCATTCCAGGATCTTGAGGAAATCTCACATCTCCCTGCCACTTCCCAGCCCCTCTCATGTAGGAGAACAAGCCCCATCTCCCCCTGCTTGATGTACTCCGAATTTCCTGGGGGATTATCTAAACAGAGCCCACGTGATCCATCTCTCTCAAGCCCTCTACAAATGGGAAGGCATAAATCACAGGGCCCTACAAATAAACACAACTGGCAAGATGTTATTTTCCCCTGTCTGAAGTACCAGCAGTTCTTTCATCTGCTGCCTCCTGGAAACGTGTCTGTTCAGAGAAAGTACAACCCTCCCCATGTACACACAGTGTTTTCCTGCCACTTCTCCTCACAAGCTGTAATGGGAACCCTGCACCAGAAACACTCAAAGAAATGCAGCCAAGTGAATACCTCTTACTGTTTTCACTTCTCTTCAGCTTGGCTCTGAAAGCTGAAAGCATTCCTGTTTGTGAGGAAAGGAATGGTTGGCTAAGAAAGGGAAAATCCTGACCATGAAATCCGGCTGCAGCTTAATTTTCAGACTTGTGACTTTTCGTGTTATAGTTGGGGGGTGTTGGGCATCATTAATTCTGAAAATATTCTTTGTAAGCTGAAGAAAGGGTAAGTTCTTGCCGTAATGAAAACAACTCGGAGCTGAACACTTAAAAATGCTACAAAAACTGGAGATGTTTTTACAGTTAAGCCTCGTCTGGAGTTCATTTAAAATAATCATGTTTACATGGAGGTGAATTAGTGAGCTGAGCTCTGCCAGTGCCTCACCAGAGTTAGAAGTACCCAGCCAAGAATTATAACCCTGGTAATTCAGTCCCTGCCTGCTGCACCCCAGCCACGTGCAAGAACCCAGAGGCAGAAAGGCCAGTCTGGGGCGGATGGTGGCACCCAAATTCACTCTAATCAGTGATGAATGTTGTAGAAATATTCCTTGGGGAATAAGTGCTGGATCCATGCTTTGCCTTTCAGTGCAGAGCCACTATTTTTCTGTGTGCAACAGGTAAGGCCAGACAGGGGTCCTGTTGCTGTGACTCTGCTGAGAATGGGGTTCTGTTTGGTGGGCAGTGAAGGTGTCCACACCTCTGCCATCCCTCTGCACCTCCTAATGGGTTTTGGAACAGGCTCTCTAGGATGTGAGCCACCCCTAGAGCTCTTGGAGTCTCCTCCTTTGGGGTAAGGTGGGTATTTCTGTTCATTCCCTACATCCCTGGATGGTTGGGATCGGGGCTGGTAGAGATGAGCCCACCCCAATGGTCATTTTCCCCTAGGACCATTGTTCTGAGAGCCTCTACATGAGCAAACCTCATCTTCCAAACTTTCTTTGAGGAGTGCTGGCTGCTAAATCTGTTTTTGGAATTAGCAGTGGCCCAGAGGGCTCCATGCAAGAATTACTGCTCCACTCTTGTCCTTAATTCAGCTACCCTTGCTTGAGAGTAAAATGCACTTATGCAATGAGTTTTGCATCTGATACACATAAATAATACCAGGGAATGGCTCTGGCATGTCTGGGCTGTGAGACCCTTCCAGGAGCCTGAGAAAGCATTTCTCCCCCAAACTTGTAAGTGGCAGGATGCCTTCCCAGCCAAGGTCTATGAGCAATCACAGAGAGCAAAAGCTTTTTGGTTTTGCTTTGATGATCAAAAATGCAGTTGCCTTGAGTGTCAGCTGATATGAGAAAGAGCTTTATTTCAGGCAGCCTCTGCTGTTTTCAGTTAATTGAAGCTGGTGGTTGTAGCAGTGCCTCTCCTGACCCTTGTCTGGTCTCCTATCTCTGTCTGCCGCTCGTGAGCTGTCACCAGAGATGCTCTTCCTGCCTGGGCTCTCAGCCTGCTCCTGGAGATGCTCTTCCTGCTCAGCCTGCTCCTGGCAGTCTGGACCTGTCCCTGCCAGGCTGTGTGTCAGCAGGGACACGTGGCCTGGCAGCTGCTCCATGCTGGCCAGGAAATGTCAGCCATGGGCTGCCAGCGCGGGCTTGGCTCATCCCCCCTCATCCCTCTGAAGGGAAAGGTGGACATAGGGAATCATGGAATGGGTTGGGTTGGAAGGGACCTTAAAGGTCATCTCATTCCAACCCCCTGCCATGGGCAGGGACACCTTCCACTAGACCAGGTTGCTCCAAGGGAAAAAAAGGGGTTGACCAGGAGCAGGTCACAAAGGTACACAAGGTTACAAACGGCACCAGAAGGTGCCAAGCAGGTAGGGACAAGCAGGGGGTGTGTGTTGGTGGCAGATGGGCTCTGTGCTGGGTGCTCACTCCTTTGGGTCTGGATCTGTATGACTATGAGATCTCTTCCTCCAAGCAGAAATAGACTGGAGGAATCTCGATGAGATGAAAAGGAAATAATTTCATTACAGCAGCCTGCAAGTTCCTTTTTTGTGGGTATTAATGTTGGGGATCAAATTCTTCCCTGATATAAATGTGCCTGTGGCTCCTTTGGCTTTTATGGCACCAAAGCCATTTCCTGCACCTTGCTATTCACTGGGTCTGTGCCTGGATAGTTCCCAGGCCTGAGGATGACTGGAATCCCAGCCCTGGGTCCAAGGTGCTCTGCTGGGTGTTTGCAATCCAGAGCATCTGCCCAGGGAAGCTGCCCCATCCCTGGAAGTGTCCAAGGCCAGACTGGCCAGGCTTGGAGCAAGCTGGGACAGTGGAAGGGGTCCCTGCTCATGGCAGAGGGTTGCAACTGGATGAGCTTTAATGTCTCTTTCAACCCAACCATGCTAGGATTCTATGATTCCATTAAGGACTTATTAATTAGGCTGCCTTGTATTGCACAGTAAATTGGGTGTGTTGACAGCAGCCTGTGGTCCAAAAGCTGCAGATGCCACTGCTCTGAACATCCATTAGCTTTTAATTTGTGTAAATAAAGATTCTCCCTTCTTCTTTTTTTTCCTTCTTTCCTTTTTTTTTTTTTTTTTTGGTCACTTTTGGGGCTGGGAGAGCTCTCTGCCAGCTGCTCTGCCCACAGATTTTTTTCTCCAGATAACAAATCTTGGGACCAGCAGCTGAACCACGACACGCTGCCATTTTAACGAGCTGTAAATTTAGAGCATCTTGGCATATTTGGGAAAAGTATAAATCATAGGTTACTCCTGATTTCTTCTTTTTTTTCCTTAATTTTTTTTTTTTATTTCCAAAGTGAACAAGTAGCCAAGCATTAGGTTTCTTTCAGCAGTGACAGGCTAATTGTTTCAAAATGGGGCTGTGAAATACGTTGAGTGCTGCAATGTGGGATCAGCTGGAACATCTGTTCCTGAAAAACACCATGTAGGAACATGGCTTCTAAACAGAGATAAGCCAGCTCAAACAGGATATGAGGGAACCTTGCAAAGCTGAGAAAATTGCTGTCATGACAGCTGTAAAACCAAAAACCTCTTGGAAATGCAGCCTGGGAATGCTGCTCCTAAACAGAAGCAGAGAAAAACCAATCTGGGTTTCCAGGGCTGGTCCTCTTGCAAAGCCTTTAAAAAGTTCCTTGCCCATTCCTCTCTGCAAGAGCATTTTGTAAGCTCTGAGATAACTTGAAAAGGCAGTGCTCACATGCAGAAATTAGCTAGGAATTCATGTTGTTTTCAGGAAATGCAAAACAGTTGTCCCAGGTTGGATTTTCTCTGTGCTGTGGCCACCACCAGAAACGTGGCACAAACTTGGATGGATGCAGGACAGTTGTTGTGCTGCTTCTGTTATTTTTACAGCTATTTCTGCATCCTGCTAGGTGTCTTTGTTAAGAAAAAGACTATCTTGGATTATGTTTTTTTCCAAAACGTGTCTGATGTAATGGGAGTTGAACTGTGACAATTAATTTTCACATGGCAAATGAAACATCTGGATATTAGGATAAAGATTTTCAGATATTGGGAAAAAGTTCTGACTTGAATATGAGGAAAAAGTTTCTCACTCAGAGGGTGTTTGGGCACTGAACAGGCTCCCCAGGACAGTGGTCACAGCACCAAGGCTGACAGAGCTCAAGGAACATTTGACAGACGTGGGGTGGGATTGTTGGGGTTGTCCTGTGCAGAGCCAGGAGTTGGACTGGATGATCCTTGTGGGTCCCTTCCAACTCAGAATATTCCATGATTCTACGAGCTGAAGAAAACAGTGCTTGGATATTGGATAGTTTAGGGATAGGTAAAAATAATACATAAATTTCTGATGCAACCCAAGCACCTGATCAAATACTGGTTTTCCATGTCCCTGGGAGTATTTGAATTGTTTGGGTGGCTGCTGCTGCTGGTAAAACTGACACCAAATGGAAAATTTACCCACACCAAATGGAAAACTTAAGTGTGCAAACATTTTTAGTAATGTGAAAGAAGCTCTGAAAGGAGCAGGGCTGGGGACAAGCTTAGAAACATGGAAGTATTTTGGGTTACTGTGCCCAAGCTTAAATTTCACAAGATATTTAAAACACTTCCCTACATTTAAATATGAGAATATTTGTACCAGCTTCAATGAGCCCCTTCTCTTGGGTAAATTTAGTCCCAGGCTCAGATGTCTCAGTGGATGAGAAAGGAGAAGGAGTCAGAATGTTTCCTCCTCAGAGCACAAATAGTGACAACTCCAAGTAAATCTTGGCTGAGTACATAAAGCAGATGAGTGCAAAACCCACTGTGATAAATGCTCTAGCAGTCCTTAAATCTTGCTGATCTTTAATCTGATAACTTTTCCTCCCTCAGACAAACTGGTGGGTGTAGGATTTCAGCCCTCAGACTGTGCTGGTGTGTGTGGATTTACATGTTGTGCCTCAGGACAGCCAGAGCATGCAGAAATTAGGAATCTGGGTTTTTCAGTAAGATATAGACAGTTTTTAATCTGTCTTTTGTTAAGCTTATTATTTAACAGAGAGCTTTCTCACTCATCCAGGAAATGCTGCTTTAAGGTGCTGGTGCTGCAAAGCCAGCTTACACACAGGTTCCTGATGCTTGCAGTGAAGATTAAATAAAATAATTTCCCTTGCTGCTCCCTGTCCTTTGTTCCTGTCCCTGCTGAGGGATTTGTTGCAGATGCTGGTGGGTGAGGAGGGAGGTGTGCTCTGTCCCCTGTGCACCCCTCACAGGTGATGTCCCAGGGATGAATGTGCCAGACCCCACCAGCCTCTGCTCCAGCTGAGCTGAGATGGGGCTGCAGAGGGACCTCCTGCTCCTGTCTCCCTGCCAACATCATCCAGCCCTTCCCTGCATCCTTCAGGCATCACCATAGCAGGAATTGACTGAAAATCCCTGGGTTTGTGCTAGAGGAGGGAGCGAACCACCCATCTACAGCTCCCTGAAAGGAGGTGGTGGTGATGTGGGGTCGGTCTCCTCTCCCAGGTAACAAGTGAAGGACCACAGGAAACAACCTCAAGTTGCACCTGGGGAAGTTTAGATTGGATATTAGGGACAATTTCTTCATGGAATGGCTTGCCAAGCACTGGAACAGGCTGCCCAGGAATGTGGGGGAATCACCATCCCTGTAGGGATGTAAAAGGCCCCTAGATGTGGCACTTGGGGACATGGTTTGGTGGTGGGTTTGGCTCTTGCAAGGCCATGGTGAGTTGCCCAGCTCAGCCTGTTCCACTGCTGCTTTCCATTGCCCCTGCCCTCCTGTGCTGCTGCTCCCTGGGTGATCCAGCCAGCCTTGGGGAGCTCAGACCCCACTCTGCCTCAGGTCTGTGCTCCTGTATCCCCTCAGCTGGGCTGAGCTGGGCTGGGCTGGGCTGCTCTGTCCTCTGTAGACTGCAATTCACATCCCACCTCCTCTAAATCCCAAATATCCCCATTTTTGAGGGTGATGAGTGTTCAAACAGCAGCATTTTGAGGAGTTTCAAAGCCTGCTCTTCAGCATTGAAGTCACCAGTGTTACATTTGCTCTTGCTGATGAGGAATGGCTGCAATGCCAAAATGTCTGTATGAACTAAAATAGCAGAGCCTGTTCCTGGTGCCTTCTGTTTGTAAACAAAATTTCAGAAAGCCATGGCTCCTGCAGCCAAAAAGTAGTGACAGTGATACAGGAACTTTGTGGAAGAGCTAATTTAAACCTTTTATTTGGTTACAGGTTAATAAAGGCAAAACAGCTCTGCTGCTTGGGGCTTTACTCATTAACTTTAAACCAGTAGGAGCTCAGGAACTGAATTTAAATCCCAGCTTGGAAAACATCTCTCCATCAGGGGTGAGAGTTACTGCCACAAATCACTCTGTCCCTGCTTTTGTGTGTGTCTTTTCCAGGATATTTTGGTGCTCCCTGTGCTCTCAGCCATTCAAGAATCTTCCAAGTACCACAGCAGTGTGGTTGCTGTAATTTTTGTGTGGGGTCACTCCTCACTCAGTGAGGAGATGAGATCAGCCTTGATTCCAGCCTTATTTTCCAGGTGACCTGTTGGGACCCAGGACATTCCTCTGGCTGCCCTGGAGGACACAAGACCCTGGCAAGGGGCTCAGAGACCTTGGCACAGAGTCAAAACCACCTGTGCCTTTGATTTTAGCCCATGGAAACAATTACCAACTTTGTGTGAAGATTTACAAGCCACAAGAGTTTGAGTAGAATGATGGTTAATTTGTCACAGGGTGAAAAAGTAGAATTTTGGGGATTTAGAATGGGGGTTCAAGAGGCAAGATGGAGAAATGAGGGCATGTCTTCTTCTTCTTCTTCTTCTTCTTCTTCTTCTTCTTCTTCTTCTTCTTCTTCTTCTTCTTCTTCTTCTTCTTCTTCTTCTTCTTCTCTTTCTCTTTCTCCTTCTCCTTCTTCTTCTTCTCCTCCATCTTCTGCTGTGATGGTGACACTTTTTGATTGGTTTAGAGTACAGACAAACTGTCTAATATAAGTGATAGGTATTGGAAAACTATTGTGAATAATGTACACATAGTTTGTAGTATAAAAACCTAACACCTAACACCCCCCCAAGGGCAGTCACTGTGCCACAACCTGACCTGCTGGACAGATCTCAGCAGGTCAGAGAAAGAACATAATAGATAAAAAAAATAAACAACCTTGAAAAGCAAAACTGACAATCTCAACTTCTTCTTCAGTCATAAAGCTGAGAAAAAAAAGATTTTCCAATACCTCAAAAATCATCTCAACCACAGAAACCTGAGTGTGGCCCTGGCAGCCCATGGCTCTCATTAACCGGCCACTGCTCACACAGCCCCTCTGACCCTCTCACGTGTCCAGCTGAGCTCCTTTGGCTGCTCTGGCTACTCCATTGATCCCCAAATTAATCTTTCCACTTTCTTTCAGCCACTTTGCAGCTCCTCAGCAGCTTTGCCTGGAGCAGGAGAGTATTTTTCATCTCTGCTGAGTTTACACGAGGTGAATTCTCAGAGCTGCCAGCACCAGTGAACTTCCCAGGCTGCAGCAGAGACATTCCTGCCTCTGAGTGAAAACCCAAGGCTGAATTGGATTTCTTTTGTTTCACTAATTGGCTCAGCACTGTGGTTGGTATTTATGGCTTTTGTGCTGCTCCTGGATTTCTTGCTCTGTCTGGTTTGTTGTGCTGCTCCCACAGAACACGGGGATATCATGCTCTCTTTGGGATATGCCAACAACTCGAGGAGTGGCTGAGTGCAGCCAAACAGATTTTCCACCTTCAGGAGCAGGGAAACTGCTGAACTGCTGCCTGCCTTTTGTTTAGCATGGGAGCTGCTGTGCAGATTGCATTTGCTGTGTGTGTTTCTGCAAAGGGAGCCAGCAAGGAAAGACTTCTGCCTCCATCATCTGTAGATCCAGGCATCTTCACAATGGGAATGGCCTTAAGATGAAACAGGGTGGGTTTAGATTAGATTTAAGGAAGAAATCCTTCCCTGTGAGGATGGAGAGGCCCTGGCACAGGTTGCCCAGAGAAGCTGTGGCTGCCCAAGGCCAGCTTGGATGGGGCTTGGAGCAACCTGGGATAGTGAAAGGTGTCCTTGCCCATGCAGGGGGTGGAACTGGATGTTTTTGAAAGTCCCTTCCAACCCAAACCATTCTGTGATTCCATCAATCTTCTTCTGAGGTTGTTTTCAGATCCAGACCAGGCAGGAGCACAGCTGAGTACTGAGGGTCTTATCTTACTGTAGAATTAATTCCTTTCATAACTATTATCTTATTTCCTTTCATATCTATTATCTTCCTTGTTTTGGAGGCTCCCTGCTCCTCCAGAAGAAGTGCTTGTAAGTGGTTATGAGGCTATAAAAAGAGAAAATCAAAATGCTGGGAGAAATTTTGCAGACCCTTCAATGACACTTGTGTGAACAGCAATGGAAAAATGCACCTGGGCTGCTCTCCTGGAGCTTTTTTTGACTCCTGTCTTCAACCAGCCTGGTCTCAATGACAGTGCTGCACCATCATGGAAATCCCTGAACCCCTCCAGATCCCATGTAAAATGGAAACAAACCATTTCTGTCTTTTTTTTTCATTCCAATTCTTCAATTTACTCTTGGCCAAAGCAGCTGGAAAGAGAGAGGGGCAGTGTTGGGGGTGTGACTGGAGGTGATGCCTCCTCTGATGGTGCTCCTGCATCTGTTGCTAAATTGAACCTTTTGAAACCATTCTTGAGTGGAAGTCAACCTGCAGCAGGTCCTTTGCAGGGGGGATGGTGGGGATTTTGGGGTGGGTGAAGGCAAGAGTGACGGACCTGAGCTGCCTCTTTGGCCATTTCCCCCAGGATCAGCTTCCCTGAGTTCATCAGGAGAGTGCCAGAGCCCTCTGGATTCCTTCTCATGGTTTAAAGCAAGGCCTTTTTCCCCAAGGAGCTGCTGTAAAACATTAAAAAAAAAAATCCTCAGCGGCCTCTTTATAAGTTTTCATGCAGCCACATTCTAATTAAGAAACAGAACTCATCATAAATTGCTTTCCAAGGGACCTACTCCAAGTGGGGATTGAGGGCATTTGCCATTTGCCAGCAGAAACATTTAAAAATGTGTTTTTAGAGTGCAGCAATTTCAGCACAAGGGAACAGGCTATTCCAGCTCAGGGGATTTGACTATTCCCCATTTGGGGGCCCTGAGCAGTGCTTTGCTGAGGACAAAAATGTCTTAAGCAAGTACAAAAATCCCCTTTAGCTCAAGGATTTAATGGATGGCCATGCTGGAAAACAGAAGCATGAGCAGGGAAAGTTGTTCCCTTGATGCTCTGGTCAGGTGTTGGCAGTTCTGAGACCCATCCCAAGGGATTCTGGATTAGTTTAGAGCCATTACCCCTTGTCCTATCACTACATGCCCTTCTATCCTTTTTTTTTTTTTTAATAAAGCAGAAATGCTTCCACAGCAAGCAAAACACAAGTTGTGAATAAAGAATTTTGTTTAAATTCCTGACAGCCAGGGTTGGGTGGGGGTGACTCCTCTCCCTGCCCCATGTCAGGAGTGAACAGCCCAGCAGCCTCACAGCCCTCTGCCAGCTCTGAGCCCCCCTCAAACCCCTTCTTGCCCAGCTCTGAGAGAAGCCACACCACACCCCAGGGCAAGGCAAGGCAGGGAAACAGCCCCTGAGATAAAGAAAATTATCCAAAAAACCCTGTTTCTAACCCATGCAGGGAGCAGGGGTTTGGAAGCACTTTGGAGCCTTCCTCTCCAGGCTTTTTTTCAGGCTTTTCTGCCAGCTCTCCAGGATTTTTTCAGTCAATTGCATCAAAATTTACCATCCAATATTCCATCCTGACAGAGGGAGAGCTCCATCCTATCTTCCTGGGCTGGTGGGGGAGTGAGGAGGGGGCAGCCAGAGGAGACAGGCACTCTCTGTGAGCCAGGAACTCCTGTGGGAGGGAGGAGAGGGAGGGCTTTGGGGCTTAAGAAAAATCTGCAAATGGTTTTTCTTCCATCCCTGGCTCCCTCTCTGGTGGTGCTGCTTTGTGGGCAGCACCATCAAACTCATCACCTCCTGCCCCAGCCATGCAGAGGCTCTCCAGGAGCCTCTGACAATTGCAAAGGAAAGCAAACTGGCAGCAAGAAGGGGCAAGAGCTCAGCCAGGCACAGAGGCAAGTGGGGAAAGAGGAGAAAAACAAAGAGAAAAGCAAACTGTGCCCCAAAACCTCAAGCTGCCGATCAGTCATTTTTTTTCACTTTAATTTTCTGAGGTGATTTCTGCATCCTCCTCCCTTTTCTCAGCAGAGTCCACTGATTTTTCCCTCCTGGGGAAGGACTGGACTGCCCCTGTCAGCAGCTGCAGCCAGACTGATTGCAGTGTGTCACACATGCATATTTATAGGTGTATTTATATGCACATCTATATATAGGTGCTGCCCTGACACTCACTCCCTGAGCCCATCCAAGGGCACAGTCCCACATCACCAACCCCCCCTAAACTTCTCCCTCCCTTACCCCAAACTGGAAGGGGTTTCAAAGTGGGCTTGAAGGTCTTCAATTTCTGCACTGCCTTGGAAAACTTCCCTGCTTCTGGAATCAGCATCTGCATGGATTATTATCCCCATGGATATTCCAGCACTGCAGTCCTGGCATTCACAAGCTCTGCTCACCCAGATCCTGGTACAGTGAATTTTACAGTGAAAAAAGTGACAGCCCATGGATGGACAGGCAGGATTTGGCAAGAGCCCTGACCTGCAGCAGTGGAGTTTCAACATTACCTTTTGAACAGCAGGAAAATTGAAGCCCAGCTCTGTCCTGGGAATGGGGATGTTCTGCCATGGATGTGGATGAGTGATTTGAGATAAGAAAATGCTTTGAGTGCTGCATCCAGCTCAGGGGTCCCAAACATCAGAAGGACCTGATGGAGCAAAGATGTGACCAGAGGGCTGGGGAGCCTCTGCTTTGGAGACGGGCTGAGGGTGGGGGTTGTTCAGCCTGGAGAAGAGAGGGCTTTGGGGAGACCTCAGAGCCTCTTGCAGTGCTTAAAGGGGCTCCAGGAGAGCTGGAAAGGGATTTTGGACAAGGGCATGGAGTGACTGGGCAAGGAAAAATTATTTTAAACTCAAAGAGTGTAGGTTTAGATCGGATATTAGAAAGAAATTATTGACTGTGAGGGTGGTGAGGCCCTGGCACAGGGTGCCCAGAGAAGCTGTGGCTGCCCCTGGATTCCTGGAAGTGTCCAAGGCCAGGCTGGACAAGGCTTGGAACAACCTGGGATGGTGGAAACTGTCCCTGCCTGTGGCAGGGGGTTGAAACTAGATGGTCTTGGAGGTCCCTTCCAACCCCAACCATTCTGTGATTCTCTGATTCTCTTGCTGAGTTTGTTTTCAATCCAGAACCAGGAGGGATCACAGCCCAGTTACCAGAGGTCTCATCCTACCAGAGAATGAATTTTCTTTCACAACTCTTACCTTGCCTTTTTCTCTCAGATGCTTTCTCCCTTGTGCTCCTGGCTCAGCCAATCCATAAGACCAATGCCACATTTTTCTTCAAGTCACCAAAATTTAATCTGGGGCTCAGAGGGACCATTAACACCAGTCTGTGGGGACATCTGTGCCTTTGATTTATCCCAGTGTGGAGGGAAAGGCCTCATGTGCTGCTGGGTTCCAGGGTCCCCCCATCAGATCTATTATTAAAGATAGTCCTGCACTGAGCTCATTAAAAAATACTTTCCTCAGCTCCTTCTGGCCTGGCCCTGCCTCTTTCAAAATTGAACCTTTTAATTTGAATGAATCTTTAATTTGATTTTGTGCTCTCCCTGTAAAGAGCTATTCCCCAGGATCCTCAGGATGAGGAGTAATTTGATAAGGTTTAAAGAGGAAGTGAAGCCATGGAATTGATCTAATTTTGTTGATGTGGCTGCAGGATTTTTTTGCCTGCTTGTAGTGGGGTAATCATAAAAGAGAGAGGGAATGGGAAGTCCTGGGGTTTCTGGGTCTGAGCTGCTCATCTCCAATGGATTTAGCACAGGGAACAGGGAAGGGTTCACTCCTGGGTTGGTTTCCTGGTTTTTACAGGGGGTTGCTTCATTTTCAGCTGTGCATTTTTTTGTGCTCAAGCTCTCCATGCAACAGGATACCAGGAGAAAGGGGGAGCAGGGAGAGGATATTTAGCAACAAAAATGAATCTATGGGGACTTTTTGGAGAGAGGTTAATGGCTACTTTTAGGTCCTGATCCTATTTCTGGGAGTAAATGGCCAAAGAGCTTGAGCCTTTTCCCTCTGGAGGAGCAAACAGAGCTGGGAAGCAGAGCCAGGCTGGAGTGTGGCTCTGGGTTTGTGGGGTTTTGGTTGTGACCCCAGGTTTGATTTCCAGCTGGTGAGCACTGGATAAATGCACACAGCTGCAAACCTGATCTGGGGAGAGCACCTCTGATCCAGGGAAACCATCACATGTGCCGTGGTGTGGGGTGATAGGGACGAAATCCCCTTCCTGCCCAGACCTCAGGGCCTTCCTGCAAAGCCTTTCTTGTCTGACAGCAGAGATGGAGGAGGTGGCTGTGGCTGATAAACGGGAAATCCTGTGGGTTCCCTCCTTCCCCTCCTGGATGTCTCCTTAACCACAACACCGTGTTTGTCAAACCAGCACACAGAAAAGCACCTTCCCTGCTTCCCATCACCTCTGGGCAAACCCTGCCCTGCAGATGGAGGCTCTGAGTGCACTCCTAATTTACACCCCTGGAGGTGAGCGCTGGGCCCTGACTGTGCTCAACCCAAGTTCTTTCACACCCAAATGACAAAAATCAGCTCAGCTCCAGCCATCCCCAGATGAGCTGGTGCCTCTGCAGCACCCCTGGCCTCTCCAGGTCCCAAAATGCTGAAAGCTTTCCTTAAAATCCCCCTGCCACAGAGGGGATTTTAAGGAAATCCAGGAAATTTTCCCCAGGGGCCCTGCTCAGTGTGTGTCCCTGTGAGCAGCTCCTGGGCCAGCCTTTAATGCCCCACCACCATTGCTGCATCCCCTGAGGCCAGGCCTTCTCAGTGTGTGTGTCCCTGTGAGCAGCTCCTGGGCCAGCCTTTAATGCCCCACCACCATTGCTGCATCCCCTGAGGCCAGGCCTTCTCAGTGTGTGTGTCCCTGTGAGCAGCTCCTGGGCCACCATTGCTCCATCCCCTGAGGCCAGGCCCTGCTCAGTGTGTGTGTGAGCAGCTCCTAGGCCACCATTGCTCCATCCCCTGAGGCCAGGCCCTGCTCAGTGTGTGTGTCCCTGTGAGCAGCTCCTGCCCCACCACCATTGCTCCATCCCCTGAGGCCAGGCCCTGCTCAGTGTATGTGTGTGTGAGCAGCTCCTGCCCCACCACCATTGCTCCATCCCCTGAGGCCAGGCTCTGCTCAGTGTGTGTGTGTGTGAGCAGCTCCTGGGCCACCACCATTGCTGCATCCCCTGAGGCCAGGCCCTGCTCAGTGTATGTGTGTGTGAGCAGCTCCTGGGCCACCATTGCTCCATCCCCTGAGGCCAGGCCCTGCTCAGTGTATGTGTGTGTGAGCAGCTCCTGGGCCACCATTGCTCCATCCCCTGAGGCCAGGCCCTGCTCAGTGTGTGTGTGTGTGAGCAGCTCCTGGGCCACCATTGCTCCATCCCCTGAGGCCAGGCCCTGCTCAGTGTATGTGTGTGTGAGCAGCTCCTGGGCCACCATTGCTCCATCCCCTGAGGCCAGGCCCTGCTCAGTGTGTGTGTCCCTGTGAGCGGCTCCTGGGCCGCCATTGCTCCATCCCCTGAGGCCAGGCCCTGCTCCCTCCCTGCTCCTTCCTTGCCAGGTGCTGCATTTGGGTTTGGGGGTGCAGATGCTCCTCTGGGAGCAGATCCTCCTCCAGCTGCAGGTCTCTGTGTCCCCAGCTGGGACCAGGCATGGCTGCAGCTTGCTGTGACACCCTGGGCCACTCTGTGGGGCTCTGGCTTGTGGCAGAGGTGCTGTCACCTGGTCCATGGCACCTCTTGCTGCTGCTGCTGCTGCAATGTCTGCCCCACAGAGGGCCTCCTGTGGGTGATGGCCCTGCTGGGCTCTGGGCTTCACTTTTCTCCCTGTTCAGGTGCTGAACCACCCTGAAAACTCTCTTTAACTGGACCACAGCATGCTGAGGGCAGGAAAAAACACCATAATCAACCTCAAGCTGGTGAGCTGGGCAAGGGGATGGACTTGCAGTGACCATTCTCATAGGGATGCACCCAGAACCAGCCCTTGGCTCCAGAGAAGCTCCCAGGCACTCCTCATGCTCCTCAAGGAGAGCTGTGACCAGGCTGCAGGGTTTTGCCTTCACTTTCCACAGACAATTTCAGTTTCCAAGCTCCCCTGCTTGCCAGGACCAGCAGCACTGGCACCCCACATGGATCATGCCACTTTTGGAGCCTTAAACCAGCCCTAAACCCCAGGCCTGGATTCCTGCAGCAATCCTCTGTAAACCCTCCTCTGCTGAAAAGCTCATTTCCCATCCAGGGTGAAGTGGATGGAACAGTGGAAAAAAAAAAAACGAAATGCAGCTTTTGTGCTGCTGAATCCAAGTCTCCATCTGTGTTTGAGTTTGGCTACTAAAAGCAGGGATGGGGAAACCTGGTTAACCTGTGCCTGGCAGCCAAAATCTGCATGTGGCTGTGCCTGTCCTGGCTCTGGGGGTAGGGAGACTGAGGTGTTCCAGACTTCTTTATTTTTAGGTGCCATCAGTACAGATAAAATCAGACTTTGCTGCTGATTTAGATGAAATTTGACCAGCAACACCATTCCCAGCCTAATTTTATACCTTTTTGACTCTCCCCTGTATTCCTGCCCTTAAAATGTTTTATGGATTATGCAGCTCCTGCCAAAGGATTGAGTTTGAAACCTTACTGTATTTTGGCCTGTAAAGATGTTGAATGAACAGTTTAAAACTCTGAGTCATTAAAACTGTCTGGGAGAACCTAATGAATGTTATTTACTGTGCTTCCCAGCTCAGCAAAAATCCAGCTCTTTCTTCTCTTGTTTTCTATACTTTACTTTTAAAAACAGCAGCCAAAGTTGTCTGGAAACCATTCCTTGCTAGAGACAAACTGGATCAGTAAGTGGAAATGTCAGTTTTTTAAGAATCTCCACCATTGCTTTGAAGTAACTTAATTTTTTTTGTTTGATTGTTCTAAATCAAAAGCTTTATCTTCTAGGCTATCTCAAAAAAAAAAAAAAAAAGAAATTTAAGGGCTGCAGTGCAGTTACCTTTTAAAAGGAGAAAAAAGCAAAAAAAAAAGCTGCCAAATCCTGATCTTTTGATGACAGTCTCTTCAGAAGGCTGCCTCGGTGGGCTGGGCAGCACTGCTGAGCTGAGCTCAGTTACTCTCCCTTCCTGTGATCCTGGAGAGGTCAGAATAGGACCCCCCATCCTCTTTAATTTCTGTTTGTGTTGCTGAGCTTAGCCTTGGAAATGGAAATCTGACTTGAAAAGAAACTACTTGCGATTAGAGGCTGTGAAAAAAAAATAATCTAATGAGCTGCTGCTTTTAATTCCACATCTGAAAGGCAATCTATTACTGTCTTTTATCACTCCTGTCTCCTATTAGGGAAGCAGTCTCATGCTGGGGCTCTTTCAACACCCAGGCAGTTAATATACATTATAATTATTGCCTAATGTATGAATAGCCTGGTGTGCTCAAGTTGCCTGTTCATTTTTAATCAGCTCCTGGAAAAGCCCATGCAGTACCTAAGCAGGGCTGGAGAAGGGATCTCATGAGATTGATCAAGGTTTGATTTTTAAATTATTTATTTTTGCATCATGCTGCTGCCCCAGGGGCTCTGTTTGAGAACAAATGCAGAGTACTCATGGAGGAACAGACAATTCCTGTCCCAGAGGGGTTACAGAGTGATGGGTAGAGGAGGGAAAGGAAGGGGAGAAATCCCAAGGGATCAACAGGGAATGGTCTGCCAGCAGTGAGCTCAGGAGGTCTGAGCTTAGGGTGGACTTCCCAGTGCTGCTAAAAATCATAAAGAAAAAAAAAGATGAAATTTTAAAAAGTAAGTAATTCCTAATGTTTCACTTTAATTTTTTTTTTGGTCCCTGATTTGCAAGTCTGAAATTTCAGGTAATTTAGCCAGTTTTAAAGCAAAAAGCAGAAGAAAAAAGGCCAGTATTTTTGAGGCAACATGCAACAGCAGATCCTCCCTTCCCACAGTCCCAGAGGGGCCTGAGTGTGCCCTGGGTCCCCAGCTGGGGATGCTGCTCAGTGCCCTGGCCCAGCAGTGAGGTGAGCACTGAGCCCCAACCCCTGGGTGACCCGGCACGGGGGTTTCAGACAAGCCAGAAGCTCACAGCAGGTTGTGAAAATCCTTTATTCCTCACCACATGTCAGGGACAGCTCCATGCAGTGATGGATTTTTGGTGCACTGGGCAGCCTGGCACAGCTTTATGACTGAACCCTCCTTTGAACCTTCTCCTAAAGCTGACCTCTCTGAGTGTCTGCAAACTCCTGCTTCTCCCTCTTCCCCATGGCAGATCCTCAAAGATCCATCCACCCCCAAGGATGGTGTGAGCCATCACTGAGGGACTGAGGTCTGGGTGCTTCCTCATAGCCCATGGTCCTGCCAGGAACCCACATTGGTCACAACACCAGGGAGGGCTGGAGCAGCCCGAACCCCCAGGACAACTTTTTCCCCCTTCCCTAAAACTCTGGGATTGCAGTTAATTATTTACAAGCCTTAACACTTAGGGCCACGTGGAGCCAAGGATAGAAGGGCATTAAAATGCCACTTGATGCTCACCAGGCCTGACTAATAAAATAATGTCCAACAAGGACATCAATTAGCTGCCAATTCACCGACACTCAGAGAGGCTAATGACAGCTGGAGCGAGGAATTTGAAACCCGAGCCGTCCCTGCAGCCTGCACCGGGGTGCCAGGGATAAAAGGTTACTCATGTGTACCAAATGCAGCGTGAGCTCCTCCATTATTTATGTGTGTCAAACACATAAGGAGCGTTTCAATGCCTGCAGTCACTCTATGGTAATTTGTATGATATAAACAGATATAATCTGGTCATTAATACACATAATTCTGAGCGAGCTGACAGTAATGAATCTGGAGTGGGTTATTCCATTGATTTGTTTCCTTGCTAGATGACAGTCTGGTGTAAAAAGGGCTGGTGCACCAGGGCCAGCAGGAGTGGCTTCATGGTGGACTCTTTATGGTGGGTTCAGGGTGGACTCAACGCTGGAGAGGGGCTGGGAACACAAACCCTGTGAGGAGCCACTGAGGGAGCTGGGGGTGCTCAGCCTGGAGAAAAGGAGACTCAGGGCTGCCCCCATCACTCTCTGCAGCTCCTGAAAGGTGCCTGTGCTCAGCTGGCCCTGGGCTCTTTCTCCAGCAGCACTGACACACCCAGAGCACACAGCCTCGAGCTGCACCAAGGGAAATACAGGTTGGATAGCAGGGAAAAGTTCTTAACAAAAAGGGTGAGAAAGTTCTGGAATGGCTGCCCAGGGAGGTGGTGGAGTCCCCATCCCTGGGTGTGTTTAACAAAGCCTGGATGTGGCACTGGGTGCCAGGGTTGAGTTGAGCTGTTGGGGCTGGGTTGGACTGGATGATCTTGAAGGTCTCTTCCAACCCAGTGATTCTGTGATTCTGTGAATTCTGTGACTCAAGCTTTGCCCTTCACTTTTTGTCCTAAATTTGTTTTTCCAGGCCCTGGCTATGCACTGCAGGAATTTACACTCCTCCTTCCCCATCCCCTGAGTTTGCTGGCTCAGGGCTGCTCACATTGCATCAATCTCTGCTTGGCACTTCATTCCCTATGTCCCTGGCTCTGGTGAACTGGGCTGGGCTCCTCAGCTTTCCTGCTCCTTCCCACCTCTTGGAAGAATGCTTTCATTAATAGTAAATAAATGAGGGTTTTTTTGTAGTGGTGTAACAGGCGTTTTCTGGGAAAGTGGAGGTGGGTGTGTGTGGACATTGCTTAGGAACTTGTCTCACCACAAATACAGCAGATCTGTGCCTGTCTCTGTAGATTTCCTTATTTTTTTAAGGCACTGGAAGGTGAAGATACCAACTGGTGATGCCTCTCCACATGTGCCACGAGTGGGGCAGCTCAGCTACTGCCAGCTGAGCCAGCAGTGCCTGTGGGATGTGTTTAGATGAGCTGATTTCCATGCAGCTGCAGTGGAAATGGGAACAGCTTTGTGGGTCAAGAGCAGGATGGCCACTATCCTCCACAGCAGTGACATGAGACATCAGTCCCCCACAATGAAAAGAGGATCTGCCATTCCCTCTTGGCAAGGTGGCTCCAGGCAGGGAGACAGGGAGCAGAGTGGTGCCTTGTCCTGGCAGTGAGCCTGGCCATGAGCTCACTGAACTGCCCTGGGCTCACCTGTGCTCTGGGTCTGCCTCCATCAGTAAAAGGTTTCATGACTAACTCTGCCTTTCTGGTAACTCTGAGGATGTTTTGGGAGCTCCCTGAAGGGCTGCAGCTCTTCTAAAGAGCAGGGAAGGGGCTGAGCAGGATTTGTGTGGAGTTTCTAAACCGGATTGGCAATAAACAATCTGTTAACAAACCTAGATGAGGTGGGTTTGGGAGTGTCCAGCTGGAAAGGCAAACTCTTGATCCCACAGTGAGTCTCAAGCCCAGGAGCTGTAGGGGAGTGTCTCCAAGATCCTGTCCCACCCAATGCCCTGGTCCTTCTTGCTGCTCCAAGGGCAGTATCCAGCAACAACAGCACAGGCTCCTCCTGAGATTTAATCTCCAGGATCCGGGAGGCCAATCCTGCTGCTCTTTAGGAGGACAGGAAAGATCTGTTTGCCAATGGCACAACTGGCTCATAACTACTGGTGGAGATGGGGGAGAGATTTACTGGAAGGCTACTCCCAGAGTTTTTGGTGTTGCACCCATGTTGTTGTTACCCAGTGTTACCTCACACACTTTCTGGCCTCTCCTCTGCATGGGAATTCCCAGAGCTCCTTCTGTTAGCAAAGCATCAACAGGAAATTCAAAAGCCCAGCACAGGCAGTTCTGCCTTGCTGCAGGTTGGACAAAACCCTTTATTTAAAAATATCTGATCTCTGCCTAATGATCACCCTACTGCCCACTGGGGGCAAAGCTCTGTCATCAGCCCCAGGTAATGTCACTTCATTCACCTTTTGGGTGTTTTCAAAGGACACACACAAAAATTGGTGCTTTTCTGCTGCTGCCTTTTCTGCAGGGCTATGGCACCCCACATGGAAAACAAGAAGTGTCCCTGTACTTTAAGAAAAAATTGCTGCAATTGCCTTAATTCTCTTGGCTGTCTCCTACCCTTTTGTTTCCCATATGGATGATCTATAGATCCTACCTTTGGATTTGTACTCACTGCCTTCAGCATCTCTGTTCCCTATTTGTTTATAAAAGATATCTCTGTTCTCCTCTTGATGAAGAAGGTATTGTTTTAATACTAGAACAGTCCCTCACTTGTCAGATTGTGGCTTTTGGTCGGCATAGAGAAATGTTCTTCAATATTCCCTATTATAATTCTTGGGATTTTTTTTTTTTGGTGTTGTTTTGGGGTGGGTTTTTTTCTGTTTAAATTCTTACTCTGAACTCAGTTTGCCCATGATTGTTTTCAGGTTGGTAACAGCAGCCTAAGAGAGCAGCAAGGCAATGTCTGACTGGGTTTGATTTTATTCCATCTGCACATAACAAATGTTTTCGAGTGGCAATCACTTCCCACCTAAGCTACTGTATGTTTTCAGTGCTATGATCAAATTCTCTGTATCTGCCAAGAAAAAAAGGTCTGATCCACAGTTCTCCCTGTTGGATGTGTGAGTTCTTTTGAGCTAGCAAGTAATCACCATCACAAGCACGGCGCCTGTCTCGGTGCTGGAGGCAGCTTTCCTGCAGATTTGCTCTATTTGAAGTTTCCCTGTGACAATCTGGCCCTTTTCCCCTCCTTGCCTTTGGCAGCTGCTTGGGGGGATGTTCAGGTGGTTCACAGGTTTGATTTTGTGCTCCACTGCAGACACTGGCTGGTCTATTTTGTACTTTCTATTTTAGATGATTGAGCCATCAGTTTTCAGATTCATTTACTACTGAGTCCAATGACCTGGATGCTCATGATCCCATTTCTAACAGGTCCCTATATTATCCTCACTTCAGCCTCCCTAAAAGCCATGGTTTTAACACTCCAATGAGCTTCCCACCAGGTTTCCATCTTTCCAGCTAGGCCAAATTTTTGCTGTATAACAGAGATTCCTGTTTATTAGCCAGGACCTACCTTTGGTGAATAGGTGATGAAAGCGTTTTTCTCCACTTCCTTCTTTGCTTTGATTAATTTTGTTCTCAGCACCTTCATTATGTGTTAAATGAGTTTCCATTTGTTCCCTCTTTGCACCTTTCCCTTTTGTTGTTAGTTTAACACCTCCCTGCCCAAGGCAGCCTGCCTTTGGCTCAGAAAATTGGTTTCTAATTCGGGAAGGAAGCAACCAAAATCCTCCAAATCCTCTCATGGAGGGTTGAGGTAAGTGCTCTGTAAACAACACTCATCTTGCCATTTCCATGCTCAGTTTTCCCATCAAAAACCTTCTGTTTTTCTTCATCTACAGGAGAGGACAGATCTCTGAGAGCTCCTTTAGAAACCTTTTTAATGTCATTTCAAGTGATGCAGCCTAGAAAATGTGAGAGAGGCTGAGATTTAGGGATGCTGGTGCCAATACTGAGCTGCAGCTGAGTTCCTGCCTCCCTGTCCCAGTGTCCTACCTGCTGGAGCTGGCACAAGGGAGCTGTGGCTTTCTTCTGGAATGGATCCAACCTCTTGGAAAGATGCTTGTGGTTGGTAAATTAGCAGAAAACTAACCTAGCTGGAAATGGACAGAGTTTCTCAATGTCTTTTTTCTCTGGAGCATTTCTTCAGGACAGAAATGATAGCACAGATTGATCCCCACAGATCATCCCATAGATTTTGGCTGCCATTGGGAAAGATTCTTCCCCTTTCTGCCAGACCTTAAGCATCTGTGCATGTCCTGCTCATCAGCAAACATTGCAGCAGATGCCAAGCATCCCTTGGACTCTCACCATGCTGGGAGCCACACACAAGCTCAGGTGCTCCACTGAGCCAGGGCCTCTCTAAACAAGAAGAGACCATTAGTTTTGGCTCATTAGCTTAACTTAGCTGACTATTAAATCCCACTCCTCCCGCCACTTTCTGTAAAATAAACTTAGAAATGAGCCATCTTTGCAGCTGTGAGAGTAATAAATCCAATTAATTTCCATGTCTTTAGTGTTAATATATGCATTAGACGTGTCAGCACTGCCTTTTTGTTTCCTTTGTGGAAAAGGTTGTCTCAGAGATTCCTTTCTAATTAGGATGAGACTTTAATCCTTTGTGGATATATTCCTCCAGGAAGGCACTTGCTGAGATGTAGAATCTTCAGTCCCAAGGAATTGTGTTACTGTTTGTTTGGGAGCTTTTTGTTTCTTTTTTTTTTTGTTGTTGGTGTTTTTGGTTGTTTTTTGTGCATATGACAACTACCATCACAACAAATTCATACTTCCCCTGCTAATGTAAGAGTTAAGGAAAAAAACTCCACTTTGTCCTGGGAAGATGTCACCAAACAAAGCAGAAATGCAGGCACAGATGCAGCTCTCTTTGAAATCTGCATAGTAATGAGTGTTTACCCTCCTTTCTCCATGGCTGCTGACTCCAACACCGAGGGTACAGTAAACAGCTGTGTGGCATTCATGGTCAGAGCCATCAGCAGGATGAAGCAGTGGCAGAGTGCAAGTCCCATGCCAGTCTTTCAGGGCAAGCTGAGAGGAAAACCACAGAGATCACAGAGGGTGTCAGAAGTGCTGCTGGTAGAGCTCCTGGTTACAGGGAGATCAGAGCCCCAGCACAGATGGAAGGGCAAAGTGCACGGGCTCCAGAGAATCCTTTGAAAGTTTATCAGCCCTTCTGCTCCAAAAGATGCCTGTAGGTGCCTCATAGCTGTGTGTCACAGAGTGCAGCCCACTCTAAACAGGAGCTGCTGGTGCAGGTCTCAAGGCATTCCGGGCTCTGTAGATAGAAGAAGGAGCTAGAACTTGGATCCTGTGCAGAAGTCACTTTTAATTGTGTCACAACCAGGAGAAAATCGGCCTAGAAACCAAATTTACGTGAACAAACTCTGCTTCCAACCTGCTCCTGCTGCCCCATGACTAACCTTTCCTCTCCACCCTTACAAATATTGCAAACTCCCAGCCTTGTTCTCTGAGATTTCCCAGAGCACTGTGGATTCTTTCCTTCCTGCCTGTCTCTCCTGTTACATCCAGGAATGGCCATTTCTCCTCCCAAAGGTTATCTAGGTTTGGAGCCTCCTCCCCATGGACACAATCATAAGGTCTGTGATGAGGAACAGCAGGGCTTTGTTCACCCTCAGTGCACAGGGGCTGTAAATCCTCAGAGGGTGACCAGGGAAACCAAGAGCTGGCTGCCCCAATAAATCTGCCAGGGTGGCTGCTGCAGTGCTCCCTGAGAGCTGCAGGTTCCCAGTGAGCTGTGGGATAGAAAATAAGCCAATGTATGCACTAAGGAAAAGAAGGAAAGATGGTTTTGGTCAACCTTTAGTTAAAAGTTTGCCTGGATAAGCTGCTGGAAAGGCAGGAGAGGGTAACAGCCTTTGGAGCTTTCCCCTCCTTCTTGGTTAATCCAGCCTGGGTCACCAGGGCTTTGTGCACTAAGCTGGAAGTGCTGGCAATACCCCTGCTGTGGTAAACCCAGGGTTACACCCACACTGGGGCTTGGGACACTCCATTGGCCATGACCTGGGGGCTGGGGACAGCTGGGGAGGGTCTGAGGGATCAGCACAGTCCAGCCAGCACCCTGCAGCCTGCATGTTGCTCTTGGGCTGGCTCCAGTCTCTCCTCACCTTTTCCTAGAATATCCTAATTTGAAAGGGACCCAGAAGCACCATGGAGTCCTGGCCTTGCACAGGACACCCCCAGGATCCCACCCTGTGCCTGAGAGTGTTGTCCAAACACTTCTTGAACTCTGGCAGGCTTGCTGCTGTGACCACTTTCCTGGGGAGCCTGTTCCTTTTATCTTGCTCCAGCTTCAGGAAGGCTGAGAGAGGACAGGGAATGGCCTGTAGGGCACAGAGTGACACCCAGGAGCCAAACCCTTGTTATTGTACCAACACTTGCCACCCAGTCCTTGCCAGCACTGCAGCCCTGTGTGGTTGGTGCCTCCATGGGCCTGTCCATGCAAGGTGAAGGTGTGTTCCTTATCACAGCAGTGCCTGGTGTCTCTTGCAGCACAGTGAGGTTATTTTGAGAGCTCCTAGCTCCAGGATGTTGCCCATTTGCAAAGCTGGGAAAACTTCTGTGGGACCAGCAGGCCTCAGCATCACCACCTCAAAGGCAGAGAGGCAGAGTCTGAGAGCCCCACAGTGCCCAGCCCAGCCTGACAGCTCTCACAGCTCTGCTGGGCTGCCAGGAGCTGCTGCTTGACTTATTTTAATCATTTATTACCTGTTCCTTCCCAGGAGTAATCCTTGTTCCACATCCAGGGGTGTGAAGGAGCCTGATTCTGTGTCAGTAGTGCCAGATGGTGGCTGCTCAGATTCGTGTGCAGGTGCCAGCTCTGCTCTCATCTCTGTGCCTCAGCTCAGGCAGGTGTCCCCATCCCTGTCCCACTTGGTCACATGGGACATTCACTCTTCTGGAATGAGGGACTCCTGGTGTCTCCAGCCCACATGCTGTGGTGCAGAGCAGACACAGTGGGAAGCACATTCACAGGACAAGTTTGGGGCAGGTCTTGCCCAAGGCAGTTGTCATTCCTGGTCTCCTGGTCAGTCTCTGTGCCAGACTGCCTGGGAAAGACCAGAGCATGGATAAATGAGGAATATTGTGGCTTTTGTGGCAAAGCCATGTCACAGAAAGCAACAGCATATAGCACATGCCCTAAGGGATGTTCAAGGCAGAGTCATCTGTCACACTGGGGACACTCAGTGAGTACCACCACCAGAAACCCCTTTAGAAAACCCTCCAAGACCCTAAAAGGGCTTCCAGTAAGGGACAGATCCATGCAAATGAGTTCTAGGAAAGTGCTGTTTATGGATTAGCTAGGGAGTGTGCTGTGGTGAGCATGTGGGATGATGATGGAATAAATACCCTGCTGTAAATTTCATGACACGCCTGATTAGAGGAAATATCACCTGGATGTCCAGCATGCTGAAAATAGAGAAAGCTTTCTAAGGCTTCAAATTGTATTAGAAAGTTTGGTTTCTAGCCAATTTCAGTATCATGACCAGCAAGGAAAGGCCTGCTGCTTCCCTGGGCCTCTTTTTGCTCCGAGTGACAGCTCCTCCTGGGCCCTGTAGCCCTTGGATGCTCCTTCCTCCTCTCATCTTCTGGCAACCACTTCATCAGCAAATCCTTCAGTGATGCTCTTACTGGCAGGCCCAAGATGCAGCCATTTGAATTCTGCCTTTTGCTTTTAACCAGGTTCATTTCCTTCCCCCTGCAGGCCACGGATAATTCCCTTGGAGGGGCTCCTGCAGCCTCAGACATCTGACTGCCACTTGCCCTGCTCACCCAGACAACTGGCAGCCCATTTGTTTGCCTTTTATTTCCTAGCTCTCTCCTGCCCTGCCAGCAGCCCTGAAGCTCCCTTGTCAAAGGGAGAGAGGAGAAGAGTTATGCTCCACACACTGAGATGTTGGCTGGCACTGCTGTGAGATGGGAAGCAGGCCTGGATTTGGCCATGTGGCCCAGATGTTTTGGGTTTGATTTATTTGTTTGCTGCTTTTCCTGATGCCTGCTGCTCTGCTCTGGAGGATCTCAGCTTTTGTTAGAAGCAAATTAAAATGAATAATAAAAGAAAAAAAAAAAAAAAAACAAGAGGGAAAAAAAGAACAGAAAGTGTTGGAGGAAGCAATGACATTTGGAAATGTACATGTGGTGATGTTTGCTTCAGTCTGCTAAAAGCTGGAGACAACAGCTTGGAGGAAGATGGAGGATCTCCCTCTTGGCTGCCATTCCTTTCCTCTGCTGCATCCCCCGTGGGCTGAGCTCACTCCCTTTGCTCTTCCCCCTGCAGCCTCTAAGTGGGTGCTGGGTGCCATTTGGACAATAACCAGACCTGAGGATTTCACTCAGTTCTGGGAGCTGTGCTGCAGAGGCCTGACATTTCTGGAGGAGCAGCCAAACTGGAGGAGCTTTGCAAGTCCTGCACACCCCTGGGCTGAGCATCCACCCACTGAGCACTGAGGTGGTGCCTCAGCTTTGCATCCCAGTGAGGAGGAGCTGAGGAAAGCATCATCAACTCCAACCTTGCATAGAAACAGGGTTTAACAGCTCCCTGTCTGCACTTCAACCTCTGTGATCAACACAAGCATTGATCAGAGGGAGGCACAAGCTGAAAAATTCAGGTCCCAGTCCAAAATACGAATGTGCCAGCACTTGGGTGTGCAGTTCTGGAGCTGGAGACATTTGCAAATAGGGACCCTCTAAAACATGGATCAAGGTTAGAATTCCTGTCCCTCCAAAATTTAAGACTGAAGAAATTTTGAGAACTCAATGTTTTGGTTCTGGGCCATCTGAGAGGGGTGAAGTATGTGCTTTAAGTGCTTTGTTGAATAGGAAGAGACTTGAGCACGTGCTTAATGTTATTAAGTGCTTAACTGCTTCTGTTGAATCAACCCCCCCTCCAGCTTTTAAAGTCAATTCTAAACCCTTAGGCTGCATCTGAAAGGATTTGGAAAAGAAGTGGCATCCAGACACTGCTGGGTGTTTGACTGCTGAGCTCTGCATTCCTGCTTTGAAGGCTGGTTTCCCTGAATCTGCTCTCACTGCTATTCCAAACCATCTCCACGGGCTTGTCCCTGCCATCAGGTGACCAAGGAGAGAGCACAGAGGGTTATGGACATTTAACACAGACCCTGGCACAGCTCCTGGAGAAGTTTGGATGTCCTGCAGTTTCCATCAGTGACCCCAAGGCAGGGACCAACACCAGGGTTGCTGCCTGAGGGGTTTGCTTGTCTCCAGGACGCTTTTCAATCCCACCAGGGACTGTTAGAATTCACTTTTAGCCTTCTCTGTAGCTCAGACCAAGAAAAAAAACACACCTAGGATTCCTTCATCAAACATCTACTTGCTGTGTGAGCTGTGTCTGTTTTAAAGGCATCTGCCTGAAGATAAAGGCTTAAATTTATAAACCAAAATATTTAAATAAATAGATAAAATTTTTAAAAACCCCAAAAAGCAAACAAAAAACAATCAAACAACAGCAACAAAACAACGGCAAACCAAAAAACCAACCAAAAAAAGAGAAAACCCAAAAACCCTAAAAGCAAAACAACTCTGTAGTTCACCTGGTCTAGTGGAAGGTGTCCCTGCCCATGGCTGAGGGTTTGGAACTGGATGATTTTAAAAGTCCCTTCCAAGCCAAGCCATTCTGTGATTCTGTGATTCTGTGATGCTGTTTTGCTGGGCCAGCTGAAGAGACCCTGCAGGCGTCCTGATGGCCTCTTTTGGTGCTTGTAACCAGCTTCCCCTTGTTGTGGGAGCCCCTGAAACCAGGGTGGCTACAAGGAGTGGGTGACACGAGCTAAGCTGGCTTGCTGTGATCCCAGGAATGCAATTGATCCCTCACAGACAGCAGGGAACTGAGAGGGGCTGCAGGCAGTGAGCTTTGCAACCAGCAGAGATGCTGCTGGAAACAAGGTGTCCCCAAAAATCTGCAGCAAAAGGATGTGAATCTCATACCCTGAAACAGCCAATTGGTGGCAAAAAAGCTGGAGCTGTGCTTGAGAGGAATGAGGCTCCAGAAAATAAGTGGCAAAAATAGAACTTTTCCTGCTTTACAGGTAGAAGAGTATCTGAGACCAGGAATGGAAATAGATGGAAAACTTATGCACAGATGAAAGGCTTGAAATGAAATCCATTATGCATGAGACTAACAGTTGGAATCTGAGAAGCACTGGGAGGTAATGATCTGAAAAGTGGGAACAGTTCTGGGCAACAATACCAGCCTATTGCAGGGGCATCCAAAAGGTTCCCAGAATCTGCCTTTGGAAGGAGCTGAAATTGCAGGGGTGGAGTGACCTTCTCTGGACAAAGCAGACCGTCCTTCCCCCATGTCCTCTCCCAGGTCTGCAGGGCTCCTGGCTCAGTCCAGGGCGGGGCTGTCCCATGACAAGCAGTGCCACATGAGAGAGGCTTTGATTGGCAATTTTGAAATGGAATAACATCCCCAGTGCTGTCTTGCTGTGTTCCAGGCTGTTTTTCTATGAAGAAACAGTCCTGTCTGCACATCTGATAGCAATGCAGCAAATGGTAATGTAAAGATGCAGCATGCCCTGAATGAACAGTTCAGCTGTGAGAATCAGATCAAAGTTTTTGGGCCAATAATTTCTGGAAATTGAAATGCCATTCTTTCCTCTTGCAGGTTTGCAGGTGCCTGGGTTGATAGAAACTGCTTTCTTCCAGGACAAAAGCTTTCATTAGAGAAGATTAAAAAGTGTTATTCTCTCTTATGCCAAGATTGATAAGAGGGTCAATACTGGAAAAAAAAACCATAAACCAGCAGAAATTCAGGTACCTCTGCGTGTCAGTTTGCACCTGACTTCAAACCCAGCCTTTCACAGAACCACAGAATCATTTAGGTTGGAGAAGACTTTTAAGGAGTCAGGCAAACATGAGGATGGAGTGACAAAACATACAGGGAAGAACAGCAGGAATAAATGTTCCCATGGCAGGGACCAGAGCTGCTCCCATCCTGCAAGGTGGGAAAAGAGTTGCACAGGTTTCTCAAGGAGAATGGAGTTGACCTGTGGGTCATTCTGCTAAAACTTGCAGCTCTCCAGCTCAGATTTTAAGGGAAGGCTCAGAGGCTGGCAGCAAGAACCTCCAAAACCCTTTCAGACCCTGCTGGTTTTGTGCCCTGGGCTCTGTGGCTGCACCCCTGACCTTCCCAGCTTTTTGGGACTCACTGATGCAAAGCCTGGGGCCAGTGACACCTTCCTGCAAGAGCTCTGTGTTTGTTCTCCTCAGAGCAGTGGAAAAGGAACTTTTTCAGGCAAAATGATTTATGGTTTGGGGCTTTTTAGTGGTTCCTTGACCTGCTGTTGTTATACACTAAAGAGACTCACTCCTGTTATTTCCTCTGAGTATTTTGCCCAGCTCCAGGCTCCCATCACATGCCAGCTTCAGCTGAGGGATCCCAAGGCCATCCAAAGAGCACAACTGCAGCCACCTGTGCCTTCATCACAGGCAGTTTGAATGCAAGCTGTACTGCAGGTTATGTCCTTTTTTCCCTGGAAAAGTTCCTTCTGTTGAGAGTTTCTCCCAGGCTGTCTAAATCTCAAGTTGTAAATTAGGTCCCAGTGGGTGATTGCTCACAGTTTAATAGGTTTTCTTTCACAAAGTCCATGCTGCTGAGGGCTGTCCCCAGCTCAATGTGCTCAATGAAGACTGGCAGCATGGGTGTCAGGCATTAAACTAAGCAGGAGTTCATGTCTCCAAATTTAGGCACTTTAAAAATACATATGAAACCCAGTCCAGGACAAGAAAAGGAGTCAAAATACAAGAACACTAGACATGATATTGTAAGGATGAATTGAACTAACTGGAGCAGAACTCAACTAACATCATCTGCTTGGTGATGAGGAGAAAAAAAAAAGTGGGAAAGGAAGTGCCACTTGGAATAGTCCAGCTCTGAGTTATCTGAAGTGTCCATGAGCCTGAGGAGGGAATGCAGCCCTATCAGTTAGCATCAGGGCATGATGAATTAGGTGATTTGCTGAAATGCTGGTGAAGTTTCTTTAGGGTGAGCTACGAGGGTGGGAGCTTCAAGCTCTGGCTATTGTCAGCTGTGAACATCATAAGTGACACTGGTTTGTTGAACTCCATTTTCTCCCTCCCTGTGCTGTCCTTATCAGACCTTCTCTTATCCTTAGAAAACAGGTTAAAATGGAGCTGATCTTGCCTGGCTTTCATTGAAAGGTTAAAATGAAGCTGATCTTGCCTGGCTTTCATTGAATCACGGAATGGTTAAGGTTGGAAAAGATCTGCAAAATCTTCAAGTCCAACCACATACACAGCAACCACTGTGTTCACCACTAACCCATGTCCCCAAGTGCCACATCCACAATGACTTTTGAACACTTCCAGCACCCCATGCTGCCCTGGGCACTCTGTTCCAACACCTGACCACCCTGTCAGTTTAGAAATCTTTTCCAATATCCAATTTAAACCTACCCTGGTGAAACCTGAGGCCATTTCCTATGGTCCTGCCTGGCTACAGCCTCCTTTAAAGTGGTTGTAGAGAGTGAGAAGTTCACCCTTGAGTCTTTTCCACTTTTCCATCAAATATTCACACAGATCTTCCCTAATCAAGGGACTAGAAGTAAATTTGGCATCACCTTGGCCAGTGTGACACCGGGCAGGCACTGGGCATTGCTGAGGAGCAGTGACACCTTGCTGGGGTCAGGACTCACCACTCCTCCACAGGTTCTGCATGAAGTGGGTCTCTCATGGCCCTGGGGAGCACCACAGTGCTGGAGGCAGCAGTGGGTGATCCAAAACCAGCCCTTTTCCTGACACAACAGATGGGCTGCTGCTGTGAAAAGGAAATGAATGTCATTGCATGGCTTCTAGTCTGACAGGAATGTCTGGAGAAGCTCGAATGTTGCTTCCCCACAAGCAGCTGTTGTCTGCATCCTCTTCCATGGCCTCCTGGGTGACTTCTTATTTTGAAAACAGTCCACCCTTCCTTCCACATTCCGTCTGGATGGAGGTTTTTGCTGGAGGGTTTCCTACTCTTCTCCCCATTCCTGCACAGCTCTGCTGTCTCTGTTGTGCCAGCGCAACTGCTCACCCTTAAAAGTGGATCACTGAAATATCAGCAAAAAAGGAAAGAAGTTATTTTGTTTTTTTTTTTAACTCAGACCAGAATAGAGATCTATTTTCCAGCCACACTCTCAGCACAGCTGGTGGAACAATGCTCTGCAGCAGAGGAACAGCAGAAAATGCCCAAATGAACAGGCTGGAGCAGGGAAGGGCAGCGCTGCCCTCGCTGGATCCATTGCATCTCCTCCTCTCCTGCATCAGCTGAGGGGAGCTGGACTCTCACAGTGACCCTTTGGGAAATGTCTTCTGATGGGAGACCACAGCCACAGCAGATGAGAGCCAGCCCTTGAGAAACTGTGCCCTTGAGGAACCTGATCAAGCTGCCAGGGGTTCCCAATGCAGCAGTTTTTGTCACAACACTGCAAACGTGGCAGTGTTTTGACAGGCTGGGGCAGTGCTTGTCATCTGAATACCGTGAGTTTGTGTTAAAGATTCTATTCCACTTTCCAAGAATCTGGCCTCTGCGCCTTGTTGACAGCAGGGAAATGTTTCAGTTCTGTACAAATGCAAGTAAATAAATGCAGAAGGTTGAAAATGCATCGTAGGTATGCTGCCGTTACCTAGCACCCAGAGAAATTAGTTTTGTTTGACAAAAAATGGAAACACCGCCAGGATATTTTGCTCCAGTTTAGCTTGTTTGCTAGAATTGTTTGTGGTTAGTAATGAGCACAAGGTTCACTTGTAATAATAATGTAACCATGGTAATATGATAACACAGGCTGATGCCAGGCTGATTTGCTGATAAGATTTATGCCCTATTATATTATCCAATGCAATTAAGAAATACTTGGACAATTAACATTAGAATAGATTAAAATAAAGGATCAGACAGCTGTGGGTCTCAGACATAGTCCCCAAGTGTTTGTGTCACCCTGCTGTGTTTCAATGAGCAAGGAAAGCATTTGCTTTCATTTCACCAACAGGGAATTGTCATGTTCCTCATTTTTTCCAATTCCCTACACTCAGTTTAGTGTGACAGGTCAGAAATGAACCTAGGAGAAGCAACAAGTGTTAATTGGCCTCATTCAATCTAAATTGAATTTGATGATCAGCAGGGTGAAAGACAAATGTGTGGGTTGGGATGTAGGGGTTTGCTCCCAGTGGAAGGAAATGACCAGGAGATGGGGGTCAGAATCTCTCACCCTTTGCCCGTGTGTTGGGAGTTCACTGTGCCAACCACTACTTTCCCAGGACTCCTTTTATATTACCAGAGGCAGCTCTTTCTTGTCTTGTAAGCTCTGTGGGGCAGAGATCATCTCTTCATTCCCCATTTGTGACTCCTGAAGGAACACAGCATTTCTACCACTTAATAATACAAGCACAGGAGATGAGGCAGGATAATCACGAGAGATGAGCCATTTCATAACCGCCTCTGTAGCAGACAGAGTTACATCCTCACAACATCCTAGCAACAGAGCTCCTCAATCATCAGCTCCTCTCCTTACCTGCAGACACCTCACTGCCTCACTCCTTGCTGTTCCCACATTCAGTGGGGAATCTGGGATCATTTGTGGAGAATTTAATCCAAATACCCCAGTGAAGAAAGAGCAGCTTTCCAAAGGAGTGTAAGAGCAAGTCCTTCAGCTGTTGCCATAAGCCAGGAGATGAATGGAAGTCAATTTTGGACTTTTTTTTTTTTTTTCATATGAGAGTCTATTATTCAGTCCTTGCTAAGAATTTTGAGATGTTTGGTTTGGTGAGACAAACCAAATATCTCAAAACTCCAAAGGTCCAGGCAGAGCTAATGTGGGCACTGGGGCCTCTCTCTTCTCTCAGACTGGTTTTTCATTGGGATGATCAACTGCAGTGTAACTGAGAGGGGAGAAACCAATCTCAGTCTCTTGTTCCTCATGTGCTTAAAATCTCCATTTTACTTAAGAATGATACCTACCCCTTTCTCCATCTTCTCACCTTATTGTCCCCTCTTGCTGCTTATAGGCCCTTCATTTTGCTGTTTTCTGAGTGAATTAAAAGGCCTGTATTTTATGCTCATTCTCTTTGCTCTTTCTCCTTCATAGCCTGCCTTTCCAGGCTTGTCTCCATGACCGTGTCTCCTCCCTTGTCTCCATGACCTGCACTCTCCTCCCTTGTCTCCATGACCTGCACTCTGCTGAGCTGCATTCTAGCTCTCAAATGGACTCTCTGGCCCTCCCCTCCCTTGTTTTGTCTTAGGTGATGCCTTATTTTCCCTCTATTATTCACATAAATTGCCATTTCTTGCTGGCTGCTCAATTGCACATCTCCTCCTCCCATGCTGTCCAGCCTCCCCAGTCCCACTGCTTCCCAGGCACCTCATTCCTTCCTCTATGGGGAAAAAGCTCAGTTTCTCTCCATCAGATCCTCCTTCCCTTCCTCTTTACTGATCCTATAACCACATGGGGAGTCTGGTTCACTCCAAGCTGTGTTCTCCTCTCTGTGTGATGTAGGGAGTTGACTGTTCTGGCAGTTCCTGTGTTTCTTTTCCTTTCAGGAACTAATGCACTGTGAAGGATGAACCACAGAAATGTGAGTAGAGAGTCCTGGAGACAGCACCTTATACTCCTCAAAGTGAAAGAGGTGACTTAGGAGGGAGGAATCGGGCTGAAATCTACCAGATGATAAGTGGCAAAATAAAAAAAAATATCATTAAGACAGATTTTATTCAGCTGTATTTTATTTTGGAAGCAACATACATATTGTACAGTGCACAACAGCTCAGAAGGAGCTGAAATAGCTTTGCATAAATATTGCATGAAGCTTTGTGTGCAAACACATACAAAGCACAGAGCTATATGCAAAACCTGGCTACAAAGGGTGAAGGAAAATGTGGAAGCTTTTGCTTCCATATCTGGAGAGCTTCTGGTGCTCTTGGAAAAGTCACTCTGCATTGCAATACAAGTTTCAGCATCAACATGCTCAGGAATGCTGTGAGCCAAGATCCATGCAAGAGGGAAAGCCATGGAATGGATTTTTAAGTCAGGAGGGGTGGCCTAAATGCTGTGGGGCAGGGGTTGAACCTATTTCTGGGTCTTTTATGGGCCCAGATACACAAAAGGAGTAGAGAGACAGAGGTATAGCATGTGGCTTATTTTTATTTCCAGTTTATCTTAGCAACCTCAGGTGAGCTGGGATGATCTGGAGAGAGCCTTTGAAAAATCTCTCACAATTCAAACTAAAAGATGACTACAGATGCTCTGCACTGCCACAGCTGTGGGCTGAAGCTGCAAAAAGAAACAGAGATGGCTTTGGCTTCAACCATCCTCTGAGCATGTGCCCTCACCTGCATCTGGGCCAGGATTTGGGAGGGCTGGTTTTAAGCTGCAAGAGAAAGTGGATGTCCTTTTTTGAAAGCACTTTACAGTGGTTTAAGAAGACTGTGAAGTAAGGATTTTGCCAGCTGTGGCTCTCAGGACAAGGACCCACCAGGTAAAGCAGGGGTATGGCACAGCACTATGCAAACAGCAGGGGAGTGAGGAGACAAATTCCATCTGAGACCTTCCGGTACCACAAACACTCATCATCTTTTGAGGGATAGTGAGGAAGAGCATTTCATTATGTTGATAATGTCCATGACAGCTGCTGGACAGTGGGCTCACATCTTCCCAAACAAACCCCATATTGTGGAAGACTCAGTGCTTGTTTCTCCCTCTTCCATTTTCTCCCCTTAGTACGTCTGCAAGTCAATTTTCACTCTATTTTGAAACTAACATTTTCTTTTTTTCCCCTTCAGCATCTGTATTCCACTCTCTGCCTCTTTCCACCACATGCCCATTGAAAACCTAATTGCAGATCCTTTGCTGCAATTAGCCTGCATGCTGCTGCAAAGTTCACTTCATTATGGCTTTTTTGGACTGGTTTATTCACACAGGCTTTGAATCAACTGCTCACCAGTGCTTTGATCCCACTGCCCATGCCATGATCAGCACCCCAGTGCAAGGACTTCCATGTTCTCCTCTGCTTTCCACTTTTCCCTCTCCTTACACCCTCACCTCCTCATGCCTGTTTTGGTTTTTTTTTTTCCCAGATGCATTATTTTTGCTCCTGGTTTGGATGTGCTGGTCTGTATAAGCAGCGTTTGGCTTTAAACTGACAGAGGGCAGGTTTAGATTAGGAATCAGGAAGAAATTCTTCTCTGTAAGGGTGTGAGGCACAGGTTACCCAGAGAAGCTGTGGATGCCCCAGCCCTGGCAGTGTTGGATGGAGCTTGGAGCAGCCAGGTCTAGTGGAGGTGCCCGTGCCCATGGCACGGGGTGGGGGTGGAACGAGGTGGTTTTTAATATCCCAACTCAAACCTTTCTGCGATTCTATAATAATAATAAACCTTTCTGCGCTCCTTCATCACTCTGTGATGGTCCGTGACTACGCCGTGCAGGGCTCCAGAGGTCACGGATGGAGTATTTGGGAAAGTCAGCGGTTTGCACCCCCGCATCCCCCACCTTCCCGCAACCCGCGGCGAGCGGAGGTGAGAGGAGGAAGAGGAGGAAGAAGATGAGGAGCTAGGCGACCACGGGCGTGGAGCCGCGGCCGGGCGGGGAGGAAGGCGGGCGGGAAGGAGGGATGAAGGAGGGATGGAGGAGGGATGGAGGAGGGATGGAGGAGGGATGGAGGCGGGCGGTGGGCGGGCGCGGGGCGGTGGCAGCCGGGGAAGCAGCCGGGCGCCCCGCGGACCATTCGCGACCGGCGGCGGCGGCAGCGGCGGCATCGGCGCGGGGCTCGGCGCGGTGCCCCCGCGGGCAGGGCTGGCAGCGGCGGCCGCCCCCTCCCCGGCGATGAAGGCGAGCCCCGTGGCGAGCGCCGCGGCGGCGGCGGCGGGGCCGGGGCAGGCGGCGGGGGGACCCGCGGGGGCGCCGCGGGAGCCCGATGCGCGCTGGCGGGAGAAGGGCGAAGCGGAGGCGGAGCGGCAGCGCACCCGGGAGCGGCTGGAGGCTACGCTGGCCGGGCTGGGCGAGCTGGAGTACCTGCGGCAGCGGCAGGAGCTGCTGGTGAAGAGCCTCCTGCTGCGGCGGCCGGCGGGAGCGGGGCCCGGGGCGCAGGGCTGCCGCGGGGAGCCGCCGGGAGAGGGGCCGCCGGCGCGCAGCCTGGAGGAGAAGTTCCTGGAGGAGAACATCCTCCTTCTGCGGAGGCAGCTGGTGAGCGGGGACGGGGGGCGCCGCGGGATGAGAGTGGCGAGCGCCGCGGGATGAGAGTGGCGAGCGCCGCGGGATGCGGGCGGGGAGCGCCGGGCGATGCGGGCGGGGAGCGCCGGGCGATGCGCGTCCGCTCGGTGCCCCCGTGTCGCTGTGACCCGCGGGTGTGCCCGTGTCGCTGTGACCCGCGGGTGTGCCCGTGTCGCTGTGACCCTCTCGGTGCCCCCGTGTCGCTGTGACCCGCGGGTGTGCCCGTGTCGCTGTGACCCGCTCGGTGCTGCCCGTGTCGCTGTCACCTTCTCGGTGCCCCCGTGTCGCTGTGACCCGCGGGTGTGCCCGTGTCGCTGTGACCCGCTCGGTGCCCCCGTGTCGCGGTGACCTGCGGGTGTGCCCGCGGAGAGGCGAGGAAGGAGCAGGGAAGCCCCGCGGGCGGCACCCCCGGCCTGCTGTCACCCGGCACGGGCCGGTGACAGCTCGGAGGTGGCCGGGTCGTGCCGGCGTTGTGCCCGTGGCCGCACGGTTCCCTTCGGGTCCCGGAGCCGGGCCGGCGGTGCCACTTCCATTCATGGCAAGAGAGGCGCCGCCGTTGCCATGAATGGAAGTTGGGACCCGCTCCCGGTCCAGCCCCGGGAGGAGGCAGCGGACGCTCGGGCACCGGCAGGATCGGGCCCGTAAAGAAGGGATGCTTTTGTTGGAGGACGCGCTTTGGAGCCGGTGTGGGAAGAGATGGAGGGCGGCATGAAGCGGCAGATCATTTTTCAATGAAAATAGCGTACAGCTGTGCCTGGCGCTCTTTGTGCGCGGCTCAGCATTTGCTTTCACCCAGGGAGAAGTTGGATTGCGTGATTTATTTCCCTGATTTTTTCTTTTCCCCACCCGCCGTTTTTCCTCCTTTCCTTTTTTTTTTTTTCCTTGTTACCCTTTTGGTTTAGTTAGGTTAGGGTTATTTCCCTTTTAAAAAGATAAAAATATTTTTTTTTCTGCTGAGAAGGGGCTGGCTGGCTGCCGAGAGCCGTAGTGAAGGACTACGGAATCATTACTCAAAAAAAAAAAAAAAAAAAAAAGTCGGAGATTTGTGGTAGCACTTTAATTTGTGCACTTGACATTGCAGATTGGAACCAGATGCGGCGCTGACTGGGGGAGGGGGCGTTGGTGGCAGTAGGTGGCGCAGCGAAGTCATCCCTTGAACCCATCACCTCCTCCAGCCTGGCTGCCAGCCAGCCCTGGCTCCCGCAGGAATGGGGGAGAAGGCTTGGGATCACCCCTTTGGTTCTCCAAAGGATGGCCTTAAACGCCAGCACATCTTCAACCAGTGCTTGCCAGTGCTTTTAGCATTTGCTCTCCTTTTGCCCAAGGCCAGGCTGGACAGGGATGTGAACAACTGGTCTAGTGGAAGGTGTCCCTGCCCATGGCAAGGAGGTTGGAACAAGGTGATTTCTAGAGTTCCTTCCAACCCAAACCCTTCTATGAATCTATAATTTTATGACTGGTCCACTCCATGGAAAAGATTATCCTGGATTTAATGGGTTCAGAACTAGTCCAGCTATGAGCATCAAAACTCATTGCAATGAATGTGTCAGAGCAGCCCTGGGTGACAGTCAATGATGCACTCGAAGAAACAAAAGTAGATGAACCTTCCTCCTGCCTCCTCCCCTTTCCCCAAAGGCAGAGCAATTAAAGGGTATGAAGCTGAACAGATGATGGATAAGCAACTGGGGGAAGCTGATTGTGTTGACCGTGGGTTAATGAGTGCCTTGCAAAATAATTTCTTATTGCTTATTTTATGCCATCAAATTACCTTCATAAATAGCCTTAAAATTCATCTCACAGCAATTTCATACAATTATAATGGGTGAAGAGGAAGAATTACTCTTCCTTCCTGCTGCACTGCAAAACTAATAAAAGGGCTGTGATCCCAGCCCTGGGAATCTCCCTCTCTGGATGGTGGACTCTAAGCTCATAATGTGCAGCAGAACAAGGCGGTTCCCACACCACAGGCTCTTGTTGGCAGAGCTGTTTGGTGCCATTGTGTGAGCAGATGTGATCTTTGAGTAACACCAGTGTGGTGGGGAACGTGCCCTGCTAGGCTGGCACGGCTGTCCTTGCCCGTTCCATGTGCACAGGTCTGCTTGGGCCCTATCACACAGTCCAGCTTTGTTCTTCCAGCTGTGCTCAGCACAGCCCATTGGTCTTCCTGAGCTGTGGAACATGCTCCTCACGCAGAACTGGCTAGAACAGGCTGGGATGAAGTGCCTGTGTAATTTTTCACTGAAGTATTTATCCAGAGCATCCATCTAAAATGTCAGGGCTTTGTTTGGTTTTTATATAAAAGAATATCGACAAGGTGTTTCACAAGGCTTAGATAGAGAAGTCTGTTGGTCCTTGGGACCCCTTCACATCTGCCCCAGTGAAGGAGCTGATGTTCTTTGTCCTCTTTTTTTGCAGAACTGCTTGAGGAGGAGGGATGCTGGGTTATTAAATCAGTTGCAAGAGCTGGATAAGCAAATAAGTGATCTCCGCCTGGACGTGGAGAAAACGACAGATGAACACCTGGAGACAGACAGTCGTCCAAGTTCAGGTAGGGGCAGTGCTCAGCAAAATCCAGCCTCCCCTGGGACCTGGAGTTAAACTGGCTGTAGATTTTAGTGCTGGAGTTTTCAGTACTGCAGCAGTAAATGTCTACATCTCGTTCACACTCTGATAATTAATCCCTACTAACAGAGTTCACTGGCCACTGAAAGGCTGCTGTTTGCTTCTTTCAGAGGAGCATTTCAAGATTAATTAGATTTTTTAGTGTTTGGGGCATTTGTTTTTTCAAGGCCACCTTCACATTAGTTCAAAAAGTTCTAATTGTCCTGTATATTAGGGAGGAGGCTGAAGGAAAAATGGTGAAAAGAAGCACCACCATCAGGAGGAGGATATCAAAAGTGGTCATACAGCCAGAAAGGCACATGGAAACAGACAATTTAATCCTCTATATATTGAATTTCATCTCATTCTAACTGTGTTGAAGCCAGTAAGTGGTATTTAACTATGGGGAGCCTTTCCTAGAGGCCCCTAGACCTGTTCTGAACACACTAAAAAGTGGAGAATCCTCCAACTAGCAATTGTTAAAGCCATTGCTAATTTCTATCTGAATCTGACTTGTTCCAGCACTGATATTTTTATATCCTTTTCTCCCCTGAAGAAAGGTCTTTTCTAATACCCAGCTTTTTCTCCTCTTGGAGGTGCTATACATTATAATTCTGGCTTTTATTTGATGAGCTAAACAGGTCAAGTTCTTGAAGTCATTCATTTTAAGGCATTTTTCCAAGCTCCTAAATAGCTTGGTGGCCTCTTTCCAATTTTTTAGCTTTGTTTTATGCATGCTGGATTCAAGGACTGGGCTCACCGTTCCAGTGTTTCTTACCAGGGCCATGTAGACTGCTGAAGTCATTTCCCTGCTGCTATTCATTAGCCTCTTTGTACATCCAACAATCTCATTAGCTTTTTTTTTTTTTTTGCCATATCATTAAGCTTGATTGAGCTGCTTTTCCACGCTGACTAAGCCCTTTCCAAGATTATTGTTTTCCAGGATGCATCCCCATTCTGTAGGCATGCTCTGCATTCCTTACTCCTAAATGAACAATTTAAATTTTGGTTGTGGTATGTCATTTTTCCTTGAGTAGTCCCAGTTTACTAGGAAATTAAATTTGCTGCATCTGCACATTATTTACCATTTTTCTTTTTTCTTGTAATCCACAAATATTATGTTTATCTTCAGAACTTTGAGGAAAGTAATGGATAGCACTGGGCCCAACACTTTTATAGTTAAGTAATAGTTGGAGAGTCTGGCTTGGAAGTATAACACTCTATTAAATGAGTGAGCTGCCAAACACAGCCTGGATCCTTGTTGCTAAAATCTGAAAATCCCTGAAAGGGTTAGAACCCCAACCCTTGTAAAGTTAAAAAAAAATTCCATATGCTGAGATAAGTTCTGCTGTTTTAAGTGCTTTACTTTTAAACAAAGTAAATTCATGGCAATAAGGATATTACTAAAGTGTTGGCTGTTTTTGGGGTGACTGAATGAAATCCCATAACTACTTGTGTTAGAGCAAGCCAACTCAAACACCAGCTTGACTGCCTTTCTAGGGACACAAATAGTAACTTTGTGTAGACATAACTAATATAAATCCAAACTCTTATTTTTATAGGGTTTTATGAGCTGAGTGATGGAGCTTCTGGATCGCTTTCCAATTCATCTAACTCTGTCTTCAGTGAGTGTTTATCCAGTTGCCATTCTAGCACTTGCTTTTGCAGCCCTTTGGAGGCAACACTGAATATCTCAGATGGACGCCCTAAATCTGCAGGTATAGTAAAAGCAGGTGGAATACATCATACTCCAGGAGGTGGCTTTGGCTTTGGAAATACTGCCTCAGGAGTACCTGGGTTGGATTAACCCTTCTTCCTTTCATGTGCCATATTGTGCTCTGAAAAGATCCCAGTGACTCTCACGTACGTGGGTCATGAGGCAGGACTGTTTGCCCTGCACTGCTCCAGCTTTGCACTATGAATATGTCACTCTGAACACATCAAAATGGCATGTGAAGATCTGGCAGCTGCTCTACCCAGCAGAGGGCAGTGGTACCTGTACACAGAAACACATCAGTCAGCTGATTTCTCTTTCTTTAGAAAAGCATTTTTAGTGAATAGCAATAATTAACGATAGCTCTTAGCCATGTCAGCATTAAAGTCACAGAGGAAGGAGCTGGCTACAGGTTTTAGGGGGTCAGGGCACACGTTTTTAGCAGTCATTTTGTCAATTCTGATGGTACTTGACCCCCGGGTGAGCGTGGTGAGGTGTGTCCTGCATTTATATAGTATAGACACATAGAACAGGCCAGGTATATTTTGTCTCTGTGGCAGAGAGTTGTGAATTTTCCTTGGACACCAGACTAAAGATGCAAGCCTTGATTTGTGGGATGGTTCATAAGGAAGGCCTCCTCTGTTCTCCAGAAGAGACTCTTCAATAGGGCTGCTGTGATCCAGTGTTACTGACTGCAGACATTTTCAAAAGCTTTAGCTCATTCTGGGCTAGGGAGGATGATTCCAACCACAGCATTTCCACTTTGCATTCTGCTCTTTAAGGTTAACTTATAGTGATTTGTTGTGAATCAAGGACAGAATAATTCATGCTCTTCTGTTTCTGAATTGGAAAAATGCAGCCTGGAATACATTCATTCTGAGATGCTGACAAGTCCTCTAAGTTTTCCTGTGAGCAGCTCGAGGTAATTTAGTGCTCCCCGTTGTAAGGTATATGTGATCTTCGTGTGCCATACATTAAAACAAAACAAAAAAAAAACACACACACAAAGAATTCCAGCTGATTGCATTGCTGGTTTTTTCTGTATACACCACAAAAACCTATACCTCTCATTATTCATACAGTCTCACTTTCAGGGATGAAATTTCACAAACTGACAAATTTCAAAAATATCTTTTTGGCAACATTCCTTGAAGCCAACATAGAATTTAGGAAATGCAGGAAAACTGAAAGGTGATTTGGAGGAAGTTTATGCTCTTAACTTCCCTGTTCATCTTCTCCTACTCATGCAGGAACATCATCTCTATCAGCAAATTTCATCAATGCCCATGAGACCTCTTTAAAATAAGCCTTAGATAAGTGATGAGCACTGAGCATTCCAATCAGAGTACCCTGGCTGAAGTTTCCAGCCCAAGGGCAGAAAACAGGACTGGCAGAGGATCATTTAGATTGTACCCCTACCCAAGAAGACAAGGGCAACTTAAGCTTAAAAAATAATAATAATTTAGGTGCTTGGGTGGAAGCCCTGCTCTTAAGGTCGCTTACCTCTCTAGTAAGCTCCTTAGCCATTAATTAGCCATTAAATCTGACTCATGCATCGTGAAATGCACTGGATTTCTCTGGCAGAACTCTCTTTACAGAGCCAAGGCTAGGATGTCAGCTGGATTGACCTGCACTCCTTGTACTTGTGTGAAAACATGAGCCTGTTTCCCATTCTTTAACCCCTTATCACTCAAAAGGAGCATCTGTAATTACTATTAGCATTGCTATAAATATTATTATAATAGTAGTAGTAACAATAATAAAAACAACAATAAAATTAAGTCTGGATTTTTTTCCTGGCCAGAGACATGCTTGAAAGAATCTGGAAGTGAAATTTGTCAATAAGCTACAAGAATTAATTTTCTCTTGTCTGTATTTTTTATGTTTCTCTTTGGATTTAAAATTCATATATGCTGAGGCCTGCAGAGAGTTTCACAGGTGATTGTGTAACAAATAAGAGACCCTTGCAGACTTCTGGGTGGCTTGAAAGGAAGATAGGAAGATCTTAACAACCTGGGCACAGGTTTGAAACCAATGTACATGTTCTCATTAGGGCTGTGATTCTTATTGTTTTAACCATGTTGTCCTAGTGGGGTAAATCCCACATAGATGCAGTGACAGGGAGACCCACACAAGGATAGTGCTGCTTTTTGTATTGCTTGAACAGCACCCCTGGTTGCAAAATTGCTGCTGCTGTAGTTAAAGCTTTGCATTGTGTGCCTAGATGGACCGGTGTCCTTGGCAGCACATTAAAAACGTAGCACAGCTGTCCCTGGCAGGCTCTCTAAACTCTCCTAAAATGCCTTTCAGATCTCATAGGCTGGATGGACTATAATAAGGAAGGCCAGCATGAGGACCAGACCGCAGGCTCTGTCTGTCGCTCTTTATCCACACCGCACTCAAATTCCCTCGATGTCGTTGCAGATGTTCATCCCAAGTACCAGTGCGATCTGGTGTCTAAAAACGGGAACGACATCTACCGCTACCCCAGCCCGCTCCACGCCGTGGCTGTGCAGAGCCCCATGTTCCTCCTCCCCGTGACTGAGAACCCCCAGCGAGAAGAGGAGAGGCTCGCTTGCGATCTGAGCGACGTTTGCACCCCATCCGAAACGGACTCGGGACAATCCGCCAGCGCCTTCCCCCCACAGAGCTCCTGGCCGGCTCCGTGCCCTTCCACCAGCAAGAGGATAGACAGCTACATCTTAAGCCTGGTTCAGAAAAAGACTCACGCAGTAAGGACTAACAAACCCCGGACGAGTCTCAACGCCGATGCCACCAAAGGGATCTTGAGGCATGGGAGCATGTGCGTCCGGCAGCCGGCAGCAATGGTGGCCCACGGCAACGTGGTGAACCTGAAGAGCTCCAAGCCGGTGTGTTTGCCACCCGGTGGGGCTCCCGCTCCGGACCACGCGGCTCCCTCCCCGTTAAAGCAGAGGCCAAGGGAGCCGGCTGGGGAGCAGCTGGAGACTAGGAAGGCCCCTTTGCCAGCAGCTTTCCCACCCGGCACAACAACGGAGCTCCAGAGCAAGCACCTGCCACGGGGCACCAAACCAGCACCGCCGGAGCTGGGCCGCAACACCGTGGGCACGGCCGGGGATGGCTCCAAGGAAAATGGCCAGCTCTTTGCTGCATCTCCCAAAGACACCGCAGGGAAGCCAGTGGTGCTGCAGCCAGAGAACAGGGTCAGCCAGCCTCCCAAAAAGATCCTGTTGAAGAGCAGCTTGCAGGCCGCTCGCTCCTCGTCACCAGCTGTGGAGGAGAGGCCTGCGCTGGATTTCAAAAGCGAGGGCTCTTCCTCGCAGAGCCTGGATGATGGGCTGCTGGTGAACGCCCAGTACATCCCGGCCCAGCAGCAAAGCATGAAGCTTCACAAAGGCACCCGCAACGTCAAGATTTTGAAAAGCTCTGCGTTGAAACACAGGTCCCACCTTGCCAACGGGGTGGAAAACAACTCACAGACCTTGAGGGAGAAAGCCAAACTGGTCGGCAAGAAGTGCCGCTTCCCCGAGGAGTTGGATACAAATAAGAAACTGAAAAAGCCCTCGTCGCGGGGGAAGAGAGGCGGCGGCCTGCCGCTGGAGCCGAGCCTCCCAGGCCGGCAGGCCGGCCTGCACAGATCCGCCCTCCGCTCCCATGGGCACGGCCGGGAGGTCGTGGTGGCCAAGCCCAAGCACAAGCGTGCCGACTACCGCCGCTGGAAGTCCTCGGCAGAGATCTCCTATGAGGAGGCCCTGCGGAGGGCGAGGAGGAACCGGCGGGAGGGCGTGGGAGTCTACTCACAGGTGCCCCTGCCCTATGTCAGCCCCTACGCCTACGTGGCCAGCGACTCGGAGTACTCGGCCGAGTGCGAGTCCTTGTTCCACTCCACCGTGGTGGACACGAGCGAGGACGAGCAGAGCAACTACACCACGAACTGCTTTGGAGACAGCGAGTCAAGCCTGAGCGAGGTGGAGTTTGTAGGGGAGAGCACGACCACCAGTGACTCTGACGAGAGCGGGGGCCTGATTTGGTCCCAGTTTGTCCAGACGCTCCCCATCCAAACAGTCACGGCACCAGAGCTGCATGAAAATGCAGCCAAGGCCTTTGTCAAAATCAAAGCCTCCCATAACCTCAAGAAGAAGATCCTCCGCTTTCGGTCAGGCTCCCTCAAGCTCATGACGACCGTCTAGTGAGGTGACTTGGTGGAATGTATCTGCTTCTGCTTTTGGAAGCAAGGTGCTTTTTTTTTGTACATATTTCCACAGATTTTTTTTTTTAATACAAATATTTAAAACTTAAGGTAAATTATGTCACTTGTCTTCAGAACTTGGGTGGATACTAGTGCCTTTTATGTGGAAATAAAAGACCGTTACACTTGTTTAAAAAAACCCAACAACACAACATTGCCATTTCAGTGGTGAACAGCCTCCAGCGCGTGGTGTCAGAAGGCTTTGAGAAAAGGCTAAAATGTTTCTGGGAATGGATCTTCCTTGCCTAGTTTTTCCAGTTCTGGGTCTTATACAGGATATCGACAGCTTAAGGTCATAAGTTTTTAGGGAATAAAGGGGAGGGAGTGAGGGTGTTTCTTAATGGTTTTGCTTGTCCTTTTCTGCTGCTGCTGTTGCCACATCTTGAACTTTTTCCTTCTGGTACTCTGGTCTGTTTTTTTTTCTTTTCTTGTTTATTCTCTTCTTAAAACACACTCCTGTCCTCCCCCAGCCTTCCCCCACCAGGAAAGGGCTCCTGTTCAATCTGTTCTCCAAGGTTAAGTCGCCTTCCCTGGAGTGCACTCTGCTCTGATCTCCTGGGAGTCCCACTGCGGGCGGCGGTGGTGTCCAGAGTAAACTGCAGCTGGAGCAGCTGACCAAGGCTTAGTAACTTCATTATATTGTGTAAAACTGCTTTTGAAAAAGAAAAAAAATACCCATATGCATGTCACGTGCATGAGTATCAGTAGTTTTAATATTCCTGTTGATGTCCAATTTACTGTACATCATCAATGGCTGTTTTTATATATATATATATCATTGTGTAAATTAATATAACACATCATATGCTGTAATAAACAGTCTGTTTTAATAATTTTTAAAGTTTGTTACGTTGGTGCAGACCTAGTCAGTGCTTTTATATTGGTGTTGTCACCACTTAGACGTCTCCTGATGTGACCTGATAACGTTCCTTGCATTTAGCCATGCAGGAAAAGGGGCAAGTTTAAAATGCTGCTGTGGATGTGACTTGTGCTTTGAGGGAATTGGCTTGTCATGGCTTCTCTTGTTCTTCTCATAGCTTGCATTTTTCCAAGGGCAAGGTGGGATTTAGGAGCTCAGAGTCATCTTCAGGTTGTTGCTGATGGGGAGCTCATGTTTCAGAGCAGATGGAAGTATAACATTAATCCTGCTCTCTGTCTGGGTGCTTGCAGACTTTGGTTGGTACAACACAGGGACAGATGGTTGGTTTCTGTAACCAAATCGATCTGTGGGACACAACAGGTGTCCCCATGGAATGTCCAGTAAGTGAATCCCCAAGAGCTGTGTGCTCTGGGAGCAGGGCTGGGTGGAGGAGAGCACCTCTGTGGCTTTGGCTGTTGGCTCTGTTACAGCCCTAGCAGGGTCATGGAAGGTGACAATTGGGTCACCCACTGGTCTCTGTCTCATTCCCTTGGGACTGGAGGGGAGTCTGGCAGCAAAGGAGAAAGGAGCCCTCCATAGGCAGCACTGCTTCCATTCACAAAAACCTTTGGAGCTGCCTGGTGGGAAGGTTGGAGGTTTTGGGCAGGTTGAGCTGGTTGCTGCAGGTTCATCTTCTGCTTTGGCATCCACAAGGCAATGGACAAACAACTGGAGCAGGTGCTGTGGCTGGTGTGGATTTCAGGGATATGTGTGCAGCCTGTCCATTCCATAGCAAGGCCTGAGCAGAGCTTTCCTTTGTGGTTTCTCTGTGTCCTTCCTGCTGTCACCCACCTGAAAGGCAGAGCAGGTTTTTTTTTTTCCCCAGGTTTCCTTGCATCACAAATGTGGGAAGGAAGGATCTACTCAGAATTAAACATCTCAGGGAGCAGTTTCTGAGACAGTGGGAACACTTTTCCTAAGAGGCACATTTTATTTCTTAATCTGCAGTGCAGTAAATCCCTATTTATAATGTCACATATTATTATTTTCTGATTTGTGGTTTGTTTGTTTGTTTTTATAAGGAGTGGAAAATCAGTTTCTGTAAGGGTTTTGCAGTAGATCACCAGGCTGTGGATTCAGTGACCCAGAAAGTCCTTGCACTTCCACCTCCCATGAAACAGCAGAAGCTGGAACTCTGGAACTCCCCTTATCTGCTCATAACTCTTCTATTACTTTATACATGGAAAAGCACCCTATATATATATATATATATATATATATATATATATATTGGTTTAGAATAATTCACCCAGAAATTGCTGGACAAAAGCAGCCACTACAGAGAGGGGAGAGAAGTAATGTTTGTTGTTAAATATGGCATTACTAAGCTAAGCAACAGCTTAAAGCCACCCCATTAATAACTGATGGGTGTTATATCAAACAAAGGGAATGTCTTGGGGAAGCTGGTAGTTTCTTTCCTAGAGTATCTCTTAATCATGCCACATAATCTCTCTTTGAGTGAGAAAAACATGAGCAAATCCCTCTAAATCTCCTCAAAGGTGTGGAAGAGCAGCAGAGAGGCTCCTCAGCCGTGCATTCTCTCTGGCTGTAAAGGAGCTGCTGGTGGAAAGACAAACCAATGCCCAGTGGCATTGGGATGATGAGTTTTTAATTGCAGTGCTAGAGCAGAATGCCTTGTACCAGGTGAGGGATGCTGGCTTTCCAAAGTGAGCTGCTGAATGGTTTCTTTTCAGAGAATTGAGTAAAAAAAGAAAATAAAATAACTGCCTAAATATCGCTAAGGCTGTATCAGCTGCAGCCACTGTATTCTGCATTCTCTTGTTGAATAGCTTAATACCAGACTTGGAAATGGGCTGATGGTATCTCCCTCTTAATTGCATCTGAGTCTTTTCAGTATGGGGAAGGAATTTTCCTTTTCTTACATGATTTAGGTAAGCATCCAGAATCCTTTATCCAGGCCTAGTTTTTTTCTATCAACACCCAACCCCCTCCTTTTTTCCTTTTTTTCCCCCCTTTTTTTTAATAACAGATCTTAACAGTGCTGGAAAAGTACTTGATATGGTCCCAATACACAACACACATTCTCATCTCTGGTTCTGATTTAGGAAACACATCTGAGTTAGTAAGTTTCTGCAACGTTAGGTTGAAAAACATCTGCTGTTCTTGGAGACCAGTTGAATATTTGGCACTTCTTTAAGCTACCTGGCTTTCCAGTGTATTTTTCATGATGTTCACTTTTTAATTATCCCCAGTGTTTATGGTTGTTTTTGGAAGTCTGAAGCGGGAACGTTTCATTGCACTGGGAGCTGTTTCAAGGTGGGGGTAGGTGGTAGAGGGGAGTTTTGGGATTAGTGTGCTCCTTATGTGCACAGGAGCATAAAGGAACTCGAGCAGAGCCCTTTGAGCTGGATTCCTTGTGGTTCAGATAATGCAGTGTTTCTGCACACCTCTGGAACCCCATCACTCCCACTGAGGGAATCAGCACCACACTCTGAGGGCATGAGTGTGTCCCTGGGCTGTCTCCCTTCCAGGAGCCTTTCTGGGTCTCTCCTCTGCTGCCTCACCCCAGCCACCAGCTGTGGGTCAGCAAATAAAGAACCAAGCTGTGTCTGGTGTGTGTGGGGTCAGGGAGAGGCTCTGGCCTGGTGCCCAGACGTCCCAACTGCGTGGGGCCCCTGCTGTGGCCCTCCTGCTTGCCGTGAGAAATCCAACGTGCCTGTGGAGCAAGGGCTCAGACAGCTGGCTCTGAGGGAAGGGAGGAGTGGAGAGTCCCATGAATAGAGTGGTCTGATCCTGGTTCATCTGCATTTCCACAAGAGGTGGGAAGAGGAGGTGTTGCAGCCTAACACCTCGCTCAGTAAGTTAGACTGCACTAAATGGAGTCCTCCCAGGGACTCTGCCTCATTTCTTCCAGAAAAATTGTCTGACCAAGCCCTGTAGGAACTGGGGACAAGAGATGAGCTTCCATTCCCCAGGTCTGGGTTTGGCCTTCCACAGCACAGCCCCTGCTTGCAGAGAGCCTGTAGGTCCCAGCCCTCTGCAGCTTTCCTGGGGCTTCAGCGGGAATCTGTCCATCCCTCACAAGTGTTCTGCTTTTCTCATGGCTTGGGGCTCATGCTGGATAGGCACTGAAAACAGATTCTCCACAGCAGTCCTGTGCCTTCAGTAATCCAAAATCCAGTTTTTGGCTCAGAGGAAGGTCAGGCACTCCTCAGGTGGCAGCCAACAAAGTGAGGGACCTGCACCCCTTCCTGTCACAAAGGACAGCAAAGGCTTTGATGAGCAGTGGTGGCTACTTGGCAGGTGACTCACCACGCTGGGCATGGCTTTCCCCAGGCACGTGGCTCTTCTTACACGAGGGAGCAAGGACATCTTTGAGGAAGCAGAGACAGCTAAATACATTTTTAATAGCTAACTTCAGAGTATGTACCTTTGGAGTAGCCAACAAAAATCATTATGACTGAGCTGCTAATACAAAAAACTGAACCTTTCTCAGTTTAACATTACAGAAGGAAAACTGTGGTGGGAAACAATTGATGCTGGAGCATGTCCAGAGAACGGTAATGGGATGAATGGAAAGACTGGACTAGAGCAGAAGGATTGAGAGAAGTGGCTGAGGGGGCTGGGAGCCTCAGCCTGGAGAAAAGGAGGCTTAGGGGAGACCTTATCAACCCCTACCACTCCCTGAAAGCAGGATGGAGCCAGGTAGGGTCGATTTCTTCTCCCAGTTAACATACAACAGGACATGAAGAAATGGCCTCAAGTTGCACCAGGAGAGGTTTAGATTGGATATTAGGAGAACATTCTTCACTGAAAGGATGTTCAGGCAGTGGAACAAGCATCCCAGGGAAATGGTGGAGTCACCATCCCTGGAAGTGTTCAAAAAAAGTGGCACTTGGGGACTTGATTTAGTGGTGAACAAGGTGGTGCTTGGGTTAAGAGTTAGGCTTGATCTTGGAGGACTTTTCCAACCTTAACTGTTCCATGATTCTATGAGTTGCTTTGGGGTTTGAAAATTCTCACAGTTCTGGAATGAGGGGAGATACATGAAAACCAGGGGGATCTATTTAAAAGGAATACTAGAAAGTGCTTTTGTACACAGCAGGGAATTTGTTTCTGCTGGAAATAGTGAGATGGATGTAACATCAGCAAGTTCAGAGGGAAAGAGAAGGTAGGGATGGATGCTCTACCAATGATTGTGGATGCCAGGAAGAGTGTGAGGTGACTGGACTGTAAACAGTGGCCAGGCTTGTGTGCTCCTCCTCAAGACTGTCTTTTCCTGCAGCTGCTGAAGCACCATTAGCTGGGGGAGATGCCCCATCCTGCTGACCCAGCAGACCATTTCCTGTGTTCCTCTGATCTTGAAGTAACTAATGGGAGTTGTCTATGCAATTGAATTTTCCTCACTCTAATATTTATTAGTCTTTTGCCCTCCCAACTTCTGCTGAAGGCCAGTTTTGCACTGCTTTGCCAAGAAGTTCACTTTCCACGCTTGGCTGATGGTGACATGCATTTATCCAGGCTATGGACACATGGTTTTGGTCACTCTTGTTCTCTGGCACAATAAATTTATCCACCCTTTCAGGCAGGCACTCTAAATCCTCTGTTATGGTGAACATCATCCCCTGTACCACAAATACAGTCATGGACACAACCTGTGTGTGTTCCTCATGACTTCAGTCCATAAATGAATCTACCTTGGGAGTCACTGTTGGGCAGCAGTTTTACACCCTGCAGTTGTTATAAACTGCAGGAAAAGCTGGTGACCTACAAACCAGAACCATCCTAGAGCCTGAGTGCCTCCACTGCTCTTTGCCTTGGGAATTTGCTGTCCTTGGGGAGTTTTTCTCTTCATCTGACTGTGTCTCCACTTGTGCCTTGGTTTGCAGCAACAGAGCAGGCTGGAAGTGTGTACCATGGTCATATCCACTTGACCAGTTTTGGCTGGGGCAGCAGAGCAGTTCTGGAGCACACTGGTAGAACACTGACCAGGGCAGGGCAAATGTGTTTCCCCCTGAGCAGGGATCTGGGGATCCGACCCAGTGATGGCTGCCTGGAACAGCATCCAGTCAAAAAATATGGACAGGCTTGGTCCAAATGACACTGGGGACCAGACTAAGTCTAGGCTGAAGTAAACACTTGAACTTTGTACATTGTTCTTGTGGGGCCCTCAGTTTGTGGGGACCTGAGCCTTTCATGCTGTGTGACTTTTTGATGTAAACAGAGCCTCTCTCTCAGTTAATGGCCTTTGTTTCCATGCTGTATTCCTTTAAGATCAATAAAGTGTATTAATATTAGCAACTTGATTTCACTGAGCCAAGCTCTGAAAATCTGGATTTTGTTTGTTTTAAAGGAGTTGTAAGTCCTGGAAACTAAGACTTCCTTGAAATACTGAAGGAAAACCCGTATGACTTGGACTCTGACCTCATGATGGGGTTCATGCCATCAGGCTTTGGAAGTAAATTGTTTTATCCTCCCTTTAAAAGGCCAAGTCTTCTGTGGTCAAGGGGCAGGAAGCTGGAAAATTTGCAACCTGTTGAAAAATGTGTTCCCTGTGTCTCCTTATGAGCTTCATGCCCTCAGAAATGAGATTTCCACAAAGAGGGGAGGTATGAGGTACAGGTAGGAGAAGGACCTAATCAATCTTAATCTCTGAAGTGCTCATGCAGTAAGTGTTTAAGCATGTGATTAAGCCCATTCTTACTCAGCCAAGCATTTCAGCACACGCTTTGGGGTGAATTAAGCATGTGCTCAGGAATGCTGGATCAAGGTCACTAAGCTTTCCAAGAGTCCCATGCCTGTTTGTACAAACTGTCCCAATGACTTCTTTTGGCTCATGTTGGAAGGAACTCCCTGCTCTTCCTTAAAATCCAGACTGAAATTCCAGTTTCACCAGCCATGAACTGGATTCAAATTGTTAATTTGAATTTGGGAGAAGCAGTGCCTTGAGTCCTTGATTTAAGCAGTAATAGCAAGGAGAGCTTTTAAAGGAAGAAATTAATTTTGTTGTATTTGAGGACACAGAGATAAAACCATTTCAATTATCTGAATAAATATGCTTTGTGCTCTGTATCAGTAGCAGGACTTTGTGTAAACCCTGGGAATGGCACTTGGGAAGGGACAGAATGACCCTTTCTGTATCCACTCCCTTCTCTTCCCTTGGATGCCCAGGTAGAGCTGGGAAAATGAGGCAAGCACAAACACCAAATGTGGAGGGTCTGGAGCCCCACTCATTCATCTGCCTGGCTAATCCAACTTTAATCCCAGTTTCAGGCAGTGAGATTAGCAAAACAGTAGGATCTCTGGGCTAGAGAGCAGAATGAGAAAGCAGAGAGGGTAACTTTGCCTGGCTTCAAAGGAAAGATGAAGTAACTGAGCAAGCAGTGGAGGCAAGGGAATGCTCAGAGGTTTGCCTTCTCTTTCCAGACACATTATTTACAGTGGGTTGGTTTCCTTTTGGAAGGGCCCTGTGTAAAAGGAGACGTTCCCAGCCTTTCTGAGGGTTAGACCTGTATCACATTGCAGTTTTCTCTCCTGGCCTCTTGACTGACATGATTTCCTGGAGTTGCTCTCCTCTGGGGAAGGTGAACTCAGGAAAGAGTAGGTGTTTGCTAAAAATCCAGAGTCCTGGAAAGCAGAATCATGGTGATGGTCTCCTCATTCTAGACCTAAGGTCAGTCCTCAGTGCTGCATCATTCTCTGTATCTCCCAGTGCAGGGCAAGGGCTGGGAAAGGAGTGGGAGAGGAAATCCATCAGGTTTGATAAGAGAGAGGTCTGTAAATCCTGTTGGAGCAGCTTGCAGAGGAGCAACAGGAGCTGTGCCAGGCGAGCAGCCATCCCACCTGGTGGGCAGTGAGGTCAAGGGCAGGGCTGGCCACTGACCTGGATTTCCTGATCCCTGCCTTTGCTTAAGCCACCTTCCTGCCTCCAGGCCACAGCAGACAGCGTGTTCATCCTGCTAAGTGTTTCCTTTACTGCTTTTTTTTCTTCCTTGTGAAATAAATTGTGGCTTGGCATTAAAGCCTGAGTGCTGAATGAAAGTGAAGTTCTGGCTTGTTTCTCCTGTCAAACACCTCATGAGAGTGTTTCCCTTGATGTTCAGTTGCTTGGAAGGAAGAGATGTGATCCTCTTCTCATCTGCAACATAACCTTTTTTTTACAGGTGTCTTCTGAGTGGTTTGTATGGCACAACAAACACATGGAGGTAACACATCACTGTCTTCCACACTGTGGGACCCCCTGCAGCAGCCCTATATCTGCACAATCCACAGCTACCCCAAAGAATTTTTCTCTGACAGGAATATCAGGATTGGGAGGTTTGGATCTGACTGATCCCACCTGAAGCCCATCAGGGTTTAGGGTGAAGATGCTCATGCAGGGAGAGGAGGAAGCACACTCAGAAGTGTTTATTATTGCTGCTAAATGACAAGCTCCCTTTCCTTCCCCTCCCCTTCCCTGCCATGGAGATAGGGATCTCTGCTGTGGTTCCTGCTGCTTTCTTTTCCCTGTGTTGATCCATGGTGAGACTTGCTGCCTTTGAAGGATGGTCTGAGCCCTGAGAGAGGCTTTTATTGCTGAGCCACTGACATTTGATTCAGAGCATGTGCCTTCCCCTGGGCCCATTGCAGATGCCCACTATCACCCTGGGTAGGTTGCTTGGGCTCATGAAGATGGTAATTATTCATTACAGAAATATGAAACAAACAATTAATTTCATATTTAACAACAAATAAAAAGGCAAGTGGAGAGCTGTGTTTTCTTTCTGTTGTGTTCCCACCCTTTATTAGCTACTCAACACAAGCATCATAATATGGACAGGAAACACAGCAAAGTAAAAATAATAAATCACCCTCCCTAAATGTATATCAGAGTTAACAGGTTTGTGTGGGGCAAGGAAACAAAAGGCCTTTTGTCCTGGCAAAAGATCCTCACTGACATTGATCTAAAAACCCAAATTATTTACTGATCTACAGCTAGGAGAGATGGCAAAATGGACAAAGTGTCCCTGTGCTAGAAACTGCTTCCTCTGGCTGCTGGATCCACTCCTGTTCCTGTTGCCTGATTCTGAGCCCGTTTTCTTGGTGGTCAGGGCTGCTTTCAGAAACTGCTTCTGGTGCACTGATGAAAAGGCCAGTCTGGTGAGTAAACATCCTAATAAGCAGGCCCTGACAGATGGTTTGTTGCTCAAGCCCCACATAACCCTTCAGCTGGTGTCAGTGTCTCCCACAGATGTTTCCCAGGAGGTTTCCCCATGGTGTGCTCGGGAGCTCTCGGCTTTCCCGGCACGTCCGGCTGCGTCCCAAGGAGGAGCCTCGCTGCTTGTTCAACACATTGCAGGTATGTCTTGGGAACAACAGGCTCCCAGAAACGTGTTTCTCACAGTATAGACAAATGTAGGCTCCCAGTGGAGCCTGTTGGTGACTGAACAGGGTGAGCAAAGTTGCCTGGGCACAGTGGCTGCTGCTGCTGTCCCCTGGTCTGTGAGCACTGAGAAATGTTTGGTGTTATGTGAAGCAGAGCAAGACACTTTTAAGTATCTTTTAGTCCCTTTTGTTTTGGTATTGCTTCATATCAATCTTTCCAGAATCTATCCCCATATTTTCTAGCAAATCAGAGAATAAATGTCATTTAGGCAGTGATTTTCCAAGTGAATCTCTTCTTTTTGCCCCATTTCCTATGTCTGAGTTTGCTGAACTGTTCTAAGTCCCATGACACTGTAGTTACAATATCAAGTGTGCAGTCCTCAGGCAGATCAAATATTTCCATTAGATGGATAAATACAGAGATTTACCTCATTCTCCTCCCATGGTGAGCTCATGGGACTGTAAGATTGTTCATATCATCTGTCTTCCAGAGCAGATAATTTAGATTTGGCTGATTTGTATATCCCTGCAATGTTCCTGGTGGGCTGTACAGGATGTACAACTCTCTGCCCCTGACCTGAGAGCAGCTGGAACTGGACTGATGTGCAGAGGCTGCTCTTGAGAGGAAAATGAGCTGTCCTGAGAGGGTGTCTGCTAGGAAGGCGCTTAAATAGGAGATTATGGTTTGTGAAAAAGTTTAGTTTTGATGAAACTAGGCTGAATTCCTGCCAAAGTAGAGCAGAACACAACCAGGTAGAAATTCTGCAGAAGGGAATAGTGCAGCAGCTTGCACTGTGGGTTGTCTCAAGAGCTGATCCATGGATCTCTCAGCCTCTCCACTGGGTTTCATGGGTTCTCCATCTGTGGATGCTCTGGTGTTTCCTGCCTGAGGTGGTCCAATGTCTGGGACACCCCAAGATGAGGAGTGGGGGAGCAGTGAAATCCCCTCTTGCTAAGCAGCCCTGTTTGGCAGCAGGCTGCCCCAGGGCCCTGGAAACCTGAATGCTGGAGGAACCAGATGGGTGACCAGGCAGGAAACTCAGCAAGTTTCTGATGTTTGGAGCCCTCTGCAAGTTTCATGGGAACCTGGGCAAAATTGACTCACCTTGCTGAGATTTTGCTGAATTGGTGAATTCCTCTGAAATGCTGTTTTGCCTGAAACCTTCTGAGCAGGTGCAGTATCTCCAGATATCTCTTGAAGACAGAGACAAGGCATTGCCCTGTGCTGCCAGCGTGGGGCTTTGGGAGTCAGAGGCACACTTGCCTTTGCTACTGAGCCCTCTGCCAGCATTCACACTCTGGAGTGGTGTGGAGGAGGGAGGACACAGGAACTTGGCACTGATGAGTAAAGGATGCTGACAGGTTATTCTGATCCTTAGAAAATCATTGTGTTCTCATTGCACTACACTCATCCACCTACTCTGTCTTGTCCTGTAGACTGTAAATTCTCTGTGTCAAATTAATTCCCCAAGTTCTCCATTTGTTTTCACAGCCTCTAGCTGAGTTTCCTAGGTGCTACCCTCATGCAAACAATAATAAAGACGGCTCTGTCCTGCTGCAAACCACTTCTGAGGATGTTCCCTCTAATTCTCTTCCTTGTTCAGCATTGTATCATTAAAAGGCATGAGGTGGTTAATTGGAGGCTCACAACTTTTGTGACTGATGCAAACCAGTGTGTGTGTGTGTAATTGCCTGCTGCAAATGCTCAGGTGAATGCTTGAAAAGAAAAGGGGGAGGACACAGATGGCCAAGAGCAGAAGGTTCCCTGCAAAAGGTCAGTGGAAAAGGTTAGTGATAGGGCTGCCCTGAAGCTGGAAAAAAGAACCTAATACCTGGACAACTGGTGAGGAGCCCGGCTAGAGCAGGGCTTTGTTCCCTAAAGGGGGCTGCCGATTGTACATCAAAGCTCTCATAAGAAAACACAGCAGAGATCGGTATCACCCAGCCTGTGGCACTGGGGAAATGGATTGGTTGACAAGTCAGAGGCCCTCTCTGGGCAGATGGCTGGGTAGGAGTTACTGGCTGCTTGCAAAATCTCGGAAGGAGCCTTTAATTGCGTGTGATACTGTATGTTTTAGCGAGCATCTAGATGCTTATCTGGGCTGCATTAGTCACCAGGAGTCTGCTCTCAACCTTTCCTCTGCCATACCCCAGCTGCAGGCTTCTTCCCCCAGCTTTTGGAAGAGATGTGAGCTGAACGCTGCAGGATTTGTTGGGCTTTTTGTAGTTTTGACAAGGAAATATAACAGGCAGGTTTTCTTGGTAATGCTCTGCAGAGCATGTTTAGTGCTGTGGTTTCACATGTGCTGTGATAGACTTTCAGAGCCTTGCCCAGTGGTCTGAAAAGTCTTATCACGCTCCAAAACAAATAGTTCTGTCTTGAAGCCCATTAGAATAAGAACTACAAAGCTTCTCCCAACCTGATGTTAAATGCCTTGCTGTGCCAAAGGTAAACAGGATCAATCACTCATCCTCCCAGGGACCCTCTGATGGCAGTCCATGAATCAAGCTTGGCTTTTGAGGTCATTTTTATCTGCCTTGGGGAGCACAAGCTGACCAAACTGTGGTCTTGCTCTGCATGTGCAGGCTGAAGAGTGCAAGCTTGGCTCTGGCAGGGTGTGTTAATTAGGCGTATCCAGTGTAAATATATCTGTTGTGATGAGCTCTGCAAAGCGGCGAGACCTGGGCGTGCAGGCTCTGGCCACCTCTGCTCTCCTCCAAAGCCAATATTGCCACCATGCATCTGCTGGCTTGGCCAAACAACAGCTTGATGCTGCTTTTCCTCCTGTGCCTTTGTACCTGCAGTGTTTTGTTTGTCTTCCTTTGACTATGCCAAAAAAGAGCTTAGCTCAGTGGGGAAACCAAACTCCCAGCAATGCCTGAAGACTACAGACGATGTAATAGTCTGGAGTTTTGCTAATCCAGACAGTAACAGGAGCTCAGGGTGCTCAGCTGAGGTCCCACTATAACTTTCCCCATCACCCAGTGAGATTTAGAGCCTACCAGGTCATGGGCTGTATATGCAATTTAAAAGCTCCTTTCCCCAAGGAGTTCACAGTGCAGAGACAAAATATTAACCTCCCAATTAGTTTATTGTGGCAGACTGGGGCACAGAAGTCAGATTATCTGGGGGCAGGCTGAGACCATTCATGTGCCATTGAACTTGGAAAAGGCTTTTTTCATGACATCTGGTTTCAATCAATTTGTCATCAATTCAGTGTGCTGGGCTCATTTTCTGGGACCATTAAAGTACACAGCGCTGACACAGGGCTGCAGCTGGAATCCAAACATCAGTATCCAGAGCCCTGCTACTTCTTGCTGGTGATTGTGTAGAGAATGAGAATCTGGTGGCCAGGGTCTTCTGGATAAAGCTCCTTTGTTCATTTGAGAAAGCCTCAGGCTGGGCCATCCCCTTCCAGCTTGGTTGTACATGTGGTGCCAGGACAGAGCTCAGCAGGGACCCAGTCTCCATGAGCTGGGCAGGAGATTCATGCCAAGCCTTCTGGAAGTCTTTGAAAAGGTTCCCCCTGACATGCACCAGGCTCTTTCCCCAGCCTACCTCTGCATTTTGCTCTTAGGGCTCCAAAACCACCTTCTTGTGCAAGCAGCCAGTCCTGCCTGTGACTCTGCCAGTACTGGAACGTGCTGAGAGGAGCCTGGTTCATTTGAATGTGTGGAACCACAGCTCATGCTTTTACAGCATATATTCAGTGAAGCAATGCCTTTATCTGCAATACTTAGCCTTTATCTAACATCTTTTCAGTCTAAAGCTTTTTTTGAAACACAGATTAAGTAATAACAACATAGGATAATTGAGCACATTTTTTCACGGTGACATAGTGATACTTATCTGTGGCTACTGAAAAGCAAGGATAATATACTTTGTCAGTGCTGTATTATCTTGCTTCTGAAACAGAGCAAGTTTGGCATTAGGGCTTAAGTAATTGAAATACGGCTCCTTGTAGCACAGCCTGTTTGTTTACAATAAAGCCTAATGCATCTTTCTAATGGACACTGCAGCGTCAGAGGCACTACACGACCCCTGGCTCTGTGCAGCCTGGGAGGCTGGTGGTGTGCTGGGTCTGGAGGTCACACCGTGCAAGGGCTGTGTTGGATGTACCGAGGAAAACCCGCCTTGCTTCGGGAGGAGGTGACCTCAAGAATCAGGGTTTTCGTTTTTTGGATGTCAGGTGAGACGCAGTTCTGAGCATGCTCTGCTTAGCATCACCACGGCTCCTGCGGGGAATTAGATATTGCACTATTGTGAGCAGACCTTGCAAACTCACTGGGTGATTTTATTTGCACAGGAGGCCAGGTGGAATAAGACGACAGGCTGGCATGGCAAAACAAGCTGGACGCCCTTTGAATCCCACTGAGTGAGGAGGAAAACCTGAATTAACACCCCCTTCCAAGCCCTCAGACACACAGGTCTCTTCCACAGCAAAACAGCATGTGCATTTTCCAGGAAAAAAATGGAGGATCGATAGGAAAACGCTTAGATTTAAATTGACTGGCTGTCCAAAGCGGTATTTGAGTCCCTCTTGCATTTATTCAGGCAGAACATGATGGTGTGTCTCTGGATAATTTTCCACCTGCCTGTTTTGAATATCAAATGGAATCATTAGGCTGGTGAGCTGGAACGGTGCCAAATTTCACAGGAGCTTTTTCTCCCGACTTCTGCTGTTTTTTGTAACTACTTAGACAGAATTATCTGAGCATGCTCCCGGCTGGCACAGGGTAAATGCTGAGCAACACAACATGAGTTGACTCTTCCACTCTTTGTGTGTCAACCCAATTCCGTAGTTAATGCTGAGCAACAAGCTATTAGGACTCGTTTAACTGTAATTCACAGGTTTTCAAAGGGCCAGAAGGGTACTTTATGTCATCTGGACCTGCAGAACGACACTCACCCATCAGCAAAGTCATTTCAGACACTGAAAAAATAGTTCACACCGTTTTCTTGCTGGATTTTTTTCTGCAGTGCCTCCCAGCGTGCATGACAACCGAATTGCTGAAAGCTTCTTACTCTGTTAAGCATCCTCTAATAGGGTGGAAGTGGGGGTTAATTCAGCAGGTAATGTGTTGCTTTGAAGTTGCTCAGTCTATTAAATGTTTGGCTGTGTATATATAAGTGCATTGGATACAGCTGGAACACCGATGTCAGGATCCTGCCAGGCTCATCTCTTCCTTCCCCGGGCAGTTGGATTGGCATTAATCCTGAGGAAGGTGGTGCTGGTAACTGTTCTCCCGAGTGGAAAATGAGTATGGTCAGCCCCATCCTCACATGTGGTTGGTATCTCCAGAGCGCAAGAATTTGTTAGCTTAAAGCTTTTCTCTAAATAGGTGACAACTCTTCTCAGATAAGCTGTGGCTGCCCTACATGTGAGACCTCAGACAGCAAATAAACAGTGCTGGCATCAGATAATTCTGTTTAGAATGCTGTGGCCTTAGAAGTGCCCTATCTTTTGAAATGCAATGTTTTTTTCATGGGTTGTTTACATCTCCCTGCAGTGACTTCATGTCACCTCGTAGTTCTTCAGTGTCTATGAAAGCTTCAACCCCTGATCCTAGAAAGCATTTACAGGACTGGGTTTCTTTTTCTCGGGCTTTTGGGGGATGATTTATCTTTACTATTCCCTCATGTTCCTAAAACATCCACTGCAGGGCTGATGGGCAACCCAGAGCTTGCAGTCATTAGAGATGTGACATTTCTGGAGAAGGCTTCACTTGTGGTGTGCTCTGAGGGTGAATGTTGTGGTCAGTGAGATCCAACTGGGAAATGACACAGATGTCCTCATGCTCAAAGTGTAAAAAGTGTAAAAACCGTAAGAAGTGTAAACCCCCGTGCCAGCAGGTGTCAAAGCACTGTGGAGTGGAGATTTCTGCTCACCCCCTTGAAAACACAGGCTGCAAACTGGGAAGATCACGACCTTTGGCAACTTGAGGGAAGGCCTGTGAGTTGGGATTTTGGAAACCTCTAGTGCTCAGGAAGTTGTTGAGCAAACAGGACTGAAGCTGGCTGTGTGAAATCACAGAGCATGCCGAGTGTGGAAGAGAAAGCACCAAAAAGCTGAGAGTTTTGAAACTGTTTATCTAAGTTTCTTGCACGGCCCCTCTTATCACAGCATCACAGCACCTCCCAGATGGTTAATATGTTTTATCTTCTTGCCAACACCCTCACAAGGTTCCTATCCCTATTTTACAGTTAGGAGACCCAAGTGGAGGTGCTGAGTGATATGCCCAGTGGCACTTGGGGTTTCTGTGGCAGATCAAGGAATGAAGCTCAACTTTCCCATGCCCCAGGCTAATTCCTAAACCCTGTGGGATCCTCCTGGAAATGAGCAGAAGGGCTTAGCAAAACACAGCAGCATGTGGAAATAATGCTCAAATGCTCTATGGGGAGCCCATCCTGAACTCCCTAAGTGTAAATTTCAGTCTTGGTCTTTTGGAGCAAGATGCTGCACTGTGGGCTGGTGACAATGGCCCTTGAATGAACAGAATAGGGCTGCCATCAAGAAAGGTTCATTACTCCCCACTAATAATGAATTCTAGCAGGTGCTGACCAGGCTGTGCCACTTTAGGGGCTGAAATGAGCTGCTGGTGTGTGGCTCTTGCTGCCCATGCAGAACTGGGATTTCAGGCTCTCTCATCACCTCAGGCCAGAGCTGCATCTCCTTGGCTGCTGGCAGGTCAGTGGGTTCTCCAGTGATGTTTGCCCTTGAGAAGACTCTATCCCAGGAATCTGTTTTGCCAAAGTTCACTTCAGGATGGAGCAGGCAGACTTTGATCTGCCAGTTACTTGAATTATGCTGAGCTTTACTTCCTTTGCTTACTCTTCCTTTACTATTGCACTTACATCTCTTGATCTCTGATTTTCCCATTCTTTTATTCTAAAAAAAAAGTTTTAGAATCACAAGATATTGGGGGAATCACAAGATATTGCAGGGGAATGCATAATGTAGAGAGAGTGATTATTTAGTGTGTCCAGACTATTACCTAATAACCACTCACTTAATTCATTGGTAAACTATTTAAAATTGCAGCACCTTATAAATGCTACTAAATAGTGCCATGCCCATAACTTGATTGCAATAATCCATCAAGGAGTGTATTTCAAAATATCAGCAATTACCTGGAAAACAAGTTCTTAGCAGGAGTGCTGGGATAATTCAGTCTTTGAGATACTGCTGGGTGTGTTGGATGCTGATTCTAAATGGTGATTGAACTTTCTTACTCTGGGCTGTACCTGTGTCCAAAGGCCCTTTCAGGAGGTCAGAGAAATAATGATTAAACAGGCAGAGAACTTCAGACTGAAGCCTATGGCTTTGTCCAGGAGGCTGCAGGATGAAAGGCAGGTGAAGTGCAGCACAGGAGGCAGCAATCCCTGCTGGCTGCCTGCCTGCTCCTCTCTGCTCCCCACAGAGGTTTCACTGAACAGGCAAGCTGCTGTGCTGTCAGCTGGGAATGCTGTCAGCTCCTCAAAACCTTGGTTTCTCAGCGCTTGCTCTCCCATGCACACTCAGCATGTTTCCAGCATGAGCAAAAAAAAAAAAAAAAAAGTCTTTCATTGTCACTGCGAGGCAGCAGCGCATCCCCAAGTCCTCATCTAAGAAGATCCCAGATGAGTGTCTCATTTGCATGTCTAACAAAGCCTTGGGTAATCACCAGGAGGACGCTGGCCTCAGTTGAAAGGCTTGGACGATAGCAGCAGGTATTTGGAAAGAGGCATCTGTGCAGGGTGATCCCTTGATCTGCCTCAGATCTGAGTTTGGGTGCTTGTCTTGCAAAAGGATGTTGCAGCAGCTTCACTTCACAACGCACCTGGAAATTCCAGATTTTTGTGGAAGGCATGGGGCTGGGAGGTCTGGGACACCCTACAGCTCATTTTCTCAAGCACTTTTCTGTAGCAAAAGCAGAGTCAGGAGTGCAGGGTCTTGCCCATGGAGCAGCAGAGAAGAGGAATAACCAGGGGCTGCTCACACAGCAGAGATCACCAAGGGCCATCCCCAGTCCGGGTCTGGCTGCTTGCTGCAAATTTCCTGTGACATTAAACAGAGTCCTTTGAAGATTTCCTCTCAGCAGAACTTGTCACATTCTCACAGAGGTAAAGTAGGAAATGATCTAAATCTTTCTAGGGGTTGTAAAGCAATCAGGACTCTGGCTGCAGAATCACCCTGTGGGTGAGTGTGGCAACAGAGGGCTTGAACAGGCTGACTCTGACCTTGAGATGCAGATAAAGATCAGGAAAAAAGATGAGTTAAGGCTTCTGGAATATGGGGAGATGAGCAGACTGCAGCCCTCATAAAGCAAGACCCTTTTTTCTGACATTCCACAAAGCATATTTCCACCTGAAGCACCATAATCTCTATTTCCTCCCAACACTCTTATTTTTTTTAAGTCTCACAAGTCACAGGTATGCTTTTGCCTTTACCTGCCACTGTGTATCACTGGTAACTCATTACTTAGTCCCAAGGTGACTGCTCACATCTGGGTCAGGTCATTCTCTGAGTGTGGAGGTGACAGTGGCGTGGCCAGGAAACTCTCTGGACTTAATTTCCTGCCATTCCCCCTCACTTGGAAGTGTTACATCCTCCAGGCTGATCAGTGGACCCCAGCACAGATGTTCTTAGCTTCACAGACACGTTTTTCACACCTCAGACCATCTAATTCCCAACCATATGCTGCTTGTGCTTACTTTTCCTGATAAAATATCTCCCAATTTCTCTGTCCATGTTTGTTCCCTCTCTTGACCATTGAACTCTGAGGAAAGTCAAAGGGAGAAATCCCATGGGTGGCTGAAAATAGACCTTCACCCTCTTTTTTTATTTTGATTTGCATCTCAGCAGGACAGTAGCAATCCTTAGGAACAGCAAAATGCCTTCTGCAACATCCCAGCCCTTCCAAAATAAAGCTGAAGGACTGAAAAAATTTGGGCAACTCTTAATTTGTGAGCACTGACATTTGCTTTCACTAAAATATGAACATTTTCTGTAAGAGAGCCTCCCTTTGCAAGATTTTCAGGCAATGTCATGATGTGCTGGGAGCAAGTATGGAATCACAAAATCACAGAATGGCTTAGGTCAGAAAGGACCTTAAAGATTATCTAGTTCCAACCCCACTGCTCCTTGTCATGCTGTTTGTGCTGAACTGTTCCTCTCCTTGCAGACTAGAAAGTCTTCCATGGGGCAGAGAGATGCTGGGAATTCCCACCTTTTCTCAGAAAACTCCTCCTTTTTCATCACCTCACAGGCTGATTTCAGGAGGGATTACTCCCCTTTTGAGCTATGCCCTCCTGGCAGTGGGAATCCTCTATTTCCATTATGAGTAAAAGTGAGCATTTCTAGGGGGACTGATTTGAAGGAGGCATTGAATCCTCCTCCTTCCTGAGCCAGCTTTAATAAATAACAGGGTATGAACACAAATTGCTGAGTCCTTGTTGAAGGACAAATGAAGAAATGCCTTTAAAAAGCCAAGCCACTGCCATGGGTTTCACTTGGAGCTGCTGCTGACCCCATGGTGAGGGACTGTGAGTTGAGCTGAGTGCAAGTATGGCTTCATTAGGACGTGCAGTTTGCCTGGGGGACACTTCAAAATCTTGTGAGCTGACAATTTCCACAGCTGATTGTGCTCGCTGAGCTGCTGCCCTGTGTGTGCTCAGTGTCACCAGACCAAGGGAATGGCAGCTGTAGAGCACAGCACAGGCTCCTCTCCCTTTTCTGCACTCCCCAAGCAGGAGAGGAGTTCATTTTTTATGATATAGTCTCTATTTGTCTATATTTTCCCTCTTCCTAAAGCACCTCAGCAGGAAGCTGCCACAGCCCTGGGAACTCGTGAGCATTATAATCATCATCTCCCAGCTGTGTGACATAATGTGCTTTTAGCAATCAAACCTTAGGCTGCTTTGGGCACTGGTGCCTGGGAATAATCATAGGTCGGTTTTTAAGTGGCACAAGCTTGGTTCTGGGCTGGTGCCTCATCCTGAGCTATTGCTGATTCCATGGATTTGCTGCACAGGCTCTGCAGGGTGTAATCGCCAGGCTGGCAGCGCTCTGCTGTGCCAGGTGCCTGTTTCTAACAAGAGTAGGGGTTTTTCTTGTTTTGTTGTTGGTTTTTTTTTTCCTTTTTTTTTTTTTTTTGTTCAGAATGACTAAATAACCTGTAATCAGTATTAATTCCTTTGAATGCTCCAGAGTGAGTTATTGCTGATTGCTGCTGTCTGACCCTAGTTAAGTCCATTTCTAGAAAACGCTTTGTGTGACTGTGTGTGTACAGCTGAAAGGAATGCAGCTTTCCCCTAATTACATACTGGTAATGCAAGAGGAGACATTTCTAGTTCTGCTTCTGAAAGTATTTCCTTTAAGCACTGATGAGCCAGTGATAGCAGTAGCCTCTGAAACCGTTTTGAAAGGGAGAGACAAGGCAGGAACTAATAGAGTTTCATCACTCGAAGCCTTTGCATAGACTGTAGCAGCAATTGAGCCATCAGTAAGCCACTGGGGATAATATCTTTAAAATGCTCTGTATTTTAATAAGATTAAATTGATTTGGGTCTTTGCCAGCCTTTTCAAAGCCAGTGCTGTGTGATGGTCAGTATTTCAGGCAGCTCTGCATTGGGAAGCAAAGAATTAAAGATTTATGTGTTGTAACTGAGGAATACAAACCCTCTTTTTTTTTAATGTGTAATAAACTGTCTTAGATATATACAAAAATCCCCCCTATAAGCAAGTCACATTCCCTTATCAGCTCTGCCTTTCTGATTTTTCTGCAGCCTTTGTTCTTAGCTCTTTAATTTTATTTAGATCTCCTGTCAGAACCGTGAAGGCATTTCTTACTGTGGGTGCTCCAAATACAATGAATTTCTTGCAGAAGCGAGTTTAATTGTCAATACCATTTGTTACAGTATTAGTTAAGGAGCTGTGCATAAATCAAAAGGATTAACATGATCTCTTGGGTAGAATAGAGGAACAGAACATTATATTGCTCATGTATCATTGATGAAGAATATTTTCCCAACCTTTGGTTTATAGAAATGAAAATGTATTTCCCTAAAGTGAGTGCTTTTCCGTATTTTCAAACTGGTAACACAATTTTTACCATTTAATCATTAAAAGCCGTGTTTAAATCAGCACTATGTTTTCTTATGGGTAAATATTACTTTATTTAAATATACTTGGGATACTGTCTCAATGCATTTAACACTTCTGGAGTTGGGCGTTTCATTCATGAATTATTCTCTCCAAAGCAATTAGATGAAAGGAAAAGAATACAAATGAGTTTATCTCCATTCCTGAGCTGTGTTTTAGAGATAATCCTGCTCTGGGTGAAGGGCATTTGTGTGGACATTTCCTGAACATCAGCTGACCTGTGGTAACTGCTACTCATTACAGGGCAGCCAGGAGTAAATATATTATTGTGGAGTAACCCCCCTGGTTTAGCTGATCCAAGAGGTTAGGACACAACTTATTGTGGTCCTGGAGTACTTGTGTGTGGAAGAAATTGCTAATGTGAGGTGATGCTTCATGTTAGCAGGAAAGGTTACAATGGAAATGAGAGTCAATTAGAGCTGTAGGACTTGGAGAAAGGAAGGCAGCTCACCTTGGAGCAGCAATTCAAGGACAAGTTGGATTTTCCATCTTCTAAGCCTTTCTGTTGAGTGTGCATATTTCCCTGGGGATGGGTCATAGCTCAGGCAGGAGTTACAGACTTGGGGCAGGAACTGTGATACATCTTGTGCAGAGGGTCAGACAAGGCACTTATTAAGATCTTCCTGGACCCTTGAAGTTTATAGATTCCAGTGAGAATTACTGCAGGTTCACCACAGCTGGGCGTGAACTTGGTGCAAACTTTAATTGCCAAATACTGCATGTCTAAAATACCTTATAAATGAAAAAGTACATAGTAGAGTTGCCCTATGGCTCATTTGTAACATGACATATGATGCTGAAGTCTTGTTCTTTAGTCTGTTCCAGTTTATAGCATGACTTTGGGGTTAAACCATAGTGGGACTCAAGATCCTGGTTTTGTCTCAGGGTTTCTATTTGTTCTGGGCTAAGCTTTTCACCTTGGCTTCACCTGGGTATTTATTTTCCTAGTATCCAACATGAAACACTCTTGCCTCTTCCAACAGATAACCAACTGCATATAAACCACATCTCAAGTAATTTCCAACTTTTACATCTCTAGAGCTTCTGCAAGGCAGAAAAATTCCCAGAAATGTACTTTCAGCCCTTCTGACTTTGAGCAGCGCAGAAGCTGGGCACTCTTTCACTGAATCTGGCTTTAATTTGCATAATCTCTATAGTACAATTCAGTGATATTTCAGACCCTCAAAGTGACATGAATGGCACACAAAATGTGCCTATATTTTTAAAGTACCATTTAAAAATAACTTGTCATTAGGACTGTGTCCAAAAAACCACAGGATTTAAAAATATCTCTCTTTTAATGAGAGCAGATTGGCAGTAGCAGTGTTATAGGTTAGATTTATGCCTGTGTGTCTCTGTGTGCGCCCTCCATGATAACCAGCCCTGGCTTTCTGAGACAACAGCAGGGACATGATGCCCTCAGTCCTGTGGTGTTTTTCTCTCTGTTTGGAAATCCAAAGGTCTCTAGAGACACCTTAGAAAGTTGCCTCAATAACAGGCTTGAAAATCTCCCAAACAGGGGCTGTGGTATACCCACCACATGTCACATCCATGGAGAAGGCTCCTCTCTCACTGAATCAGTCCTGCTGTGAGTGGAAATATGCCCTCAAAAATCAACCTTTCAGGTTACAGTACAGATGGAGAGAGGATGAAAATGAATTTCAGCTTTCAAGTGACTAAATTCAGTCTCCTTGATTGACTTGCTGGTTTTAATACTGTAAATTGGGGGATTGTGTGTAATGCATTCATGCCCTCCTTGTCTGGAGTGAAGCAGGAACATAATTTATGGGGATATTCTCATCTCAGCCTTTGAGGAATTAGCTTCAATTAACTCTGTTGGGAATTGCATGTGTCGGGTGTCAGAAAGCCATCAAGTTTTCTTTAGAAACGCCGGCTGCCGTACGTGCCTCATTCTTTGGCTGTCTGAGCAGCTTTAGCAATGGAGAAGGATTCAAAGCTTGGGAAATGCAGATCTGGGTGACCAAGTTTCAGGGGGTTAATGCCACGCACTGATGATGGACAGGATCATAGCTGAGTGCATTGCAGGCTGCTATAATTTATATCCCTCCAGCACGGGTGAGACGGGGTCTGGGGAGGAGGCAGCAGCTTCTGAACCCAGAGCTCTGAAAGACCAAACACACCAGAAGACACAGGCTGTAAAATAAGATCTCTCTGGATAAATCTTTCTGACATCCATGAGAATCAGAAAGGACATCGATTTCAGGCTGAGTTTGGCCAGTGCTTCTGATCTGAGATCTTTAGGCTGCAGTCTGCATGTCTGTGTCTACATTGCTGCCAAATTCGAGGCAAGCCCTAGAGAAAATGGGGTGATAAGTGTGTGGGAGAGGGGTCCCAGCAGTTCCTGGTGCTTGGTGCTGTGGCAGAGTCCATTGTGGTATTGTGTCACTCCTGAGTCCTTCTCAGCTTCATGAGGCCTTGCCATTATGCAATGGACAGCCAGAGGGAGGTGAATAAGACTTTTTAGGGGAAAGACTTTTAGAGGAAAAGTAATGGCTGTGGTGAAAGAAACCTTCTGGAAGAATACCTGACTTTCTTGCTGTTTGCAAGAGAAGAGCGTGATGGGGAGCACTGCTCCTTGCCAGGCACTGGAGATTCAGAGGGGCAGAAGCTCACCACTGGATTAAACCTGACCCTGGTGTCTCTCACATGTGCAGTGCTGCTTCTCAGCCTCACCAAGATGGGAAGGGCACACATCCTGCCAGACTTCCCTGGGCAGCTGTATCAAAATACAGCACCAGAGAGCCATGGAGATCAAACAGCCCAAGCAATGCCCCCTGTGCCTCCCTTGTCAGCGGTGACTCTGTAATTCCCCCTATCAGGCATCATTTCAAATCTGAGATGAGTGGTGGGTGCTTATTTTCACTCTTAGCACACATTCCTCAGCACTCTCCTAGTTTCTGTGCTAGTAGAGACAGAATCAGGCAAAGATGTCTGGTGCTTCTTGAAAGCCAAAAATCCCCCTCTGCCCCCACACCCCAGGTTATCACTTTATTATCAAGCAGCACTTGCCAGATCTGACTCTGAAGTCATTTTGCGTCGGGTGCAGCGAACCATTTCCCAGCGATGCACTCACATCTAAATGGCTATTTCTCTATCCACAGCTTATCCCAAAGATTAAAAACCCAACCAGGCTAGATCTGAGCAAATCCAAAGCAGGCATCCTAATCAGTTCTGTCGCTAGAAGTGCATTAGTGCAGCACGAGAGGGAGGGTGGCTTTCTTCCAGACGATACAACAATCACGGCTCGTTTGGGCGGGGAATTTTTCTACCGCTGTGAATTGACACAAAGGAGCACTTAGCTTGATAATGCCTCCTGGCTGCTGCCACGATCTGAATAGTAAGAACAAATTAAGGTGTAAGATTAAACTCCGGAACTTGCTACCTGCTCACAGTGAGGCAGCAGTTGCATCTTCATTTTTTTCACAGCAAAATATTGGCTGTCAGCACTTGAGAGTTTAAAAATAAAAATTAAGCTCCTGCCTTACGCAGGAAACAATTAGGATCTTGAGTCTCCTGTAATATTTCTGCTACAGAATTTTTAATCTGCATTTAAATACGTCATGGCCTGTAGACCTCAAGAACTCTGGCTTGTCAGAGTGGTTTACTCATGAAGGAGGTTCAAAGTGGCACAAATACAGCAGTTGCCATAAATTGAAAGCCAGCTCAAAGTTTGTCATAGCTGAAAAATGCTTGGAGGACGAGATGTAGGAGACCCAAAAGTCTCCATGCTGTGTGGAGACTGAGTTGGTTTGGAGCAAACTTTGCTTGCCTACTTGTACAATTAACATAACTACAAGGGGATGGACACGTGGCTGGCTTGCAGGAGGAGTCTCTTGGGTTACAGATGGTAAATCTGGCCAAACGTGGCACTTTCATAAATGATCTCAGAGCTAATTTCTGTGTAGTCAGAGCTGCCGTCACTGTGGAACTGGGAGGAACCGGGAGAAACGAGCAGCAGAGGAGATCAAGGCTTGCTTTGGAAATTCATAAACTAAACAACATGGCTAAAAAGAACCTTCTTATCGATGAGACGGGGAGGTTGGAAAGAGCGTGGAGAAATCTGCCTGGAAGATCATGAATGAAGGATGAGCAGTAGGGACAGAGCAGCAAAACTGCAGGGAGATGGGCTGGGCTGGGCTGGGCTGGGCTGCCAGCCCCTCTCTGCTGAGCCCGTCTGATCCCAGCCAGCAGCTCCGTGTCCCCTCCCTGCCACTGCCACAGGGTGACGAGTGTCAGGAATTCAGAAATTCAGCTGGGCAGGCTGATGGACGTGGCGATGCTGACTGACGTCCAGCTCCATGCATAGCTGAGCTAAGCACCCGTCTCGACATCGGATGAGGAATAGGGCAAAGATTAAGCAACAGCCCGCAGTCATTCGAAAGCCTGACGTGCCGGTGAGGAGGAGGAGATATTTTAGGTTTTGAGAGACACAGAGAATAAAACAATGGTGTGGTAAGAAAAAAAAAAAAAAAAGAAGAAAAAAGTGTGATGAGGACACCTATTAAGGTGATAAATCGCTTTCTAAGGTGTGTTCTGTATTGTCAGAAGTGTCCCTTGATGAGACTGGAAAGAAATTAAACTCTTCTTTCCCCCTGCTTTGAAGGAGTGCCTGGCAGATTTCTTGTCCTTAACAGGTCTCTGATAATTCTAAGCGAAAAATTTTCCTTCCAAAAATACCGAGGTGACTTAGACAGACCTCTTATTGTGGTGAGCAACAAAACACATGGATAATACTTCAGTTATGCATTTCCAGCCTGAGCTGGAGCACTTCTGAATTCACCCTCCTCAGGGACAGTGTATTTAGATGAAATGAACTTTCTTCCCAAATTCCTCTAGGGAACTTGAACATTTTCCTCAATAATGGACATGAATGTGGCCAGCTACACAGTGAGCTCAGCGTTCCTGCCAGCGATACAGACTTGCTGAGGCTACTGGAAATGTGCAGCTGGATTGGGAAATGCAGGAAGTGTGGCTAGGCAGCAGCTTAGCAAATCTTGCCAAAATCTCTCTGGCTGCTTGGGTTTTTCCTCTGTATTTTCTTCCCTTTCATCTTCATTAACCTTTTATAACTCTGTCTGATTGCTGCAGCATTCCCACCATTTCCTACCCAAATGCCTCTCTAACAGCTTTGTTATGGGCAGCCAATATCAACGCTGGCCATCGCAGGGTTGTTAACTTCTAAGAGAGTGATTGAGATGGGATGGAGCTGTCTGGAGAGATGCTGACTGTCAAACCACCCGAGGAATGCATCTTAGAGGGGAATGGGAAGAGGAGGAATGCATGTTGGAGAGAAATGGAGGAGGAATGCATGTTGGAGAGGAATAGGAAGAGGAGGAATGCATGTTGGAGAGAAATGGAGGAGGAATGCATGTTAGAGGGGAATGGGAAGAGGAGGAATGCATCTTAGAAGGGAATGGAGGAGGAATGCATGGCAGAGGGGAATGGAAGAGGAATGCATGATGGAGGGGAATGGAGGAGGAAGGCATGTTGGAGAGAAATGGAGGAGGAAGGCATGGCAGAGGGGAATGGAGGAGGAGGAATGCATGGCAGAGGGGAATGGAGGAGGAGGAATGCATGGCAGAGGGGAATGGAGGAGGAATGCAAGTTGGAGGGGAATGGGAAGAGGAGAAATGCATGTTAGAGGGGAATGGGAAGGGAGGAATGCATGTTGGAGGGGAATGGAAGGAGAAGGAATGCATGTTGGAGGGGAATGGAGGAAGAATGCATGTTGGAGGGGAATGGGAAGGGAGGAATGCATGTTGGAGGGGAATGGGAAGGGAGGAATGCATGTTGGAGGGAATGGGAGGAGGAGGAATGCTTGTCAGAGGGGAGCAGAGCACGTTAACAGCAATCCCTGTGTGAAATTCACCTCCGTGGGTCTCCCGAGATCGCTGATAATGCCGTGAGAAATTCAACAGCTTCTGGAACTCATCGAACCAACTGCACAAGTTTGAGGCTTTGCTCTTTTGCAGCTGATATTTGGGGCCAAGTTTAAAGCAACAACAAAACCAAAAGAGCTCTCAAAAAATGTTCTCGCTGAATAGTTTGGAGAAGATGCTTGTCAGCTGCTGGAGCCTTTGTGAGCTGGGTGTGGCTTTTTTAGGGTATAACTCAGAAATTTCCATTGTCTAACAGCAGCTAGCTAGGGCATTAAATTGTCACGGATCACATCTTTTTTATCACACATGCACAAACCTGGAAGATTAATTATACTCCCCTTTGTAAAACTCAGTATCCCAAGTGATTAGGGAAGAAATGAATCAAGAATATGAATTTAAGTACCTAAAAGTGACACAGCCATAGCTTGACTTGAAAGAAAACAGCTGCCAAGAAAAACAGTAAAGCAAAAATGTGGATCAGCATCTCCAAGGCTGGGGGAGGGATGAGGATTCGGGATGCTCCCAGAGAGTGTTTAGACTGACCTGAGGCCCTGACACTTTCAGATGGGATTTCATCATGTCTTTTACTGAGCTGGGAGAAACTCAAGAGGAATTTCTGTAAGGGACAGGCTAGCTAATGTGTGCAGGAGGGGGTGTTTTAGGAGGTGGTGTTTTCCTTCTCAGTTAGGAGTCAAAAAATTCTTGCCTGTCTGTGATCGCAGCTTTACAGTTAAGGCTCGGTGGTCTTTGCTGGTGTTAAAGGGAAGAGAGAGCAACAGTGCCCAGGAATTTATGCAGCACATTTTGTCTCCTGTTCTCCCTGCTACACAACTTCTTGCAAGACTGCTCTGCTGTGCTCTGTGAGAGGAGATGCAATGAGGAGATGTGAGAGGAGCAGGAACTCTCCCATCAAGGGCTCCTGTGGGAGGTGTTGGTGCAAGCTGCTGGCAGAGCACATGTGCTCAGTGGGTGCAGCAGCAGAGGGGTGGACGTGTGTCCTGTCCCCAGCCACGACAGGGATTTTCAGAGGAGGAGCTGCAGCTGTGTGGGTGGAAAATCTGCTTTCCTGGCTGGAGCTGAGTCATGCTCAAGGCGCTGCCATGTGCAGAGGCCACGCTCCATGCTGGAGGGGGAGCACTGAGTGAGGACCACAACAAATCATGAAACATTCATAGAATCATGGAATCATGGAATGGTTTGGGTTGGAAGTGTGGCCAGACTATAACAGAAGGGGTGTTTAAGACCATATTGTTCCAATGCCCCCATCATGGTAGGGACAGCTTCCACTGTCCCAGGCTGCTCCAAGCCCTGTCCAACCTGACCTTGGACATATCCAGGGATGGATCCAGCTTCTCAACAACCTGTGCCAGGGCCTCAACCCCTCACAGGGGAGAATTTCTTCCCAAAATCCCATCTGGCCCTTTCCTCTGTCAGGTCATACATGTAGGTTTGGTCCAGTATGTGCTCATTCTGGTTTTATAACTATTTCATAAATATGTCTCACTTTCTGACCTCTTGCAAGGAAAATCTTTAGAAGAACATTAAAGATGGAAAAATACTGCAAAACACAGCCTTGCACATGTGTGCCAGCCCAGAGGTGGGAATGGAATGCTGGCACAAGTCATGCTGCAAAACATTTCTGGGGTCTCCTAGTGGCTGGCCCTGGTGCCCCTGCTGGGACCTGTTTTTATGCTACCACAGCTCACCAACAAATGAGCCACAGCACCCTCTCCTTCCAGCACTGTCACCAGCTCTGCTTTGTGCATTGTGACCAACCACTTACTCTTTGTTTTTTCCTGAAAAAAAATGCCACTGCTTGTCTAGAGGAGAGATGCAAATGTAGCAGAGCCTGAGTGGGAGCTGTAACCAGCTCCAGATGTGTGCTGTGAGCAGATGGAATGAACCATTCCCTTGGTCTGCCAGGGACAGGAAAGTGTCTGGGCTGAAACTGCTGTGAGGTACATCCAATTCCAGAAAAAGCTTTGAAGGGTCAAGAAGAGGGAGTGGAGGGAAGCAGTTGCTCAGGAAGACTGGAATTTTGGCCAATGGATATTTTTAGCACTGTGTTGGGCAATAAAGTGTAATTTTACCCTGCCTTTGGGGGATGAACTAGGACACCACTGGAGGTCCCTCGTGGCTCCATTTGATGTATTGTGTTGTATTTATCAGTGTTTATGTAGCATTTAAAGGCTCCCTTTTGGGGGCTGGTGGGTATCTGTTCCTGTGCACAGGGATTTGAGCAAGGGGCAGGGAGTTCACAGCGTGACCGGACACATTTATCAGAGTGCTTATCAGTAGCAGCACGCAGATAAGGTGGCAGCGAAGCTCTCATTTTAGAGAAGAGAAAGGTTTATAATAAGTTTCCATGAAAAGCAGCAAGTGGGGGGAAGGACTGGAGGAAGTCCCACACTCCTTTCCCTCCCCTCTCCCACCCCTCATTTCCCAGGGCTTATCTCTGCCAGGCTCCAGGACTGTGGGGTCCCCCCAAGAGCTGATATAAGCCCTGGGCTGGGAGAGCACTCACCCAGCACGGGCGCTGGTCCCCAGTTAATGAGCTGAGGTGGCTTGGGAGACTCTGGTCACCATCAAACCCAGGTGAAGGGAGGCGTGGGGTGACCAGCTGGAGATGTGGGAGACTCCCTACGGCTTTCCTTGGCAAAACTCAGTGGGAAAGACGACTTGTCCAAGACACAGAAACCTGTGATGTGACAGAGCTTTTACCTATGCACTTTCCCCTCTGAGCTGCATTTTAGGAGGAATAATATCAGAAAACAGTGTTTTCTGTCATCTTTGGCAGTTCCTACACCAGAAGGTCCCTTGCAGCCCTGCTGTGCAGTTATTTGGACAGGTTTTGTGAGCGGCTGGGGTGGGCTGTGCTGCTCTGCGAAGCTGCAGAGCTCATCCCAGCAGAGCCTGCTGCCAGCTCTGCGCAGAGGTGCCAGCCGAGCTCTTGCGAAGCACTTTGGGATGGAAATCACAATCTATATTTGTAACACATCAGCCTCCTCAAACACAAAGAACAAAAAAAAAAAAGAAAAAAGAAAAAAAGAAAAGAGAAGAAAGAAACCTTTTTTCTTCCTCCTGGGAGGAGCTCTTATCTGATTCCCGAAGATCGTTTCAGTGTCTGCGCTATTTTTGTAGCTGGAAGTGCAGTCTGCTACGGAGCAGGCAGTGCTGAGAACCTCCCAGAAATTCATTATGAGAGTAGGAGGCCAAAAGTTGAGCAGGGACACGGAAAGCAAACAACTGCCTGCTTTGCTGCCTCTGAATTTGATCTCCCTCTCTGAAGTCCCACCAGCCGTATGGCTCCTGAGCTGGGAGACAGCTGGGCTGGAGCAAACAGCCTCCACACAGTGGGCTGGAGGCAGGATAAAGTTACCTGAGCATCTTCACCCCATCACTGTCTAATGTGTCACACTTGGTGTCTGCTATCGACTTTCAGGGCTTGGGATCCTTATGACCATCCACCTATAGATCTGAATTAACTCCTGACCTTTTGAGAAGGGATGGTGCTGAGCTGCAGGGTTCAAACCTCTTACCAGTTTGTTGCTCCTGCTCTCCAGGTTGGCCATCTGTGTGCAGCTGCCCTCGTCTCCCATGAAATGGTTATTTCCAGAGGGAAATAACTCAGGGAAGTGGACTCCTCTTTGCTGCTTTTCCAAAAGGGTGAGGGGTGCTGGGATAAATATGGGATACCAGGCTGCTTCACTCCTGTTCACTCAGGAAAAAAAGGGAAGACCTGCCAATTTTTTTTTTCCCACATAGCATCTGAAGACCACGTGATTAAAAATCCTACAGAAGGTGGCTTTTTTGTTCCATTTTCCATTTTCCTTATTTTTTTAATTTTTTTTTTTTTTTGGGTTAATGCACAATCCAAAGCACTGATCTCCTGACATATGGCTGCTGACAGGTGCCCATCTGCTCCCCCTGGAAGCCCATCTTTCCTGCCTCTTCCCCTGCCGTGCGTGTGAGATGGGGTGAAGCAGCAGCGCCAGGCTGGCGCGTGTGCTCCTGGCAGGGCTGAGCGGCTCTGCCGGGTGCCTGCAGCCTTGTGGGACGCAGGGATGGATGGGGATGGATGGGGATGGATGCAGGATTGCATCTCCCCACAGATGGTCCTCAGACAGCCGGGTCTGCTCGTCCTCACCCGTGTCGGGAACGGCGCTGCTGGCGGTGCCTGAGCGCACGGGGAAGGGGGAGAAGAGAAACTCACTGCTGCAAAGGCCTGTGTGTGTTCATCTTGCCTGGGAATGGGACATCTGTGAGCTGCCAGCAGGGAAGGGGTTAACATTTTGATAGCGTTTTCTATTAAGCCAGGAAAAGTTTGACCTCTGCCTGTTCTTCACTTCTGACTGAATTCGGGAGATTAAGACAACGGCTGTGTAGGCGTGTTCCCAGTGTTCAGTTTCCAAAAGATGGAAATATCATCTTCCTCAGCCTTCAGTGGTTTTAGCAGCAGGAGCTGGAATGCTGAGTTCTTGGCTCGTGGAGCATGGTGCAGCCTGGAAACCTCCAGCTCCTGTACCCCAATTTCTTCTGTGTAGCCCCCTCACTCCACTGCTGATGGCAGGGCAGGGTTTTCCAAGTTATTGGCAGTGTGGAAGATGTGGCAGGAGGCAGAACTTGCTGCACTGTGCTCTCCTGCTGAAAGTGATTTATGGCATTTTGGGGGTCATGGAGAAGCTAAAGGGTGTGCACGTACTTTCCCCCCCTTTTTTTCTGTGTATATATAAATATCTGTGAATGCTGCTACTGCAGGTTTTTGAACGTATTAATATTTATTTAGCCCAGGATTCATCCCACCCTAAATTTGCCTGAGGTGTCTGACTCTGGAGCACAGACATCCTCGGGCTCCCTCTGTTGTCGATGCAGTGAAGCACCTGCAAAGGTGACCCAGCTCTCAGGTGAGAGCTCAGTTCATTTATTTCTGGCTTATGCTGCACCAGCAAAGCACCTGCAGGCAGCTGGGAAGGATCTGGACCCTCACATCGTCCTGTGTATCTGGGACCCTCAACCGGGCTCTGTTGCACCAGGTGCTGCACAGACATGGGGCAGGAAGGTGGCCCTGACCAGGGCAGGTTGAGATCTGGTGGTGGATCCACCTCTAGAGGCACAAACCCGGGAGCATCAGGCATAGAATCCCAGAATGGTCTGGAAGGGACCTTCAAGATTTCATTCCAATGCCCTGCCATGGGCAGGGACACCTTTCACTAGACCAAGTTGCTCCAAGCCCCATCCAACCTGTCCTGGAACACTTATAGGGATGGGGCAGCCACAGGTTCTGTGGAAATCTGGCCAGGGCCTCACCACCCTTACAGGGAAGAATTTCTTCCCTATATCTAATATAAACCAGTCTTTTGTTGGTTTGAAACCATTCCCCCTTGTCCAATTGCTACATGTACTCATAAAAAGTCCCTCTCCAGTTCTCTTGCAGACCTTTAAGGTACTGGAAAGTTCGAGAAGGTCCCCTCAGAGCCTTTTCTTCCCCAGGCTGAGCATCTCCAGCTCTCTCAGCTTGTCTTCACAGCAGAGGTTCTGCAGCCCTCAGAGCATCCCCATGGCCTCCTCTGGGCTTGCTCCCACACTTCCATGTCTTCTGTCAGCCCAAGTCCAGTGTGAGCCCATCCTGCAGCTGCTCAGGGAGGAGAGCTGGCATCTCCATGGTGAGGAGGAATGAAACAGCCAGGAGAGATGAGAGATAGGGCAGGGCACACCTTGAGATGAAAGACGTGTGGTTTGTGTTTGAGGAGCAGTGACGTTCAGTGGAGAGGAGTATTTATTTCTTCATTAACTCAGTGCCTGAACAAGTTTATCTTGAAGCACTGAACAAGTGTCATTAATGTTTCCTTTGAGCAAACAAGGCCCTTTGATAATGCTTACCCTCTTCTGACCTTTATTTTAATTTTGAATGATACTAATTAACACCGATCATTCATTCAAACACTAAACTGGTTGTTCCTGCTAAATGCAAAGCAAATGCTTTGTGGTCAGGAGCAAAATGTGGGCAGGCTTCTGTAGGGAAACTCCAGGGCTGTGGGACACTGACACTGGTGTGTTCAAACAAGGAAATTTCCTCTCTGGTCCTGGGGGAGTAGCTGGGAATAACACATCCCTTAGGAGAGGAGAGGGAGCTCTCAGCAGATGGATTGTGGGGGCAGTGCTGGGAACCAGAACCATGTACACACTTTTCTTCAAGCCTTTTTTCTCAAGTGCCTGGTTTTCAGTTCCCTTGGTGAGTGCATTTGGTGATGGCTGAACAGTTCTGCTGTGATACCAATTCCCTCCCCAGCACTGCCTGGAGTGCTGACCAAGGATGTGTTTCCCCTGGTCATGGGGGATGCTCCTTCATGCTCTGAAGGTTCATTCACCTTGTGCACCGACCTCAACCTGTTCTCCAGAGAAAACCTGCCCACCAACCTGAGCAAAATTCCCCACACCTGTGCTGGGATGTTGTCTTCACCCAGTTTCTCCAAAACACAGGCAGAGAGGGGAGGCTCAGTTTGTGCCAGAGGGTCTCTGTGGCCAGAATGCCTGGGATGGGTTTGGGGGAGGAGGAAGGAGTTTTACTGCAGGCACACCAAGGGCCAGGATTTTCTTTCTCTACACAAGCCACACCTGGGCATCTTACTTGGATAATTCATGGAGAGTGAGACAGCCAACACAAGCTTAAGGGACAAAACAGGATTTTGAGCTCCAGTGTGAAACCCTCCCTGTGTCATATGAGTGTGAGTAACCACTGTGGTGAGACAGACTGTGGCCAGGACATAGAGGCTGGGGATTTGGAGGTCAAATCCAACTGGAAGCAACTCCACCAGAGCTTTGGTTTCCTCTCTGAGGAATGGGGCTAAAAGATTTCCCTGCAGAGAGTTCTGGATCTCCACACCAAAGTGCTTTTTATCTTGTTTGGATTAGATATTAAGCAAGACAGCAGTGCTGCTGAAAGACAGGACCCATCTATTTTGGTCTAATATTTTGCACTGTCTAGCACTCTGCCATCATTGTGGGCCCATGATATTTCTAGCACAAGCAAGGCAAGATAAAACATCCACTGGCAAAGAATGTCAAGCCTGCAACAGCTTCCAGAGCAGACCAGCAGATATAATTATGACTTTCTATGACCAACAGCTTGGCACAGCTAAACAAAACCTCTTCCTAGACCCCATGAGAATTTTTATCACCCACAGAACAATCTGGTTTGCACAACTCCATGCTAGTTATAAACTCAGCCTGCCTTTAGCCATGCTTCCTCAGCCTGGAAGTCCTGTGAGTCTGATTTTAAGCAGGATAGTTTAAACTTCTCATTCAAGAGTCCCACCACATCAGAGGGCAGCAAATGAATCACGTACCCGCTTTATCTGATGATGTGTTTTTGTAAAAGGAGCCACATGCAGTGAGGAACTTGCTGTTGCAGGGAATTTGTGTTTACATAAATCTCCAGCCCACAGATTTATTTCCCTCTGCCATTCCCTGTATGTAAAATGCTCATTGGGAGCTATTTAAAAACCATCACCATACAAATAGTTTACAAACTGAAGCTGGGAAGGGGGAGGAAATGCATGATTGCAAAGGGATGGAGTGTTTAGGGAGCTGGTCTTGTGGCTCTGGGGAGACCTTAGAGCACCTTCCAGTACCTAAAGGAGCTCCAAGAGAGCTGGAGAGGGACTTTGTACAAGGGCATGGAGTGACAGGACAAGGGGAAATGGCTTTAAGATGAAGGAGGGCAGATTTAGATTAGATATTAAGCAAGAGATTTTCCCTAAGAGGTTTTTATTTTTTGGTTTGGTTTTGTTGGTTTTTTTTTTTTTTTTTTTTTTTGTTTGGTTGTGTTTGGTTGGATTTTTTTTGTTTTGTTTGTTGTTTTTTTTTAATGCAGAAAGGAAGAGCTATGTTAAATGTCCACGAAGACACCTATACCTAAGGACATCAATATTATCTCTATTCCTGGCAAGAATGAATCAATTTATTGTACATCAAAAAACTGCTTGCAGGCTTTGAATGTTGAAAAACTCTGAAGCAGTGTCTCAGATCTGCAATGATGCTTAATTATCCTCAAAAGCCTTGAAATCAGGCCCTGAAATCCCACTGATTTATGTGATTTGGCTGACTCCTGATCCTCACCCTGCTGTCTTGATCCAAACATCCCCCAGCAAAACAGCTCCTGTACCCTCCCTTTTGGAGGCTCTTGCACACAAGATCACATGCTTGCCAAGCCACACACTGCAAACTTATTCTGGACAAAACCAGAAGTGATTTTCTCATGCCTAATTCTCTCTCCCTGTCCATACTTTTCCCCTAGGTCTGTTTGGGGCTACCTGCCTCCTACTCATGGCTTCCTTGTCTGGTCCTGCCACTGAATCCTACCCAAATCCAGGTTTTCCTTTCCTCCAGATGTTTCTGCTTTCCTGAGCAGAGTTTAAAAGCTCTTCCCAAGGGATACAACAGCAGCCTCCAGTCCTGAGGACTGGGTCCTTTGCAGATGAGGCTGAGACTGTGGCTACAAACGGTGGTCTGGAAAATCTCCTTTGGTCACAGAATCACAAAATGGTTCAGGTTGGAAGTGACCTTCAAGATCATCCAGTTCCCACCCCTTTCCATGGGCAGGGAACCCTTCCACTATCCCAGGTTGTTCCATGGCCCATCCCACCTGGCCTGGAGCACTGCCAGGGATGGGGCAGCCACAGCTTCTGTGGGCAGTGTGTGCCAGGGCCTCAGCAGCCTCAGAGGGAAGAATTCTTTCCTAACATCTAATCTAACCCCACCCTTTGCCAGTTTAAAGCCATTCTCCCTTGTCCCATCAATACATGTCCCCCCACCAGAATTTGCTCAGGTGTTTTTGCAGCAGGGAGCCTCTGTTCCTCTGTCACCAAAGGAGGGCAGTGCTGGTTCCCTGCCCCTTTCCTGGTGGTGTCCTGGGCTCCAACAGTGTCCCATGCACTCTCTTGGAGGACAGTCCTGCCCCAAGGAGCACCTCCCTTCCCAAGCCTCATGCCAGGCTCAGCCTAGTTCTGGGAAAACCCTTTGGCTCCCACGTCACTGAGAGCTGGCCCCAAGCCTTCTTTGCAGGATGCAGAACACATCTGGTGCTGCCTGCCTGGGCTCTGATTATGGTGCTGAGAGTTTATCATCACCTACTTAACGCTGCCTTAGAGGAGCTCGTTGTGCTGCCCCAGGTTACTCTGTTTGCTGGGGCTGCTGCAGGGAAGAACAGCTTGTGCACACAGCCATCATTAAAGGCAGGCTCGTGTGTGAGGCACCTGCAATAACTGGGCTGCACTAATGGGCTGTGCCTGTTGTTAACATCACTGAGGTGCCCAGGGCTCAGGCTGGGATCAGCACTCCTGGGCTGATCCAGACCCCAGGGCTCAGGCTGGGATCAGCACTCCTGGCTCAGGCTGGGATCAGCATGCTTGGTGCCATGCAGGTATTTGGGAGGGAAATTCTGACATGATGTAACATCAGGTAGTTTCTAAGGAGGTTTTGTGAGGGGCTGATCACTGCCCTGTGTAGGTCTGGAAGGACATTATTCAAAATCCAGTGAATGCTGGAGTTGGCAGAAGGATGGAGTCTCTGTCTGCTCCCATTGCAGGGGTCCTGACTCTCCTTGATGGGAGATAAGGAGATGCAAGGGGGGTTTGCTCTGCTCTGAGGAGATGTTTTTGGTGTGGGGCAGTGTGGTGACTTGCTGGGCAGAACAGCTCAGTCACTGCATGGGCTTGGGCTGCATGCTAGAAAGGAAACCAGAGAAGCTGTGGATGCCTCATTCCCAAAAGTGTTCCAGGCCAGGTTGGATAGGGCTTGGAGAAACCTGGTCTGGTGAAAAGTGTTGAGGGGTTGGAACAGGATGGTCTTGATGCCCTCTTCCCATCAAACTGTTGAATAATTCCATGGTTCAATGAAATGTGATATAAGGAGGCAGCAGGGAGCCCTCCCAGCAGCAGAGCAAAGTGGGGACAGGAGCCAGAGCAGAAAGGAGAGAAGAGAGATGCAGGGAAAGTGAAAAACTTCAGCTTGGTTATTCCTGTGGATACTTTTGGGGCACTTTGGCATGAGGATCCACCAGGGATGTGTCCCAGCAGATGCTCTGTGCTCTGCAGCCTCTCTTCTTCCTGCAGCCCCCTCAGCAGTAACTCCAGCTGGCTGAGAGGAGAGAAGAGAGTTCATCCCAAGCAACAGGTGATTCATCTCCCAAGCAGCCTCCTTGTGAGTGTCCCAGACACCCCATGGGAGTGTGGATTCAGCAAGAGCAGGGTCAGCCCAGCCTCCTCCAGTGCCAAGTCACCCTTTGGTCACCACATCCAGAGGGGAACATGTGGAGTGTTGCAACAGCCTGAGGGCAATTAGGGGTGAGGATGCCAAGGAATGTGCTCAGCACTGGATTGGTCTGTGCTAGGGAAAGGGAGGCATTTATATAGAAAAAAGACACAGCTTGGGCAAGAGAGGCCTTCGCTTGCAACAGGCTGAGAGGGAAGCCTTGAAATACCCTTGAAGGATATCGCAGATCTTCTATTTGCCTTGCAAAACAAAAACCATCCCTCTTCACTGTGTTTCCACAGATACAAAGATACAAAATCCAAGGTTATTTCTGATGGGTTTCTTTAGTGCTCAGAGCAGGCTCTTTCCAGAGTGGAAGCATTCCAGCAGCAGTGCCCTCAACAATGCTATTTATCGAAGCAAAACCTTTATTTTGTGATGAGATGTGCTGAGCTGGAAAACATGGGGGCTTGTGATCTCAGGGACTAATCTGCTTGTTCAGAGTGTGGTGGGGGAAGCAGTTATTCAGGGCAATTTTAATGGCTGGAGCAGCTGGGTTGTAAATAACCCATGTAGGGCTGAGTCTAATTTTTCCCTTAACAGGATGCTCCCACAGATGTGACAATTAATCACAGCAATCAGTGTTTCTGTACCAGCATTTCCAGATAAACTGAACGAGGGGCTCTTGCTCTTTCAAGGGATCAAACCAAAAATTAAGTCTGGAGGCTTAACACTTAGTCAATAGTTCCCCAGAAACACAGGATATTGAAAGAGAGAAATTACGACGTGGGAAATGTCTCCTGGACTTGCAGTCTGAAGGCCACAGCTGGGATTTATTGGAAATATCTTGGCAGTTGCCATGGCATTTATTTTGCCTTTTAAAGGTCTTCCAGGTGATGCTCTTTGACGTTAGAAACGCTAAGTGCAAAAGGAAGCAGGTTAATTGGATTTCTTTGGAAGACAAAACACAAGAGCACCCAGGCTGATAAGCAGCTGGAGTATTTCCCCACGAGGTTTCCCCAGCTGAGCCTCTGAAAACCAACCCACACCAGGGATGCCCTCGTGTGCTGCTGCCTGAGCAATGAGCTCCCAGCCCACTGGCTGTTGGCAGGTACACAGAGAGCAGGAAAATCCTGCAGGAGTGGCTGCTTTTCTCTCCCCATCCCCATGAGAACTGTCTCAGAGGGGGTGGTTGACCCTCACAAGGAGGGGTTGACCCTCACAGCAGACCTGGGTCTGAACATGAGCCTGAAATCACAGAATCCTGGAATGGTTTGGGTTGAAAGAGACCCTAAAGATCACCTTGTTCCAAACCCCCTGCCACAGGCAGGGACAGGTTCCTTCACCTAGACCAGGTTGCTCTCCACCCCATCCAACCCAGCCTTGAACAATTCCAGGGTTGGGGCATCCATAGCTTCTCTGAGCAACCTGTTCCAGGGTCCAGTCTGAACCACTGCCCTCACAGTGAGATATTTATTCCAAACATCTAAATCTCTCATCTTTTAGTTTGAAACCACTCCCTGTTGTCTCACCACTATCTGCCCTGCCATGATCAGATGGCAGGGATGCCACGTGCTGTGTGTGAGGGCTTGGCTGTAGGGACAGATTTGGGATTCATCCTGAAGTCTGCTCCCAGATGGAAAAGAGGCTGCTTTGCTTTGGATGAGTCGTTCCACCCTTCTCATCAGCCTCCTGCTCTGTCAAACCCTGGCCTGCTCAGGGAGCCCCTCTTCCCATGAAAGGGCTGGAGGAAGGCTTGGACCATTCCTTGGGAGTTTCCTCATCCTGCCCAGCCTGTGTGAGCCAGCAGTTTACGGTGTCAGGCAGGAATTCCTCCCTCTGGGACTGATTGTATCACACACCCATGTGTCACCCAGGCACTTCAGGATTTATTGGGGTGCTGGTCTCTCCAAGAGGCTGTATTTTACAAGCCTGAGTCAGGGGAAGGTGAATAGACATTTCTCTTCTCCCCAGTTGTGATCTCACCCCCAGGAGCCCACAGCAGGGCAGGGAGGGAGCCTGGATCCCATAAAATCTTCTCATCAGCTGGATCCCCACACCCAGGGCTGAAATGGGAATGCAGGAAAGTGAACTTGTGCCTGAAGTTCCTACATTGTCCTGAACATCTGTGTCACATCTGCACCCCCACCTGCTTTAAATCCGGCTCCTGAAGGGAATATGTGCTTAATCCCTGTGAGCAGGGTGGGAGATGAGAGATTTTGGCTTTGTTGTCACCTTTGGAGAAAAAGAAGAGTTGTGGTTAATGGCAAAAGAGACAGTGAGCTCTCATTACCATTTGCCTTCTGCTGTGTCTCTCTTGCTACTATGAGCAGCAGCAGATGAGGTAACCTGTGCCTGGATATAAAACTGAACAGTGTGGATAAAAAATAAACGAAAAAAGAACATTAAATAATCCCTAGAAAAGATGTGTTGTTCGTTTTTTTTCTCTTGACACTCCAGTGTTTTTCTTTAAAAGCCAAATAATCATGCCCATGCTTGGGATTTTCCATCCTGCTGAGAACCATTGGGTTTGATTAGCACATTAAGTGCCTGTTGAAATTAAAATTTTCAGCAGTTAAAAGATGACCTGAATGGTGAGACAAACATGATATAAACTTTCTATGTAAAAGCTTTTTTGTGAATGAAACCAGATGAAGAAAGGTCCTCTTTTTCTCCCTCGAGTGCATGCAGGACACTGCTCACATTTCTTGCTTCTTCTCTCTGCTGCTGCTTTTCTTTCCTCAGTGACCCTCAGATCACTTGGCTGCCACCAGACTCCTGATGAACATTTTCACAGCCATGAATTGAATTATTGACAAGTGAAAAAATGCTCCACTGTGAAGCCACCCTGCCTTGACCCTCCACCTGCCTTAAAGGAGAGAAGAGCAGCCCAAGAAATATCTCATTTCTAGGGCGAAGATAATCCTCAGCTGAGAGGAGCCTCGTGAGCTCCCTGCTGGGTTCCTATGTCAGGGACAGGTCCTCTGCCACTGACAGAGATGTGGGAGGTTCTTTTGTGGTTCTCTGCAGGTAAGAATGTCAAGAAGGGCCAATTACACCCAATTTCTCCAGCACACATTGGCTGGGTGGGGCCTGCGGGCGATGCTGCTGAGCTGGCAGTGAGTGCTGGCTCATGTCACTGCTTGCTCTTTGCTGGCCTCACCTTTGGCTTGTTCAGTCCCCATGGCCATGAGCAAAAGGAGAGGGTTTTGTGGGCACAGTGAGTGCCTGAGCTGTGCTGCCTCTGCCCCTGGCTGAGCTTCCTGCGAACGCTGCTGAGACCATTTCACCTCTTTGTGACTGCCAGCCTTCCATTTCTGTAGCTCCAGATTTACAGTTTGAACCTTTTTCAGCCCAATCCTGCAGCCATGTGACATCATTCTGTCCCTGCTGGGTGGGAGAGGCTCTGATACTGGAAACTGGCTCTTCTTGCAATATTTATGGGTCTCAGTGTCGGCATCTTTGAACTCCCTCTTGCATTAGCAGAGCAGATTGACTTTCTAACCTCTCACTCAAAACCAGATTTCCCCCTTTATTAGAGCTTTTCTCTGAACCATTTAGAGCTTTTCAACTTTCTTTTTGAAGTGAGGACCCCGGGCATGGATATGTTTTTCCAGCAGCAAATGGTGAATGTGCTGCTCTCCCTCTTGGCACCCCCCACATATCCACATCCCAGGACCCTGATTATTCTCAGGACTTCAGCAAGAGGAGCTGGAGGGACACCACCAGTCACCAGCCAGGCCCTTGCCCAGTGGTTCAGTGAAAATTAAATTAAACACTGTTTGTTAGGTCTGGAGGGGATGGAGTTAAGTCAACCTACCACAGCTATTTAATTTTGATAGGTCTGGGGCTTTGCTTCTTTTTGGCAATGATGTTCAAGCAAACACTTGTCCAATCTGTGGTATTACTTCTACTCCTGACTCTGAATTGAGCCAGATTAAAATAAAAACCTACTGGCTTCAGTGGAAGAAGAGCCCAGCTGAGACCTTTGCATCTGACAATGCCAGGGTGGGTTTGGTGCTGCTCTGTTACTTTGCTGACCCCAAAGCTTCTCTCTTGGCTTATGGACAATGATATAGACTGAAACTTGATTAATGAGCACATACACTACAGGAAAATGGCTTCGGCATTTGCAAGAAGACAGACAGCCTCAGGCATTTTGTGGCTTTTGACAGCTGGGAGCCATGAATGTCTGTTGTCTTTTTTTTTTTTAAGAAAAAAAAAAAAGCTCTCTGTAGAATGAACACATTCAGCAAATGGAAAAAAAAAAAAGAAAGAAAACATTACTCCCAGCTGGGGTGAGAAAAATCTAGTCTATCAGTGAAATTGTCTGGTGGCTAAAAGGCAGCTTCCTGGGCTTTGATATTGGTGGGTTCATTCTCTGCATTCCTCCTTTCTCTGCTTAGATGGCTGGTTAGATTCTTCTAAATTCTTTTTTTCTTTTTTTTTTCCTGGGTTTTCATTCAGGAAAGACATTCAAGCTATGCAGAGAACTTGCAGCCAAATTCCCCTGGGAGCACAGTGCATGGACTTGGGAGTTCAAAATGAACAGGACACCCTGGAGAGCCTGGAGAGGTTGGTGGGAGGGAGATTCCACTTTGAAATTCAGAGGAACTGTGGGGGTACAAAAGAAAAGCACGAAACTGAGAGTACTGGCTCAGATTCACTGTGTGGGGTGGGAGGGTTGACTCCTGACTTCCATCTGAAGGAAGGGATCCATGATATTTCTCCTTCAGCATCACTGCTGGTTGCTCACACTGCCAGACAGACCCTGCTGCTCTGGATGTACCAGGCTGCTGGTCAGGGATGCAAGGAAAATAATTTATGGAGGAGAATAAGGTTCTGGAGAGTATGGTGTATTGTGAATGTGTTGTGCAGGTTGAAGCTGGCCAACAGGTTGTGTGCTTGGCATGTCTGCTTTAAAATTAATAATTTGTTTAAGTGACATCCCGATTTGGGATGCTTTCCTGAGTTTGGGACCTAAAATGCAACTTTAGGGAAGAGTTCCTTAATCCAACAAATAAATCTGTTGCAGACATAGGAGTGTTTTCTGTTGTTCTTCATGGAGTTCTTTATAGCTTTCAGATGGGACACTCCCAGCTTCCTCCAGAAACTGCCCTTGCAACAAGTTCAACTTCTGGTCAGCACCAGAAATCCACAAAGAATATCAAGTTGTTCAGGGTCCCAGTTGCAAAAGCCAAGAAGGACTAGCAATATTTAGTGATTACATTTGTTTCCTTTCCATAGGAAAGGATTGATTTCTGTGTTAAAAGGAGTGTGTTTCTTACAGAGCAGGCAGCATGATGTATTGGTAATTATTAATAATAAAGGATTTCTCCTCTAAGATGTGGCAATGGGCTTCAGACTCACCTCCTCCTCCTCTTTTCTTACAAAGGGGGGGAAACCAAGACTAATTTATAGAGATAGACTGTGCTGTGTGATGGCTGGCAGAACACATGGCTGATCTCTCCATGCTGGAACGTTACACCACAGGTCTCAATAATGGGTCCCCAAAGCCCCCTTATGTCCCCAGCCTGGGGACAGGTCTCTCCAGTGCTGGGATTTCCTGTACTTCCCACAGCCAATGGTTCTGCTGGCAGCAGGACATCCCTCCTGAAAGGTTTTTAGTGCCTGTCACTGACCTTCAAGCCTGTTTTCTCCAAGGTCTGTGGGATGTGTGTGGGGGGTTGAGGGAAGTGGTCCCTGGGCCCTGGGAGCACTTGTGGCAGTGAAGTCAGGTGCAGTGCAGGAAACGTGGGGCCTGAGGCTCTGCACAGTGTGGGGGAGGCAGAGGAGAGCTGGCAGGGATGGGAGTGGGAGGCTGAGGCTGTAATTTTCTCCCTCTGGTCTGCCTCACTTGTAAATAGGCATTTCCAGCCCTCGGGAGTGGCCTGCACATGGGATACATCCACTGTGTGCCAGCTCCCCCAGGAGTGGGTTCAAAGGGAAGGCAATGCTCCATCAGAGAGCTAATTGAGGAACTGAGCCTGGAGTCTGGTTGCAGAACAACCTGTTTCCTCCATCCTATTTGATTTCAATTCCCCTTGCCTGGAAAACTCAGATCTGTGCATCCACATGCCAGCTCTGTTCATTTCCCTATGGCACCACACATCTTGTTGTAAATTATCAAAACCATGCTCATGCATTTCCTCTTCACCCTTTGGTTGCCTGTAGTTAATATTTGCAATAACCTGTGCTGTGTTTCCTGCAGTTGTAGCTGTGTGTTTTGCTGGCAAAGGCCAATGGTGCTTAGAGGCCATTTATTTTTCCATTCTGAGGGGGGGAGATTTTGCTGCTTATATATCAATATGATGGCTTGCAGTGTTCTGGCAAGCTGGGGAAAGAAGATAAGAATGAAAAAAATGCTGCATTTCATGACCCAGTGGCTTATGCTCTGTGTGCTTCACTGTGGACATTTAACAATCAGGAGAGAAGCTCTTCTATGCCTCTTAAAATATCCACATCTTTAATGTAAATGAATCAGAACCATTTTTTCATGGTTGGGTCATGGGACTCTGGAGTCAGAGGGGATAACAGTGGGGATATTGTGTAAATGGATGAGAGGAGCAAGCCCTGACACTGGAGCAGACACTTGGAGAAGAGAGATGTAATAAAGAGGTGGCTAACTAGTCCCATGTGCTTAATTTCTGTGTTACATTTGGTTTCTCTTCTGAATGTCCCTGAAATGAGAGGTGACATGTGCAGGTCAGCAGGGGGCTGAGCCCAGGGTTGGGAGCTCCATTCTTGGTACCACCACTACCTTGCTGGGTGATTTTAGGTACACCTTTCCCCTCTTTGTTTCCATTGCAGCTTTTCTCTCCCACCCAGCCATTCCACAAGTGCTTTGGGGCAGAGATCATCTGTCCCTCTGTGGTTACTCAGTGTCTTGGACCATGGGAATTTGCTCTTCTCTCTTGTTATTTCTTTAGGATAAATTTTATGAGAGGCCTGACTCATTTAAACTCTTGAATCAGGGATGGGGTTTAGGCTGGTGCATCTGCCTAAGGAGAAGTAGGATGTGATTTGCAGTTGTCCTTCCTTACACAGCCCAGGCTGCCTCTCCACCCCAGGCCAGGTTCTGCTTACTGGTTAAGGCTGGGTTGGGGTTTGGTGGTCTCTCCATGTGGTCAGGACCAGCCCCTCTGGCAGGATGTGTCAGACATCAGTTTGCTGTTTGCACCAGGGGTGCTCTGTCAGGGCTGGGTGCTACAGAGCAAACCCAGAAATGCTGTGGAGGGAAGGACCCCCCTCAACCCCACTGCTCCTGGGTGGAGGTGACACTGGCCCCAAACACAGTTTGTCCCTTTTGTCTGACCAGGGACATACCATAAGGAATGGAAACACTGCAATCAAAATACAAAATTCAGACAAATGTCACTTTTGGAGAAGCAAGTGCTGGACCCCAGTGGTTCAGAGCAGGTGGTTTGCCTTGCTTTGTATCCCATCCCACACCCCAGGGGCTGCTGATCCTGCAGTCTCCTGCAGGGCTCTCTGTGCTTTCAGGAGCTTGCTGGGTCCCTTAAGAAGAGCAAAGCATTTTTGTTCAAGGTCATGCTTTCAGTGTGACAGCGGGAGAAGCTGTGTGTAAATGAAAGGTTTGCATAAAAAATGAGAAAGGTACAGCCAGACTGGAAAGGACTTTTTTTTCTTTCCTGGGTGTGTCACTGGCATTTCACAAAGGTAACTTCATGTTTGTGGCAATGAGTGTGGCAGGGCCAAATTCAGGGGATATCTGGGGCCAGCTCCTCTGCCAGTGATAGGTAAGAGGCAGCGAAGTGCCCTGGTGGTTTTATGGAGCTGTGTGAGAATTTTCTCTGTGCCCTCTATGGATTTCATGCTCTCAGTGTGTGTGGCTGAGATGCACAGGCAGCCTCCAGCATACTGATGAGCCCCTGACATTAGTATTCAGTGCAAGAAGCCAGAGCTGTTAGACAGGAGTGATGGTGTGAAGGGGAGAACTGATAATTGATTAGGCTGTATTATAATATTGACAGCCCCGACCCAACTCCCCCACAAAGGACATTTCACAAGTACCAATTTAGAGCCTCAGCACCATAAATAAGTCACTGTGGAGGACATGTGTGTTTTGGGTGCTGGGTTTGTCCCTGGGGAATTTGCAGAGAGGGAAACACATGAATGACAGGGGGTTAGGAAAGTCAGGTCCCAGGCTCCTCTGTCAGTCTGCACACACATGGTTTCTATCAGCAGGGCACCCACCCCTGCTTGGCACAGCACCTGGCACGAGCTTAACTTCAAATTAGGCTCAGGCTGAGGTGCTTTTGTTGAACAGAGCCCCAGGTACATGATCACATGCAGCACTTTGGGCTAAGAGTGCAAGGGGACCGCTGGCAGTGTGATGCATTCCAGATGTTCCAGCTGAAGGTGAAATTTCCCCTTTGCCCTCAGGATTTGGGTTAAATTTTTGGGGTTGGGGTTGCACAAGGTGTTTGATATGGGGGCAGGTGCAGCGTGCAGACTGAAGGTTACTGTGCAGGGGTGCCCTGCAGCTGTGGGAGCCACAAACAGATTTCATGGGTAAATTAATTCAAACAGGTAAATGACTTTGCTCTGGTTTGTTGTGTTTAACCTTCGCTGCAGTCGATGGTTTATCTAGACCTCTGGATAAACAACAGAAAAACCCAGAGGCTAAACCAATGTGATGGTTTTTTGTCTAGTTTTCAAACAGAGCTGATTTATAATGGGCACAAAAATATGAGCAAGTGGTTAGGCTTTTTAAAAATAAATTAAAGACAACATCAGCAATGAATGGAGCACATGACTGAGCCAACTTTTTTCCTGAGCACTTTTTTATGAGAACAATAGTGAGGAACAGCCTCTGATTTTTATGATTAGCTGAGAATGGTTGTGAACACTTCCTTGACACCAAAGGCAAATGTGAAGCATCATGAATTAATATTTGCAAGGCAGCATTTTGAGGTCTCTGAGCTCAGCAGGCCTGTAATAAAACAAGGAGCAGAGATCATTACTTTTGTTTGCAAAGCTCAGGGTAGGCAGTGGCTGGGGACCAATCTCTAAAATTATCTGGTTGCTGTGGATGTAACTGGGGGGCAGGCAGGGGGTTTCCAGCGGGGTGAATTCCCTCCCTGTTGGGGATGCAGGAGATGGGGACAGATGAGCTGGAGATATCCATCACGTGCAGCAGACACCTCTGACAGTGACCTGCACTGCAGCAATTTTCTCTTGGCCAGGCAATTATTACTTGTCAGTGGCAGCTGTTACCTGCAGGGCCCCAGTTAACAATTACTGGAGGGAGTTATCCCCAGCATCGATTATTTTATTAGCTCCTGATGGATCATCTGTGTCAGCCATCTGAGCCTTATCTACCAACCTCTGGTGCAAGTCAGGGAGCCTTGGCCAACACCAAAGTGGCTGCTGTGGCCTCCCAAAAGGCAGAGGGTTCCTGTGGGTCACTTCTGCCTTGTTCTGGAAGGAGCTCTCATCCCTCTGCCCATCCCAGGATGCTTGTGGCAAACACCAAAGGAGGCGTCTGGCTCTGCTTTTGGAGCCACCACACAAGTGCCAGGTGAGAGGGAGAGTGTGGCTGTCCCACCACCCCAAACAGATGGCACAGCAGAGCTGTGCCCCAGCCTCTGACAGCAAACACCAGGGCCCACTGCTCTCAGGGCTCCAAGAAAATAGATGGGTGACACAGGAAATATTCTCCAGACTGAGCTTGTGAAACAGATTAAAAAGAAAGAAATAAAAATCCCTCCCAAAAACCAAGCAAATTTCAAAAGGACTAGTTATTAATTTCTGTTTCATGATGAGCAGTTCCAGAGATGGTCTGGAAGCAGTCAATGCACATTGCAGCTCTTGGTTTGCCTTATTTTTAACCCAAGGTCTGCAGGATCTTAGGGCCTCCTGTTCAGCACTGCTGCTCCTAAGCAGTGCCCTCAAACATAAAAGAAAAATGAAAGAGCAATGCCACCAGGTGAAATCATTCCCACTTGGTCCTAGAGGAATCAAACGAGTTGATCTGCAGGTGGGAGGCCTACAAGGGATCTGGAGAGGGACTTTGGACAAAGGCAGGGGGTGACAGGACAAGGGGGAATGGCTTCAAACTGGCAGAGGTCGGGGTTAGATGGGATTTTGGGAAGAAATTCTTTCCTGTGAGGGTGGCGAGGCCCTGGCAGAGATGCCCAGAGAGCTGGGCTGCCCCATCCCTGACAGTGTTCCAGGCCAGGCTGGATGGGGCTTGGAGTAACCTGGGATGGTGGAAGGTGTCCCTGCCCATGGCAGGGGGTTGGAATTGGATGATCTTTGAAGCCTCTTCCAACCCAAACCATTCTATGATTCCATGATGTGTGAAACATGGGGACTTTTTGAGCAATGCCACCACCCACAGCCCTTGTGCAGCTTCAGCTGAAGCAGCTGGAGAGGGCACCAGGCTCTTGCTGAGCACATCCTCTTGGTGCCACCTCCTTTGGCAAACAACAAATCTTCATAGGACTGAAACCACCCTGCCTTGTTGTGGCTGCTGTGGGTTTGGGAATGATGGTAAAAACTGCTCTGGCCCTCCATGGATGCAGAATAAGCCAGTGTCTGGCACCAGGTCTAAGGAGTAGAAACCTGAAGGCAGCATCTAGATGGGAGGATTTCCAGCTTGATTCAGACACTGCAGTTGGTTTGTCCACATTTGGCTCAGTCTCAGTGTGACACAGCTCTTCAGAGCGGAGAGAAAAGATCCAACAGAGTGAAAATCTTTGAAACAGGGGAAAAAGAGCAAAAACATAGCCTAGGGAGCCTGTCTAAAGAAAACAAACAAAAGGCAGAGAGGAAATGGGAAGCAGTGGATGGTATGTTACACAGTGTACGAGCCAACAAGCAATATCTGCAGGTCATCCATTCCTCCAAGCCTTGGAGAGGACAGAGGTCCCTGGGATAAATTACAGCAGTCCCTCTTCCCCCCAGCCTCTATTATTTTGTCTCCAAATGCCCAGCAACAGCAGTGACAAAAATAGTTTGCAAAGTCTGACAAAAATCTCCATTTCCCAAAGTTTTGCCAAGCCTTATTTCATGTCTGAAGTGCTCTGGCTGTTCCTCCTCAGCTCAGCCCTGACCTTCTGGCTGCTCTGTCCCTGCCTGATCTGATGGAGAGGTAGAAACACTCTGCATTAACCAGCACCCTGCCAGCCCTTCAAAGTCCTCTTCCTAGCTGTGCCCCTCAATGCTTATTTCTGTTTCTTTTCCTGAATGCCTTGCCTTTAAAATGAGATTTTCTTTGGTTTGTAATACTTCACACTTCATATTTCCTTCGAGGCTGGAGGGCTGTGGAAAGGGAACAGCAGGGGACTGTTGAAAGCAGCCTCTGAAGGGATGTCCTCAGCCTTTTTTGGGCAGCCCAGCAGCAGGGAGGGCTCACTCTTGGCATTTAGTGAGTGCCTCGGGCTCCCACTCTGGCACAGGGACGTGGCACGGAGCAGATTCTGCTCCTTCAGTCATTCTTCATGTTACAGACAACAGATTAAATTGTCTACAGCATAGCAATTATCTTAATAAAGACAATTTCAGCTTTGCTGGGGTTACTGAGAAGAGCCCACAGACAAAAAGAACATTTGGCAGCAGCAACTCATTCTTGCAGATGATTTCTGGGAGTATTTATTTACTCACCGAGCACTGGGATGGGAGTTGCAAAGCGGAAAACTCTGAGATGCAGTGGGTAAATCTGGGGAATAAACAGACACCCTCCCTGCTTTCCACTGCAGCTTGTTCCTGTGCTTGCTCCCCCTGCAGCTTTTTTCTTTTCTTTTTTTTTTTTTTTTTTTTTTTTGTTATTATTTTTTCCCTTTCCTTGGGATTTTGCTGACAGAGGAAACTCCTGCCAGGCCACCTTGGGTTCCACGCCGCCACGCTGGCTCGTGCAGCAGTGACACAGATGGAGAGGGGACACTTTGCTGCTGCATCAGGTGGGCTGGGTTTGTCTGCCAGCTCTGGAGATCTAAGGAGACACTCTCAGCATGATTCCAGAGCTAAGGACAGGCAGAGGATCTCCCTCAGAGCACGTGGTCTTTGGTGTTAACAAGGACAGGTCTTAGCAGCTGTTGCTTTGTTTGCTGCCTCCACTGCATTTTTGGCTCTTTTCTGCCAAGGACACCACTATTCATCCTGTGGAGCAGTGGGAACTTAATGAAAGCTTCTTATCAGCTTTCCCCATGATTTGCTTGAATTTAGACCATTTTCTTCTTCTTAGAAGGACACAAAGTGGGGAGAGGTGTATCTCCTGCACACTTGCTGGAGCAGACATGGAGAAGACAGATCAAGGGACAGAGTCCAGCCAAGCCCATGTACAGAGAAGGGAACATGTGATTTAAAAGGGAATAATGGAATCAGTGAGATTGGGAAAGACCTCAGATCATTGAGTCCAATGACTAATCTAACACTGCCAGGGCCACCACTAAACCATGTCCCAAAGAACCACATCCACACGCTTTTTGAGCACTTCCAGGAACAGTTATTCCACCATTCCATGGACAGGCTGTTCTAGTGCTTTAACAACCTTTCAGTAAAGAAATTTTTCCTAATATCCAATTGAGGTCTTCATTGGCATCTGCTGGGCTTGTTCCCTCTTTCCTGTTCTTGATATCATCCAAGTGTTCAGAGCCCAGAATGGGGATGATGTGTCCCAAGATGCCCAGACAAGTTAGACCAACACTCTGCCACAGGAGCTGTGTGCAGGCTGTGTGCAAGGCTTTTGGGACAATGGGGGAAGAAACTTCTTTGAAAGCAAGCAGGCAGTTATGTGACTAATGAGCCCGAAGTCTGCTGAACTGCCTGGCATCCCTTACTGTAACAGCCTGGCATCTCTTACTGTAACAGCCTGCAAATCATTATCGGTATTTTTAGGTCCCTGACAGCTCTAACAACCTGGCTAGGGCTGCTTAAGTCAATACTGAAAATGGGGATCAGGTCCTTTAGTCACACCAACACAATTCATCCTACCTGATCTACCCAGGTACAGTCAAACCTTTAGCTGCAGCAACTGCCCAGAGCTGACTGTGTGGCTGGGGCAGAAGGACACACGGCCACAAGGTGATTTTCCTCTTCACAGCATGTGTATCCAGCTCAGGATTGACACATGACCTGCTGGAGGGGCTTTTCTCTGTCCTTTGTGAAGCAGCCTTGAAGATTTCAGCTGTCTCTAAGTGGGGTGTGGGTTTAAGGCTCGCAGCTTGTAGGAGGATAAAATTAGATAAAGTGAACCTTCCACATAGATACTGCTACAAGATTTACCCTGTGTTTTTAAATAGTTCTGTATAAATAACGCTGGGGAATGACACAACCCAGGTCTGCAAGGCATTAGCACTCTTGGGCATGCTGCACATTTCACAAGGAATGCTGTTAGCAGCAGGGAAAAGGCCAAGCCAGACCTTCACATCTAAGCATGCTCAAACTGCAGAAAAATCTGGATCTGGAGGAGGATCTGAAGTTTCCTTCTGACCTCTATCTTCACAAGGAGCCAAACCACTCTGTCTAGCATTGCTGAGCCTATAGTTCCCTAACTATTTCAATCCAGCTGCTTCAACCCTGGGTCCACCTCAGCTACAGAAAAACTCCAGATGAGTAATTCTGATCTTTATGAATATGCAACTCACAGGGCTTGTGCAGGGCTCTCCTAGACCTCATCTTCTGCACCTTGGATCCAAGAGAACAATCTGGCTTCTAGTACACCCTGGATTATGTTTATAAAACCAATGTGGTGTAAAGTGTACATACAAAGATATTATCTGGCAGAATGGCCCCAGCAACATCAACGTCTGCTGGGGAGATACTGCATGGAGGGAATGGCATCTGCTGCTGTATTGCTGTACCTTCCTCAGCCACCACCCTTCCTCTGAGAGATGGTAATGGCATGTTTCACCCCTCACAAGTAAATAACATTTGTTAATAATAATAATAATAATAATAATAATAATAATAATAATAATAATAATAATAATAATACTACATTCAACAGCTCTCATGAACACATTTCACTTTGCAGGCAGGGGACACCTGAGGGTGTGTGATTACTACAAGTACTTGGACACAGGATATATCTTCTAACCATGGCCTTGGAGGATCCAAGTGCTGCACACTTTATTCCCAACTGTTTGTACACACCATGGATCCCAGGGACAGCACATGGAAGTTTTCACCTGTAAACTCACGCCCCAGATGTGGTGAGCAGTACCCCTCACCCAGGTTGTTCTTGTAGGTGTCTCTGCTCTTTCCATGGTCTCAGATTTGCATTACCTTGAAAATATTTCTCTCCCCATTCTTTTTCTGGCATTTCAAGTGCTTTTTCTGGCATTTCAAGTGCATTTCTGTTTTTTTAGGTTTGCTTTGTGAGGAGTCTGGCCCCACAAACCATGAGAGATTGCACTGCTGGTGGCTGAGCCATCCCATGTAGCAAAGCACTGATGCAGAAGTACACATAGGTTTGCATTTTGTATTAGTATTGTAAATCCTTGCTGAGAATCTCATATTTTTCCCAACTGCTACAGGCTGACAGGAGGTGGGAAAGACCTGGAGCAAAGGAAAAAATATGTGTCCCTCCTTGTGAAAGGTCTGCAGGGACTGAGGGGGAATACCTGGGACGGTGAATGGCTGTGGTGCAGCTGGAGTCTGCCCAGGGGAGGAGATGGGACAGGTTTGCTGATTTATTGGGGTCTGAGCACGAGGTTTGCAGCACTGGTGCTGTGCCAAAGGCAAGAAACCCCCCAGCCCTGGGCTGCTGCAGTGGCAGGTGTGTCAGGTAACACCCACACAAACACTTCCCAGCAAGGCTGTGCTCCTCCTTGGAGCTCTGCTGCAGCGCCACAGAGGTTTTCCCTTTTTAGAGTCACGGGGTAAAGGACTTTATGGCATAACAAGACTGTCCTGAGATGCACAGGAGGTAACAGAAGAGTGAGTTTGCCACCTGTCCCTGGAGTTATTGAACACAAGCGTGTCTGTAAATGTAGAGAGCACGAACAGACTGAGGCAATTGCAATGTGCTCCACACTGTAAATCTGGGGCTGCTCCTCTGTTCCTCTGTGCACAACCAGGGTCGAATCCTTCTCCTTGCTGCTTTCCTTTAATTCAATATTCCCTGCAATAGGCTGTTCCCCTTAATGTGCCTAATGTAAAACATGCTTGTTTGCTGACTGTGGCAGGAGTCTCTGGCTCAGGCCGCCCTGCACGTCGCCGTGGAGTCTGATGCTGGGGAGGGTAATGACTCTGGGAAGTTTGACACTGAAATGACATATTGGGAGTATTTACTGGGCAGAGCAAGGGAGGGGAATTATTTTGTTGTCAATGATTAGATCTGGGCTGGCTCGAAACACAGAGTAACACTTGCTATTAGGCTGGAGGATGCTAACTTTTGGGAAACAAAAGTGGATCCTTTCCTAGATGGCTGCATTTACAGACATATTTGTGTTCCCTTTTAACACAGTCAAAGCAAGTATGTCTGCCCCGTGCTGAAAGCCTGGGCCTTTTTCCCAAACACAGGCTCACAACCCCAAGCAGGGTTTGTAGAACATCCAAGGGAGCACAACAGGATCCCACTGGCAGGAGGGGAAGCTCCCCCCTGGAAGTTTCAAACTGGAATCCTGGTCCCCAGGGCAGAGGCTGGAAAGGGCAAGCAGTGTTTCCAGATGCAGAGGAATGAACTCATCTGTCATTGCCATTTTTAATTGTTTTCTGAGGTTTACTGCTGATCTTTTAATAGGGTGTGATCCAAACCTCGCTGCTGTGCTGTGGGTGGCGCGTGTCCCTCGTTCCCCGCTGTCTCTGCACAGACTGACAGAGGGACGGGCTGGGGACAGGCTGGGGACAGGACCCGTCAGAAATCTCCACCCTTGGCTAGCTCTGAGCAGGGAAAATGTCCCTGCTCCTGATGGGCAGTGAATCCCAATGCAGGGACGCTCCCCCTGGGCTGTGGTGTCACAACTCTATCAACACTCCCTTAAAGACCCTCTTTCCTCTTTCCAGCTGCTCACTTCTGACTTTGTTTTGCCCATTCTAGTGGATTGCAGAGATCTTCCAGGTGATAAAACCTGTCTTTTTTTTTTTTCCTACTAAATGAGGCTTTCCTACTAAACCACATCCATTCCCAGGCACCCTGCAGCAGGCAGGGGATGGGGATCCAGCTGAAGCAGTTCTGAGACCTCAGCTTTTAATGCCCTTCTCTCTTTCCTACCTATAGCAGAACTGGGGGATTCTCAGACATCCTTGGAAAGAGTTCACATTCCTGCAGGATTTGAATTTGCAGTCAGTGGAGCTGGATTCAGCCACGGAGGGAATAATGAGAAATGGACACCTGCAGTGCCAGTCCTGAGGTGGGATCACATCCCTGAAGCATCCCAGAAAAGCAAAGGTGATCTTAAGAGTCACATAAGACTTGGTTAAAACGGGACCCTTTTACTCCCCTTTGGTTTTAGGCTTCTGAGACAGATTTAGTTCAAATTTTCTGTTTCTTTCCAACAATGTGCTTCTCTTAACAATTCCTGTAACTGCAGGATTCAGAGATTTAATGTATGCACTGAATCCCTGTCCCTCCTAAAGGAGAGGAGCAACAGCACCTGGCAAGGATGAGCAGAAATTTCCATTCCCAGTCTGATTGCCTTTGCAGCCAGGGCAGGGGATGGTAAGATGCCATTTGCTCAGCAGGTCCCCTTCTCTACACTCCATCAGAGTGGCTGCCATCAGCCAAAACACACACAGGGGCTTCCAGGGGCTAATGACATCTCCTGGTAATCCCGCAGCCAGCACAGCACGGTGGGTGCCCCTGTGCATGTCCCAGCCCCAGCAGGAGCCCACTTCAAAGAGCCCATGAAGCTTGAAGGAGCCAAGGTGCTGCTCTCCCAGCTCAGTCTTATTTGGGGAACTGCTACCCTGTTAATGACATCCTGGCCTTGCAGCCTGTCCCTGCTCCAGCAGCCTTCCGTGCTGCCTGCCAGCCATTTCCGAGCCTTTGCCTTATTGTCCATCGAGTCCTCACCCCCTTGTTAACTGCCTGACAGCTTCTCCCTTTGCTCTGCAGCTCCTGGTCCCCTCCCTGGCTGTCTGTCTGTCTCTGGTGGCCTCAGAGGTCTCCTCTCCTCTCTGGCAGGGCACTGCTGCCCCCAAAACCCAGCCCAGAGTGCATCATCCAGTGGGCAATGGCCTCTCCCCCTGCTTAATCCCACTTTGCTCCTATTCCTGAAGCTTGTGATAAAAGAAAGATTTGCTAGAAAAGATCCTTCCTTCCTTCCTTCCTTCCTTCCTTCCTTCCTTCCTTCCTTCCTTCCTTCCTTCCTTCCTTCCTTCCTTCCTTCCTTCCTTCCTTCCTTCCTTCCTTCCTTCCTTCCTTCCTTCCTTCCTTCCTTCCTTCCTTCCTTCCTTCCTTCCTTCCTTCCTTCCTTCCTTCCTTCCTTCCTTCCTTCCTTCCTTCCTTCCTTCCTTCCTTCCTTCCTTCCTTCCTTCCTTCCTTCCTTCCTTCCTTCCTTCCTTCCTTCCTTCCTTCCTTCCTTCCTTCCTTCCTTCCTTCCTTCCTTCCTTCCTTCCTTCCTTCCTTCCTTCCTTCCTTCCTTCCTTCCTTCCTTCCTCCCTCCCTCCCTCCCTCCCTCCCTCCCTCCCTCCCTCCCTTCTTTTTCTTTCTTTTTCCCCTTTTCTTTTTTAGATAATGCAACAGCATGGTGAGGGAGTGGGAGTTTCTGAGCATGTGATCCTTTCCTTAGGTCTGAAACAGAAACACTTCATGTCCAAGGTGTGCAGCAGGATGAGGAGGCTGCTAGATTTTATTTTATTTGAAATGGGAGAAGACTGGGGCTGTGTGGGGAGCAGCTCCTTTCTTCACTGAAAGGGTGATCAGGCATTGCAAGAGGTTGCCCAGGGAAGTGGTGGAACTTATTAAATAATAAATATTTTAAAAATGGAAATATTAAAAAACTGTATGGATGGACATGGGTTATGGTGATGCCAGGTGATGTTGCACTCAGTGATCTTAGGAGTCTTTTCGACCTCAGTGACTCTGTGGTTCTATGATTCCTGCAGCAATCACACCCCAACACGATCTCCACCTTCAGCTGGGAATGGCAGAACACGTTTCCCCACATCCCTCTTTTATTTTTTATTTTTTCCCTAGCAGTATCTGCAAGCCTGAACACAGCCAGCACCTGCTGAGTGATCACAGGAATTACCAACACAGATCCACCGGGACCAATGTGCTCTGGTGGGAAGACCCTGCTGACGTGAGGCATTTGAGGCTTGTCCTGGAGCCCTGGAAGCAGTGCTGCTGGCTTTGGTGAGCTGATGGATGATGCTCCAGCCCCAGGGGTCTCAATGTCCCCAGAATGTGCCCTTATCTGGGGCAGCAGGAGTTAAGAGAAAGCAAGCTGCTATCTCACTGATCCCTGCTGGGACAGCTCTCCTCATTCTTAGCTTTGATATTCTTGTGCTGGAACAACCCTGGCTTCTCTGAGCTCATTTTTTGCAAAGCCTGGCTGGGATTTTAACCAGAAAGGGTTGGGGAATCTTATCAATCTGCTATTATTATTTTCTTTTTCTTTCCTCTTTGAATTCCACTCTGCTGCTGACTGTGAAAACACAACAAGGGCCTCAAATCAGTCGGGCCTTGGCGCATTCAAATTGGCACCAGTTTGTTTGTTTTGGGGCTAAAGCTGGAGTGAGAAAGCCGAGGCTTTGAGATGCTATTGGAATCACCTGGGAAAATACACACTCCTTTCATCTGCCTCCATCCCCTGTGGCCAGGAGGGCTCTCTGCCCCCAGCTGGGCTCCCCCCAGCCCCCTCCTCCTTTTTAGCAGGGCAGGACCCTGGCTGTGCCTGGGGATGGGCACTGAGTGCTGCCCATATGACACGGAGTGAAAGTCCCAGGGGAACAGATGTGTCTCTTTCAAGGAGTGTGGGGGTGAGGTATCAAATACCTGCCAGGCTGTCAAAAATCAGGGCTGGGAGCTGCTTCTCTTGATCCTGGCAGGGAGCTGCTGGTAACACCTAACCATGGCCCTGCTCCAAAAAAAGGACCTGAATGCAACAACACAGGGTCTTTTTTTATTTTTAATTTTTTTTCATTGCAGAAATGACATGTCCAGAGACATGCACAAAGCTCCTTGAACAATTATTTTTTTAGGCTTGGGAAAATTTTTATGCATCTTTCTGAGCCCATAGAAATAATGATTCTTTCCCTCTCATAAGAAGCAAGGGCCAAACTCCCGGCAATGGAAAAAGCTCTGCTGGCCCTGCACACCAGCACTGGTGTCACCACTCTCTGATTTTCTTCCTCAGCCCCAGGTCCCTCACTAGAAGGTGGTGAAAACAGTTGTTTACATGAAGCTTTGGGAATGGCATCAGCCATTTCTTTGCTCAGTGCTGTCTGTTAGGAGAAATTCTTGACTTGAAGAAGAAGAATTCTTCTGTTAGGAAGAATTTCTTGTTAGGAGAAATTCTTGACTGTGAGGGTGGTGAGGCCCTGCCACAGGGTGCCCAGAGAAGCTGTGGCTGCCCCATCCCTGGAATTGTTCCAGGCAAGGTTGGATGGGGCTTGGAGCAACCTGGGATAGTGGAAGGTTTCCTTGCCTTTGGGATGATTTTTAAGGACCAACCCAAATAATTCTATGACTCTACGATTTTCTGCTTACAGGGACAAACATTTCTCTCCTGCTTACCTCAAGCCCTCATCATTTTCAGATTCCTTCATTTTTCACCAAACATTTTTCCTGCATTTCCTTTTCTTTATCCAGGACTGTACGAGTTTTCAGGACACAGATCTGCTGCAGACGAGGAATTTGCCCTTTCTGGATCCATGCAGCCTGCTCACACCACTGCTAGAGAGTGATTGATACGAGCTCAGCCCAGCTTGCCTGGGTTTGAAAAAAGGTTTCGTTTGGAGAGTTACATCCCACATTAATCAAACAGAAGGATGACATGGCCCCTCTGAAGGGGGCATTGAATGTTTACATGAACTTTGCTGTCCAGCTGTAAGCTCAGCTCTCCCATCTGCAGCCTGGAAGGTGTGATCCCACAGGGTCACACCCCCAACCCCACCATCACCTGAGCTGTCAGACAAGGAATGGACTCTGCCTGTGGGTTTGAACAGCTTGGAAATGAGGGGGTTTGTCAGCATGTTCTGGTCTGCTTTTTCAGTGAAGGAAATTTGTCTCCAGGTTCTCTTTCTCCTGTGTCGCCAAAGTCTCATTACAGGCAGTTTGTTTTCTGGCCACTTTAAAAAATAATTTCTGAGAATGTTCCCTACAACCATTAACTAAGAATTTGACAGTGACCAGTCAAGATGCCTGATGCAAGTGTTTCCTAAGTTTCGTGTCTGACTGAGACCAAAATGGATTTAATATGTGTTTTCCAGTTACTGGATATGGGATTTCTTTGCTTTGTTTATTGTGTTCCTTCTCTGTTAGCTCCAGTGATGTGCCTGAAAAAAGCACTCAGACATCAGGTTTTGCTGTGTGAGTCACTGCCAGAATAAGGATTGATATCCACCCCACAATCTTAAATTTCCTCACCCATGCTTGGTGGTACTTTCCCTTTCCTCTGTGCCTTTAGCACAAACTGATGCCTGAAGTGCTTGTTTTGGAAAAGCACAGAGCATGAAGGATTTGATTGGGTATTAGGGAAAATTTCTTCATGAAAAGGGTTGTCAAGCACTGGAATGGGCTGTCCAGAGCAGTGGTGGAGTCACCATCCTTGGGGGGATTTAAAAGATGTGTGGATGTGGCACTTGGCATATTTTAGTGGTGGGCTTGGCAGTGCTGGGGGAAAGGTTGGACTTGATGAACCTGAGGTACTTTTCCAACCTAAACAATTTTATACAGCACAGAAACAAATTCTGCACCTGTAGCGAAGGTCATGAGTGCTGATCTGATCATTCTCTGTGTGTGAAAGGTCATGAATGGAGCCCCAATTAGCTCATAAATTGCTGTAGAAGTTCAGGATTTTAAAAATACTGAGCTATGCATTTTAGGTTCTGTTATTTTCCCTTCCTTGGGTTTTCAGGCTTTGGTTCCCAAATTCACAGGTACAGAGCAAACTGAGGCACAGTGCAGAATGATTTTAAGGAAAAGAACTATGAAGTGGGTTCATTTTTGGCACTGTTTCATTGGTCTTTTAAGCAATGGTTGCTTCCAGTTGCCACAACAAAAACCTGGCTCAGGGGGTGAAGACCAGTTTGGAGATGACCTGAGATCTTCACATCTTCTGCACTGTCATCACCACCCCTGTAGCAGGGGTGAAACGCCTCCCAAGGAGTCCCCAGGGCATGGCAAGGCTGCTGTCCCCAGGAAAAGGTGACAAATTGGGCACTGACATGAGGATTTGCCCCAGAGCACTAAATAAATGCATAAACAAGTCTGGCAGAGGTTTTCACCTGGGGAGCAGAAACCCCACATTTGCCACATAATCCAGTGCCACCTGCCACCCAGTTGGGAAAACAGTCTGTCAAGAAAAAAATGGCACAAAATTTCTGCTTGCATCCAGACTCTGGTGCTGGATTATTTTTTCTGTCACTGAGAGATGATTGACTGTGACCTTTTTGAGAGCAAGGAGCTGTCAGGAGCTCCAGGTTCCAAGGTGGGAGTGTGGACTGCAACATGCACTCTGTGGCAAAGCCTAAAAATGCCTTTTCAGCATCACCTGCAGCTTTTTCTTCACTCAGGTTTGTGTCCTGGTCTGTGAGACAGTCCCTGGACCACACCAAGGCACTGTGATGATGGAGAGTGGCAAACATGTTGATTGTGGCATTTGTAATGGTGTTTTTTCCTCCAGCAGCACATCCCTGAATTCAAACCAGGCAAGGCTTTCTCTGCACTGCATCTGCTCTTGGTGGGGGAAGGCAGCATGTGCCTGGTGTGAGCAGTCCTGCCTTTGGCCAGTACATTAGTGTAGAGCTTTAGGAAAGGTTTTACAGCAAAATCCTGATTTTGCAGTAATCTGCCTGCATGTTTTCACTTTCCCTGGTAATTAGCAGCTTCCTGTGTCATCATATCTGTTTCAGTGGCTTTTGAAGCCACCAGGCAGCCTTCTTCAGTTAATGGCAGAGGAGTGTTCTCTTAGACATGGACCCTTCTGCAGAAAGAGCTCATTTTTTTTCCCCAGGGAGCTGTGCTTCCATGTGCACATCCCGAAGGCACTCAGTGTCTCCAGTGTTTCACAGGCATTACCATCTTTTGTGCCTCTGTGGGGCTTTGCAGGGGGCTTATCCCAGCCACTCTGCCTGGGGTGAGAGTGACCCCAGTAATGCAGGGCAAGCTTAAGGGTCTCAGACCCTGCCTCAAGCCCTTGGAAAATTCTCCATATTCCCATCCTGTCCTCAGGATGCTGCTGGCTCCCTGTGCAATGCCCAGACCCCAGCAGCCTTTTGTTGTCCCCCAGCTCCACTGACAACCTCCTGACCATGCTCTGTGCAGAATGAGTTTGCTGCTGCTGCTGCTGAGCTTGTATAGAAGGTAAAACCCCTTCAGGTAAAACTCCTTCAGGATAAGAGTTATGCTTCCCACCTGTGACCATGTTCACAGGGGTCTCAGGTTGAGGGAAGAGATGAGGATCTGACTCCATGTTTCAGAAGGCTTGATTTATTATTTTATAATATATATTACATTAAAACTATACTAAAAGAATAGAAGAAAAGGTTTCATCTCAGAAGGCTGGCTAAGCCAAGAATAGAAAGGAATGATAACAAAGGTTTGTGTCTCGGACAGAGAGCCCGAGCCAGCTGACTGTGATTGGCCATTAATTAGAAACAACCACATGAGACCAACCACAGATCCACCTGTTGCATTCCACAGCAGCAGATAACCATTGTTTACATTTTGTTCCTGAGGCCTCTCAGCTCCTCAGGAGGAAAAATCCTAAGGAAAGGATTTTTCATAAAAAGATGTCTGCGACACCCACCAGCCTCTTCCAGAAATCAGTCTGAGGCAGAAAAAGACAGTGGGATGATCCAACCAGTCTTTCATCCCTAACGAGAGGCTCCTAATGAGAGCCTCCTCCTCCTGCCATGGAGCTGTGCCATTGTCCCTCTCTACATTGTTGTGGTAGAGCAAAGGAGGAGCGGGGAAAGGATCATTTAGCACGTGAAAGGCACCTCTTGTGTGGGGCTACATGCGTGGCACAGTTCAGCTGGGGTGAGAGACCAGCTCCTGCCAAGCTGTGATGTATGAGGCAGAAAGGTCAAAAGTTCTCCTTTACAATCAGTAAGAAAAGAGAAGGCAGGCAATGGTCACTTAATTTGTGGGTTTTTCCTCTACTTGTCAGGAGGAGTTTGGGCAGCAGTGATGGATGAGCCATCAATTAAAGTCGGCCACTTTGTCTTTTGTCCTGGTTCCCAAAGGGCCCAATTCAAGCCCTGGCCAAATCCATGGGAGTCCCTCCACTGATGCCAGCAGCTCCTGGATTGGGATGATGGAGGCTGTGGAGCAACTGGGTTGGACACCCTGCCCTTCTCCATGCTCAGTGCTGTGTCTCTTGGCTCCCCAGTTATCAGGCAGGACTTTTCCAGAGCTGAATCTTTTAACATTTGCTAGCAATCCTTGGCTTTCTCTCCCTGCTCCCTCCCCATGTAGGTTCTTTGACGTGCAGCTGGGGCAAGCAGTGGGCTGTGCAGTGCAGCAGCTCCTACTCACTCCTTCCTGCTTATCTGGCCACACATACTGTTAATATTTCCTCTAAGGCACTCAGCTCCCATGATAACACTGCTTTATCCACAAAAAAAAGCCTTTAAACATTTTCCTGGCAAGAGGAACCTTTCCACAGTTTATTGCAGCATGTATGGCCCTTAATGGTTTGATGCTGTAGGACCTGATCTGCAATCAGCTCTCACAGCCCTACACAAGCACAGGCCACCTGGGACCCCCTTCTTTGGGAAGTATTGTTCCACATTATTGCACACACTGGCCTGGGAAAACTAAGCCAGATTTACAGCCATAAAAAGGCAGTTTGAAGGTGAAGTCAGTCCTGACTTTGAGGGATGGCTCAGCCTCCCTGCTCATGCCTGGCAGGGAGCCTTTGATCTTAGATGTTTATAAAAGTTTTCCATGTTGGAAAGAGACCTCAGGGTGTGCACCAGACACTTCTTCCTCCCATGCCAGAGATGCTCCAGTGTCCTCTTCCCTCTGACCAGATCTGTACAGGGTGGGATTTGGAACCACAAACGTGTGGAGGTCACCAGCTCAGAGGATTTACCTTCACTGGAGGCCTGGGCCTGGTGCAGACTTCCTGAGTTTAGTATAGGAAAGAGGAGATACCATGAACTTTCTCTTTTGTTCACCCCTGTGTCAGCCCTAGCTGGGGTGAAGGAGCTTCCAGACACATAATACAGGCATGGCCAAGTGGTTGCCTCCACAAAGGGGTATAATTAGGAAACTGGACACATTTTCCTCCATCACTGGTCTTGGTTGGCCTGAGTAATAACCTGCTCCTTTAAAACAGACCCACAGGCTGTTTTCTTTGTGTCACACAGGCTGTGTGAGGATTGCTTCTCCTCAGTCTGGAGGGAGAGGCTGAGGACTGTGGGATTTTATGGCAGCACTGTCTGGAAAACATTCATTGTCTGGTCAGAGCCTGCAGACACTGTCACATGCCTGAGTGCTCCCAGCCTGGATGGTTTGTGTTGGCCTGGGATGAACAGACACTAATCTTGTCTCTGCCCCATATCTCCTTGGAGAGTTATCCCACTCTCTCTTTGCTGGTCCTCATCACAGGACCTGGCATAAAACACCATGAAAAACTGTGTTCCTATGGGAGTGGAACAGAAGCCAGTTTATAGTGTTTTTCAATCAGCCCCTTTTCTTACAGCAACACTCATGGGGAGGACACAGTTGTGATTTCCATTGAATGGATGGCTTGGCGTTTCCATTTGGAGTGAATGAAAGCATTTTGTAATCCACCAGTTAAAATGGGTCAGATAATAAGAAAATACATATAGTAAATACTCCGAAAAACTGGGGAACCCATGGAGACATGTTGCTCCAGTTGGCATTTTTAGTCCTGATGTCTATGCCATGGTTGTTTCTGGGATACTGCAGCTCCACGAGCATATTCCAATACCAGTAAATGTATATTCCTGCATGTTTTATGTAAAGGACTGGATGGAGTCCCAGAGCCATGTTGTCCAAGGTCCTGTTTCTCACTGCCTGGGACCATGTTCAAGAGGTCAGAGGAGCCCAGATCTCCTGATCAGGACATGGCCAGAAGAATCCTGGAAGACTCTCTAGCCTTGGGGACTGTTCAAGTTGTGAGTGTTGTTTTTGGATGATGGCAAAGGTTTAATAAATGCTGCAGCTGTAGAGAGCACCCTCACTGGAGAGTTTAACTCCCCGAGTCAAGGTGTGATTTACATTTCCAGGCTTCATGCATCCAGCCTGCAGGACTCCTCTGACAATGGGGTGGGCAGACCCAGAGCTTACTTTGGCAGAAGAGTTCCTCAAGTCTTGTTTAATTAGAACTCAGACCAGCTTCCTGGAGACTGTGGGAACCTCATTAGCAGCACAAATAGAAACTTGAAGAGGCCAACTCAGTGGGAAAAGATTGCTTGCTAAGAACTTTACTTACCAAGAACTTAACCTCTTCAAGAGTCATGTCTCTTAGGTACAGCAGAAGAATTTATGGCTGGAATACAAGGTCTCACAATCTTCCAAATGCTGGAGATTTTGTTTTTCAATGTCAATTAAAACCTCTCAGAGGAGTAGACAAAATCTGTTTGGCTTAACAGTCTCCACTTGCTCTTAGCTGTCCTCTCTTCAATTGGTTTTGATTATGGAATCATGGCATGGTTTGGTTGGAAGAGACCTTAAAGACCCTCCAGTTCCAACTCCCTTGCCATGGCAGGGACACAATTCCTGGTGTCTGTCTCAATGCTCTTCCACCATTTGGAGATTCTGGTTGCTGATTTGCTGTCCTCATCCTTGCCTCAGTTTCGTAATGCTTCCTTATATTTTAATACGTGTCAGCCTATTAAAAATTTCAGTTATTTTAATATTTAAGATGTAATAACAAGATTTTAGACACCAAAATTCAGATTCACTTAATCTCAGATGACATCCTACCTCTTGTGTCTTCAAAAGGTTTTAGAGAGTTCTTCCTAGACTAAATTAATAAACTCTGTCTGCCTGTCTGCTTCAGGACTGGCATGGGAAAGAGCTAAAAAATACAATTAGAATTCTTGAACTGCAGCTCAGTAAATACACACACTTGCCTCTGTCTGTGAGAACTGGATGGAGTCTCAGGGCTTTGATTTGCAGTCTCTCTTCTCTTCTCTTCTCTTCTCTTCTCTTCTCTTCTCTTCTCTTCTCTTCTCTTCTCTTCTCTTCTCTTCTCTTCTCTTCTCTTCTCTTCTCTTCTCTTCTCTTCTCTTCTCTTCTCTTCTCTTCTCTTCTCTTTCTCTTCCTATGCCAAAGGGGCTAAAGGGACCCAGATCTGTTGATCAGAAGGACAGAAGACTCCTGGAAGAGCAGATAATTGATCATTTCCTATCCCCATCCCAGCCTCGTGCTGACAGTGTTGCCATATATTTCAGAGGAGAAATATGTGTTGGTCTATAAAACAAATCCATATATTTTTCCTGCCCTAAAGACATGATTATCCTCCTGCTTCTTTGGCCCCAACAGGCACATGGAGGGAAAAACTGGATGACTGTATGTGCCTACCACTACAGCATTGTTTACAAAATCATGAGGATGAATGATGTTGGTGAAGATGTGTATTCTTTTTTTCTTAATTAAATGCATCCCACCCAACCAGGAAAGAAATCAAGCCCCCAGTTAAAATAAAGGAAGATTAAATAAACATGTGTATGTTTTGAAAAACAATGTTGTCAGTGGGAGGGGGACAGATCAGGGAAGAAAGACCAAACAGTCTTTCTAGAGGAAAAAGCTTTTCATGGGCAATTCTTGCAAGACATGAAAAAGGATTTCTGCTGCAATTTTCACTTCTGGAATTATCCCAGGCTGAAAGACCTCTGGTCTCATGTTGATGAAAGATAAAGCACAGGGGCAAGATTTCTCAAATCCCTGTTATAATTGTGCTGGAGAAATAATCCTGTTTTGCTGAGTTTTGAATCTTTCCTACTGTTGCCAATAAAAGTAACTTATTGCCATGATTGCAAAAAAGGCTTCCCCAGACCACATATCCACTACAAAGAAAGTGGTTTGCAAAATATAAAAGGGAGAGTGACCTACTGCCTTGATTACAGCAAACCATGACATGCTTAAGGATGGATCACATTGTACTTTGTGCTTCCCACAACTCCTATTTCCTTCAGGCTGGGAGAGATCCTGCCTTTAATCCAAACAAAACCTCTGATTCCCTGTGCTTTTACCATAGGGTTCTCACCAAAACCTACAGAATGCCCTTTGGGATCTGCAGCAGTGGCAATGCATCATTTGCAGCCCAGAGTAGTTGTGGATGCCTTATTCCCTGGAAATGTTCCAGATGGGGCTTGGAGCAACCTGGCCTAGTGAAAAGGGTCCCTGGCCATGGCAGGGGGTAGGAACCAGGAGGTTTTTAAGCCTTCTTTCCAAACCATCCCATGGTTCTGTATCCAGTCCATGTCCCAGCCTGCCCATGCAGCTGCTGTCCCTGTCCTTGGTTTGCTGCTGTGCTCTTGCCCCAGCTCCTGCAGTCTCCAATTTGCCTGAAGCTTGGTCTGCAGAATGCAATCATTGGTGCAGCTTCACTCTCTGGAGAAGTTCCTACATCTCAGTGGTGTCAGGAGTGTTGTTATGAGCATCCCTTACCCTCAGGATCCTGTGTGGGGTCCCATTCCTGCTCTGTGACACAGGTGTGACACACTTGTTCTCTACTCTGCCATTCTCTTCTTTACTAAGGCAGCATTTCCTTCTCTCAGCTCCTTCAAAGCCTTGCTCCAGGTCTGTCACAGACATCTTTTCATGTAAAATCCTTCCCTTAGGATTTTTTCTTCCTGAGAAGCTGAGAAGCCTCAGGAACAAAATGTAAGCAATGGTTATCTGCTGCTGTGGAATGCAACAGGTGGATTTTTGATTGACCCATCTTGGATGTTTATAATCAATGGCCAGTCAAGGCCCAGCTGGCTTGGACAGAGTCTGAGACAGCTGCCTTTTTGTTATCATTCTTTTCTATTCTATTCTTAGCTTAGCCAGCCTTCTGAGATGAAACTTTTCCTTCTATTCCTTTTAATATAGTTTTAATGTAATGTATATCATAAAATAATAGATCAAGCCCTCTGAACATGGAGTCAACATTCTCCTCTCTTCCCTCACCTGAAAACCCCTGTGAACACCATCACACAGGTCTCCTGTGGATACAAACTGGGCCAGGCTTCAGTACTGTACCTAGACAACAGTTTTCCACCTAAAAACAGAGCTTCTCCTCAGGTGTAGGCATCATCTGAAGGTGCAGCCTGTGCCTCAGGAACAAAAACAGAAGGGAAAAACCAGGAAGGTTTAGAGAAGTGGCTCTGCTGCTGGGCACAGGGGATGCTGTGCAGATGTGAGCTGTGTGAGGTCACAGGTTAACAGGGAGAAGTGCTGCCTGTGGAGATGTCAGACTGGCTGAAAACTCACCCTGGGAGCTTGATTTGGGGAGGTAAGGAGGAGCTGAGGAGCTATAGCTGGCTTTTGTGATTTATTTTTTTTTAGTGCAGGCCCTGACATTCACTTGGTAAGACTAAGATTTTTATCTGCATTATTATTAAAAAAAAAAAAATCAGCATGCATTTGTGTGTTTGTGTACACACACCTCTATGCTTAGCTAGCCAGAGCTCCAGAGCTGAGTTTTCACACTTCATTTGATTTTTATCACTATCTTCAGCACAGAAATTTCCACACAGTTAATTGAAGTGACATATGCTTGCCAGCAGCCAAGTCTTAATCCCATCCTTCCCTTTCACCACATTTCTGATTATGCTGATGGCAAATCCTCCTCCTTTGACTCAGCCTTGCACATACAGTAGATGCAGCCAGAGCCAAATCTTCTCTTAGAAGCACAGAGATATTTGCTGGATGTCCCATGAGGTCTCAAGTTTTTTGCAGTAATAAACAAGTGCATTTTTGGCTTCTGAGACTGATGGGAGCAGTTATCAGAAACTGCAAGCAGTAACCAGCTCCTAAATTATGTCTGGTAATCCAGAACCATTATTGGTGATAAACACACTTTGGTAGGGTCTAGAATTCTTGAATGTAGCCCTCATTTTGCTACATGCTTCAGGCATTCCATAAAAGATGACATTTTGCCTGACACAACTCATGGGGTTTTGGCCAGAGGCAATCCCCCCACAGCACTCACTTCTGTTCTGAGCTACAAATTGTGCAGGAGACTCAAATCCCAAAAAAAATGATGAGATTAATAGAGCAAATCCAAATCCAGAACACGCCCTGCATTGCTGCAGAGAGCACAGGAATGTGAATTTCAAATCCCTGGGATGGGACTGAATGCAAATGCTGCCAATGCCCAGGATGTGCAGGCAGGTGTGCCCTGCTGTGAGCATCCTTTGTGAGTCAGGCAGAAAGTCATTTATGCTGAGCACAAAACACTTTGCTGATCTTCCCAACCAAAGTCCCCAGAGCTCTAATCATTGCACTGATGGTGGAGGTGAAAAGACAAGCAATTTTTACTGTGTGAGAAGCTTTGATTTCCTGTTAATCACTTCCTACCATAAATCAGCTATAGGCAGCTGCATCCACTTGCTCCTCGGGGTAGAAAAATATACCCTGCTGCTAGACAGCAACACAGGCGCCAAATCCACCCCAGGATCAAAGGGCACTGCCATTTAATCCCAGCAGAATCCAAACAAGCCTGTAAGCCTGCCTGGACCATTTGTTTATTTTAGCTGAGGACACCCCTGTCTGTCCAGAGCCAGGGGATGGATTTATCATCAGCATCTGAGCTCACTCTGAATATCCCTTTCATTCAGCATCCTGATGCCCACTACCAAATCCACACAGGGACCATTTTCCAAGGGCTCAGCACTGCAAGAGGAAATGCAGCTCTTGTCTGTGCTCAGGACTCTCTGTTCAGCTCCTTAGAGAGGGAAGTGTTAATGTTTCAGCTGCTCTTCCTTCTTTTCCTGACAAAAGCCAACCAAGGGCAATGCCAAAAGAAGTTATTGTGCAGAAACACCCATAGCTAGGTTTAATCTCAGTGTGGAAAAAGTGCTTTGTTTCTTTTCTCCCCATCCAGGCTTCTCTGGAGTGAGCTGGTTTGAAGACTGTCCTCCTGTTGTTTCCTGGTTGGGAGAGCTCAGTGCCTGCTCTGAATCCCTCCCTGAATTTCCCAGAACTGCAGAAGATTTCTCTGGAAGCTCGGGGTGGCTGCTGTGCTCGTCTGGAGAGGGTCAAACATCCTCCAGGGTTCCCAGAACAGACCTGCCAAGCCAAGTGATGATGTTTTGGGTTTCTTCTCCCCTCACCCCTATGTAAACTGTACAGAGGGCATGGGAGGTTTGGCCTTTCCTGTGAGACTGGAGCCACAGTTGTTTTTTTGATGCTATCTCTCTGGCACTCAGAGCAAGGATGTTTCGAAGGACAGAGGAATGGGGTTGGGCTGTGAGGAAAAACATTGGTCTAACATCACAGTGTCTCCTTGTGTCCTGCAGCCATCACTGCCCTCACGCACAGAGTTGTTCTTTCTTCACCCTGACTGTGAGAAGAAAACAGCCTGGAGCTTCTGGGCACAGATAATACAGAAACCACCAGATGAGGTGACCTTAATTACACCAACCCCTCTTTCTTGCAGGGTGGTGGTGTATGCAGAGTAGAGGTAAATGAGTGTTTGTTGGTGTTCAGTGCTGCTGTGTGGGTCCAGGGGATCACAGAGCCCAGCTCTGTGATTGCAGGCAGAGTTTCAAAGCCCTCCAGTACCTGGGGCTTTCTGAAATACCACCAAAGGTGCCTGAGTTAATTGACCTCTGTATGAATGGGAAGCCTGTTTAAAAATCCCCGTGGCAGCCTTGCAGAAAAACATCCCTGCACTTTGAAGGCCAAGGGCTGAAAGGACACTCTCTGCATCCCCACAGAGCCTGCCTGTGAGCACAGAGGAGCTGCAGGAAGAGGTGGCCATGGTCTCATCAGCCCCTGGAACTGAGTGTGACTACAGGGTTGTCATGGTGCTGTCCCAGGTTTTTCTGTGCTGCTGCTGTGCCTGCACATGTCCTCCTCCATCATGGGCACCTGTGGGGGGTGGCTGGATGGAGGAATGTGTCACAGACATCTTTTATGGAAAATCCTTTCTTTAGGATTTTTCCTCCTGAGAAGCTGAGAGGCCTCAGGAACAAAATGTAACCAATGGTTATCTGCTGCTGTGGAATGCAACAGGTGCATCTGGGATTGGGCTCATGTGGTTGTTTCTAATTAATGGCCAATCACAGTCAGCTGGCTCGGACTCTCTGTCTGACACACAAGCCTTTGTTATCATTCCTTCTTTTTCTATTCTTAGCCAGCCTTCTAATGAAATCCTTTCTTCTATTCTTTTAGTATAGTTTTAATGTAATATATATCATAAAATAATAAATCAAGCCTTCTGAAACATGGAGTCAGATCCTCATCTCTTCCCTCATCCTCAGACCCCTGCAAACACCATCACAGGAATGGACATCCAAGGTGGATGGATGAGAGGAGGACACCCATCATGGAGGGCTGGACACCCATCATGGAGGGCTGGACACCCACCCCAAGAGCTGATTCCAAAGGTTTTGGATGATTCCAAAGAGCTGTTACCAAAGGATTTATGACCAGCCATCACCTACCTCCTATCCTGCTACACGGATCCAAAGGAGTTCGGGGCTCTGAGACAACTTTTGCTTTTAAAGTTTTATGTTCAGCAGCAGCTGGGTGTCAGGAGATCTAGCACACAGGTGGCTGATGTGTATCCCAAAGATTTCTCATCCAGCCCTCCTTCACTTCTCTTTTATTCTCTTCTTGCAGGAAACATCTGAGTGAGGGAAAGAGAGCTGATGAATGGTAGTGACAAGGGGGGATAGAGGGGAGAAACAAATGGCATGGGAATCTCTTCTGGACATGATGTTAAAGCTGTAACCCCAATGCCTTAATCCATCTGGTTTGTGACATTCAAAGGAACTTTTTAGCTTGAGAAAGGAATGTGGGACTAGACAAGGAGCAGTTAGGATAATAACAGTGCCCTGGGTTGCTTGTCAAGTCAGGCCTGCTCACGCAGCGAGCACTGGAGCACCTCATTCCAGATTCAGAGAGAAGCAGAGGTCACTCCTGCCAAATGGGTCATCACCTCCTGGAGATGCTGTGGTCTTGCTCAGGAATATGGGGATGGTGGCAGACACCTCCCTGCAGCACAGAAGGGCTGGACCTGGCTGCAGGGTAAAAACCACAGCTCCTTTGTCACTGACCTGCACAGTCAGCTTGGGCTGACTCAAGAAAGAAGTCACAGGAGTGGCTTAAACACTGGAGAAAATGCTTTGAATCACGAGGCTCAGAGAGCTCTGCTTTCTTCACAGAAGGAAAATGGTGAGGTGACCTTATTATCCCTACAGCATCTCCCTGGAGAGAAATCTCTGAGTACCTCCCAGGAAGGACAGAACAAGGACCTGTAGCTGACAACAGACAGACACAAGCCAGAATTAAGGTGCACATTTATCACAGTTAGTGTGATCAGCCACTGGAACAGCTAAAGAAGGAAATGGTTGATTATTTTTGCCTTGAAGCCTGGCAAAGACAGGGGACTGGGCTCACAGTGAGAGCAGGAGAAAATGCAAGGGTCAGATGCTGCCAGGCATCCTGGCCTTAGGCTCTTGGAGTGGGTGATGTGGACAGGATTTCATCACCTTCATGTGCATGGATGAACAGTGTCTGTGCTTTAAACCTGATGTGCTCAAAATCTTAAAAAACAGTGCAGCAATTGTGGCATTTCCCCATGTGACATTCACTTCATTAAGCCACCTCTTTGAAAATTCAGCAAATGCACTCATTTCTAATAGGCATATGATATGTAACATTTGCAAGTGTTCTCACAGCTGGGCCATCAAAGAAAACTCTCTGTAGTGTGTAAAGAATATTTTATCAATGGCTTCTATCTGAGCTGCTGGTGTGGGTGTGAAATAACCATTATGGCCAGTGGTAAACAATTTCCAGTTCCTAGAGCACAGGCTTGGCAAAGCTCTGCTCACAGCCCCTGCAGGCTGCAAAGGTGCAAAATGCATAAGGGAAAAGGCTCTCTGGGCATGAGGGACATTTAGGGAAACAGAGGTGCTGGAATTTAATCTCGCACTTTTGAGGCAGAACAATAACATCTAAAACTCCTGCTGTGTGATGGGCTCAGAGCCAGTCACCCCACACAAATGAAACCCTGTGTGCTGAGGCAGTGTGCCTGCGTTTCTCAGGGAGATGGTATTGAAGAGTGGTTATATCCAACCACCTAGCTGGTCCCCACCTGGAATTCCAAGAGATCTGATCTTTGCACTGAGCACAGCAGAGCAGAAAACAGCAATGCTGGGACCCTTCTGGGGGCTGGGATCACTGGTTCCTGTTGGAACCCTGGTTGCTGAGAATTTCAGACTTTCTGTGCTAAAAGGCACTGACCCTCAAGAGAACACTGCATTGACCTGAAGCCCTGGAGAAGGATTCCAAAACTGAATGATAGAACTGGGATTGTGGGTGTGGAGTTTGAATAAAAGTGTGTAATATCACATGGTGGAAACCTTAGAGTTTTAGGTTTTAGAATACAGTAATATATATAAAGCTAAGATGGAGGTTTTAGGGCAGATGCTGGTCCTTTTTCTTCACCTTCTTCTCCATGGGTTTGGGTGGTTTTGTGTAATTGGATAAAAAAGTCCACATTGTGGGCAGGGGTGGTTGGTTACGGGGTTATAAATAAAAATAATTTAGGTGTCATTTCTTAATTGGACAGTTTATCCTTAAAAGGCCTTGTAAAGAGAGAGAGATGGGGCCATTTTTTACCTTGTTAGAGTGAAGTGCTGTAGAAGCCAAGATTTGTGAGACTGTCACATGGATAAGAACAAACAAATGAGTCCCAACAAGAAATTCCATCTCTGCACATTTAATCCCAACCCTCACCAAGGCAGAAAAAGAAGATGAAGAATGGACAGGTTGCTGCTCTCCATCAGACATGGATGCACACCAGGGCTCAGAGAAGATCCCCTCTGCCCTTAAGGACCCTTTTTGCCCTTCAGGTTGCATGTTGAGCTCTTTGGGGTGGTGATGAGGAGGCAGTGACTGTGCTGAACTCCCTGGTCTGCAGGGGAGAGCCCTCCTGGAGCAATTCCTCACCTGGGGCTGTCCCTGTGGCAGAGCCATGGTCTCTGATTGCCACCCACAAATGTGTCTGAGGAGGGGAGCAGCCCTTCATTCTCAGGAAGGACAGCTGTTAGTTTTTGGCTGAGGCTGTATTTTGTCTGCAAATCCCCATCAGTGCCTCTCCTTGCCCTTCAGGGCAGCAGGATCAGCCCTTGAGCTGAGGCTCTGGAGCAGTCAGTGAGCCAGAGCACAGGAATTGGGGTGCTGGCACCTCTGGGCACTGCATCTTCTCTCATCTGTCAGTTCCCTGCACATGTAGCCTGCTCTTTAGGTGTGTGCATGGCAGAGTGGTGGAAGCTTTGCAGTGGAGAGTGTGTGAATGAGATATGTGTGCTTATGGCCTGGCACAGAGCCAGCAGACAGCACTTGAGGGGCCCTGAGAGGTCCCTGGGGCTGGAGAGGACAGCAATTATCATTCTGTGGAAGCCTGCCACACCTCTGTCAAGCTGAGGACGTCTGAAGGAACCTCCCCCACATCACTTGCTGTTTTCCCAAGCTATCTGTCTCAGATCCCACAGAAGGGGTTCACAGATTCCTCCCCAAGCCTCGAAACCTTTTTATCCAGAGCCTGTTTCTTCCTCTTCCCCATGTCTCCAGCACCTGATAAGTAACATGCTCCTGAGGCACCACTTCACCTCATGAAACTGGGGCTCCCTTCTCCTTCATTTTGTCCTAGAGAATGGGATTTTAAAAGTGGGAGAAAATCCATTAAAAACCAAGAGACAGAACAAACTTTTACTGAAATTTTGCTGGAGTTTATGCACGTTGACTACTTCCAATTAATTTTTTTCAGATGGACTCTCAGGTCTTAGCCCTTTGTTTGGATGTAGAGCACAAAAACAAACCAAGCCCAATTCCTACATGAGGAGCCTGGTATGAGCAGGGACCTCTCCCCCATTTCTGGGAACAGGAATGAGGTCCCGTGGGGTGGGCGTGGGGCTGTAATTACTTCTACAGCTGCTGGCAGGATGTACTTGAGGGTTCATCAAGCAATGGGAGGCTGACCCCTCTCCCTGCAATAAAATGTTAAATATTTTTTGATGTGCAATAATTTGGGCTTGCACTGATGCTGACTCTGATAAGCCTTGTGCATGGTGGCTCAGGCAGCTCTTTCAGGCAAGAGGGTCTGTTCTGCCTCCTCTTGTAGAAGGCCACAGGGCAGGGAAAACAAATGGGAAGAGGAATAGTTGATGTATCTTCATCTTTTTCTCTGCATCTGATTCTTTGAACCAACTTTCATTGCTCTATATCCATAAAAATTCCTGCTGAATCCAAATTTTCCTTTGTGATAGCAACCTAGGGCTTCATAGCAGGCTGATGGATATTTGGAAGGCCACAAACAGCACAGTTGGAAAGAGCCTGAGAAGGCAAATCCCACCAGTTTCTGGTGCTGAGATAACACAAAATAAACCATTTTTTTGAACTGCTGGTGATATTCACAGTCTGAATGCACCTTTATGTACCATGGGCTTGTTCATTAATTGTGTCCCTGCAGTGATCACAGGGTGAGGTGCATTGTGAGCTATTTCTGCACAATTCCCCTCGTGCTGAAGAGGCCCTGTCACGGGCTGCTCCAAATGAAAGGATGTTTGTGTGCCAGCAAGCAGCCCCAGCACAGCTCAAGACAAGAGCCCTCAGATGGTGACAGAGTGAGGAGTGCAAGGGAATAACGAGGTCTTAGCACATGACTGGCCTTATTCATGGCTTCTTTGTGGGCATCCTGGTGAGGGGCAGTCCCAGAAGGGAGCTGGCACTGCTGACGGGACAGTCCTGGGGAGCACTGAGAAACTGGGGGGAGAAAAAAAGAACAGATACAAATCATAGCCCAAAGGGGGTAAAGCTTGAAAATGGAGAGCACAGCTGGCTGTTCAAAGTGGTGGGGAGGATGCCACTGGAAAACTTGTCTGGGAGCTGGACTGGAGCAGATCTAGGGTGGGAGCTGGAGAACAGGGACTCTGGCAGTAATTGTGGCTGAAGAACATGAGAGATGAGACAGAGATAACAGCTGAAGAGGCAAGAAGAGATGCAGGATAAAGCACAAAGAGATGAAGAGCCTAACACCCACAGAGTCTGGTCCATGCTGAGACAGAAGTGAGTACAGAGGCAGTGTCAGAAATCCAGGAGTGGGAGAGACCAAGATGGGGAGAAATTTTAACCAGTTCCACAGCCTTGATGCATTTGACCTTCTCTGACCTTGGAGCCACAGTCCCTAGCACAGGGAGGAGGATGCTTGGAAAACTTCGTGGTGCATCTTGGAAAACTTTGTGGGCATCTTGGTGAGAGGCAGTCTCAGAAGGGAGCTGGCACTGCTGACAGGACAGTCCTGGGGAGCCCAGGGAAGCACTGAGAAACTGGGGGGAGAAAAAAAGAGCAGATACAAGTCATAGGCCAAAGGGGGAAAGGGGTCACCACCAGCCCATAGAATGTGCTGAGCTGCAAGGTCCCCTCTGTCCCTTTTGCCACTGATAGACCAGAGGGCAAAGAGGGTGGCACAGCTTTTGAGAAGCCAGTGAGAGCTGATGCTGTGACTGCCCCTGATTCTGCCACACAGAAATCAGCTACAGCTCTAGTCCCACTTTTACACCTGTATCAACAGAGAGGGAACAGAAAAGTGTCCCAGACAGTCCCTCCAGTGCACAGGGGACAGCAGAGCAAAAAGGGCTTGGCCCCATCAGCAGGACCTACCACGAGGAGTCCCCTGGCCTAAAACTGCCCAGATCCTGCAGCTGTGTGTCTGTGTGTGTCCCCATTCAGTGTGCTAATCTTTTTGGCACAGGCAATCTCTCCTCTCCTCTCCTCTCCTCTCCTCTCCTCTCCTCTCCTCTCCTCTCCTCTCCTCTCCTCTCCTCTCCTCTCCTCTCCTCTCCTCTGTCTGGGGGTTGGGGCAGGGGGATGAGGGGAGATTTATCTCACCAAAACCAAAGAAAAATAAATTCTAAGAGGGGAAAAAAAGCCCTAAGAAAACCAAACCACAAAACTTCCTTTCTCTTTTTAAATCCTCCTCAAATTCTCCTCTTCCCAGCCAATACAAAGAAAACACCCTCAAAACTTTCTCTTGGCCAGCAGAGGAATAAATCCCAATTAAACAAACAAGCACTGGACTGCTCTGCAGCAGAGGGTCCATGGGGTTATTTCTTCTTCTGAAATGCTTGGACAGTCTCACAGTGGCCCCTGCTCTGAGAATTTCTGTCACAGCCTGAGCTTGGCTGGGGTTGATGTCGCTGCCTTGCTGGATCCATCACGCTGACAGGCAGCTGCTGCTGCCCTGGATGTGCTCCTGGGCCACCAGCCCTGTGCTGAGGGGACTTGCAAGAGGGAGCAAAGAGTGTGAGGTCAGCAAGAGGGTCTGGAGCAGCTGTGCTGATATAAGCACGAGGCAATACCCAGAAATGCACCCTCTTCACTCTTCCTGTCTCTTGTGTGAGTGTTTTTGGCATTGCCCTGCACTTTCTCCCTGTTATCACATCACCCCAGAGTCAGGTTTCCAATGCAGGAATGAACCCAGGGTTTTGCCTGGCACCTTAAAGCCTGATCCAACTGGCAATGAAATTTATTGGACAAATAGTGGCATGGAAATGGTGGAAGCTGAGCTCCTCTAGAAAACAATTCCCAGTCTAACCAGAACACCCAGTTCCTGGACCCCCTTTAACTTCCAGAAATCCCTTTGTAGCAGGAGGGGCAACAGCTATTCCCTTCCTCAGTTTTCCAGAGAATACATCAAAATGTGGCTCTGGCAGAGGTGTGTCACATAGCTCTGTGGGTGGGTCTGGCACAGTGTCTGTCACAAAGCTCTGTCCCCCAGGTGTGTGCAAAGCCAAGGCCCCCAGCTGCCCCCCAGACCCAGAGAGGGGAGCCTGGGCACCCCCTTCTCGAGGCCACTGCATCTTTCTCTGGCTCCCATTACAGTTTTGTGTCTGCCTCATCCACCCTCTCATCTTTCCAAAGTTCTGGCATGGGCAGCAGTGGGGGACAGGTAGAACCACAATTGTGCCCTTTCCTGGCATCTCTTCAAGCAACAGAAACATATTCTTTCCTCCTCTTTTTCATTAATCTGATCCCATCTCTTGAGATACAAATCCTGGTAATGCTCTGCCTCTTCTGAGCAGCCTCCCTTGCTCAGCAGTGATGGGAATTTCCTTGAGTCTTTTATGGACTTGTTCCTGTTACTCAGCTCTTCAGCTCATGAGATCTTGCAGCAATACACCAAGTGCTTAGGAGGGAAAGGGCTGATTTCATCACTTTTTCCATTATAAATACCTTTCCATCTTCCCCTACCCTTCCCTTCTTCCCTGAGGATCCCAGCAAGTTGATATGTAGCTGCAATGGGCTATTCAGAAGCCTTATCTCATCCCTGTTTGAGAGAAACCTGGCAGGTTATTTTTAACATTCATACACATCTAAAAAATGTGAATGTGGTCTGCTGTGCTGTGAGCTCAGGAGCACCCCAGAGACCCTGGGCTGAAAAGAGAAACAACTTCTAAATATTAAGTGGGAGGCACTTGAGTGACCTCTTTTAGGTAGATATGTGCTCACTACATCATGTCTTCAGCTGGGACCAGGGCCAAGCTGGGGCCTCTGCCTCTTCTAGCATTGCTGGCTCTTGTCCTTGCTGAGGAAGGAGAGATGAAAACATGCCCAGGACACCCTCCCTGTGTGCCTTGGTCCCAGTTTGAAATGCCAGTGGTGGTGATGGAGGGGCTGTGCCTGGGACACGGCTCTGGAGTGAAGCAGTGCTGGGAGATTTGCAGGGTTGAGGGGATGAGTGGTTAAAGCGGATGCTGGTGGCTGGGGTAACCATTTGTGTGCGTGTTTCCAGAGGGGGTGTGGGATTTGCAGAAGCAAGCAGGTGATTATTTGTTTGAGTTTTTTTGAGTAGACTCACTTGTGATTGCAAGCCAAAATGAATAACTCAGTGGGGGCAAACACAAAAGCTTTGGATCCAGCAGGGCTGGGTGGATTACCCTGCTCCTCCCTCTTCTTCCCTTGATGTAAACCCTAATCTGCAGCTCTGGGACAGTATCTGATCCATCCCTGTGACCTGTTAGTGCTGCCCCATCCCTCACCCATAGCACTGGGGGCTCCTTTCTCCTCCTGCCATTAGAACCAGATCCCTGAAGGAAAGGCCGCTGGACCAGCCTGGGTCTGTTGCTCTGGGTGTGCAAAGCTCTCTTCTATGCAGAAATCCCACCAGGCTGTTGCTCTGGGTGTGCAAAGCTCTCTTCTATGCAGAAATCCCACCAGGCTGGGGTCAAAAGCCCAGGTGAGCCCAAAACCACCACGGCAGCATTAGGACTGCACTGAGATGTGGCTGTGCCACAGCCAAAAGCTCTTGGCAAGCCAGGGGCTTGATGAATTGCTTACACCATTTACTGCCTAGGCTCTTCTGGTGTTTAGTTACATGGACTAGAAAGGTGCTGTCATAACACAAGGTTCTGCTCTTATCCCATGAGAGTCCTGTAGTGTCTGAGGCAGTGGTTTGTACAGCCAGAAAGGGATTGACTAACCCAACGTCATTTCTCTCTTCTTGTGTGACATCCGAGGGTTTAAATAGTGCCACTGATGGAAAATCCCCTGCAGCCCTGGGGAGGCAGCCTCGCAGCTTAAAACAAAACCATGCCTCGTGCCTAATTGTAAATTGTTGTCAGCTGAACATGGCCTTGGCTGAAATCCAGCCCTGATTGTATTTCCAGCTATTGAGCTGGAGGGCTGTGGCATGGATGTACCTTATCTCACTGGGAGATGCTCATTACAGCCCAAATCCCTCCCTGCCCTGACTGCAATCAGGGTGGGCCTGGGGAAGGCTCAGTGCAGGGCTCCTGCTCACTTACATCCTCTCTTGTTTCCAGAGAAAGAAAAGTTCACCATTACCCAACTTTGTGTGCCACCTCCTGTTTGGTGAGAAAACCCTTTTTGAGGGAAGGCACAGCACCCCCAAATGAGAAGCAGCTCTTCTCCCAGGATGATGGTTGCTGCTCCCAAGGCAGGCAGATGGCTCAGAGGAGTGAAAAAGCTATGATGGAGGGGGTCTCTGGCCTCTTGTGGTGTGTTTGTGCTGGTCCCAGTCCTTGGCAGTGCACAGGGCTGCAGTCTGCAGCAAACAGCCCAGGGTGTCCCAGGCTTGGAATGGGGGTTTTATCTTACGGATCTGGGACTGTGAGTGGTCAGAAACACCAATGGAGAAAGTCACAGTTGGCAGTACCAGGGAAATGCCTGCTGTCTTGCTGGAGACTGAGGTTTTCGTGCTCCTAGAAAGTGGGAGAGAGCTCTGGTGGGGTCAGGAGAATGGTTGGGAGGAAGGGCTGTAGATTGTCCACAGTGACATTTCTGGGTGGTGTGCACCTCTCCTGACCTCACACAGGGATCTGTCCTGCCTCTGTGACCCTCCTGCATCACTGCAGGTGCAAGGGAATATCTGCCCATGGTGCCAGGCACTATTACTGAGGCTAGTGCTGAGAGAGGTTAAAATAGAAATAAAATGTGAGAGAGAGGACTTATTTGACTTAGTGGTACACAAGCTATAAATCACCAAGCTTTTTGGGAGGTCAGATAACAGCTGCTAAGTGAAGAATAATCTTCTTTATTAGGTGAGCTATTTATTAATCATTCATTATCCAACTAATCTTAAATGTCTAAGCTGCTCTCTGCACCAGCTGTTTCAGTAGGAGGCAGGACACTGGTGACAGCACCTGCTGGATCATGGCTGGTTCCTTTGACTTTGTACAGCAAAGTGAGTGAGTTTGAAAACTGTGCCTGTGAATGGCCCATGAGGAAAAAAATGGGATTTCCTGAGCCACAGCCAAGCTGTGGCAGCTGCCTATGCTCAGTCCCCTGGTGTGCAGCGAGCACAGGCTGTGAGGATCTGAGATTTAGGTCAATGTAAAGGGATGCTTCATTCCTGTTATTGCTTCCAGCTCAGGGGATGCTTCTGGGCTCTGCTCCACTGCTGTGCAGTGATTTGTGGAGCTGAGGCTTAAGGCTGGGGATGAATAGACCTGTGAAATGAAAATGTCCATCTTGCACTCGTTGCCTGCCTGGAGGAAATCTTCTGTGCATAACAGGGGTCTGCTGCTATTGATTTGGGATGTCTGTGTTTCTGGAGACTTCACCTTTCCTTGATGTGAGTGTCAGGGTTTGATTTTCCTGCTGCATTGCTTGGCAGTGCACTCAGTGCTGGGAGCTGCAGATACAAGGGCAGAGCTGGCTTTTGGAAGGCTGGAATGCCTTAATGGGCTTTCTGATAGGAAAGCAAATTCCTGCAGAGGTCAGGTCTCCCATGTGGATAATTTAGGGGGAACTGAAATGGAGAAACACCCCTCTAAAGCTTTCAACCTAGAGAAATGTCCCCGTGCCTGTGTAAGGGCAATAGAACTCTGTGGTGGGACAGGTCTCTGGTCTCCTGAGCTATCACAGGTTGACAGAATGGCTTGGGCTGCAAAGGACCTTGAAGATCATCTGCTTCCAACCCCTTGCCATGTGCAGGGACACCTTCCACAAGACCAGGCTGCTCCAAGCCCTGTCCTGTCCTTGAACACTTCCATCCACAGCTTCTCTGGGCAGGTATTTACAGCTGTGGCACGAGGAACAGGCAGACAGTGCAATAGCAACTGTGGCCTGCTGTCACCCTGATTTTTTAAGATTTTCTAAGCCTTCTGATGTTGACATTCTGGTAGCAAACTTTCTCGCACGCTTTCTGTAAATAACTCATTGTTTTGCATTCGTTTATAGAAGAAGAGAAAGCTGATAGACTGTTGGTTTGTCCAGTGTCATTGGAGAGGTAGCCCTGTCACCCTCCAATCTACTATCACTCTTAGAAAATTATAAATGTTAGAGTCAGAAAATAAACTTCCTTTTTTCTTCACCTTGAGAACAGCAGCGTGTGCTTGTGTTCTTTCGTGTCCTATAGTGACATCCTGCACCCAGGACAAAATACCACCTGGCATATTCTGGGTTGGAACTCTTTGTTATTGGAGGTTCCTCCTTTTTGGAAAGATTGTGTTAGTTCTCAGCAATTGCACCTTTCCATGGCAAATGTTGCAGTCACCATGAAGGGATTGCATTAATTTCAAGTGGACACTTGCAGGTATTTTTTCACTGCCTGTCCCACCCTCACATCGGGCTCTGAGTGAGGTCCCCTGTGCAGATGAAGGCTCCCTTAAGTGATGAGATGAAAGGGAAATGACTGACAGACTTGAAATATTTTTAATGAATGCCTATGTCAGCGTATAACATTTTTTCCTCTCTACTGAAGGATGCTGCACACCAAAATAGAACACATGGTAAATGGACTGGAAGAATTAGCGTTTGTCCTTCTGACTGCTAAAGATCTGTGCTATTTTAGGGGCTTGACTTGCACTCAACCTGCCACAGACATGGGGGACATCTGTTTTGGTCTGGCAAAAGCCAGTGGAGTTATGCTAATGCAAACCCCAAGCTTCTGCATGTGTGGCCTGATGTAGCCAAAGCTGCATGCAAAGCAAATTACTCCTGTCCTCATACAGTAATGAAAAGCCCTTGTTCCCATCACAGGAAGCCCATATGATCAAGCTGTGCCTGACACATCTGGAAGTCTGGGCTGGGTGCATCTGTGAGGAAGAGGAGCTGTTCCAGGTGGGAGGAATGTCTGTGCCCTCGTGCTGCTCCCAGGGAAGGGCCTGGGCTGCAGCAGACTTTGCTTTCAGCACACAGAGCCTGTTTGGCAGGAGCTGGGATGGTTCTGATGCCTGGATGGCTTGTTTAGGGTGGGATCAGTCTCTTGGATGTGGGTGCTGCTCCCCTATCTCTTGGCTGTATTCAAGGTAACTTGTCTTCAGCATTCAACAGCAGCTGCCAGAAATCTGCCTTGTTGTGAGGTTGGTAGTGAGCTACTGAAGCAGCTGGATGCACATATGTCTGGTTTGGGGAGGGAATGCTGAAAGGGCTCCCCTGGTACCCATTCCAAGAAAATATTTACTCACTTTGAGGATAGTGTGTTTTTTCAGCCCAGCTTTGGGACAAAACACAGCTTTGGAACAAAGATCTCCTGTGTCCCAGCTGATTTCCAAAGCAATGCAGAAGCAGGGCTCTTAGACTGGGTTAGGAGCCTTTGTGGAACCAAATATTGTTAAAAATAAATAAAATATTTTTAATCTCACTTTAAGTGGTATGTCAATGGGACTGGACCCAGCTTGTACACCCTTATAACAAATACAAAAGCACAAAGGCAGATGAAATTCAAAATAATTTTCCCTTCCCTCCCACTCCTCCACACATCTGCCAGTGGTTTCTGACATGCTGTGGTGTGAGGACAGACTTTGGAAAATCCAGGACAGCTCCCCAAAGAACAGGGTGTTAGCACATGTCTGTGTATGTTAGTGATGAAAATGGAAAGTACAATGGGGGAGGGCAGGAGGAGCCAGGCTGAAGCCTGAACTCCTCATTTCATGGTGGAGTGTGATGGTGTTCACAGGGGTCCGAGGATGAGGGAAGAGATGAGGATCTGACTCCATGTTTCAGAAGGCTTGATTTATTATTTTATGATATATATTATATTAAAACTATACTAAAAGAATAGAATAATGGATTTCATCAGAAGGCCAGCTAAGAATAGAATAGCAAAGAATGATAACAAAGGCTCGTGTGTCTCGGACTCTGTCCGAGCCAGCTCACTGTGATTGGCCATTAATCAAAAACAACCAACATGGGCTAATCAAAGATCCACCTGTTGCATTCCACAGCAGCAGATAACCATTGTTTACATTTTGTTCCTCTCAGCTTCTCAGGAGGAAAAATCCTAAGGAAAGGATTTTTCATAAAAGATGTCTGTGACAGTGGAGGGGGCAGGCTGGTGAAGGCTCTCCCTCAGGAGATTGTGAATAAAGTTGTAAATCCCAAAAAACCATCTAAAAGACGTTTACCCTTCCTCTGCCCAACCCTAGCACATCCAGTGCTTTGCCAGCCCTGTCACTGCCACTGTCACCTCATTAATGCCCACAGCCCATGCAAGCAGCCACCCCACAGCTTTCAAGCATTGCAGCCCAATTCCATGAAATGTTCTTTTTCAGACGCTTTTTCTTCTTCTCAGGGTGAAGCTGGGAGTTGTACCAAGGAAAAAAGAGAACAGCAAACGTGCTCCAGGAGGTCTGGCCACAGGACAATGGCCAGCACGTTTCAGTGGCTCCACACAGTCCTGTGGCCGCGTTGTGGATGAGCTGCACAGGGAGTATTTTAAATCCATGTGAAAGCTCAAGTTCCTTTTCACACTGGATAGTTAATTGGAGATCTGGCATGTATTTGGATTAATGTTTAACCCTTCAGTCTCTGTGCCTGGCTGAATGGCACTGGAGATATGCAGCTTATAAAAAGTGGAAGTTGATGCCCAGGGTAGCTGGAGCTGTGTGCAGGAATGCTCTCCCCATCCCTCAGCTGGAGTGGTCCAAAGGATGGAGCATCTCAGCTGCTGGGAAATGAGAGATGAAGGGGAGGAAGTGCTCTCACAGCCTTTGACAGTGTCTAGATTATTGGCTTGGCACACAAGTAAACAGCTGAACTTGGGCTTCCCCAGTGCAGCAGAGATCAAACCCACAGCTCTGAAAGCTCAGCCTCTGCCCTGTGTCTTCACTTACACCAAGTGGTTTGGCTAAGGTCTCCTGAAGCATTTTGCATGCTCAGCAGGAAAAGTGAGGGGGTGAACAAGGAGAATTTCAGCTCAAAATGAGAGTTGGTTGCTGTCTCTTGGCTTCTGTTGACTTCAGCTCCCACCATTTCCCTGTCTCCTCCTGAATTATAACTTGTCATGACACTGCATGGAATTAATTCAGTTGCTCATGATGGTTTTTCCGTGATGTTAAAGCCAGGATCATATTCACTGAGTCTCACTTTTTCTGTAAAAGCCATGAGCAGGAGGGATATAAAATGGGATACGGGATTCATCAGTGTGGGACAGGTAATGTGTGTCTTCTGGAAGGGCCACTCAATGCCTGCCCCACTCCCCCTAATTCTGCATGCAGGCAGCACAATGGGAAGAGTAACTTGTTGAACTCCTTGCAGCTCTTGCTGCTCACACATGATGTCCACCAGCTGTTGTTTTCCCCGTCTTACTGGCCTCTATTCTTTGATTTCAAAGCTCAGAAGGTTCTTCTCAGACTTTACCATATCTGTAATGGTGTATGTCAATATTGAGCCTACAGAGGACAGAGATTTATTTTCTTTTGTAACAAAATACTCTTCTAACAGTGAGCATTGTCTTCCTGAACACCAGCTCAAACCATGTATGAATGGTATCCCAATTTAGACACAATTCTGCGTCTCCAAAGCCTTCTGGGATGATGTTGCTGGAAAAATATTCCTGCGGCCACTGTTGTGCCAATGTTTTAATCCATCTTTTAATAAACTGTAACTGAAGAACAGAGTGTGGAATTCATCAAATGGTGTGTTGTACCTCACTGGGGAGCTGGGTGTTGGAGCCAAAACTGAAGGCAGCTGTTGCAACTGCTGCCTGTAATTCAGCTTCACCAAAATATTGACTATTGTTACTTGTGCCCCAACATGGAAAGCATTTAGCTCAGTGTCGGGGCTGGCAGCACTGCCATTGATGGAGTCAGGACTCTGGAGTCAGTGGAGTCAGCTCAGCCCCCACAGATCTGGGGGGAGGTGGGGTTAGGTGGCTGGAAAGCTCCCTGGATGTACACAGCAACCTTTGGAACGCCGTGCAATCCGTGTCGATCATCTGTTCTTCATAGAGAGAGGGGAAGAGTTATTATGAGAGAATAATTAAACCAGCTGAAAAGAGCAAAGTGTTGGCAGAGTGCAACCTCCCTGCACAGACCACACAACAGCTTGCTGGGATCAGCAGAAAGGGCCAGGGAGCCCTGGGGGAGGCACAGAGTCCTGCAGGACCCTTCTCTCACCCACACCAGAGCTCAGAGCTGAGCTGATCTCCAACAGCAACGCGTAGCTCAGGCTTCCAAGTGCTTCCTCTGGATGGAAAGTCCAGCAAAGAAAAGTCTGATTTGGTCTTAGGGGAATTTTTTGCACTGTGAGAGTGATCAAACAATGACACAGGTATGAATTTCAGGCTTTGGAAATGATAAAAATTCTGCTAGGAAAAATGCACTTAGCAGCCGGATCTAAGCTGGCTTTGTCCTGAACAAGGAGTGACCTCCAGAAGTCCCCTACAACCTCAACTATTCTGTCATTCTGTGCTTCCACCAGGTGGTCAGGGCACAAATTTGCCTTCCATGTGTCACCTCTTTATTTTGTGTAAGAGACAAAGGGACCCTCTTGATTAAATATTGGCCTGGTGGGGACTGTGGCCCACTGGTGACTGGGGTCATATTGGGAACCAGTGTTTGGCTATTGTCTACACCACCAGTAAAAATCTCCACTTGAAGACTCTCAAGAGATTCTCATCTTTTCTTGGTAGCTGGGTCAAATGGATAATTGCCTCCACTCTTTAAAACACTTCTCTCCTTTCAATTAGAATTGTGTTTGAATTCTAAAGCTGCCGTTTCAGGTTCGTTGCTTTACCTGACAATTTATTCTAGGAAAGGCTACTGAAAACCCTCTTCTCCTCCTCAAGAAGGTGAACTCCAGTAAGTCTCAGTGTGATATCTTTATCTTGTGACAGAAGAGTAATTCTCTTCACTGCTATCAGTGGGGAACCAAGAGCAGGTAAACTGCTGTTGCGTGGTAACATCTCACACAGCAGCTCCTTGATTTGCTCTTAGCTCCTCATCTCCACAACGAAATTGTGTGAAATCCATTTCTCTGTTTAGCTGGTGTCTGCTTCCTTCTCTGTGCTGAGGCATTCCAAGACTGTGATGGCAGAACTTCTGCCTGTGCCTCTGCTCCAGGCACCAGCATGTGAAGGGCTGAGATGGAGAGGAAAGATCATTGCTCCAGGGAGTGAAACCAGCCTTGTGGGATCTTCCAGGGTCAAGTTCTGCCATGGGCAGGGCTTGTCTCACCTGACTCCCCTAGCCAGCCTGGGGACCAGCAGCCTGGCCAGGGCAGGGTTCACTGCCTGTCTCACCTCAGAGTCAAGGCTCAGCATGCCCAAGGCTGTGGTGGTGATGTAGATAGACTCTGGATAAAATCCAGATCCCAGGAGTCCTGTTGGGAGCGGGTAGTCAAAGAATTGTTCAGCTGTGAGTTTGCAAGCCAGTCTGCGAAGCAGTTTCGAGGGCAGGCTGTAGGAAATGGCTGGTACCTCTGTTCTGGCTAAAATGCCCTCATAGACTTCACCTTTTCCACTTTAGAGCTAGAGAAACACAGGCTCAGCTTATCATAAGTTTAGTCAGTGTGACAAGGTGGATTTTTGCTCTTCTTTCCACACCCTGTGGTCTGTGTGGTCTGAGATGGAAGCACAGGCTGCTAGGGTGGAAAACCATAGTTATTAGTCCATAATTTTCCCAGTGTCCCTTAGCCTGGTGGAAATCCCTGGTGTCAGGGCAGGTCTCCCTACTGTGCAGCACTGTGTGGCCTCAGAGGCCAGATTTCAGTTCCAGTGTGCCCCTGGAGATAACTGAAGATGCAAGTGATGACTGAAGAAGGTGAGGCTTGCAGGGCCTGCAATCCCTCTCCTTTCTGAGATAAAAGGAAATACTGAGCTCTGATGCTCACTGACATATTCAGTGTTTTACACGTGTCATGGCACAGCTGGAATTTGTTCCCACAGTGGTATTTCCTGTCCTGTATCCTCCTGGGTAAAAGGAATGTTCATACCAGCATTCATGGTGCTGGGGTAACTGGGAGAAGGACCAGGCTGCAGCCACTGACCCCAGTGCTGCCTTTCCCTCCCCTCTGAGACGCTGCACTGATACAGCAAAGATCAGAAATCAAATTCTGCTCCCATGACAGCTGGGAAAACAGGGCACCAGGATGCAGTTAGGTCCTTTAAGAAGATTATTCAGCATTTGAAGTGTTTGTATCCACTAAAAAAAAAAAAAAATCTGTCTTCTATTTCTCTTGTTCCCCCAAATAATTTTTTAATAGCGTAGGAACCTCTTAACCTCGTTTTATAGTGAACTATACACTGAGGAAAGATTGAGTTTAGAACCATGAAATCAAAAGTAAATGTTTCCTGGAAAGCTTGCAAAACAAAAATGGACTCTAAGGTTTAATTCTTGCTGGCTTTCAGCTACATTTCCAGGGTCTAGATAGACAATATGAGACAAAAACCCCAACATATTGTGGTCATTCCCTGAATATTGCAACAGGGCTCTTGTGTCTACATTGGCCCGAGCTTCAAGTCTTGAAAAATTCAGCCTGCTTGGAAGTAACAGTGATACCCTGTTTTGGTGGAAATGCTTTTGCAGGCAGCACTAATTCCAGTCCACTAATTCCAATTACCAAGAGAAGGAACAGAGCAGTCTCTGCAGGAACACAAATAACCTATCACTTTCTCTTGATCATCTCACACTTAGCTATTCCCAGCCATTAGTTTAAGAACTCTAATTAAATTCTTCATGAAACTCCTGATTAGAGACCCCATGTGCAAATAATTGTTTATGCTGTGTTGCCAGAGGACCTCAGAGCTGACAATGCCTCCAGCAAACTGCAGCTTCTGGGAATTCTGGGAGCATCAGCTCCAGTTCCCTTTCTCAGTTTTGACAATAAACAGCAAATTACCTATTTTGGCTGCTTGGGCCTCCAAGAAATTGTGATCCTTGGAAGAAAATACTTAGAGCTCACAGAGAAGAGGTGGGCAACAGGAAGGTAACCAAGAGCATCTCTCTGAGGATCTGCAGCAAGGGAGAGTGTTGCCCAGAAAGCAGAAGATAGAACCAGGATATTGCAGAGATTTTTATTTCAGGACTGATTTTCATGTAAATATGGATGACAATGAAGCTTGTGTCCTAAAACCTTCTTCTGCTCATGGATCATGATGGTGAATGCTGGGACACCGCCCTTAAGCATTTGGCAAGGAGTTCCAAAATGAGAGCATGGGACTGACATTTCTAGAGCTTGTGACCTGAAGAAAGGCTACCTGTGGTAGCAGAAAGTGGAATGAGCACAACTTGGTATTAGAAGGAAGACACATTATTAGAAACTGGGTTTGAAGGAGACCAATGGCAGAGCTGTGAGTTTGGAGAAGTCTCTGTACATTCACAAAGTGTATAAAAGGAAAAAAGTTCTTTCACCTGGTGGAGTGGTTTTTGCATCCTCAAGGTCTCCAGCTTTATAAAATTTTGGTCTTCAATGCCCTCTGGCTGTCAAACAAGACAGAAGACATTTGAGTCAACCAGTCTTTCCAAAGACCCTAAATCTCCTGGACTCAATCTTCTCTGGTGTGCTATGATGTTGGCTCAAGGCACTTTCCAGTCTCCTAGAAAATGTCACCTCACCTACTGACTAAACTGTTAAACCAGCCCTTTCTACTCAGCAACTTAAACCATCTCACTTTTTCTCATTTGAATGAGCTTGCAGTAAACATATTTAACTCTCCTGCTCCTAAATGTCACTTCCAAATCCTCTCTGCTGTCATGTTTAAGCAGTTTGGTGATAATTTTGTGACTTCCCATGGAGAAAGGGAAGGGTGTCTGAATGCTGTGCAATGAAAGCTCTAATTTTTTCTGGCAGGTACGAAACATGCTGTGGTTTTCATTTAACCCTGCGAGAGAATGACCTGTATGAATAATGGATTCAAGGGAAAGTTTAGAAAATGGAAAGAACAGAGGTTGCCATGCTCTGGCTTCATGTTGGGGCCATCTGGTTCCTGCCATTAATAGGAAATGCTGCTGCTGGTCACAAAAGCACAGAGTATGTGTGGGGGTGGGACTGCAAAGCCTCTGGAGTGCCTGGTGTCAGTGATTTGTTTGGCAACCTGTGTTGGGCAGGTGAAGAAGTGAGGGCTGTGTCTCACACAGGCAGGTAACCCAGACAAATTCCTTTCACCCCGTGCTGGCACCAGCCCAGCCAGCACCCTCACCTCCTTGGGATGCTCTGACAGTGTGAAAGAGCCATAAAAATCATGGATGTGACCATGGGACATACCCATGTTGTGGGCTGGGTATGTCCCATGGGTCTGGGTATGTCCCACAGACCTTGTACAGACCCAAAATCTTTGCTGGTTCTTGGGCCACGGCTGAGCTCAGGTGCCCACACCTGTGCCAAAACACATCCAGGTTTGCATCTGCTTGTCTTGTGCTGTTTGATGCAGTGGTGCTTGCTGCTCCTTGAATCAAGTCCAGCAACTCTGGACACTCCCTCCTCCCTGTGTTCAGGTAGTAACTGCTCTGGGCATTGCTGGCTGTCCATTCCCCACTGCAGAATTTTCTTGATGCTGAGGGGAAAAGAAGAACTTGGTCTCTTCTCATTGTTGCCTAGAAAAAGCTCATCCTAAAAAAAAAAAAAGAAAAAAAACGAGAGTGAAAAAATATAATGCTACTCTTGTGACTGTCTCTTTGCTTCTTCTTTTTCTTTCTTTTTCTTTCTTTTAAGATTTAGAAACAGGAGGTTCTTTCATACGTTTAGCTCTTAAGTGGTGCCTGCCAGTTGTCTCTCCTAAGCTGGCAGTCATTTTCCAAAACAAAAGCTTTTACCTTTCCCCCTATGGCTTTTCCCTGTTATGGTCAATAAAAAATGCAATTGTAGAAAAGCTTTCTCACCTTCCACACTGTGTTTGTTTTACATTTCCATATAGGTTCATGCAAATACATCCACTCTGAATCCCCCTAATGAAGCTCTTACCTGCATCTCTGGATTTTAAATCTTACAGCTACCATGCAACTTGTAGCTGATTGTTATTTTATAAGCCCCAAACCCCAGGGTATTCACTCTAATGTCATAAACACACCTATATTTTAGGTCATCAAGTGAAAAGCTACCAGCTTGTCACCCAACATCAACATTCTTATTCTGCAGTGCTTCCCATATGTTAATCTCTGCTGTGAACTGGCTGCTATGATAAACAAATTGTGCTTTTTCTTGGGCCTGGCTTCATCTGCACCTCCCAGGGGATTTGAAGGGAAGATCACACAGAGGCACTCGGGGGTGATGGAGAGAAGAGGTTCCTCCTGGGCTGGGATCCATGCGGTGCCTAACGACTATAAAATTCCTGAAGTTTCCACTCATTTCCAAAGGGATGGCTGCTGCCCAGAGCTGACTACCACAGCTTGAAAATACTCCACCAGAAAGCTTTGCCAGCATCTGCTTGATTTTAGGGCTTTGTTGGATGCAAGCACATCTCTGATTTATGCCTGGTGGAAAACACTTTACTGCCAGTGCCATGTGAGGGGATGAGCCATGTGGGACCCCATTTCTTGTGGGACAGGAGCACCCAGCACCCAGCCCAGCCCTTGCCCAGTGCAGCTCTTGCTGCCCAAATGGTGCTCATTGCACAGGGCCAGGCAGACAGAACGGCTCCAGACTGCAAATCTCCTCCAGGAGTCAGGATCCCAGCCTGGGGAACATGGAATCTGTCAAGCCTGGAGGATGTGAGACCTCCAGGCCATTATTAGCTGATACAAAGCTTGTAAAGGACTCTATAAATCAGCCCCTGATAAATAATTTCACGAGTAAGGCTGTGGTGGTGCAGAGTGTTTGAAAGCCCCTGTGATGCCCTGCCAGGGGGATTAAATGCTATCACTGTGTGTCAGGTATTTTACAGTGTGCTGGCAAGGGTGTGTGTGGTTCTTGCTTGTTTGTTTGGTGAGGATTTAGTGTGAGAAATGGGAGGGCCAGGGAAATCCCACACATGCACATGTAAGAGGGAGCAGGTTCTGGGGGACAGGGGCTGATTGATGCTGCAGGTCAAACCTGCAGAGAGTGAGCTGGGCATGTTCTAACACCTATTTTGTATATTCTCTTTTGTCCAAAGCTTGCAGGCTTTGATCTCTGACACATGGATGCCTCACATCTGAAAGTGTTCCAGGCCAGGTAGGATGGGGCTTGGAGTAACCTGGTCTGGTGGAAGGGGTCCCTGCCCATGGCAGGGGCTTGGGAAAAGATAGTCTTGAAGGTCCTTTCCAATCCAAACAATTCTGTGATTCTAAGTTGTACTCCTGCTCTGACACATCTCTCCTGACTCTCTGGTTGTGCTGTTTTGCTGTGCTGCCTCCAAGGCAGTAAATTATTGCCTTCCAGAAAAGTCTTCAAAACAGAGTGAATCATTTTCATACGACACGTGTTTTGTTTCCATGGTTATTAGAGCCAGGTTCACTTGCATCCATCCTTCCTTGGCACAAAACATTTCTGTTGTCTTTTCAACTTGTGTATTTGTCTGGGCTCCTGCTACAGCTCAAAGATAAGAAATGTTTTCAAAGGAAAATATAAACAAGAGGTATGAAGTTCCCAGTTTAGAAACTAAGAGGGGTATAAAATCAACATGGTGTTCTTCAGAAAATGAGTTGGAAGGTTTGAGTCAGGCATAGTCCAGCTCATCATCTGAAGCTGTTGTTCCTGGCAAGGGATAAATCTCAGCCCCCATTGAAATTGCCACTTGGATTGGTTGGTCTGAAACAAACACAAACACCCAGCTCCTCAGGAGAAGACTCAGTCTCCAAAGCAGAAGTGGCAGATTCTGCTCTACAGCTGGTGCAGAGGAGTGGGAGGGAATCAAGGTGAAAACTATTTCTCTTGTTCAGTAAAACCATTGCTGATTATACAGCTCTGCTTGGGCCTGTTCCAGGTCTGTCAAAGTAAATGGAAACTCTTCCCTTGACACAAAAGGGAGCTGACCCCAGCTCCAGGGATTAAATAGTGTACAGGTGGATCCTCACAGGGGAACAAATCCAGGGATTAAATAGTGTACAGGTGGATCCTCACAGGGGAGAAAATCATGATCCTGCTGAGCCAGTCCCTATGAGTTTATTTTATATTCTTGTAATCTGGCTTTCTGTCTTTCATGTGCTGCCTTGTGCTGTTTGGCTGGTGGTCACCTCCATGGTCACAGTGGGCCTTGTCCAGCTCAGGTTGGTCCCAAGCTCTGGGGGCACCTGCTGCAGCAGCCATGGGACATGTGTGAGCCCTGCTCCAGAAATGGAGGGGGTAACCCCACAGTTCATCATAAGATGCCAACTTCTGGACAAGGTGATGCCTTATTGGGTTATAGAAGCTCCTGATTTGTCACTCTGTTCTTTTGAGTTCTTCTAAGCCTTCTGATGTTTACATTCATGTAATGAACTTTCTCATGGATTTCATGTAAATAATTTATTGTTTTGCATTTTTTTTCTGGAGGAGGAGAAATTTGATGGACTGTTGGTTTGTCCAGTGTCATTGGAGAGGTGGCACTGTCATCCTCCAACCCACTGTCACTTTTGGAAATCTATAAATGTTGGAGTCAGAAATTAAACTGCCCTCTTTTTACCTTGGAGATTCCAGTGTCCACTTCATTTTATTTTGTGTCCTAGAATGACACTGGTTGGTAACAACCACTTGTCTGTGAGCAGCTTCCTCTGAGACACAGAGAGCTGGCACCAGAGAGGGATCTTAGCTGGGCCTGGTAGCTCACCTGGTGTAGCACCTGGGAGGCTCTGCATAAATAGTAAATATTGAAGGGAGATGACACAGATATAGAAGGAGATAGCTGGGAAATGGAGCTGTAAAAGCAGCAGATCCAATTAGAGAAAATAGCTTTAAGTGCTTCTTGCTTTTCCCAAGGGAAGGCTGTTCTGCAGGTTTTTCTTCCTTCCTGCTTCCCCCTGTTTTCTTGCCCTTTATAGTCTTTACTTTTGCTCCTTCAGTTCAGAAGCCTTCCTTTTCCTTGAGCCACTACAACCAGTGGAGCCAAGGTGAATTTTTCATTGTTCATCTTTCACTTTCAGGTCTGAGGCTGGTGGCTAAACACACTCCTGAGATCAGGAAAGCCATCCTGAGGGCTCTGCCTCAGAGCATGTGGTGACTTCAGGAACATGGAAGGCATTTCCACAAGTTTCCAGCCTCCTAGGAGGAGCCCCAGATCATCTGTCTGTTCTCAGCTGTGACCGTGTTCACAGGGGTCTGAGGTTGAGGGAAGAGACGAGGATCTGACTCCATGTTTCAGAAGGCTTGAATTATTATTTTATGATATATATTACATTAAAACTATACTAAAAGAATAGAAGAAAGGATTTCATCAGAAGGCCAGCTAAGAATAGAATAGGAAGGAATGATAACAAAAGCTTCTGTCTCAGAGAGAGAGTCTGAGCCAGCTGGGCTGTGATTGGCCATTAATTAGAAACAACCACATGAGACCAATCACAGATCACCTGTTCCATTCCACAGCAGCAGATAACCATTGGTTACATGTTGTTCCTGAGGCCTCTCAGCTTCTCAGGAGGAAAAATCCTAAGGAAAGGATTTTTCATCAAAGATGTCTGTGACATTCAGCAATCTGCATGACTTGCTGTGCCACACACTGAGCAATCAACAGCTCTGCACACGCAGTTGGTGCACAGGAGGAATCTCCTTGGAGAGATGTAAACACTGGTGAGACACTGGGTTAGGAAACATCTGTGTGGCAGCTAAGGGTGGTTACAGAGCTACCTCATGAAGCAAACCTCACTGCAGACATAGAAGAACATCATCAGAAGGTCTGAAGGACCTGCCTCAAGTCATGGAAATCTCTGGTGGTTGGTGCTCCAGAAAGCAGAAAGAATTCCTGGAGCATCTGGTGGCACAGGGAAAGACAAGCGCCCTTGCCTGGACAGCAAGGGGTCATGAGAAGAGAAAAAACCCCATCAGGATGTTATATTAAAAGCACATCTGTGCACAGTCTGGAATGGTAAATACATTTTCAGGCTCCCCTCATAAAGCTGCAGTGTTTAAAAGTGCTGATAAAGTGCATTCCAGCGTCCTTGAAGTGCTGCAGTGCACCACACACACCACGCAGTGTTTATCCGGGATCGGCCGGAGATGAATGGGCTGTATGTGTACAGGGCAAGGATTCATGGGGTGTCACCAGAAAATGGGGCTCAGCTGGCTTGTCCTGGCCCTAGACACCCTGGGGCACTGCATTTCACTGTGCCCAGAACAGGCTGGGAAGCTGCTGGCACAGCAGGAAGGGATCAAGCAGCTCTCAGCATCCCTCACCACTGCCCCGTTTGTGTCGGCCATAACAGATCTGTATGCAGCCCATAACAACTGCCCCACTTTTTAAGAGAGGGGTTCACAAATTCTGGGGCTGGTGCTGTTCTCTCTCCTGTGCCAGGTTTTTCTTGTTGGTTTATTATCACTTGTCATGCCACTGAATTCCTCTTAAGCTGCCCTTTCTATTCTGCCCTCTCCTTGTGCACTCACAAGCCTTTCTTGGGGTGTTGCTGCTCTCAGAGGAGCTGTTTTCTCTCCCTGGCTCACAGAGGAACATCCATTCTTCCCACCATATAAGAAGACTATTTAGACTCCTTATTTAGTTCCTCAGAATAACAGGGCCCTTTGAGAATGGTTTGGAATAGAAGTTTCAAAGCTCAGTTTGCAGCACAAAGCAGGAGGTGAAGATGGATGGTTTGGAAAGCAGCTGCAGAGCTGGGCCAACACCTTTCTGAGGCTTGGCTGTGCTCTGGCTTTAGTGGAAGCTGTGATCTATTACAAACTTCAACAATTTGCAATACAAGTTTTGGGCAAGGGCTGCTAAAGAGTTTATCATGTAAGACAATATTTCGGAATTGAAATGCCTTGGATCATGCAGTGTTGTGAAGCATTTCTTGCTGCTATTTGGGCTGTGACTGCCTAATTAAGCATCTTAACAATAAATTGGTTAAAAATGACTGGATTTGGAGGGAAAGGAAGAAACAGAGCTTGGGAAGGAGCTGCTTTCTAGAAGGTGATTGTGTAGGAGAGAGGGAGAGGAGAAAGTTCCAATCTGGAGGGGCAGCAGAAGGAATGGCTGAGGCTGGAGAGGGGGAAAGCTGCAGGGGAAATGGTGTAATGTCCTGGTCCTGCCTGAGCAGTGGTGAGGGAAGGAGTGACAGAGGTGGTGAAGGTGGATTTGGGAGACAGAGAGAAGCCAAAAAGAGACATTTCAGACACAGAAGACAGCTGGGACACAGCAGTTTCTTGTGACATAAGCTGCAAAAATGGCAGGCAAAACATTGAACGTCAGCATGCTTATGATGCCCGTTTTCCCAAGTCTGATGTAAGTGGATACAACTCCCCAGGAACTTGTAACTCCTCCTGTCTTGCACCTCTGGAGCACACTTTCCTGGCTGCTGACATCTGTCACGCCACCTCACGCTCGCCGTGCCACCCCGCCACCTGCCCAAACTCACTCACACTTCTGCTCCCATGAAATGTATGAATCATAACTTCCACACCACGGCTCTCTCCCTGCAAGATGGTGCTTCCAGAAATAGCATCCTGCAAGCCAAGAGACGTGAGATTGCCCGTATGGTGGTGGGGGCCCAAGGAGAGGGAGAGCTGAGGCAGTGTAAGGAAAACAAACCACCCAACGGCATGGCAGGAGGGAGGGAAGCACTGTGCAGGATCCAGTCCTTCACTGGGATTGTTCTAGTTTGGAAGTTGAGACTATCAGAGCCCCAGTGCATGGTGAGGTTTGGAAATAGGTCCTCTATTGGCAAAATATTCTTTGTGCTACAGAAATAGATTTGCTAACATTTCAAACTCGGCTAATGAAGGAGAAGTGTTCCAGCTGAAGCACTGTGTGGTATTTTAATGTCACTTCATGGAATCACAGAATGGTTTGGGTTGGAAGGGAACTTCAAGATCATCCACTTCCAACTCCCCTGTCCTGGGCAGGGACCCTCCACTAGATCAAGTTGTTCCAACCCCTGTCCAGCCTGGCCTTGAGCACTTTAGGGAAGGATATCCAGAGCTTCTCTGGGCAACCTGTGCCAGGCCTCAGCACCTTCACAATAAAATCTGCAGCATTTCCTAATACAAATTCCTTTTTTCCTGGTGTTGGTTTCACATTAGACTTTCCAGTAAGTACAGTATTCCTTTGAACAACTCTAACCCAATCAGATGTTTTATAAATGCATTTGTTATTGGAAATTCTGTGAAGAGCATCTTCTGAGGTGTGGAATAGCCATTACAACCGTGCAGCTCATAATTTATTTCTAATGCTTTGACTTCTTCCTCATCCACATGCTGTTGTTTATACTCCCTGGCCAAATCCTTTAACATGTGGTAAACTATTTCCATATGAATTCATCTTAGCTGAGTCCTAATGCAAACTCTTATTTTTGGCAAATCAGTCTCACAGGTGCCCATTAGAAGCAGAACTATGTTTATATGAATATTATCATGCATTAAAAAGGCCAGGGCCTTAGAGTAAATTTTGAGCTGAGGCTAAATCACAGTAGATTACCCATCTAACCAGCTGCAATGAGTGTTTTGCTTAAAAACAGTTCCAGAGATACTGTTTTTGTGTTGCTTTGTCATGAAGACAAAAGATGCTTTTTCACTGCATAAAGGAAATGTTATTTGGAGAAGTCATTCTGCTTTTCATAGGGTAAATACTTTGTAGGCTCTCTCATTTCAGTGGTTATATCCACTTTTCTAAGCAGGTCTTCACCTGATGCATTTCAGGAGCACAGATGGATATCATTGTGCCCTATTTACTGACAAAATTTGCTCTTCTCCTGACATATAAATGCTGGTTTGGTATATACCACCAGGGATGGATTTAGCACATCAAATACACCTGCCAAAGCAATGAGGGGGGAAAAAAAGAGGTAGGAAAAATGGAAAAGAGGTATGAAAGGCAATATTATTTTTCTTTTAATAGCTGCTATTCAATTCTGCTCACTCCCCTCTACTTTCTGTTCTGCAGGCTTAAAAGCTGTTTTGCATGAAATCAGCCAGTGAAAGTTCCACATCTGCCAGATGTTCAGCTGAGCAAAACCCTCAGTAAAGACTTTTGGAAGGTCACTTCCTGGAGAACCAGCATTTCCCCTGCCATCCAAATCGAGGTCTGGATTTGCTGAATCTTTTGATCAAATGCTGTCTGCAGTTTCTCTAAGTCAGTATTTATTCCTGTGTAGGACAAGGAGCTGGACTTCAAATGAACCTCGTGGATCCCTCCCCAGCTCAGGATATTCTGTGAGTGATGCACAGAGGAATGGAAGAACTGACCAGCCAGGGGGGCAGTGCCATTAGAAGTTGCTCTCACTTAATTCCTGCCAGATATTAATTAGAAAGCTACCATCACATTCATTTCATAAAATGGATTCATAAGAATATATTATTATTCATTATATTCATAATAAACTGTGTGAGAGTCTCTTTAGAGAAGGTTTGTGGTCAGACCGAAATGCCGGGAATTTCCGCAGCGTTTGCAAGTCTTTAGGAACAACGGGGAAGGAGGGGGAAAAGCCGATAAAAACTCTCCTGGCTGTCGCAATCGCTATCGGGGATATTTCAGCTGGCAGGGAAGCCGGGTGGTCTGGAGAAACTGGGTAGGAAGCTCTGCTGGGAGTTCCTCTCCTGCACGAAGCATGGACGATTGGCTTTTGTGGGTTTTTAGTGTGAAATTATTATTTTTTTTTCCCAGTGAGGTTGACCAAAGCCAGAATCACAGGATCACAGCATCTCAGAATGGTTTGAATTGGAAAGAACCTTAAAGATGACCTCGTTCCATTCTCCCTGCCATGGCAGCTGGCATTTAGTGGGGGAGAGAGTGTCAGCTCCATCCCAGTACTCTGTCAGACACAGCTCTGACCATCTGACTTAAAAGGACCTGGAAAACAGACCGGGAATGCCCGAGGGGAAAAAAAGCTGTCCTGCAGCACTGCAGATGCCAAAGCAAAGTGTTAGCCCTACATGAGACAAAACCTGCTGCTCCCATGTCCTAAACAAAGGTGGGGAGAACATACAAATTTTGTCCTCATCAAACAAATAAAAATTTGGAAATAAATAAGCAACAATTTCCAACAACGTTGCAAATAAAAATAAAACAACTTTGAAACTGCAGGAGACTTTTCCAGATTATTCATCCTGTAGCAGCTTTGTTCCCAAAAACTGAATGCCCGTGTTAGGCAGAGGGCCATCCTCCTAACTGGTATCAATCAGCAACAGCTCCATTCATTGGGATGGACCACATTTAGCCCATCTGGGCATTAATTTGTCTTTCTGACAAGACTTGAACGCTCACTTTGACGTGCTCAGGAGCTGAGGCTGCCAGCAGTTGTTTCTTTCCTTGGCAAACCTCTCTGGTGCTAACACAAGCACTTTTTTCCCCCCTTACAGCATGCACAGGCACCACAGAAGGGCTCAGTTGCTCGTTGTAATGATCTCATGTGTTTTTGGAGCTCAGCCTTTTACGAGGGTGGTGCCTGGGGTGCAGACAGATGGGCTCTGCCCACCTCTGCTCTGGATGCTTGAGGGATCTCCCAGGTCTTTCCCTACAGTGTAATTTTGAATCGTGTCTCTTTTATTTGTCTTTTTCACTCATTACCTGCTGTTCACCGTGGGGCTCCTCGGGGCTTTCTTGTTATAAATTTGATTTGGAAGTAGAAATTGGAAATAGAAATCCGTGGTTCTGCGATTACAACAAGGAGGGAATGTGTCCCAAAGGTTAGCTGGATGTGGTTTGACTCAGGCTCTTGATAAAGAGCTGGAAATTGAAACCATTCTCTGTTGATGTCCCTTTGGATGTCTACAAGAAAAAGACTACCTGGCCCTTTTCCTGGAGGTGAGGCTCATCAGGGAAGCAGCACATGTGCTGATGTCTGGAAAAATAAGCAGGCATTGCTAGCAAGGTGAGAGAGTATTTTTACTGAGAAAATTTAAAGAAATATGGTTCTGTTCAATAGCCATATTTTAAATTGAAGGGAGGAAAGTTTTCTGTGTAATGAGATTGAGGCTGATATTAAAGATAACCTTAAATGTGGCCTGAAAGCAAATAAAATCCCTTGCCTCAGTTGTGAGTCAGGCAGTGAAGGGAATATTTAAGGCAAAACCAGGTAGGGGAGTGATAATGAGGCTGTGGGTGCCAAAATTACCACATTCATGAGAGGAGCCAATTTCAGACTTGAGTGCACTCGGGCTGGTGGCAAGGGGACAGAAACAAGGCAGAAAATCTCCAGCCCAGAGCATGGAAAATGCACATTCAGGAGCAATGGTGGCTCTTCAGTTCATCAAACTGGGGAAGTGGATGATGACTGAAGGTACAGGAAAGACAGGTCTGTGTATAAGGAGAGATGGAAGCCCACTGCTGTGACCCCAATTACATGGATATAAATGAAAAATAAAGCATGAAGTTAAATAGAAAATTGGAGGGAATGCAGCCCGAGTCTAGCAAAGACAGGTTATGATGTACAAACCTGATATCTTTGATAAAATAATGGATTTTTCTAGATGTAGATTAGATCTGTGGCATTTCCTAGCTGGATTCAGTGAAGTGAATATAGTGCCTTGTGAAAAATGGTGAGGTGACCTGACAGGGGAAGAATAACACAAGAACTGGAGATGAGGGGATATAAAAGTGTCTAAAAGGAAGAACCAGTGGATTTTGCTAAAAGGTGAATTTTGGGGGGAGTGGAAAGAAATGTCTGGGGAAGTCCCTCGAGAGCTGGCCTTGAAATGAGGTCTAATTTGTTGTCAGTGAGCTTGTGACAGCTGGGACAGCACGAGTTGTCCCTGACACAATGTCCTGAGTATCTTCTGGGGAGCAGAAGGTGACTTTGTAGAGGGAAGGAAGAGTGATGGGATGGGACAGCATGGCTGCAGAATCATGGGAGTTCCCAGTAAGAGGGCCCAGTTCCCTTGTTTGGACAGAAACAGGAAAAGAGATGCCTGTGGCTATTAATACAGTCCTGAAATATCAGAAAGTCTGGTGTGAAAAAGAGGTGGCTGGAGCTCATAAGGTCAGAGAACAATGAGATGAGCTGGTTTGGTTGGAGCAGAGTTCAGACTGAGTGCATGGTGGGAAACAAAGCCAGGGACAGAAAGGGATGATGGAGTTAATAAAGGATAAGTGTCCACGTGGTCCACAGTAACTTGCCCTTTACGAGTTCAGATGGGACAATCACACCTGGGGCAATGCAGGGGATCCTTTGGTCCAGATGGTCTTCAGGTACCAAAAGCAGCTGCAAAAAGGAAGGAAACAAACTAAACCTGACTTGCAGCAAGCCTAAATGTTAGTCACAACTTTGAATGTAAGGACTGCAAACTGGTGTGGTAGAACATTGTGGAGGCTGTGGGGTGTCCATCACTTAGGCTTCTTGGGTGCTGTTTTCACCATACCAGGTGTAAACACCCTTGGAGAAATGAAACTGTTGCCTGACAGAGCAGAACACCTGGGCTGGGTTGAGGTGGATCTTTTCCATGAGGTTTTATCATGGGACTTGCCCCAGCAATGGGGGCACTTTTCTTGCAAGGAATGCGTGCATCCTTTTTGAGCTGTCGCTTTCAGCAGCTGTAGTGCCAGAGTTGGCTGTAGATGCCAATAAGATTATCTGAATAGTTTCAATTTTTGTGCACCTCTTGGAAGCCTTGGGCTGTAGGAATTCATCTCTGTCCTCTAATAAGAGCCTTCTGAGGGCTTTTTCCATGATCCGGGCGAGGAAGACAATGGATTCATCTGCCAGCTCCGGGTCTGTCATAGAGGCTTTCTTACATCAAAGGTATTTCTTCCAGCAGTTCTTCCTTTCCTGAGATGAATAGAATAAATTAAAGGAGAATTTTTAAAGAGCCTTTCAAAAAAAACCTTTGTGGTTTTTTTTTTGTTTGTTGTTGTATTGTTTTCTAATTCTTTTTAAATAAAAGTCCTTGATGTAGCAGAAAAATAATACATGATCTGGGCACACTGGGGAAAACTAATCCCATGGCTCTTGTTGTTTGTCAGGAAGCCTGGATTGGTGACTCCTGCCAGTGTGGCATGCTTTCAGCTCTCTCTGAGTGCATATTTTCCTCCTTGATTTAACAGTATTACTTAACACATACGTGACACTTTTCATCTTAAAGGATGCTGGGGCACTTCACCACCTACATACAGCCCTGCCAAAGAGGCAGAAAATAGCAGGCACACTTGAGAGAGCATCTTGTGGCCCCACAGATCCTGACTGAGATCCCTCTGGTGCAGTGCACTCTCTGGGTGGAGTGTCATCTATTAAGGACAGAACGCTGATGCAGGAAATGTTGTGTCATAATAAAATGGAAACTTAAAAACCTTGCAGGTGGTCACTGTTGAGCATTATCATGACCAAATAAAGTTTTGAAAGGTATGATGATTATTATAGTTATTAAAGAAGATGTATGGTGATGATGTTCCCTTTGGCCTGTGAGAGGTGAGGTCTCAGCTTAATGCTTGTGGGCTCTGACCTCATTGAAGTATCCTTCTTTCTTACTGCTCATAATTAAATCTACACCTGAGGATGCTCTGTAATTTACTGCAGTAGCCTCTTCTCTCCCCTTTGGATATTCCTGTGAAATACCTTTGCCACCAAAGGCAGAATTTCTTTAATCTTTCTCCCTTCTTCATTAAATTCACAGCTTTGGTAATTTGCAGATATTGTGGAATCTGGCCCTGTTTTCCACCCTGCAGACTTGCAAGGCAACAACATCATTTAAGCACCATATGGTTCTCAACAAAGTCAGGTTTCAGATCCAACCTAAACAGTTTAATATTATCAAAAGCCCGAGCTGGCTGCAGCAATAACAACCCCTGCTTCCTCTCCCTGCATTGTGTAACCAGAGGAAGAAAGCTCTCAAACCCAGCAAGCTGCTGTGATCTTGAACAGGGGCTGCAGAGCTGGGGAAAAGCCTTTGTAGTACCTTCATTATGATCATAGGACCAGTGCCCACCTGGACCACAAAGGAAGTGCAAACCCAGGTCTGGTTTCAATTAGGATGCCTTAAAAACACAGACCAGGTTTATTTCCTATTGTTGCCATATACAATTAATTTATTTGATGTTTAGGTTTTAATGAGAGAATGTTACATGCCTCCAAGCTGCAGAACACACAGTTGTCTCTATTACAGTTTAATGTATATTTGGCTTTTTCTCTTTTAGGGGCTGGGATCGCAGTTCCCACCAAATTTAATGCAGGCAAATATCTTCTGTCAAAGTTAATGTATTTGGCATGAGGAGGGGAGGACAGGCTGGGTGGGGACAGGGGAGCTGGGCTGAGTGTTCATTCCTCAAGCTGCACTCGTGGTCCAGTGTTTGGAAAAAACTGAGTCTTCCACTTCCTCACTTAATAGACTAAGAGGTCTCTGTAGATGATGAGTAATGCTGCGTGGAACAAATGCCAAAATGGAACAGGAGCCCTGAGACAGCTTTTGTTGCAGTACCTTGTAGCAATCAGGAATGATTTCCCTCCTTGTGCTGTGATGCTATCAGCTGGCTGAGGACCCTGCACTGAGTCACAGCAACCCCAAATGGTTACAGGCATCTGCACTGCATCAGGGGGGCAGCAGTCACTGTGCTGGGCTCACACCCCTCCTGACCCACATGGAAATTGGCACCCTGAGGGCTCTGGCTGCTCCTCAGCCTTCTGGGGCTTGTCTGGCCATGGAGCAGTGTCCAGCTTATGTCCAGCCTCTGGGTATGAGATACACCCTGGAAAAGGGATGGGAGAGGCAGTTATGCCTGTTAGCTAACAAACCTTTTCCATTTACCTGCTGGGAGCTTCTACTATTTATAGGAGAATAATAAGAAAGTATAAGTGGTGGTTTGATGTAAAAAGAAAAAGCCATTTACAGATTAATTAGCATTTTAAAGAGCCACAGGGGCTTTTTAGGAGAAAGCTATATGGAGCTACCAAATGAAGAGATTTATGCAGAAGCAATGATCTACAAGTGTTTTCTTGGTAGCTTACAGGAGGGTGAACTTGTTGTTAGAGATATCAGCAATGGGGTGTCTGTTTGTTACCTGGGACAAAATAAATCATCTCTGTAACACAATGCTTCTTGTGAAGTGACAAAAACACCCAGATGTGGCCTTTCCTACCAAGCTGCAACGTAGGATTTGCTGGAGAGAGGTCAGATACAGCTCCCTAGCAAGAAAAGGATTATCCCAGCAGATTATAGGCAGGTCAATTAACAAAATAGTCCTTTCCTACAAGAGGCTGACCTCAATGTAGCAGGACAGGTACTGTAGATGAGGATGCAGGGGATGCTTGTGTTCTGTATTGTCTTTCCTGCAGTACGTGGATTGAATAAGGGGTTTGTGATCTCAGCATTTGCATATTGATATTGGGAAGAGCTCCCTGAGGAAATGGTGGAGAGCTTTTGCACGGGAGCTTTCAGGGAAGATGTGAAATCAAAAAAGGATTGCGAGTTGATAGTCTGGGAAAAGTCAACTCATTCATAACAAAAGGCAGAACTCAGCCTCTGGGACACAGAAGGCAATCAGGGGGAAAAAAAAATCTCAATTCTTGCTTGGCGTGCCTGTTTGTTTAGTTCGTGCTGTGGAAAAAGGAATATTGAATGTTACTTTACATGCAGTAAATTAGGTGTGGTCTTGTGATAAAATCATATCGCGCCTTGCTGAAATCTTGGTTCTGCCAACAACAAGCCTGGTTGGATTATACCAGGAATAAGTTGCTAACACATGGTTTACCAGCAATGTTTTTGCTAGATGCAGCTATTTGGCTGGAAAGCACAAGGGCCCTTGTACCCTGAAAACAACCACCTTCCTGTAACCCTAGAAGAACAGATCTGCTGCTGATGTGGAACAGCACCACTGAAGCCTTCAGAAATGTAGTACTGGATGGTTAAAAAGAGTTGTTTTCCACACTGGGTTTTGCCTCCTCCTCTGACTTTGGCATCCTAGAAAGAGGCAGGCAGGGGGAATGATGTTTATGCACTTGGGGATGTTTGTGGTGTTTTCACTGCAGAGTCCAGCTGAGCCCAAGGACAGTCCCATGAAGTGCTTTGATTCCAAACCAGCAGAGATTAATTCATGGCAGGCCAAATACCACATCTCAGCTGGGTAAAGTGCCCATTAAAGTGAGCAGGAACAGAGCCAGCCAAGTGGCTGAAAGCTGAACAAAGTGCTCCAGCCAATGTGCCTCACGCCCATGGGAGCAGCAGCCCAAGGGGCAGAGGGGATGGTGTTTGTAGGACAGGTCATGATATGAACAGTGCAATGGGGAAGAAGGTAAGGGAGAAGAAGTCTATTTTTAGGCTGATGGGGATTTTGAAGTTTATAATGAATTTTCATTCTCAGAAGGAGGTGAGGCTTTCTGTTCCGGAGTAGATGTAGATTGTTATGGGGACTAAGTTGATTAAGAAGGAGGCTTTGTTTGTGATTGTGTTGGGGGTGTTCTTGAGGCTGTTGGATAGAAGTGGAAATAGGATGGAGCCAGATGCCCCATCTGTGGCCTCAGTGGGAAAGGAATGAACATTTTGTGCTTCCCAGCTCTTGCAAGGAGACCTGTTGCCAGGCAGGAGGCTGTGAGCAGAAATATCTCAAGGAACAATTACAAACGTCCCACTACCTTGGATCCATGTGGGCAGGACACCCTTGTTCCTTCTAATTTCAGTCATGTTTGCACTTTGACACTGGCTACATCATGGTGGGTTTGCCATCTTGTAAAACAAAAAGGTTCTCTGGGATTTGTACATTTCTTCACTGGAAGGGTGGCCAAGCATTGGGACAGGTTGCCTGGGGAAGTGAGGGAATTGCTGTCTCTGTCTCATAGAAGCTGTGGATGTGGTGCTTAGGTTGGTTTGGTGATGGTTTAGTGATGAATCTGGCAGTGTTGGTTTATGGTTGGACTCAATGGTCTGATCTTTTCCAACCTGAATGATTCTGTAATTTTAAAGGTGGTTGTTGTTCTTGTTTTTCAGCAGGTGTGAGTTATCTGAGTCTGGTTGGGAATTTGGGCTCCAGATAAACAATCATCAATAAGAGTGGCTGCTCATTGATGATTTGTCTGGGAATCCTTTGCCTTTGGAGTATGTGTTCCTTTCTTCTTTGGGGAGAAAGGGCTGGTTGTTTACTTGATGTCTGAGCTGCTCTTGCAGTCTCACCTCATCCATCTAAGCCCTGCACCTGCTGTATTTGAGCAAGACAGGGGTTGCAGTTTCACCAAATGCTTGGAAATTAGGAATGACAGATGAGGGTGTCATTTGAACCTTTACGTTCCTTTGTGGAAGTGTACAATTTTATTAATTTTTGGCATGGCTAAATAAGCTGCTTTGGTCCCCAGCTCATTCACAGATTTGACTAAATCAGCTTCACTCAGATTTTCTCCCTAAAACCACCATGGCATAAAGCCAATGACCTTCACCAGGAATTGCAGGGTGAGAAGTTAAAACACAGAAAATCTGCCCCTCTGGAAAGACTCATTTATGGAGAATTGCAGGTCTCCCACCCCAACAAAAGCTTTTCAGCCACTGGTGTAGAGGTAATGAGATTAGAGCTCGTGAACACGGCGTCGTCTCGCTGACCCTCCTGACGTTTCGCGTCTCCATCGGTGTTTGCAGTGTGGTGAGCACTTTCTGGTTGACAGCAGCAGTGGCAGATAGTGTTTGCTTAATTCAGCTTGTTCCCAGCACGGTGTGGGCGGCTCTTTGCTGTCCAGGTGGGGCCAGGCACAGCGGGATCTGGGACATCCTGCAAGGCTGTGACCACGGGATGCTTCCGGCACCATCGGGACATTGGTGGGGAGGGAGAGCTGCAGCCCCCTGTGCTTTAACCTCTCTTCTGCTGAGTCCTCTCTGCTTTAAAAGTGTAATTCAAGCTTTGCTCTGATAAAACAATTAGGCTCAGCTCACAAAGCTTTTTGGGAGATGAAGTCTGGTCCAACAGAGGGATGGGATGAAGGAGGTGCAGTTGGGGCTTGTGAAAGGTGGTGAGGATGCTCAGGGGGTCAGTGGCTTGTGGAAGTGGCTGCCAATATGAAGGACCTATATGAAGGACCTATTCTCACCTGGATTTTAACTTTTAAATCTGTTATAAAATACTCAGTTGTGGATCATTTTTAAAAGCCCTGGCAATCCCAAGGCAAGTGGACTGTTCTGTGTCATTGGCCCTGGCACAGCCATGGTGTGGTGGGTCACCCCTGGGAGAACACATCCTGCCTATAAATGCACAGGGGAGAGTGGCAGGAGGAGAAAGGCTGTGTGTTTGTGGATCTGTGAGGTGTGTGAGAGAGGGACAGTGCCAGAAGGGGAAATGTGACCCTGTTCTTCATCCTTCCTGATTGCAGCTATGATTTCCGTTAATGGGAATCCAGGATGTTTCATTGTTTGGCTTGTTTAATCTAAATTTCACATTCAACTCCCCTGCAGACAGGTTGAATCACTGGTTTGTTTTCCCCATTTCACCCCACATGGTGCTGGAGACTCTCTCAGAGATAAACAGGGGCTGCTCTCCTGCCTGGGTGGGTCTCCAGCAGAGGGGTCCCAGGAGATGTGGCTGGGAACAGCAGCTCTCTTCCATCTTCTGACATCCTTCAGTTCATGTTTCACCTCCTGCAGCATCCATCAGGGCCACCAGGGATGCCACCTGTGCCCAGCTTGGCTGTCCCTTCCCTGGACACAGAGGAAAACCTGGAGGGTGTGGGGCCACGTTCCTAAAGGATGAATGAGGACATGAAGGAATGTTATGGAAGGGGATAAAATTCAGCCTAAGCACACTAAAATGAATCCTGTAGGAGGCAAAACTGATCTGGGACTGGCTGTTCTGTGTGCTGGTGACAGAAAAACCAGTGTGGGGTGTGACTTTCCATGTAGCCCAAAAACTATGCAGAAAGTGATTCTGTCCCAGCAGAAAATCTGCTGGGGCTTGTAGCATGGAGAAATCTCCTTTGGGTAAGCACAGCTTGATCGAAATCTCTGCCTCAGGCACGCCAGCTACTCTCTAAAGATGGAGTGTAATGGCTTTTGTACTTGTAGATTTCTGCTTCCCAGCTTGGATTGGGATCACATGTTGCAGTACCCAAAATTAGAGCTAGAATGGGGAGCCTTGAATATTCATTTCTTGCTGAAATCAGGCTCCACTGAGGCTCCTTAGCATTTTACTGATAATTCTCCTTTGCCAGCAGAACTAGGCATGGGGCCTAATCATGCTCTTATTAAACTCACTGGAAGTTTTGATGTGGATTTCAATGGCACCAGCACTTTTTCCCAAAGGGACACTGATGGTTTTTTCTTTTTTTTTCCCTCTACAGCTCAATCTTGCAACTGGTTTCTGCTGAGTTTTGCTGATTTCCTTCACAGGACCAGTAGCTCTTGCAATGGACAAATAAACATAAATAGTTCCCAGAAATGGACCCAGATAAAGAGTCATTTCAGTTAGAAATTAGAAATTTAGTTGAAAATTTTTCTTGGAAATCCCCACATCTGGAATTCCTTTTACAGCAAAATGACTGGGATCAGGAAGTGTTAGATCCCAGCAAATTCCAGTTTGATTGCTAGCAGGTGCAAATGCAAATGAGGAAAACATCATACCTGCACTTTAGATTTTGCCTTCCCAAATCTTCCAAGAAAAACTCCTCATTGGATTTTTTTTTTTTTTTATCCCATAGAAGAAAATTAGAAAATTACTGACTTTCAAGTTGGTTTCCTTGCTTCCTTTCAAAATGAAAGCATCACTTGGAAACGTGTGCCTGCAAGTCTGCTTGGAAGCAGGGCTGCCCCCTCTAACCCAGCTCATTTTTTTAATTCCTTGAAGGTGCCGAAAGACCCCCCAAGAGCTTTTGATCTTTGAAGCTGTTTTATTACTACCCAAAAAATTATAAGCACAAGAAAAAAATATTTATTTAAAGGCGGTAAAACAGTGAACTCCTGGGTGAGACAGATAAATTAAAAGCTGGAAAACTGATCTCCAACCTGGCCTGTGAATTCTGGCAAGCTGAATGTCCTTGTCCTGCTGGTCACTGTGTACATCCAGAGAAACCCTCCCTGTCCCAAAGTGGGGTTTTTTTTGCCCAACCTTCCCTAGGTTTGAAGCTGGCCAAGCAAGGAGGCTCTGAATGCCTCTGGTGAATCCAATCTGACTGATTAAAAGGATAAGATCTGTCAGAAACTGGAGCACTGGGAAGTCTTGGGAGAGGGGTATGAAGGAGATCTGTGAAGTCATGCAGGGTGTGGAGTACAGCAAGGCAACAAAAGCCTCCCTAATGCCCATCAGTGTCCAGGAGGATGTTAGGAGGGTGCAAAGCCTCAAGGAAGTATTTTTTTACAGGGCGGATCAGAAAGGGATCATGCTGCATCCTGTAGCTGTAGAAGCCAAAGATTTTTAAAGGGTTTACAGTAGATAGGCACACTTATGGGTGACAGAGCCACCTGTGGCCATCAGGTGAAAACAGGGATTTGGGAGATGGCCACCTGCTCAGCAGCAGACAGAGCTGCAGTGCAAGACCCTGGGAAAGGCCCTTTGTCCATCCCTCATTTCTTACACACGTCCTCACTTCCCCTGGGATCCCTTATCCTCCCTCCACGGGGACAAATAAGCATCTCTGTGAGTTTGTCCTCCTGCCCTAATTTGATGTCACTCTTTGAAGTATTGCCAATGACAGAACTCCTCCTGAACCCTCTCTGTGTCATTGCACAAAAAAGCCCCCTCTCTGCCAAGGGAGGCCCATGGTATTTCATCTTGCTCTAGGCAACAGATGAGAGAGTTTCCTCTTTTATGGGTTAGCTCAGATGTAGAGCCCACAGTGTTCCCTGGCAGATTATTAAAGCATTAACCATGCTCATTTAATGGCATTGAGATGCAGATAAGATGTAATGTATCATGTATTGTATTCCCCTCCCAGAGTGGCTGAGCATGTTTTTTAATGTCAAGGGCAGGTGTTTTTGTGTGATACCTACTTAGTGGCATTTATGGTGATATTTGTTCCAGGGCTGCCGTTCATGTTGTGTTCTCTGTTTCGTTACACTCTGAGGTTAAAATGCATGTCTGGCACATGGTTTATTCAATTATTAAAACATCTTAATGAAGGTTAACAGCACAGAGCAGCACGGCAGGGCAGAGCCGATGTGCGTAAATCCTCCAGGTGGGAAAGGCGTTGGGAAAGACGTTGGGAAAGGTGGCTGAGCAGCACCTCCCTGTTGGAACCCAGGATATCCCTCTGTCTGTCCTGGATGGCTCAAGACCCTGGCAGGGGACTCAAGAGACCTTGGCATGGAGTCAAAAACAGCTGTGCCTTCAATTTTAGCCAATGGAAAAAAATTACCAACTTTGTGTGAAGAGTTACAAGCCACAAGAGTTTGAGTAGAATGATAGTTAATTTGTCACAGGGTGAAAAAGTAGAAGTTTGGGGATTTAGAATGGGGGTTCAAGAGGCAAGATGGAGGAATCTGGGTGTGTTTTGTCCTTCTTTCTCCTTCTTCCTAGCCTCCATCTTGTGGGTGATGGTGGTGGCACTTTTGGATTGGTTCAGGGTAGGAATACATTGTCTGTGGAGGGACAGAATGTAAGAAAATAGTGCAGAAGGTAGTCTCACACCTGAGGAGTTGTAGCTGCACTAATCACCAAAGATTAGGAACAGGCCTGCCCTTAATAGGCCACAGCTGTGTCCAATAAGAAGACAAGTGCTACAAAAGAGTGGGTTAGCTGGGAGAGAAGGGTGATGGAGTTTGTTGGGTGTGCTGTAAAGAAGAAGGAGGAGGAGTCAGTGCTGTGAGGAGCTGCCTGTGAGAAATCACTGAGAAGGTATGGGAGCTTCACAATATGATGACAGCAACTGTCTAACATAGGTGATAGGTATTGGAAAACTATTGTAAATTATGTACATGTAGTTTTTAGTATAAAAAGACAATGCTGCCCTGAGGCTGATCAGTGTGCCTCTGTCTGACCTGCTGAATGGACCTCAGCAAGCCAGGGAAAGAATGTTACAGATAGCAGAAAGATAAACAACTTTGAAAACTACAGCTGAAGAATCCTGACTCCTTCTTTGGCTGCCAGGCTGGGAAAAGAGACTTCCTAACACATCTCAGAGTCTCTCTGACCAGCAGAGGTTCCGAGGTCTCCCCAAGTGCAGATGGGGCAGATTAAAAGTGCATGCAAAACACTGCCAGAAACAGCTCTGAACACAATCCTGCTGGGAGCCAGAGCTGGAAAGATGGAAAAAAAGAGCTATAAATGGGTGTCCCTGCTTTCAGCTGCCAGGAGCACTGAGATAAATGGGACATTTTGGCTCTCCGTCTCTCTTGCTGATCTTGGGTGAACCCTTCTGAGCTTTGAAAGACCAGCTCTGGTGCAGTATGTCTCTGAACAGGTCTGGTTAGGTTCTCCAGGGCTTCAGAGGGATGCTGGGGCTCTGCTCTGCCAAGGGGAACCATTTTGGTGACTTTGCAGACAGAGAAATTGCCTTTGTGGAGGTCCTGAGTCTGGGCTGATGCCGGCACTGGGCTAGAGCCAACCACCAGCACAGGCATCCTGCAGTGCCCCTGGAGGAGCTCAGGGCTGCAGAAATGGTGTCCTAGTCTCTTATTCACCCTGGGAAAAGGCTCCCTAAAGCCCTGGGCTGCAGTCTTGCTCCAGCAGCTGCTGGGAGAGTGTTAAATTTTTTTTTTCCTTTAGCAAATATGAGTTGAAGCCTAGTAAAATTAGAGGACTTCATTATCATTTTACACAATTGTTAAGGAATAAGTTAAATTTCCAAATAAGTCTGGGGTCAGGAAAAATTCTGTAGCTATCTCTGAGTTATCTACAGCTGATCTGCCACCTAAGCCTGATCTCAGGCTAAAGGGCTTGATGGATTAGTTCTGCTTCATCAAAGAAACAATGATACTTGTGATTCCCACCAAATATCCATGGCCATACCAAAATGCTTAAATGACACTTTACTCCCCCATCCTTGGGTGAGAGCCATTGGAGTCACATGCAGAAAGCAAAGAGATGTGCATTGAGATCAGCAATTTGTTGATGTGTTTACCAACTGCAGTGACATTTGTTGCCCAGTGGTACAAGGCTTAATTGAATTGTTGCCTTGTTAATTTTTTAATCAACTCATTATAATCTTCTAATGACTTTGGAGCAGTAGAGGTTTTCCAGACCAGGATATGCCGATAACCTGGGGCTTTGGGAGCCAGTTTGAATGATCTTCAGTAAATGAAGTCATTTTGCTGTACGCTGTAGTTTGCACAGAGATGGTTGTTTAAGATTTTACAGATGGCTTAGACACGAAAGCCAAAATCAGCAGCAAAGGTATTTCCTGTCTTCTTCCAGAGTTGTTCCTGTGCCCTTTGCTCATTCCATTATATTTAATTATTTCTTCATTTCTCTTGAGATGCAATGATTTGTCTCAGAGTTCAAGTGCTCATAATGTGCTCATACAGTTCAATAACCATTCACTGATACACTCCATGGCCCTGCAAGCATCACCTGCCAGTCCCCTGGTGGCCCTGCTGACATCACCACTCCCCTCCCCAGAGGTAATTAATCACTCACTACCTCATTCTCCCCATTTCATTCACACCCAGCAGTGGCAAAGCCCAAAAAATGGTCACAAGAAGAGAAACCACTCCAGGGCATGATGTTGGCATGGCTGGGAGGACACTGCTGTGCTTATTCCTTCCCTGCACATCTGCAGGTCAGTGGCTTTCCAATGAATATGTCACAGCTCAGACTGATGGAGAGGAAGACAGAGTTTTCCCCCAGAACTTGCTCATCTTTCACTCTGCTCAGTCAGGTTTGGGAAACCATAAAATAGACCTTTCAAGCATATAAAGATCACCAGGGTAGAACATTTACCAGGATTTAATGGGGAAGTAACATGAGTGTCGTTGATGCAAAGGAAAGCTCTCCATCACCCCAGTTTAAGTCCCAAAGGCAATCCTCTGTGACACTTCCAACATATAAACAGTGTAGTGAGAATAAATATAATATATGGGCTTTGCCAATGCAAATGAAAAGCAATTATCCCAAATCGCAGTCTTAATTTATAAGCAGTCAGTATAATTTGAAAAACTGAAATCTGATGTTGCTAAATCAAATTCCTGTAATTCCACTGGGCATTAAGCACATAATAAGATTACACTGTGCACTGAGCATGTCCTTGTTAAATCTGCTGGCTACTGCATTTTTATTGCTCTCCTGGGGGTTTATTGAGTTTACACTTCCAGTAAAAGGTAATGTTTTCACAGTGTCTTTGGTGTGTTGGCCACACAAGTCTGTCTGCAGCAGGCAGAATTCTTAAGCCATATAATTTGCTTACATCCCTTAGTGGCTCAATTGGAAAAATAAAAAGGCTATTAAAAGACACCATGCAGTCGTATATAACCAAATTAAAAATAATAATAATGAATCTGCTGTACTGTAATCAGTAAGGAAAGGAAGCCATGCATAATGGTGAAGGTCTAGCTGTGAGACAGCTGAATTGATGAGCTCTCCTGCTTAGGCTTGGTTCTGAATGCCTGAATAGTGGTGCTAATATGATATCTGCAATTTATGTACAAAAGTGACCTTGAGACTAGCTGCTCTCCAAACAAGCAGGAAGAATGGGATTTCCTTGCAACAGGCTGTTTGTAGTCTTGGGAAACAGAGGAGAAGGCAGGGGATAAAGGGAGGACACCAGGTAATGTGGATATCGGCCACTGAAAATCCCTGGCAGAGCACGGCATTTCCTAAGGAAGACACAGAGATGAAATGTGCCATTTTAGAAGGAGGCAAAAAGCTAAGAAGAAACAAATTGCCTCCCGACAAACCAATGCAAGACAAAATGAATGCAACAGAGACACCAAAGAGGTTTGCACATCTGTGAACACTTAGCAAGGACATCCTTGCAGCACCATCTCAGTGTCCCCCTGCAGATGTGCTCTCCTGGTGTTTGATTCCCTCCTGCTGTCTTAGAAGAGTTGGTTTAAACTTTTAGGTGTAAAAGTCTTCTTGAACATGCTTATCATTAATCAGGATAATGCTGGATAAGCTTGATAGATGCATTAATTTACATTTTAAATCTTTGCTGTTGTGTCTGGGACAATTCCAGTGTCAAACTGTGGGCTCAGATCTCTCCTAATAAGAAACACTGTTTTATTCACTGGGACCTTATAGGGTTGTGTAATCAACCTGTAATATTTAAATCTCATTGCTTTTGAAGGGTCATCCTTTGTTCTCCTGGTTAGCTCACCTCCCAGAACACTTTCACAGTTCAAGGTTCCAAGAACACCTTGCTTTTACAGATTAATTTTGTCAGAAAAGAACAGACCAAGTCCACATTCCTCTCTGGGACTGAAGACAATTCTGCTAAGCAGGATTTGTGATGGCAGCAGGAGAACAGTGCACCCTGTGACCACTTACGGAGACCCAAACTTCTGCTTAGGACCAGGTCTGTACTGGAAGACAGACTTTCATAGAATCACAAAATCATGGAATGGTTTGGGTGGAAAGGGATTTTCAGGACTGTCTCTTTCCAACCCCCCTACTCTGGGCACAGAGACCTTTCACTAAGATCAGGTTTCTCCAAGCCTCATCCAACCTGGTCTGGAACACTTCCATGCCAGATATTTCTCTGACATGATCTTGCACTTTCCAGCAGCTGACTCTTGGAAAGAAAAAAAAAAACCCAAACAAAACAACAACAACAACAAAAAAAAACCCAAACAAACAAACACACAAACCCAAAAACAAAAAAAAAACCTACGAAAAAACCCCAAAACCCCAAAAACCTCAACAAACAAAACAAAGCAAAACAAAAACCAAAAAAACCCACCTCAAAACTGGTTATTTGTATAGGATTCCTGACCTGTATACAAAGCTTCCTGGACTGACTTTTTCCTTCGTCACTCCTTGTTTTCTGCAGATACAGCATTACAGAACCAAGCACATGAGAGGTCAGAGTCTCACCTCTGGGGTGTCCTGCAGCTTGTGTGGAAAACATGGTGGAGGGTCACTCACTCATCGCGCAGTGGGTGCTGCAGCTCTCTGCAGGGACTCATTTTGCTCTGGGTTTAATGATTTGGAACCTTGAGGGGTTTCATATAGAGCACGTCTAAACCCTCATGTCCTCTAGCCAGTCACCAGCTGTTCCTGAAATCTGAATGTCAAGGCCAAAGTTTGTGCCAAACCTGCCTGGGTGATTCTGGAGGTTTCTGTTTGAAATGGTTTCTCAGGGGTAGATACACCAAGACTTTGACTGAATTCTTCCATTATTTCAGATTTATTGCTGGCAGTGGGCAAGTTCCTTTGGGAAAGCCTTAACATGAGATGACAGTAATTCACCAGAAGTTTGGCATGGTTTTACCCTAGGGAACTCTAAACCAGCAAGCCTTCCCATGACATAAACATCACAGAGGTCACAGAGCAATTAGGATTAGGGTTACAAATGTGTTTATCAGTGTCAGGACAATTATGTCTTCTAGCTTTGTTAGATGGGCATCTTGAGACACCTACTTTGGAAAATTTACTGGGAAAAGGAAAAGCTTGAATCATAAACCTCACCAGTGCTGTGTGTGCCATGCAGGCTGCCCCTTAAATGTTGAAAACATACTGAAATGTTAAAACGTTGAAAATATACTGGCACTTCTAGGAAGGACTGGAACTGGATTTTCACTCTTTTTTTTTTTCCACCACAAAGACCAGGAGGAAGTGAGAAGAAACTCAACACACACAAAAGGAGGTTCACCTTCCCATGTAAGGCCAGTGCCTGTGGAACAACCACAGTGCCTTGATCAGCTTGGGTACAGGTGCCAAAAAATTGATGGGGGTGCCAGCAAACACTAAAGAAGTTCATGCAAGAGAGATGCACAGAAACCACGTCTGTCTTGGGAAACCCTTGTGCTAAAAAGTGCTGGAAGTTGGGGAAATATCAGTAACTGCTTCCCCGAGGCCAGACTCTTCCACAGCCATCTCCTCTTGAGTCAGGCTGATCTGTGCTCTGATGGCCATGCTGGTTTGTTGTGCTACAGCCTTCCACATTTGGACTTTGGGATAAAGGCCATAAAACATAAAACAGCCCTTGTTGTGCCTTCCCTTCCTCCCCTTCCCCCTGACATGCTGCATCCTCTGTGTGGGATTAGAACCATGCAAAGCTCTGACCTTGTCCATGGCACATGTCACATCAGGAAAGTAGGAGCAAGGTGTGTGCTCAGAGACCACTGCCAGAAAATTATCCTGGAGGGAAGGCAGTTTTAATTTTTGACCTCAGTTCATCACATGAGCAATAACTCACTTTATTCCTGCTCAGGGGTGGTGCTTTTCCTCTGAAAGGATGAGATGGAGCTTTTCATGAGGACCACACTTGTGTCTCTTTTCCACAGAGGAAAGATGAGGATTTTGTATGTTTTTCATGCTGTAATCAATTTATTGCTTTATGGGACTCAGAGCTCCCCAGGAAAGTGTCATGGATTGTGTCATGGTGCACACTACTTGCATGGAGACCTTTGATTCAGCTGGCAGACATTAAAAGAAGACAAAATAAGTTTAGCCAAAATGCTCAGTAATGACTGCATGTGTGCAGCTGCAAGAAGAGCAGTGGTAATTGAGCCAAGAGTGGGAATTATTGGCAGCAGGGTCTGCATTCATGTGTGATTTTTTTTTTCCTGATTTATAATTTCTTTACCAGCTGTGCAAGGTCCCTGCCATGTCCCCACCTAACTGCTGCCCACCCTGCTGCCTTCCCAGGGCTCTTCAGATCCACAGCTGAGCATGACCTGCTCCTGACATTGGATTCCACTGCCTGAGAGTCAGGGAGGTGCTCTTGAGTTTCTTCCAGCCATAAACATTTGGGGTGATGTAGTGGAGTAAGAACTTCCCCTGTATACCTTACCCCAGGTCTGGAGGAGCTGGAAGCAGACTGGGAGCTCAGGAACTGGGGCTGGAGCCAGAAAAACCAGAACCATCAAGGGAAAGCTGTTTCAAGCTTCAATCCAGCTTGTACAACCCAGCCAGGAAATTCCCATCCCAAGGCTTGTCAGAATTGTCCTGAAAAGACAGATTTTGTCCTCAATGTATGTTTTCTTCCTCCTCTCATCATCAGTGGAGCTGAGAGCTTATTGACAGCACTAGTGTCCATCACATGCTGGTTTAACACTTCCTTCACCTTCTCCTGCTGGATGCAGTTTGTGCTCAGGGCAGCTGGCATGGAAAAGGTTAAAGCTGTTGAGGACACCATTCTTTGGAGCTTAAGTCATTTTTACAAAACCCTCAAGAGCCAACTGGTGGGCAGAGGGAGAGGAAACATTCATATAAATATGTCTCTGGGTTAATGGATGCTGCAGTCTCCTCTCCACTTGCTGAGGTAACTTGACATCATTCCAGGAGCAGACTGAGCTGGAGAAGCAGATCCTTGAGTATTCCTAGTCTTAAAGTGGGTTTTTCCTGTGTTTCTATAAGCAAATTAACGACTGAGGTAATGTTCAGCTCCAGCCAGGACTTGCTTGGTCCCATATTTTGGGTGCCCAGTGGGTACAGCAGTCAGAAATATTAACACAGGATGGAGATAGACCACGAGTCCCAACAGTGCTGGTAGCTGCTCCCACTGGCTTGCAGAGCCTTCATTTGTAGGATAAAGGGGAGAAAAAGAAGGATGCTTTCTCTGGCTTATTAAAACACAGGGTTTCTGCTGGGCAAAGAAGATGTCAGAAATCCTGGCTTTAGAGCAGTGGGGAGGTCAATGGAGCACAGCAAACTGGAAGTTTGAGACAAAGTACCTGCTTGTAATGAGCTGTTTTTCCAAAGAGTCCTTCTGCAGACTGGCTGGAGTCTGCACACAAACCTCCCCCATCCCAGCACAGGCACAAGGCTCTGCTGGGGCTGCTTTAGCTCAGAGTGCTGAAGTTACACAGAATTATGTCCTTGGAGAGATGAAACCCTGGTCTTGTTGGCCCAGAAGCCAAAGCTCTTTTTTCACATTTCATAGAATTATAGAACAATTAAGGTTGGAAATCATAGAGTCCAACCATTTTAAAATCATGGACCCCAACCATTAACCCAGATCCACCACTAAACCATGTCCCCAAGTGCCACATCTACATGTCTTTTGAGGACATCCAGGGATGGGGATTCCACCACTTTCCTGGGTAACCTGTTCCAATGCCTGATCACCATTTCCATTAAGAATTTTTTCCCAATATCCAATCTAAACCTCCCTGTTGTATTTGTGGGGTTCCCAGATGAAGGAAGGAAATGATGAATCTGACTCCATGTTCTTAGAAGGCTAATTTATTATTTTATGATACTATTATAGAATATTTTAAAGAATACTAAACTAAACTATACTAAAGAATACAGAAAGGATACAGACAGAAGGCTAGAAAGATACTAAAGAAAAACTCCTGACACTTTCCAGAGCCTTGACACAGCTTGATCCTGATTGGCCATTAAGTCAAAACAATTCACATGAAACCAATGAAACAACACCTGTTGGATAAACAATCTCCAACCACATTCCAAAGCAGCAAAACACAGGAGAAGCAAATGAGATGATATTGTTTTCCTTTTTCTCTGAGGCTTCTCAGCTTCCCAGGAGAAGAATCCTGGGCAAGGGGATTTTTTGAGAAAATATGACGGTGACACCTCCCCTGACACAACCTGAAGCTGTTTCCTCTTGTCCTTTCCACTTGGGAGAAGAGACTGACACCCAGCTGGCTGCCTCCTCCTTTCAGAGAGTTGCAGAGCTCTGCCCCATCCTCCCAGGGGCAGGGACAAGGGAAGGTGGCCAGGCTGGTGTAATTTGCTGTTCCTGCTGAGGAGGCAGGGCTCACACTTCAGTGGTTTGGGGAGCCTGGGAACACCAATGCCTCAGCCATGTGCTGTCACTGGAAAGGATGGCTTTTCCCTCAAAGGCAGGACCACAGCAGGGACTTAGTGGGCTCCCAGGAAGCCCTGGGGTAATTCCAAGTGCAGCTGGACTTGGGCTGTGCTTTGCTGGGAGATGGCACAGCAGAAGCCGCATTGTGTTTTCAGCCTTTTCCACTTCGGTTTCTGCTCCTGCAAGCAGCAGAGCTGCCTCTCACACCAAGCTCTGGTGCTCAGGAAGGTGTGATTTCTGTGGAAGTTGTGAATTTTTCTTGTAAGACTTCCCTTTCTTCTCTCCCTAGTGGTGGCAAATAGATTTTTGCAAATATAGCACAGGTTTATTTTAAAGGTTGGAACAGCAAAGTGCAAGAGAGCGTTGTACAAAAAAAAAAAAAAAGAGAAACAGATCCCAGCTGTACTATTCATTTGCCTTATAGGACATGAGGCTTTTTACACTATTTTTAAAAATTCTTGTGGGCATGCTTATGCCTTACAAGTTATAAAATCTGGAGCCTGCTGTTGCTAGACTAGGTCTGAGTTAGAGGCAGAGAGGGGATGCTGCTTTTAGTCATCCCAGGAGTCCTGTGTAGCCCCATCTTACTACCAGGAGCACATGGGGGTACAATCCCCCACAGATGGATGTGTCTCCTGAAAAACTCATGCATAGCTCTTCTGGATTTCTTCCTTTCCTTGCCCTCTTCAGTGTTGGTTTCTTTTCCTCCCCTTGGGGAAGTTCTCCCCCAGCAGGAGCACAGCCTGTCAAGCCATTGCCTTTAAACCCTCATGAATGGTTTTCAGGCCAATAAATCCTATTTGAATTCAAGGTTTTGTCCTCCTGTGTTGCACTGCCAGCAGGTGTGAGTGATGCCTCAGTTTTAGTTTTTATATTTTTCAGATTCTCTACTGCTTTAGTGCGTACTTCTGAGCTTGGGGGACGGTGAGCTCTCTGCACAGAGTAGGGAGACAAAATGATTCCTTTTCTAGCTGGGGACCAAGGACAAATTATGCAAATTTCAGGCCCAAGAGCAGAAACAATGTGGACTGAAGAGAGAAAAACAAGAAGGATGGGACTTCATAGGCTAAATCTGGAATTGGACAATTAACTCCAATATGCAAATGGAGCAGAACTTATAAAAGTGAGAGACTCCATGACCAGTCGTGCATTTTGTGACCATTTTGGTTCATCTTGGGTGTAGCCCTGGCTGGGCTCTTGTGCCGCCCAAGGTGGATCCATTGAGGCCTTTTAACAAATCCCTACTTTATTCTTTAACTCTGTCTAACCTCTGTTCTAGGTCAGCTTTCACAAGGCTTCAGTTTCTGGTGACCCAGATGGGACAGAAGCATCTGGAAAACCCCCTGGACCAGAGCCAGAGGCACATGCAGCTCCTCTGGATAGGAGGAGGATAAGGTCTGGTGTACCAATTCCCAGGGCTCTAAATCCCTGCAGGGGGAAGGCTGTGCCCTCACCATCAGGTGTTTATGGGCTCTGTCTCTCTTGCTTGGGCCCAGCTGCACCCCAGTGCTTCTCTTTGGTAATGAGGGAAGTTTTTCCCTTTCTTTGCAGAGCTCTTGAATTTGCACAGGAGCCCTCCCAGGCCCAACACTTGCAGCTTTGGTTCCTGGCCTGGAGGTGGGACTTGGCAGAGAATCCTGAAGCTGCCCCACTTCTTTCCAGCCCTAAAACTCAGAGTGACATGTGCAAAGATCTGCATACGCACAGGCAGGGTACATAGAATCATTAAAGTTACAGAAGATTTATAAGATCATCAATTCAAACAATTAGCACAGCCCATGTGCAACCTCCTTCAGAGGGAAGGATGCAATTTAGGAGCCATGATTTACCTTGACTATTAATAACCCTCTCTGTTATAGAGGAATTACTTGCATTCAGACATGATTTCATTCAGTCTCAGGTCTTCTGTTCTTTCCTTTCTCCATTTTGCCCTAATTTCTCCACAGCAGGCTTTTGTCAGGGTCTGTGTCGGGGAGCTCCAAGTGTCTCTGTGATGGTGTAAAGGCCCATGGGGAGCAGTGCAGCTGGGGATGGGGCACTCCCAGTCACCACACACCCCCTGCTGCCTGGTTTGGACTGGGCTCCCTGCCCAGTCCATTTTCAGCATCACACAGAGAGAGCTGCCATCCCCTGGGGTGAGCCCTCAAGGTGACAACATGGGCCACGCCTGGCAGCCATCAGAAGCCACATAATTTCCACAGCGTTCCCAGAGCAACCTGAGGTGCTCAGCAATGAATGTCACTGACACAGCAGGTGCCAGGCTTCAGCAAGATGGTCCCTGTCTGAGCTGGGCTGCTTCCTGATGAAAATAAGGCTGGTGCCATAGGGAATGAGGCAAAACAGCACACAGGGAGATGAAACTGCTGGGAAAGGGGAAAAGTACAGCTCAAAAGAGAACCTCTTGTGGTGTGGGCATCTTTAGTAATCCCAAGGCCTTGTTTGTGCTTTGCTGTGATTAATTTGATTCATGTATCCTCCTGTTTAGCATTGGCTGTGGCTCCTGAGTCATTTGGAGGTCTCTTGGGACTGATCACAGAATCCTATGACATTTTGGGCTGGAAGGGATCTTAAAGACCATCTAGTTTCCATCCCACCTTCTACTAAACAAGGTTGTTCAGAGCCCCTTCCAGCCTGGCCTTGAACACTTCCAGGAATCCACATCCACACCCTCTCTGGACAACTTGTGCCTCACTACCCTTGTATTAAAAAAAAACCTTCTTCCTTATATCTAATCTGAATTGAGCCTCTTTTAGTTTAAAGCCATTGTCCTATTGCAGCAGGATGCTGCTGACTGAGTTGGATACTGCATTGGAGAGGTACCAAATACCTTCTCCAGTTTCTCTGCTAGGGATAGTAGTCAAATTTATCCCCTGCTCTTTTGCACTCTTTGCAAGACATACACCTCCAGTTGCCATTGCCTTCAAAGACTTAGGATCACTCATTCCAGGTGGAATGTAATTTAATTTTTTTAACCACTTGACAGCATAAATATTTCTGCAAAGTAGAACTGGAATTTAATGGAGGCTTAGCCATGTACCTCAAGACCCAGCCTCCTGGTGCCATAGGGGACTGATCCATAGGATCCAACACTGTCTGAATGAAGGTGCTAGAGCTGAGGAAGAACTTGTGAGGGGGACAGTGAAACACCTGTATTTTGCCTGCAGAAATCCCTGTTGGTGGCAGTTTGGAAAAGGAGGTCTCTGCTGGGAAGGAATGAACCAGAGGTGCATCAGGGATAAGGGACAGTCAGGACCAGCCAGATGTGAAGCTCCTTGCAAACTCCCAAGTGTATGACCAGCTCCCCATATCCCTAAAGATGCATTGTTCCCCACTTGCCACACATCAAACCCCCAGAATGTCCTGGTCTGCAGAGGATTTACCCAGCATGCATGTACAAAATGATCATGTTTTCTCAGCAGGATGACCCACTGCTTCCTGGCTGGGATCTAACACCAGAGCTGCTGCTGTGCTGCTCAACCAGCTGCTATTGATTTTTATTTCATGCACATTGATAGAGATGGTGCAGGTGGGAAATTGTGAAAGGAGACATAAATAATAAACTAAGAAAATCTGTAGCATGGGGTGAGGGAAAAGCAGTCTGGCATTTACTGGAAAGCAGAGTTTAGCGGGTAATTTTTCAACACAAAGACAGTTTTGCTACAGAAAATGTTGAGCCTGCTTTAGCTGTTAGTTATGCAAGGGGAATTTGGAATCAGTCCTGGGCCAGTGCAGAGAGTGGGGACAGAGTCAGCCCCACTGCTTTCCTTGTGCCTTTTCCCATGTGGCAGGAATGATCTGCTGCCACTGCCAGAACCTGGGCTAGCAGGGGCTCTGCTGATCAATTTGCAACTCCAATCAACTTGGCAAGTAGGGGTTTTTAACCACGATTTTTCTTTTGGGGAATGAACTAAATCAAACTGAATTGTCTTTCTTGCTCACTGTTCAGGTAGATTTACTGAGTGTGGGATACTTTGAAGGGAAAGGAGGCCCAAGTGAAGGTTTGCTTAACACAATATGAGTTTTTAATATAAGGTAAAAGCCTTGCCAGCTGTTCTGGACCAGAATTGTAAACTCCTTCTCTCCTGTTCAGCACCTTTTATTCAGGAGGTACTGCACAATGCTGTGTAAGAATAAAGAAATGAGCCAGAGGATAGGCAGGAAAATGGGACGTGTAATTTCTGAAGTGGGTGAATCCAGCATGTCCCTCTGTGCACAGTCTGGGATTTGTCTGTGGTGCTCACCAGAGCTGCAGGTCCTGTCCTGGGACACACCAGAAGAGCAACAAGCAGCAGATGAGACCTTTGGTTTCCTCAAGAGGATCCATTTGGGATCAAGAGAGCGCTGACAGCTGCATCCCACTGGGAACAAATAACCCACCATTTCCAGTTATGCACTGATTCACTTTGGTGGGGAACAGAAAAGGCAGAGGTATTTCCAGAGCTAAGCAAGCTGTGGAGAGTGAGGAAAGGATCTGAAAACCACTTGGAGAAGAGTGTTAGAAAACTCAGAGTGAACAAGAGGAGAACTGGGACAGGAAAACCCAGATCCTCCTCTCCTTTCAGGTGCCTTTGGAGGAGGTTGTTCCACACACCAGCTCAGTTTCACCCACCTCCCTGTGCACACCCGAGGTTTTCTCTCCACTGGCACAGAGGATGCAGCTCTGGGAGAGGCTGCCCACTCTTCCTGCCCTCACAAATCTGGCCAGGAATCTTCCTTCCCTCCTGAATTGTTTTTCCAGCAAGAAGCATTTATCAGTCAATTTGCCCGTGGTGCAGATGTCTGTCTGGAACTGTAATGACATTTACTAAAGGGGACTAGAAATTATCACTGGGGGACTGCAAATAATGAAGCCAATGCCTTTTATTGACACACGTGGAAGCTGTTTAATTTGGGATGTTGGCTGTCAGAAAATAGAGCTCTTTTGTGGCAGCAAGGCAATATTGTGCTTAATTTCAAGGTTCGTGCTTGTGTTTAGAAGGGAGCTATTTTCAGCTTTTAGGTTTGGTGTTTCTTCACAGCAATAACCTATCAGTCCAACACACATCTATGTGTCTGATCTGCCTTTGCCTGAAAACTTTGATGATTTCTGCCAAGGATTTCTTGCTATGAAAGGACACAAGAATTTTCATTTTATTCCCTTCCAAATGCAGCTGCAAGCCAAGTCCTCAAGCCTGGGCCCTTGGGTGCCTTTCAGCCCCCAGCTTCTGATTTAGACATTCTGCTTCCCATTTATGATAGGAAATGTGGTTTTCTTTGAATTTTTTATGTGTTTAAAAGAGGCAAACCTTTTGCTACCTTGTTGTAGAGTCAGCCAAGTGGACCAAAATCTCTCAAAGTGGTACCTAAAGCTGAGCATTGTATGCTTAAAAACCAGAAAAAAATCTCCTTTTAGGAGAGGATCCAGGTGCAGATCTCCTAAACTAATCTGGTTTTGTTCATCTCACACAAGAGATGGAATGCCCAGCACCTCCAAAACTGAGTGATGAACTTGGATGGTGCAACAGCAAAGGTTTGCACAGGTCAGCTTTGCTCCTGACTGGATCTCCCACCAGGGCTGAGATCTTGGGGCCACTTTGCATCCACATCTTCCCATTGGGAACTCTGAAAAAAAAAAAGGCTATTTTTGCATGTGTAATATAGAGAGTAGGGAGGACAGGGCATGCTGATTATTTTGGGAGGGGAATTATAATTTTGGAATTATTTTGCTGTCTGGGCTGCTCACAGCCATGGCAGAGTCACCTTTGGGATTAAAGCCCTCACAAATGGCTCCAATAGCAATCTCCTCTCCCAAAGACATGTATGCATTAGGGCTTATCTCACTGCTTCATTAAGGAATAGGAGCAGGGGCAACCTCAGAGGTCACCAAATCCTGTCTCCTGCCACTGCAGGTAGACATGCTGTTAATCCCTTTATTATTGTACAGGGGCAGAGGCGAACATCAGCAGGGACCTGAGCTGGTGCAGCCTGGAAATGGCACTGGGAAAAGCCCATGGTCCTTTTCCAGGACATCTGCCAGGCTCACATCCATCCAAAGACACATCTTCTGGGATGGTGAAGCCCCAGAGGAGGCAGCCTGGCTTGTTAATTTTAAGTGTGCTGGAGATGCTGTAGTTTGCAAAGCTATCATCATGAAAGGGCTCAGCAGCATGTAATCACTGCTCAGCCTTACAAAGAGACCTCTGTTTTGCTCAGCCTTCTCCAAAGGCCAGTTATAATCTACATTATTTATGTGGAAAAGTATTATTAGCTGAGTTTCCTTCTTTTTTTTTTTTCTTTTTCATGGAAGGATTCTAAGGGAGCTCTTTGTAAGGAGTCCCAGAGGCTCTGGGGCTTTCTCTCTATTTCCTGGTAGGACTATATTTTTTATTTATTTACCTTGGATTTTTTTTTAAACTGAATATTTCAAATACCAGGAAGGGATATAATGTTAAAGGCAAGCCAGTCAATGTGTAATTGTGGCACCAGTCTAGCCAGTGTGAAAAATGGTATTTTCTGTGTTATTACGAGAGCCTGGGAAATTTAAGAGTTTACCTTTTAACAGCCTCCAAAAGAACATGGGCATACATTAATGATTGGAATAGGCAATTAAATGCAAGAATGGCTGACACCCTTAATGGTACAGGGTGGGGTTTGTAATGAATTAGACCTAGAAATAGATATTGGCAAAAAGCACCTCTGGAATTATTAAAAAAAAAAAAAAAGAAAGAAAGAAAGAAAGAAGAGCTTGCAGCTCTATCAGGCACTGCAGAAATCTCAATCAGTGTGACAGCTCTGCCCCTGCCTTGAGTTTGTGGAGCAGAGAGGTTTCAGTGAGAGTCCCCTGCTCACACCAGCCTGGGCAGGAGCTCTCCTGCCTGGTGGCCATTTGTCCTGGCAGCTGTTGCAGAAAAAAAGATGGAAAATGGGCCAAAGTGTCAGTTTTGGGGGTAATCTGGAGCAGATCCAGGGCTGATCTGGATTCATCAATCCAGGGCTCGGATTCATCAACCCCTCAAAGTGTGTGTGTTTGCACTGACACCAAATTACCTGCAAATGCTGTTTTTCATGGAAGTGGGACCTCAAGGAACCACAGAAGCTACAACAGAAATAAAATACCCACTTAGAGTCTGCTCTGAGAGCACTGCACTCCGTGCATAAGGGCATTAACTCATTAGTGCCTTGTTTCATTGGAATAAATGCTGGTGAAGAATTGGGCACTGGATTTACCAGGGGTCTAAAGCAGGATGTGGTGCTTTGCACCTCATGGTGCAGCCCACACCCTCCTGAAATGGGCCCTGAACCAAATCCAGGCTGGCTCTGGTCAGGGCTGAGCCTGGAATATCCTTGTGGGTCCCGTCCAACTCAGGATATTCCAGGATTCTATGAACCAGTGTGTCTCAGGGCCATTCCTTTATCCCACCCTGGCATACAGCACCGTTTCCTTCTGCTGTGATTTTTATCCTTCATTCCCTGCAAATATTTACAGCACTGATTCCAAATTAGCCTTTCTGCCTTTTGTAATGCATGAGAACGAACGGCTCGCTGAATATTCAGAATATTAAGAAAAAAAAGAATGAAAAGAAAAAGCCACGTCCAGCATTTGCTGTAAATATGTATAAATGCTTACTGGATCTTACCCAGTAGCACCTGTTTCTTCTGATGAGGCCTGAGATACTGCAGAAAAATGCAAACAGGAGCCTTGTAAATGAAAAGGCAAATTTAGCCGGCGTAAGGCATGGAATACAAATGAGCCCCTGCCTCCGGGCAGCGCACAATGCCCTTGCTCAGCCGCCGGGAAGGGACACTGGGTGACAAAGAGATGGCTCTGATCAAACTGCAGCCACCTCACCTCTCCGGGGAGCTGCAGATTGAAGAGCTCCCGGAGCACCTGAATTCAGCTCACGCTCCCTCCAGCCCCACCGCCCTGGTTACAGCGCCTGGGTGATGCCTGATTAATAAAAAATAATAAAAACACCAGATTGGCACTCTGCTCCCTCCTGCAGCCTCGAGCTGGTCAATTATCCTGCTTTAATTACCCCCCCAAACATGCTTTTTGAGAGGTGTGGGCTTTGCTGTGTTTGTGCCTGACGAAGTAATGAAGTGATGCAGAGATAAATTAACTTGAGGTGGGGATGGGCCATGACAAGTGAAGGGCTGTGCAGGTGTGTCACAGACATATTTTATGAAAAATCCTTTTGCTAGGAGCTTTTCTCCCGAGAAGCTGAGAAGCTTCAGCTTCCCCATGTTTTGCTGCTTTGGAATGTGATCTGGAGAACTGTTTACCCAGCATGTGAAATTGTTTTTGCTTGATGACCAATGACAGCCACCTATGTCGAGGCTGTGAGCAGTCACAAGATTTTATTATCATTCCTTTCTATTCCTTGCTAGCCTTCTGATGAAATCCTTTCTTCTATTCTTTTAGTATAGTTGTAATACATAATTGTAATGTGATATGATATATGATATGATATAATATAATATAATATAATATAATATAATATAATATAATATAATATAATATAATATAATATAATATAATATAATATAATATAATATAATATATAATATAAATCAGCCTTCTGAAACATGGAGTCAAGATTCTCATCTCTTCCCTCGTCCTGGGACACCTGCAAACACAACCACACAGGTGGGGATTCAGAGGAGTTTAGAGCATTGCTTCACTTCAGGAACACAGCTTTTTTTCCCCCTTTCCCTGTGGAATGTCTTTGTCTCTCCTTCAGTTTTGCAGCAATTTTGATGTTTTAGCATAAGTTTGTCTTTTATTATGTGACTGAATATGAAAATGCTGGAAGTGTCTTTGTTCAGCAGGCTAATTTTCCTGCTGATGATTAAAAGGAGACAATCATTTAAGACAGCAGAATAAAAAAAATCGCACTTGGGATTTTCACTAGACCAAGAAATAGAGTGGAGGGATTTTAATAAGGGGCTGCCTAATTTGGATTTCTTTCCTTCTAACCAGAATGTGGAAACTGCTTTCCATTATGTAAAATCAATAATACCATTTTTTAAATCCCATTTTCATATTTAATAGTTTCCTCCATGTTGATGCTGGATCTTTCTGCCATTCCAGCACTGACCCCAAAACCCACTGCAGGGGTATTTTCTGCAGTGACTTTCTGTGTAACACCAGATATTGCCTTCCAGCAATGACAACTCTTGCTTTCCACTGGGGAGAGCAAAACGTTCAAGAGCAGAGATGTTGACATGGCAGAGGTGGGGTATGAGTGGAGTCTGAGTCTTGTGTGGACTTTGAGTTTCTGCAAAAGGACTGGTCCAGGGAGGGGATTCCTCCCCATGGGCCATCAGCAGATCCCTTTGTGCACATTCCCAGCCCAGGAGCCACCACTGGAGCTGACACAGTTTGAGGGACTCCTGCTCACACCCTGAGGCCCCTCCAGGTGGTTACTGGTCACTTTTTAATTCTAGCCAATATTCAGGCTAGGAATTTTGATGTACATATAAAATAACTCCCAAAACCTGATTTTGGGGAGCCAAAAGATCAAAGGCTTAGTGTAATATATTACATTTTTTTTTTAAATTTCTGGCCACCTTCTCTACACTCTTGAGTGCAGCTCAGACCTGTTCCTATGGTAGTGAGTTTATAAGTTTTGGGTGTTTTTCCTCCAGAGGGTAAAGGGTGAAAAAGATTTCTACACTATGCTTCAAGTGGCTGAGACTCCTGCTCATGCTCATGAACAACTGCAAGAGCTGACATAAAACAGCTATGGAGCATCCTGGATGGTCCTGTGGGTCAGACCTAAGAAATATTGGGGCAGGACCTTACAGAGCCTTTCTTCAGGAGCATTCACAGTTCCACAGTCCCTGCTTGGCCTGGTGGTATCCTCAGCTCCTGATGACAGCCTGGAGCCCTCCAGCTCTGACCAGCCCTGCAGCTCCTTCCATGCACAGCTGGAAACTGTGGCTGAGACTCCTGCTCATGCTCATGAACCATGCAATGCAAGAGCTGACATAAATCCTGGATGGTCCTATGAGTCAGACCAAGGAAATTTTGGGGCAGGACCTTACAGAGCCTTTCTTCAGGAGCACTCACAGTTCCACAGTCCCTGCTTGGCCTTGTGGTGTCCTGAGCCTGGAGCCTCCAGCTCTGATCAGTCCTGCAGCTCCTTCCATGCACAGCTGGAAACCCTCTTAGAAAACTTGTTAAATTAAGTGAAAGCCAGGCTCCCCTGGAGCAAAGAGAGCTCCCTCAGAAACAACATTTGATTTGCAGCCCCTCCCTGCCACGAGCGCTGCTCAAAGCAGCCCTGTGTTATAGAGGTAAGGATGTGGCTGAGCAGCTATTGAAAATATGTAAAGCTGCAGAAAATAAATGGGCTGGACCTGCAATAGCTCTCAGTGCTGCCTCTGGCCTCTTGAAGCAGCCATTTCATCACCATCCTGCTCGTGTCTCCTCACCTTCACAGAATGCAGGGAGAGGCTGGGCTGGAAAAGGAGCGCTGGGCGGGCAGGATGTGAGAGGCAGACGGTCTGGACTGCAAGTCAGGGGTGTGAAATGGGAGGAAGAATTGTTTCTGGAGCAAACCTCACCTTGAATGCACGGGCAGAGTGTTCAAACTGGCTATATAATAAAACAGATTGTCCCATGCCCACTGCAGCTCTGTCCCATCCTGTGTTAATTGTGTTAACCAACTCCAACTTTTTTTGTTGTTGTTGTTTTTTTGTGGAAGTTGGTATTGAAGGTACTTGAGATGATACTTTGTGTTTAGATTTAGGTGTTTATTATTTTTTATTTATGTTATAATTTTATAGGTAGTGAGTTTTGTAGTTTTTCATTCATAAGGTATAAAATAGTCAATCATTTTTTGTTATAAGGTTTTTTAAGGTTACATTATTTAATTAAGAAAAGATACTAAAATTATTTTTAACTTAATAATTAGTTATTTGAATTTAACGTAATAATTAATTATTTAACGTTAGTAATGTGGATTTTTTTGTTTAATTATAAAATATTTAAACTTATGAAGAAGAAGGTAAAGAAGAAGGATTAGGTTTGTTTTAAAACTTTTATTTTGGTTTATATATATTACTATATTTTAAAATTTTAAATTTTAAGTTAAATTTTTTTTAGTTTTAAGCTTTTTATTTTGTGATGTTATATATTTTAAATTAATTATATATTTGTAATCTTAGTGTTATTAATTAATTTTAGAAGTTTTCTTTAGGTTTTAGGTCAAATGTAGTGTTCTCTTGGGTCCTGGTGACTTGTCTCTACCTGGCTTCACAACACCACCTCCTTACACCTCTTGCTTTCCCCTTTAGGAGTTAGGAAATTCAGGTTTTTCCTTCCAGCTTCCCTCCTCCCCTCCCTTTTGCACTCTGCAGCATTTCCATAATTTCATCTCTGGGATCTCAGCTCAGCCTGGCCCACAGGCAGAGGAGTTTCCCCCCATGCCAGCTGCAGACACACACGGTGACCCTCAAACAATGATGTGTGGAGGAAAGAACCCTCCAGCCTCTGTCCTCCCTTGTTGGAACCCAGGACATTCCTCTGGCTGCCCTGGGGGACTCGAGACCCTGGCAAGGGGCTCAGAGACTTTGGCATGGAGTCAAAACCACCTGTGCCTTGGATTTTAGCCCATGGAAACCATTACCAACTTTGTGTGAAGATTTACAAGCCACAAGGGTTTGAGCAGAATGATAGTTAATTTGTCACGGGGTGAAAAAGTAGAAGTTTGGGGTTTTAGAATGGGGGTTCAAGAGGCAAGATGGAGGAATCTGGGCCTGTCCTGTCCTTCTCCTTCTCTTCTTGTCCTCCATCTTCTGCTGTGATGGTGGCACTTCTGGATTGGTTTAGAATAGAGACAGACTGTCTCATATGAGTGATAGGTATTGGAAAATTATTGTAAATAAAGTACACGTAGTTTTTAGTATAAAAAGCCAACACCCCCCCAAGGGCAGTCACTGTGCCACAGCCCGACCTGCTGGACAGATCTCAGCAGGTCAGAGAAAGAATGTAACAGATAAGAGAAAATAAACAACCTTGAAAAGCAGAACCGATGAATCTCAACTTCTTCTTTGGTTGTGAGGCTGGGAGAAAAAAGACTTTTTAATACCTCAGGGGTCATCTCAACCACAGAAACTCAAGATTCTCTGCTCAGGGGCTCTGGAGGGGGCAGAGGCCGAGCAGGCACCAGGCTGCTGGCCAACCTGACCATGAAAACCAAGGCAAATACCATGATAGATCACGATTCTGGCTTTGGGAAGGCACCTGTTTATGCAGAAAAATGCTGTCTCCTGCTGGATAGTGGAAAATAATCTTGTCTGACAGAAGGTGTCACCCAGGTCCACCCCACTGGCCTGTGGTGGTTTTGTTCCTCCTGAGCAAGGGAGGTTGGGGCAGGCCACAGAGCAGAAGAGTCATTGCCTGGAGAACTGGAGAAGCCCCCATGGCAGGAATTGGTTAGGGGAACTGTGGAATAGCCATTTTCCTCCACTCTTCCACAGACACCCCAGCAATGTCCTAAACTCCTGGAGGGTGAGTAGAGACAGTGGTATGGGGTGGGAAGCTTGGCCTTGGTGGCTCTGTCTGGGTCAGGACAGAGGGTCCAGCTCTGGTAGCTCTTCAATGGCCTTTCCTTGCAGGAGGAACACTCTTCCCCAAGGCCACACAGCTGCTTCATGACCTCAGAGGGATTTCTGGCACCTCCTGAAATGGCAGCACAAAGCCCATCACCCTTCCCTGATGCTGCTGTGCTGTCATGCACATAACAGCCTCTGCTCAGTCCCCCAGCACAGCCCAGGAGTTCCTCTCCTCCCAGTGACACCACCAGCCCTGTCTGCACACATCTGCATCAATTCAAACGCTCACATCGTGTCAGTCATGCCTAAACCCTCTGAGACCTCCCCCTGCCTTTCTCAAACATCACAAATGTGCATTTTGTTAAACCACCTCCAGCTTCCTTGCAGAAAATCCCTGCACAGGCAACAAAGCAAACCTGTGTGGCAAAAGTCTTTCCAGCTCCATGGTGATTTTCTGCAGGACAGGGAAAACTCCACCACCAGCTGAAGAAGTAAAAGTTATGGATCACAGTGGGTGCAGAAAGGATCTCTTACCTGGGGGGGATCAGGTCCCACTTGCAGGTATAGCAGCTGTGCTGTGCTGGGTGAAAAGCACACTGAGCTGTAAAAAAGTAAAACTTTGATTTACCTTCAGCCATAGCCAGCAGCACGAGCCTGGGGAAAAGCAACAGGACAAAACTTGCTTATAGTGATAATTCTCTGATTGACTCCTCCACTGTGCTGCACTGCAGAGAGTTCACAGGTCAGAGTGGGTGTCTTTGTAAAAGACCCAGAGGAGCTTTTTTCCATATAAATGTAGCTCAAAATTGCTTAAGCAAATAAATAAAATAAACAAAAGTTTAAAAAAATTGCTGTCGCTGTGCCCCAGAGTGGGGAGCACCACATTTAAACCCACAAAGTGTGATGGAGCAACCCTTGGGGGTTTTTGTTTGTTTGTTTGTTTGTTTGTTTTTAATTTGTGGCCATTTGTTGCTGCTGTTTTTATCTGCCACTGATAATTTCACAGGCTGACCCTCAGTTTTTGCAATATGTGTGGTATTGAGGGGTACCTCCTCATTCACATTCTTTGGGTCATTTATCATCTTTGGTTTCTCCCTCTTTTCTTTTTCTGGGGTGTCTCAATCTCCTGGTGCTGAGCAGCTCTGTAGGCCTGGAGCTGGGGTTCAGTTCCCAGTTCTTTGCCATATCTGCTTCATCTTGCTGAGATGGTGAAGAAACACAATATTCAAGGTGGAGGCCAATACCTCTATTCAGCAAAGATTTCTGGCTAATTCTCCATTCCTGATGGAACATTTCACAGTTCCCTTGTCTAAGCTTACCAACCTCTATGCTGAAGTTTTACAGAACCATAAAATCAGAGAAAGATTTGGGTTAAAAGGGACCTTTAAGACCATCTCATTCCACCCCCTGCTATGGGCAGGGACATCTTCCACTATCCCAGGTTGCCCCAAGCCCCATCCAACCTGGCCTTGGCCACTTCCAGCCATGGGGCAGCCACAGCCTCTGTGGGAAAAGTGTCACTGTGAAGTCCCTGGAGCACTGTTATCTGCCTGAAAAGTCAGCTGAGTGCATTGTCCAAAGGCTTTGCAGAAAATTGGTTGAAGATGTAGACAAATGGACAATACTGTAGCTAATGGGAGGTTATATTGGCTCCTGTAGAACTAACTGAAAATGTTGCCAGCTGGATACAAGAAAGGAAAAGTAATACTGAATAATTTATTTTTAAATAAAACACACATATGTTGCAAAGTGACTGGATTAAAGCTTCTGGGGCTTGGGGAATTTCATGGAATGCGTGTGAAATTCAAAATGTGTACTGTGCTGAGTTGAAGATTAGGCTGTTTCCAACTTTGATATTTCCTAGCTTTCCCTCACCTGCCTTGCAATGGCCCTGGGCAGTTTGAGCTGTGTTATCAGATGTGTGCTGGACATGCCTGATGAATGCCAAGATCTCACAGCCTGAGCAGACAGCTACTGCTCTGATCTGAGTCACTGCAGACTTTGAACAGGCTGTGTTTAAGCTGAAAGTGGGTGGTCTGAGTTGTCTGCAGACAGTCTAACTTGAGAGGGATCTTATTCCTGGAGCATATCTAACGCCATATATCAAAAGTTACTTTGATTCTTATCAATATTCTGGAGGCAAAACTTCAAAATATGCCATTAAAACAAAGAGGCATGACTGATCTTTTTAAGAACTCTTGTGAATTTATTGTTCTACTAAAGTCAAATAACCTAGGAACAGAAAATATATTTTCTGAGTAGATATGTAGGTTAAAGCAACTTCCTCTGTTAAAAAAAAAAGAAAAAAAAACCTTTGGAAAACTATTTTTTCAGACCTTCCTGGCATTGCTCTGGTTGTACTAAAGAGTCTCCTTAAAACTGTTCTCACAGCACAGCTGAAAATGACCTCCAGCAAGAGACAATTTCTTCAACAAACAGCCAGCAAACTCGCTCTTAGAGAAAGTATCCTCATTCCTCACATGGCACACAAGCTAAATAATGGGCTTGTGCTGTCCCTGTGTCTTGATGATGTACATTCTGAGCCCAAGGGGATTTTCCAGAGGAGAGGAGAGCATGGATGGTCAGAGGGTAGATATGCAGCTATGTAAATACACAAGGATTGCTGTTATTTTATGCTCATTTATATTTTATGCTCATTTATATGAGCTGAAGATAATTTCCTGCCCCACCTACATCAGAGATACAGGCTGTGTTTGTACTGCTCTGTAACTTGAAAATATCTGTCATTAAGAGTAGTTTCATTATACAAGAAAGGGCAAAGAAAGGGAAAATTATGCTGGGAGTTCTGCACTCTCCTTAACTTTTACTTCTTTTGCTTGGGTCAAATGAATATACTATTTAAACTTGGAAATGTCTTGATGAAAATTCAAGAGTCATTAGGTTAAAGACACCATTATCTAAACTTTTTGCTTGTTTGATCTTTTTTCGGGAGGAGCAGTGTAATTGATGATTACACTGACACAATCCCTACAACTTCTTCCAGAACTTTCCACCAGTGTCTCAAAAACCCAGAGAACAGACCAGACATCCACATTCCCCTTCTGAATCAGTCTTAAAATATTGGTGGGCCAAAGTCTCCACAACTGCTTTGGAAAGCACCAACAGCTTCCTGGTTTCAGCTGTATCATTTGGTATTTCTATGTACATGGCAGAGGGCAAAATGTGATTTAATTCACTTTTCAACCCTGTGTATGGTTTTAAGACACAATGCTTAAATGATTTTAAGAAGTCTTGTGTTGTAGACAGGCTTCTTATATAAAAAAAACCCCTCATTGTGTAATTACTCATAACAAAGAATAATGCAATTTTGCAAACAGCAAGAGCTTTGTTTTTTTTCCAATTTCACATTAATTTTATTGGCCCCCAAATCCAGGGCTGTGTTTTTGTGTTTGGGCTTTAACCAGGAGTGGAGTATTTCCTGTAAAAGTGCTGTGAACTCCCTGGCACTGTAAGTGTTTCCTCCTCCATAGTTTTGCTGGTAGATTTATATAAGCTGAAAACACTTTCCTAGTGACACTTTTTTTTTCTTTTTTCTTTTTTTCTTTTCTGGTGATCATGTTTCCTAGAGGGTGCAGGCTTGTCTCTTTGGTTTACACTGTTTTCTGCCAGTGGGGAAGGCATATACATCTGTGTCAGTCAACTTATACAAAGAACAGCTGTTTTAGCCCCTGTAGAGATATTTTCCCCTCCATGAGGATTGTTTGGTCTTGTCTTTACTGCTAAATTTTTAATTTTTTTTTCCGCAACCCCAGGGGAACAAGTGCTCATCCAATATCCTGAGGTAAAAACACAAACAAGGCAGTAAAACTGAAGCACCCTGTGAGATAAATTTGCAGAGGTCAACTTCAAGTGAGATCACAGCATTGACCCTGGTGAGTTTATCCACAGTAAAACCCAAGCCCTCTGTCTTGGCTGGGTTGTTTACCTGAAGAGAGCTGCTGGCCATTAGTTACCTTCCAGTGAAAATAGAAGTGTTTTTCACTAGTGAAGACAAGTCTTTGGAGAGCTGACAGAAAGTTTGGTTGTATTGTCAGAGTTTAAAATAAAGTGCAGATCCTGTTGCCTTGAACTCCTGAGAGCAGCTCCAGCAGGAAGGCACTTGGGACAGCCAGAGCAAGCCCTCCCTGGCCAAATTTGCTGATTTTTCCTACTCACCTTCACCACACTGCCTTGGGCAAATTCTCAGGTGGAGCTGGACCTGAATCTCACAGAATCACAGAACCTCCTGAGTTGGAAGGGACCCAAAAAGGTCATTGAGTCCAGCTCCTGGCTCTGCACCTGACAGCAGCAAGAATCTCACCATGTGCCTGAGAGTGCTATCCAAATTCTTCTTGAACTCAGGCAGGCTGGAGGCTGTGACCACCCGAGCTTGAGGGTTTTAAGTCCATTGACCCACTTTTGAATTTTCCTGCATCCAGAAACACATATCTGACAATCACAGCATCACAGAATGGTTGAGGTTGAAGGTGCCTTGAAGCCCATCCAGTCCCAAACCCCAAACACAGGCAGGGACACCTTCCACCAGACCAGCTTGCCCCATCCAGCCTGGCCTGGAGCCCTTCCAGGGAAAATCCTTCCAAAATGACTCAGTCTGGAGGTGCTGTCTTGGTAGCAGAGTGAAGGGTTACAGAGGAGCTGGAATCTGACATTTGGAGACCCAAAGGTGATGGTGCTTTGGGAAAGAGCTGCAAGGCTTGGCCAGGCTTCCCCTGAGTCAAACTTACACAGCCTCCTCCACAAACAAAGGGGAGAAGAGACACATCCATTCCTTTTCCTGGCCTTGGAGTTGGTGAAAGTGGCACTGCCAATGGTTTGCATTATTCTAAGAGGTGTCATTTTAAATCATGTGTGCATGGTGTTCCACTGCTGTGCCCTGAATCCAGTGGGGTGGGGTGGGATGGGATGGGATGGGATGGGGTGGGATGGGATGGGATGGGATGGGATGGGATGGGATGGGACAGGGCTGGGGCACCGTCACTGAGATGCTGAGGGGGCTCTTGGCACATCTGCACGTGCTGGATGTGGTGCATGGAGAGAGGATGGAAAGCAAGTGCCAAAGGACAGCACTTTAAACTAAAAAGCAGAGCAGAGACAGTCCAGAAACCACCCTGCAAAGGACCTTAGAGACTGGGAGTATTTCCTCTCACTGGCCAAAGAGGGCTTCCTGCTGGTCTGTGCAAACAACTCCACTGCATTCGTGGATTTCTCAGGCACCTGGGGACAGGTGGGGTTCAGAAAGGAGACCTGTCCTCTGCAAATGGGGTTAAACAAGCCCCAGCTGCATTTTCACGTATCTTCAGTGGGGCTGCAGCTCTCTGCACCACACCCAGGAACTGGAAACTGGGCTGAACCCCAAGATATCTGTCTCTGACAAAATGAAGACAAGCTCTTAGCCACAGAAGAGCTCTCTTCTTCCTGGCTCATCACCCTGCCAGTATAAAAATCAAGAAGTGCTTAGCTGTTGTGGTTTGTAAGGATAATATTTCAAGCCTGAGGAAATGCTTCTTCCTGAAAAAAACCCCAACATTTTCAAGAATGAACTTTAGAAATAATAAGCTTTTTCAAATTATATCATTTGTTTCCTATAAACCTGGCCTGGAAAGGTTAAGTGTTCCCCAAGAGAGCAGAGTATTTGAGATGGTCCTGACCTCTCTCCACGTGTAATGTGCGTTGTCAGAAGGGCTTTCACCAGGTGTTGTTTGTTTAAACAGATTTCTGGTGATGGCATGGCTACATATGACCTTTAGGGACTGGGCTGATAAGGAAGGAGTAATTAAAACAAACCCCTGAAAGCAGATATAGAGACCCATCAGGAAGCCAGGGATGCAGATGAAAGTGCATTGGCCCCACAGCTCTGAAAAAAAAAACCAAACCAAAAAACAACAGGGAAGAGTCCTATGGGTTTTGAGATGTCTGGAAGAGGATAATATTTCTGGGCAAAGAGATTTTGGGTCAGTCTTGGGGTTACAGCAGCATGTTTTCCATAAAAGTACAACTGTATCAATGGACCTTCCTGCACTCACGGTGTTGGTGTCTCAACAGGAGCAAACCCAAAGACCTCAAATATGATGAGATCAGAAGGGGTTGTAGTGATTTATTGATGATTTTGAGGTGGGGAGCTTCAACAGGTGGGAAGCTGGCAGAGGGCAGGCAACATGCACATTTCCACTTGGGAAATCTGTGTCAGGGAGCTGCTCTTGGATATCTTAAACTCCAAGTGAACATCCCAATTGCCAGAACATCCTTTTGCTCTGCAAGAGGTCTCATGTCCCTGTTCCTTCTGTACTAGGGCTGCTGCGGGAGCCAAACAGTTCAGCTTCATCTGTTCCTTATCCCATTTCATTTATTTGTTTCACATGGTTTGCTATTTCAGAATAGTGAATCATCCTCGAGGTGTCTCCAAGTGCTTGATTCAGAACTTTCCCCTCCCAGGCACCATTCCTCACCTACTCAACTTGGCAATAAGCTATGGGTACTAACCCCCCCTGCCTTACCCCTGATGTGAATTTAGCATGTTTTGAGCCCGTGAAAAGATTTTGCATTAAAGCCTAGGGCATCAACTGATGAAAAATGACTCTGAAACCACTTTAGGTCATAATTCTTTCCCCCTCTGTGTCCTGGCTGGGTGGGAGATTAGGGCGAGGTGATCTGCCAGCCATCCAGGTGCTAATGGGAACAGATGGAGACATTCCTCCTCTTTCAGGGGTGCTTGGTTGGGTTTCCCTCCTTTTTCTGCAGGTGATGAGTTTCTCTTTGTCTGTTAACTGAGAAACAAATCAGTGGGAGCGTTATCTCACAGGCATCTACCCCACTTTTGAATGCGGTTAAAACTGGCGAGCTGGTTCAAAAGTTTGAGGGTGGAGAGGAACCAACCGGCTGTATCCTCATATAAACCTTGTTTCCTGAGGTAGAAATGGCTCCTGCTCCTTCGGCACAAACTTCACCTTCTCCTGCTGTGCAGCAGGCAGCTAATTGCTTGTGGTTAATAACGAACTCATCTGTTCACAGCTTGCCCTGACTAAGTCAAAGGGAATCCTCCTTCATTATCCAACTCTTTTTGCCACCACCCACCACCCAAACCTGCTTTGCCTTCCAGGGTCTTGGAGGTTTGAGATCTGCTTTGATCCCAAGCTCAGCTCTGTGAAGAGCAGCTCTCTCCACCTGGGATGTGTCCAGCCATTGTTATCCCCGTGCCTTTGAAGCTGCCTATCCGCAGCGCACTTCCCTGCACCGCTGTTTTTACTTCTCCAAGTCCTTTTAACAGCCCCTTCACAGCTGCCTCTGCCTCCACCACAAGCATTTGGCACTGCAAAACCAAACAGGGAAATGGAATCACCCATAGAGTTAATTAAATATTCCCCCTCCACCCCGTGGCTCTGGAGCTCAGGGATGCTTTCCTGTGCCCAGTGTCTTTCCCACCAGGAGAACTGATGGATTCTGCCACATCTCCAGGGCTGAGAGCAGCACAGTGGGACAAAACCAGTACAGCCATCATGCTGGTTGGAAATCAGCCCAGGGGAAAATCCCTGCTTCAAACAGCTCTGAGCTTTGGAGGGAAGTTTTAGCCCAGGACCCAGAACTGAATAGTGAGTGAGGTTTTTTTTTTACTGAATGTATTTATCCTCTGCTCATTGCCAGGATCCCCAGGCCTCTGGCAGTGGTAAAAAAAAGCCAGATGTTGAGATATTCAAAAGCTAAGCAGGATCCCATCCTGATCAGCTTTTGCTCCATCCAGCCTGTCCTTGAACCCCTCCAAGGATGGGGCATTCACAGCTTCTCTGGACAACCTCTGGCAGGCTGTGACAACCTTGCCACCCTCACAGTCAAGAATTTCTTCCTAATATCAAACTAGATCTACTCTTTCAGTAGAAGAACAATCACTGTAGAAGATTACAGTGCATTTTGAGGGTTAGGTGAAATCTCAAAGTACTTGCTGGTTAACGGGGAATAAGTAAATGAATTTTTCATTCAATTTGGCCTTTGCTCAGCACAAGTGGTTGAGTCTCCTCTCCCTGATCTCACTTATCTTTGAAGCTGTGGGGAGTTCATTAGAGTTGTCTGTCTCTAAGCCACTAAAGATTAAGGTGTGCATACATTAGCCCAAGGAAAACACATCAGGCCAAGGAGACAAAATAACCAAGGCTCAGCACTCTAGCTGAGCACAATCGTGTGCTGCCACACACCACTGCATATGGCCCTGGATCTCTCTCAAGTCTGATTCTGCACAGGAATAATTCAGGAATGAATATGGGATCTATTTGTAGGTCAGCCTGTTGAGCTCCGAGCGTGACTCCCAGCAGAGGAAACTTGGAACAGGGCCCACAAAGTCCCACTGAGATTCCCATTGAGATACATATAGACCATTGTGTATTGCACATTAATGCAGGGTAATTATGTCCTTCTGGAAACCTTTCAAGTCAGCATTCATCATTCAGAAATCGTCTTAAACCAGTTTGTGCTGCTCTTGTGCTGGAAAGTGAATTGTGCGAAGCTGGCAGCCATAACCACCACTGCAGCAGGGCGTATAAAAGCCCTTTCATTGTGGACTTGGTGGTTTTACTGTAGCTTCCCTGTTTCATCAAGGAGCACCATAATTCGCTGCAAAAATCTGCGACTCCTGCAGCATCCAGAGCCTCTGGCTTGCTGAGCATGATTGCTGAGCACCTCCAGCCTGAGCTGCGGTGGGATCATTGCTCCACGTCCCCAAGCGTGCCATCAGGAGAGAGACTGGGTGGAAACTCCCCTGGAAGCTGGTCCAGATTGCCCTTCCCAGGTGGCAGGGCTGTGCTGGCTGGATGGCAGTAGGGCAGGAGGAAGAACTCATCCTCAGCAGCCATTCTCAAGTTGAGCTAATAAAGAGGCAAGCAGGCATTTGCAAATATCATGCTGGGCAAATTCTCCAGGGCCTCTGTGGCAGCTGCAACATGAAAGAGATGATAATGAATATCTTGTCTGTTCCGTGGCCTTTCGGGCTCTTCCTGAGTTTGCAGCAGGAGTGTGGTATGCAAAGAGCAAGCCTCCAGCCTCGTGCACCAAATTAGGTGGTAAAAATAATTGCGAAGCAATTTGCGGCTCGGTTTCATTATGTTGTTTTTTCCTTTCCTTTAGGAGCTGCAGACACATAGGAATAGCCTCAATACTCCTTTGCTGAAGATCTTCCAGCTCAATTATGTTTTCTGCATCATTTCAGTGTCCAGCACGTAAATGAAGAATGATCCATCCAGGCTGCTGGTGGAGGGAAGGAGTGAAACTGAGTTAAAAACCCCTTTGAAGAATGCATACAAAATATTGTTGCCACTAAAGTCAATGCTAAAACTTCCATGGATCTCATTACAGACAGATTTTCACCAGGCTCCAATTTAAGTGGAGCTGCTCACATCCTTACAACAAGCATCTTAATAAGCTTTTGCAAATTTGAAGCCTTAACTCATGGTCCCAGCTGCTGGATGTGGGGAAGATATATTAGTCCCACTTTTTTGCCATGTGGAAGACTGCTCTCTACATGACATTAATTGCTCTCTGACTCACTTAATAAGAGCCTGCTTTCAGCAGCCCAATATAACCATGTAATCAGAAGAATTTCTGTTTATTGTTAAAATGTTTTCATGCCTAGAAAATGAAGACTTCTGGAATGTGTCTGATGGCAGCACGACACGGGCGTCGGGAGCAAGCGTCTGGAGCGCTGAGCTGGGATTTGCTCCTCAGCCTCCCCATGCCCTGCTCAGCCATCAGCCACAGCCCAGCTAGAATTTAATTTCAGATTAAGGAGCCTGGGGCAGAAAGGGCATTTCATGAGAAGAGAGGGAATAGTGTGCCAGTTAATGCTGCCTGTGTGCTTTGAGGTGTGAGCACACACAAGCGATCCAGATCCACCGCAATCCAAAGGGATGAGCAGCTGGAAGGTGTCCTCAGCACAGGCACCATTCCTGGCGTGAGGATGGGCTGTCACACGTGTCACAGCTTTGCCACAGCAGGGATGGCACAGAGACATCATTGGTAATGCCCTTCTTCTCAGGATAATCCCATGCCAGCTGTCCACACCACCTCCCAGAGGATGCCGTGCAAGGAAGGAGGGCACAGTCTGTCCTTTGGGGTGGCAGCTTGCACTGTAGGATGTTGTCACCTTCAGCCATGTCCCTGGCAATCAGCATCCCCTCTGGTTGTCCCCATCCCAGGAGGTTGTCCCATGTGTTTTCCATGGAGGGAGAGGGCTCCAGGGTAGGTGGATGCCATTCCAAAGAGGGACTTTCTCCCAGGTGCTTTCATTTCTTGCAGGAGCTGTGCTGGAGAAAATCTGTGTCAACAAAAGACATCCTCCCTCCAAATCAAAATCTCATACTAGTGCTCATGATTTTTAATTGGGCAGCACCCTCTCAGCTAAATTAACTGGTGCTCATCTGGTTCTTCCTGCTGCACACTCCCCCACCCAGATCCCAGACTAGCATCCACCTGGATCTAATTAGAGCTGGAAGAAAATGAAGATTTTGAGAAGCTGTGCCTAGAGAGGGTATTTTTCAGGGTTCTTTTGCCTATGGATGTACATTGAAGGCAGCCACAATGCAGGAAGAGCAGCCTGCATGTCAGGGGACAGATCCCCAGCATGTCCCCTCTCTCAGCATCACAGAGAGGGTTCCTACAGTGCTCAGCTGCTGTGCCAGCAGGGATACATGTGCCCCAGGCATCCCCTGCCCTGACTGGCCTTGGCTTTACCTATTTATTTCTTAGTAAGTGCATCTGAGCCAGGAAAATTACTGCTTTGGCTGCTTCTCCCTTCACCCGTGAGTGATTTTTTCATCTCCAGGCAGCCACCTGTGTGTTGAGCACAAGGGACTCAGTAAGGACTGAAAAGCACAGATTTTTTTGATTTTTTTTTTCCATTGCATCCTGCACGTTTCCAAGGGGAGCCCTTTCCCCTCTGCCAAGGTTCAATGCAGCTCTTATGCACTGGATCCACACACACACAAAAAAAAGCAGTAAATACAGCACAGAAGCATGCTTTGTGTGCTCTCCTGCCTGAGAAAAGTGGTGTAGAGCAACTACAGGGTTTCAAAGCTTCCTTCGATAGGAGGTTTCACTCCCTGTGGGATTTGGGGCACCATGGAGCCGAGCTAACTCAGCAAATGTGTTTACTTTTGTGAGCTGGAGAGCCACAAGGCAGGAATTCACAGCAACCCCAACTTCTTAGCACAGAACCAATAACATTATGAGCACCTCAGGGCAGCTCTGAACAAGGGCTTCTTTTATAGGCAGGGAAGTGTAATACAAAGTGATTCTCGGCCACAGGAAAAGGGAAAATTGCCCAGGTAAATGTGCAGTGGGAACTGCAAACTGGATTCTTTCTGAAAAGTTTAATAATTCTGTGTTATTCCATGAAAGCTTTCCGGTATTATGAGCAATAACCCCCTCCTCCGTCCCTACATGTTAAAGTAATTAGATTGCAAAATGCAATGGCTGCATAATGTATCTATGGCTTTTGTTATTTAGCAAGGATTTTTTGGTTTGTTTCTCTACCCACATGATGAGTTTTATTGAAGTCCAAAAGAAATCAGAGGCTAAAATAAATGGTGACAAGCTGGGTGCTCCCTCTGGGTCTGCAGCCTCACTGACACACACATTTCTTCAACAATTTCTAGGAAATGTAAAGCCAAATTAGAAAAGTCTCAGTATGCCAAGATGCTGCAAAAGATGTTTGGCTGCTCCTCAGGAACTGGTTCTCTGGATCAGCTCTTTAAGTGTGAGGATTTTCCCTTCCAGGCAGCCTAGCACACTGGTGTTGCTAAATGAAATTACACACGGATCACCAGGGCAAGGAAAAGTAAAATAAAACGTACCATTCCTCAAATAAAGGGCTGCAGTGTATCACCTTGTCAGGCTGGAAGGAAACTCCAGCTTATGAGGGAAACAGCAGTGTTGGCTCTTTTCTGAAGATCAGGCAGCACTAGTGCTGCCTGGAATTTAATTAAAGATCCATGTATTTGCTTTATATTCTCGCTTGCTGTTTGACCAGAGAGGAGTTGGGATGTAAAGTCAGGTGCTTCCTAGAGAGCTGAGGGTACAAACCAAGGTGACACATCCTGAAGGGACAGTGCTGGCCTGTCAGGAGAGGGAGCTCTGACCACACCACCCAGCTGGGAGCCCTCCCTGCTGGCTCCCAGATTTCTGCCCGCACCTTCAGCTCCCTCTGCTCTGCACTGGCTGCAGCTTCAGCCTCCAACCTCATCTCCCTGTGCTCTGTGGTCTCTGTGCTCTGTGTTCCAGCCAGGGAAATGGGATCCTCCCCAGGGCACTTCTGGTGTCCCCAGGAGACAGCTGGAGGCTGGGTTTGGTGCTTGGCAGGGGCTCCTTTCCCTGCCACAGCACAGAACATCATCCCCACGGTCCCCTCTGTGTTTATGAGGTTCTGGGGAAGCTTTCCATAAGCAGAGGTTCTTCTTGGGGGATTTTAACACTTGCAGCTGTAACACCAAGCAAGATGTGTCGTGCAGAATGCTTTCAGCTAAATAAATGAAACCCAGTTATTTAAATTTATGCAAAAAGGCTGCAATAAATGGAAGAGTTTTTTTTTTAAATGCACGTCACACAACGATTCTACAGAATATGCAGATACTGAGGAGTAGTTACCAGCTGATCAATATGTATCAATCCAGAGGACAGCAGAAAATGATGAATAGGGATTTCCATCATCATATTAATTCCTGTAGTACCTGATGACTTCCCAGTCCCCTAATTAATTTAGCCTCATGACCTCTGGAGGTACTGGGTGCTCTGAAGAGGAGATAAGCCCAGACCAACACACAACTTCAGTTCTAGACCTCAGCTCTTGGCTTGGATCGTGGAATCACAGAATGGTTTGGGTTGGAAGTGAGGGTGCCAAGAGAGGATGGATCCAACCCTGTCCCAGACCATCTCAGTCCCACTGGAGACCATCAGGTCCAGATGTCCCTCATTTCTTCTGCAAGCTGACATGAGGTGGATTCATCTCATAAAGCCCCTGAGCTTTGAAATGCAGCCCAGCAGGTTATGTGGTGAGCCAACAGAGGTGGTTGTGAAAAGGCACAAAAATGTGCTGCCTGCCCCAGCTCTACAATACACTTTCAGCTGTAACGTGTTTAGTTTCCTTGATCCCCTTCTAGACCACAACCTGGCTAGTGTTTCCCTGTGCTGGGATTTACCTTTCCAAGTGATTTGGTCATTGTTTCCACTCCAGAAGCTTCTCAGATGGGGAGGGCTTTCCCTCTCTGAAGCATTTTTGCTCTCTGTGGATAAAGTGCAGCCTCAGCCCCTTGTAAATCAGAGCTCTCACCTTGAACACAACAGTCCCAACCACGATTTAATAAAAACCAAAGGAGGTCACAGTGGGAGCCAAAGCAGCTGGGACCAGGAGGCTTCCTTGCATCTCTAAATGTTGTCCTAATGCTGAGGAGTGTTGCAAAAAAACAAATGTTCTTTTCTGGAAATCAACACCAGCCTTTCTCTGCTTCTGGCTGCTGCCAAGAATGTCCCCCTCAGCACAGGATGAGCCAGCCCCAGCCCTTTTTTGCTGCTGGAAGTGCTGGGCTTGGTGTAACAGCCTGTGACCAGTGCTGGGGCTTACCTGGCCATTCAGTAGCACTTCACAGGGTTGCAACTTCTCCCTGGAAGATTTTAAAAATCCAGGGTAAAATATAATGAAAATACAAAGAGGCTTGCTTGGCACATAGCATCGATTTCTGTCCCCACAGCTGGCTTCATGTGGAAGTCTGAAATATGACTTGTAATATTATGAGATCCAGAGTGATGTTCAAATTGATGATGTCCCTTTAAAATGACTTTCAAAAAATCCTTTTAAAGTAGATGACAGATTTTTAATACCACCCGCAGAGTTCAGCATGTATCAGTGTCACTGTTCTTACACAGCTGTAGCAAACCCTCTCCATCTGGACTTTAAAAGATTTGACTTTAAAAAGGAAAAACAGCAAACCCCCAATCATTAACCAGGACCTATTTGCCAGAGATCGATGAAATTAAAGAGCACTCATGTTAAATTACTTCCATCCAGCATGTATGACACATTGAATTTGTTACACTTGGGAAATCGTGATATTCCTTCTGCTATTACGAGGCAGAAATACAAAAATTCCTAATAAAAGAACACACACACTCACACATGAAAAATCAGCTTCTTATGGCATTTCTCTTTGAAGTTGCTGTGGCTCAGTGCCAGTGAGAAGTCCCAGACTCATCTGCAGCTGCCTTGCTGGACCCTTTGTGCTCACAGAGACACTGGACTTGCTGCCAAAATTTGAATCTGTGCCCTCCTTTCTCTCAGATTACTATGACCACCATAGTGCTTTGCAGGCCCAAAAGGGATCTTCCTTTTATTTATTTTTAAAATTCTGTTTCTTGATTTTCAGAAGATGCAAACTATTGCTGTCTCAAGTGCAACAGGTGACCTCATGGAAATGTCTGTCACAGACATCTTTTATGAAAAAGCCTTTCCTCAGGATTTTTCCTCCTGAGAACCTGAGAGGCCTCAGGAGCAAAATGTAAACAATGGTTATCTGCTGCTGTGGAATGCAACGGGTGGATCTGGGATTGGTCTCATGTGGTTGTTTCTAATTAATGGCCAATCACAGTCCAGCTGGCTCAGACTCTCTGTCCAAGACACACAAGCCTTTGTTATCATTCCTTCCTATTCTATTCTTAGCTAGCCTTCTGATGAAATCCTTTCTTCTACTCTTTTAGTATAGTTTTAATATAATATATATCATAAAATAATAAATCAGCCTTCTGAAACATGGAGTCAGATCCTCGTCTCTTCCCTCATCCTCAGACCCCTGTGAACACGGTCACAGAGATCTGCACTTCAGCACCCAGGGACGTTGTCTGCGAGGGGAATTCACCTTCAGGCAGCATCAAATTCACCTTCTACAGCAGCATCTTATCCTCAGAGTCTGCCCTCTTTAGCTGATTGTTTGTCCTGGTTTTGATGGCCATCTGTCTCTTATCTTGTGCAGGTTATCCAAGGATACAGAGCTGGAGGACTCATCCAAAGTGCTGGTGGCACCCAGGATGTGTGGGCTATCTGAGAGGAGTGAGCTGTGAGCATCAGAAATGAACCATCTCAATCCAACGTGAAGAATGTTGAAAAGCAGGGCAAGCCCCTGTGAAGCTTTGCCTCCTCCTCATCCTCCCACATCCCAGCATGGGCAGACCCTGCTTCCATTGGGAAATGTAGAAATAATCAGGAATCCAGCTGGTGTGAGGGAGGGGAGAGGGTGAGGCTGCAAGAACATGGAGAAGAAAACGAGGAGGAGTTGATTTTTCTTGACATCTTCCACAGGCTGACCTTTGTCATTGTCTTCTATGGAGAAATGATCTTTCTTATCAGCTCCTTGCAAATTCCTTGTGAGATGTACACAAAGAGGATGCCCAAGACTCTGATGGATGGAGAGATGGACATGGATGGATGTAAGGACACAAGGAGAAACTCAACTTCTCCTCTCCCGCTTCTCCACTTTTCCTACACAAATATGACTCTCCCATCACTTATCACTTCCTTCAATCTTGACAACTGATGGAAAAGTGTTTAGGACTCAAGGTCTTTATTTAGTTTTCTAATCAAATAATTTAAATGTATGAGTTGACACAATAGGCAAAGAGCCATAAGTCCCACTGCTTGCTATTATATGTGATTCTTCTTTGAGCAAATATATAATCACAGCCCTAAGTTATAATAATTATGTAATATTTCTTGATAGAAGCAATTGGAATCCATTGTGTAGGGAAGTAATTACAGCCTACTTTGGTTCCTTTGTTTCTGAGTGGGTGGCATTTATGGGAAAAAAAATTATGCATGCTCAAAAATCTTTATAAAATGTTGGGTTCTCAGAAAATCTTGGATCTCCTCAGATGCATGGGATTTTTTAAGGGATAATAAAATCTTTTTATTTTCTGCAGAGCAAAAATGTATATTAAGTTAACCAAGAAACATTTAGTTCTAAGGATGAAAGAACATCAAGGTAAATGTTTTCCTTACAATAAAAAAGAGGAGAGTTTATAAATTTACACATTCAAATAAGCTTGATGGGTGTGTGCACATGTTCCCTCTCTCACACACACACAGAAGGTATGAGCTGCTTTTAAGATGACACCTTAAATATGGATTTTTATCCTGTAGCAGTTTCATGTTGGAGGGTTCTTATTTGTAATTAAATTTCTGAGAAAACCTTCACAGTAGTGACAGAGCAAAAATTGGCTTAAAGGAATAAATTAACAGTAATAGCACAAAAGAAGAAATGTCAGGCAGACTGCTACAACACTCTCTAATTTGCTTTTTTGATCACATCAGCGGAGGTCTGGAAATAACCAGATGCATTAACATTTATCTAGGAATGATAAAAGTTGCCATCCTGCCAGATATTCAGTTGGTTTATTAATTACCAGCAGAAACCTGAGATGAGATGTGTGTTGGTTTAACTTCTTAACTGCTCACTGGAGAATGTTTTTAAAGGGATTTCCTGCAGAGAAATAAGAGATGTTTGGGAAATATTTTTGAAGCTTGAAAACAAAAATGTTAAGTTTCAGTTCCTGCCATGATCTTGGTAAGTCTTTCATCAAGTGTATGGGGAACTGGTAAAGGATGCAGGAAGTGGGCTGAAGAGGAGAAAAGATCATAGGAACACAAATATTTATCCTGGAGGTATGAGGCGGCCTTTTCTACATAGCAAGTGAAGGGGCTCTTCCAATAACATCTCAATCAGTCCTGCACCCATTGCTGTCATGCTGGGTGCCAAAGTTGCTCTTGAAGAAGCTGAAATTGGTGTTTTCCATGTCAGAGTCCTCTGCAGTCCTGCCAGTGCCTTTTCTCACTAAATCTCATTGCTGACTGGAGATTAGATGAGACATCCCCCAGTCAGGGCATGTCTGGTGCACGAAGCATTTCTCCACTCAGATCTGCCTATTTCATCTGCCTGCTTCCCATGGAAAGCTTTTCAAGTGGCTTCCTCAGATGAAAAGAAAAATGTGTTATTTTCCTCACTCTGCACAAAAGCCCAGATATTTTTGTTCCTTTTGACTGTTTCCTGATCAATAGGCCAATTTTAGCTAGTGACCCTTTTCAGAATGTTCTCTTGGCCACTAGAGATTCTCTAATTTGCTCAAAAATTGCCCTGGTGAGAGCAGAAATAGGCAGCATGATCCCAGCACTGTGCAGTGCATATGCATGGGCTATAAATATAATTCCTTGTTTCTTCTGGGTACAGATCTACATGCAGACCCCCACTGGAAGCCTTTTCTCTGTGGCTGAGTAGCACTTAGGATGAATTTTTTTTTAAGTGCATTTTCAAGATACACTTTTTCATGTGTCAATTTTTATTCTGGATGCCTGCTGCCTAAAAAAGTGATGGCAAGATAGCAAAGCCCACCCTCTTCCACATATTTTGACTAATTGCCTCAAAACATCCTGTGTTAGATCCAGGCTGTGTTCTACACCCACGTCACCACCATTTTTTCATACATTTTATTTTTTTTCCCACTGGTTTTCTGAAGCAAGGCTGCCAAAGCTGCACAAATCCTCAAAGATAAATCAGAGGTCAGAGCTGGCTGCTCCTGAGTGGAGGAAGCCACAGCTGTTCCCTGTCCTACAGGGCAGCTCCTATAGCTGTGAAAAACTCCATTTTTGAAGAGGATAAAGGAACTTCAGACTGAATTTGGTGGGAAACAAAATTGGTGGGTTTGGACAGGGTTTGAGGATGTGGGTTGTTGCTGCCCTGCTCATCCCTGGCCATGGGCAGCTCCTATAGCTGTGAAAAACTTCATTTTTCAAGAGGACAAAGGATAAATTCATACTGAATTAGGTGGGAAGTATAATTGGTGGGTTTGGACAGGGTTTGAGGAGGTGGGTTGCTGCTGCCCTGCTCATCCCTGGCCATGGAGCCTGCTTTTCCTCCAGACCTGAAGGGAGACTTCCAGGAACACACACCTCAGGGATGTGCCAGCTCCAGAGCTGCTGCTTGCCTTATTGATGCTTGGCATTGAGATTCAAATTCTTTTTGAAAGATTGCAATTTACACATCAGTGTTATTGTAGTGGCAGAGATTTCTTAATGACTTCCTGTCAAGTACAAAATGCAAGCTAATTTCTGATCCTAGAGAAGTGCTGTGACAAAGACATTTTCAATGCCAGTGTTTGGTACAACCAAGCCACTGTTCTGATCCAGGTCAGTATGTACAGCTCATCTTGATGTCTTTCACCCCCTAAAAATAGCCAAGCTCAATTGGGAAAAGTCAAGCCAAATCACAAAATAATTTGTTTTCACATGAATCTTAGAGTGATTAATTTATCCTATTGGTTTCAGAACATGAAAATGTGACGCACCACAGGTAAAAGCTTTTTTTGGGATATGCCTGATAACTCCATAGTATTACTTCCTCCAGCACCAAGTAGTAATAAATATCACCTCTTATTAATAAAATATAACAATAGAAAAAGACATCCCAGAAGCCAAACATCTCTTCTAATTCATGAAAGAGTTAACAGGCAATCCTACACCTCGCAGGGAGACCTTTGCTACACATTTTTAATGGCCTGGGCTCTTGGTAGGTGAAAGGAAAGTTCCAAGCAATAATTCAGGTTTAAAATACTGTCTCGGTGCCAAGTAATCAAACTAGTTTTAAGTGAAGCAATTAGCAAGCATTAGAAAGGCAGCTATTTCCTGCCTAGGGTGGTAAACTCTGTGTCTCTTATTATGATTTCTCTGGGGATGTGAGTAATGGGCTACAGAGCTTTTTTGGGGGTAGTGGAGGGTTTTTTGCATATGTGGAAATACTGGCAATGTCCTAAATCCTTGCCAATTTACTGGATACAGATGATGATGAGGGTGGAACAAAATCCTTACCCTTTTCTGGTGGTTTGAGCAATATGTGTGCCAAAATCTGTAAGGTGGTTTTCTCATTAGGTCTTTAAAAACAGGTTTTTCTTCCCGGTTCTGCCTCACCAGATCCCCATTTCTGGGTCCAGGCTGGTGCTGGAATGAGCGGATGAAGCAAAACCTGCTCATTCTGCTGCTTTTGCTAGATTTTGTTGGGGGGGTTGATGAAACACAGGTGGGGACCACATCTCCCTGAAGGAGGGTTTTCTCCTTGAAACCACTTGGTTTTTTGCCAGGGGGAGCTCTCAGAGCTGCATTTCCAAGGCAAGGTGGCTCCTGATGGGTGCAGCTGCATCAACAGTCTGTTTTAACCTAAATGGGCGCTTTTGGAGCCAACCTGTCACTTGTCCTAATTTCCTACACTTTACTTTGTGAGCACAATTTACCTAAACTTAACCCTGGAGTGCCAGAGCAGATCTGTCCCTCAGTGCCCCTCTCCTCCACCACAGCTTTATAAACCAGCATCCACACCTGAGGCTCCTTGGATTATTGAGAAATGCCTCTGTTGCCTCTGCTGGGCTTTGAAAAAGGCTGTAGGGGCTCAAAGTGAATGGACATGCAGCCAAATGAAGGTGAGAAGCAAGGCTGACACCCTGCCAAAATTCAGGACATGTCCCTGAAGTCTCAGCAGCACACAGGACAAACCCCTGCCCAAAAGGGGAACCTCTATATAAGGCCCAGAAACAGAAATTTCATGAGTTTTTCACTGCATTTTATCCTTTTTGTTTTGAACATTGGGGAAAAACCCCACCATTATCTAAATTAAAATGGTCAATCTTAGAGAATATTAAAACTAATTTGCTTTCTATCATTTTTATTCCTTCCCTGGCAAATTCAGAAATAGGTTGGAAAGCACAAAACCCAAATTCTTCAACAGCATTTCACATTTTGGCCAGCACATGCCCTTATCTGGTACGGAGCCTGATGAAACTAGTTTTATTTTAAAAAACCTGGATCATAAATGTGATCAGGTGGAATTTTATGTAAGCACAGCTGAAACCTCTGCTGGTACAGTTATTGCTGTGCATAAGCAAAAAAGGAAAGCACACAAAAAACCCGTGGAATCTTACCTCAGGTTAAAGAAACAATGGGAAGTTTGGCAGAAAATGGGGAATTACATACTTTTATTAAAAGACTTGAATTTGTTTAACCACAGGAAGCAGAGGGAGAAGGTCCCCCTCCCAATCCCTTGGACTTTCAATCCATTTGTTCTTTTTCTCTGAACGTGTAGGACAGTTTGGGTTTTTCTGACAGGGTGCCAAGATATTGAAGCTAACCACAGTGGTGCTTAAACTATCAGATTTTATAGCTGTGCTGGGGAAAAAAAAGCAAAGAGGAAGAAGCAGCATCCTCAACATGATGGATCTCAACCCAGACAGGTACTGGCAAAAGAACCAGTTAAAGAAACAATGGGAAGTTTGGCAGAAAATGGGGAATACACACTTTAATTAAAAGGCTTGAATTTGTGTGACCACAGGAAGCAGAGGGAGAAGGTCCCCCTCCCAATCCCTTGGATTTTCAATCCATTTGTTCTTTTCCTCTGAATGTGTAGGACAGCTTGGGTTTTTCTGACAGGGTGTCAAGATATTGAAGGTAACCACAGTGGTGCTTAAACTATCAGATTTTATAGCTGTGCTGGGAAAAAAAAAGCAAAGAGGAAGAAGCTGCATCCCCAACATGATGGATCTCAACCCAGACAGGTACTGGCAAAAGAACCTCCTGTTCTGGAAAAAAGGGAATGCCTGTTTTCCAGCTGACAACTCAGCTTATGTGTCTACCAGCTCATTGAAAAGCCTCTTGCCTGCTCTTTATTTCTTATTATTGTGGCATCTGTGAAAAATTTGGTGCTTTTCACAGCTTTGAGTCTCACACCCAGGTTTTTCCAGTGGAGGCATGAATGCCTTCACAGCAATCTAAGCACCTTCCTGGAAGGCTTGAATTCACAGAGAAACAAGCCACAAGTTGGAAACTATTCAGCCAGAGCTGAGAGATGGGATATTTTCCATCAGAAGATGCAGTGTTTGTTTTTTAAGAGCTTTGCCAGCCCAGCCTGCTTCAGATGGGAATTTTGCTGTGTGTCTCTGGTCAGACCCCACAGAGATGGGCACTAATTACAAGTTGCTGCTGGTGGCTTTGGTCCCCAGCCTGTGACCCCATTGTGCCAGACCCCAGGGTGAAGCTCTCACGATTGCAGACACAGTCAAAGGCCACCTGTGCTGTGACCAAGTAAAGTGCTGTGGAAAAAAGCACTCTGGAAAATCCTGCCTTGTGCTTTCTCAAATTAGCAGATGCTTTTAATGCTGTTGACCTTCCTATCTCTGCAGCTCTGCTCCCCATCTCCAAAAATGGGGACAATGGTATCATTTGGTGCCACAGGGCTCTGCTGAAGGTGCACCCATTAGTGCTGTGGGGTTTTCAGTCTCAAAGAGAGAGCACTTCACAGGAATGCTGAGCCCAGGGTCAGAAAGCTGTGCAGAGGGAATGAGGACAGAGGCTGTGTGATGAACAGGGAGAGAAAAACCCAGCAGCCACCCAGAGTGGGGATCTGGATCATTATGGATGGAGCAAAACAGGGGCTGAGGGAGGGCAGACAAACAGGTCTGTGGTCACATCTTTCAAGACTGTGCTCTAATAATGTATGCAGAGGAGACTAAACCAAAGTGGATGGCACTGTGTGTGTGTGTGTGTGTGTGTGCATATATAGGCACAGGATCTAATTTTAAATTAACAGCTAGGGTGAAGCAGTCATTTTGAATGGTGAGATTCACAGGCATGAGTGTGTGAGGTTGAGGGCGGCTGTGAAATGCATATTTATCAATATAAAATAAAACAAAAATATAAAATACTAGAATAAAATAATAAAATAAAAATAAAAGAAAGCAAAATAAAATAAATAATAAAATAAAAAAATTAAAAATAAGATAACAATATAAAATAAAAAATAAAATAAAATAAAAAATAGAAAATAAAAAATAATAATATAAAATAAATAATAAAATAAAAATTAAGATAAAAGAAAAAAGAAAAAATAAAAAATAATAATATAAAATAAATAACAAAATAAAAATTAAGATAAAATAAAATAAAATAAAATAAAATAAAATAAAATAAAATAATAAAATAAAACCAGAGACATTTCCAGTCCTGCTGTGGATTGATGTCTGCTGACATCAAAATCAACAGAACAGTAAACCTGTGGTAGCAAAGAAATCTCAGGGCATCCTCCCAGGAATTTCAGGATGACAATAACCAGGGCTGCTAAAGGTGACCTCAAAGGCTCAGGACTTCACCAGAAACCAGGATCCTTCCAGGGTGTCCACCCACCCAGATGTGGGTCAGGAGACCCTCCTGCACTGCTGTGAGCCCCTGTCTGGGGTCTCCACTGCTTCCACTGCCTCATCTGCCCCTGCCTGATCCATCTCCTCCTGGCTGCCTTTAGCTGAGACCTGCTCCATGTTAAGGTGATATTTGCTGTTCTGCAGCCCCATTTCTTCAGGGCTGGGGTTGGAAAGGCAGAGAAATGGCTGTGCTGCACATCTGGTGGGGTGGTAACCCCTGGTCAGCTGGGGCTGCCTGAGGGTAATAAACCTCTGATCCAGGGGGATGGTCCCTGCAGGAGTTGGGATGTTTAATGTGGCCACTCCTGAAACATATAATTGCTTCTGCATCAGTATTTGGAAGCAGAACAGCAAGATTTGCATCTTACAGCTTACACTTGCTAGCAACATGCTCCAAACTCTCCTCACTACCTCTCCCCCACCCCAAATGTAAATGTCTTTTTTTAGGTATTTTATTTCCAATCTGAGTGTCTAAACTTCGTTCACTGAGCTGCTCAATCTGAAGATTGATTCCTCTAGATCCTCTATTCCCTCCATTTTCTTTCATGCAGGTCTGATCACTGCTTGAAATATTCCCATTCCATGCAGCTGATGGAGATTTTTCACAGTGGAGCACAGAGCATCTCCACCTGAGCACAGCAGTGCTGCATTATTAGCTTGGGAAGCTATGACCTTGAAGGCTTTATATTTAATTTATTTCAGCATTCCAGCCATAGAGATGTTTGCTCTGATTAGACCCAGTAAATTACCCTCCACAGATGAATTATCAGGGGATTTTCTTCTATCTTTTTTTTCCTGCCCATTCTCAAACAACTCAGAATGAGCCTGGATACTCAGGTCTGTGTGTCTGGAAATCTTAAATGACTTCTTTTCCACAGCACAGGTCTCCAAGCAGTTTACAGTGAGTTCTGAACAATTTCCCATCATGTATGTGCCATTTATGCTGTCACCCACGGGCTAATCTGATTGTCAAAACTTTTCAACAATTAAATAAATCATAAATTATCTGTAGTTTTGACCAGTGATTAGCAAATAGGTAGTGGATCCATGGGGATATCCATATCTGCACCCCTAACAAGGCTTCATCCCTGGAAGTGTTCCAAGCCAGCTTGGATGGGGCTCTAGGTAACCTGAACTGGTGGAAGGTGTCCCTGCCCATGGCAGGGGGTTGGAATGAGAAGATCTTTAAAGCCCCTTCCTACCCAAACCAGTCCATGATTCTGTGACTCCATGATAAGTCATTCTCTTGGCAGTCTGGGAAAGGAGGTGATATCGCTTAACATTTAGGAAAGGAGACAGAAACAATAAAAAAAATTAAACAACAACAGAAGGTCTTGTCATTTTCTAGAGTTAAGAACCTTGATTCATATAATCTGCTATGGCAGTGACCATGCCCTCTCTAGATGTATAATGTGCTTGCAGAAATACTTCTTATTCTGATAATAGAAAAGTGAGAATTTCTTCTTAGTGAACTTCAGGCACACCAAGCAGAGAGGAGGAGAGCTGAACCAAATCTTTAACATTTTCTGGTTGCACATGAGGAAAAGACATATTTTTTCTGCAACGTTTTTTCCACCAGAGATATAGCAAATACTTGCAAGCAGCTGAGTAATAGGAGCTTAATTCTTTATCACTTTTGCCCCAGCAAGAAGCCTCTGTGTGACTCTGAGCCAAATGCAAATGTAAAGCAAAGCACATTAGCTCCAGTCACCCTGCAGGGACATTTTGTTTTGCATTTGCAGGAGCTCTAAAATCTGCACATGGGCAGTTCCTGTGGCTTATTTTGTTAACAGGAACTTTTTCTGAGCTACCCTAATTCAGTCACCTGCAGCTACACGAATATTTCCCTAGGGAAGAGAGGGTTATGTCAGCATTTAGAAAAGGGCTTTTCCCAGAATGACTCAAGGAGTGAAAATAAAGATAGGTGCACACTTCTGGAGGTGTTTTTCTCCTTGGGGGACATCTTTTCTCTGAGCAGGAGCTGTGGAGGTTTAAGCCAGTGTGCTCATGGTTCCCAGCAGAGCACTCAGAAAGCCTGTCAGGACAAGAGTTCACCCTGTAAGAGCCAGGGCTGTGCTACCTCCCCTCTCACCTGCTGGGTTTCCTGCAGGCTCCTCAGCTTCACCTCACTTGTGGAGCAGTGATGAATTTTGCCTGCTCTCTCCTCTCTCTGTCCTGGCATGCTTCCAGCCCTGGGCTTGGGGACTCCATCAGGAATTTATTGCATTTGCAGAACAAGCTATCATTCCAAAAAGCATTATTTGCTAATTCCTCTGCGGCTCCATGAGAAAGTTTTCCCCCACAAACTCATCTTCTAGCTTAGATGAGGATGGAAATGATGGAAGGTGGTGGCTCCAGGTACCCTGACATTTATTTCCTAGCAGTGATTTGGATAATGTTTCCCAGCTCTGGGGGGAAGGAAGGCTGGATTTTTTGTTTGTTTCTTTGTTTGTTTGTTCTTATACCAAAGGCTGGGAATTGTGATTTAATCCTTGAACTGTGTAAATTGAATCCTAAATGCAAAATGACTGGAAAAGTCATGGGGGTTACTTCAGCCAGGAAATAAGCCCATCAAATGGTTTTTTTGGATCAAAACTGCTCAAAGTGTATTTTGCAATTTTCATACCCAAAGAAGAAGTGTTGCAGTAAATGAGGACACTGATTTAAAGTCTAGCATAAAATACTGACATAAAGTTCTGTTGCACATTAGCTCTGTTTCTTTGGGGTCTGTACAGCTACAGGCAAGCCAGAGCTTTGGCAGGTCAGGGGAACATGTTTAAGCCTGGGCTCCAGTGACCTCACTAACCAAACAGATGAAGCTAAAAATAAATGTAAGATGTTGTAGACATACAGGAGCCCCTGTTCCCTGAACTGTTTGCAAAAGGAAGAGACTGATTCTCCTGCTTTCAGTTTGTTGTTGGAGATAAGAGCTCACATCAGACAGTTTGGGTGGGGGGGTCCTTTGGGCTCATTTTCCCAGACAGCAAATACTGCATAGAGATCCTCCAGAAATCCCTCCTGCTCTCTGCATTCCTATTCCCTAAATACTTCAGGCCCTTACATTTTTATGGCTAGATAATGAGGCCAGACCAAATCTGTCATCTGATCTCTCTGCTAATGTAGCAGACACAGCTTTCCAATCCCAGCTTAAGCCGATTTTACTTAACTGTGACCTCTGTAGCTGATGGGAGCTGAAACAAAACTCCTTCAGTTCAGGTCCTGGGGTTTGGACAACGTGTGATTAAAGCTCTCTACAAGTCCATTTGAAAATCCATAAATGACTACCTAGCCAACATGCTGAGTTTAGAGTAACCATAAATTATCTTAAGCAAATCATTTGCCTCGATCAAAGAAGTGGAATTTCATATTCACAAACAATTTGAGAATCAAAGGGAACTGGCAGAGAAAGGTTACAATAGACAGCAGACCATTTTCAGCTTTCCCATGTAACGTGGACTCAAAATGATTTCAGCAAAGATTGGATGTGCTGGGCTATGGGACATGAAGATGGACCTCCATGGGTCTTCAGTAATCTGATTTTTCAGAGTCTACAAAAGCAGAATTGAGTGATGGCAACAGGTCATGAAGGTGAGAAATCTTTGTGTTGACATGGCTGTGATTGCCAGAGTAGACTCCATGTGTCTTCACCCCAAGATGAGAGTGGAAAGCACATTTCTGTAGGTTTGTGAAGCACTGGGAGAATTTACACTGATTGGGGCAGGCAGACCCAGGCACCAGAGGTGTAACTGGGACAACCAAAGAGGCTGAATTTCCCCTAAGAAAGTCTCACATCAAACAGCCCCACTGTGACAGCTGATGCTGGCAGGGTCTCCACAGATGTGGCAATCTCTGCACCGTGCCCTGTGGAGGGAATAGGATGTTCCCATTGTTCCTTCCCCTCCTAATTAGCCATGGTCTGTTAATAACAAAGCTGTCAGGTGCAAAGGGAACTCGCATGGGCTGGACAGGGAGATTTGCCATCCCCACCACAGCATCGCTCCCCATATTGAGGCAATTTCCTCCTTTTTGTATTTGGAAGGGAGTACAGGGGAACAGGGCTCTTTAGATGATATTTTAAAATATTTTTCCTGCTGGCAGAAGGAGAAAAGTCTTCAAGAAAGAGACCTGACCTTTTGTGTGCTGTGGCGCTGATTCCCAGAGAGGCCCATTGAATTCCTCCCTAATGAGAAAGGACTTTGTTTCTGCACCACAGAGGAGTTCACTGAGAATAGCCCCATTTTCCTGCCCATCAGCTGGAAAGCTTTCTCTCTTGGGGCTGGGCTGATGGCTCATCCTCACCCCTCTGCATGGGGAGGCCACCACATACCCCCACAGAGGAACCTCCTGCCCAGGAGCAATATGGTCCTCAGCACTTCTTCCCCAGGTGATCTCAAGGTGCTCCACAGGTGATCTTCAGTTTGGGGAGGTCCAGGAGCTCTGGCTGAACCCCAAAGGCCCTGGGTAAATCTGATCTGCCTCTGATCGTAAAAGAGCCTCACAGTCCCTCTCCAATGGAGGGAGAATCTGGGATGTGCAGACAGGTCCTTTCCTCCAGGAAAGGCAGAGGTGTCCCCTCCAACACTTGTTTCTGCCCTGTGCCCCAGCCTCTCCTTTATGCAGTCAATTTCCTTTGCTCTCCACTGTAACAAACCTCATCTCATCCCTCCATCCCTCCATCCCTCCATCCTTGCCCTGGGGCATGCTGCAGTGGAAGGGATAAACACAGTTTCCCTTCCTTGCTCCAGGCTGGAATGCAGCTTTCCTTATTTTCCCTCTCTGGTCTCCCAGGATCATCTCTAATGGACTTTACAGGTTAACCCCAGTGTCAGCTCAGCTCTGTGCAAATTTGTAATAAAGGTATGTAAAGAAAACCCCAGAACACATCCTTCTCTTTTTTTTTTTTCTTTTCTTTTCTTTTCTTTTTTTTTAATTTTGGTGAGAATAAAGAAGGAATGTGGTAGGAATGTGTCAGCTGTAACAGCTAAAGCACAGGAAGGGGAAGCAGTTGGACCTGGGGTGAGAGTTGAAAAGAGTTTCCATCAGGGGCACCCTTGGGATGCAGGAGGTGAAAAGGGAGAGAAAAGGACTGAAAATACTTGACAGAAGGGAGATGAAGGAAGGGGTTCAGTCTTCCATTCCTCCCTGCTGGTGGGGCTCAGCAAGGATGTGCCTGTTTGAGATTTGCACTTTGCTGCCTTGGCCTCGAGGCCCATTTCTGCTTTTGGCCACATCACTGGGCCTCATCTGCAAGGTATTCTCTGTGTAGATTACACAGAAATTGCTGCATCCAGATCCCTGAAGAGCTTGAGCTCCAGTGACTTTGTGCAGAGCCAAGATGCACCACACACCCTTTTCCTGGTGAATAACAAGGGTTGAAGCTCGTTTGCTGTGTCACAGCACCTCTGAAGGGGCTGACACGTTTCACCAAGCAGGTACAAATAATTGCTTTACACTGCACAAAGGCAGTCAAGGGCCAGGGACTGGCTGTTAAAGTGTTTGCAGTGACACCGTGCCAGGCTCTGTGACGGGAATTCACCTTCTTGTAATTAACTCTGAGGCTCTGTCACTGGATCTAGTTCTCCTCAGATAAAGCTGGTGTTAAATAGGCTCAAAAACTTGCCGTGTCAGTCCACTTTGTACTTGAGAGGAGATGTACCTCGGGGTAGGGGAAAGGGAGGGGAGGGAAATATGCTGATGGCTGAGAGACACTGAGATATGCTGGTAATGGGGCCAGCCAAGAGGCAGAGGGAGAATAAATAAACATAATTTGGAAGTGACAGTCTGTCTGGCATTGTACTGCGGTCTGCTAAGATTTCTGTTTTTAAAGGATGCAGTAATTTAGTGAAAGCAATATGGTGAAAGGGCTCTGGTATTATCGATTAGCTTTGATCCATAAATTTCTGCTGAGCTCCTTGAAAACACATGAGATAAGGACAGGACAGATGGAGGAGAGATCCAGATTGATGTGCAGGTCTTGATGGTGCTCACTCCAGAAAATGTGACCTTAAGGACAGCAAGAGTGGGAATGAAGGGGCTTTCACCAGTCTGTGGCAGGTCTGATTGGGTGTGAAATCATAGTAACCATAGAAAGCACTGAATAGTTTGGGTTGGAAGGGACCTTACAGATCACCCCGTTCCATCCCCTGCCAGTTCCACGGGCAGGGACACCTTCCACGACACCAGGCTGCTCCAAGCCCCATCCAACTCTTCCAAGGATGGGGCAGCCACAGCTTTTTTCTGGGCAACCAGGGAACCTGATCTTGCTCAAGCCCTTCAGGTCCTCCTGTACTTTATGGAAACTGTGTGGGCTGCAGTGACAGCTGTTTGAAGGTGTCTCAGGATATGTGTGGATCCCTCTGGAGTTGTCTTGCTGAGCTGGCAGATGGAAGGGAAGCAGAAAAAACCCAGTCCAGTGGCTGGCAGAGCTGATGGATCACTCATGAACCATCATGGATGCTGAGCTGCTCCCAGTATCCCAATGCATCCTTTCTGTCACACATTTGCTCTTGGTTTTGGGTGAGTGCGTTGCAACCCCTCGGGGCATGGGAATTTTGTGAGACAAACCTTTATTGCTTGTGAGGCTCTCTCTACTTGAGGTTTCTTTGCAAGCTTAAGTTGGGCAGTGTTATCAGAAATGCTTTTCCCCACTGGCAAATTCGAGCATCTGAGCCCAGTTTGGAGGAAATTTGATAGGTCAGGTTTCCACAGAGCCTGGAACTGGCAAATGCATTGCAAGCTGCCAGCAAGTCTTTGCTGATTTTTCTTGGTGACCCTCCAGACAATCACATTCTCAGATTCTGGTGATTCAACATTTTATCGCATCAGGGACCAGCTGTGGTCAGATCTGGCAAAACCAAAGCCAGTGGCACCTTGCCAGCTGTCAGTTCTGTGCTCAAGCCTGCAGTTCCTTCACAGAAGCTGTGTGAGGAACAGACCATCCCTGTCTCATGGCTCAGAGGTACAAGGGAAACATTTCAAGTGCTTGGTCTTGCAATAATCTCCAGAATGCTCCAAGGACAACCAGGGAAATTGTGGGCTTTTCTTTGGACCATTACTGCTTCCTCATGGGTTCTTACACTTGCTAAGCTCTCTCCCACAGCATCAGGTCCTTTTGCAGATGATGCCAGAGCTCTCTTGACTCATCCTCCCACGGAAGTCTGCACCCACCTGGCTCCAGCTCAGTGACATGTTTCACATCCAAACATTGACTGTTTTTACGGGATTAGGCCTCACATGATGGTCTTCAGTGGCTTGGATCCAAACCCTAGAAATGTCCATGAAGAAATTCCTGTTTGTTTCAGCTTTGGACCTGGTGCCAAGTTCTCAGCACTGTGCTGAGCACAAGCCAGGATCCTGCTGAAGGCAATATCTGATGCAGTACTATGTCACCCCTTTGGATTCCCTGTCTTCAGCTTTTAAACCCCAGAAAACGTGTTTTACTCAGCTCCCTAATGGTTATTCAAGAACACGAGATTGGAAGATGATTCCTTGAATCATCAAGGCTAATCCCCTGTTTCTCTGGCAACCATGCCGCTCAAATCTTTGCATAAGTCTCAGTTTTGACTGTAATTAATCTGTTTGACCCTTTAAACCATGGCTAGCCTCTCATGCATGTTGCATCCTTTTTCTGCCCAACATGCAAGTGTGTTGGGGAGTCTTTTCTAGCAGAACTTGGCTGCTGTCATTATCAGCTCACACCTTCTACTCCCAGCCCATCTGTGCCTGGCACTATTTTCATGCATAATACATCGATCATCTGCAGCCTGGTAGGGGGGAAAATCATCACTTCAAGTCACTTGTCTGAATTCAAGCCACATCTGAGCTGTATCCTTTGCTGAATTCCATATCCATGGTTTGATAAAAGGGAGGGAAACCAGTAAGAAGACTTCAGGCTCCTCCTGTCTGCAAGGACTCCAAATCAAATATTGTGTTTATAGGCCTTTGAGAGCCTTATGGGCCACAGTTAAAGCTGGTGGAAAACCATGCAGGTCTGATGGACTCTTGCAGCAAGGCCAGCTGATACCAGGCAAAAGATAAAGGCTCTGTTGTGTTTGCTTATCTTCGTTTTCTGCAGTGCAAAGCCTCTCCTCTTTGGCAGGTTGGATGGGCCCTTGTGAATATTTGACTGAATTTCAACCCTTCTGCTCTTCATTTACACCAGCATGGCTGGGAAGAGCCCTGATGTTTCATTCTGGAACACAGATCTTCAAAGAGCAATGTACACGTAACAAACTTGATTTTGAAGTCTCTCAGGAAGGCTTTGAAAACAAAGGCTCAAATTCCAGAGTAAGTAGAAAGACCTTGGTTCCTAGTGGTGAAAGCTTCCTACCAGAATTATTCCCAGAGGCAGTACAGACTTTACGTTTTGCCTCATCTAAATGCATTAGGAGGAGTATTAAATTTCACATGTGCTGCATATTGATGTAATTCTCCTGACATGTCTGTTTGCACCGTTATGAAATAAGGGATTTCCTTTCCCTTTCTTTCCACATTTGCCTTGCTCCCTAGGGATCTCGAGGATATGATCCATTGGCATACAAGGATTATGCCTTTTACACAGAGGACTTAAAAAAAGCTTTGTCATTGGGCTAACACAGGTCTCAGGACAGCATCCTGCATTAGCAGTGCTTGACTTAACTGACAACCTATGGCTGGGAGAGATCCATTAATCTTCCATGTCACCATCCCTCCAGGCCCTGCTCAAACTTTGTGGGGATGAAAACCTTGGTGCAGGAGAACCCTGAGGGTCTTTTCATGTAAAAACAACACCTCTGTACCCTACAAGCACTCCCCAACCCAATCTGGCATTTCCTTTTGTGGTATTTTTTTAAATGTCATGTTCAGGGGGAAGGGTGTGTTTAAGCAAACAGCCCCCGAATATCCCCCCAGTTTTCTGCAGGTACAAGGTAAGGTTGGAGGGTGCTCTGCCACCCTGCAGCTCTGCCACCCTGCAGCCCTGCAAGGGTGACCAGCAGTGCCCTTGGGCTCCACACCTCTGCTGCCTCAATGCTTGGCTTTGCTTGTGACTTTATTCTGCATCACAGCTCCACGCTGTGACAGGGACAATGTAAATGCCAGCCTTGAGCAGAGCTGAGAGCCTTTTCCTTGCCCATAAATGCTGAATGCACTTAATCTTGTGGGCAGTAAGGAGAGGGCAGAGTTCAAGGGAAGAAGAGGCAAAGGTGGGATTTTTAAGCCTTTTTTTTTTTTCTTAACAGGCAAATTTAGATTGCTGAAAGAGAGCCATAAAACGAACTTAACAACCCGAGGGAAATAGAGGAGACAACCAATTCCTTGAAAAGTCAACACTGACCTTACTACAGAGACTTGAGGGCATATTGTCTTCTTTCTCTGGGAACACCTGTGCCTATGCCCTCAGATCCTTTATACAGGGCTGATTGCTCCATTTCTCAGCTCATCAGCTGGATGGGACACAGGAATGTGTACTGCAAGAGATGAATATGTATATGGTTAGAAAAGGCACTGGAGAACACACCTTGCTTTCACCTTCAGGTAAAGTTGTTGGCAAAAAACCTGTGATTCTTCAGACCAAAAGTTATGAAGTTACATATATAACTTTATATATATTTATATATATACACACATATACATAAGTGATTTTATATACATATATGTAATGAGCACTTACATACAGAGAAGCACCCATGTGATCTACATCGGCAAAATGTGCACACAAAATGCTTGCATGCACAGCTCTAAACCACATTCATAGATTTTGTCTGTGATTCAAGCACTTTATCCAGGTGGACTGGAAAGCCTCCTGTCTGTCTGTCCCAGGCAGGGGAGCAGGGACTGAAGGAGAAGTCTGTGAGTGGGGTTTTTCTGCTCGGTTTATGCTGTGCCTCTTTCTTGCTTGGGTTGATGGTGACATCTGGAGGCTCTGTCGTGTGTGTGCACAGTGACTTTACAGAATCCTAGAAACACGGAATGATTTAGATTGGGAAGGATCTAAAAGACCATCACGTTCCAAACCCCTGCCATGGATAGGGACACCCACTAGGCCAGGTTGCTCCAAGCCCCATCCATCCAGCTTGGCCTGGAAAAGGGCTGGGATGGGGCACTCACAGCTCCTCTGGGCAACTGAGCCAGGACCTCAACACCCTGTCAGGGAAGAATTTCTTTCTAATATCTACCCTAACCCTGCTCTCTGTCAATTTGAAGCCCATTTCCCCTTGTTCTGTCCCTCCCTGTCCTTGTAAAAAGTCCCTCTTCAACCACAATGCACTTTTTGTCTCAGCTGATGGACACCTGTGCATAAAAGGGGTTTACCTATCATGTAGGCTGATCCCAAAAATCAGCCACTATCCCTAATCCCAGAGGGAACAGTGCTCTGCCTGTCCTTCTTTACTCCACCTCTCCTCATCCTGCTGTCACCACCTAAGACAGATGGCCTTGGTGGGGGAGTGAACACATTTCTCATTTCTGTAACTCACTGCTCTGCTTTTTGGCATGTGTGAAGTAAGTGTGGGCTTTGGGGGGGCTGAGATGAGTTTGCCACCAAAGCTCTTCCACTCCAGTATGGCTGAGCACTGTTCACTACAGCAAATGCCAGTATGCAAATTTCATGCACCAAAAATTGGGCTTCTCCCTCGACACCCCTAGAGGATGTTTTCCACCTTCACTGGTTGGTTTACCAAGGCAGGCTCAGCCCCTACAGAGACCTGTGAGATGATGACTGGGAAGTGTTGTTACCAAACCCCAGCCCAAAAAATTACCCATGTTTGAGCAAAAAGTGTGGGCAGCTTGTGTTCAGGCTTTTGCTCAGAGACCTGCTGCAAGCAAGGAATAGACTTTTACAACCACTGCTGGAAATTCCTCTTTTTTGCTTCCCCCTGGCAATTTTTGGCTATTTGGCATCACCCAACTGTGCTAGCACTGTTGTCATTACATTCAGCCTTTAAGCACTTTGGAGGCCTTGTTGCTGGGCCATGTTCTCCTGGAGCTGCCCATGCATTTCTGGGACTCTGCTGCACCCATCCTTTGTCCCATCACCACCTTGAAGGCTGTAAGGAAGAAAGAAATCAGGAAAAAAAGGAAGAAAGGAAAAAAATCTATTAAAAAAATTTATGTGTTGGACTTTTATACTGTCAATTGGGAAACTGGCTGAAGTTCTGCAGAGATTGACATTGACCTCTAATTGATTTATATCTAATTTGGGGCAATGTACAGGTCCCAACCCCAGCATTGATTTGTGACAGACTTGCACAACAGAGACACTGAGTAGCTCCTGCATGCTTTGTGAAGAGGCAGACTGCTTGGATGAGGAGAATTGGTTTCCAGCAACTGGAAGGTGCCCATGCTGGGCCTCTTGCATCTTTCTAATTCTCAGGCAGTGCATATTTTATTTTGAGATTAATGACTGGACTTTTGAAGCTGAGAATAGACAGATGAAACCTGCTTAGGTCTCATCCTTGGTTTCCAGTAAATCTCCAAAACCATTTTAAATTTAAGACCTTGTCCTTGATTTTAAAGCATTCAATGAGTCATTTAAATGAAGGGAACAGCGATTGCTGAGGGACTTTCAGCACAAATTCTGACTTATGCTCTTTTCTGGTCTTGATGCATGATTTTCTCCATGCCAAAAGATGAACAGTCATCTTTTACTTTGAGAAGCTGGATTCACCTCAAACCACATTTGTTCTTTGAGAACATCAGCATCTTTCTGGCTAATCCCTCTCAAGGAAGCCATCAGTTTAAATTGTAAATTGTACCTCCCTTCATTTTTCAATGACTCATGCTTGTTATTATTATTGTTCTGCTTATCAGGGTATCTCTCTTTCTGGGGATGTATTATTTCATGCTTCAGCATCTCACCACAAAGTACATATGTAGTTTCCAACCACAAATGTAAGAGTAATTGAAAGAGAAATTTGGAAAGTGTTTATTCAAGAGACACATCTCTTAAATCATGTCTGGTAATCAAATGGATTCAATAATAGCCCTAATTTTAACTCAGCATAATGAGCCTTTCCAAACCCATGGTTGAGAATTACCCTAATTGAGTCCAGAACCACTCGTGATAGTAAATACTGAATTTTCTAAGCAGATTTGAGTTCCTGTTCTGGGCTGGAGGTGCAGGGATGCAGGAGCATGGACAAGGCTCTCTGGAGGCAGCATTTTTACTTCCCCCGAACTTTTTAGCCCCAGAAGGGCCAAATGTTGACTCTACCTGTGATGGAGCAAAGTCAGTATTGCCCAGGCTGGTCCTCAGACATCCCATCACATCCATGTGAAAGATCCCAAAGGATCTCCTTTCCTCACAGTGTGAGATCTGGTGTCAAATCTATGTTCAACACCACTTTGAATCCTACTGGAATGATATGAGAGACTTGGCTGGCACCAAAACCTGGGTTTTTTGTTTCTTTGGGTGTGATCATGAGGGATGGATTACAAGCAAGCCTTTGTAGAGGGATTAGTTATGTTTGTTAAACCAGTTCTGAGCTGGATCCAGCCTTTTGGTCACGAGGCAGGCAAGAAAGCACAAGTCCAAGTGTGACAGAGTGGAAAACAGCATGTGTGTGGCCCATGCTTAGCAATTGCTGTAAAAAAAAAAAAATCCCACTGGCTGTGTGATGTTACATTAGCCAAGGTGTTCCACTGTTTTCAGTAGTGCCTCTGCTTCCAGAAAAAAAAATAATCTCTCCAAATGAACTGGCTATTAATTGAGGGAGACCTCAAACGATCCCTAACAGCCCATATACTAATTAAAGACAGATCAAAGTGTAGTTTCTCCTGTTCTCTCTGGAGGCAATTGAATTTCTGAGGGGAAAAATCATTCCTCATGGCTTTTCCTTGGTTTCAAGTGCAGAAGTGCACAGTGTTTCCCAGCTGGCAGCAAAGATGTGGGTGATGTATGAGGAGCAGCAGAGACTGAATGCAGGAACATGCTGCTGCCATTTAATCTCAGATAATATATTTCACAATCCTACTCCTGGAGTTTTTCAGCAACTGGTTTAATGTATTGGAAAGTATTTGGCTTGCCTTGGAAATGTTTCCCATTTGAAAACAAGCTGCAGTGGGAGAGCTGGCAGTGGCACAGGAGGCTGCTCTGTGAAAATTGGATTTCCCTGTGTGGCACAGTGGGAATGGGTCACAGGGAGAGCTTTGAGCAACTCCCAGAAAAGGCTGCAGGCTATACAGATCTGCCAGTGGAGAACCCTTCTGCTTGGTCTCCAGAGGATTTCTGTCACTCTGTCCCTTGGCAGAACAGGGATTTTGGAATGGATTTATTCCTGGTTTCTATCCCTTGGGCAAGGAGAACGTGCAGAAGAACAGCAAAGCCTGGCTTACATTCATGAATTAAAAATCTTAGGATTATTTTAAATCTCCAGATGTGGAGTAGAATCTCTGCTCTAATTCTGCTCTCAATTCAAGTCTATTTTTTTTTTTAACCTCAACAAGTACAGAAGCACTGTCTGGGTCTAGTTGATCAGTAAACAATTCCAGGACACCTGGTCCTGGCTGAGAGAGCCAGAGGTCTGACGCACGAGTTTGGGATACACTGAATTTTCTCTGGGGCCCCGTTACCTGCACAGGAATCAACAATTCCCCTTTCCAGGGGTGATGTGAGGACAATTTCTCCTCCTGTTGTGCAATGCTCTGAGGATGATAATGCTGGAAAAGGCTGCTTGCTCTAGCCCTGGAGAGATTTGTCACTGTGCCTAAGCCCTTTTGGAGACAGATTTATCACTCAGCTCAAGAACGAGGAACAACATCACATCCAAAAAAGTTCTTCTCCCACCCTGGCTTGCAGCTTTCCCAGGCTTTCCCCTTGCCTTTCCCAGCAGAGAGGACCACACACCCTTTGGTGCTGGTTCTCCCTTCCACATATCTGCAGCTCTTATCTCCACCCCTGGTGCTGCATGAGGCACTGCCTGCCCTCCAGGCTGCTGCAGAGGGAGCCAGACCCTCCAGGCCCCAGATCCTGCACCCAAACTTGCTTTTTTTGCACATTTTTTTCCCAGACCAATCCCTTTCCCTGGGGGACAGGGGGTGGGAATGTGTGCCTTGACCCTGGAACAGATTTTGTGCATGGGAAGGTGCTGCATGGGGCATGTGATGGGAGTGCTCCTCACCATCAGCACCGTGTGTGCTGCCAGTGAGGATCCTTCTCGTGATGGAAGATGTCACAACCTTCTTGTGATGGTTTGCTGGCAGAAAGCCACCACACCCCCAGCTGGCCTCCACAGAGCTGTCTCAGCGTGGGCATGAGGCAGGGACCTTGGCTGCACCAGGCTGAGGTGCTCATCCCCATCTCTTTGTGGAAAATGAGGCCTTTTTTAGCCTTTTTCAAACTCATGTGATCTGGATAAAAAATAAAGGGCAGTGTCCTCTGGTTCCCACTGACAAAACAGAGCTGCAACAGTGGGAGGTGGAGAAAAGGTCCCCAAACCTGGCAGGGATGTGAAGGGAAAGGGTCTGCAGCACACACAGCCACTGGAGGGCACAAGGAGCAAAGCTAAGACCCTTCTCCAAAAGGCCTCTGCAGGAGTAAGGATTTATGAATGGGCAGCCTTCTTTCTCAGAACAGCTGAGCTTCTCCTGAGAGCTTTTATTTTTATATTTCTATATTTTAATTTTTATATATTTTTTTAATGGATGTGTTTTCTGCTCTCCCAGGCTGGCTTCTCCAGTTGAAGGGACACCTCAGTTCTTGCTGCCTGAAGGTGGACAGCCCCACCATGGCCATTCCTGGCTAATGTTTCCTGGATCCTCTGGCCTTGGGTGGCTTTTTCAGTCCCTCTGGGCCACATTCTCACCCTGGAGCATGGCAGGAGGAAGAAGTTAAAATGCCTGCACCCTGTGGCAATGACTACACAGGACAGAGGGACTCCTGGAAGTGGGAAGTGCTTGGGTTTCCAAGGCTCATTGTTAAACACCCACCCACCAGGGCAAAGGAACAAGAATTTGCCCTGTTTTGCTCCAAGAGGCTCTGCCTGGCTCTGTGCTTGCTGTTTACTGTCAGAGGCCATGGGATGTCTCTCTTACCCTTCCTGAAATGTCTAAAAAAAGCATCTTTGGTTACTCTGTGTTACAATGGGACATCTGCAGCCTGTTTCAGAGCTGAGTTGTGTTATTTGTCACAACAGGGAGTAGTGGGAAGAAGCTGAAGAAACCCTCCATTCCAGACACCAGGAACTGGCATGGAAGGAACAATGAGAGGCTGTGCAAAATGACTATTGCACCCCAAGGCAGGACCATCACACCCCCTAAACCAGCCCTGACAGTCCCTACATTAGACTGGGAGTGGGGTTAATGATCCTTCTGGGAAGGGCTGGGGAAAAAAAAAAGAAAAAAAAGAGAATAGAATAATGCCTGGAAAATAATAATGTAGGTTGATGCTCAGTGAGAGGGGAAGACAGAGAGGTGAAGAGATCCCTGCCTGGGAGCATCCAGTTGCTTTCTCTGCCTGCCTCTGGTGCCTGCTGCCCTTCTTTGATTTCAGTCAGGTTTTGCTCCTGCTGCCTCAAAAACATTCACTGACAGTACGACATATGAGGTGAGAAGGCAGCCTTGAGAGTAACACTGGAAAATAATTTCTGGAGGGAAAGAAAGTACATGTTTGGCCAGGTCTACATGCCAGGTCTTGAACCAGCAGAATTGCTTTGGCAAGAAGCATGACTCTGTTTGACTGAGATAGTTATGAATCCAGCTTCAAGGCTGACTGCATCTTTATGACCTGAAATTGCTTTACAGCTGTAATTTATTCTCCCTTTCATACAGGAATAACTCTGGCATGGGCTGGTCATGCTGTAAGTAACACCCAGAGGGTGAGCAAAAAACAATTATTCAGTCTGACGAAACAGGAGCTTGAGGGGCTCACAGCAACCTGCCAAGTGACAGCTTCAGCACTGTCAGAGTAAAGGATTGGTGCACTAAAGCCATGGACTGCCTTGGGGGGCCCTGTGGGTGCTGATGTGAGCTCAGCATTTGGGCAAGTTCCTGGATTTTGATGTACAGAGCCCACCTCCTGTGCCAGGCTGGCAGAGGGCTCGGCCCCTGTGCTGGGGCATGGCAGAGCTGCTGATCCTGCCCCCGTGTCACTTCTGGGGGACACATCAGGCATGGTCAGAGATGGTGTTGGGCTGGACTGACTTTTGGTGTGACCACAAACACACATGGGAGGTTTCACCTCTATGGCTGTGTCTACCCCAGCTGCTTTGCCAGCTCTTCAGGGCTGGGTTTCCATGCATTTTTGGCACACAGAAGGCCTGTGACGCATAGATCGACCCTTTGAAGGTCAGAGTCTTCACCCAGAAGTGGTCTGCAGGCCAGACAGCATGTCTGAAAAACCATGCCCAGATCTGACATCCTTTTTTTTTCACCTGGTTGAAGGTTTAGACACCACTCACCCTTGGAACGCAACAGCACCAGAGAATCATTGCTAAATGGCTTCACAGTTCCTATGGAATCAAAACATAGCAGCAAGGACTCCTGCCTTCAAACTGGTCTCTCTTCTTATGAAAAACTTGCAGAATAAAATTATTATAAAAATTGCAGAATAAAATTATTATAAAAATTGAATTAAAGACATGGATGCGTTTTTTATGAACACCGTCAGAAAGGTTCTTCAGAGCCACAGGGGTAAAAGCTGAAATTGCCTTTATTCAACTTAGAATGAAAGAGGAAGAGGTAGAATCAGACATTTCTAACATGCTAACCTTTTCATAACCCTGTCCATTAGATGCTTCAGGTGTCTCTGAACTGAGCTCAGGTCTTGTAATTTAAACATGTCTTTCAGACCATAACACCTTATCCAAAATGATGGCTCAAGTCAGGCACCTATGAAGTTATATACCCTTATTCCTTCTTCCAAAAGTGCTATGCAATGCCAGAAAAGCTTCTGCATGTCAGTTCCTGGAAGAGACATGATTTCTTGCAAGCTGCAAAATCCAAACAGAACCAGCAAGTTCTTCCATGCCCCTCCTCTGCGTTTTTGTGAAAGCACCTTAAAAACACCTTGCAAAGCAAGTGCACTTCTCAGGCTGTTAGCACAACCTAGCTGCAAACTGAGGAGCAAATTTCTTACCATTAATATCCAGGCTTTGTGTAACTGTAAGTCTTGATTCTAAAATGTCATATCTCAGTAAAAGGCAGGAGAAATTTTATTTCTATGGTAATTTCTTTAGAATAATTAACTAGCAATTCTCCAATGAAGAATTCAATTCTCAACATGTTATGGCAATAGTTTTGCTATTAGAAAACACTTTTTTTCATTTTTTGTGTGTTCAGAATCTGCTGTTAATGACTCCATTTTCATTGCATCCCCTCCAGCATGTGGTGGTAGTGGTTCTTCTTCTGGAATAAATTGAACAGGCCAGCATCTTCTTTGCTGGCTTCCTACATTGTCCTTACTCACCTTTCCAATTTGCTGGAGATCCTTGACAATTATTTTTTCAGTATCTTCTAGTACTGTTGTCAATAAATTAAACAGCAGAGCAATCCAGGCAAGGCCAAAAAGAATCCAAATGGCCACAAGCACTCGATAGTAGGAAAAGTATTTCCTGTCAGACTGTTTGCCTGAAGATATGGGGGAAGAAAGAAGGAGAAAATTAAAAAGTTAAAATCACCTTGCCAGTGTAAAGTGGAACAGCCTAATGAATTCATCAGTATGTTTTATATTGAGTACTTTAAAGTGACTTTTTTGTTGTAATGGAGACTCTCAGCTCCAGAGCATTAGGTTAAGGCTGGGCAATTCTCTTATTGTTGCAATGAACTGATATATGCAATAAATATGATACAAATATGCTGGCCTGCCAAATGACACACTGGAATTGAAGTGAATCATTCTGTGATTCTATGATCCTGTGATTGAGGTGAATTACCATCAGAGCAGGTATTTTTTCCCCCTTACTACATAGCAATCCCAGTTCAACTGCTGCACGTACAGGCAAATGAAATAATGTGGGAAGTAGTGCTAAATTGTATTGTATTATCTTGGAATTGCACCCAAACTCCCAAAGCACAAAAAGCAGAGCACAGTGGGCCACTATAACCATACAACCATTATTATCTGGGTAATTGTAATTCCCTGTATTTCTATAGAGTGTGATTACAACCTAATAAATATTTCCCTTAAATTACAGGTACCTGCAAGCACACAAAGAGAGCAGCTGCAATTCCCACCTCACTTTTGAATGGCTTCAGGAGCTTCCCCCATATAAAAAACTACATGACTGATGAGAATTTACTGACACATGCCAAGAACAGAACTTTCTATGTTGGAAACCAGTGGACCAAAGCTTATTTCACGCAGTCTGATCCTCTTAGCACCAGCCAGGACCTCACACCTGCTGTTCTGCATGGGTCATTTTGTTTGACTCCAACATACAGAGAGCATTTGCTTGGTTCCACACAGTATTATCATCATGGTACAGGTGATGTGGCCCTGGCACCTGCATGGAGTGCTCCAAGTCACTGCTAGAGGAGATTTGACATAGTTGATAACACAGCAATGTTCATGGACAGGGAGACCACCACAAACCTCATGGCGAACCTGCCCAGAAGGAGCCTGGGTGCTGGCAACTCTTTTCAAGTCCTGCACAGATTAATGGGCAAGATTTTTGTTCTTTGTTATCCAAGAGCTGTGGCAATGGGGCAGCAGTGGGCAGGTTTGTCCTCATGCACAGGTATCCAACAGCTGTTTCTTTTTCTGCTGCTGGCATTGAGTTGGCAAAGGCATTCTCAGCCTTGGTACAAAGCATCTCCTTGTTGTGCTCTTATCTGGAGTTCATGATGTGGGTTAGCAAAGCCACAAGGAACAAGGAACATCTTTGTGTTGTTAACCCAAAACTGGACTTGAGCAGGGAATATTCAGTTAACAACACCAGGGAGTTTCACCTTAGAGGTATCACCTGCATGTACATGTATCCCCAAAAGTTAAACCCAGGCTGAGCCACCTTCCCAGCATGTCTGCTTTCCCCAAGCAGGCTCAGACAAACCAGTTTTGAATTACTAAAATGCAAATCAACTCAAACCTGTTCTGTTCCACTTGGCCAGTGCAAAACCATTTATCATTTGTAAGCAATTCTCAGTGCATAATTCTCAGAGCAGTCATTGATCCTGCTCGTTTCATTGTGAAGATGCAAAGCATTAAACTTATCAACATTTTATCACTGTTGTTAAAGCAAATTAAGATAAATACTGGCAGAGAAAAATATTTTAGATTAAGTCATCCTAATGAAGATGAAATCATAGAGCCATGAGGCCTATCTAATTGTTATTTTTAAATAACAATTAGAAAGTTAAAATACAATTAATTGGTTTTATAAAGCAATATGGCTGCAGAGGAGTGCTATGGAAGTCATGGTTTTCAGGCTGTGACTTGCTGTCATTAAAGTAAAACACACCTGTGATTTGGACAAGGAAAGACAATGCAACATTTTGATGCTCAGTTTTTCTCCTGCATGGCACCAGCTCCTCCCCACCATTCTATTTCACGGAATAGATTTAGAGAAATTACAGTCAGCAGTGACACATCAGTGCCTGGAAAAGTCTGTGGGCTCCCTGTGCCAAAGTCATCAGCCTTATGCAAGAAATCCTTGCAACAGAGAGGCTCCAAGGCCTGTCTAGCACTTCTGCAAGGCTTGAGAGCCTGGGGTTTGTTGTCTGGTGGATGTCTGTCCCTCAGAAAAATGTGTGAAGCTTCCAGACCCTCTGTGGGGACAGCATTGGTGCAAGTATTAGCTGCAGTTTTCTTTGCATATCCCTACTGAGGAGAAGGTCAGGCTGGCAAGATGATGGCAGGACAGGTTGTTGTAGAGAAATCTTGGATTCTCCATGGAGTTCAGTTTCCTGCTTCTTCTGTGGACACTGATTTTGCTCCTGGTAATTATTTTGCAGTTCTTTTGTCCAGCAGATTCACAGAAATGCTTTGAGAAGCATTCCAGCATGCTTGAGTGCAGCTTAAATGGTGTTTCTTCAGGGGAAATCCTAAGCTCTGGCTTGTGAGGAGAGAAAACCTCCAGAGATATTCAGAAGACTAAAGAAGACCACCTTTGTACTTTTATATTTAAGCGAGTATTATATTGTGAGTAGATTTCCCCAGTTTCCCATGACTGGGATTTCCACCTCAGTCTGTTGTGTGAACTCATATATTCTGAAACATGATCACTTATTTCTTCACTTTATACTGTGAAACCTAAATCAGAGATGGCTAAAGCAGTGATATACACCTTGTTTTGTACAGCTGTCATAAACTGTTCCCTCTTGGTAATAAAAATTCCCTCACTCTTCCCTAACCAAAATATTTGTCTTCTTTGCACCCCAAAGCACCTCATTTCCTTATATTTTGATGATGTGGTGCTTTTATCAGCACACACAACCCCAGAGAAGTGAGTATTTTCCCTCAGAACTGTACAAGGCAAAGACAAGGCAAAGATTAGGCAAAGACTTTTGACAGATTTGTCTCTACAGTACATTCAGTCAGCCCATGGGGATTACAGTCATTATCCTGGTGTTTGGATGTGTTTCCTCTCTGGAATCATCCTTACCTACAACATAATCTCCAAAGCCAATGGTGCTGAGGGTGATAAATGCAAAGTAAATTCCTTCACTGTAGGACCAGCCCTCTGTTATCTGGAAGAACACTGATGGCAAGCACAGAAAAACCAGGATCCCCGTTGCCAGGAAGAACAAAAGGGTCAGAAATTTGATCTTCTTCTGAAAAAGAAACCAGTTCAATTATAATCATGATTTGAAACACAAATAAGCTATATATAATGGTGGTAAAAGTGGGTGGCTATCTGGGATCAGGAGGATCTGAAGGATTTCTACTGAGTGCTTTTCCTCTGGAAATACTTCAGTCTTGTTTAGAAGTAGTGGGAAGCCAGGTGTTGCATGTCCACAGTGGCCCTGGAAGATGTAGTCTTTTACTTGATTGTATCAATGACTGTGACTATAGGAGGAATTCCTATCTAATGACATTTACCAGAGTCAAACCATTTCTACTTATCACTATACAACTTCATTTTTAATTTTTAGGTATTTAGGGTTGGCACCTAAATTCAGATTTGCCTGGGAAAAGAGTCTTTTTTAATAAAAAATAATTGCACCATTTCTGACAGGACTGTCTTCAAGAGTCTTGATTATTGACTTTATTTCTCATTGCATCAATGCCACAACTTGGCTCCTAACCAGTGGATATCTCACTACAAAAAAAAACCAAAAACTAATGAGCTCCTGATAAAGAAGAGCCTGGACAGTGACTTTTAAACCATTCTACTTCCCAGCAGTCATGAAGGAGCTTTGACTAGAGAAGACAACTTGTTATATGTAGAGATTTATCAGCCAGACACACATAGTTTCTATGTATAGAATTTTCCAAATCCAGATTGCCTGGAAATGAATGGCAACTGCTGGATAACTTCTCATGTCTTCATGTATTGTGTACATGCTTGAGTCTGTATCTGATTGAGCCTTATCTTCTGTTTAAGTTTGGCATATATGACAGGGAATTCAGCAATCTGAACAGGGTTATCTGTAGCAATCAAACCTTGTCCTGAAAGAGAATTACTTATAGTAGGAGACACAGAAAAGCTATTCTTACTTCCTCAGCAGTGCTGAGAGAAGAGGAGGAGCTGAAAATAAATTGGGGCATAAACCAGACAAAATTCATCCTGTCTGTAGCTTGTTACAGGTGTCTCCTCATCTTTCAGCAACCAGGCTCAAATGGGCATCTCCAGCCTGATGCTTCCTTTCTGTCACAGTTAAGGGTGGAGAGAGACTAAAGGACTGGGTAATCAGTTAGGAGGGGTAGCACACTATTCATTGAGTTAAACTCCATTGAAACCTCTACACCTCACCTAATTTTTACAGCTTTGCACAGCTCACCTGCTTTTTGCAGCCTCAAGGTGATGTTTAATCACCCTTACTGGTTTTAAAGGGATGCACGCACTTGCCTAGGGTGTTGGCTCCTGAGATAAGTGTCTCAAGAAATGAGGTGGGATGCCCCATCTCTCCACTGATTGCTGAAGGGGGCTGGATTTCTGCCATCTAGATGGGAAGACAAAATGCATGCCTTTGTCTGAATATCTCTGACATGTCTGCTTAGCTCTGCAAGTGAAGAATGCATCTTTTCCTGCCCTAGAACAACATCTAACCCAGCACAAAAGCAAATACAATCGAGGATAAGGCAGCATAAAACTTGAGAAAAACACTAGAAATGGGCATATAATTGTGCCTGAGTAAGCAAAAGCAATTACCTTTCTCATTCCTTTCTCATACAGGAACTTTCCCAGCTTTTTACAGAGCAGTGAGAGCATCTTACCAACACGGTGCAGAAAAACAATGTTCAGAGGGATTCCAAAAAGAGCAAAAAACACACAAAAGATCTGTCCCCCAGCAGTTTTAGGATGTAATGTGCCATAGCCTATAAAAAAAAAAGATGGGTCAGAGGAGATATTCCAAAGAACTGCAGCAATTCACAGTCCTATTCACCCTTACTCCAATCCAGCCTGCCTTTGGCCCTAAAAGATGTGGCTAGTGTTTCTCAGCCCAAATGCACTCTTTTTTCCTGTGAAAAAGGCAGTAAGCAGATGAAGCGGTTCACCCTGCATGTCTGGGGGAATGCAGAAGCACTGTGTGTTCCCAACACAGCTTTAATGGGAACAAAAACACAATCAAGATTTAATTATGGGAAACATGCTCTGTCCTGTGACAAATACATGGAAAGTCAGAAAATAGAACTCTGAGGATCTGGACGACATCAGAGCTGGAGTCCCAGCCTGTCAGGATCACATTTCCAGCTTCTTGTTGATGTGCCTGTGTGTTAGTGACCTCCCTGGCTCCATCCCAGTGAGTTGCTGTGTCCAGATACTGACTCCAGTCCCAAGGCACTGTGCATTAGAATAGATGGTGCTAATTAGCCCAGACCTTGCTGGTGGCTGATTTATTCATGCCAGAGAGACATTTGTCTTAAGTTCCTACTAAGAGAGGATTTATATAAGTAGTGGAACAACCCCAAACATGTCTTTTAGTCTCAAGACTCTTGGACCCCATGAGGTACATGGCTGAGTGCAAGAATACTGAACTTTGTGTATGTCCTTATGCTATCAGTGACCCTGGGAAACTGCATTTCCCATGCACAGTTCATGTCAAGGCATCCATTACTTGGAAAATGCAATGCTTTCTTTGGGGGAAAAGACAGAAGAACTGAGTGATTTTTGGGCTACTGGATTCCCAAATGCATGAGCTGTCTTGTGCTCCCTGTTGCAGAAATATTCCAGTTTCAGTGATGGGTCAGAACCCTCCCCTTCTACAGCAGGAGATCTCCCTGTGGGCTCTGGCAGCAATTACACAGCTCCCACGGTGCTGGGACACTGCTGGGGCCCTTGGGACATGTCACACTCACAGATCAGATGTGCTCAGGGTCTGGTGGCAGTGAGGCCTCAGCACCACTCTGTAAAAACACAGATTTGACTTCCACTGCATGACTGTGAATCAAGTCCCAACAGTATGGACTTTATCCTTAAGTTTGGTGGGCCTGCACTTTTTGGGATGTACATTTGAAAGAAAGGACAAAGCAGGTAGGGCTGGTCCTGTAGAGATCAGAACAGCTTGAAGCAGCAGTGTAAAATTCTCAGTATTTGCCTTTACCCCTTCCCATTTTTTTCCTCCTGGCATGTTAATAACTGAATATGTGAATTAACAGCTCAAAACAGGTTATGGAGACAGTGCTCAGGCCTCAGCAGGATTCACTTCTTTCCTTACATTTTTTATGTTTTACAGCACTCTCAGATTTAAAGCCTGGAATAAACACCAGGAAAGTGAAGTTTATATCCTACCCACAAATAACAGCACAGTGAACATTATAACAGATGATTTGAAAAGAAGAAATAAGTGGGAAATAATAGGAAATACTGATATTTGACAAGCCAAAATAAAGCATGAAGAACTGTGCACTGGGAAGGTCTTAGGACTAAGTCCATGCCTGCTTGCCACCCATGACAGCAAAAGGCTGGAGTTTTTATCCTGGAAAGCATTATCCATTTATGTCCTAATAACCAGACATAATAAGCATCACTCACACACAAGCACACAAAAATGGAAAGCATTAGACCTACCTATTGTGGAGACAACTGTGCCTGCAAAGAAGAAGGAGTTGCTGAAATCCCAGTTGCTCTCTTCAAACTGTGATTCATTTCCAACAGGGTATACTCCATTTTGAATGGCTTCAATCAGGTTCTGGGAGAGAAAGCCAAGTTTGGTATCATCATGACTGCTTTTCTTAAGAGCTTGCTGCAAAAATATTACAGGTTTAGCCAACTGCTGCTCCTCTCCTGTGAGTACCACTCACTTCCCTTCAGAGACTGTCTGACACTATTCACACCTTCACCTCCAAGGTTGGGAAGCCATTATACAGAGGGTTTGGGTGTTCAGCTTCTGCCCTGTTTGTGCTGACTGCTCTAGTGGGTCTTTGGAGAGAAGTTGTTTCTTTCAGTGTGACCAAGGACCTTGTTTCTTTCAGACCAAGTAGTTTGGAAAATCACAATCCTGTGAGTGACTGGGATGTGGCAGAACACTGGTTAGGAGATGGGGGTGGCTGATTGCTGGATTTGGACTTGCAGTTGAGATGGCAGTGGTGGATCCAAGATCTGATCACCCACGTGTATGAGCAGTGGCTCTGATCCCTCCCAGTGCTGCATCAGTGAGTTGTGCCAGGGTACACGAGATACACTGAGAATTTCATTTCAAGTCTGTATTCTGGTTAGTTTCACAGAGCTAAATTCAGAGAAAGTCCATTGATTTTCAAAGCCTGACATACACATTCTTCTCCAAACTGTATGCATGAATACTCATAGATAAATTTACACATTTGCACACATGTTTGCAAAGCTGCTTTGAGAGGAGGTTAGAGGAACATCTGTCAGAGATGGTTTGGGTTGAGTTGAGACTGCCCTGGCACACAAGGCTTGACTAAATATTTCTTCCACACCTCTCCAGTGCTACATTTATCACTTTATGCATTTTTCGGACTCTTCCTTCATTTTAATTCTAAATGCTGTTATTTTTTTTTCTCTCTCTTTTTTTTTTTTTAAGTTAAAAGGAAATTTTAAAATCAAACAGTATCCAGCTGTCCCTGTCTTATAAACAGAGAACAGTGGACTGGACATCTGGAAGGCAGGCTAGTTTGTACAGAAACAACTGAGATAAAATTGAGGACAGAGCCCTGCCAGAAGCAGGACACGCGCTGGAATAAATTGCATCAGCAAAATCTTCCTCCCTGCTTCTCCCTTCACTAGTTTTTTGCTGGTGTCTCAGAAAATTGAGGCTAACAAAAATAATTTCCATAGCCTTTGCACAAAGATTTCTTTGTCTTAAAAGCGCGGGGTTTTTTTCTTCCCTTCTTGAAAAGCTCTCAATTTTCTTTTTATCTTCTTCCCTACCCATAAAAAACAAGGTGAAGAGGATGCATGCATGGGTGAAACAGGGGCTGAATTTCTGGTTCTGCTATTACAAACACCAGTTCTTCCCCACATTTCTTTTTCTGTGAAGTGGCCCACTAAGAGCTCCACTAGTTTTCCATGTGGAAATGCTTCCAGCAAGGTTTAACTCCTCATTTTCTCCTGCATTACAGCAGGTAGAGCTCTAAAATACCAAAGTTGAAGAGACAGCCTTATTCATCTTCATCTTCTGTGCCATGACCAGAAATATTTTCCCCATGCCAGGCTACCTGTTTCTCTTCTGCAGCATCCTCAAAAACGAAACTCTGATCATGCCATCCTCCTCAAAAACCAAACTCTGATCATGCCACCCTCCTTGTAGCTATTTGGAGTTTTTTTGGGTTTTTTTCCCCTATCCGGACCTTTCCTTATTGTTTCTGTATTGCACTATCTGTGATACTGTTCCAAGTGTCAGCCACACCTATGCATTTCAGACAGCCTCATTTTTCTTGCCATGCCACCCATTGTGTAAGAGCACAGCCCCACTAAAAGCAGAATCAACAGGAGGCAAGACCCCAAAAAACCCAGGATATTGTAGGATGGGGATCTTTAATATCTATCACACACAAGGTTTTGTCCAGCTACACGAGCTGTATTTACCATCAGACTGAGCTGCCTGCTCACACCAGACAGGGGTTTGCTGGAAGCATCCAAGTGACCCCAATCAGAAGGAAAGAAGTGCAAGTTACCTGTGAAAAAAGGATGAGTAGGAAACAACATCTGATGGGGAAAACAAGAGGGAGAAAGGACTTCCACTCACCTTCATGAACTGCTCCATCTCTGCCACCGTGAGCTGCGTGAAGTTCTGCAGAAAAGCCTCCTTCATCTGGGCAGCTGCCATTTTCTCCTGCTTCTCAGCAGTCCTCTCCAGGGCCTGGAACACGGCAGCACCCACCAGCAGGTAGACAAAGTAGCCAGCCACCAGCAGAGCTGTCTGCAGCCTGCCACTGCACATGGCCTTCAGGGTGACTCTGCAGGGGATGGGGAGCCAGAGGTGGGGACTGTAAATCCCTCACGCTCCTGGGAAGCCTCCCCCGGGCAGGAAGAGCCCTCCCAGCTCTGGTTTCCGCTGGGATCCCGCACTGGCAGGGACACTGTGCTGCCAGATGCATTCATTGGGAAGCTGGAAGCGGGGGGTGGGGGGGGAACCACAATAAACCCAACCCCCCCCAAGAAAAAACTTTCCATTCTCTGAGCTGCATGCTGTTTAGGGATTTCCTCTTGTCTGTGAAACTCTCCCTTGCTGGGTTCTCAGGAAAAGTGGGTCAGGATTGGAGCAGCTGGCAGGTGGCCATCTCCTGCTCAGAAGGCTCTGGGGACAGGTGAGGACAGTCTGGAAGCGGTTCACAGGGGAGTTTGCTTGGAAATCCATTGTTTGCCCTGCTGAGTCCAAGAACAGGACTCCAGGGCAAGCCTCTGATCCCAGGAGCTCCTTCTTGCCCCATGTTTAGGGGCAGCCTCAGGGAAATGCAGCTGGACTGATCTTTTGGGCTTCACTTGTCTGCTTGCAGCACAGAGCAGGGTCATGCAGCCCTGCAGAGCCTCAACAGCTCAGAGCAAAACCTTGGACACACAGGCAAATGGCTGTGGTTGCATATGTGCCAAATCCAAACAGGTTTCTTCTGCCAGCAATTCCTCTGCGGTGTATTCAAGGGAATACATTACACTGGTACTGGGTACACAGTTAGATGGATGAAAAAGTAGCTATGCCATCAGATCCGTGGAGTAATAAAATCATAGAATTGTTTAGGTTGGAAAAGACCTCTAAGGTCATCAGACATGGTGCTTAGGGTCACAGGTTAGTGGTGGGCAGTGCTGGGTTAATGGTTGGACTTGATGACCTTAAGGGTCTTTTCCAACCAAAGTGACTTTGATTCTCTGTTTCCTACAGCAATGTAGCCTCTGCTGATTTCAGAAGGATGGTTCTCATGCATCGAGAAGTCATTTATATAACTGTCAGAGCTTGTTCCCATTAGCTTCAAGAAGAATTTGGGTGTCACTGAGAAGAATTTGTGAGAGAGGGAAGCCCTTGAATGAAGAAGTTGATTTTGGAACAGACAGCAGACAGGTCTGAGCTTGGCTGCACCATGAACATTGTTAACACTTTTTAATTTTCTTGATTTTCCATTTCCCAGCATTTTCATTTGTTTCGTGCACAATTTATTTTTTATTTCAGCAGATGCCCTACTTTAATAATGAGAACACACTGAAGCAAATCACCGTTTGAAAAAGCATTTAAAATGTACCACCTGTTCTGCTCTTCAAGTCTTTGTGGTTTTATTGAGTTTGAAAATATCAAGAAAAGGCAGAGACTCTGGGATTAGCTTTGCAGAACTGGTGTAAACAAGAAGCAGCACGTGGCTTCACTCTGTCAACTGCAGGTTGTCCTTTCACATATAAATCTGTTTGACCTTAGAGGAAAACAGGAAGACTATGAATGAAGGTAAGCAGCTTCCGAAACCCTTACATGTTTGAAGATCTTCCTTAGGGTTACTGGAAAAGGGTTTGTTGAAACAGGATGTGCCGTGTTTCCTTTAACTTCTTTTGAAGCTACACGTCAAAGGTGTGCTTCTTCCTCAGATTTAAATTATTGCTCTAAAATAAGGACAATTCTTTTGTGTCTCAGTCTCCCGGCCCCGTGAGATAAGATAAAGCCCTTTACATGTACAAATGCAACACGTGTTCATCATTCTCAACAGACATGAGGATAATACAACTGGATTATTTCCTCAGCTCATCTGAGGGGAAAATGGATGACAAAAACATGAAACTCATGGAAGATAATGAGAATTTCAATATTGATGACAACTCCAGTGGTTTGATTGTGTGGGTAAGATGCCAAGAAACCTCATTTTTCTTATCTGTCTCCTCCAGCCTGTATATATACATTAAATTGGGTTTCCCTCTAAGAGGGACTATTTGTGCCTGCATCTCCAGAAACCTTTGATTGCAAGGAAGTTTGGTGACCTTGTTTTTTCTCTAGCTCTGGAACAGAGAACAGACATCAACTTTTCTCAGTCTGTTTCTTCATACAAAGAATCTTTAATAACCTGCCTGTGTATCTTTAATAACCACTACAGATTGTTTGAATGTGAGAGGAGTGTCCCATCACACAGCATCTTGTTTATACTGGGGTTGACACCCCCACAGGGAACAAGGGAGGGAAAACACAGTTCACTGCTAGGATATTTGCAGATAAGTTGCTTTGAGGAAGAAAGGAAGGGGGAATTCACTCAGTGGAATGCTTTACTTGAAGCCATTCCTTGTAAAGGTAAGAGTATTTTCCATGAGCGTTGACTGTTCTCCTCTCCTTGTTTTGCCTAGATTAAAAACTGTAAAACATGCTCTTGGTGGAGGCCGCTAGAGCTGTACTGCTTGTTATAGCTCCTGAGTGTCAGGGGCTTGAGACAAAGCACCATTATTGACTCAGTTTCCCCCCAGGGGTCTGGGTACTGCGTTAGCTTGACACCATTCACCCCAGTCATGAAAACCAAGCACTTCCCAAGTGCTGGCAGCTGCTGTAGGTACAGCACCCTCATGCAAAGGTTGATGCTGGCATCTCACAACTCTGCTTCATAACCACACTGATAACCTGTCTAGATAGCTGGGAAGGTAGATGGGAACACTGTACCTGGTGAGCTAGCCACCATTACCTTTGTCCTTTGGGAGATCATGAATACATCCCACCTGGGTGCAAGTTATCATAGAAGTCATAGAATGGTTTGGATTGGAAAGGACCTTAAAAATCATCTACTTCCAACCCCCCAGCTGTGGGCAAGGAAGCCACCCACTATGTCAGGAAGGGCCATGCTCAGGGCCTCATCCAACCTGGCCTTGGACACTGCCAGACAAGTTAATAGAACTCTTTTTGTAAATCAAAACAAATTTCTGCTGGCAGCACCTCTTTTCTCGAGTCCCCAACCCCTTATGGTGCCATAAGTTCTGACAGACCTATTCAATGGCATTTGTTTCTCAAGAAGGGGCTGAAGAAATGGAAGTGAGGCCTCATCTCTGTAGCTTTCAGTTGTGGGAAACCAACAGATCCAGCTACCAAGAACTTCTCCACAACCCATAAATTGACAGGACTTCTGCTGGTCCAGTTCCCTCGGGACTGCCCCACTGCCACCCAACCTATGGCTTGTAGTTCCAGCAACGAGATCCACTGGCCTGCCTGAGGCTGTGGTGGGTTGGGGTGCAGTTCCCTGGCAAGGGGTGGTGGCAGAACGTGGCTATCATGGCACTCCAAACCTTGTGCTCAGGTGCTGTGAGGGCTGGCAGCTCCCTCAGGGCCCTGGAGCTGGGAGCTGAGTGTGCTAACACCGTGGTCTCTCTGTCCCACTGCCCCCAGCCAGGGAGCAGGGCAGACCTGGAGGTTCTCAGCAGGTTCAGCCAGCCCTGATGAGTGTTCATAGAGCAAGTTCATGGTGATGAGACAGGACAAGTTCAAGTCACAGAATCACAGAATGATGAGGTTGGCCGAGACCTCTAAGATCACTGAGTCCAACCTATGCCCTAACACCTCAACCAGACTATAGCACCAAGTGCCATGTCCAGTCTTTTTTTAAACACATCCAGAGATGGTGATTCCACCACCTCCCTGGGAAGAGCATTCCAGTACTTTATTATTCTTTTGGTGAAAAATTTCTTCCTAATATCCAACCATTACCTTCCCTGTCAGACAAAATCTCTCTTTTCTGTCAGAAAAAAGTCAGAAAATCATCCTGCAGCTCAGCCAGGCAGGGCTGTGGGGACTGCGCCAGGCAGGGTCTCCTGGTGGGCTTGGCTTTTTGGGACCCATGGCTGGGCTGGGCAAGCTGGAATGGGCAACCTGCAATGCCACTGGAACACAGATTGACAGCCCTGGTTTGGGCTGGAGGTGGTTCCTAGGCCATGTAGGACAGAAAGGAAGCTTGGGTGAACTGGCCATAGCCTTGGCAGACATGGAGGCAGTATGTCTGGCAAGGCAGTTAATTAATTGGGGGCAGTGTGTCTGGTAAGGCAGTTAATTAATACTTTTTGTTCCTGAGCTAGGAGAGATCCATGACGCAGTTAAGGGACCAGGGAAGGAGGAGCCATGCTGACTTTTTCCACCTGCATCATTTACCCAGTCCACTGCAGGGAAACCCAGGCAGTGAGATCCAGTGGTAACAGAGGGCAGGGAACATTTCCTGCCTATAACATGATGTGCTGGGACAGGGTTTTCTTATGCTGAGTCCTCTGTCCTCAGTGTGTCCTTTCCTCCTCCACACCCCAGTCATGCCTACAGTTTAGCCATTTTCTTTTTCTACATATGGCATCTTGCTGCAGCATTATGCATTCTGTGTCCTTAAGCAGATTATAGCCTAAAATAAATTCCAGTTTAATGGAAAATATTATCAGTTTCCATGGGAATGACTTACCATGTGATTGTGGTTGTACTTCCCCTTGTGCTTAGGGCTAAAACCATTAAATGATCAGTATTTTTTACACTTTCTTACAGTTCCCCTAGAAATATCTATTCCTCATAATGGGTCAGAACATTCAGTCTTCAAACGTGGGTCATTTTGATTTTTATGCTGTGATCTTATGCCAGATTATCAAATACTTAGGCTAAAGCTGGATTCCACTGAGATCCTCCTACTTCCTAGTTTGTTATTTCAGGTCTGCAAAGCCAAATTCCTGTGGATAGCTATCAGCTGTCAAGGAAATAGGCTGATATTAATGAGTGAAGAAAATGCTGAAGCTGGTCACTTGCCTTTGGTAGCTGGCTAAGACCTCTGGTGTTCAGGCTGTGTCAGGCAACCCCTATGGAGAACTATCCAAGTGCTGTGTGAGTCCTGGCTCACAGCCTTGGACACAGTGATCAGCTGGGCCCAGGAAGAAGGGAGAGGTGTGGTAAAGATATTTTAAGAAAATTGGTTTTATTTTTCATTATCCCACTCTGATTTGATTGGTAGCAAATGAAATATGCTTCCCCCAGATGAGCCTGAGCAATCTCTCTGTTCTTGTCTCAGCCCACAAGTCCTTGGCCCTTATTTTTTCTCTCTGTTCAGCTGAGGTCAACCAATGACAGGCAGTGAGTACTGGTGCCCGCATTCCCCAGCAAAATGAGGCACAGACACTCGACAGAGGAAGCATCTGCTCAAGATGCCATTTATTGGCATCTTTGCACAGGGTGAAACTTCCAGAGGGACTGGATTCCCTCACAAAGAGAGAACATTCAGTGTCCATGTGGTAACAGGAGTCTCTAGTTCCAGGCTCCTTGCCACAGCCTCTTTGTCTTTGGATCTGACTTCCAGACTGAGCTTTTGCTGTTAGAGAATGGTGCACCAAAAATTACAAACATTGACAAAGCAATGTCTTCTCCATGTGCTGTGTGCTCAGGAACGTGGCACCTCCTCCTGAAGGAGTCAAGGATGGGTGGATACTCCTCCAAAGCAACAGTGAGGGTACAGAGGCCCTTTAGTAGTACCACACACTTGGGCCCACCACAGCCAGATCTTCCACGCCACTGTGAACTGTGTCAGCACGGGAGCTGCTCAAGCTGCAGCTGTAACCCTCTAGAAAGTTCTCACAGAAGCCACACCCCTAGTCCTTCCACAGCTTAACCTGCAGTTCCCTGTGCACTTTGTGTGTATCCAGCCTTTGATTGCTTCAGGCTACACTGAGGCTGAGTGGGGGTGGGGAGGAAAGGCAGGGCTGGCTTGGCTGGGTTGTGACATGCTGTGACACGTGTGACGTCACGGGGGACGTGTCACAATGGGGGCAGCTCTAAAAGGCCCCAGCAGGTAACGCTGGCCCTGCATTGCTTTGGCAAGCGGTGAGTACACACGTGGCGGGGAGGCTGGACTGGGAACAAGGGCTGAGGCAGAAACGCTGCACCTGGGGCTGGGTTCTCCTTCTGCATGCAGGGACAGCCCCCCATGGGAGAGCCTTGGGCAGGCCACAGGGTGGCTGCTGCTGCTGCTGCTGCTGCTGCTGTTGCTGTTGCTGTTGCTGGGGGAGCAGTACAGGCCTTGCTGCCTGCCAGCTGTGTGGGGCCCTGTCCTTCCAGCCCTCAGATCCCTGTTATTCCCATCCCTGCTGCCCTCATTGTCATTTCCCTCCCTACAGGCCCCATTTAAGCCTGCTCTTCATCCTCCTGCAGACCATGGATGCCATAACATTCTTTTTCATGCTCCTGGAAAGCCTCATCCAGTACGTGCAGCCTGTGGGTGATGTTTTGGATGAGGAGAAACATCTGCGCATGGAGCTGCGTGGAAAGCGCTTGGAGAGGAAGAGAATTCGGCTGGAGCAGCAGGTGGAGCTGATCAACCTGAAGCAGAGTGGAGGGGCCTGGGGAGACCTGCTCTGCTTTGCTTTGCAGCCCGGGCAGGTCTGGGCTTTTGCTGGGCTCCTTGTCCTTCTCTTGGGACTGTATTTTTTCTGGAGGAAAAGGAGTGATGAGGCAGAGAACAGCAGCGAGGGAGATGAAGACCATTTTTCTGACAATGATCTGAAATGGCTTCTAGACGAGCGCATCCAGTGGCCTGTACAGGACCTGCAGAGAGGCTGTCAGTGGACAACTAACCTAATGGACAATTACGCGGTTTATTTTGGACACATCTTGTCAAACAGTTTCTACCCAGTCCTGCAACGAGCCATCGGGGTGGGCAGTGCCTTTGAGGGCTGGAGTCCCCGTGAGGAGGACGTGGTGTACCGCGTGCTCATCCCCATGACTCCTCCCCGAGGCCACAGCTTCCACCTGGAGCTGGACAGTGCAGGGCAGAGGCCCGTGAGGAACTTCCGTGTCCGCGTGCAGCTGGAGTGCACCTGCAGGAGGGAGCAGCAGGCTGAGGACATGCTGTGCTTCCTGCACCAGCCTGAGGAGGAGCTGAGGAGGAATCAGGGTCCCAGCCTCCTGCACACCCTGTGCACCGGCTCCTACCTGGACGTGCAGAAAACTGCCCGCTGGTTCTACCAGCTGGTGAGAGCAATCTGGCCAGCTTTGCCTCAGTCACACAACTGGCACTTAGTGCTGCTGCCCTCCACGCGCTCCTGCCAATTTAAGGTGACCAACAGAGAAGCAAGCTTCAGGATTGAGATGCTCTTCGGGGTGCGGAGAGGTGACTCTGACATCTTTGTCAGCAGCCAGCAAGGATATGCTGGAACCCCAAGCACTCTGTGGCTGGAGTCCTATGATGTGGCAGAGATGAAGTTCTTCAAGCACATTGCCAGGCAGGCTCCCCCTGACAGCTTGCACCTGAGATGCCTGCAGCTCTTCACCCATCTTCAGCTGGGTATAGGCTTGTCCACCTATACAATGAAGACCATTGTCATGCACCTCCTGAACACCATTCCCGTGTCACGATGGCGCAGGAGGTATTTTTTGCGGCGCCTGGGAGATATCAATGTCAACCTGCGCCGCTGCCTGGAGGAGAAATGCCTTAAGCATTTTATCATTGGCAACAAGAGATTGCCTCAGGAGATCCGCTTGCCTCTGGACATTGCATCAGCTGAGCCATCCAATCTCTTTCATCATCTGGCATGGTATCCAGTTGCCCACTCCCAGGCAATGAGTGAGTACCGGGATCTCCGGCGTCGGCTCACAAGTGTGCTGCTCAATGGCTGCTGAAAAAGGTACTCATTAACAGAGCATTTGCGGGCCTGGTAGGCAGTAGCAGAAAACGAGCTCATAGTGCCAAGAAGAAGAGAAGAGAATGTGGGATACAGAGAGAGAAAAGATAAAATGCCATGCAGCAGCCCTCTGCTATCAGCAGCCGCAGCTGTGTCATCTCAACAGTCTCCCACGGCATCCACAGTCATGACTACCATGTGGAGGCCCAGAGAAGCTGACTTGCATTGCAGGGTAAACTGTGGTGATGCACTCCCCCTGTCACTGGCTGCACTAAAGTCTGAGAAACACTCATTAGGCCTTGGCCTTGAAAACTCCATTTGTACGAAGCCCCTTTTGAATGTATCAGCAACATTATTTGTTCCCAGGAACTAACAGGTGCCTAATTAATTAGCACAATTTTTTTTTTAAGGAACAGCCTTGGAAACTTATTTTTCTTTCCTGATTTATTTTTCTTTCCTGAATTTTTCTGACTAAGAACCCAAGTGGAATAATATTTTTGTTGACAAACTTTCAAATAAAGTTACAGAGAAAAGACCTGAATGATGGAAAATTACTATGACTAAAGCACTCTGTTACGACTGTAAAGCAGTCTAAAGTGAGGCCTTTTGAGCTCTTGATTCCCAGAATATAAGGGACCAATGTGTGTGTCTCTAATACTGATAATTGGATGGTAGTGGAGCCAACCAGGGACTGTTGGTAATAGTCAAGGACTGCTGGTATTGACATGCTGTGAGGAATACCAATATTTGGCTAGAAAAGGGGGACCAGGAGGAAATAGGGCAGCACTTTTCTGTGAGAAAGAGCCACAGTACAGCATAAGCACAAGAATAAGGCCAAGAAGAGGGCATGGACTATAGAGTAGGATTAAGACCCCCAAAAACCATCAAAGCCATCTGACCCATGTCCAGGAAGGCCTGAAAGAAAGGACTGTACATGCTAATTAATTGACATAGAAAGTGGGAAACCTGTCTTTAGGGCAGAGAAACCTGTCAACAAAAAGGTAACTCCCAAGCCTGGGAAGTGCCCTCAGGACCCTGGATATCTCATAGACCAGACTGGCACAGCTGGATTAATGCTGAACCAGGATTATCCCCTGGATTGGCACTGCAGCCAGGACTGACATTCCACTAACTGGATCAACATGGTAACCAGGACTGGTGTTCTCTTTTCTTCTTTGTCTTTTTCTTTCTCTCTTTATTTAATTTATCTCTCCCTCTTTAATTCCTCTCTTCCCTTTAACCCTACCCTTTTATTCAAAACCCACTGCCATGTGCTTATATAATAGGAGGGGGACTAACATATTGATTTCCAAGCCCAGTGTCTAGTTAGTTAATAAATTTTTCTGATTGTTTGTGGACCCCCTGACTTTTGTTATTCCTTTCAATCACAAGCATTTAAAAATCTTTAGAGTTTCCTTCCCCTTAAGGATGGGTCATCACACTACAGTGGCTACAAAGATGAATTTCATCCCCCTTTCTTCTCATACTGTCACAGCCAGGGTGACCATTTTAGATGGACCCAGAAATTCTTGCTGGCAGCTTCAGCTGGTCAGGAATCATGCAAGAGGCATTGCTAATATTCCTCCTTGTGTTCACTGGGGTCTGCATGGAGAAGCTGCCCATCCTTAGACACTCCCTGGGGAAAAGCTGCCACAGATCTGAGAATGCAGGACATGGAGAAGGCACTGCTCAATTGGCAGGGGAGATTGCTGCCACACCTTTCCTCTAGAGTAAAAGGATACTCATGTCATCAAACCTGATGTAGCTGAAGAGATCCTGGCCAGGGCCTTGTGAGAGAGTGCCATTACCACTTGGACACTGACTGCCATCCCTTTTCTGAGAGAATCTATTCCCTCTGTGAGCTTCACCCAGTCTCTAATGGATCACTGAGCCAGGATGATGACACTGGTGTATGATGCTATAAGGAATGAAAAGAAATCTCTTGATCAGTCACACAAAGTCACACTCATGGTGCACCTCAACTTCTTAGCTGCAAATGGAGACATCATAGTGAAGAGCTGAACAAGCCAAAAAAATTCCTGAAGTCCACACTGAAAATAGCTTTTTGACATAGGTACTGTGGGAGCCAACTAGGAAAAGTGCCCTCCTAGACCTGTTGTTTGTCCATAGAAATGCTCTTGTAGGTGAAGTGGTGATTGGTGCTGTCTTGTCCACAGTAATCAAGAAATGCTTGAGTAAAAAAATCTTAGGCATTATGGAAAAAACTCTCTGTGGAGCTACTCCCAAGGGTTGTGGGAGAGCAAGCTCAAGGAACTAATTAATAAGAGCCCCTGAGCATGTAGTTTCAAGGGTACTGATATCCACAAATGCTAGTCCTTTTTATTAGAAACGCTTCTATGAGAGCACAAGTCTGATGAAGAAGGGCTGAGGGAGGTGGGGTGCGGAGGCTGCTGGGCCAATAAGGAAAGAATCCACTGCACTCCCCTGGAGGGACAACCCCTCAAGCCATAACCACCCGTTAGGGCGAGGAAAAAAGGCTTCTCACAGCATGCCTCGTTGTGACATGCAGATTTAATGTATCCCACTGGCCCTTCTCCCTTGCTCCACCCCTGTGCCCTGGTGCCATTGGCCCTAGTGTTCTGTCCCACCCCTCAAGATCCTTATATAATTCCCTGCTTTCCAAGCTTTCCCTGCCTGCGTGGTGCTTTGACTGTTTCAGGGAAGAAGCTCAATAAAGGCTCTCTTTGGAATTCCACACAAAGATCCTATCTCTTCTTCTGCGTGAAAGAGCTGAAATTACCCAGTGTGAGCACAGACAGCGAGGTGTCTTTTTTAAGAGGCTTCTTTGGGAAGGTCACGGCACTCTGAACACCGCCCACTGCAATACTGGGGGTGTTTAGCAGAGAGAAAAAGTGCCTCAGAGGGGACCTCGTGGTTCTCTACAGCTCCCTGAAGGGAGGTTGTAGCCAGCTGGGGATTGATTTATTCTCCCAGGTGTGGCAGAGCGTCTCATTCTGCTCAAGAGCTGATCTGTGGTTTGTTAACTGCTCAGGTAATTCAAACAGGACCAGCAGTCTTGCAGTGAGTTCTTTTGGCTCCATGGGGCTAACAGTGGGCTGGCATCTCCCACCTGCCAATAAACATCTAACTGTTGAAGTGGGATCTGGAAAGAGAAGCTAGGTTTCTGACTGACAGGCTTCATAATTATAAAAGCCATACCAAACTTTCACAAAGCAGAAATTTTCTATACATTTTTCTGGAAATGTGTGGTGTTTCTCTTGTGGACAAGGACACTTGTTTTGCAATTACTGCCATGGAGGTTAAGTGAAAGAAATCTGCATTATTATCATCGCTGTGGTGTGTAACATTTGACTCCTGCTCAATGCTGTTTCTTTGACATGCTTTAATATAGACACCTTCATGTTGTACATTGTTTATTAGGCTGTAATCTAATTCCTTTTGGTTTTATACTGAGTAGTAAGTAACTCTGATGGAGATTGTTTATCTATTATCTCCTGTCTGTTTAATAAATAATTCATTTTATAAATGAATTTGATCTTTAGAACTTGCAGGCCAGAAAGATTTCTTAAATATGAGCTGTTGACAAAATCTTAGGCTAAAGACAGGCTTTTCTGAAGATTCCACTTGTCCAGTGACACAAAAAAAACAAGCAATAAGACCAAGGAAAATGACCTCAAGCTGTATCGCATGTAGATATTTAGATTGGATCTTAGAAAAAATGCTTTCATGAAAACTAATATCAAGCATGGAAACAGGCTGCCTAGGGAAATAGCGGTGTCACCCTCCTTGGAGGGATTGAAAAGGCATGGAATATTTGGGGACTCGATTTATTAATGGAGTAGGCAGTGTTAAGTTTGCAGTTGCACTGTGTGATCTTCAGGGACTTTTCAATCTCGCTGACTCTGAGATTTCAGTGTAGCTCAACCAGTGAGGAGTCAAAGCTTCGAGTCAATGATCCTCAAGGGTGCCTTCCAACAGGGATATCTTTGAGATTGTCAGTAAAGGACAGATGAAAATAAATCCAAAAGAAAGAACAATGGGAGTTCTTTGAAGAAGCTTCAATCAAGGGCAGCCCTAGGTTGTGCATCAGGGCCACTCTGAGTGCCTGAGCAAGGGTGGGGCAAAAGGGTGGGGCTGGCTGGGTTGTGACATGCTGTGACACGTGTGACATCACGGGGGACGTGTCACAATGGGGGCAGCTCTAAAAGGCCCCAGCAGGTAACGCTGGCCCTGCATTGCTTTGGCAAGCGGTGAGTACACACGTGGCGGGGAGGCTGGGCTGGGAACAAGGGCTGGGGCAGAAACGCTGCACCTGGGGCTGGGTTCTCCTTCTGCATGCAGGGACAGCCCCTCATGGGAGAGCCTTGGGCAGGCCACAGGGTGGCTGCTGCTGCCTGCCAGCTGTGTGGGGCCCTGTCCTTCCAGCCCTCAGATCCCTGAGGATTCCCATCCCTGCTTCACCTACTGCTAGCTGCCTCCCCCACAGCACCATTTTAGACGTTCTCTCTATCCTCCTGCAGACTATGAATTCCATAGTATTCCTTTTCTTGCTCTTGCAAAGCTTCACCCAGTACCCACAGCCCGTGGGTGATGTTTGGGATGAGGAAACATCTCTGCACATGAAGGTACATGCAGAGCAGCAGGAACTGGAAAGGTTTTGGCTGGAGTGGGAGATGGAGCAGTTGGCCCTGGAGCAAAGTGGAGTGGGGAAGTACTTGCAGCTCTTAGCTGTTTCTCTGCTTCTGGTCCTTCTCTTGGTCCTATGGTTTATGGGGTGCAAATGGAGCATGAGAAGAGAGGAGCCTGAAGAAGAAAGTGTAAATGCAAGTGAAGATGATGGTGGAAATGAAGTAGATGATCGTGTTCAGGAGAACATAGGAAGGATGTTATTGGAGCGCATCCAGAGGCCTGTACAGGACCTACAGGCAGGCTGCGAGTGGACAATAGACCTGATGGACAATTATACGGTTTATTTTGGACACATCTTGTAAAACAGTTTCTACCCAGTCTTGCAACGAGCCATCGGGGTGGGCAGTGCCTTTAAGGGCTGGAGTCCCCGTGAGGAGGACGTGGTGTACCGCGTGCTCATCCCCATGACTCCTCCCCGAGGCCACAGCTTCCACCTGGAGCTGGACAGTGCAGGGCAGAGGCCCGTGAGGAACTTCCGTGTCCGCGTGCAGCTGGAGTGCACCTGCAGGAGGGAGCAGCAGGCTGAGGACATGCTGTGCTTCCTGCACCAGCCTGAGGAGGAGCTGAGGAGGAATCAGGGTCCCAGCCTCCTGCACACCCTGTGCACCGGCTCCTACCTGGACGTGCAGAAAACTGCCCGCTGGTTCTACCAGCTGGTGAGAGCAATCTGGCCAGCTTTGCCTCAGTCACACAACTGGCACTTAGTGCTGCTGCCCTCCACGCGCTCCTGCCAATTCAAGGTGACCAACGGCAGGGAAAGCTTCAGGATTGAGATGCTCTTCGGGGTGCGGAGAGACGACTCAGCCGTCTTCGTCAGCAGCCAGACCAGAGAGGCCCACACAGCAAGCACAATCTGGCCCGAGTCTTATGCTGTGGCAGAGGCTGAATTCTTCAAGCACATTGCCAGGCAGGCGCCTCCTGACAGCTTGCACCTGAAATGCCTGCAGTTCTTCACCCGACTTCCGCTGGGCTTCAGCTTTTCCACCTACACCATGAAGACCATTGTCATGCACCTGCTCAATGTCAGACCCGTCTCATCGTGGTGCAGGAGAGACCTCCTAGAACGACTGCAGGATATCATCAAGAGCCTGCGCTTCTGTGTGCGAGCCAAACGCCTCAACCACTTCATTGTGGGGAACCCGACGCTCCCTCAGCACATCCATGTACCTGCAGATGTTCAAACGTGTGGGACGTACAATCTTCTCCTTCGCCTGGCGCAGCAGCCGGATGCCCACGCCCAGGCCATCCATGAGTACCGGGTTCTGAAAAGGTGGTACAAAAGAATCCTTCTTGCTGAAGATTGACCCTATGAAGGGGAGGAGTCATGGCTGTGAGCACAGAGCTGTGCTTGTGCTGTTCACAGCTGGCAGCAGAGAACCACCTTGCAGTCCAGATTTGGCTGAGAAGAGGTTGCGTGCAAAGGCTCTGGTGAAGGTCCCACTGGCTCTCCTGTCGCCTCAGCAGGTGGAGGGCCCTGGGTGGTTTTATACCAGGTCTTTCTGTAATTTCATTTTCCAAAAAAAGCACCCAGACCGCATTCAGCCCTGCTTACCACTACTCTCCCATGCCTGAAAAAGCACATGAAGAGAACCCGTGCAGGGCTAAAGCCGCCAAAGCCGACCTGCAACATGCAGTCTTTCCTGGCCTTTGAAAAGGGGCAAAATCTAGAGCGTGGAAGTAGTGTGAATGTGGGACAGAGAAAGAGAAAAAAAATGGGGCAAAAAGGACCAAGAGAAAAAGCGGGCGCTGCTGGCCGAGGATCAGTCAACGGATGGAGTCTCTCTATGTTCCTGGAAGGGACATCTTGACGTCAGCGTTGGAACAACGGCGTTGGAGCTGGCCGGAAATTTTGTATACGAAGGAATCCAGAATTTTATTTCATAGATATATAGTGTATTCCTATTATAGACTATAATATTTATAAATTAGATATACTACTAAACTACCATCAACCAAAACAATATACTAAGAGAAATAATATAAAATATATGAAATGTGTAGTTATGATGTCAGGATAAAAAGTAATTTTAAAGAGTTGAATCTGTAATTATGTGTAAATACTAACAGTAGAGGCCATATTTAGTGTCACTATCTGTTGTGACACATATTGTTGGTTTTAGTATGTTTATGTCTGGAAGGTGTTCCATAAAAGAGAGATATTTATAACACAGATAAGATACATATGATATATACATGCTGTTAAAATTAGATTTGAATAGAACTGTATCAGATGTATTATACACCCCATGCCCGTATATATTACCCCATGCCTCTAATATATTACAATATATTACGTTATTGATGCAATTTTTAGATACATATATAGCCATATCTACTGTTGCTATCTGTTATGAACCATATATATGCCCTATAGTTAGCGCACTTAAGAGCGGTGAGCTGGAAAATTCTTTGCTCTTGTTTCAATAAAATGCAATTTTACAGGATCTGCTGTGTGCAAGACTTTATTGATCTCAGCAAGGCCTAGAGTAGTGGTAAATGTCACCCACTGTGAATCTGGGATCTTGAACAGACGCCTTGAAGTCAACCAAACTGAGAGTGCTGAATTGGCTCTAAGCAGAAATTAAGCCAAGCCAAGCCAGCCCCTCAGATCACAGAATCCCAGAATGGCTTGGCTTGGAAGGGTCCTTAGAAATTGTCTTGTTCCAGCCCTGCTGCCAAGGGCAGGGACACCTTCCGCCAGGCCAGGTTGCCACAAGGCGCATCCAAGCTGGCCTGGAACACGGCCAGGGATGGGGCAGCCACAGCTCCCGTGGGCAGCGTGGGCCAGGCCTCAGCAGCCTCTGAGGCCAGAATTCCTTGCCCATCACCAGCCTAAGGCCGTCCTGTGTCGCTGGGAAGCCACTGGACCTGGCGCTGTCCCTGAGGGCCCTTACCAAGAGCCCCTGTGCAGGTCTCTGCTGGCTCCCGGGCAGGGACTGAAAGGCCGCAGGAAGGCGCCCCTGGAGAAGGCCTTGGAGAGCGCTGGGGCCAGGAGTGCCGCCATGAGGGCAGCAAGCGGGGCCTGGGCTGTCTGTGCGTGTGGGAGGGCACAGGGCGGGCACCGAGGCCCTGCCAGCTGGAGCTGGGAGCTCTGCAGGGCGGCCGGCAGAGAGGCCTGGGCTCCCGCAGCTCTGCAGCCCTCACGGCTGAGGCAGCTGCCCGGGCACAGCCGGCTGGGGACACGCGGCCGGCCCGGGGCCAGCCGCAGGGGGAGCCGGCTCTGGGGCCGGCCCAGTCCGCAGCAGGGAGCAGCCCATGGGGCTGTGCCCGGCCAGGGAGCGGCTCTGCCCGGGGACAGGGCTCCGGGAGCAGGGCAGCAGGGCCGGCAGTGCCGGGCACAGACACAGGTGCACACATGGCTGCAGCCACAGTCAGGATCACGCAGGAGCCTTCTCACTCTCTGCAGCTCCCACACAGCAGGGTGGGGCTGGTGCAGGCCAGCCTCTGCTCCCAGGAACCAAGGGAGAGGACAAGAGTGGCTGCCCGAGGAATTGGTGCAATTGTCCTTGCTTGAGCCACTTCAGCAATGTGTGGCAGCGGCACTCGGGGACATGGTTGCGAGTTGAACTTGTCTGTGTTAGGTTTGTGCCCTGCGACTTGATAGCAGGACCAATGTGGAGTGGGACACAGCCCAGCTGCTGGCAGCTGTGAGCTGACTTATTCCGTACAGATGAGCCTTCCACCATGGCGAGCACCAGTGCTGGCAGCCGAGCCACTGGCACCATGCCACCTTACACTGCTGCAGAAGACTTGAAGGCTCAGGCTGTGTCACAGGAGGGGGGTGGGTGGCTCTCCCAGCTCTTGAGCTCAAGGTGAGAGGAGAGAAAAGCTGTTACCCATCAGTGCCTTGAACTGAAACATCATAACAGGGGAAAGAGATGTGCAAAGGCACAATTTTGAGTTCCATGTAGGCAGCACTGAGAATGGACCACTCAAATCCAGGTGTACAATATGGCAAATGCCACACGTTTTCCTGGGGGGGAAAAAGCTTTAAATGAAACACAACAAAGTCCCCAAAATCAAAGAGTAATGTTGGAATATTTTGTGATTGATGGCTGAGAGAAGCAGCTGTGCAGTGCTGATTGTGCCTTCTCTGCATACTCATCATCTATGCTTGTCTCAGGGGTCTCTGAAGCCAGGTAATCATTTCTTCCTGCTCCAGCCTGTGCTGAGACCAAGCAGGCCTGGGGTGCCCAGGCCCGTTAGCAGGAGAGCTGGTGAAAGTCACTGCCAGGCACACGGCCTTCCCCTCCAAGGCTCCAGAGACACAAGGGCAGAAAGCTGTAGCCTAAGCTGCATTGCACTTGCACCTTTGTTGGCCTTGTCTGTCCTCTGGCATCCCTCAGGCTGGGCGGTGTAAATCTGAGCTGCTTCCACAGGGAATTCAGTGTTTGCCCACACTGGGGCCTTGCTGAAGGCAAAGGCCACGCAAGGGCTCTCTCCCTTGTGCCGCCTGTGCCATGGAAGGCCCCAGAGCAAGAGGGCATTTCTTGGCTGCTGAGACCCCTCTTGACACTCTGGCCTTGCAGGTTAGCAAAATCCACACGGACATACGGGGACATTCCAGCTTTGACTTTCACTCCTAACCTTTCAATTCTCTACAAGGAAAATTCTGCTTTTTCCTTCTGCTCTGAAGGCCATGGATTCCCTTGGCTGATGTTTTTGGCACAAAGGTTCTCCTCACATGGAAACCCTTCCGGGCAACCTGAAATTCTTCTGCCCACTGAGAACCCATTCTGTCCCACGGGAAGTGCAGTGCAAAAGCCCCACGTTTCTCTCCCCTGCCAGGAGCTGGTTTCACAGCTCAAATGCCGGACACGATGCAGATGGCCCCAGAAGGGAGGTTGTAGCTTAGTGGGAGTCATTCTATCAGCCCAGGGAACACACAGTATGAGCAGAGGAAAATGACCTCAAGTTGCGCTAGGGGAGGTTTCGATTGCATCTCTAGGAAATATTCCCTCAAGCAAAAGGTGTCAAGCTTGGGAACAGGCTGCCTAGGGAAATGGCTCGGAGTGACCACCCTCAGAGAGGTAGAACAGTCTTGTTGATGTGGCATTTGGGGACCTGGCTGATTGGAGCAGTAGGCAGTGTTAAGTTTGCAGCTGCACTGTGTGATCTTCAGGGACGTTTTCAACCGCGCTGACACCTAGATTTCAGTGTAGCTCAACCAGTGAGGAGTCAAAGCTTAGAGTCAGTGATCCTCAAGGGTGCCTTCCAACAGGGATGTCTATGAGATTGCCAGTAAAGGGCCGATGAAAAGAATGACAAAAAGAGAGAACAATGGGAAATCCTTTGGAAAAGCTTCCCCCAACAAGGGCAGCCCTAAGCAGTACACCAGGGCCACTCTGAGTGCCTGAGCCAGGAGTTGGCTCAGGGCAAAAGGGTGGGGCTGGCTGGGTTGTGACATGCTGTGACACGTGTGACGTCACGGGGGACGTGTCACAATGGGGACAGCTCTAAAAGGCCCCAGCAGGTAACGCTGGCCCTGCATTGCTTTGGCAAGCGGTGAGTGCACACGTGGCGGGGTGGCTGGGCTGGGAACAAGGGCTGGGCCAGAAATGCTGCACCTGGGGCTGGGTTCTCCTTCTGCATGCAGGGACAGCCCCCCATGGGAGAGCCTTGGGCAGGCCACAGGGTGGCTGCTGCTGCTGCTGCTGCTGCTGCTGCTGCTGCTGCTGCTGGGGCACTGAGACAGGCCTTGCTGCCTGCATGCTGTCTGTGGCCCTGTGCTTCCTACGCCCAGATCCCTGAGCATCATGTTCTCTATCCAGCAAGCAGCAGTTCCCTCCCTCCCCGCCCCACTCACAGACTTCTCTCCCTCCTCCTGCAGACCATGGCTCCCATGGCGTTCTTTTTCACGCTCTTGAAAAGCCTCATCCAGTACCCACAGCCTGTGGCTGAGGGATTGGATGAGGAAACACGTCTGCGCATGGAAGTGCGTGCCAAACACCTGGAACGGGAGAGGCTTCAGCTGGAGCAGGAGGTGGAGCGGCATAGCCAGCAGCAGGTGCAGTTCTTGCTGCTCTTAGCTGTTGCTGTGCTCCTGGTCTACATCTTGGTCCTGTGGTTTATTGGGTGGAAAAGCAGCCTGAGGAGAGAGGAGGATGAAGAAGAAAACCGTGGTGCAAATGAAGAGGAAGCGGGCAATGTTGCTGCAAATGAAGAAGACGATGTTGGAAACGAAGCTGTCAATGAGGCTGAAATTGCAGCAAACAACGATGTTGCAATTGCAGTCCAAGTAGAAGATGATTTTGACGATCGCGTTGGACGACTTATAATGCAGCGCATCCGGTGGCCTGTACAGGACCTGCAGAGAGGCTGTCAGTGGACAACTAACCTGATGGACAATTACACGGTTTATTTTGGACACGTCTTGTCAAACAGTTTCTACCCAGTCCTGCAACGAGCCATCGGGGTGGGCAGTGCCTTTGAGGGCTGGAGTCCCCGTGAGGAGGACGTGGTGTACCGCGTGCTCATCCCCATGACTCCTCCCCGAGGCCACAGCTTCCACCTGGAGCTGGACAGTGCAGGGCAGAGGCCCGTGAGGAACTTCCGTGTCCGCGTGCAGCTGGAGTGCACCTGCAGGAGGGAGCAGCAGGCTGAGGACATGCTGTGCTTCCTGCACCAGCCTGAGGAGGAGCTGAGGAGGAATCAGGGTCCCAGCCTCCTGCACACCCTGTGCACCGGCTCCTACCTGGACGTGCAGAAAACTGCCCGCTGGTTCTACCAGCTGGTGAGAGCAATCTGGCCAGCTTTGCCTCAGTCACACAACTGGCACTTAGTGCTGCTGCCCTCCACGCGCTCCTGCCAATTCAAGGTGACCAACGGCAGGGAAAGCTTCAGGATTGAGATGCTCTTCGGGGTGCGGAGAGACGACTCAGCCGTCTTCGTCAGCAGCCAGACCAGAGAGGCCCACACAGCAAGCACAATCTGGCCCGAGTCTTATGCTGTGGCAGAGGCTGAATTCTTCAAGCACATTGCCAGGCAGGCGCCTCCTGACAGCTTGCACCTGAAATGCCTGCAGTTCTTCACCCGACTTCCGCTGGGCTTCAGCTTTTCCACCTACACCATGAAGACCATTGTCATGCACCTGCTCAATGTCAGACCCGTCTCATCGTGGTGCAGGAGAGACCTCCTAGAACGACTGCAGGATATCATCAAGAGCCTGCGCTTCTGTGTGCAAGCCAAACGCCTCAACCACTTCATTGTGGGGAACCCGACGCTCCCTCAGCACATCCATGTACCTGCAGATGTTCAAACGTGTGGGACGTACAATCTTCTCCTTCGCCTGGCGCAGCAGCCGGATGCCCACGCCCAGGCCATCCATGAGTACCGGGTTCTGAAAAGGTGGTACAAAAGAATCCTTCTTGCTGAAGATTGACCCTATGAAGGGGAGGAGTCATGGCTGTGAGCACAGAGCTGTGCTTGTGCTGTTCACAGCTGGCAGCAGAGAACCACCTTGCAGTCCAGATTTGGCTGAGAAGAGGTTGTGTGCAAAGGCTCTGGTGAAGGTCCCACTGGCTCTCCTGCCGCCTCAGCAGGTGGAGGGCCCTGGGTGGTTTTATACCAGGTCTTTCTGTAATTTCATTTTCCAAAAAAAGCACCCAGACCGCATTCAGCCCTGCTTACCACTACTCTCCCATGCCTGAAAAAGCACATGAAGAGAACACGTGCAGGGCTAAAGCCGCCAAAGCCGACCTGCAACATGCAGTCTTTCCTGGCCTTTGAAAAGGGGCAAAATCTAGAGCGTGGAAGTAGTATGAATGTGGGACAGAGAAAGAGAAAAAAAATGGGGCAAAAAGGACCAAGAGAAAAAGCGGGCGCTGCTGGCCGAGGATCAGTCAACGGATGGAGTCTCTCTATGTTCCTGGAAGGGACATCTTGACGTCAGCGTTGGAACAACGGCGTTGGAGCTGGCCGGAAATTTTGTATACGAAGGAATCCAGATTTTTATTTCATAGATATATAGTGTATTCCTATTATAGACTATAATATTTATAAATTAGATATACTACTAAACTACCATCAACCAAAACAATATACTAAGAGAAATAATATAAAATATATGAAATGTGTAGTTATGATGTCAGGATAAAAAGTAATTTTAAAGAGTTGAATCTGTAATTATGTGTAAATACTAACAGTAGAGGCCATATTTAGTGTCACTATCTGTTGTGACACATATTGTTGGTTTTAGTATGTTTATGTCTGGAAGGTGTTCCATAAAAGAGAGATATTTATAACACAGATAAGATACATATGATATATACATGCTGTTAAAATTAGATTTGAATAGAACTGTATCAGATGTATTATACACCCCATGCCCGTATATATTACCCCATGCCTCTAATATATTACAATATATTACGTTATTGATGCAATTTTTAGATACATATATAGCCATATCTACTGTCGCTATCTGTTGTGAACCATATATATGCCCTATAGTTATCACATTTAAGAGCGGTGAGCTGGAAAATTCTTTGCTCTTGTTTCAATAAAATGCAACTTTACAGGATCTGCTGTGTGCAAGACTTTATTGATCTCAGCAAGGCCTAGAGTAGTGGTAAATGTCACCCACTGTGAATCTGGGATCTTGAACAGACGCCTTGAAGTCAACCAAACTGAGAGTGCTGAATTGGCTCTAAGCAGAAATTAAGCCAAGCCAAGCCAGCCCCTCAGATCACAGAATCCCAGAATGGCTTGGCTTGGAAGGGTCCTTAGAAATTGTCTTGTTCCAGCCCTGCTGCCAAGGGCAGGGACACCTTCCGCCAGGCCAGGTTGCCACAAGGCGCATCCAAGCTGGCCTGGAACACGGCCAGGGATGGGGCAGCCACAGCTCCCGTGGGCAGCGTGGGCCAGGCCTCAGCAGCCTCTGAGGCCAGAATTCCTTGCCCATCACCAGCCTAAGGCCGTCCTGTGTCGCTGGGAAGCCACTGGCCCTGGCGCTGTCCCTGCGGGCCCTTGCCAAGAGCCCCTGTGCAGGTCTCTGCTGGCTCCCAGGCAGGGACCGAAAGGCCGCAGGAAGGTGCCCCTGGAGAAGGCCTTGGAGAGCGCTGGGGCCAGGAGTGCCGCCATGAGGGCAGCAAGCGGGGCCTGGGCTGTCTGTGCGTGTGGGAGGGCACAGGGCGGGCACCGAGGCCCTGCCAGCTGGAGCTGGGAGCTCTGCAGGGCGGCCGGCAGAGAGGCCTGGGCTCCCGCAGCTCTGCAGCCCTCACGGCTGAGGCAGCTGCCCGGGCACAGCCGGCTGGGGACACGCGGCCGGCCCGGGGCCAGCCGCAGGGGGAGCCGGCTCTGGGGCCGGCCCAGTCCGCAGCAGGGAGCAGCCCATGGGGCTGTGCCCGGCCAGGGAGCGGCTCTGCCCGGGGACAGGGCTCCGGGAGCAGGGCAGCAGGGCCGGCAGTGCCGGGCACAGACACAGGTGCACACATGGCTGCAGCCACAGTCAGGATCACGCAGGAGCCTTCTCACTCTCTGCAGCTCCCACACAGCAGGGTGGGGCTGGTGCAGGCCAGCCTCTGCTCCCAGGAACCAAGGGAGAGGACAAGAGTGGCTGCCCGAGGAATTGGTGCAATTGTCCTTGCTTGAGCCACTTCAGCAATGTGTGGCAGCGGCACTCGGGGACATGGTTGCGAGTTGAACTTGTCTGTGTTAGGTTTGTGCCCTGCGACTTGATAGCAGGACCAATGTGGAGTGGGACACAGCCCAGCTGCTGGCAGCTGTGAGCTGACTTATTCCGTACAGATGAGCCTTCCACCATGGCGAGCACCAGTGCTGGCAGCCGAGCCACTGGCACCATGCCACCTTACACTGCTGCAGAAGACTTGAAGGCTCAGGCTGTGTCACAGGAGGGGGGTGGGTGGCTCTCCCAGCTCTTGAGCTCAAGGTGAGAGGAGAGAAAAGCTGTTACCCATCAGTGCCTTGAACTGAAACATCGTAACAGGGGAAAGAGATGTGCAAAGGCACAATTTTGAGTTCCATGTAGGCAGCACTGAGAATGGACCACTCAAATCCAGGTGTACAATATGGCAAATGCCACACGTTTTCCTGGGGGGGAAAAAGCTTTAAATGAAACACAACAAAGTCCCCAAAATCAAAGAGTAATGTTGGAATATTTTGTGATTGATGGCTGAGAGAAGCAGCTGTGCAGTGCTGATTGTGCCTTCTCTGCATACTCATCATCTATGCTTGTCTCAGGGGTCTCTGAAGCCAGGTAATCATTTCTTCCTGCTCCAGCCTGTGCTGAGACCAAGCAGGCCTGGGGTGCCCAGGCCCGTTAGCAGGAGAGCTGGTGAAAGTCACTGCCAGGCACACGGCCTTCCCCTCCAAGGCTCCAGAGACACAAGGGCAGAAAGCTGTAGCCTAAGCTGCATTGCACTTGCACCTTTGTTGGCCTTGTCTGTCCTCTGGCATCCCTCAGGCTGGGCGGTGTAAATCTGAGCTGCTTCCACAGGGAATTCAGTGTTTGCCCACACTGGGGCCTTGCTGAAGGCAAAGGCCACGCAAGGGCTCTCTCCCTTGTGCCGCCTGTGCCATGGAAGGCCCCAGAGCAAGAGGGCATTTCTTGGCTGCTGAGACCCCTCTTGACACTCTGGCCTTGCAGGTTAGCAAAATCCACACGGACATACGGGGACATTCCAGCTTTGACTTTCACTCCTAACCTTTCAATTCTCTACAAGGAAAATTCTGCTTTTTCCTTCTGCTCTGAAGGCCATGGATTCCCTTGGCTGATGTTTTTGGCACAAAGGTTCTCCTCACATGGAAACCCTTCCGGGCAACCTGAAATTCTTCTGCCCACTGAGAACCCATTCTGTCCCACGGGAAGTGCAGTGCAAAAGCCCCACGTTTCTCTCCCCTGCCAGGAGCTGGTTTCACAGCTCAAATGCCGGACACGATGCAGATGGCCCCAGAAGGGAGGTTGTAGCTTAGTGGGAGTCATTCTATCAGCCCAGGGAACACACAGTATGAGCAGAGGAAAATGACCTCAAGTTGCGCTAGGGGAGGTTTCGATTGCATCTCTAGGAAATATTCCCTCAAGCAAAAGGTGTCAAGCTTGGGAACAGGCTGCCTAGGGAAATGGCTCGGAGTGACCACCCTCAGAGAGGTAGAACAGTCTTGTTGATGTGGCATTTGGGGACCTGGCTGATTGGAGCAGTAGGCAGTGTTAAGTTTGCAGCTGCACTGTGTGATCTTCAGGGACGTTTTCAACCGCGCTGACACCTAGATTTCAGTGTAGCTCAACCAGTGAGGAGTCAAAGCTTAGAGTCAGTGATCCTCAAGGGTGCCTTCCAACAGGGATGTCTATGAGATTGCCAGTAAAGGGCCGATGAAAAGAATGACAAAAAGAGAGAACAATGGGAAATCCTTTGGAAAAGCTTCCCCCAACAAGGGCAGCCCTAAGCAGTACACCAGGGCCACTCTGAGTGCCTGAGCCAGGAGTTGGCTCAGGGCAAAAGGGTGGGGCTGGCTGGGTTGTGACATGCTGTGACACGTGTGACGTCACGGGGGACGTGTCACAATGGGGACAGCTCTAAAAGGCCCCAGCAGGTAACGCTGGCCCTGCATTGCTTTGGCAAGCGGTGAGTGCACACGTGGCGGGGTGGCTGGGCTGGGAACAAGGGCTGGGCCAGAAATGCTGCACCTGGGGCTGGGTTCTCCTTCTGCATGCAGGGACAGCCCCCCATGGGAGAGCCTTGGGCAGGCCACAGGGTGGCTGCTGCTGCTGCTGCTGCTGCTGCTGCTGCTGCTGCTGCTGGGGCACTGAGACAGGCCTTGCTGCCTGCATGCTGTCTGTGGCCCTGTGCTTCCTACGCCCAGATCCCTGAGCATCATGTTCTCTATCCAGCAAGCAGCAGTTCCCTCCCTCCCCGCCCCACTCACAGACTTCTCTCCCTCCTCCTGCAGACCATGGCTCCCATGGCGTTCTTTTTCACGCTCTTGAAAAGCCTCATCCAGTACCCACAGCCTGTGGCTGAGGGATTGGATGAGGAAACACGTCTGCGCATGGAAGTGCGTGCCAAACACCTGGAACGGGAGAGGCTTCAGCTGGAGCAGGAGGTGGAGCGGCATAGCCAGCAGCAGGTGCAGTTCTTGCTGCTCTTAGCTGTTGCTGTGCTCCTGGTCTACATCTTGGTCCTGTGGTTTATTGGGTGGAAAAGCAGCCTGAGGAGAGAGGAGGATGAAGAAGAAAACCGTGGTGCAAATGAAGAGGAAGCGGGCAATGTTGCTGCAAATGAAGAAGACGATGTTGGAAACGAAGCTGTCAATGAGGCTGAAATTGCAGCAAACAACGATGTTGCAATTGCAGTCCAAGTAGAAGATGATTTTGACGATCGCGTTGGACGACTTATAATGCAGCGCATCCGGTGGCCTGTACAGGACCTGCAGAGAGGCTGTCAGTGGACAACTAACCTGATGGACAATTACACGGTTTATTTTGGACACGTCTTGTCAAACAGTTTCTACCCAGTCCTGCAACGAGCCATCGGGGTGGGCAGTGCCTTTGAGGGCTGGAGTCCCCGTGAGGAGGACGTGGTGTACCGCGTGCTCATCCCCATGACTCCTCCCCGAGGCCACAGCTTCCACCTGGAGCTGGACAGTGCAGGGCAGAGGCCCGTGAGGAACTTCCGTGTCCGCGTGCAGCTGGAGTGCACCTGCAGGAGGGAGCAGCAGGCTGAGGACATGCTGTGCTTCCTGCACCAGCCTGAGGAGGAGCTGAGGAGGAATCAGGGTCCCAGCCTCCTGCACACCCTGTGCACCGGCTCCTACCTGGACGTGCAGAAAACTGCCCGCTGGTTCTACCAGCTGGTGAGAGCAATCTGGCCAGCTTTGCCTCAGTCACACAACTGGCACTTAGTGCTGCTGCCCTCCACGCGCTCCTGCCAATTCAAGGTGACCAACGGCAGGGAAAGCTTCAGGATTGAGATGCTCTTCGGGGTGCGGAGAGACGACTCAGCCGTCTTCGTCAGCAGCCAGACCAGAGAGGCCCACACAGCAAGCACAATCTGGCCCGAGTCTTATGCTGTGGCAGAGGCTGAATTCTTCAAGCACATTGCCAGGCAGGCGCCTCCTGACAGCTTGCACCTGAAATGCCTGCAGTTCTTCACCCGACTTCCGCTGGGCTTCAGCTTTTCCACCTACACCATGAAGACCATTGTCATGCACCTGCTCAATGTCAGACCCGTCTCATCGTGGTGCAGGAGAGACCTCCTAGAACGACTGCAGGATATCATCAAGAGCCTGCGCTTCTGTGTGCAAGCCAAACGCCTCAACCACTTCATTGTGGGGAACCCGACGCTCCCTCAGCACATCCATGTACCTGCAGATGTTCAAACGTGTGGGACGTACAATCTTCTCCTTCGCCTGGCGCAGCAGCCGGATGCCCACGCCCAGGCCATCCATGAGTACCGGGTTCTGAAAAGGTGGTACAAAAGAATCCTTCTTGCTGAAGATTGACCCTATGAAGGGGAGGAGTCATGGCTGTGAGCACAGAGCTGTGCTTGTGCTGTTCACAGCTGGCAGCAGAGAACCACCTTGCAGTCCAGATTTGGCTGAGAAGAGGTTGTGTGCAAAGGCTCTGGTGAAGGTCCCACTGGCTCTCCTGCCGCCTCAGCAGGTGGAGGGCCCTGGGTGGTTTTATACCAGGTCTTTCTGTAATTTCATTTTCCAAAAAAAGCACCCAGACCGCATTCAGCCCTGCTTACCACTACTCTCCCATGCCTGAAAAAGCACATGAAGAGAACACGTGCAGGGCTAAAGCCGCCAAAGCCGACCTGCAACATGCAGTCTTTCCTGGCCTTTGAAAAGGGGCAAAATCTAGAGCGTGGAAGTAGTGTGAATGTGGGACAGAGAAAGAGAAAAAAAATGGGGCAAAAAGGACCAAGAGAAAAAGCGGGCGCTGCTGGCCGAGGATCAGTCAACGGATGGAGTCTCTCTATGTTCCTGGAAGGGACATCTTGACGTCAGCGTTGGAACAACGGCGTTGGAGCTGGCCGGAAATTTTGTATACGAAGGAATCCAGATTTTTATTTCATAGATATATAGTGTATTCCTATTATAGACTATAATATTTATAAATTAGATATACTACTAAACTACCATCAACCAAAACAATATACTAAGAGAAATAATATAAAATATATGAAATGTGTAGTTATGATGTCAGGATAAAAAGTAATTTTAAAGAGTTGAATCTGTAATTATGTGTAAATACTAACAGTAGAGGCCATATTTAGTGTCACTATCTGTTGTGACACATATTGTTGGTTTTAGTATGTTTATGTCTGGAAGGTGTTCCATAAAAGAGAGATATTTATAACACAGATAAGATACATATGATATATACATGCTGTTAAAATTAGATTTGAATAGAACTGTATCAGATGTATTATACACCCCATGCCCGTATATATTACCCCATGCCTCTAATATATTAGAATATATTACGTTACTCATGCAATTTTTAGATACATATATAGCCATATCTACTGTCGCTATCTGTTGTGAACCATATATATGCCCTATAGTTATCACATTTAAGAGCGGTGAGCTGGAAAATTCTTTGCTCTTGTTTCAATAAAATGCAACTTTACAGGATCTGCTGTGTGCAAGACTTTATTGATCTCAGCAAGGCCTAGAGTAGTGGTAAATGTCACCCACTGTGAATCTGGGATCTTGAACAGACGCCTTGAAGTCAACCAAACTGAGAGTGCTGAATTGGCTCTAAGCAGAAATTAAGCCAAGCCAAGCCAGCCCCTCAGATCACAGAATCCCAGAATGGCTTGGCTTGGAAGGGTCCTTAGAAATTGTCTTGTTCCAGCCCTGCTGCCAAGGGCAGGGACACCTTCCGCCAGGCCAGGTTGCCACAAGGCGCATCCAAGCTGGCCTGGAACACGGCCAGGGATGGGGCAGCCACAGCTCCCGTGGGCAGCGTGGGCCAGGCCTCAGCAGCCTCTGAGGCCAGAATTCCTTGCCCATCACCAGCCTAAGGCCGTCCTGTGTCGCTGGGAAGCCACTGGCCCTGGCGCTGTCCCTGCGGGCCCTTGCCAAGAGCCCCTGTGCAGGTCTCTGCTGGCTCCCGGGCAGGGACTGAAAGGCCGCAGGAAGGCGCCCCTGGAGAAGGCCTTGGAGAGCGCTGGGGCCAGGAGTGCCGCCATGAGGGCAGCAAGCGGGGCCTGGGCTGTCTGTGCGTGTGGGAGGGCACAGGGCGGGCACCGAGGCCCTGCCAGCTGGAGCTGGGAGCTCTGCAGGGCGGCCGGCAGAGAGGCCTGGGCTCCCGCAGCTCTGCAGCCCTCACGGCTGAGGCAGCTGCCCGGGCACAGCCGGCTGGGGACACGCGGCCGGCCCGGGGCCAGCCGCAGGGGGAGCCGGCTCTGGGGCCGGCCCAGTCCGCAGCAGGGAGCAGCCCATGGGGCTGTGCCCGGCCAGGGAGCGGCTCTGCCCGGGGACAGGGCTCCGGGAGCAGGGCAGCAGGGCCGGCAGTGCCGGGCACAGACACAGGTGCACACATGGCTGCAGCCACAGTCAGGATCACGCAGGAGCCTTCTCACTCTCTGCAGCTCCCACACAGCAGGGTGGGGCTGGTGCAGGCCAGCCTCTGCTCCCAGGAACCAAGGGAGAGGACAAGAGTGGCTGCCCGAGGAATTGGTGCAATTGTCCTTGCTTGAGCCACTTCAGCAATGTGTGGCAGCGGCACTCGGGGACATGGTTGCGAGTTGAACTTGTCTGTGTTAGGTTTGTGCCCTGCGACTTGATAGCAGGACCAATGTGGAGTGGGACACAGCCCAGCTGCTGGCAGCTGTGAGCTGACTTATTCCGTACAGATGAGCCTTCCACCATGGCGAGCACCAGTGCTGGCAGCCGAGCCACTGGCACCATGCCACCTTACACTGCTGCAGAAGACTTGAAGGCTCAGGCTGTGTCACAGGAGGGGGGTGGGTGGCTCTCCCAGCTCTTGAGCTCAAGGTGAGAGGAGAGAAAAGCTGTTACCCATCAGTGCCTTGTACTGAAACATCGTAACAGGGGAAAGAGATGTGCAAAGGCACAATTTTGAGTTCCATGTAGGCAGCACTGAGAATGGACCACTCAAATCCAGGTGTACAATATGGCAAATGCCACACGTTTTCCTGGGGGGGAAAAAGCTTCAAACAAAACAGAACAAAAACCCAAAACCCAAATAGTTACATTTGAATTTTCTGTGATTGATGGCTGAGAGAAGCAGCTGTGCAGTGCTGATTGTGCCTTCTCTGCATACTCATCATCTATGCTTGTCTCAGGGGTCTCTGAAGCCAGGTAATCATTTCTTCCTGCTCCAGCCTGTGCTGAGACCAAGCAGGCCTGGGGTGCCCAGGCCCGTTAGCAGGAGAGCTGGTGAAAGTCACTGCCAGGCACACGGCCTTCCCCTCCAAGGCTCCAGAGACACAAGGGCAGAAAGCTGTAGCCTAAGCTGCATTGCACTTGCACCTTTGTTGGCCTTGTCTGTCCTCTGGCATCCCTCAGGCTGGGCGGTGTAAATCTGAGCTGCTTCCACAGGGAATTCAGGGTTTGCCCACACTGGGGCCTTGCTGAAGGCAAAGGCCACGCAAGGGCTCTCTCCCTTGTGCCGCCCGTGCCATGGAAGGCCCCAGAGCAAGAGGGCATTTCTTGGCTGCTGAGACCCCTCTTGACACTCTGGCCTTGCAGGTTAGCAAAATCCACACGGACATACGGAGACATTCCCGCACTGACTTTCACTCCTAACCTTTCAATTCTCTACAAGGAAAATTCTGCTTTTTCCTTCTGCTCTGAAGGCCATGGATTCCCTTGGCTGATGTTTTTGGCACAAAGGTTCTCCTCACATGGAAACCCTTCCGGGCAACCTGAAATTCTTCTGCCCACTGAGAACCCATTCTGTCCCACGGGAAGTGCAGTGCAAAAGCCCCACGTTTCTCTCCCCTGCCAGGAGCTGGTTTCACAGCTCAAATGCCGGACACGATGCAGATGGCCCCAGAAGGGAGGTTGTAGCTTAGTGGGAGTCATTCTATCAGCCCAGGGAACACACAGTATGAGCAGAGGAAAATGACCTCAAGTTGCGCTAGGGGAGGTTTCGATTGCATCTCTAGGAAATATTCCCTCAAGCAAAAGGTGTCAAGCTTGGGAACAGGCTGCCTAGGGAAATGGCTCGGAGTGACCACCCTCAGAGAGGTAGAACAGTCTTGTTGATGTGGCATTTGGGGACCTGGCTGATTGGAGCAGTAGGCAGTGTTAAGTTTGCAGCTGCACTGTGTGATCTTCAGGGACGTTTTCAACCGCGCTGACACCTAGATTTCAGTGTAGCTCAACCAGTGAGGAGTCAAAGCTTAGAGTCAGTGATCCTCAAGGGTGCCTTCCAACAGGGATGTCTATGAGATTGCCAGTAAAGGGCCGATGAAAAGAATGACAAAAAGAGAGAACAATGGGAAATCCTTTGGAAAAGCTTCCCCCAACAAGGGCAGCCCTAAGCAGTACACCAGGGCCACTCTGAGTGCCTGAGCCAGGAGTTGGCTCAGGGCAAAAGGGTGGGGCTGGCTGGGTTGTGACATGCTGTGACACGTGTGACGTCACGGGGGACGTGTCACAATGGGGACAGCTCTAAAAGGCCCCAGCAGGTAACGCTGGCCCTGCATTGCTTTGGCAAGCGGTGAGTGCACACGTGGCGGGGTGGCTGGGCTGGGAACAAGGGCTGGGCCAGAAATGCTGCACCTGGGGCTGGGTTCTCCTTCTGCATGCAGGGACAGCCCCCAATGGGAGAGCCTTGGGCAGGCCACAGGGTGGCTGCTGCTGCTGCTGCTGCTGCTGCTGCTGCTGCTGCTGCTGCTGCTGCTGGGGCACTGAGACAGGCCTTGCTGCCTGCATGCTGTCTGTGGCCCTGTGCTTCCTACGCCCAGATCCCTGAGCATCATGTTCTCTATCCAGCAAGCAGCAGTTCCCTCCCTCCCCGCCCCACTCACAGACTTCTCTCCCTCCTCCTGCAGACCATGGCTCCCATGGCGTTCTTTTTCACGCTCTTGAAAAGCCTCATCCAGTACCCACAGCCTGTGGCTGAGGGATTGGATGAGGAAACACGTCTGCGCATGGAAGTGCGTGCCAAACACCTGGAACGGGAGAGGCTTCAGCTGGAGCAGGAGGTGGAGCGGCATAGCCAGCAGCAGGTGCAGTTCTTGCTGCTCTTAGCTGTTGCTGTGCTCCTGGTCTACATCTTGGTCCTGTGGTTTATTGGGTGGAAAAGCAGCCTGAGGAGAGAGGAGGATGAAGAAGAAAACCGTGGTGCAAATGAAGAGGAAGCGGGCAATGTTGCTGCAAATGAAGAAGACGATGTTGGAAACGAAGCTGTCAATGAGGCTGAAATTGCAGCAAACAACGATGTTGCAATTGCAGTCCAAGTAGAAGATGATTTTGACGATCGCGTTGGACGACTTATAATGCAGCGCATCCGGTGGCCTGTACAGGACCTGCAGAGAGGCTGTCAGTGGACAACTAACCTGATGGACAATTACACGGTTTATTTTGGACACGTCTTGTCAAACAGTTTCTACCCAGTCCTGCAACGAGCCATCGGGGTGGGCAGTGCCTTTGAGGGCTGGAGTCCCCGTGAGGAGGACGTGGTGTACCGCGTGCTCATCCCCATGACTCCTCCCCGAGGCCACAGCTTCCACCTGGAGCTGGACAGTGCAGGGCAGAGGCCCGTGAGGAACTTCCGTGTCCGCGTGCAGCTGGAGTGCACCTGCAGGAGGGAGCAGCAGGCTGAGGACATGCTGTGCTTCCTGCACCAGCCTGAGGAGGAGCTGAGGAGGAATCAGGGTCCCAGCCTCCTGCACACCCTGTGCACCGGCTCCTACCTGGACGTGCAGAAAACTGCCCGCTGGTTCTACCAGCTGGTGAGAGCAATCTGGCCAGCTTTGCCTCAGTCACACAACTGGCACTTAGTGCTGCTGCCCTCCACGCGCTCCTGCCAATTCAAGGTGACCAACGGCAGGGAAAGCTTCAGGATTGAGATGCTCTTCGGGGTGCGGAGAGACGACTCAGCCGTCTTCGTCAGCAGCCAGACCAGAGAGGCCCACACAGCAAGCACAATCTGGCCCGAGTCTTATGCTGTGGCAGAGGCTGAATTCTTCAAGCACATTGCCAGGCAGGCGCCTCCTGACAGCTTGCACCTGAAATGCCTGCAGTTCTTCACCCGACTTCCGCTGGGCTTCAGCTTTTCCACCTACACCATGAAGACCATTGTCATGCACCTGCTCAATGTCAGACCCGTCTCATCGTGGTGCAGGAGAGACCTCCTAGAACGACTGCAGGATATCATCAAGAGCCTGCGCTTCTGTGTGCAAGCCAAACGCCTCAACCATTTCATTGTGGGGAACCCGACGCTCCCTCAGCACATCCATGTACCTGCAGATGTTCAAACGTGTGGGACGTACAATCTTCTCCTTCGCCTGGCGCAGCAGCCGGATGCCCACGCCCAGGCCATCCATGAGTACCGGGTTCTGAAAAGGTGGTACAAAAGAATCCTTCTTGCTGAAGATTGACCCTATGAAGGGGAGGAGTCATGGCTGTGAGCACAGAGCTGTGCTTGTGCTGTTCACAGCTGGCAGCAGAGAACCACCTTGCAGTCCAGATTTGGCTGAGAAGAGGTTGTGTGCAAAGGCTCTGGTGAAGGTCCCACTGGCTCTCCTGCCGCCTCAGCAGGTGGAGGGCCCTGGGTGGTTTTATACCAGGTCTTTCTGCAATTTCATTTTCCAAAAAAAGCACCCAGACCGCATTCAGCCCTGCTTACCACTACTCTCCCATGCCTGAAAAAGCACATGAAGAGAACACGTGCAGGGCTAAAGCCTCCAAAGCCGACCTGCAACATGCAGTCTTTCCTGGCCTTTGAAAAGGGGCAAAATCTAGAGCGTGGAAGTAGTGTGAATGTGGGACAGAGAAAGAGAAAAAAAATGGGGCAAAAAGGACCAAGAGAAAAAGCGGGCGCTGCTGGCCGAGGATCAGTCAACGGATGGAGTCTCTCTATGTTCCTGGAAGGGACATCTTGACGTCAGCGTTGGAACAACGGCATTGGAGCTGGCCGGAAATTTTGTATACGAAGGAATCCAGATTTTTATTTCATAGATATATAGTGTATTCCTATTATAGACTATAATATTTATAAATTAGATATACTACTAAACTACCATCAACCAAAACAATATACTAAGAGAAATAATATAAAATATATGAAATGTGTAGTTATGATGTCAGGATAAAAAGTAATTTTAAAGAGTTGAATCTGTAATTATGTGTAAATACTAACAGTAGAGGCCATATTTAGTGTCACTATCTGTTATGACACATATTGTTGGTTTTAGTATGTTTATGTCTGGAAGGTGTTCCATAAAAGAGAGGTATTTCTAACATAGATAAGATACATATGATATATACATGCTGTTAAAATTAGATTTGAATAGAACTGTGTAATATGTATTATATACCCTATGCCTGTATATATTACCCCATGCCTATAATATATTAGAATATATTACGTTACTCATGCAATTTTTAGATACATATATAGCCATATCTACTGTTGCTATCTGTTATGAACCATATATATGCCCTATAGTTAGCGCACTTAAGAGCGGTGAGCTGGAAAATTCTTTGCTCTTGTTTCAATAAAATGCAATTTTACAGGATCTGCTGTGTGCAAGACTTTATTGATCTCAGCAAGGCCTAGAGTAGTGGTAAATGTCACCCACTGTGAATCTGGGATCTTGAACAGACGCCTTGAAGTCAACCAAACTGAGAGTGCTGAATTGGCTCTAAGCAGAAATTAAGCCAAGCCAAGCCAGCCCCTCAGATCACAGAATCCCAGAATGGCTTGGCTTGGAAGGGTCCTTAGAAATTGTCTTGTTCCAGCCCTGCTGCCAAGGGCAGGGACACCTTCCGCCAGGCCAGGTTGCCACAAGGCGCATCCAAGCTGGCCTGGAACACGGCCAGGGATGGGGCAGCCACAGCTCCTGTGCGCAGCGTGGGCCAGGCCTCAGCAGCCTCTGAGGCCAGAATTCCTTGCCCATCACAAGCCTAAGGCCGTCCTGTGTCGCTGGGAAGCCACTGGCCCTGGCGCTGTCCCTGCGGGCCTTTGCCAAGAGCCCCTGTGCAGGTCTCTGCTGGCTCCCGGGCAGGGACCGAAAGGCCGCAGGAAGGCGCCCCTGGAGAAGGCCTTGGAGAGCGCTGGGGCCAGGAGTGCCGCCATGAGGGCAGCAAGCGGGGCCTGGGCTGTCTGTGCGTGTGGGAGGGCACAGGGCGGGCACCGAGGCCCTGCCAGCTGGAGCTGGGAGCTCTGCAGGGCGGCCGGCAGAGAGGCCTGGGCTCCCGCAGCTCTGCAGCCCTCACGGCTGAGGCAGCTGCCCGGGCACAGCCGGCTGGGGACACGCGGCCGGCCCGGGGCCAGCCGCAGGGGGAGCCGGCTCTGGGGCCGGCCCAGGCCGCAGCAGGGAGCAGCCCATGGGGCTGTGCCCGGCCAGGGAGCGGCTCTGCCCGGGGACAGGGCTCCGGGAGCAGGGCAGCAGGGCCGGCAGTGCCGGGCACAGACACAGGTGCACACATGGCTGCAGCCACAGTCAGGATCACGCAGGAGCCTTCTCACTCTCTGCAGCTCCCACACAGCAGGGTGGGGCTGGTGCAGGCCAGCCTCTGCTCCCAGGAACCAAGGGAGAGGACAAGAGTGGCTGCCCGAGGAATTGGTGCAATTGTCCTTGCTTGAGCCACTTCAGCAATGTGTGGCAGCGGCACTCGGGGACATGGTTGCGAGTTGAACTTGTCTGTGTTAGGTTTGTGCCCTGCGACTTGATAGCAGGACCAATGTGGAGTGGGACACAGCCCAGCTGCTGGCAGCTGTGAGCTGACTTATTCCGTACAGATGAGCCTTCCACCATGGCGAGCACCAGTGCTGGCAGCCGAGCCACTGGCACCATGCCACCTTACACTGCTGCAGAAGACTTGAAGGCTCAGGCTGTGTCACAGGAGGGGGGTGGGTGGCTCTCCCAGCTCTTGAGCTCAAGGTGAGAGGAGAGAAAAGCTGTTACCCATCAGTGCCTTGTACTGAAACATCGTAACAGGGGAAAGAGATGTGCAAAGGCACAATTTTGAGTTCCATGTAGGCAGCACTGAGAATGGACCACTCAAATCCAGGTGTACAATATGGCAAATGCCACACGTTTTCCTGGGGGGGAAAAAGCTTTAAATGAAACACAACAAAGTCCCCAAAATCAAAGAGTAATGTTGGAATATTTTGTGATTGATGGCTGAGAGAAGCAGCTGTGCAGTGCTGATTGTGCCTTCTCTGCATACTCATCATCTATGCTTGTCTCAGGGGTCTCTGAAGCCAGGTAATCATTTCTTCCTGCTCCAGCCTGTGCTGAGACCAAGCAGGCCTGGGGTGCCCAGGCCCGTTAGCAGGAGAGCTGGTGAAAGTCACTGCCAGGCACACGGCCTTCCCCTCCAAGGCTCCAGAGACACAAGGGCAGAAAGCTGTAGCCTAAGCTGCATTGCACTTGCACCTTTGTTGGCCTTGTCTGTCCTCTGGCATCCCTCAGGCTGGGCGGTGTAAATCTGAGCTGCTTCCACAGGGAATTCAGGGTTTGCCCACACTGGGGCCTTGCTGAAGGCAAAGGCCACGCAAGGGCTCTCTCCCTTGTGCCGCCCGTGCCATGGAAGGCCCCAGAGCAAGAGGGCATTTCTTGGCTGCTGAGACCCCTCTTGACACTCTGGCCTTGCAGGTTAGCAAAATCCACACGGACATACGGAGACATTCCCGCACTGACTTTCACTCCTAACCTTTCAATTCTCTACAAGGAAAATTCTGCTTTTTCCTTCTGCTCTGAAGGCCATGGATTCCCTTGGCTGATGTTTTTGGCACAAAGGTTCTCCTCACATGGAAACCCTTCCGGGCAACCTGAAATTCTTCTGCCCACTGAGAACCCATTCTGTCCCACGGGAAGTGCAGTGCAAAAGCCCCACGTTTCTCTCCCCTGCCAGGAGCTGGTTTCACAGCTCAAATGCCGGACACGATGCAGATGGCCCCAGAAGGGAGGTTGTAGCTTAGTGGGAGTCATTCTATCAGCCCAGGGAACACACAGTATGAGCAGAGGAAAATGACCTCAAGTTGCGCCAGGGGAGGTTTCGATTGCATCTCTAGGAAATATTCCCTCAAGCAAAAGGTGTCAAGCTTGGGAACAGGCTGCCTAGGGAAATGGCTCGGAGTGACCACCCTCAGAGAGGTAGAACAGTCTTGTTGATGTGGCATTTGGGGACCTGGCTGATTGGAGCAGTAGGCAGTGTTAAGTTTGCAGCTGCACTGTGTGATCTTCAGGGACGTTTTCAACCGCGCTGACACCTAGATTTCAGTGTAGCTCAACCAGTGAGGAGTCAAAGCTTAGAGTCAGTGATCCTCAAGGGTGCCTTCCAACAGGGATGTCTATGAGATTGCCAGTAAAGGGCCGATGAAAAGAATGACAAAAAGAGAGAACAATGGGAAATCCTTTGGAAAAGCTTCCCCCAACAAGGGCAGCACTAAGCAGTACACCAAGGCCACTCTGAGTGCCTGAGCCAGGAATTGGCTCAGGGCAAAAGGGTGGGGCTGGCTGGGTTGTGACATGCTGTGACACGTGTGACGTCACGGGGGACGTGTCACAATGGGGGCAGCTCTAAAAGGCCCCAGCAGGTAACGCTGGCCCTGCATTGCTTTGGCAAGCGGTGAGTACACACGTGGCGGGGAGGCTGGACTGGGAACAAGGGCTGGGCCAGAAATGCTGCACCTGGGGCTGGGTTCTCCTTCTGCATGCAGGGACAGCCCCCAATGGGAGAGCCTTGGGCAGGCCACAGGGTGGCTGCTGCTGCTGCTGCTGCTGCTGCTGCTGCTGCTGCTGCTGCTGGGGCACTGAGACAGGCCTTGCTGCCTGCATGCTGTCTGTGGCCCTGTGCTTCCTACGCCCAGATCCCTGAGGATCCTGGCCTCTATCCAGCAAGCAGCAGTTCCCTCCCTCCCCGCCCCACTCACAGACTTCTCTCCCTCCTCCTGCAGACCATGGATCCCATGGCATTCTTTTTCACGCTCTTGAAAAGCCTCATCCAGTACCCACAGCCCGTGGCTGAGGGATTGGATGAGGAAACACGTCTGCGCATGGAAGTGCGTGCCAAACACCTGGAACGGGAGAGGCTTCAGCTGGAGCAGGAGGTGGAGCGGCATAGCCAGCAGCAGGTGCAGTTCTTGCTGCTCTTAGCTGTTGCTGTGCTCCTGGTCTACATCTTGGTCCTGTGGTTTATTGGGTGGAAAAGCAGCCTGAGGAGAGAGGAGGATGAAGAAGAAAACCGTGGTGCAAATGAAGAGGAAGCGGGCAATGTTGCTGCAAATGAAGAAGACGATGTTGGAAACGAAGCTGTCAATGAGGCTGAAATTGCAGCAAACAACGATGTTGCAATTGCAGTCCAAGTAGAAGATGATTTTGACGATCGCGTTGGACGACTTATAATGCAGCGCATCCGGTGGCCTGTACAGGACCTGCAGAGAGGCTGTCAGTGGACAACTAACCTGATGGACAATTACACGGTTTATTTTGGACACGTCTTGTCAAACAGTTTCTACCCAGTCCTGCAACGAGCCATCGGGGTGGGCAGTGCCTTTGAGGGCTGGAGTCCCCGTGAGGAGGACGTGGTGTACCGCGTGCTCATCCCCATGACTCCTCCCCGAGGCCACAGCTTCCACCTGGAGCTGGACAGTGCAGGGCAGAGGCCCGTGAGGAACTTCCGTGTCCGCGTGCAGCTGGAGTGCACCTGCAGGAGGGAGCAGCAGGCTGAGGACATGCTGTGCTTCCTGCACCAGCCTGAGGAGGAGCTGAGGAGGAATCAGGGTCCCAGCCTCCTGCACACCCTGTGCACCGGCTCCTACCTGGACGTGCAGAAAACTGCCCGCTGGTTCTACCAGCTGGTGAGAGCAATCTGGCCAGCTTTGCCTCAGTCACACAACTGGCACTTAGTGCTGCTGCCCTCCACGCGCTCCTGCCAATTCAAGGTGACCAACGGCAGGGAAAGCTTCAGGATTGAGATGCTCTTCGGGGTGCGGAGAGACGACTCAGCCGTCTTCGTCAGCAGCCAGACCAGAGAGGCCCACACAGCAAGCACAATCTGGCCCGAGTCTTATGCTGTGGCAGAGGCTGAATTCTTCAAGCACATTGCCAGGCAGGCGCCTCCTGACAGCTTGCACCTGAAATGCCTGCAGTTCTTCACCCGACTTCCGCTGGGCTTCAGCTTTTCCACCTACACCATGAAGACCATTGTCATGCACCTGCTCAATGTCAGACCCGTCTCATCGTGGTGCAGGAGAGACCTCCTAGAACGACTGCAGGATATCATCAAGAGCCTGCGCTTCTGTGTGCAAGCCAAACGCCTCAACCACTTCATTGTGGGGAACCCGACGCTCCCTCAGCACATCCATGTACCTGCAGATGTTCAAACGTGTGGGACGTACAATCTTCTCCTTCGCCTGGCGCAGCAGCCGGATGCCCACGCCCAGGCCATCCATGAGTACCGGGTTCTGAAAAGGTGGTACAAAAGAATCCTTCTTGCTGAAGATTGACCCTATGAAGGGGAGGAGTCATGGCTGTGAGCACAGAGCTGTGCTTGTGCTGTTCACAGCTGGCAGCAGAGAACCACCTTGCAGTCCAGATTTGGCTGAGAAGAGGTTGCGTGCAAAGGCTCTGGTGAAGGTCCCACTGGCTCTCCTGCCGCCTCAGCAGGTGGAGGGCCCTGGGTGGTTTTATACCAGGTCTTTCTGCAATTTCATTTTCCAAAAAAAGCACCCAGACCGCATTCAGCCCTGCTTACCACTACTCTCCCATGCATGAAAAAGCACATGAAGAGAACACGTGCAGGGCTAAAGCCTCCAAAGCCGACCTGCAACATGCAGTCTTTCCTGGCCTTTGAAAAGGGGCAAAATCTAGAGCGTGGAAGTAGTGTGAATGTGGGACAGAGAAAGAGAAAAAAAATGGGGCAAAAAGGACCAAGAGAAAAAGCGGGCGCTGCTGGCCGAGGATCAGTCAACGGATGGAGTCTCTCTATGTTCCTGGAAGGGACATCTTGACGTCAGCGTTGGAACAACGGCGTTGGAGCTGGCCGGAAATTTTGTATACGAAGGAATCCAGATTTTTATTTCATAGATATATAGTGTATTCCTATTATAGACTATAATATTTATAAATTAGATATACTACTAAACTACCATCAACCAAAACAATATACTAAGAGAAATAATATAAAATATATGAAATGTGTAGTTATGATGTCAGGATAAAAAGTAATTTTAAAGAGTTGAATCTGTAATTATGTGTAAATACTAACAGTAGAGGCCATATTTAGTGTCACTATCTGTTGTGACACATATTGTTGGTTTTAGTATGTTTATGTCTGGAAGGTGTTCCATAAAAGAGAGATATTTATAACACAGATAAGATACATATGATATATACATGCTGTTAAAATTAGATTTGAATAGAACTGTATCAGATGTATTATACACCCCATGCCCGTATATATTACCCCATGCCTCTAATATATTACAATATATTACGTTATTGATGCAATTTTTAGATACATATATAGCCATATCTACTGTCGCTATCTGTTGTGAACCATATATATGCCCTATAGTTATCACATTTAAGAGCGGTGAGCTGGAAAATTCTTTGCTCTTGTTTCAATAAAATGCAACTTTACAGGATCTGCTGTGTGCAAGACTTTATTGATCTCAGCAAGGCCTAGAGTAGTGGTAAATGTCACCCACTGTGAATCTGGGATCTTGAACAGACGCCTTGAAGTCAACCAAACTGAGAGTGCTGAATTGGCTCTAAGCAGAAATTAAGCCAAGCCAAGCCAGCCCCTCAGATCACAGAATCCCAGAATGGCTTGGCTTGGAAGGGTCCTTAGAAATTGTCTTGTTCCAGCCCTGCTGCCAAGGGCAGGGACACCTTCCGCCAGGCCAGGTTGCCACAAGGCGCATCCAAGCTGGCCTGGAACACGGCCCGGGATGGGGCAGCCACAGCTCCTGTGCGCAGCGTGGGCCAGGCCTCAGCAGCCTCTGAGGCCAGAATTCCTTGCCCATCACCAGCCTAAGGCCGTCCTGTGTCGCTGGGAAGCCACTGGCCCTGGCGCTGTCCCTGAGGGCCCTTGCCAAGAGCCCCTGTGCAGGTCTCTGCTGGCTCCCGGGCAGGGACCGAAAGGCCGCAGGAAGGCGCCCCTGGAGAAGGCCTTGGAGAGCGCTGGGGCCAGGAGTGCCGCCATGAGGGCAGCAAGCGGGGCCTGGGCTGTCTGTGCGTGTGGGAGGGCACAGGGCGGGCACCGAGGCCCTGCCAGCTGGAGCTGGGAGCTCTGCAGGGCGGCCGGCAGAGAGGCCTGGGCTCCCGCAGCTCTGCAGCCCTCACGGCTGAGGCAGCTGCCCGGGCACAGCCGGCTGGGGACACGCGGCCGGCCCGGGGCCAGCCGCAGGGGGAGCCGGCTCTGGGGCCGGCCCAGGCCGCAGCAGGGAGCAGCCCATGGGGCTGTGCCCGGCCAGGGAGCGGCTCTGCCCGGGGACAGGGCTCCGGGAGCAGGGCAGCAGGGCCGGCAGTGCCGGGCACAGACACAGGTGCACACATGGCTGCAGCCACAGTCAGGATCACGCAGGAGCCTTCTCACTCTCTGCAGCTCCCACACAGCAGGGTGGGGCTGGTGCAGGCCAGCCTCTGCTCCCAGGAACCAAGGGAGAGGACAAGAGTGGCTGCCCGAGGAATTGGTGCAATTGTCCTTGCTTGAGCCACTTCAGCAATGTGTGGCAGCGGCACTCGGGGACATGGTTGCGAGTTGAACTTGTCTGTGTTAGGTTTGTGCCCTGCGACTTGATAGCAGGACCAATGTGGAGTGGGACACAGCCCAGCTGCTGGCAGCTGTGAGCTGACTTATTCCGTACAGATGAGCCTTCCACCATGGCGAGCACCAGTGCTGGCAGCCGAGCCACTGGCACCATGCCACCTTACACTGCTGCAGAAGACTTGAAGGCTCAGGCTGTGTCACAGGAGGGGGGTGGGTGGCTCTCCCAGCTCTTGAGCTCAAGGTGAGAGGAGAGAAAAGCTGTTACCCATCAGTGCCTTGAACTGAAACATCGTAACAGGGGAAAGAGATGTGCAAAGGCACAATTTTGAGTTCCATGTAGGCAGCACTGAGAATGGACCACTCAAATCCAGGTGTACAATATGGCAAATGCCACACGTTTTCCTGGGGGGGAAAAAGCTTCAAACAAAACAGAACAAAAACCCAAAACCCAAATAGTTACATTTGAATTTTCTGTGATTGATGGCTGAGAGAAGCAGCTGTGCAGTGCTGATTGTGCCTTCTCTGCATACTCATCATCTGTGCTTGTCTCAGGGGTCTCTGAAGCCAGGTAATCATTTCTTCCTGCTCCAGCCTGTGCTGAGACCAAGCAGGCCTGGGGTGCCCAGGCCCGTTAGCAGGAGAGCTGGTGAAAGTCACTGCCAGGCACACGGCCTTCCCCTCCAAGGCTCCAGAGACACAAGGGCAGAAAGCTGTAGCCTAAGCTGCATTGCACTTGCACCTTTGTTGGCCTTGTCTGTCCTCTGGCATCCCTCAGGCTGGGCGGTGTAAATCTGAGCTGCTTCCACAGGGAATTCAGGGTTTGCCCACACTGGGGCCTTGCTGAAGGCAAAGGCCACGCAAGGGCTCTCTCCCTTGTGCCGCCCGTGCCATGGAAGGCCCCAGAGCAAGAGGGCATTTCTTGGCTGCTGAGACCCCTCTTGACACTCTGGCCTTGCAGGTTAGCAAAATCCACACGGACATACGGAGACATTCCCGCACTGACTTTCACTCCTAACCTTTCAATTCTCTACAAGGAAAATTCTGCTTTTTCCTTCTGCTCTGAAGGCCATGGATTCCCTTGGCTGATGTTTTTGGCACAAAGGTTCTCCTCACATGGAAACCCTTCCGGGCAACCTGAAATTCTTCTGCCCACTGAGAACCCATTCTGTCCCACGGGAAGTGCAGTGCAAAAGCCCCACGTTTCTCTCCCCTGCCAAGAGCTGGTTTCACAGCTCAAATGCCGGACACGATGCAGATGGCCCCAGAAGGGAGGTTGTAGCTTAGTGGGAGTCATTCTATCAGCCCAGGGAACACACAGTATGAGCAGAGGAAAATGACCTCAAGTTGCGCCAGGGGAGGTTTCGATTGCATCTCTAGGAAATATTCCCTCAAGCAAAAGGTGTCAAGCTTGGGAACAGGCTGCCTAGGGAAATGGCTCGGAGTGACCACCCTCAGAGAGGTAGAACAGTCTTGTTGATGTGGCATTTGGGGACCTGGCTGATTGGAGCAGTAGGCAGTGTTAAGTTTGCAGCTGCACTGTGTGATCTTCAGGGACGTTTTCAACCGCGCTGACACCTAGATTTCAGTGTAGCTCAACCAGTGAGGAGTCAAAGCTTAGAGTCAATGATCCTCAAGGGTGCCTTCCAACAGGGATGTCTATGAGATTGCCAGTAAAGGGCCGATGAAAAGAATGACAAAAAGAGAGAACAATGGGAAATCCTTTGGAAAAGCTTCCCCCAACAAGGGCAGCCCTAAGCAGTACACCAAGGCCACTCTGAGTGCCTGAGCCAGGAGTTGGCTCAGGGCAAAAGGGTGGGGCTGGCTGGGTTGTGACATGCTGTGACACGTGTGACGTCACGGGGGACGTGTCACAATGGGGACAGCTCTAAAAGGCCCCAGCAGGTAACGCTGGCCCTGCATTGCTTTGGCAAGCGGTGAGTACACACGTGGCGGGGAGGCTGGACTGGGAACAAGGGCTGGGGCAGAAATGCTGCACCTGGGGCTGGGTTCTCCTTCTGCATGCAGGGACAGCCCCCCATGGGAGAGCCTTGGGCAGGCCACAGGGTGGCTGCTGCTGCTGCTGCTGCTGCTGCTGCTGCTGCTGCTGCTGGGGCACTGAGACAGGCCTTGCTGCCTGCATGCTGTCTGTGGCCCTGTGCTTCCTACGCCCAGATCCCCGAGGATCCTGGCCTCTATCCAGCAAGCAGCAGTTCCCTCCCTCCCCGCCCCACTCACAGACTTCTCTCCCTCCTCCTGCAGACCATGGCTCCCATGGCGTTCTTTTTCACGCTCTTGAAAAGCCTCATCCAGTACCCACAGCCCGTGGCTGAGGGATTGGATGAGGAAACACGTCTGCGCATGGAAGTGCGTGCCAAACACCTGGAACGGGAGAGGCTTCAGCTGGAGCAGGAGGTGGAGCGGCATAGCCAGCAGCAGGTGCAGTTCTTGCTGCTCTTAGCTGTTGCTGTGCTCCTGGTCTACATCTTGGTCCTGTGGTTTATTGGGTGGAAAAGCAGCCTGAGGAGAGAGGAGGATGAAGAAGAAAACCGTGGTGCAAATGAAGAGGAAGCGGGCAATGTTGCTGCAAATGAAGAAGACGATGTTGGAAACGAAGCTGTCAATGAGGCTGAAATTGCAGCAAACAACGATGTTGCAATTGCAGTCCAAGTAGAAGATGATTTTGACGATCGCGTTGGACGACTTATAATGCAGCGCATCCGGTGGCCTGTACAGGACCTGCAGAGAGGCTGTCAGTGGACAACTAACCTGATGGACAATTACACGGTTTATTTTGGACACGTCTTGTCAAACAGTTTCTACCCAGTCCTGCAACGAGCCATCGGGGTGGGCAGTGCCTTTGAGGGCTGGAGTCCCCGTGAGGAGGACGTGGTGTACCGCGTGCTCATCCCCATGACTCCTCCCCGAGGCCACAGCTTCCACCTGGAGCTGGACAGTGCAGGGCAGAGGCCCGTGAGGAACTTCCGTGTCCGCGTGCAGCTGGAGTGCACCTGCAGGAGGGAGCAGCAGGCTGAGGACATGCTGTGCTTCCTGCACCAGCCTGAGGAGGAGCTGAGGAGGAATCAGGGTCCCAGCCTCCTGCACACCCTGTGCACCGGCTCCTACCTGGACGTGCAGAAAACTGCCCGCTGGTTCTACCAGCTGGTGAGAGCAATCTGGCCAGCTTTGCCTCAGTCACACAACTGGCACTTAGTGCTGCTGCCCTCCACGCGCTCCTGCCAATTCAAGGTGACCAACGGCAGGGAAAGCTTCAGGATTGAGATGCTCTTCGGGGTGCGGAGAGACGACTCAGCCGTCTTCGTCAGCAGCCAGACCAGAGAGGCCCACACAGCAAGCACAATCTGGCCCGAGTCTTATGCTGTGGCAGAGGCTGAATTCTTCAAGCACATTGCCAGGCAGGCGCCTCCTGACAGCTTGCACCTGAAATGCCTGCAGTTCTTCACCCGACTTCCGCTGGGCTTCAGCTTTTCCACCTACACCATGAAGACCATTGTCATGCACCTGCTCAATGTCAGACCCGTCTCATCGTGGTGCAGGAGAGACCTCCTAGAACGACTGCAGGATATCATCAAGAGCCTGCGCTTCTGTGTGCAAGCCAAACGCCTCAACCACTTCATTGTGGGGAACCCGACGCTCCCTCAGCACATCCATGTACCTGCAGATGTTCAAACGTGTGGGACGTACAATCTTCTCCTTCGCCTGGCGCAGCAGCCGGATGCCCACGCCCAGGCCATCCATGAGTACCGGGTTCTGAAAAGGTGGTACAAAAGAATCCTTCTTGCTGAAGATTGACCCTATGAAGGGGAGGAGTCATGGCTGTGAGCACAGAGCTGTGCTTGTGCTGTTCACAGCTGGCAGCAGAGAACCACCTTGCAGTCCAGATTTGGCTGAGAAGAGGTTGTGTGCAAAGGCTCTGGTGAAGGTCCCACTGGCTCTCCTGCCGCCTCAGCAGGTGGAGGGCCCTGGGTGGTTTTATACCAGGTCTTTCTGTAATTTCATTTTCCAAAAAAAGCACCCAGACCGCATTCAGCCCTGCTTACCACTACTCTCCCATGCCTGAAAAAGCACATGAAGAGAACACGTGCAGGGCTAAAGCCGCCAAAGCCGACCTGCAACATGCAGTCTTTCCTGGCCTTTGAAAAGGGGCAAAATCTAGAGCGTGGAAGTAGTGTGAATGTGGGACAGAGAAAGAGAAAAAAAATGGGGCAAAAAGGACCAAGAGAAAAAGCGGGCGCTGCTGGCCGAGGATCAGTCAACGGATGGAGTCTCTCTATGTTCCTGGAAGGGACATCTTGACGTCAGCGTTGGAACAACGGCGTTGGAGCTGGCCGGAAATTTTGTATACGAAGGAATCCAGATTTTTATTTCATAGATATATAGTGTATTCCTATTATAGACTATAATATTTATAAATTAGATATACTACTAAACTACCATCAACCAAAACAATATACTAAGAGAAATAATATAAAATATATGAAATGTGTAGTTATGATGTCAGGATAAAAAGTAATTTTAAAGAGTTGAATCTGTAATTATGTGTAAATACTAACAGTAGAGGCCATATTTAGTGTCACTATCTGTTATGACACATATTGTTGGTTTTAGTATGTTTATGTCTGGAAGGTGTTCCATAAAAGAGAGGTATTTCTAACATAGATAAGATACATATGATATATACATGCTGTTAAAATTAGATTTGAATAGAACTGTGTAATATGTATTATATACCCTATGCCTGTATATATTACCCCATGCCTATAATATATTAGAATATATTACGTTACTCATGCAATTTTTAGATACATATATAGCCATATCTACTGTCGCTATCTGTTATGAACCATATATATGCCCTATAGTTAGCGCACTTAAGAGCGGTGAGCTGGAAAATTCTTTGCTCTTGTTTCAATAAAATGCAATTTTACAGGATCTGCTGTGTGCAAGACTTTATTGATCTCAGCAAGGCCTAGAGTAGTGGTAAATGTCACCCACTGTGAATCTGGGATCTTGAACAGACGCCTTGAAGTCAACCAAACTGAGAGTGCTGAATTGGCTCTAAGCAGAAATTAAGCCAAGCCAAGCCAGCCCCTCAGATCACAGAATCCCAGAATGGCTTGGCTTGGAAGGGTCCTTAGAAATTGTCTTGTTCCAGCCCTGCTGCCAAGGGCAGGGACACCTTCCGCCAGGCCAGGTTGCCACAAGGCGCATCCAAGCTGGCCTGGAACACGGCCAGGGATGGGGCAGCCACAGCTCCCGTGGGCAGCGTGGGCCAGGCCTCAGCAGCCTCTGAGGCCAGAATTCCTTGCCCATCACCAGCCTAAGGCCGTCCTGTGTCGCTGGGAAGCCACTGGCCCTGGCGCTGTCCCTGAGGGCCCTTGCCAAGAGCCCCTGTGCAGGTCTCTGCTGGCTCCCGGGCAGGGACCGAAAGGCCGCAGGAAGGCGCCCCTGGAGAAGGCCTTGGAGAGCGCTGGGGCCAGGAGTGCCGCCATGAGGGCAGCAAGCGGGGCCTGGGCTGTCTGTGCGTGTGGGAGGGCACAGGGCGGGCACCGAGGCCCTGCCAGCTGGAGCTGGGAGCTCTGCAGGGCGGCCGGCAGAGAGGCCTGGGCTCCCGCAGCTCTGCAGCCCTCACGGCTGAGGCAGCTGCCCGGGCACAGCCGGCTGGGGACACGCGGCCGGCCCGGGGCCAGCCGCAGGGGGAGCCGGCTCTGGGGCCGGCCCAGGCCGCAGCAGGGAGCAGCCCATGGGGCTGTGCCCGGCCAGGGAGCGGCTCTGCCCGGGGACAGGGCTCCGGGAGCAGGGCAGCAGGGCCGGCAGTGCCGGGCACAGACACAGGTGCACACATGGCTGCAGCCACAGTCAGGATCACGCAGGAGCCTTCTCACTCTCTGCAGCTCCCACACAGCAGGGTGGGGCTGGTGCAGGCCAGCCTCTGCTCCCAGGAACCAAGGGAGAGGACAAGAGTGGCTGCCCGAGGAATTGGTGCAATTGTCCTTGCTTGAGCCACTTCAGCAATGTGTGGCAGCGGCACTCGGGGACATGGTTGCGAGTTGAACTTGTCTGTGTTAGGTTTGTGCCCTGCGACTTGATAGCAGGACCAATGTGGAGTGGGACACAGCCCAGCTGCTGGCAGCTGTGAGCTGACTTATTCCGTACAGATGAGCCTTCCACCATGGCGAGCACCAGTGCTGGCAGCCGAGCCACTGGCACCATGCCACCTTACACTGCTGCAGAAGACTTGAAGGCTCAGGCTGTGTCACAGGAGGGGGGTGGGTGGCTCTCCCAGCTCTTGAGCTCAAGGTGAGAGGAGAGAAAAGCTGTTACCCATCAGTGCCTTGTACTGAAACATCGTAACAGGGGAAAGAGATGTGCAAAGGCACAATTTTGAGTTCCATGTAGGCAGCACTGAGAATGGACCACTCAAATCCAGGTGTACAATATGGCAAATGCCACACGTTTTCCTGGGGGGGAAAAAGCTTCAAACAAAACAGAACAAAAACCCAAAACCCAAATAGTTACATTTGAATTTTCTGTGATTGATGGCTGAGAGAAGCAGCTGTGCAGTGCTGATTGTGCCTTCTCTGCATACTCATCATCTGTGCTTGTCTCAGGGGTCTCTGAAGCCAGGTAATCATTTCTTCCTGCTCCAGCCTGTGCTGAGACCAAGCAGGCCTGGGGTGCCCAGGCCCGTTAGCAGGAGAGCTGGTGAAAGTCACTGCCAGGCACACGGCCTTCCCCTCCAAGGCTCCAGAGACACAAGGGCAGAAAGCTGTAGCCTAAGCTGCATTGCACTTGCACCTTTGTTGGCCTTGTCTGTCCTCTGGCATCCCTCAGGCTGGGCGGTGTAAATCTGAGCTGCTTCCACAGGGAATTCAGGGTTTGCCCACACTGGGGCCTTGCTGAAGGCAAAGGCCACGCAAGGGCTCTCTCCCTTGTGCCGCCCGTGCCATGGAAGGCCCCAGAGCAAGAGGGCATTTCTTGGCTGCTGAGACCCCTCTTGACACTCTGGCCTTGCAGGTTAGCAAAATCCACACGGACATACGGAGACATTCCCGCACTGACTTTCACTCCTAACCTTTCAATTCTCTACAAGGAAAATTCTGCTTTTTCCTTCTGCTCTGAAGGCCATGGATTCCCTTGGCTGATGTTTTTGGCACAAAGGTTCTCCTCACATGGAAACCCTTCCGGGCAACCTGAAATTCTTCTGCCCACTGAGAACCCATTCTGTCCCACGGGAAGTGCAGTGCAAAAGCCCCACGTTTCTCTCCCCTGCCAGGAGCTGGTTTCACAGCTCAAATGCCGGACACGATGCAGATGGCCCCAGAAGGGAGGTTGTAGCTTAGTGGGAGTCATTCTATCAGCCCAGGGAACACACAGTATGAGCAGAGGAAAATGACCTCAAGTTGCGCTAGGGGAGGTTTCGATTGCATCTCTAGGAAATATTCCCTCAAGCAAAAGGTGTCAAGCTTGGGAACAGGCTGCCTAGGGAAATGGCTCGGAGTGACCACCCTCAGAGAGGTAGAACAGTCTTGTTGATGTGGCATTTGGGGACCTGGCTGATTGGAGCAGTAGGCAGTGTTAAGTTTGCAGCTGCACTGTGTGATCTTCAGGGACGTTTTCAACCGCGCTGACACCTAGATTTCAGTGTAGCTCAACCAGCGAGGAGTCAAAGCTTAGAGTCAATGATCCTCAAGGGTGCCTTCCAACAGGGATGTCTATGAGATTGCCAGTAAAGGGCCGATGAAAAGAATGACAAAAAGAGAGAACAATGGGAAATCCTTTGGAAAAGCTTCCCCCAACAAGGGCAGCACTAAGCAGTACACCAGGGCCACTCTGAGTGCCTGAGCCAGGAGTTGGCTCAGGGCAAAAGGGTGGGGCTGGCTGGGTTGTGACATGCTGTGACACGTGTGACGTCACGGGGGACGTGTCACAATGGGGGCAGCTCTAAAAGGCCCCAGCAGGTAACGCTGGCCCTGCATTGCTTTGGCAAGCGGTGAGTACACACGTGGCGGGGAGGCTGGGCTGGGAACAAGGGCTGGGCCAGAAATGCTGCACCTGGGGCTGGGTTCTCCTTCTGCATGCAGGGACAGCCCCCCATGGGAGAGCCTTGGGCAGGCCACAGGGTGGCTGCTGCTGCTGCTGCTGCTGCTGCTGCTGCTGCTGCTGCTGGGGCACTGAGACAGGCCTTGCTGCCTGCATGCTGTCTGTGGCCCTGTGCTTCCTACGCCCAGATCCCTGAGGATCCTGGCCTCTATCCAGCAAGCAGCAGTTCCCTCCCTCCCCGCCCCATTCACAGACTTCTCTCCCTCCTCCTGCAGACCATGGCTCCCATGGCGTTCTTTTTCACGCTCTTGAAAAGCCTCATCCAGTACCCACAGCCCGTGGCTGAGGGATTGGATGAGGAAACACGTCTGCGCATGGAAGTGCGTGCCAAACACCTGGAACGGGAGAGGCTTCAGCTGGAGCAGGAGGTGGAGCGGCATAGCCAGCAGCAGGTGCAGTTCTTGCTGCTCTTAGCTGTTGCTGTGCTCCTGGTCTACATCTTGGTCCTGTGGTTTATTGGGTGGAAAAGCAGCCTGAGGAGAGAGGAGGATGAAGAAGAAAACCGTGGTGCAAATGAAGAGGAAGCGGGCAATGTTGCTGCAAATGAAGAAGACGATGTTGGAAACGAAGCTGTCAATGAGGCTGAAATTGCAGCAAACAACGATGTTGCAATTGCAGTCCAAGTAGAAGATGATTTTGACGATCGCGTTGGACGACTTATAATGCAGCGCATCCGGTGGCCTGTACAGGACCTGCAGAGAGGCTGTCAGTGGACAACTAACCTGATGGACAATTACACGGTTTATTTTGGACACGTCTTGTCAAACAGTTTCTACCCAGTCTTGCAACGAGCCATCGGGGTGGGCAGTGCCTTTGAGGGCTGGAGTCCCCGTGAGGAGGACGTGGTGTACCACGTGCTCATCCCCATGACTCCTCCCCGAGGCCACAGCTTCCACCTGGAGCTGGACAGTGCAGGGCAGAGGCCCGTGAGGAACTTCCGTGTCCGCGTGCAGCTGGAGTGCACCTGCAGGAGGGAGCAGCAGGCTGAGGACATGCTGTGCTTCCTGCACCAGCCTGAGGAGGAGCTGAGGAGGAATCAGGGTCCCAGCCTCCTGCACACCCTGTGCACCGGCTCCTACCTGGACGTGCAGAAAACTGCCCGCTGGTTCTACCAGCTGGTGAGAGCAATCTGGCCAGCTTTGCCTCAGTCACACAACTGGCACTTAGTGCTGCTGCCCTCCACGCGCTCCTGCCAATTCAAGGTGACCAACGGCAGGGAAAGCTTCAGGATTGAGATGCTCTTCGGGGTGCGGAGAGACGACTCAGCCGTCTTCGTCAGCAGCCAGACCAGAGAGGCCCACACAGCAAGCACAATCTGGCCCGAGTCTTATGCTGTGGCAGAGGCTGAATTCTTCAAGCACATTGCCAGGCAGGCGCCTCCTGACAGCTTGCACCTGAAATGCCTGCAGTTCTTCACCCGACTTCCGCTGGGCTTCAGCTTTTCCACCTACACCATGAAGACCATTGTCATGCACCTGCTCAATGTCAGACCCGTCTCATCGTGGTGCAGGAGAGACCTCCTAGAACGACTGCAGGATATCATCAAGAGCCTGCGCTTCTGTGTGCAAGCCAAACGCCTCAACCACTTCATTGTGGGGAACCCGACGCTCCCTCAGCACATCCATGTACCTGCAGATGTTCAAACGTGTGGGACGTACAATCTTCTCCTTCGCCTGGCGCAGCAGCCGGATGCCCACGCCCAGGCCATCCATGAGTACCGGGTTCTGAAAAGGTGGTACAAAAGAATCCTTCTTGCTGAAGATTGACCCTATGAAGGGGAGGAGTCATGGCTGTGAGCACAGAGCTGTGCTTGTGCTGTTCACAGCTGGCAGCAGAGAACCACCTTGCAGTCCAGATTTGGCTGAGAAGAGGTTGCGTGCAAAGGCTCTGGTGAAGGTCCCACTGGCTCTCCTGCCGCCTCAGCAGGTGGAGGGCCCTGGGTGGTTTTATACCAGGTCTTTCTGTAATTTCATTTTCCAAAAAAAGCACCCAGACCGCATTCAGCCCTGCTTACCACTACTCTCCCATGCCTGAAAAAGCACATGAAGAGAACACGTGCAGGGCTAAAGCCTCCAAAGCCGACCTGCAACATGCAGTCTTTCCTGGCCTTTGAAAAGGGGCAAAATCTAGAGCGTGGAAGTAGTGTGAATGTGGGACAGAGAAAGAGAAAAAAAATGGGGCAAAAAGGACCAAGAGAAAAAGCGGGCGCTGCTGGCCGAGGATCAGTCAACGGATGGAGTCTCTCTATGTTCCTGGAAGGGACATCTTGACGTCAGCGTTGGAACAACGGCATTGGAGCTGGCCGGAAATTTTGTATACGAAGGAATCCAGATTTTTATTTCATAGATATATAGTGTATTCCTATTATAGACTATAATATTTATAAATTAGATATACTACTAAACTACCATCAACCAAAACAATATACTAAGAGAAATAATATAAAATATATGAAATGTGTAGTTATGATGTCAGGATAAAAAGTAATTTTAAAGAGTTGAATCTGTAATTATGTGTAAATACTAACAGTAGAGGCCATATTTAGTGTCACTATCTGTTATGACACATATTGTTGGTTTTAGTATGTTTATGTCTGGAAGGTGTTCCATAAAAGAGAGGTATTTCTAACATAGATAAGATACATATGATATATACATGCTGTTAAAATTAGATTTGAATAGAACTGTGTAATATGTATTATATACCCTATGCCTGTATATATTACCCCATGCCTATAATATATTACAATATATTACGTTACTCATGCAATTTTTAGATACATATATAGCCATATCTACTGTCGCTATCTGTTATGAACCATATATATGCCCTATAGTTAGCGCACTTAAGAGCGGTGAGCTGGAAAATTCTTTGCTCTTGTTTCAATAAAATGCAATTTTACAGGATCTGCTGTGTGCAAGACTTTATTGATCTCAGCAAGGCCTAGAGTAGTGGTAAATGTCACCCACTGTGAATCTGGGATCTTGAACAGACGCCTTGAAGTCAACCAAACTGAGAGTGCTGAATTGGCTCTAAGCAGAAATTAAGCCAAGCCAAGCCAGCCCCTCAGATCACAGAATCCCAGAATGGCTTGGCTTGGAAGGGTCCTTAGAAATTGTCTTGTTCCAGCCCTGCTGCCAAGGGCAGGGACACCTTCCGCCAGGCCAGGTTGCCACAAGGCGCATCCAAGCTGGCCTGGAACACGGCCAGGGATGGGGCAGCCACAGCTCCTGTGCGCAGCGTGGGCCAGGCCTCAGCAGCCTCTGAGGCCAGAATTCCTTGCCCATCACCAGCCTAAGGCCGTCCTGTGTCGCTGGGAAGCCACTGGCCCTGGCGCTGTCCCTGCGGGCCTTTGCCAAGAGCCCCTGTGCAGGTCTCTGCTGGCTCCCGGGCAGGGACCGAAAGGCCGCAGGAAGGCGCCCCTGGAGAAGGCCTTGGAGAGCGCTGGGGCCAGGAGTGCCGCCATGAGGGCAGCAAGCGGGGCCTGGGCTGTCTGTGCGTGTGGGAGGGCACAGGGCGGGCACCGAGGCCCTGCCAGCTGGAGCTGGGAGCTCTGCAGGGCGGCCGGCAGAGAGGCCTGGGCTCCCGCAGCTCTGCAGCCCTCACGGCTGAGGCAGCTGCCCGGGCACAGCCGGCTGGGGACACGCGGCCGGCCCGGGGCCAGCCGCAGGGGGAGCCGGCTCTGGGGCCGGCCCAGGCCACAGCAGGGAGCAGCCCATGGGGCTGTGCCCGGCCAGGGAGCGGCTCTGCCCGGGGACAGGGCTCCGGGAGCAGGGCAGCAGGGCCGGCAGTGCCGGGCACAGACACAGGTGCACACATGGCTGCAGCCACAGTCAGGATCACGCAGGAGCCTTCTCACTCTCTGCAGCTCCCACACAGCAGGGTGGGGCTGGTGCAGGCCAGCCTCTGCTCCCAGGAACCAAGGGAGAGGACAAGAGTGGCTGCCCGAGGAATTGGTGCAATTGTCCTTGCTTGAGCCACTTCAGCAATGTGTGGCAGCGGCACTCGGGGACATGGTTGCGAGTTGAACTTGTCTGTGTTAGGTTTGTGCCCTGCGACTTGATAGCAGGACCAATGTGGAGTGGGACACAGCCCAGCTGCTGGCAGCTGTGAGCTGACTTATTCCGTACAGATGAGCCTTCCACCATGGCGAGCACCAGTGCTGGCAGCCGAGCCACTGGCACCATGCCACCTTACACTACTGCAGAAGACTTGAAGGCTCAGGCTGTGTCACAGGAGGGGGGTGGGTGGCTCTCCCAGCTCTTGAGCTCAAGGTGAGAGGAGAGAAAAGCTGTTACCCATCAGTGCCTTGAACTGAAACATCGTAACAGGGGAAAGAGATGTGCAAAGGCACAATTTTGAGTTCCATGTAGGCAGCACTGAGAATGGACCACTCAAATCCAGGTGTACAATATGGCAAATGCCACACGTTTTCCTGGGGGGGAAAAAGCTTTAAATGAAACACAACAAAGTCCCCAAAATCAAAGAGTAATGTTGGAATATTTTGTGATTGATGGCTTAGAGAAGCAGCTGTGCAGTGCTGATTGTGCCTTCTCTGCATACTCATCATCTATGCTTGTCTCAGGGGTCTCTGAAGCCAGGTAATCATTTCTTCCTGCTCCAGCCTGTGCTGAGACCAAGCAGGCCTGGGGTGCCCAGGCCCGTTAGCAGGAGAGCTGGTGAAAGTCACTGCCAGGCACACGGCCTTCCCCTCCAAGGCTCCAGAGACACAAGGGCAGAAAGCTGTAGCCTAAGCTGCATTGCACTTGCACCTTTGTTGGCCTTGTCTGTCCTCTGGCATCCCTCAGGCTGGGCGGTGTAAATCTGAGCTGCTTCCACAGGGAATTCAGGGTTTGCCCACACTGGGGCCTTGCTGAAGGCAAAGGCCACGCAAGGGCTCTCTCCCTTGTGCCGCCCGTGCCATGGAAGGCCCCAGAGCAAGAAGGCATTTCTTGGCTGCTGAGACCCCTCTTGACACTCTGGCCTTGCAGGTTAGCAAAATCCACACGGACATACGGAGACATTCCCGCACTGACTTTCACTCCTAACCTTTCAATTCTCTACAAGGAAAATTCTGCTTTTTCCTTCTGCTCTGAAGGCCATGGATTCCCTTGGCTGATGTTTTTGGCACAAAGGTTCTCCTCACATGGAAACCCTTCCGGGCAACCTGAAATTCTTCTGCCCACTGAGAACCCATTCTGTCCCACGGGAAGTGCAGTGCAAAAGCCCCACGTTTCTCTCCCCTGCCAGGAGCTGGTTTCACAGCTCAAATGCCAGACACGATGCAGATGGCCCCAGAAGGGAGGTTGTAGCTTAGTGGGAGTCATTCTATCAGCCCAGGGAACACACAGTATGAGCAGAGGAAAATGACCTCAAGTTGCGCTAGGGGAGGTTTCGATTGCATCTCTAGGAAATATTCCCTCAAGCAAAAGGTGTCAAGCTTGGGAACAGGCTGCCTAGGGAAATGGCTCGGAGTGACCACCCTCAGAGAGGTAGAACAGTCTTGTTGATGTGGCATTTGGGGACCTGGCTGATTGGAGCAGTAGGCAGTGTTAAGTTTGCAGCTGCACTGTGTGATCTTCAGGGACGTTTTCAACCGCGCTGACACCTAGATTTCAGTGTAGCTCAACCAGCGAGGAGTCAAAGCTTAGAGTCAATGATCCTCAAGGGTGCCTTCCAACAGGGATGTCTATGAGATTGCCAGTAAAGGGCCGATGAAAAGAATGACAAAAAGAGAGAACAATGGGAAATCCTTTGGAAAAGCTTCCCCCAACAAGGGCAGCACTAAGCAGTACACCAGGGCCACTCTGAGTGCCTGAGCCAGGAGTTGGCTCAGGGCAAAAGGGTGGGGCTGGCTGGGTTGTGACATGCTGTGACACGTGTGACGTCACGGGGGACGTGTCACAATGGGGACAGCTCTAAAAGGCCCCAGCAGGTAACGCTGGCCCTGCATTGCTTTGGCAAGCGGTGAGTGCACACGTGGCGGGGTGGCTGGGCTGGGAACAAGGGCTGGGCCAGAAATGCTGCACCTGGGGCTGGGTTCTCCTTCTGCATGCAGGGACAGCCCCCAATGGGAGAGCCTTGGGCAGGCCACAGGGTGGCTGCTGCTGCTGCTGCTGCTGCTGCTGGGGCACGGAGACAGGCCTTGCTGCCTGCATGCTGTCTGTGGCCCTGTGCTTCCTACGCCCAGATCCCTGAGGATCCTGGCCTCTATCCAGCAAGCAGCAGTTCCCTCCCTCCCCGCCCCACTCACAGACTTCTCTCCCTCCTCCTGCAGACCATGGCTCCCATGGCGTTCTTTTTCACGCTCTTGAAAAGCCTCATCCAGTACCCACAGCCCGTGGCTGAGGGATTGGATGAGGAAACACGTCTGCGCATGGAAGTGCGTGCCAAACACCTGGAACGGGAGAGGCTTCAGCTGGAGCAGGAGGTGGAGCGGCATAGCCAGCAGCAGGTGCAGTTCTTGCTGCTCTTAGCTGTTGCTGTGCTCCTGGTCTACATCTTGGTCCTGTGGTTTATTGGGTGGAAAAGCAGCCTGAGGAGAGAGGAGGATGAAGAAGAAAACCGTGGTGCAAATGAAGAGGAAGCGGGCAATGTTGCTGCAAATGAAGAAGACGATGTTGGAAACGAAGCTGTCAATGAGGCTGAAATTGCAGCAAACAACGATGTTGCAATTGCAGTCCAAGTAGAAGATGATTTTGACGATCGCGTTGGACGACTTATAATGCAGCGCATCCGGTGGCCTGTACAGGACCTGCAGAGAGGCTGTCAGTGGACAACTAACCTGATGGACAATTACACGGTTTATTTTGGACACGTCTTGTCAAACAGTTTCTACCCAGTCTTGCAACGAGCCATCGGGGTGGGCAGTGCCTTTGAGGGCTGGAGTCCCCGTGAGGAGGACGTGGTGTACCGCGTGCTCATCCCCATGACTCCTCCCCGAGGCCACAGCTTCCACCTGGAGCTGGACAGTGCAGGGCAGAGGCCCGTGAGGAACTTCCGTGTCCGCGTGCAGCTGGAGTGCACCTGCAGGAGGGAGCAGCAGGCTGAGGACATGCTGTGCTTCCTGCACCAGCCTGAGGAGGAGCTGAGGAGGAATCAGGGTCCCAGCCTCCTGCACACCCTGTGCACCGGCTCCTACCTGGACGTGCAGAAAACTGCCCGCTGGTTCTACCAGCTGGTGAGAGCAATCTGGCCAGCTTTGCCTCAGTCACACAACTGGCACTTAGTGCTGCTGCCCTCCACGCGCTCCTGCCAATTCAAGGTGACCAACGGCAGGGAAAGCTTCAGGATTGAGATGCTCTTCGGGGTGCGGAGAGACGACTCAGCCGTCTTCGTCAGCAGCCAGACCAGAGAGGCCCACACAGCAAGCACAATCTGGCCCGAGTCTTATGCTGTGGCAGAGGCTGAATTCTTCAAGCACATTGCCAGGCAGGCGCCTCCTGACAGCTTGCACCTGAAATGCCTGCAGTTCTTCACCCGACTTCCGCTGGGCTTCAGCTTTTCCACCTACACCATGAAGACCATTGTCATGCACCTGCTCAATGTCAGACCCGTCTCATCGTGGTGCAGGAGAGACCTCCTAGAACGACTGCAGGATATCATCAAGAGCCTGCGCTTCTGTGTGCAAGCCAAACGCCTCAACCACTTCATTGTGGGGAACCCGACGCTCCCTCAGCACATCCATGTACCTGCAGATGTTCAAACGTGTGGGACGTACAATCTTCTCCTTCGCCTGGCGCAGCAGCCGGATGCCCACGCCCAGGCCATCCATGAGTACCGGGTTCTGAAAAGGTGGTACAAAAGAATCCTTCTTGCTGAAGATTGACCCTATGAAGGGGAGGAGTCATGGCTGTGAGCACAGAGCTGTGCTTGTGCTGTTCACAGCTGGCAGCAGAGAACCACCTTGCAGTCCAGATTTGGCTGAGAAGAGGTTGTGTGCAAAGGCTCTGGTGAAGGTCCCACTGGCTCTCCTGCCGCCTCAGCAGGTGGAGGGCCCTGGGTGGTTTTATACCAGGTCTTTCTGTAATTTCATTTTCCAAAAAAAGCACCCAGACCGCATTCAGCCCTGCTTACCACTACTCTCCCATGCCTGAAAAAGCACATGAAGAGAACACGTGCAGGGCTAAAGCCGCCAAAGCCGACCTGCAACATGCAGTCTTTCCTGGCCTTTGAAAAGGGGCAAAATCTAGAGCGTGGAAGTAGTGTGAATGTGGGACAGAGAAAGAGAAAAAAAATGGGGCAAAAAGGACCAAGAGAAAAAGCGGGCGCTGCTGGCCGAGGATCAGTCAACAGATGGAGTCTCTCTGTGTTCCTGGAAGGGACATCTTGACGTCAGCGTTGGAACAACGGCGTTGGAGCTGGCCGGAAATTTTGTATACGAAGGAATCCAGATTTTTATTTCATAGATATATAGTGTATTCCTATTATAGACTATAATATTTATAAATTAGATATACTACTAAACTACCATCAACCAAAACAATATACTAAGAGAAATAATATAAAATATATGAAATGTGTAGTTATGATGTCAGGATAAAAAGTAATTTTAAAGAGTTGAATCTGTAATTATGTGTAAATACTAACAGTAGAGGCCATATTTAGTGTCACTATCTGTTGTGACACATATTGTTGGTTTTAGTATGTTTATGTCTGGAAGGTGTTCCATAAAAGAGAGATATTTATAACACAGATAAGATACATATGATATATACATGCTGTTAAAATTAGATTTGAATAGAACTGTATCAGATGTATTATACACCCCATGCCCGTATATATTACCCCATGCCTCTAATATATTACAATATATTACGTTATTGATGCAATTTTTAGATACATATATAGCCATATCTACTGTCGCTATCTGTTGTGAACCATATATATGCCCTATAGTTATCACATTTAAGAGCGGTGAGCTGGAAAATTCTTTGCTCTTGTTTCAATAAAATGCAACTTTACAGGATCTGCTGTGTGCAAGACTTTATTGATCTCAGCAAGGCCTAGAGTAGTGGTAAATGTCACCCACTGTGAATCTGGGATCTTGAACAGACGCCTTGAAGTCAACCAAACTGAGAGTGCTGAATTGGCTCTAAGCAGAAATTAAGCCAAGCCAAGCCAGCCCCTCAGATCACAGAATCCCAGAATGGCTTGGCTTGGAAGGGTCCTTAGAAATTGTCTTGTTCCAGCCCTGCTGCCAAGGGCAGGGACACCTTCCGCCAGGCCAGGTTGCCACAAGGCGCATCCAAGCTGGCCTGGAACACGGCCCGGGATGGGGCAGCCACAGCTCCTGTGCGCAGCGTGGGCCAGGCCTCAGCAGCCTCTGAGGCCAGAATTCCTTGCCCATCACCAGCCTAAGGCCGTCCTGTGTCGCTGGGAAGCCACTGGCCCTGGCGCTGTCCCTGAGGGCCCTTGCCAAGAGCCCCTGTGCAGGTCTCTGCTGGCTCCCGGGCAGGGACCGAAAGGCCGCAGGAAGGCGCCCCTGGAGAAGGCCTTGGAGAGCGCTGGGGCCAGGAGTGCCGCCATGAGGGCAGCAAGCGGGGCCTGGGCTGTCTGTGCGTGTGGGAGGGCACAGGGCGGGCACCGAGGCCCTGCCAGCTGGAGCTGGGAGCTCTGCAGGGCGGCCGGCAGAGAGGCCTGGGCTCCCGCAGCTCTGCAGCCCTCACGGCTGAGGCAGCTGCCCGGGCACAGCCGGCTGGGGACACGCGGCCGGCCCGGGGCCAGCCACAGGGGGAGCCGGCTCTGGGGCCGGCCCAGGCCGCAGCAGGGAGCAGCCCATGGGGCTGTGCCCGGCCAGGGAGCGGCTCTGCCCGGGGACAGGGCTCCGGGAGCAGGGCAGCAGGGCCGGCAGTGCCGGGCACAGACACAGGTGCACACATGGCTGCAGCCACAGTCAGGATCACGCAGGAGCCTTCTCACTCTCTGCAGCTCCCACACAGCAGGGTGGGGCTGGTGCAGGCCAGCCTCTGCTCCCAGGAACCAAGGGAGAGGACAAGAGTGGCTGCCCGAGGAATTGGTGCAATTGTCCTTGCTTGAGCCACTTCAGCAATGTGTGGCAGCGGCACTCGGGGACATGGTTGCGAGTTGAACTTGTCTGTGTTAGGTTTGTGCCCTGCGACTTGATAGCAGGACCAATGTGGAGTGGGACACAGCCCAGCTGCTGGCAGCTGTGAGCTGACTTATTCCGTACAGATGAGCCTTCCACCATGGCGAGCACCAGTGCTGGCAGCCGAGCCACTGGCACCATGCCACCTTACACTGCTGCAGAAGACTTGAAGGCTCAGGCTGTGTCACAGGAGGGGGGTGGGTGGCTCTCCCAGCTCTTGAGCTCAAGGTGAGAGGAGAGAAAAGCTGTTACCCATCAGTGCCTTGTACTGAAACATCGTAACAGGGGAAAGAGATGTGCAAAGGCACAATTTTGAGTTCCATGTAGGCAGCACTGAGAATGGACCACTCAAATCCAGGTGTACAATATGGCAAATGCCACACGTTTTCCTGGGGGGGAAAAAGCTTCAAAGAAAACAGAACAAAAACCCAAAACCCAAATAGTTACATTTGAATTTTCTGTGATTGATGGCTGAGAGAAGCAGCTGTGCAGTGCTGATTGTGCCTTCTCTGCATACTCATCATCTGTGCTTGTCTCAGGGGTCTCTGAAGCCAGGTAATCATTTCTTCCTGCTCCAGCCTGTGCTGAGACCAAGCAGGCCTGGGGTGCCCAGGCCCGTTAGCAGGAGAGCTGGTGAAAGTCACTGCCAGGCACACGGCCTTCCCCTCCAAGGCTCCAGAGACACAAGGGCAGAAAGCTGTAGCCTAAGCTGCATTGCACTTGCACCTTTGTTGGCCTTGTCTGTCCTCTGGCATCCCTCAGGCTGGGCGGTGTAAATCTGAGCTGCTTCCACAGGGAATTCAGGGTTTGCCCACACTGGGGCCTTGCTGAAGGCAAAGGCCACGCAAGGGCTCTCTCCCTTGTGCCGCCCGTGCCATGGAAGGCCCCAGAGCAAGAGGGCATTTCTTGGCTGCTGAGACCCCTCTTGACACTCTGGCCTTGCAGGTTAGCAAAATCCACACGGACATACGGAGACATTCCCGCACTGACTTTCACTCCTAACCTTTCAATTCTCTACAAGGAAAATTCTGCTTTTTCCTTCTGCTCTGAAGGCCATGGATTCCCTTGGCTGATGTTTTTGGCACAAAGGTTCTCCTCACATGGAAACCCTTCCGGGCAACCTGAAATTCTTCTGCCCACTGAGAACCCATTCTGTCCCACGGGAAGTGCAGTGCAAAAGCCCCACGTTTCTCTCCCCTGCCAAGAGCTGGTTTCACAGCTCAAATGCCGGACACGATGCAGATGGCCCCAGAAGGGAGGTTGTAGCTTAGTGGGAGTCATTCTATCAGCCCAGGGAACACACAGTATGAGCAGAGGAAAATGACCTCAAGTTGCGCCAGGGGAGGTTTCGATTGCATCTCTAGGAAATATTCCCTCAAGCAAAAGGTGTCAAGCTTGGGAACAGGCTGCCTAGGGAAATGGCTCGGAGTGACCACCCTCAGAGAGGTAGAACAGTCTTGTTGATGTGGCATTTGGGGACCTGGCTGATTGGAGCAGTAGGCAGTGTTAAGTTTGCAGCTGCACTGTGTGATCTTCAGGGACGTTTTCAACCGCGCTGACACCTAGATTTCAGTGTAGCTCAACCAGTGAGGAGTCAAAGCTTAGAGTCAATGATCCTCAAGGGTGCCTTCCAACAGGGATGTCTATGAGATTGCCAGTAAAGGGCCGATGAAAAGAATGACAAAAAGAGAGAACAATGGGAAATCCTTTGGAAAAGCTTCCCCCAACAAGGGCAGCCCTAAGCAGTACACCAAGGCCACTCTGAGTGCCTGAGCCAGGAGTTGGCTCAGGGCAAAAGGGTGGGGCTGGCTGGGTTGTGACATGCTGTGACACGTGTGACGTCACGGGGGACGTGTCACAATGGGGACAGCTCTAAAAGGCCCCAGCAGGTAACGCTGGCCCTGCATTGCTTTGGCAAGCGGTGAGTACACACGTGGCGGGGAGGCTGGACTGGGAACAAGGGCTGGGGCAGAAATGCTGCACCTGGGGCTGGGTTCTCCTTCTGCATGCAGGGACAGCCCCCCATGGGAGAGCCTTGGGCAGGCCACAGGGTGGCTGCTGCTGCTGCTGCTGCTGCTGCTGCTGCTGCTGCTGCTGGGGCACTGAGACAGGCCTTGCTGCCTGCATGCTGTCTGTGGCCCTGTGCTTCCTACGCCCAGATCCCTGAGGATCCTGGCCTCTATCCAGCAAGCAGCAGTTCCCTCCCTCCCCGCCCCACTCACAGACTTCTCTCCCTCCTCCTGCAGACCATGGCTCCCATGGCGTTCTTTTTCACGCTCTTGAAAAGCCTCATCCAGTACCCACAGCCCGTGGCTGAGGGATTGGATGAGGAAACACGTCTGCGCATGGAAGTGCGTGCCAAACACCTGGAACGGGAGAGGCTTCAGCTGGAGCAGGAGGTGGAGCGGCATAGCCAGCAGCAGGTGCAGTTCTTGCTGCTCTTAGCTGTTGCTGTGCTCCTGGTCTACATCTTGGTCCTGTGGTTTATTGGGTGGAAAAGCAGCCTGAGGAGAGAGGAGGATGAAGAAGAAAACCGTGGTGCAAATGAAGAGGAAGCGGGCAATGTTGCTGCAAATGAAGAAGACGATGTTGGAAACGAAGCTGTCAATGAGGCTGAAATTGCAGCAAACAACGATGTTGCAATTGCAGTCCAAGTAGAAGATGATTTTGACGATCGCGTTGGACGACTTATAATGCAGCGCATCCGGTGGCCTGTACAGGACCTGCAGAGAGGCTGTCAGTGGACAACTAACCTGATGGACAATTACACGGTTTATTTTGGACACGTCTTGTCAAACAGTTTCTACCCAGTCCTGCAACGAGCCATCGGGGTGGGCAGTGCCTTTGAGGGCTGGAGTCCCCGTGAGGAGGACGTGGTGTACCGCGTGCTCATCCCCATGACTCCTCCCCGAGGCCACAGCTTCCACCTGGAGCTGGACAGTGCAGGGCAGAGGCCCGTGAGGAACTTCCGTGTCCGCGTGCAGCTGGAGTGCACCTGCAGGAGGGAGCAGCAGGCTGAGGACATGCTGTGCTTCCTGCACCAGCCTGAGGAGGAGCTGAGGAGGAATCAGGGTCCCAGCCTCCTGCACACCCTGTGCACCGGCTCCTACCTGGACGTGCAGAAAACTGCCCGCTGGTTCTACCAGCTGGTGAGAGCAATCTGGCCAGCTTTGCCTCAGTCACACAACTGGCACTTAGTGCTGCTGCCCTCCACGCGCTCCTGCCAATTCAAGGTGACCAACGGCAGGGAAAGCTTCAGGATTGAGATGCTCTTCGGGGTGCGGAGAGACGACTCAGCCGTCTTCGTCAGCAGCCAGACCAGAGAGGCCCACACAGCAAGCACAATCTGGCCCGAGTCTTATGCTGTGGCAGAGGCTGAATTCTTCAAGCACATTGCCAGGCAGGCGCCTCCTGACAGCTTGCACCTGAAATGCCTGCAGTTCTTCACCCGACTTCCGCTGGGCTTCAGCTTTTCCACCTACACCATGAAGACCATTGTCATGCACCTGCTCAATGTCAGACCCGTCTCATCGTGGTGCAGGAGAGACCTCCTAGAACGACTGCAGGATATCATCAAGAGCCTGCGCTTCTGTGTGCAAGCCAAACGCCTCAACCACTTCATTGTGGGGAACCCGACGCTCCCTCAGCACATCCATGTACCTGCAGATGTTCAAACGTGTGGGACGTACAATCTTCTCCTTCGCCTGGCGCAGCAGCCGGATGCCCACGCCCAGGCCATCCATGAGTACCGGGTTCTGAAAAGGTGGTACAAAAGAATCCTTCTTGCTGAAGATTGACCCTATGAAGGGGAGGAGTCATGGCTGTGAGCACAGAGCTGTGCTTGTGCTGTTCACAGCTGGCAGCAGAGAACCACCTTGCAGTCCAGATTTGGCTGAGAAGAGGTTGCGTGCAAAGGCTCTGGTGAAGGTCCCACTGGCTCTCCTGCCGCCTCAGCAGGTGGAGGGCCCTGGGTGGTTTTATACCAGGTCTTTCTGTAATTTCATTTTCCAAAAAAAGCACCCAGACCGCATTCAGCCCTGCTTACCACTACTCTCCCATGCCTGAAAAAGCACATGAAGAGAACACGTGCAGGGCTAAAGCCTCCAAAGCCGACCTGCAACATGCAGTCTTTCCTGGCCTTTGAAAAGGGGCAAAATCTAGAGCGTGGAAGTAGTGTGAATGTGGGACAGAGAAAGAGAAAAAAAATGGGGCAAAAAGGACCAAGAGAAAAAGCGGGCGCTGCTGGCCGAGGATCAGTCAACGGATGGAGTCTCTCTATGTTCCTGGAAGGGACATCTTGACGTCAGCGTTGGAACAACGGCGTTGGAGCTGGCCGGAAATTTTGTATACGAAGGAATCCAGATTTTTATTTCATAGATATATAGTGTATTCCTATTATAGACTATAATATTTATAAATTAGATATACTACTAAACTACCATCAACCAAAACAATATACTAAGAGAAATAATATAAAATATATGAAATGTGTAGTTATGATGTCAGGATAAAAAGTAATTTTAAAGAGTTGAATCTGTAATTATGTGTAAATACTAACAGTAGAGGCCATATTTAGTGTCACTATCTGTTATGACACATATTGTTGGTTTTAGTATGTTTATGTCTGGAAGGTGTTCCATAAAAGAGAGGTATTTCTAACATAGATAAGATACATATGATATATACATGCTGTTAAAATTAGATTTGAATAGAACTGTGTAATATGTATTATATACCCTATGCCTGTATATATTACCCCATGCCTATAATATATTAGAATATATTACGTTACTCATGCAATTTTTAGATACATATATAGCCATATCTACTGTCGCTATCTGTTATGAACCATATATATGCCCTATAGTTAGCGCACTTAAGAGCGGTGAGCTGGAAAATTCTTTGCTCTTGTTTCAATAAAATGCAACTTTACAGGATCTGCTGTGTGCAAGACTTTATTGATCTCAGCAAGGCCTAGAGTAGTGGTAAATGTCACCCACTGTGAATCTGGGATCTTGAACAGACGCCTTGAAGTCAACCAAACTGAGAGTGCTGAATTGGCTCTAAGCAGAAATTAAGCCAAGCCAAGCCAGCCCCTCAGATCACAGAATCCCAGAATGGCTTGGCTTGGAAGGGTCCTTAGAAATTGTCTTGTTCCAGCCCTGCTGCCAAGGGCAGGGACACCTTCCGCCAGGCCAGGTTGCCACAAGGCGCATCCAAGCTGGCCTGGAACACGGCCAGGGATGGGGCAGCCACAGCTCCCGTGGGCAGCGTGGGCCAGGCCTCAGCAGCCTCTGAGGCCAGAATTCCTTGCCCATCACCAGCCTAAGGCCGTCCTGTGTCGCTGGGAAGCCACTGGCCCTGGCGCTGTCCCTGAGGGCCCTTGCCAAGAGCCCCTGTGCAGGTCTCTGCTGGCTCCCGGGCAGGGACCGAAAGGCCGCAGGAAGGCGCCCCTGGAGAAGGCCTTGGAGAGCGCTGGGGCCAGGAGTGCCGCCATGAGGGCAGCAAGCGGGGCCTGGGCTGTCTGTGCGTGTGGGAGGGCACAGGGCGGGCACCGAGGCCCTGCCAGCTGGAGCTGGGAGCTCTGCAGGGCGGCCGGCAGAGAGGCCTGGGCTCCCGCAGCTCTGCAGCCCTCACGGCTGAGGCAGCTGCCCGGGCACAGCCGGCTGGGGACACGCGGCCGGCCCGGGGCCAGCCGCAGGGGGAGCCGGCTCTGGGGCCGGCCCAGGCCGCAGCAGGGAGCAGCCCATGGGGCTGTGCCCGGCCAGGGAGCGGCTCTGCCCGGGGACAGGGCTCCGGGAGCAGGGCAGCAGGGCCGGCAGTGCCGGGCACAGACACAGGTGCACACATGGCTGCAGCCACAGTCAGGATCACGCAGGAGCCTTCTCACTCTCTGCAGCTCCCACACAGCAGGGTGGGGCTGGTGCAGGCCAGCCTCTGCTCCCAGGAACCAAGGGAGAGGACAAGAGTGGCTGCCCGAGGAATTGGTGCAATTGTCCTTGCTTGAGCCACTTCAGCAATGTGTGGCAGCGGCACTCGGGGACATGGTTGCGAGTTGAACTTGTCTGTGTTAGGTTTGTGCCCTGCGACTTGATAGCAGGACCAATGTGGAGTGGGACACAGCCCAGCTGCTGGCAGCTGTGAGCTGACTTATTCCGTACAGATGAGCCTTCCACCATGGCGAGCACCAGTGCTGGCAGCCGAGCCACTGGCACCATGCCACCTTACACTGCTGCAGAAGACTTGAAGGCTCAGGCTGTGTCACAGGAGGGGGGTGGGTGGCTCTCCCAGCTCTTGAGCTCAAGGTGAGAGGAGAGAAAAGCTGTTACCCATCAGTGCCTTGTACTGAAACATCGTAACAGGGGAAAGAGATGTGCAAAGGCACAATTTTGAGTTCCATGTAGGCAGCACTGAGAATGGACCACTCAAATCCAGGTGTACAATATGGCAAATGCCACACGTTTTCCTGGGGGGGAAAAAGCTTCAAACAAAACAGAACAAAAACCCAAAACCCAAATAGTTACATTTGAATTTTCTGTGATTGATGGCTGAGAGAAGCAGCTGTGCAGTGCTGATTGTGCCTTCTCTGCATACTCATCATCTGTGCTTGTCTCAGGGGTCTCTGAAGCCAGGTAATCATTTCTTCCTGCTCCAGCCTGTGCTGAGACCAAGCAGGCCTGGGGTGCCCAGGCCCGTTAGCAGGAGAGCTGGTGAAAGTCACTGCCAGGCACACGGCCTTCCCCTCCAAGGCTCCAGAGACACAAGGGCAGAAAGCTGTAGCCTAAGCTGCATTGCACTTGCACCTTTGTTGGCCTTGTCTGTCCTCTGGCATCCCTCAGGCTGGGCGGTGTAAATCTGAGCTGCTTCCACAGGGAATTCAGGGTTTGCCCACACTGGGGCCTTGCTGAAGGCAAAGGCCACGCAAGGGCTCTCTCCCTTGTGCCGCCCGTGCCATGGAAGGCCCCAGAGCAAGAGGGCATTTCTTGGCTGCTGAGACCCCTCTTGACACTCTGGCCTTGCAGGTTAGCAAAATCCACACGGACATACGGAGACATTCCCGCACTGACTTTCACTCCTAACCTTTCAATTCTCTACAAGGAAAATTCTGCTTTTTCCTTCTGCTCTGAAGGCCATGGATTCCCTTGGCTGATGTTTTTGGCACAAAGGTTCTCCTCACATGGAAACCCTTCCGGGCAACCTGAAATTCTTCTGCCCACTGAGAACCCATTCTGTCCCACGGGAAGTGCAGTGCAAAAGCCCCACGTTTCTCTCCCCTGCCAGGAGCTGGTTTCACAGCTCAAATGCCGGACACGATGCAGATGGCCCCAGAAGGGAGGTTGTAGCTTAGTGGGAGTCATTCTATCAGCCCAGGGAACACACAGTATGAGCAGAGGAAAATGACCTCAAGTTGCGCTAGGGGAGGTTTCGATTGCATCTCTAGGAAATATTCCCTCAAGCAAAAGGTGTCAAGCTTGGGAACAGGCTGCCTAGGGAAATGGCTCGGAGTGACCACCCTCAGAGAGGTAGAACAGTCTTGTTGATGTGGCATTTGGGGACCTGGCTGATTGGAGCAGTAGGCAGTGTTAAGTTTGCAGCTGCACTGTGTGATCTTCAGGGACGTTTTCAACCGCGCTGACACCTAGATTTCAGTGTAGCTCAACCAGCGAGGAGTCAAAGCTTAGAGTCAATGATCCTCAAGGGTGCCTTCCAACAGGGATGTCTATGAGATTGCCAGTAAAGGGCCGATGAAAAGAATGACAAAAAGAGAGAACAATGGGAAATCCTTTGGAAAAGCTTCCCCCAACAAGGGCAGCACTAAGCAGTACACCAGGGCCACTCTGAGTGCCTGAGCCAGGAGTTGGCTCAGGGCAAAAGGGTGGGGCTGGCTGGGTTGTGACATGCTGTGACACGTGTGACGTCACGGGGGACGTGTCACAATGGGGGCAGCTCTAAAAGGCCCCAGCAGGTAACGCTGGCCCTGCATTGCTTTGGCAAGCGGTGAGTACACACGTGGCGGGGAGGCTGGGCTGGGAACAAGGGCTGGGCCAGAAATGCTGCACCTGGGGCTGGGTTCTCCTTCTGCATGCAGGGACAGCCCCCCATGGGAGAGCCTTGGGCAGGCCACAGGGTGGCTGCTGCTGCTGCTGCTGCTGCTGCTGCTGCTGCTGCTGCTGCTGGGGCACGGAGACAGGCCTTGCTGCCTGCATGCTGTCTGTGGCCCTGTGCTTCCTACGCCCAGATCCCTGAGGATCCTGGCCTCTATCCAGCAAGCAGCAGTTCCCTCCCTCCCCGCCCCATTCACAGACTTCTCTCCCTCCTCCTGCAGACCATGGCTCCCATGGCGTTCTTTTTCACGCTCTTGAAAAGCCTCATCCAGTACCCACAGCCCGTGGCTGAGGGATTGGATGAGGAAACACGTCTGCGCATGGAAGTGCGTGCCAAACACCTGGAACGGGAGAGGCTTCAGCTGGAGCAGGAGGTGGAGCGGCATAGCCAGCAGCAGGTGCAGTTCTTGCTGCTCTTAGCTGTTGCTGTGCTCCTGGTCTACATCTTGGTCCTGTGGTTTATTGGGTGGAAAAGCAGCCTGAGGAGAGAGGAGGATGAAGAAGAAAACCGTGGTGCAAATGAAGAGGAAGCGGGCAATGTTGCTGCAAATGAAGAAGACGATGTTGGAAACGAAGCTGTCAATGAGGCTGAAATTGCAGCAAACAACGATGTTGCAATTGCAGTCCAAGTAGAAGATGATTTTGACGATCGCGTTGGACGACTTATAATGCAGCGCATCCGGTGGCCTGTACAGGACCTGCAGAGAGGCTGTCAGTGGACAACTAACCTGATGGACAATTACACGGTTTATTTTGGACACGTCTTGTCAAACAGTTTCTACCCAGTCTTGCAACGAGCCATCGGGGTGGGCAGTGCCTTTGAGGGCTGGAGTCCCCGTGAGGAGGACGTGGTGTACCACGTGCTCATCCCCATGACTCCTCCCCGAGGCCACAGCTTCCACCTGGAGCTGGACAGTGCAGGGCAGAGGCCCGTGAGGAACTTCCGTGTCCGCGTGCAGCTGGAGTGCACCTGCAGGAGGGAGCAGCAGGCTGAGGACATGCTGTGCTTCCTGCACCAGCCTGAGGAGGAGCTGAGGAGGAATCAGGGTCCCAGCCTCCTGCACACCCTGTGCACCGGCTCCTACCTGGACGTGCAGAAAACTGCCCGCTGGTTCTACCAGCTGGTGAGAGCAATCTGGCCAGCTTTGCCTCAGTCACACAACTGGCACTTAGTGCTGCTGCCCTCCACGCGCTCCTGCCAATTCAAGGTGACCAACGGCAGGGAAAGCTTCAGGATTGAGATGCTCTTCGGGGTGCGGAGAGACGACTCAGCCGTCTTCGTCAGCAGCCAGACCAGAGAGGCCCACACAGCAAGCACAATCTGGCCCGAGTCTTATGCTGTGGCAGAGGCTGAATTCTTCAAGCACATTGCCAGGCAGGCGCCTCCTGACAGCTTGCACCTGAAATGCCTGCAGTTCTTCACCCGACTTCCGCTGGGCTTCAGCTTTTCCACCTACACCATGAAGACCATTGTCATGCACCTGCTCAATGTCAGACCCGTCTCATCGTGGTGCAGGAGAGACCTCCTAGAACGACTGCAGGATATCATCAAGAGCCTGCGCTTCTGTGTGCAAGCCAAACGCCTCAACCACTTCATTGTGGGGAACCCGACGCTCCCTCAGCACATCCATGTACCTGCAGATGTTCAAACGTGTGGGACGTACAATCTTCTCCTTCGCCTGGCGCAGCAGCCGGATGCCCACGCCCAGGCCATCCATGAGTACCGGGTTCTGAAAAGGTGGTACAAAAGAATCCTTCTTGCTGAAGATTGACCCTATGAAGGGGAGGAGTCATGGCTGTGAGCACAGAGCTGTGCTTGTGCTGTTCACAGCTGGCAGCAGAGAACCACCTTGCAGTCCAGATTTGGCTGAGAAGAGGTTGTGTGCAAAGGCTCTGGTGAAGGTCCCACTGGCTCTCCTGCCGCCTCAGCAGGTGGAGGGCCCTGGGTGGTTTTATACCAGGTCTTTCTGTAATTTCATTTTCCAAAAAAAGCACCCAGACCGCATTCAGCCCTGCTTACCACTACTCTCCCATGCCTGAAAAAGCACATGAAGAGAACACGTGCAGGGCTAAAGCCTCCAAAGCCGACCTGCAACATGCAGTCTTTCCTGGCCTTTGAAAAGGGGCAAAATCTAGAGCGTGGAAGTAGTGTGAATGTGGGACAGAGAAAGAGAAAAAAAATGGGGCAAAAAGGACCAAGAGAAAAAGCGGGCGCTGCTGGCCGAGGGTCAGTCAACGGATGGAGTCTCTCTATGTTCCTGGAAGGGACATCTTGACGTCAGCGTTGGAACAACGGCATTGGAGCTGGCCGGAAATTTTGTATACGAAGGAATCCAGATTTTTATTTCATAGATATATAGTGTATTCCTATTATAGACTATAATATTTATAAATTAGATATACTACTAAACTACCATCAACCAAAACAATATACTAAGAGAAATAATATAAAATATATGAAATGTGTAGTTATGATGTCAGGATAAAAAGTAATTTTAAAGAGTTGAATCTGTAATTATGTGTAAATACTAACAGTAGAGGCCATATTTAGTGTCACTATCTGTTATGACACATATTGTTGGTTTTAGTATGTTTATGTCTGGAAGGTGTTCCATAAAAGAGAGGTATTTCTAACATAGATAAGATACATATGATATATACATGCTGTTAAAATTAGATTTGAATAGAACTGTGTAATATGTATTATATACCCTATGCCTGTATATATTACCCCATGCCTATAATATATTAGAATATATTACGTTACTCATGCAATTTTTAGATACATATATAGCCATATCTACTGTTGCTATCTGTTATGAACCATATATATGCCCTATAGTTAGCGCACTTAAGAGCGGTGAGCTGGAAAATTCTTTGCTCTTGTTTCAATAAAATGCAATTTTACAGGATCTGCTGTGTGCAAGACTTTATTGATCTCAGCAAGGCCTAGAGTAGTGGTAAATGTCACCCACTGTGAATCTGGGATCTTGAACAGACGCCTTGAAGTCAACCAAACTGAGAGTGCTGAATTGGCTCTAAGCAGAAATTAAGCCAAGCCAAGCCAGCCCCTCAGATCACAGAATCCCAGAATGGCTTGGCTTGGAAGGGTCCTTAGAAATTGTCTTGTTCCAGCCCTGCTGCCAAGGGCAGGGACACCTTCCGCCAGGCCAGGTTGCCACAAGGCGCATCCAAGCTGGCCTGGAACACGGCCAGGGATGGGGCAGCCACAGCTCCTGTGCGCAGCGTGGGCCAGGCCTCAGCAGCCTCTGAGGCCAGAATTCCTTGCCCATCACCAGCCTAAGGCCGTCCTGTGTCGCTGGGAAGCCACTGGCCCTGGCGCTGTCCCTGCGGGCCTTTGCCAAGAGCCCCTGTGCAGGTCTCTGCTGGCTCCCGGGCAGGGACCGAAAGGCCGCAGGAAGGCGCCCCTGGAGAAGGCCTTGGAGAGCGCTGGGGCCAGGAGTGCCGCCATGAGGGCAGCAAGCGGGGCCTGGGCTGTCTGTGCGTGTGGGAGGGCACAGGGCGGGCACCGAGGCCCTGCCAGCTGGAGCTGGGAGCTCTGCAGGGCGGCCGGCAGAGAGGCCTGGGCTCCCGCAGCTCTGCAGCCCTCACGGCTGAGGCAGCTGCCCGGGCACAGCCGGCTGGGGACACGCGGCCGGCCCGGGGCCAGCCACAGGGGGAGCCGGCTCTGGGGCCGGCCCAGGCCGCAGCAGGGAGCAGCCCATGGGGCTGTGCCCGGCCAGGGAGCGGCTCTGCCCGGGGACAGGGCTCCGGGAGCAGGGCAGCAGGGCCGGCAGTGCCGGGCACAGACACAGGTGCACACATGGCTGCAGCCACAGTCAGGATCACGCAGGAGCCTTCTCACTCTCTGCAGCTCCCACACAGCAGGGTGGGGCTGGTGCAGGCCAGCCTCTGCTCCCAGGAACCAAGGGAGAGGACAAGAGTGGCTGCCCGAGGAATTGGTGCAATTGTCCTTGCTTGAGCCACTTCAGCAATGTGTGGCAGCGGCACTCGGGGACATGGTTGCGAGTTGAACTTGTCTGTGTTAGGTTTGTGCCCTGCGACTTGATAGCAGGACCAATGTGGAGTGGGACACAGCCCAGCTGCTGGCAGCTGTGAGCTGACTTATTCCGTACAGATGAGCCTTCCACCATGGCGAGCACCAGTGCTGGCAGCCGAGCCACTGGCACCATGCCACCTTACACTACTGCAGAAGACTTGAAGGCTCAGGCTGTGTCACAGGAGGGGGGTGGGTGGCTCTCCCAGCTCTTGAGCTCAAGGTGAGAGGAGAGAAAAGCTGTTACCCATCAGTGCCTTGAACTGAAACATCGTAACAGGGGAAAGAGATGTGCAAAGGCACAATTTTGAGTTCCATGTAGGCAGCACTGAGAATGGACCACTCAAATCCAGGTGTACAATATGGCAAATGCCACACGTTTTCCTGGGGGGGAAAAAGCTTTAAATGAAACACAACAAAGTCCCCAAAATCAAAGAGTAATGTTGGAATATTTTGTGATTGATGGCTTAGAGAAGCAGCTGTGCAGTGCTGATTGTGCCTTCTCTGCATACTCATCATCTATGCTTGTCTCAGGGGTCTCTGAAGCCAGGTAATCATTTCTTCCTGCTCCAGCCTGTGCTGAGACCAAGCAGGCCTGGGGTGCCCAGGCCCGTTAGCAGGAGAGCTGGTGAAAGTCACTGCCAGGCACACGGCCTTCCCCTCCAAGGCTCCAGAGACACAAGGGCAGAAAGCTGTAGCCTAAGCTGCATTGCACTTGCACCTTTGTTGGCCTTGTCTGTCCTCTGGCATCCCTCAGGCTGGGCGGTGTAAATCTGAGCTGCTTCCACAGGGAATTCAGGGTTTGCCCACACTGGGGCCTTGCTGAAGGCAAAGGCCACGCAAGGGCTCTCTCCCTTGTGCCGCCCGTGCCATGGAAGGCCCCAGAGCAAGAAGGCATTTCTTGGCTGCTGAGACCCCTCTTGACACTCTGGCCTTGCAGGTTAGCAAAATCCACACGGACATACGGAGACATTCCCGCACTGACTTTCACTCCTAACCTTTCAATTCTCTACAAGGAAAATTCTGCTTTTTCCTTCTGCTCTGAAGGCCATGGATTCCCTTGGCTGATGTTTTTGGCACAAAGGTTCTCCTCACATGGAAACCCTTCCGGGCAACCTGAAATTCTTCTGCCCACTGAGAACCCATTCTGTCCCACGGGAAGTGCAGTGCAAAAGCCCCACGTTTCTCTCCCCTGCCAGGAGCTGGTTTCACAGCTCAAATGCCAGACACGATGCAGATGGCCCCAGAAGGGAGGTTGTAGCTTAGTGGGAGTCATTCTATCAGCCCAGGGAACACACAGTATGAGCAGAGGAAAATGACCTCAAGTTGCGCTAGGGGAGGTTTCGATTGCATCTCTAGGAAATATTCCCTCAAGCAAAAGGTGTCAAGCTTGGGAACAGGCTGCCTAGGGAAATGGCTCGGAGTGACCACCCTCAGAGAGGTAGAACAGTCTTGTTGATGTGGCATTTGGGGACCTGGCTGATTGGAGCAGTAGGCAGTGTTAAGTTTGCAGCTGCACTGTGTGATCTTCAGGGACGTTTTCAACCGCGCTGACACCTAGATTTCAGTGTAGCTCAACCAGCGAGGAGTCAAAGCTTAGAGTCAATGATCCTCAAGGGTGCCTTCCAACAGGGATGTCTATGAGATTGCCAGTAAAGGGCCGATGAAAAGAATGACAAAAAGAGAGAACAATGGGAAATCCTTTGGAAAAGCTTCCCCCAACAAGGGCAGCACTAAGCAGTACACCAGGGCCACTCTGAGTGCCTGAGCCAGGAGTTGGCTCAGGGCAAAAGGGTGGGGCTGGCTGGGTTGTGACATGCTGTGACACGTGTGACGTCACGGGGGACGTGTCACAATGGGGACAGCTCTAAAAGGCCCCAGCAGGTAACGCTGGCCCTGCATTGCTTTGGCAAGCGGTGAGTACACACGTGGCGGGGAGGCTGGACTGGGAACAAGGGCTGGGGCAGAAATGCTGCACCTGGGGCTGGGTTCTCCTTCTGCATGCAGGGACAGCCCCCCATGGGAGAGCCTTGGGCAGGCCACAGGGTGGCTGCTGCTGCTGCTGCTGCTGCTGCTGGGGCACGGAGACAGGCCTTGCTGCCTGCATGCTGTCTGTGGCCCTGTGCTTCCTACGCCCAGATCCCTGAGGATCCTGGCCTCTATCCAGCAAGCAGCAGTTCCCTCCCTCCCCGCCCCACTCACAGACTTCTCTCCCTCCTCCTGCAGACCATGGCTCCCATGGCGTTCTTTTTCACGCTCTTGAAAAGCCTCATCCAGTACCCACAGCCCGTGGCTGAGGGATTGGATGAGGAAACACGTCTGCGCATGGAAGTGCGTGCCAAACACCTGGAACGGGAGAGGCTTCAGCTGGAGCAGGAGGTGGAGCGGCATAGCCAGCAGCAGGTGCAGTTCTTGCTGCTCTTAGCTGTTGCTGTGCTCCTGGTCTACATCTTGGTCCTGTGGTTTATTGGGTGGAAAAGCAGCCTGAGGAGAGAGGAGGATGAAGAAGAAAACCGTGGTGCAAATGAAGAGGAAGCGGGCAATGTTGCTGCAAATGAAGAAGACGATGTTGGAAACGAAGCTGTCAATGAGGCTGAAATTGCAGCAAACAACGATGTTGCAATTGCAGTCCAAGTAGAAGATGATTTTGACGATCGCGTTGGACGACTTATAATGCAGCGCATCCGGTGGCCTGTACAGGACCTGCAGAGAGGCTGTCAGTGGACAACTAACCTGATGGACAATTACACGGTTTATTTTGGACACGTCTTGTCAAACAGTTTCTACCCAGTCTTGCAACGAGCCATCGGGGTGGGCAGTGCCTTTGAGGGCTGGAGTCCCCGTGAGGAGGACGTGGTGTACCGCGTGCTCATCCCCATGACTCCTCCCCGAGGCCACAGCTTCCACCTGGAGCTGGACAGTGCAGGGCAGAGGCCCGTGAGGAACTTCCGTGTCCGCGTGCAGCTGGAGTGCACCTGCAGGAGGGAGCAGCAGGCTGAGGACATGCTGTGCTTCCTGCACCAGCCTGAGGAGGAGCTGAGGAGGAATCAGGGTCCCAGCCTCCTGCACACCCTGTGCACCGGCTCCTACCTGGACGTGCAGAAAACTGCCCGCTGGTTCTACCAGCTGGTGAGAGCAATCTGGCCAGCTTTGCCTCAGTCACACAACTGGCACTTAGTGCTGCTGCCCTCCACGCGCTCCTGCCAATTCAAGGTGACCAACGGCAGGGAAAGCTTCAGGATTGAGATGCTCTTCGGGGTGCGGAGAGACGACTCAGCCGTCTTCGTCAGCAGCCAGACCAGAGAGGCCCACACAGCAAGCACAATCTGGCCCGAGTCTTATGCTGTGGCAGAGGCTGAATTCTTCAAGCACATTGCCAGGCAGGCGCCTCCTGACAGCTTGCACCTGAAATGCCTGCAGTTCTTCACCCGACTTCCGCTGGGCTTCAGCTTTTCCACCTACACCATGAAGACCATTGTCATGCACCTGCTCAATGTCAGACCCGTCTCATCGTGGTGCAGGAGAGACCTCCTAGAACGACTGCAGGATATCATCAAGAGCCTGCGCTTCTGTGTGCAAGCCAAACGCCTCAACCACTTCATTGTGGGGAACCCGACGCTCCCTCAGCACATCCATGTACCTGCAGATGTTCAAACGTGTGGGACGTACAATCTTCTCCTTCGCCTGGCGCAGCAGCCGGATGCCCACGCCCAGGCCATCCATGAGTACCGGGTTCTGAAAAGGTGGTACAAAAGAATCCTTCTTGCTGAAGATTGACCCTATGAAGGGGAGGAGTCATGGCTGTGAGCACAGAGCTGTGCTTGTGCTGTTCACAGCTGGCAGCAGAGAACCACCTTGCAGTCCAGATTTGGCTGAGAAGAGGTTGTGTGCAAAGGCTCTGGTGAAGGTCCCACTGGCTCTCCTGCCGCCTCAGCAGGTGGAGGGCCCTGGGTGGTTTTATACCAGGTCTTTCTGTAATTTCATTTTCCAAAAAAAGCACCCAGACCGCATTCAGCCCTGCTTACCACTACTCTCCCATGCCTGAAAAAGCACATGAAGAGAACACGTGCAGGGCTAAAGCCGCCAAAGCCGACCTGCAACATGCAGTCTTTCCTGGCCTTTGAAAAGGGGCAAAATCTAGAGCGTGGAAGTAGTGTGAATGTGGGACAGAGAAAGAGAAAAAAAATGGGGCAAAAAGGACCAAGAGAAAAAGCGGGCGCTGCTGGCCGAGGATCAGTCAACGGATGGAGTCTCTCTGTGTTCCTGGAAGGGACATCTTGACGTCAGCGTTGGAACAACGGCGTTGGAGCTGGCCGGAAATTTTGTATACGAAGGAATCCAGATTTTTATTTCATAGATATATAGTGTATTCCTATTATAGACTATAATATTTATAAATTAGATATACTACTAAACTACCATCAACCAAAACAATATACTAAGAGAAATAATATAAAATATATGAAATGTGTAGTTATGATGTCAGGATAAAAAGTAATTTTAAAGAGTTGAATCTGTAATTATGTGTAAATACTAACAGTAGAGGCCATATTTAGTGTCACTATCTGTTGTGACACATATTGTTGGTTTTAGTATGTTTATGTCTGGAAGGTGTTCCATAAAAGAGAGATATTTATAACACAGATAAGATACATATGATATATACATGCTGTTAAAATTAGATTTGAATAGAACTGTATCAGATGTATTATACACCCCATGCCCGTATATATTACCCCATGCCTCTAATATATTACAATATATTACGTTATTGATGCAATTTTTAGATACATATATAGCCATATCTACTGTCGCTATCTGTTGTGAACCATATATATGCCCTATAGTTATCACATTTAAGAGCGGTGAGCTGGAAAATTCTTTGCTCTTGTTTCAATAAAATGCAACTTTACAGGATCTGCTGTGTGCAAGACTTTATTGATCTCAGCAAGGCCTAGAGTAGTGGTAAATGTCACCCACTGTGAATCTGGGATCTTGAACAGACGCCTTGAAGTCAACCAAACTGAGAGTGCTGAATTGGCTCTAAGCAGAAATTAAGCCAAGCCAAGCCAGCCCCTCAGATCACAGAATCCCAGAATGGCTTGGCTTGGAAGGGTCCTTAGAAATTGTCTTGTTCCAGCCCTGCTGCCAAGGGCAGGGACACCTTCCGCCAGGCCAGGTTGCCACAAGGCGCATCCAAGCTGGCCTGGAACACGGCCCGGGATGGGGCAGCCACAGCTCCTGTGCGCAGCGTGGGCCAGGCCTCAGCAGCCTCTGAGGCCAGAATTCCTTGCCCATCACCAGCCTAAGGCCGTCCTGTGTCGCTGGGAAGCCACTGGCCCTGGCGCTGTCCCTGAGGGCCCTTGCCAAGAGCCCCTGTGCAGGTCTCTGCTGGCTCCCGGGCAGGGACCGAAAGGCCGCAGGAAGGCGCCCCTGGAGAAGGCCTTGGAGAGCGCTGGGGCCAGGAGTGCCGCCATGAGGGCAGCAAGCGGGGCCTGGGCTGTCTGTGCGTGTGGGAGGGCACAGGGCGGGCACCGAGGCCCTGCCAGCTGGAGCTGGGAGCTCTGCAGGGCGGCCGGCAGAGAGGCCTGGGCTCCCGCAGCTCTGCAGCCCTCACGGCTGAGGCAGCTGCCCGGGCACAGCCGGCTGGGGACACGCGGCCGGCCCGGGGCCAGCCGCAGGGGGAGCCGGCTCTGGGGCCGGCCCAGGCCGCAGCAGGGAGCAGCCCATGGGGCTGTGCCCGGCCAGGGAGCGGCTCTGCCCGGGGACAGGGCTCCGGGAGCAGGGCAGCAGGGCCGGCAGTGCCGGGCACAGACACAGGTGCACACATGGCTGCAGCCACAGTCAGGATCACGCAGGAGCCTTCTCACTCTCTGCAGCTCCCACACAGCAGGGTGGGGCTGGTGCAGGCCAGCCTCTGCTCCCAGGAACCAAGGGAGAGGACAAGAGTGGCTGCCCGAGGAATTGGTGCAATTGTCCTTGCTTGAGCCACTTCAGCAATGTGTGGCAGCGGCACTCGGGGACATGGTTGCGAGTTGAACTTGTCTGTGTTAGGTTTGTGCCCTGCGACTTGATAGCAGGACCAATGTGGAGTGGGACACAGCCCAGCTGCTGGCAGCTGTGAGCTGACTTATTCCGTACAGATGAGCCTTCCACCATGGCGAGCACCAGTGCTGGCAGCCGAGCCACTGGCACCATGCCACCTTACACTGCTGCAGAAGACTTGAAGGCTCAGGCTGTGTCACAGGAGGGGGGTGGGTGGCTCTCCCAGCTCTTGAGCTCAAGGTGAGAGGAGAGAAAAGCTGTTACCCATCAGTGCCTTGTACTGAAACATCGTAACAGGGGAAAGAGATGTGCAAAGGCACAATTTTGAGTTCCATGTAGGCAGCACTGAGAATGGACCACTCAAATCCAGGTGTACAATATGGCAAATGCCACACGTTTTCCTGGGGGGGAAAAAGCTTCAAACAAAACAGAACAAAAACCCAAAACCCAAATAGTTACATTTGAATTTTCTGTGATTGATGGCTGAGAGAAGCAGCTGTGCAGTGCTGATTGTGCCTTCTCTGCATACTCATCATCTGTGCTTGTCTCAGGGGTCTCTGAAGCCAGGTAATCATTTCTTCCTGCTCCAGCCTGTGCTGAGACCAAGCAGGCCTGGGGTGCCCAGGCCCGTTAGCAGGAGAGCTGGTGAAAGTCACTGCCAGGCACACGGCCTTCCCCTCCAAGGCTCCAGAGACACAAGGGCAGAAAGCTGTAGCCTAAGCTGCATTGCACTTGCACCTTTGTTGGCCTTGTCTGTCCTCTGGCATCCCTCAGGCTGGGCGGTGTAAATCTGAGCTGCTTCCACAGGGAATTCAGGGTTTGCCCACACTGGGGCCTTGCTGAAGGCAAAGGCCACGCAAGGGCTCTCTCCCTTGTGCCGCCCGTGCCATGGAAGGCCCCAGAGCAAGAGGGCATTTCTTGGCTGCTGAGACCCCTCTTGACACTCTGGCCTTGCAGGTTAGCAAAATCCACACGGACATACGGAGACATTCCCGCACTGACTTTCACTCCTAACCTTTCAATTCTCTACAAGGAAAATTCTGCTTTTTCCTTCTGCTCTGAAGGCCATGGATTCCCTTGGCTGATGTTTTTGGCACAAAGGTTCTCCTCACATGGAAACCCTTCCGGGCAACCTGAAATTCTTCTGCCCACTGAGAACCCATTCTGTCCCACGGGAAGTGCAGTGCAAAAGCCCCACGTTTCTCTCCCCTGCCAGGAGCTGGTTTCACAGCTCAAATGCCGGACACGATGCAGATGGCCCCAGAAGGGAGGTTGTAGCTTAGTGGGAGTCATTCTATCAGCCCAGGGAACACACAGTATGAGCAGAGGAAAATGACCTCAAGTTGCGCCAGGGGAGGTTTCGATTGCATCTCTAGGAAATATTCCCTCAAGCAAAAGGTGTCAAGCTTGGGAACAGGCTGCCTAGGGAAATGGCTCGGAGTGACCACCCTCAGAGAGGTAGAACAGTCTTGTTGATGTGGCATTTGGGGACCTGGCTGATTGGAGCAGTAGGCAGTGTTAAGTTTGCAGCTGCACTGTGTGATCTTCAGGGACGTTTTCAACCGCGCTGACACCTAGATTTCAGTGTAGCTCAACCAGCGAGGAGTCAAAGCTTAGAGTCAATGATCCTCAAGGGTGCCTTCCAACAGGGATGTCTATGAGATTGCCAGTAAAGGGCCGATGAAAAGAATGACAAAAAGAGAGAACAATGGGAAATCCTTTGGAAAAGCTTCCCCCAACAAGGGCAGCACTAAGCAGTACACCAGGGCCACTCTGAGTGCCTGAGCCAGGAGTTGGCTCAGGGCAAAAGGGTGGGGCTGGCTGGGTTGTGACATGCTGTGACACGTGTGACGTCACGGGGGACGTGTCACAATGGGGGCAGCTCTAAAAGGCCCCAGCAGGTAACGCTGGCCCTGCATTGCTTTGGCAAGCGGTGAGTACACACGTGGCGGGGAGGCTGGGCTGGGAACAAGGGCTGGGCCAGAAATGCTGCACCTGGGGCTGGGTTCTCCTTCTGCATGCAGGGACAGCCCCCCATGGGAGAGCCTTGGGCAGGCCACAGGGTGGCTGCTGCTGCTGCTGCTGCTGCTGCTGCTGCTGCTGCTGCTGCTGGGGCACGGAGACAGGCCTTGCTGCCTGCATGCTGTCTGTGGCCCTGTGCTTCCTACGCCCAGATCCCTGAGGATCCTGGCCTCTATCCAGCAAGCAGCAGTTCCCTCCCTCCCCGCCCCATTCACAGACTTCTCTCCCTCCTCCTGCAGACCATGGCTCCCATGGCGTTCTTTTTCACGCTCTTGAAAAGCCTCATCCAGTACCCACAGCCCGTGGCTGAGGGATTGGATGAGGAAACACGTCTGCGCATGGAAGTGCGTGCCAAACACCTGGAACGGGAGAGGCTTCAGCTGGAGCAGGAGGTGGAGCGGCATAGCCAGCAGCAGGTGCAGTTCTTGCTGCTCTTAGCTGTTGCTGTGCTCCTGGTCTACATCTTGGTCCTGTGGTTTATTGGGTGGAAAAGCAGCCTGAGGAGAGAGGAGGATGAAGAAGAAAACCGTGGTGCAAATGAAGAGGAAGCGGGCAATGTTGCTGCAAATGAAGAAGACGATGTTGGAAACGAAGCTGTCAATGAGGCTGAAATTGCAGCAAACAACGATGTTGCAATTGCAGTCCAAGTAGAAGATGATTTTGACGATCGCGTTGGACGACTTATAATGCAGCGCATCCGGTGGCCTGTACAGGACCTGCAGAGAGGCTGTCAGTGGACAACTAACCTGATGGACAATTACACGGTTTATTTTGGACACGTCTTGTCAAACAGTTTCTACCCAGTCCTGCAACGAGCCATCGGGGTGGGCAGTGCCTTTGAGGGCTGGAGTCCCCGTGAGGAGGACGTGGTGTACCGCGTGCTCATCCCCATGACTCCTCCCCGAGGCCACAGCTTCCACCTGGAGCTGGACAGTGCAGGGCAGAGGCCCGTGAGGAACTTCCGTGTCCGCGTGCAGCTGGAGTGCACCTGCAGGAGGGAGCAGCAGGCTGAGGACATGCTGTGCTTCCTGCACCAGCCTGAGGAGGAGCTGAGGAGGAATCAGGGTCCCAGCCTCCTGCACACCCTGTGCACCGGCTCCTACCTGGACGTGCAGAAAACTGCCCGCTGGTTCTACCAGCTGGTGAGAGCAATCTGGCCAGCTTTGCCTCAGTCACACAACTGGCACTTAGTGCTGCTGCCCTCCACGCGCTCCTGCCAATTCAAGGTGACCAACGGCAGGGAAAGCTTCAGGATTGAGATGCTCTTCGGGGTGCGGAGAGACGACTCAGCCGTCTTCGTCAGCAGCCAGACCAGAGAGGCCCACACAGCAAGCACAATCTGGCCCGAGTCTTATGCTGTGGCAGAGGCTGAATTCTTCAAGCACATTGCCAGGCAGGCGCCTCCTGACAGCTTGCACCTGAAATGCCTGCAGTTCTTCACCCGACTTCCGCTGGGCTTCAGCTTTTCCACCTACACCATGAAGACCATTGTCATGCACCTGCTCAATGTCAGACCCGTCTCATCGTGGTGCAGGAGAGACCTCCTAGAACGACTGCAGGATATCATCAAGAGCCTGCGCTTCTGTGTGCAAGCCAAACGCCTCAACCACTTCATTGTGGGGAACCCGACGCTCCCTCAGCACATCCATGTACCTGCAGATGTTCAAACGTGTGGGACGTACAATCTTCTCCTTCGCCTGGCGCAGCAGCCGGATGCCCACGCCCAGGCCATCCATGAGTACCGGGTTCTGAAAAGGTGGTACAAAAGAATCCTTCTTGCTGAAGATTGACCCTATGAAGGGGAGGAGTCATGGCTGTGAGCACAGAGCTGTGCTTGTGCTGTTCACAGCTGGCAGCAGAGAACCACCTTGCAGTCCAGATTTGGCTGAGAAGAGGTTGCGTGCAAAGGCTCTGGTGAAGGTCCCACTGGCTCTCCTGCCGCCTCAGCAGGTGGAGGGCCCTGGGTGGTTTTATACCAGGTCTTTCTGTAATTTCATTTTCCAAAAAAAGCACCCAGACCGCATTCAGCCCTGCTTACCACTACTCTCCCATGCCTGAAAAAGCACATGAAGAGAACACGTGCAGGGCTAAAGCCTCCAAAGCCGACCTGCAACATGCAGTCTTTCCTGGCCTTTGAAAAGGGGCAAAATCTAGAGCGTGGAAGTAGTGTGAATGTGGGACAGAGAAAGAGAAAAAAAATGGGGCAAAAAGGACCAAGAGAAAAAGCGGGCGCTGCTGGCCGAGGATCAGTCAACGGATGGAGTCTCTCTATGTTCCTGGAAGGGACATCTTGACGTCAGCGTTGGAACAACGGCGTTGGAGCTGGCCGGAAATTTTGTATACGAAGGAATCCAGATTTTTATTTCATAGATATATAGTGTATTCCTATTATAGACTATAATATTTATAAATTAGATATACTACTAAACTACCATCAACCAAAACAATATACTAAGAGAAATAATATAAAATATATGAAATGTGTAGTTATGATGTCAGGATAAAAAGTAATTTTAAAGAGTTGAATCTGTAATTATGTGTAAATACTAACAGTAGAGGCCATATTTAGTGTCACTATCTGTTATGACACATATTGTTGGTTTTAGTATGTTTATGTCTGGAAGGTGTTCCATAAAAGAGAGGTATTTCTAACATAGATAAGATACATATGATATATACATGCTGTTAAAATTAGATTTGAATAGAACTGTGTAATATGTATTATATACCCTATGCCTGTATATATTACCCCATGCCTATAATATATTAGAATATATTACGTTACTCATGCAATTTTTAGATACATATATAGCCATATCTACTGTCGCTATCTGTTATGAACCATATATATGCCCTATAGTTAGCGCACTTAAGAGCGGTGAGCTGGAAAATTCTTTGCTCTTGTTTCAATAAAATGCAATTTTACAGGATCTGCTGTGTGCAAGACTTTATTGATCTCAGCAAGGCCTAGAGTAGTGGTAAATGTCACCCACTGTGAATCTGGGATCTTGAACAGACGCCTTGAAGTCAACCAAACTGAGAGTGCTGAATTGGCTCTAAGCAGAAATTAAGCCAAGCCAAGCCAGCCCCTCAGATCACAGAATCCCAGAATGGCTTGGCTTGGAAGGGTCCTTAGAAATTGTCTTGTTCCAGCCCTGCTGCCAAGGGCAGGGACACCTTCCGCCAGGCCAGGTTGCCACAAGGCGCATCCAAGCTGGCCTGGAACACGGCCAGGGATGGGGCAGCCACAGCTCCCGTGGGCAGCGTGGGCCAGGCCTCAGCAGCCTCTGAGGCCAGAATTCCTTGCCCATCACCAGCCTAAGGCCGTCCTGTGTCGCTGGGAAGCCACTGGCCCTGGCGCTGTCCCTGAGGGCCCTTGCCAAGAGCCCCTGTGCAGGTCTCTGCTGGCTCCCGGGCAGGGACCGAAAGGCCGCAGGAAGGCGCCCCTGGAGAAGGCCTTGGAGAGCGCTGGGGCCAGGAGTGCCGCCATGAGGGCAGCAAGCGGGGCCTGGGCTGTCTGTGCGTGTGGGAGGGCACAGGGCGGGCACCGAGGCCCTGCCAGCTGGAGCTGGGAGCTCTGCAGGGCGGCCGGCAGAGAGGCCTGGGCTCCCGCAGCTCTGCAGCCCTCACGGCTGAGGCAGCTGCCCGGGCACAGCCGGCTGGGGACACGCGGCCGGCCCGGGGCCAGCCGCAGGGGGAGCCGGCTCTGGGGCCGGCCCAGGCCGCAGCAGGGAGCAGCCCATGGGGCTGTGCCCGGCCAGGGAGCGGCTCTGCCCGGGGACAGGGCTCCGGGAGCAGGGCAGCAGGGCCGGCAGTGCCGGGCACAGACACAGGTGCACACATGGCTGCAGCCACAGTCAGGATCACGCAGGAGCCTTCTCACTCTCTGCAGCTCCCACACAGCAGGGTGGGGCTGGTGCAGGCCAGCCTCTGCTCCCAGGAACCAAGGGAGAGGACAAGAGTGGCTGCCCGAGGAATTGGTGCAATTGTCCTTGCTTGAGCCACTTCAGCAATGTGTGGCAGCGGCACTCGGGGACATGGTTGCGAGTTGAACTTGTCTGTGTTAGGTTTGTGCCCTGCGACTTGATAGCAGGACCAATGTGGAGTGGGACACAGCCCAGCTGCTGGCAGCTGTGAGCTGACTTATTCCGTACAGATGAGCCTTCCACCATGGCGAGCACCAGTGCTGGCAGCCGAGCCACTGGCACCATGCCACCTTACACTGCTGCAGAAGACTTGAAGGCTCAGGCTGTGTCACAGGAGGGGGGTGGGTGGCTCTCCCAGCTCTTGAGCTCAAGGTGAGAGGAGAGAAAAGCTGTTACCCATCAGTGCCTTGTACTGAAACATCGTAACAGGGGAAAGAGATGTGCAAAGGCACAATTTTGAGTTCCATGTAGGCAGCACTGAGAATGGACCACTCAAATCCAGGTGTACAATATGGCAAATGCCACACGTTTTCCTGGGGGGGAAAAAGCTTCAAACAAAACAGAACAAAAACCCAAAACCCAAATAGTTACATTTGAATTTTCTGTGATTGATGGCTGAGAGAAGCAGCTGTGCAGTGCTGATTGTGCCTTCTCTGCATACTCATCATCTATGCTTGTCTCAGGGGTCTCTGAAGCCAGGTAATCATTTCTTCCTGCTCCAGCCTGTGCTGAGACCAAGCAGGCCTGGGGTGCCCAGGCCCGTTAGCAGGAGAGCTGGTGAAAGTCACTGCCAGGCACACGGCCTTCCCCTCCAAGGCTCCAGAGACACAAGGGCAGAAAGCTGTAGCCTAAGCTGCATTGCACTTGCACCTTTGTTGGCCTTGTCTGTCCTCTGGCATCCCTCAGGCTGGGCGGTGTAAATCTGAGCTGCTTCCACAGGGAATTCAGGGTTTGCCCACACTGGGGCCTTGCTGAAGGCAAAGGCCACGCAAGGGCTCTCTCCCTTGTGCCGCCCGTGCCATGGAAGGCCCCAGAGCAAGAGGGCATTTCTTGGCTGCTGAGACCCCTCTTGACACTCTGGCCTTGCAGGTTAGCAAAATCCACACGGACATACGGAGACATTCCCGCACTGACTTTCACTCCTAACCTTTCAATTCTCTACAAGGAAAATTCTGCTTTTTCCTTCTGCTCTGAAGGCCATGGATTCCCTTGGCTGATGTTTTTGGCACAAAGGTTCTCCTCACATGGAAACCCTTCCGGGCAACCTGAAATTCTTCTGCCCACTGAGAACCCATTCTGTCCCACGGGAAGTGCAGTGCAAAAGCCCCACGTTTCTCTCCCCTGCCAGGAGCTGGTTTCACAGCTCAAATGCCGGACACGATGCAGATGGCCCCAGAAGGGAGGTTGTAGCTTAGTGGGAGTCATTCTATCAGCCCAGGGAACACACAGTATGAGCAGAGGAAAATGACCTCAAGTTGCGCTAGGGGAGGTTTCGATTGCATCTCTAGGAAATATTCCCTCAAGCAAAAGGTGTCAAGCTTGGGAACAGGCTGCCTAGGGAAATGGCTCGGAGTGACCACCCTCAGAGAGGTAGAACAGTCTTGTTGATGTGGCATTTGGGGACCTGGCTGATTGGAGCAGTAGGCAGTGTTAAGTTTGCAGCTGCACTGTGTGATCTTCAGGGACGTTTTCAACCGCGCTGACACCTAGATTTCAGTGTAGCTCAACCAGCGAGGAGTCAAAGCTTAGAGTCAATGATCCTCAAGGGTGCCTTCCAACAGGGATGTCTATGAGATTGCCAGTAAAGGGCCGATGAAAAGAATGACAAAAAGAGAGAACAATGGGAAATCCTTTGGAAAAGCTTCCCCCAACAAGGGCAGCACTAAGCAGTACACCAGGGCCACTCTGAGTGCCTGAGCCAGGAGTTGGCTCAGGGCAAAAGGGTGGGGCTGGCTGGGTTGTGACATGCTGTGACACGTGTGACGTCACGGGGGACGTGTCACAATGGGGGCAGCTCTAAAAGGCCCCAGCAGGTAACGCTGGCCCTGCATTGCTTTGGCAAGCGGTGAGTACACACGTGGCGGGGAGGCTGGGCTGGGAACAAGGGCTGGGCCAGAAATGCTGCACCTGGGGCTGGGTTCTCCTTCTGCATGCAGGGACAGCCCCCCATGGGAGAGCCTTGGGCAGGCCACAGGGTGGCTGCTGCTGCTGCTGCTGCTGCTGCTGCTGCTGCTGCTGCTGCTGGGGCACGGAGACAGGCCTTGCTGCCTGCATGCTGTCTGTGGCCCTGTGCTTCCTACGCCCAGATCCCTGAGGATCCTGGCCTCTATCCAGCAAGCAGCAGTTCCCTCCCTCCCCGCCCCATTCACAGACTTCTCTCCCTCCTCCTGCAGACCATGGCTCCCATGGCGTTCTTTTTCACGCTCTTGAAAAGCCTCATCCAGTACCCACAGCCCGTGGCTGAGGGATTGGATGAGGAAACACGTCTGCGCATGGAAGTGCGTGCCAAACACCTGGAACGGGAGAGGCTTCAGCTGGAGCAGGAGGTGGAGCGGCATAGCCAGCAGCAGGTGCAGTTCTTGCTGCTCTTAGCTGTTGCTGTGCTCCTGGTCTACATCTTGGTCCTGTGGTTTATTGGGTGGAAAAGCAGCCTGAGGAGAGAGGAGGATGAAGAAGAAAACCGTGGTGCAAATGAAGAGGAAGCGGGCAATGTTGCTGCAAATGAAGAAGACGATGTTGGAAACGAAGCTGTCAATGAGGCTGAAATTGCAGCAAACAACGATGTTGCAATTGCAGTCCAAGTAGAAGATGATTTTGACGATCGCGTTGGACGACTTATAATGCAGCGCATCCGGTGGCCTGTACAGGACCTGCAGAGAGGCTGTCAGTGGACAACTAACCTGATGGACAATTACACGGTTTATTTTGGACACGTCTTGTCAAACAGTTTCTACCCAGTCTTGCAACGAGCCATCGGGGTGGGCAGTGCCTTTGAGGGCTGGAGTCCCCGTGAGGAGGACGTGGTGTACCACGTGCTCATCCCCATGACTCCTCCCCGAGGCCACAGCTTCCACCTGGAGCTGGACAGTGCAGGGCAGAGGCCCGTGAGGAACTTCCGTGTCCGCGTGCAGCTGGAGTGCACCTGCAGGAGGGAGCAGCAGGCTGAGGACATGCTGTGCTTCCTGCACCAGCCTGAGGAGGAGCTGAGGAGGAATCAGGGTCCCAGCCTCCTGCACACCCTGTGCACCGGCTCCTACCTGGACGTGCAGAAAACTGCCCGCTGGTTCTACCAGCTGGTGAGAGCAATCTGGCCAGCTTTGCCTCAGTCACACAACTGGCACTTAGTGCTGCTGCCCTCCACGCGCTCCTGCCAATTCAAGGTGACCAACGGCAGGGAAAGCTTCAGGATTGAGATGCTCTTCGGGGTGCGGAGAGACGACTCAGCCGTCTTCGTCAGCAGCCAGACCAGAGAGGCCCACACAGCAAGCACAATCTGGCCCGAGTCTTATGCTGTGGCAGAGGCTGAATTCTTCAAGCACATTGCCAGGCAGGCGCCTCCTGACAGCTTGCACCTGAAATGCCTGCAGTTCTTCACCCGACTTCCGCTGGGCTTCAGCTTTTCCACCTACACCATGAAGACCATTGTCATGCACCTGCTCAATGTCAGACCCGTCTCATCGTGGTGCAGGAGAGACCTCCTAGAACGACTGCAGGATATCATCAAGAGCCTGCGCTTCTGTGTGCAAGCCAAACGCCTCAACCACTTCATTGTGGGGAACCCGACGCTCCCTCAGCACATCCATGTACCTGCAGATGTTCAAACGTGTGGGACGTACAATCTTCTCCTTCGCCTGGCGCAGCAGCCGGATGCCCACGCCCAGGCCATCCATGAGTACCGGGTTCTGAAAAGGTGGTACAAAAGAATCCTTCTTGCTGAAGATTGACCCTATGAAGGGGAGGAGTCATGGCTGTGAGCACAGAGCTGTGCTTGTGCTGTTCACAGCTGGCAGCAGAGAACCACCTTGCAGTCCAGATTTGGCTGAGAAGAGGTTGTGTGCAAAGGCTCTGGTGAAGGTCCCACTGGCTCTCCTGCCGCCTCAGCAGGTGGAGGGCCCTGGGTGGTTTTATACCAGGTCTTTCTGTAATTTCATTTTCCAAAAAAAGCACCCAGACCGCATTCAGCCCTGCTTACCACTACTCTCCCATGCCTGAAAAAGCACATGAAGAGAACACGTGCAGGGCTAAAGCCTCCAAAGCCGACCTGCAACATGCAGTCTTTCCTGGCCTTTGAAAAGGGGCAAAATCTAGAGCGTGGAAGTAGTGTGAATGTGGGACAGAGAAAGAGAAAAAAAATGGGGCAAAAAGGACCAAGAGAAAAAGCGGGCGCTGCTGGCCGAGGGTCAGTCAACGGATGGAGTCTCTCTATGTTCCTGGAAGGGACATCTTGACGTCAGCGTTGGAACAACGGCATTGGAGCTGGCCGGAAATTTTGTATACGAAGGAATCCAGATTTTTATTTCATAGATATATAGTGTATTCCTATTATAGACTATAATATTTATAAATTAGATATACTACTAAACTACCATCAACCAAAACAATATACTAAGAGAAATAATATAAAATATATGAAATGTGTAGTTATGATGTCAGGATAAAAAGTAATTTTAAAGAGTTGAATCTGTAATTATGTGTAAATACTAACAGTAGAGGCCATATTTAGTGTCACTATCTGTTATGACACATATTGTTGGTTTTAGTATGTTTATGTCTGGAAGGTGTTCCATAAAAGAGAGGTATTTCTAACATAGATAAGATACATATGATATATACATGCTGTTAAAATTAGATTTGAATAGAACTGTGTAATATGTATTATATACCCTATGCCTGTATATATTACCCCATGCCTATAATATATTAGAATATATTACGTTACTCATGCAATTTTTAGATACATATATAGCCATATCTACTGTTGCTATCTGTTATGAACCATATATATGCCCTATAGTTAGCGCACTTAAGAGCGGTGAGCTGGAAAATTCTTTGCTCTTGTTTCAATAAAATGCAATTTTACAGGATCTGCTGTGTGCAAGACTTTATTGATCTCAGCAAGGCCTAGAGTAGTGGTAAATGTCACCCACTGTGAATCTGGGATCTTGAACAGACGCCTTGAAGTCAACCAAACTGAGAGTGCTGAATTGGCTCTAAGCAGAAATTAAGCCAAGCCAAGCCAGCCCCTCAGATCACAGAATCCCAGAATGGCTTGGCTTGGAAGGGTCCTTAGAAATTGTCTTGTTCCAGCCCTGCTGCCAAGGGCAGGGACACCTTCCGCCAGGCCAGGTTGCCACAAGGCGCATCCAAGCTGGCCTGGAACACGGCCAGGGATGGGGCAGCCACAGCTCCTGTGCGCAGCGTGGGCCAGGCCTCAGCAGCCTCTGAGGCCAGAATTCCTTGCCCATCACCAGCCTAAGGCCGTCCTGTGTCGCTGGGAAGCCACTGGCCCTGGCGCTGTCCCTGCGGGCCTTTGCCAAGAGCCCCTGTGCAGGTCTCTGCTGGCTCCCGGGCAGGGACCGAAAGGCCGCAGGAAGGCGCCCCTGGAGAAGGCCTTGGAGAGCGCTGGGGCCAGGAGTGCCGCCATGAGGGCAGCAAGCGGGGCCTGGGCTGTCTGTGCGTGTGGGAGGGCACAGGGCGGGCACCGAGGCCCTGCCAGCTGGAGCTGGGAGCTCTGCAGGGCGGCCGGCAGAGAGGCCTGGGCTCCCGCAGCTCTGCAGCCCTCACGGCTGAGGCAGCTGCCCGGGCACAGCCGGCTGGGGACACGCGGCCGGCCCGGGGCCAGCCACAGGGGGAGCCGGCTCTGGGGCCGGCCCAGGCCGCAGCAGGGAGCAGCCCATGGGGCTGTGCCCGGCCAGGGAGCGGCTCTGCCCGGGGACAGGGCTCCGGGAGCAGGGCAGCAGGGCCGGCAGTGCCGGGCACAGACACAGGTGCACACATGGCTGCAGCCACAGTCAGGATCACGCAGGAGCCTTCTCACTCTCTGCAGCTCCCACACAGCAGGGTGGGGCTGGTGCAGGCCAGCCTCTGCTCCCAGGAACCAAGGGAGAGGACAAGAGTGGCTGCCCGAGGAATTGGTGCAATTGTCCTTGCTTGAGCCACTTCAGCAATGTGTGGCAGCGGCACTCGGGGACATGGTTGCGAGTTGAACTTGTCTGTGTTAGGTTTGTGCCCTGCGACTTGATAGCAGGACCAATGTGGAGTGGGACACAGCCCAGCTGCTGGCAGCTGTGAGCTGACTTATTCCGTACAGATGAGCCTTCCACCATGGCGAGCACCAGTGCTGGCAGCCGAGCCACTGGCACCATGCCACCTTACACTACTGCAGAAGACTTGAAGGCTCAGGCTGTGTCACAGGAGGGGGGTGGGTGGCTCTCCCAGCTCTTGAGCTCAAGGTGAGAGGAGAGAAAAGCTGTTACCCATCAGTGCCTTGAACTGAAACATCGTAACAGGGGAAAGAGATGTGCAAAGGCACAATTTTGAGTTCCATGTAGGCAGCACTGAGAATGGACCACTCAAATCCAGGTGTACAATATGGCAAATGCCACACGTTTTCCTGGGGGGGAAAAAGCTTTAAATGAAACACAACAAAGTCCCCAAAATCAAAGAGTAATGTTGGAATATTTTGTGATTGATGGCTTAGAGAAGCAGCTGTGCAGTGCTGATTGTGCCTTCTCTGCATACTCATCATCTATGCTTGTCTCAGGGGTCTCTGAAGCCAGGTAATCATTTCTTCCTGCTCCAGCCTGTGCTGAGACCAAGCAGGCCTGGGGTGCCCAGGCCCGTTAGCAGGAGAGCTGGTGAAAGTCACTGCCAGGCACACGGCCTTCCCCTCCAAGGCTCCAGAGACACAAGGGCAGAAAGCTGTAGCCTAAGCTGCATTGCACTTGCACCTTTGTTGGCCTTGTCTGTCCTCTGGCATCCCTCAGGCTGGGCGGTGTAAATCTGAGCTGCTTCCACAGGGAATTCAGGGTTTGCCCACACTGGGGCCTTGCTGAAGGCAAAGGCCACGCAAGGGCTCTCTCCCTTGTGCCGCCCGTGCCATGGAAGGCCCCAGAGCAAGAAGGCATTTCTTGGCTGCTGAGACCCCTCTTGACACTCTGGCCTTGCAGGTTAGCAAAATCCACACGGACATACGGAGACATTCCCGCACTGACTTTCACTCCTAACCTTTCAATTCTCTACAAGGAAAATTCTGCTTTTTCCTTCTGCTCTGAAGGCCATGGATTCCCTTGGCTGATGTTTTTGGCACAAAGGTTCTCCTCACATGGAAACCCTTCCGGGCAACCTGAAATTCTTCTGCCCACTGAGAACCCATTCTGTCCCACGGGAAGTGCAGTGCAAAAGCCCCACGTTTCTCTCCCCTGCCAGGAGCTGGTTTCACAGCTCAAATGCCAGACACGATGCAGATGGCCCCAGAAGGGAGGTTGTAGCTTAGTGGGAGTCATTCTATCAGCCCAGGGAACACACAGTATGAGCAGAGGAAAATGACCTCAAGTTGCGCTAGGGGAGGTTTCGATTGCATCTCTAGGAAATATTCCCTCAAGCAAAAGGTGTCAAGCTTGGGAACAGGCTGCCTAGGGAAATGGCTCGGAGTGACCACCCTCAGAGAGGTAGAACAGTCTTGTTGATGTGGCATTTGGGGACCTGGCTGATTGGAGCAGTAGGCAGTGTTAAGTTTGCAGCTGCACTGTGTGATCTTCAGGGACGTTTTCAACCGCGCTGACACCTAGATTTCAGTGTAGCTCAACCAGCGAGGAGTCAAAGCTTAGAGTCAATGATCCTCAAGGGTGCCTTCCAACAGGGATGTCTATGAGATTGCCAGTAAAGGGCCGATGAAAAGAATGACAAAAAGAGAGAACAATGGGAAATCCTTTGGAAAAGCTTCCCCCAACAAGGGCAGCACTAAGCAGTACACCAGGGCCACTCTGAGTGCCTGAGCCAGGAGTTGGCTCAGGGCAAAAGGGTGGGGCTGGCTGGGTTGTGACATGCTGTGACACGTGTGACGTCACGGGGGACGTGTCACAATGGGGACAGCTCTAAAAGGCCCCAGCAGGTAACGCTGGCCCTGCATTGCTTTGGCAAGCGGTGAGTACACACGTGGCGGGGAGGCTGGACTGGGAACAAGGGCTGGGGCAGAAATGCTGCACCTGGGGCTGGGTTCTCCTTCTGCATGCAGGGACAGCCCCCCATGGGAGAGCCTTGGGCAGGCCACAGGGTGGCTGCTGCTGCTGCTGCTGCTGCTGCTGGGGCACGGAGACAGGCCTTGCTGCCTGCATGCTGTCTGTGGCCCTGTGCTTCCTACGCCCAGATCCCTGAGGATCCTGGCCTCTATCCAGCAAGCAGCAGTTCCCTCCCTCCCCGCCCCACTCACAGACTTCTCTCCCTCCTCCTGCAGACCATGGCTCCCATGGCGTTCTTTTTCACGCTCTTGAAAAGCCTCATCCAGTACCCACAGCCCGTGGCTGAGGGATTGGATGAGGAAACACGTCTGCGCATGGAAGTGCGTGCCAAACACCTGGAACGGGAGAGGCTTCAGCTGGAGCAGGAGGTGGAGCGGCATAGCCAGCAGCAGGTGCAGTTCTTGCTGCTCTTAGCTGTTGCTGTGCTCCTGGTCTACATCTTGGTCCTGTGGTTTATTGGGTGGAAAAGCAGCCTGAGGAGAGAGGAGGATGAAGAAGAAAACCGTGGTGCAAATGAAGAGGAAGCGGGCAATGTTGCTGCAAATGAAGAAGACGATGTTGGAAACGAAGCTGTCAATGAGGCTGAAATTGCAGCAAACAACGATGTTGCAATTGCAGTCCAAGTAGAAGATGATTTTGACGATCGCGTTGGACGACTTATAATGCAGCGCATCCGGTGGCCTGTACAGGACCTGCAGAGAGGCTGTCAGTGGACAACTAACCTGATGGACAATTACACGGTTTATTTTGGACACGTCTTGTCAAACAGTTTCTACCCAGTCTTGCAACGAGCCATCGGGGTGGGCAGTGCCTTTGAGGGCTGGAGTCCCCGTGAGGAGGACGTGGTGTACCGCGTGCTCATCCCCATGACTCCTCCCCGAGGCCACAGCTTCCACCTGGAGCTGGACAGTGCAGGGCAGAGGCCCGTGAGGAACTTCCGTGTCCGCGTGCAGCTGGAGTGCACCTGCAGGAGGGAGCAGCAGGCTGAGGACATGCTGTGCTTCCTGCACCAGCCTGAGGAGGAGCTGAGGAGGAATCAGGGTCCCAGCCTCCTGCACACCCTGTGCACCGGCTCCTACCTGGACGTGCAGAAAACTGCCCGCTGGTTCTACCAGCTGGTGAGAGCAATCTGGCCAGCTTTGCCTCAGTCACACAACTGGCACTTAGTGCTGCTGCCCTCCACGCGCTCCTGCCAATTCAAGGTGACCAACGGCAGGGAAAGCTTCAGGATTGAGATGCTCTTCGGGGTGCGGAGAGACGACTCAGCCGTCTTCGTCAGCAGCCAGACCAGAGAGGCCCACACAGCAAGCACAATCTGGCCCGAGTCTTATGCTGTGGCAGAGGCTGAATTCTTCAAGCACATTGCCAGGCAGGCGCCTCCTGACAGCTTGCACCTGAAATGCCTGCAGTTCTTCACCCGACTTCCGCTGGGCTTCAGCTTTTCCACCTACACCATGAAGACCATTGTCATGCACCTGCTCAATGTCAGACCCGTCTCATCGTGGTGCAGGAGAGACCTCCTAGAACGACTGCAGGATATCATCAAGAGCCTGCGCTTCTGTGTGCAAGCCAAACGCCTCAACCACTTCATTGTGGGGAACCCGACGCTCCCTCAGCACATCCATGTACCTGCAGATGTTCAAACGTGTGGGACGTACAATCTTCTCCTTCGCCTGGCGCAGCAGCCGGATGCCCACGCCCAGGCCATCCATGAGTACCGGGTTCTGAAAAGGTGGTACAAAAGAATCCTTCTTGCTGAAGATTGACCCTATGAAGGGGAGGAGTCATGGCTGTGAGCACAGAGCTGTGCTTGTGCTGTTCACAGCTGGCAGCAGAGAACCACCTTGCGGTCCAGATTTGGCTGAGAAGAGGTTGCGTGCAAAGGCTCTGGTGAAGGTCCCACTGGCTCTCCTGCCGCCTCAGCAGGTGGAGGGCCCTGGGTGGTTTTATACCAGGTCTTTCTGTAATTTCATTTTCCAAAAAAAGCACCCAGACCGCATTCAGCCCTGCTTACCACTACTCTCCCATGCCTGAAAAAGCACATGAAGAGAACACGTGCAGGGCTAAAGCCTCCAAAGCCGACCTGCAACATGCAGTCTTTCCTGGCCTTTGAAAAGGGGCAAAATCTAGAGCGTGGAAGTAGTGTGAATGTGGGACAGAGAAAGAGAAAAAAAATGGGGCAAAAAGGACCAAGAGAAAAAGCGGGCGCTGCTGGCCGAGGATCAGTCAACGGATGGAGTCTCTCTATGTTCCTGGAAGGGACATCTTGACGTCAGCGTTGGAACAACGGCGTTGGAGCTGGCCGGAAATTTTGTATACGAAGGAATCCAGATTTTTATTTCATAGATATATAGTGTATTCCTATTATAGACTATAATATTTATAAATTAGATATACTACTAAACTACCATCAACCAAAACAATATACTAAGAGAAATAATATAAAATATATGAAATGTGTAGTTATGATGTCAGGATAAAAAGTAATTTTAAAGAGTTGAATCTGTAATTATGTGTAAATACTAACAGTAGAGGCCATATTTAGTGTCACTATCTGTTATGACACATATTGTTGGTTTTAGTATGTTTATGTCTGGAAGGTGTTCCATAAAAGAGAGGTATTTCTAACATAGATAAGATACATATGATATATACATGCTGTTAAAATTAGATTTGAATAGAACTGTGTAATATGTATTATATACCCTATGCCTGTATATATTACCCCATGCCTATAATATATTAGAATATATTACGTTACTCATGCAATTTTTAGATACATATATAGCCATATCTACTGTTGCTATCTGTTATGAACCATATATATGCCCTATAGTTAGCGCACTTAAGAGCGGTGAGCTGGAAAATTCTTTGCTCTTGTTTCAATAAAATGCAATTTTACAGGATCTGCTGTGTGCAAGACTTTATTGATCTCAGCAAGGCCTAGAGTAGTGGTAAATGTCACCCACTGTGAATCTGGGATCTTGAACAGACGCCTTGAAGTCAACCAAACTGAGAGTGCTGAATTGGCTCTAAGCAGAAATTAAGCCAAGCCAAGCCAGCCCCTCAGATCACAGAATCCCAGAATGGCTTGGCTTGGAAGGGTCCTTAGAAATTGTCTTGTTCCAGCCCTGCTGCCAAGGGCAGGGACACCTTCCGCCAGGCCAGGTTGCCACAAGGCGCATCCAAGCTGGCCTGGAACACGGCCAGGGATGGGGCAGCCACAGCTCCCGTGGGCAGCGTGGGCCAGGCCTCAGCAGCCTCTGAGGCCAGAATTCCTTGCCCATCACCAGCCTAAGGCCGTCCTGTGTCGCTGGGAAGCCACTGGCCCTGGCGCTGTCCCTGCGGGCCTTTGCCAAGAGCCCCTGTGCAGGTCTCTGCTGGCTCCCGGGCAGGGACCGAAAGGCCGCAGGAAGGCGCCCCTGGAGAAGGCCTTGGAGAGCGCTGGGGCCAGGAGTGCCGCCATGAGGGCAGCAAGCGGGGCCTGGGCTGTCTGTGCGTGTGGGAGGGCACAGGGCGGGCACCGAGGCCCTGCCAGCTGGAGCTGGGAGCTCTGCAGGGCGGCCGGCAGAGAGGCCTGGGCTCCCGCAGCTCTGCAGCCCTCACGGCTGAGGCAGCTGCCCGGGCACAGCCGGCTGGGGACACGCGGCCGGCCCGGGGCCAGCCGCAGGGGGAGCCGGCTCTGGGGCCGGCCCAGGCCGCAGCAGGGAGCAGCCCATGGGGCTGTGCCCGGCCAGGGAGCGGCTCTGCCCGGGGACAGGGCTCCGGGAGCAGGGCAGCAGGGCCGGCAGTGCCGGGCACAGACACAGGTGCACACATGGCTGCAGCCACAGTCAGGATCACGCAGGAGCCTTCTCACTCTCTGCAGCTCCCACACAGCAGGGTGGGGCTGGTGCAGGCCAGCCTCTGCTCCCAGGAACCAAGGGAGAGGACAAGAGTGGCTGCCCGAGGAATTGGTGCAATTGTCCTTGCTTGAGCCACTTCAGCAATGTGTGGCAGCGGCACTCGGGGACATGGTTGCGAGTTGAACTTGTCTGTGTTAGGTTTGTGCCCTGCGACTTGATAGCAGGACCAATGTGGAGTGGGACACAGCCCAGCTGCTGGCAGCTGTGAGCTGACTTATTCCGTACAGATGAGCCTTCCACCATGGCGAGCACCAGTGCTGGCAGCCGAGCCACTGGCACCATGCCACCTTACACTACTGCAGAAGACTTGAAGGCTCAGGCTGTGTCACAGGAGGGGGGTGGGTGGCTCTCCCAGCTCTTGAGCTCAAGGTGAGAGGAGAGAAAAGCTGTTACCCATCAGTGCCTTGAACTGAAACATCGTAACAGGGGAAAGAGATGTGCAAAGGCACAATTTTGAGTTCCATGTAGGCAGCACTGAGAATGGACCACTCAAATCCAGGTGTACAATATGGCAAATGCCACACGTTTTCCTGGGGGGGAAAAAGCTTTAAATGAAACACAACAAAGTCCCCAAAATCAAAGAGTAATGTTGGAATATTTTGTGATTGATGGCTTAGAGAAGCAGCTGTGCAGTGCTGATTGTGCCTTCTCTGCATACTCATCATCTATGCTTGTCTCAGGGGTCTCTGAAGCCAGGTAATCATTTCTTCCTGCTCCAGCCTGTGCTGAGACCAAGCAGGCCTGGGGTGCCCAGGCCCGTTAGCAGGAGAGCTGGTGAAAGTCACTGCCAGGCACACGGCCTTCCCCTCCAAGGCTCCAGAGACACAAGGGCAGAAAGCTGTAGCCTAAGCTGCATTGCACTTGCACCTTTGTTGGCCTTGTCTGTCCTCTGGCATCCCTCAGGCTGGGCGGTGTAAATCTGAGCTGCTTCCACAGGGAATTCAGGGTTTGCCCACACTGGGGCCTTGCTGAAGGCAAAGGCCACGCAAGGGCTCTCTCCCTTGTGCCGCCCGTGCCATGGAAGGCCCCAGAGCAAGAAGGCATTTCTTGGCTGCTGAGACCCCTCTTGACACTCTGGCCTTGCAGGTTAGCAAAATCCACACGGACATACGGAGACATTCCCGCACTGACTTTCACTCCTAACCTTTCAATTCTCTACAAGGAAAATTCTGCTTTTTCCTTCTGCTCTGAAGGCCATGGATTCCCTTGGCTGATGTTTTTGGCACAAAGGTTCTCCTCACATGGAAACCCTTCCGGGCAACCTGAAATTCTTCTGCCCACTGAGAACCCATTCTGTCCCACGGGAAGTGCAGTGCAAAAGCCCCACATTTCTCTCCCCTGCCAGGAGCTGGTTTCACAGCTCAAATGCCGGACACGATGCAGATGGCCCCAGAAGGGAGGTTGTAGCTTAGTGGGAGTCATTCTATCAGCCCAGGGAACACACAGTATGAGCAGAGGAAAATGACCTCAAGTTGCGCTAGGGGAGGTTTCGATTGCATCTCTAGGAAATATTCCCTCAAGCAAAAGGTGTCAAGCTTGGGAACAGGCTGCCTAGGGAAATGGCTCGGAGTGACCACCCTCAGAGAGGTAGAACAGTCTTGTTGATGTGGCATTTGGGGACCTGGCTGATTGGAGCAGTAGGCAGTGTTAAGTTTGCAGCTGCACTGTGTGATCTTCAGGGACGTTTTCAACCGCGCTGACACCTAGATTTCAGTGTAGCTCAACCAGCGAGGAGTCAAAGCTTAGAGTCAATGATCCTCAAGGGTGCCTTCCAACAGGGATGTCTATGAGATTGCCAGTAAAGGGCCGATGAAAAGAATGACAAAAAGAGAGAACAATGGGAAATCCTTTGGAAAAGCTTCCCCCAACAAGGGCAGCACTAAGCAGTACACCAGGGCCACTCTGAGTGCCTGAGCCAGGAGTTGGCTCAGGGCAAAAGGGTGGGGCTGGCTGGGTTGTGACATGCTGTGACACGTGTGACGTCACGGGGGACGTGTCACAATGGGGGCAGCTCTAAAAGGCCCCAGCAGGTAACGCTGGCCCTGCATTGCTTTGGCAAGCGGTGAGTACACACGTGGCGGGGAGGCTGGGCTGGGAACAAGGGCTGGGCCAGAAATGCTGCACCTGGGGCTGGGTTCTCCTTCTGCATGCAGGGACAGCCCCCCATGGGAGAGCCTTGGGCAGGCCACAGGGTGGCTGCTGCTGCTGCTGCTGCTGCTGGGGCACGGAGACAGGCCTTGCTGCCTGCATGCTGTCTGTGGCCCTGTGCTTCCTACGCCCAGATCCCTGAGGATCCTGGCCTCTATCCAGCAAGCAGCAGTTCCCTCCCTCCCCGCCCCACTCACAGACTTCTCTCCCTCCTCCTGCAGACCATGGCTCCCATGGCGTTCTTTTTCACGCTCTTGAAAAGCCTCATCCAGTACCCACAGCCCGTGGCTGAGGGATTGGATGAGGAAACACGTCTGCGCATGGAAGTGCGTGCCAAACACCTGGAACGGGAGAGGCTTCAGCTGGAGCAGGAGGTGGAGCGGCATAGCCAGCAGCAGGTGCAGTTCTTGCTGCTCTTAGCTGTTGCTGTGCTCCTGGTCTACATCTTGGTCCTGTGGTTTATTGGGTGGAAAAGCAGCCTGAGGAGAGAGGAGGATGAAGAAGAAAACCGTGGTGCAAATGAAGAGGAAGCGGGCAATGTTGCTGCAAATGAAGAAGACGATGTTGGAAACGAAGCTGTCAATGAGGCTGAAATTGCAGCAAACAACGATGTTGCAATTGCAGTCCAAGTAGAAGATGATTTTGACGATCGCGTTGGACGACTTATAATGCAGCGCATCCGGTGGCCTGTACAGGACCTGCAGAGAGGCTGTCAGTGGACAACTAACCTGATGGACAATTACACGGTTTATTTTGGACACGTCTTGTCAAACAGTTTCTACCCAGTCCTGCAACGAGCCATCGGGGTGGGCAGTGCCTTTGAGGGCTGGAGTCCCCGTGAGGAGGACGTGGTGTACCGCGTGCTCATCCCCATGACTCCTCCCCGAGGCCACAGCTTCCACCTGGAGCTGGACAGTGCAGGGCAGAGGCCCGTGAGGAACTTCCGTGTCCGCGTGCAGCTGGAGTGCACCTGCAGGAGGGAGCAGCAGGCTGAGGACATGCTGTGCTTCCTGCACCAGCCTGAGGAGGAGCTGAGGAGGAATCAGGGTCCCAGCCTCCTGCACACCCTGTGCACCGGCTCCTACCTGGACGTGCAGAAAACTGCCCGCTGGTTCTACCAGCTGGTGAGAGCAATCTGGCCAGCTTTGCCTCAGTCACACAACTGGCACTTAGTGCTGCTGCCCTCCACGCGCTCCTGCCAATTCAAGGTGACCAACGGCAGGGAAAGCTTCAGGATTGAGATGCTCTTCGGGGTGCGGAGAGACGACTCAGCCGTCTTCGTCAGCAGCCAGACCAGAGAGGCCCACACAGCAAGCACAATCTGGCCCGAGTCTTATGCTGTGGCAGAGGCTGAATTCTTCAAGCACATTGCCAGGCAGGCGCCTCCTGACAGCTTGCACCTGAAATGCCTGCAGTTCTTCACCCGACTTCCGCTGGGCTTCAGCTTTTCCACCTACACCATGAAGACCATTGTCATGCACCTGCTCAATGTCAGACCCGTCTCATCGTGGTGCAGGAGAGACCTCCTAGAACGACTGCAGGATATCATCAAGAGCCTGCGCTTCTGTGTGCAAGCCAAACGCCTCAACCACTTCATTGTGGGGAACCCGACGCTCCCTCAGCACATCCATGTACCTGCAGATGTTCAAACGTGTGGGACGTACAATCTTCTCCTTCGCCTGGCGCAGCAGCCGGATGCCCACGCCCAGGCCATCCATGAGTACCGGGTTCTGAAAAGGTGGTACAAAAGAATCCTTCTTGCTGAAGATTGACCCTATGAAGGGGAGGAGTCATGGCTGTGAGCACAGAGCTGTGCTTGTGCTGTTCACAGCTGGCAGCAGAGAACCACCTTGCGGTCCAGATTTGGCTGAGAAGAGGTTGCGTGCAAAGGCTCTGGTGAAGGTCCCACTGGCTCTCCTGCCGCCTCAGCAGGTGGAGGGCCCTGGGTGGTTTTATACCAGGTCTTTCTGTAATTTCATTTTCCAAAAAAAGCACCCAGACCGCATTCAGCCCTGCTTACCACTACTCTCCCATGCCTGAAAAAGCACATGAAGAGAACACGTGCAGGGCTAAAGCCTCCAAAGCCGACCTGCAACATGCAGTCTTTCCTGGCCTTTGAAAAGGGGCAAAATCTAGAGCGTGGAAGTAGTGTGAATGTGGGACAGAGAAAGAGAAAAAAAATGGGGCAAAAAGGACCAAGAGAAAAAGCGGGCGCTGCTGGCCGAGGATCAGTCAACGGATGGAGTCTCTCTATGTTCCTGGAAGGGACATCTTGACGTCAGCGTTGGAACAACGGCGTTGGAGCTGGCCTGAAGTTTTGTATACGAAGGAATCCAGATTTTTATTTCATAGATATATAGTGTATTCCTATTATAGACTATAATATTTATAAATTAGATATACTACTAAACTACCATCAACCAAAACAATATACTAAGAGAAATAATATAAACTATATGAAATATGTAGTTATGATGTCAGGATAAAAAGTAATTTTAAAGAGTTGAATCTGTAATTATGTGTAAATACTAACAGTAGAGGCCTTATTTAGTGTGTCTATCTGTTGTGACACATATTGTTGGTTTTAGTATGTTTATGTCTGGAAGGTGTTCCATAAAAGAGAGATATTTATAACACAGATAAGATACATATGATATATATATGCTGTTAAAATTAGATTTGAATAGAACTGTATCAGATGTATTATACACCCCATGCCCGTATATATTACCCCATGCCTCTAATATATTAGAATATATTACGTTATTGATGCAATTTTTAGATACATATATAGCCATATCTACTGTTGCTATCTGTTGTGAACCATATATATGCCCTATAGTTCGTGCATTTAAGAGCGGTGAGCTGGAAAATTCTTTGCTCTTGTTTCAATAAAATGCAACTTTACAGGATCTGCTGTGTGCAAGACTTTATTGATCTCAGCAAGGCCTAGAGTAGTGGTAAATGTCACCCACTGTGAATCTGGGATCTTGAACAGACGCCTTGAAGTCAACCAAACTGAGAGTGCTGAATTGGCTCTAAGCAGAAATTAAGCCAAGCCAAGCCAACCCCTCAGATCACAGAATCCCAGAATGGCTTGGCTTGGAAGGGTCCTTAGAAATTGTCTTGTTCCAGCCCTGCTGCCAAGGGCAGGGACACCTTCCGCCAGGCCAGGTTGCCACAAGGCGCATCCAAGCTGGCCTGGAACACGGCCAGGGATGGGGCAGCCACAGCTCCCGTGGGCAGCGTGGGCCAGGCCTCAGCAGCCTCTGAGGCCAGAATTCCTTGCCCATCACCAGCCTAAGGCCGTCCTGTGTCGCTGGGAAGCCACTGGCCCTGGCGCTGTCCCTGAGGGCCCTTGCCAAGAGCCCCTGTGCAGGTCTCTGCTGGCTCCCGGGCAGGGACTGAAAGGCCGCAGGAAGGCGCCCCTGGAGAAGGCCTTGGAGAGCGCTGGGGCCAGGAGTGCCGCCATGAGGGCAGCAAGCGGGGCCTGGGCTGTCTGTGCGTGTGGGAGGGCACAGGGCGGGCACCGAGGCCCTGCCAGCTGGAGCTGGGAGCTCTGCAGGGCGGCCGGCAGAGAGGCCTGGGCTCCCGCAGCTCTGCAGCCCTCACGGCTGAGGCAGCTGCCCGGGCACAGCCGGCTGGGGACACGCGGCCGGCCCGGGGCCAGCCGCAGGGGGAGCCGGCTCTGGGGCCGGCCCAGGCCGCAGCAGGGAGCAGCCCATGGGGCTGTGCCCGGCCAGGGAGCGGCTCTGCCCGGGGACAGGGCTCCGGGAGCAGGGCAGCAGGGCCGGCAGTGCCGGGTGTCGTGAACGGCGGAAGAAATGCCTCATACAATATGCGTGAATGGCAAATCCCAAAGTTTATTGAAAGCTCACACATATTTATATTGGTGTTAATGAAGCTTATACATATTGCAAAAGCTGAGCTCATTATTGGTTAAAGCACACTTAGATGAACCACACCTACTTCTATGCTCTAATGATTATTTTGTTTCTATGTTTGCATTCTTCTAGCTTCTCTACCTAGGATATCTACATTTTCTGGCAAGCGACTTTCTTCCCCGTCTTCCCATTTCAGCGAAGGTCACTATGACCTTTGTCAGTGATTGGACACCGGTTACATAATTCCCAGCTTTTTTTCCCCTATCCTTATCCATCAGTATCACATCGAAATGGCCTTTCTCAGCTAACCAATTATCCAAAAAGCTCTCTACAGCCGGGCACAGATATAGGGGCACACATGGCTGCAGCTACAGCCTGACTTCCCTCAGGCAGACCCAACAGGCAGATCCAACATGGTCAGGCAGGATCTCCTCCCACCCTCTTTGTGCCCATGGGCCAGACTCTGCCTTGATGTATCCTGGGGCCTACCCTTAACCAGGTGCAGGGCCTTGTACTTAGATTTTTTAAAACCACATGAGATTTCCATGGTTTCACTCCTTGCGCATGTCCACATCTCTGTGGTTGGTGTTCTATCCTTCAGGTGTGGCTACTGCTCCACTCTGCTTGGTGATATCAGCAAATCTTCTGAGGATGCCCTCGCTTCCTTTGTCTACAGCATTAATGAAGATATTAAGAATCACTGCTCCCAGAATAGACCCTTGGGGGACACCACTGGTCACCCATGTCCCTCCTGACTCTGAGCTGTTGACCTCTGGAAGCACTGTGCATGCAATTTCTTATCCATCCAGCAGTCCAGGCATCAAGTCCATCTCTAATATAGATAAGATGTTGTGGGGATCATGGCAAAGGCTTTACAGAAGTCCAGATAAATGACTCCTGTAGCCCTTCCCTTGTCCCTTCATGTTCTGGCTCTGTCACAGAAGGCCACTGGGTAGGTCAGGCAGGATTTACGCTTGGCTGTCCTTAATCACCTCCCTGTTTTCCATGTGCCTTTAGCATAGCTTCAAGGAGGATGTGATCTGTGATCTTGCCAGGAACAGAGGTGAGGCTGACATGTTGGTCATTTCCAGAGTGTTCCTTTCTACCCTTTTTTAAGATGGCTGTAGTGGGTTCACCTTGGCTGAATACCAGGTGTTCACCGAGCCACTCAGTCACTTCCCTTCCTAGGGGGACAGGGGAGAGAAAATAAGATGGAGAACAAGTACTCAGTTTTGTCTAAGGTGAAAAAACAGAGTTTGTGCACAGAGAAGTAAAGGAGAAAAAAACATTTAATGTCTACTTCTCACAGACGAGCAGTGTTCAGCCACTTCCTGGGAAGCAAGCAATTTCTATGTTCTCTGGTCTTCTCATTCCCTCTGAAATACTGGGCCTGTTCTACCACACACCTTAACAGAGCAGAGTGATACTTCCTAAGGAGAGCTCTGTTCAGCTTAGCAACCCAGCCGTGAGTGGCCTCTAGCTGGAGCCAGAGGTTTATGTATTCCACTCTGGTCCTGGAGAAGTGTAACAAGTGAATGGCTGCAGACGTGCTTGCGCTCTCCAGAACGTCAATCTTCCCTTGTTTCTAGTTGGTTCCTTGTCTTGTTAAAGCACTCTGAGCAGGGGAAGAGGGAAGCAGCCGTCAATCTTCCCTTGTTTCTAGTTGGTTCCTTGTCTTGTTAAAGCACTCTGAGCAGGGGAAGAGGGAAGCAGCCGTTTCCAATCCTTTGGCTAGCCCAAATCACACCCACAGATGAATAAAGGACAGAATTGCCCACAAAGTACTTGCTGACTTTCTCTACTCCCCTCTAGCAGCGATTTCTTTCGTATGGTGATATTTTCTTTTGTGGGGGTGATGCAAAATGCAAGGAAACAAGCAGAGCCAGCAATCAGACTGCAAGTTAGGTCACTGCAAAGAAAAGGGGTTAATCTCCCACTCAGAGCTAGCAAGGGTTAGATAAAAACATGCCTGTGTGGAGCGTGGAATGCTGCAACAGGTCCCAAAGGGCTGAGCACAGGGAAGGGAACTGGGACAGGGTCTGGAGATCAGGTGTGATGAGGAGCAGCTGAGGGAGCTGGAGGGGCTGAGATTGGAGAAGAGGAGGGTCAGGGGGGACTTTCTTGCTCTCTACAAATCCCTGATAGAAGGGTGGAGTAGCCAGGTCGGGGCCAGGCTCTGCTTCCAGGGAACAAGGGACAGGACAAGAGGAAATGGCCTCAAGTTGTGCCAGGGGAAGCTTAGATTGGGTATTAGGAAAAAAATTCTCCTCTGAAAGGGTTATTAAGGGTTGTTAAGGCTGCCCATGGAATTAATGGTATTGTCATGTCTGGAGGCTCTTAAGGAATGTGTGAATGTGGCACTTGGGGACATGGTTTCAAGGTGGACTTGTCAGTGTCAGGTTTGTGGTTGGACGCTCTACAGTCTTAGAGAACTTTTTCAACTTAAACAATTCCATACTACTGTGATGGGGAGCCGGTTTTAATCCAGAGTATTTTGTAATGTCATTTCGTAAAGTCATTAATAGCAACTTCACTCTAGTGCTCAACATTATGCAGCTGCTTTTCCTGTGCTCTCCTCATCTTCACCTTCAGCCTTGGAGCAGGAGAATTGGCTTTGGTGGGATCAGTGGTTGTGGGAAAGCCTCATGCCAGGAGGTCATAGGTTGTTTTACTTCTGCCAAGGTTGGAGCTGCCTCCAGAAAAGGCTGTGATGTCTCTGGTCCCTATTCACATTCTTTGACCACTCTGAGGTGAGTTCCAGGCTGCAAGACATGTTGGTCAAGCTGAAGGCAGATCACAGGAAGCACTAATCTGAAACCCAGCTGAACCAAGCAATAGAGAAAATCTCTTAGCCAAATCAATCCCAAACCGCGTTTGCCAAGCAGATGAAAATGACATGAACACAAAAAATGTAGGAAATGGTGGGAAAGTCGCTCATTTCCAAACAACATGCTTCAGGAATCACTGTTTCATGTAACAATGAATGGAAGAAGCTGGTGTGCCACTGTTATGACCCTGTGTTGTTTCAATGTTGTTGGTCATACAATGGAGTTATTACAGTATTATTATGGTGCAAATTATACGTATTTAAAACTATTGCAATATTTTTCAGGGCTTTATTACTTTCAGACAAGGTTTTGCCCAGCTGCCAATGGGAGCAGATGACGACAGAAAGAACCCACGCATGAAGAAGATTTGATTTGCTGAAGTCCCTTTAGCTTCCCCTTCTGCCATCTGCTGCAGCCTCTGACTTGATGGCAGGAAGAATGTGGGGCAGGACACAGCCCAGCTGCTGGCAGCTGTGAGCTGACTCATTCCATACAGATGAGCCTTCCACATTGGCTGGCACTGGTGCTGGCAGCTGAGCCACTGGCACCATGCCACCTTACACGGCTGCAGAACCCTCCCAGGGTCAACCTAGAGCAGGGGAGGGGGGTGGGTGGCTCTCCCAGCTCCTGAGCTCAAAGTGAGAGGAGAGAAAAGCTGTTACACATCAGTGCCTTGAACTGAAACATCGTAACAGGGGAAAGAGATGTGCAAAGGCACAATTTTGAGTTCCATGTAGGCAGCACTGAGAATGGACCACTCAAATCCAGGTGTACAATATGGCAAATGCCACACGTTTTCCTGGGGGGGAAAAAGCTTCAAACAAAACAGAACAAAAACCCAAAACCCAAATAGTTACATTTGAATTTTCTGTGATTGATGGCTGAGAGAAGCAGCTGTGCAGTGCTGATTGTGCCTTCTCTGCACACTCCTCGTCCTTGCTCATCTCAGGGGTCTCTGAAGCCAGGTAATCATTTCTTCCTGCTCCAGCCTATGCTGAGACCAAGCAGGCCTGGGGTGCCCAGGCCCGTTAGCAGGAGAGCTGGTGAAAGTCACTGCCAGGCACACGGCCTTCCCCTCCAAGGCTCCAGAGACACAAGGGCAGAAAGCTGTAGCCTAAGCTGCATTGCACTTGCACCTTTGTTGGCCTTGTCTGTCCTCTGGCATCCCTCAGGCTGGGCGGTGTAAATCTGAGCTGCTTCCACAGGGAATTCAGGGTTTGCCCACACTGGGGCCTTGCTGAAGGCAAAGGCCACGCAAGGGCTCTCTCCCTTGTGCCGCCCGTGCCATGGAAGGCCCCAGAGCAAGAGGGCATTTCTTGGCTGCTGAGACCCCTCTTGACACTCTGGCCTTGCAGGTTAGCAAAATCCACACGGACATACGGAGACATTCCCGCACTGACTTTCACTCCTAACCTTTCAATTCTCTACAAGGAAAATTCTGCTTTTTCCTTCTGCTTGGAACGGCATGGATTCCATTGGCTGATGTTTTTGGCACAAAGGTTCTCCTCACATGGAAACCCTTCCGGGCCACCTGAAGCTCTTCTGCCCACCAACAAGCCCTTCTGTCCCACTGGAACACGGGAAGTGCAGTGCAAAAGCCCCACGTTTCTCTCCCCTGCCAGGAGCTGGTTTCACAGCCCAAACCTTTCCCTCAATACTGCTAATATCAAGCAGTTCCCACATGGCCAGTTGTGTTCCCACCCAAGTTTTGCAGTGGGACACTTCAGGGCATGTAGTCTTCCAAAGTGTCCTGCCTCTAAGAAGGGAGTTGGACTTTGTGAGATGGCTATGGGAGGTCAGTTGAGGAAATACTGTCAAATGATCTTAAGCTCCTTAAAAAAGGAAATCTGTAATGTTCAGTGGTATTTTCTGGTTTACAGCTAAGTGACTGAAGTGCAACAGCTAAACGGGACTCTCCCTAACAGAAATGTGAAATACTTTAGCAAAAGAAATATTTTTTGGTTTTGAGAACTATGTCTTTCAGAGAGGGCTCCTTTTGTGACATATCCCTTACTCAATTCCAACTTGCTTCAACTTTTTTCTCCCTTCTCTCCCCTGATGGCAGCACAGCTGCTGGCTTGGGATGGAAATTGCTTTGTAGCACCAGTGTTCCTGGTGAAATCCTTCTCTGAGGGTGGAATGACCTTTGCACTACTGCAGTGGTCCAGAGCATCAGCACCTGAGTTTAGCATTCTGTTCTGACTGTGGTTTTTACAAAGTAAAAATCTCACTCCTGAGCACTTGAGGCTCATCCTCAGCCAGCCTGAGCCAGTGGCTCCTGAGGGTGGCTGCCCAGCTCTGCCAGCTGGCAATTTGCTCCTCTGAGCCTACATTTCTTCATGTCTCACAGGCATGAGTCTTTCTAGACACACTCCAAAAGCAGCTCTGAGCTGGACACTGACCCTGCTACAGCATTCACCACAAAGCAAACACTGAGTGCAGGGCTGTAAGGCATTTAACTTTCAGTCAGACAGACATTAGGTTTATGAAATCTGGGCTGTGAAAGCACTAGTGGTTTTCTAACAAAATGTAATGTTTATTGCCCAAGACTCCACCCTCTAAACCAGGATCTCTGCAGACCCAGTCCCAACTTTCTCATTGCCTCCACACACAGCAGTTTGGGCTGAACAAATGCAGCACTTTTCCCCAGAGTGGTAAGACAGCAGCTTCCCTCCTCCTTTCAGCTAAATTCCCACTGCCAGACAGGTTTTCAGCCCCCTCCTTTGGCCCAAAGCATCCACGTGTATTTGTGTTTTGTGACTTTGAAGAAAATGCAAAAGGACTTATTTTATTAACAGCCAACAGACACTTCAAAGCAAAAATGTAGTAGAGAAATTAATCATTCTGCACTTTCAAAGTGAGATTTATTATGATTCCTAAAATAAGTTTAAAATGAACCAAAAGATAAATGAATGAATCACTCTTTTGAAATAAAAGTCAGAACTTCAGTGGAAGGTCTGTGTACTGGTAAAATTAAATGCAAGGACATCTAATTTTCTTCATTTAAGATAATATTAACATAATATGTTGTCCCTTAGCATCTCAATGGCTTGGGGAAAGTGTTTCCCTTTAGCAGAAAAGGTTTTGTGTGATAATGCTTTCCCAGATTATTGAAAAGGTTTTGTTCCCACCTTTTTTTTTTGTGTGTGTGTGTGCGTGGAGGGATTTTCTAAACAGCCAAATTAATTTCCTCTGAGAAAATGCCCACTTTCTGTGTTTACCAGGGCAAAAATGCCATTGTCTGGGGAAAATGGATCTGATGGGAATTTGAATTCAGGGGCAGGGCATTAACATTTGCTGAGATGGATAACAAGTGGGACAGAGTTTCACCTAAGAGGTTACATTCAGATTCTTGGTGGATTTTTTTCCATAGTTCTTCCAAGTGCACAATCTACCAGAAATTGGCAGGACAGTGTGGCCAGCATGACGTCCAGCTTCAAGAGTGTTTTTTTTTTTTTAATAACCATCACTGCCAGTTGCTGCTTTGGGAGCTGGTTCCCAGAAGCTCACGGGAAGATGGTGAGATACACCCTGCTTGCTGCTGTGATCACAGGCTGTGAGCAGACAGAACCCATTTCACAGGTAGGACTGTGACCAGAGGAGCTCCCTTAATAACCCTACCATGTTTTCTCAGCCCATTTTCCTCCTTGTGTGCCTGGCTGAGCAAGGATGCTGCTTTCCCAGCTGTGGCCGTGCATTCTGCATTGGCCTTGGACCCCATCAGCTCCTTTAAAGTTATTCTCACTGTGTTATAACTCTGTTTCCACTGATGAGTACATTCTGTATTTTCCTCAAACCGTATAGAACCAAAAACCTCACTAAGCAGAACAGCTTTGCCTTTTTCTGAATTATTTGTACGCAAGAGATGCTTCACCCCAAGGGCTTGAAAGCCTCAGCTTCCCCTAATTAACACTTGTCTAATGCACTAAAGTGGCTTGGAATACTTTTATTTTCTGTCTGCCTTGGCTTTCATTTCAAAAGCACAAATTCTCTGACTACAAATAAATGACAGCTTTGCGCTGCAGGGATAAAGCGCCTGGACAAAAATACTGCAGCGATATGAAAGGGAAATTCAAATGTCAACATGAAGTCCTTAGACACCTTTGAAAGAGTTTCCTGTTTTGCCAATCCTTTAGGGCCAGGCAGTGAGTTCATGCAGAGCTTGCTCAGAGCTTACTGATACCAGCAGGCCAGCTCACGGTGGGGACAGCACGTATGCCAGTGGCACCTCACTGCTGCAGCCAGCCAGCTGAATTTACAGCAGAAACCCACCCCAAAACAGGCTTCTAGCTACAAATCTCTTGCCAAAATTGGGCAAGAGCTTCAATCACCTCAGCTTCCAGAAGATGGGGCTGTCCTTCCTCTCAGAATCGTCCTGCCTGGTGGGATACTCTTCTGACTCATTTTCACTCATAGTGCTCAGCAAAAAACCTAGAATCACATTATTGTTCAGGTTGGAAAATACATCTGAGATCATTGAGTCCAACTGTTACCCCAGCACTACTAAGCCCACCACTAAACCGTGTCCCAAAATGCCACACCCAAACACCTTTATGAACACCTCCAGGGATGGTGAGGTGAGCTGTGTTTGATATAGGAGCTCATATATAGGTGAGCTCATGACCTGTACAGCGTGTTTCAATGCCTGACTATCCTTTCAGTGAAGAAATTTCACCTAATATCCAATCTAAACCTCCTGCTATACAACTTGAGGTCATTTCCTCTGTTACTTGTGATCTGGGAGAGGATACTCATCCCACCTGCCTCAACCCTCCTTTCAGGGAGTTGTGGAGAGTGGGAAGGTCCCCCTTGAGCTCCTTTTCTTCAGGCTGAATCCCTCCAGCTCCCTTAGCTGCTCCTCATCAGACTTGTTCTCCGGACCCTTCCCCAGCTCCATTGCCCTTCCCTGGACACTCTCCAGCCCCTTAATGTCTTTCTTGCAGTGAGAGGTTCAAAATTGAGCACAAGACTTGAGGGGTACTTTGGTACAGAGATTGTTTGCACATGACTGTCCTTCCCTAGCCCACAAATCACTGTGTGGTGTTTGCATGTGTTGCTGCTCTGGAGCTGGGCTGAGCAAAGATGGTGGTGTCAGCCCAAAGAGAGATTAAATGATTGTGGAGGAATTTCTTTATCACCATCCTATGTAAATAGAGATTAGAGACAGAACATTTTCCTTACAGCTGTGCCTCTGCAAACAGGAGGGAATACAGGGCCAGGCAGTATTACAGAGACAGCTTAAGTGTGTTGTTGCAAATCCAAGAGGACATGGACTGATGGTAGTATCCAGGTAAAGTGAGAGAGTGGCAGTGCCATTCCTCCATTGGCAGTGCCTTGGGCAACAGCAGAGCACCAAGCTCACATTGCCAGGTTTGTGTTAGTCCCAGCTGAGCCTCAGTGACCTGCTCCCTGAAGGCCAGGTCACCAGGTCACTGGTGTTTGTCCTCCAGGGAAAGGTCTCTGTAGGCAGTGGAGTTGCAAGATCCCTGAGGAGGCCCCTGTAACAGTTCTGTCCCTGGCAGGGTCCCAGGCCAGGCTGGATGGGGCTCTGAGCCTCCTGGTCTAATGGAAGGTGTCCCTGCTCATGGCAGGGGGGTTTCAACAAAATGGTCTTTTGGAAAGTCCCTTCCAACCCAAACAATTCTATGATTCTATAACATACAGATGAGAGCAAGCAGGAGCTCAAGTTGGAAGTTCAGTATTTGAAGTGTTAGTTCTGATTGCTTTCTCAGATAAATTGCTTTCCTTTGGGGTGGGTGGCTAATTCCGTGCACTGAGCACTGAATTATTATTGGAAGAGGTGAGCTGTGTTTGATATAGGAGAGTATATAATGTAGCTTTCCATGTTTCAATGGCTGCCTCCTTTTTTGCAAGCCGGCCTTGGAAAGCGTACAGAGCAAAGTAAAAATAAAGCAGTATTCATCACTAGTAATGAAAAGTACTCCTACCCCAAAAGAGAGAGGAGTAACATTTTTTACAGTTTGAAGTGTGGGCATTTACCAGAGCAGGTCCTGCTGTGTGCTTGGATGGCACCCAGCCCATGTCTCATTGCTGTTTACTCTGTAAATATTGATTTCCCAATGGGAACAACTGTTGCACAGTACAGCCAGAGTTAAACAACAGCTCTGAAAAAAAGAAGCCAGCCACCCGCATGCCTCACTTCTGCAGCATTCCTGAGACAAGGCTGTATTTTTATCATCTGCAAAACCAGCTACATCTGCTGTGCTGAGCTATAACTGGAATCCCAACTCCCTCATTATGACCTCTGTCAGAGAAGTGAGCTAGCTTCTCTGGGGTATAATTTAAATTCTACCAGTTCCATGGCTTTCCCAGGAAAAAGATAACACTCTGGTGCATGAAATCGGATGAGAGACTAGCACAGCTCAGCTGCTGTAAGAGGACATGCTGTGTCCTCTCATCTTTCCTAAAAGTCCTTCTAGGCCACAGGTGTGCATTGCTGCTATGGATGAACCTTTTTGAAAACCATCTCCCACATTTTAGCCTTCTCCTGCACACAGCAGCTTTGAAGTATGGAGCTTTTCTCCCTCCACCTGCCTCCAGTGGCCTTGGGTTTGCTGCTCTCTTGGGTGCTCAGCAAACGCTGCCCCTTTGCAGCACTGCAGCCACCCAGGCAAAGTGGGATGTCCTGCAGCACTCCCAGCTGCCTGCAGGCCTGTCAGCGTGCCTGCATTCCTGCCTTGCATCTGCTGCAGCTCTTGTGTTGCAGAGCTGTTCCCAGAACACCTCGCTGGATGCCCTGGCTGTCACAGTTATCTGAGGTTTTCTCAACTGGTCTGAAAGGCTTCAAAACCCCCAAGAGGAGGGCAAGGCTCCAAGTTGGACCTAAGCCCAAGTTCTCTTCATGCTGAATGAGGGATGCCTCACTCCACAGGGGAAAACTGAAGCAACTCTCCAAGGGCCCCTTCTTACCACCCATCATGGGAGGTTGTTCCCCTGCCAAGGTGTCCTAAAATCAAATATGAAGATAAAATACTACTTTGGTGGCATTTTCTTTTTAGGAAGATCATTTCTGCACCCTCTGACTTCAAAGAAGAATTTCTGAAAACAGGGAAGTAATGCCAACACCATCTTTGCTTTGCTCTGACGAGGACTCCTAGAAGGAGAAATGGTTCTCCTTTCTCATTTCTCTCAGTTTTGTTGCATCTGTTAACAGGATTCAATTAAGCTGCCAGAAATGATAAGCATTTAAAGGGACATCAGCCATCACTCCTCACTCCCAGACAAAATCTTTGTCATGTCAGCGGTCATAAATCATTGTGATTGTACTTGGGAAGTGTTAGACACTGTAACTCATCACCAGGGCCTATTCAGCTTCCCTCAGGGCACTGTTTTACCTGGTCTGCCAAGGTAAATGCCTTGTGCTGTTGGTACACAAGAAAGGAGCAATTGGGTGGTGTAGAAATTATGTCTGTTTGCACAGAAAAAGAAAAAAAAGAGGTTAAAAAAGGTTCCTTCTAAAATGGATTTAAGATTGCAAGAGGTAGGTTGGTCAAAAATCAAATGCTCCATCCCTGGAAAAAAGTCAGGCTTTTTAAACCCTTAGTTTGATACCAAATCAGGACAATAAAAATGGAAAATATTCCTATTTTTCACAGGACAGTATTTGTTGCCAAGTTCTGGGACACTTAAGCCTTCCATCCCTGCTCACTTTGCAGCACACAGATCACTGTGATGCTGGTGCCAAGGGGCTTTGGCCCCTGTTTTTCACCCAGGCTTAGGCCATATCTCTCATAATGCACCCAGAACAGCATCATAAGTGGTGGTAGATAAATACAGACCAAAGGGGCATCTCTCTGCACCCAGAGTGTCAGATTTAAGAGCAGAGGTATTGGTGGATGGAGATGAACTGACAAGAAAACACAAGAATACAGGAGTCTACTCCCCATGAGTGTACAGCCTCAAAGCCTTGGGGGCCAGTCCCAGCTTTGATCTCTGCAACCATCACCAGGCAGGTCTCAAAGAGGATGATGAGGTATGAATGGGAAGAGTAAAAGGCAGCACAGGAGGAAACATGAAGGTGTTGGGATTGAAAGTGGAGCAAGATGGTTATGACTGACCAAATCCATGCTTGGCCAGGACAGCATCTACCAGGCCATGGAGAGGGAGCTGTGGAGAGGCAGAAGACAGCTGCAGAGAGATAAGATGGGTGGGTAAATTGGTGGGCTGGGAAACATCATCTCTCCATGCCACTTTCGAGAATTTGTGCTCATGATGAGGACAACACAGGCTCAGGTGTCAGCTTTGCTGCATGGATGAATTGTTAAACAGATGCTAAGAGGAGGGCAGACAGTGGCTTGGGTCAAGATGGGAAGCCTCACCAAGAGCTCTCTGCTGTGGCAAGCCTCAGGTTTCCTCAGCATCATCCTGGTGGGACTTGTCCACCACCTCTTGAATTTCCCAAGTTACCAGTTACTTTTCAAACTTCTGTCAGGAGAGGCCAAGCTATGACTGACTCACAGGTGCTTTTTTTTCCCCCTTAGTCTCCTAAGGGGATGGTTGCAAATTGCTTCCTGCAATCAGGCTCCTTCCTTGCACACTGGCAGGCCAAAACAGCCCCCTGAGCTGATGGAGGCTCTGGAAAATGTTGTTTCACGCTTGGCTCTTTCAGCGCCCTGCACCAGGCACAGGAGGCAGTTTGGTCCTTGTGCTTCATTTCAACACCACCAATATTGACCTTTTCTTTCCTTAATGAGAAGGGATTCAGGGAGGTAGGAGGGACAGGAAAGGAGGTTTGCTCTTTGCTCCTGCTTTGTGAGCCAAGCAGAGGAAAGAGACGCTCAGGGTTTACTTTGAGGTCTTTTCACCTTGAAAATAGAAGTGCTGGGCAGGAGGGTTTTACTGCTTTCCACACTCTGGGAAGGGGTTTTGCCACTAGGCAGAGGAGAGGCCACATTGCAAATCAGCTGCTTTTTGGGGTTTTTTTCCTCCTCAGTCTGCAGATCAAATGAGTGCTCAGCAATGGCAGGTTCAGAGTCCACTGCTCAGAGATCAGGGTAGAAAGAATTTGGTCCCTGTGAACTGAAATGTCTGCCCCTACCTACACTGCCCATGTCCAAAGGTCTCAGTTGGGTCTTTAAGAAGGGGATGTTTTTCTAAATTCCTGTTTCTGGAGTCAGAAAATTGCGATAGAGGTTTTAAATTTTGGGGTTGTTTCTGCTGCTGCATGTGGGGGGAAAAAACCACTTCATGTCCTGAAAGCACAAAATCTCAATAAAAAGAGACAACTTCTACTTAAAAATAAACAAATATGAATCTCATTATTTCGGGAACCTTAATTTACAATGTATGAAGTCTGTGATTAACAGTACTGCATATCCATGAGACTTGAGCAGCAGCAAGTGATTTCCCTGGCTTTATTCAGTACCCAAAAATGTAACAAGACCTAAAAAAAAAATTAAATAACTATTTAGCCTCCTGCTCACACAAGTTCAGTCTAAGGTGGAATTCCCAGCGAGGATTTCTAAAGGAATTCCCAGTGAGGCAGGTAGGAAAGCCAAAGCAGATATCCAGCCTTGAGCCAGTGATTTCCAGTTTGTCTCACCACTCATGTGTGCCACAGGCAGGGCAGGATCAGGCTCTCTGCAGGTTCTGGCCCCTGCCCCATGGCAGCCAGTGGCTCTGGTGCCATCCTTCCATCCTGCTCCTAATGGAAGTGATGACTCAGGATTAATTAAGGAGCACACCTTTCTCAGTGTGCAAGCAGCTCCGTGTCATCTTTGCTTTACCATGGCTGGTGATGCTCCAGGCTCAACCAAAAATCTCAGTTCTTTAATTTGTAAACAGAATACCAAAAGTAATTTGCTTGGAAATCACCAACAGATTAACAACCTCCAGCTGTAATTTTGATGACTAACTCGGCCTGATCTAACTCAGCTGTGCCAAAGTTCTCATTTGTTTAATTTGACATTTTCCTACGGGTTCTCCACAAGGAGGATGGAGAGGAGATGGGTTTTCAGATGGAGCTGAGGTTTGTTTGAGGTTTATTTTGAAGCTGTGCACTCGATGGGTTTTAAAGATTGTGCAGATCATGTTAGGATAACCTGCTGCAGACCTGTCTGAAAGGAGAAGTAGAAAGGGCTGATCTAGAAATCGGAGAGACGTTTTTGCAAAGCTGGAGGCCTGCTTTTGATAAGCACTGAATTCAGTTCCACACTCACAAAAAAGAAGTCTCCAAGTTAAACACTTTTAATATCTAAGTCAATTCCAGCCTGTTTTCAGCATGAAGGCATGTATAAGCTTTTGTACCAGAAAAAAAGCAGGATAAAAAATTAAATGCGGATCTGTATTTCTCATGGCCTTCAGACTCTTTGTTTCTCTTCCAGGCTGATTTACTGTGTTTCTGTGGATTTATTCAAACTAAGAGGGTCAGCATTTCAAAAAGAACAGATAGATAAGCCAAATATGCCCAATCCAATGCCATCCATTTTCAGCATTAATTCAGAGCAGCTTGCAGGTTGGGCATGGGTGAGTAGATCCTGGATGAAGTTAAAAGCAGATAATTCTCTGTGTGAGCTCAGGGTATCTTTCACCTCTGATCACAAAAAGGTGTAATATTCAGGAAAATATGCCCTCTGCCTTTCTCATGGCTGACTTAATAGCTAAGATCAAGTTGTAAAGATACTTTTTGACCATGCAGAGTGTGTCTCTTTGCAGGAAGGGAGAGAGGAGGCTGAGGAACAGCCCAGATCCATGAACAAAGGGAACAATAGGAACTATTCTGCAGGCAGAGGCTGCTGCATTCTTGAACACATTCACATGGATAAAGGAGATCAAATAAGAGCTTCCAAAGCTGCACTGATGATAAGAGAAAAATACTACAGCACTGTTCTGCAGGCTGGACTGTGCAGGGATTATACAGCAGTTTGTCCAACACAGCTCCCCAGGGCCAAAATGCAATCAGTAACCCTTCCCTTAGAATCCTGGCTTTTCTGCAGAGCCACAAGAGCATCTGATAATTCCCTGGCAGCCCTGTCCTTGTGCAAAGGCTGGGTGAGTTGAATGTCCGGTTTGTGCGCTTTTCTCACACACAGCAGCGCTGGCAGGGAGGCACAGCACAGGCAGGGATGTCCACATCCCCCCTCTGACACTCATCCACTCCTTGGGCTTGGGCAAGACATCCAATCTCCAGGAGCTGCTGGAGGCACAGAGGGCACCAGGACTTGGTGCTGGACATCTGCACCCAGGGAAGGTATGTCCCAAAGGAAAGGGATGGATATGGGACAGAGGTGGAGCAGATGGAGCTGGGCTGGTGGTGGCAGTGGCTGTTCAGAAGAAGAGCCTAAGGTGGAAAGTAGGTGGGTGTACCGCAGTTGGGGAGAGGGATGGAGACTCCCCTTCTGTGATTCAAAAGAAGGGACAAATTCATCCCTTCTTGGCTGACAAGAGCTTTTGTTAGAGGCAGTGCCAGGGCATTGCTGGAGCTGGGATTTTGAAGAGGAGCCCACAAGCAAATATTATCCAGAGCGTCTTCCAGACAGCTCTGGTTGATGTGGAGTACAAACAGCAAGCAAACGAGCAGTTTTGTGTTGTAGCTCCATTAGGGCTTCGTGCCTGCGCTCTGGGGCTGGCAGGCTGCCCCTGGGCTGGGCTGGGAAGGGAGAGGTGAGTCTCCCAGATCCCCTGTTTCTCTGCCAGGGCGTTTCCAAGCAGCTGCAGATTGCACCATGTCTGACGCAGGAGATCCTGTAACTGCCCTGCTCTGTCTCACCGACTCTGAGCTCGAGTGTTTATACCAAACCCCAGAGATATGGCACTGCTCTGAGAGGCTTGAAAGATGGATGATGTTAAACACCTCTAAAAGGAGTCCTGGATGTGGAGATGATTTCTGAGCACGTCCAAAGGAGCCTCTTCACCTCTGCTTCCTGCCAGCAGAATCACTCAGGGCATCTGTGTTACAAACACATGGATGGTAGCCCAATAAAAACAATGGCAACTTTTATACACAGCCTCCAGTTCAAGCCCTTCCAGGAGAGACTGCTTCAAATAGAAAAGAAATACACATCAAAGCCGGCCCCCAGCATCTGCCAGGTTTGTTGGGGAGCCGCAGCATCTGTGTGGTGGGTACATCACAAGCAGTCACTCCCCAAGTGGGAATCCTTCTTCCAGGAGTGAACTGGGGAGAGCAGGGCCCTTTGGGGCTATCAACAATGTGCATGTTCACCTCTGCTGGACTCAGGTGGGTGATATGGCATTCCTGGAGCATCCTTCCCAGGGAATGTATCAGGTGTCATGTGGGGCTGTGCTCAGCTCTGGAAGCAATGGGTGCCAAAAGCTCACAGGGAGAATGTGGGCCAAAGAAAGCCCAGCATCATGTGAGTCCCTTTAATCCAAACTGAGCAATGTGCTAATAGGATGGTCAGCAGCTCTGACTGCAAAGAGACTCACTTGGAAAGAAATGGAGAAAGTGGAGTACCCTGTGCCAGAAAAGGTCCTTTGTATCCCAGGGAGGAGCTGGTTGTCTGGAGGGTCAGGTTGTCAGCTCCTGTTTTCCATGACAGGGTCATTAAGGATAGGGCAAAGGTGAATGGACACTCAGCTGCTGTCATCCCCCACTGTCATCCTCTGCAGCCACACCAGGTCAGAGGCAAATCTGCACTTGGTTACATCCCCAGCACATAGTGCAGGACCTCCCAGGTAGCCCTTCCTGCGGCCAACTCCTTGTACCCAGGACTGGTTCTCTTGTTCCAGCCAAAAGAGGGTTGGTGCCAGCCTGTGCTGGGATAGGACGGATGTCTGGAGGCAGACAGGTCCTGGGAGCTCAAGAAAAATGCCCTGGTGAGTTGTGCCATGAGTGTCAGCTGTCCCTGGGCCAGGAACAGCCCTGGCAGAGCCAGCACAGCAGGTAACGGGACACAACAGTCCATTGCCTGGGCTGAAATTCTAGAAAATTATCTTTCCACATGATTAGCATCTTGTGGGGCACCCATAACACCTACAGCTTCCTTGAGCCAAAAAGATCTCACTGGCAAGGGTACTTTTGACAGCTCCTTCTACACATGATCTTTGCTCCTGTAAAAAGCACAGTGTAAAATGTCTTCTGACAAACTGGTGTTACTGTTTCAGTGAAAGCTTTGAGTGTTCTTGACTCAGTGTAAATAAATAATGTTGAAAGAATAATACGGAGCTAATAAAGCTATTATCTGGGAATATTGCAGCCTAATCTCCAGCTCAATGAAGATAATGAGTGCTGAATCATGCCTGGAGCATCCTAAGTAAGTGGCAGTGGTTTGATAAAGGATAGGAGCAGATTTTTGGTGTTACCCTGTTGCTTGCCTATAGATTTCTGGAGTGACCTTTGTGGGTCCCTAAGCTGGCTGTGGGTCCACATTCCTCCTGGTGGCAGAGCTGGCTCAGCCTCCCATTGCCTTCATCCTGGAGTGGCCCTGGGAACCAGCTGGCTTGGCCACAGCAGCGTGACCAAGCAAGTGGCACATGGCTCTGGAGCAGGATGGGGATGCCATCCCCAAAGACAATGCCACATCACACAGCCTCTGCTAGGCCCACGGGGTGGCTGGGTGTCACCAAGGGGTCAGCCTTATCCAGATAACTGATTCCCATGAGGAATGGACTCCATCTGTGTCCCACAGCTGTGTGGGCTGCAACTGCAGCTGGGGAAAGACACTGGCCTTGGCTGTTCAGCCACAGTGAAACCTTTCCACACCTTTCCCTGGGGCTCCTGTGATGGTGAGCCCGTGGCCTGAGCAAATTCCTGCTTGTAAAATCCTTTATCCTCACAGAAAGGCAGACACAGTGCAAAGGGTTTGCAGGGGCTGGACTCAGTGGTGCTTTGGAGCTTACATTGTCATTTGCAAGGAGCAGAATGTGGCAGGAACAGGCTACTAAATGGACAGCTTTGCAGCAAGCAGCCATCCCAAAATAAAACACCCCCGGACAAGTTGAGGATACACAAAGGAACTGACAGCCTCTGAATCTGGCTTCACATCAAGGAGTTGTAACTTGAAAGCTTTATTTAGACTACTAAGAAAAACAGCTGCAGAAGAGTACTTATGACGTGCTTTAAAGGGGGATTTCTGCAAGGAGAGAAGTGCTGGACTCCTGCTGGAAGTGGAGCACACAGCCCCTTCAAAAACCCCAGCATGAGACTGGAGAGCATTGCAGAAGGGCAGGATTTGTATTACCTGAATATACTTCTGGAAAAAAAAAATCCCAAACCAAAAAACCTCACAACAATTTAAAAATAATAAAAACCTACCTGGAGGAGAGCTTAGGGGAGTCATGAGCAAGGGATAAATCAGGGAGTGGATGCAGTGCTTGGCAAGCTTTTGGTTTGCATCTCCCTCAGACCAAGTCGAGCTGCCTGGTGCTGGGTGGTGGAAATGCTGGCAAGAGCAGCCCGAGCAGCACATGGACCTGTGCAATGTTGGAGAAAAATATTTGCAACTGTCAAACAGAGCAAGCTTGTTACGTACCCAGCAGGGCTCTATCGCCGAATCCCTTTCTGCAGAGCCATAAAGAGCGGGGAGGGGGAGGTAACTCCAAGGCGAGATTCTTGTGAGCTCATAAATCTCCATGAGCTGGGTCCCAGGACTGATGAAATCACTGGGAAGCCCAGTGGCCTGGTTTCTGCAGCACTGCCCTCCCTGCCTCCGCCAGCGACGGCATCACTGGGAGAAAAATGGAGCCAAGCTTTTGGGAGAGGGGTGGCGTTTTCCGAGCAACGGGGAAGCTGTTACAGCCCAGGGCTTTCTTAGGATGAAATGATTTAAGCACCTCTCTGGCATCCTGCTGATCTTTTGGAGGCGGGGAGCCTGATAGCTGAGACTCCTCGGGATGATAATTGTGGTGTATTTGTAGAATCAAAGGTTTCCCCTTGGAGCAGGGCCAGCAAGCTTTGGGAAGAAGAATGGATCCAATACAAAGGGGTTTTTTAAAAGCCCATTAAGTCGCCTAGGGGCTGAGCTCAGATTCCCACCGCCTCGGCAGCCAGGGCTCAGGGAGCAAGGTTTCATTCCCATTGCCTTTGCCCAAGTGGGAAAGTCCTTCTTCCCCATTCCTCCCTTTCCCAGGTCTCCAGAGAGAGGGGGATCACGCTGGGGTCTGGGTGCAGCCCCTGGTCCTGGAGGGAGCTGGGGGCTGCCATCTCCCTGTCCTGCACCCCAAAAACCCAGCTGGCCATGGAGAGGCTGAGCCAGGGTCTTGAGGCTTCTGGAATACCCATGGCTAGGAACTGTGAAGAGACCTGTGAGACTTGGTTTGTGTTTGAGCCCTATGCTCATAATTTGTACTGTCCCTTATACATAAACCAGCATCTGGGAGATATTGAGACACTCACAGGATCTGATCTCACTCCCAACTTCCCATTGGTCAAAACAGGGAGAGCCATGGACAGAGCTGGAGGGGCTGGGGGATCTTCTCCAAGGCAAGTCCATGTCCCAAATGCAATCTCTGGAGGGACTGAAGTGTTGCAGATACTGTGGAAAAGGCTGAACCGTGCGTGCCCATCCCCTCTCAGTGGCACTGCCTTGGGGGATGCTTGGGGCAGTCCTCAACATCCTGCCCCCCCAGGCTGGCTCTGTCCTGTACCTGAGACACCACCCCAGACCTTGCACAATCACATAAGGGGATGAAAAGCCAAGCCTGATAGTCCCATCAGCATTTCTCTCCTTGAGGGTTTCTGGAGGCAACAGACATCCCTAGGAGTCAGCTCTTACTCATGCCGCCCCCATGGAAAATATAAGGATGGGGTTGGTAATCCAGCTATGACTAAGGAGGTTGCAGCTGGGGAGGTCCCTCTTGCTGTTGCTGTGACTGTGATTTCCCTCTCTGCCAGTTTAGCAACACCCTTTTGTCACCAGTAATCTGAGGCAGTGAGGGCATTTTCAGGGTTCCATCCACCACAGTGATACAGGGAGGCTGCTGTTACTGCCACACCTCCTAACGCCCCAGGTGCTCATCCCTGCACTCCCAGGCCTCCCCCTGTGCCAGGGAGGTGCTGCTCTCCCAAGGCTGCAACCTGAGTCTGAGACCTCTGAGCATCACCAGCCATGGGCAGCTTTTAGATACTGAGGACTTCCTGCCAGGATATCAGCCAGAGTCTTGTGCATGGACCTAAAATTCCTGCAAGGCAGATGGAGGAGGAGAGGTTTGTGTGCTTGGGCAGAGAAAAGGCTGAGCAGAGGAAAGAGGAGACCTTTCCTGCAGAGTCCAACCCCATGCCAAGCCAGGAAAACTTTCCAGTAGGGCTATTGCTGTGGGTACAGCCTGGATCAGCCAGAGGTGGCTGCAATACCTCCCCATCACAAACATTCCCAGCACAGTGGCTCTGACAGCTGATGGAACCACAGCTGCATGGAGACCCTGGGGTGGAGCAACATCTGGGCATCGTGGAAAAGGGAACACGAGCCTGCAGGAGTCCAGCAGAGAGACTGCAACTGGAGAGTAACCAGAAGCCCTCCAGGGAAAACCTGTAAGAAAATCTAGCCAGTCAAAGAGAGATGATCTCATGGTGCTGATGTCACCCCAGGAGTGCCCAGGGATGGAGCAGGGAGGCTGGAGCAGTCCTGTGCTGCTCCATCCATGCAGGATGTGACCTCTTGGCAGGGATGCAACAGGACCCTGCTGCTCTGCTGGCTGCAACATCGCTGCTCAAGTCCTGTAAACAGATCTGTCCTGAATTCTGCTGATTATAAAAAAAAAATGCAGCAGCAGGACGTGTAAAAGCCACACTGATGCTCTGAAAGATACCAGGAGCATGTATGTCCAGTTACACAGCTGTCAGGGATGGGAGAAATATTCCTGCCTGTGCTGCTCGCTGAGTCTTCACATTCCAGCCCTTGTGCTGGGAGGAACAAAACCTCTTAGCTCTGCAGTTACTGGAGACAGGAGGCACAAACTTTAAGTCATCTGGAGTCAGGCACTGTAAAAATTTAATGATGCAGGACAAATCAGGGGGACCAAAATAGTGAGCAAAATGGAGAGGGTTTTGTGATTTATTGTGCTCAGCCAGGACTTGGGGTATCTGTGAGCCATTCCACAGACTCTCAGAGTGACCTTGGCTGAGTCACTTTGGACAAATTCTGCCAAGAACTGGTTTAGGCATCATACAGAATATTGAATCATGCCAAAAATCATGAGGATTAAGATATTCCAAATGCAGGTAGGCCCTTGATGAGGGCTCCTAATTCCTTTGGATAAGTTTCTTTCCTTAATGGATGGCAGAATTGGGACCCACCCAGTGACCTGGGGGTTTTATGCTGCAATAAGAAGCTGGAGGCTCATCATGAGTGTAAGGTGACTTGGCACTTCCTCACTCTGTTGCTGCTACAGATCTGGAGCAAAGGATGCTCCACTGATAAAACAACAGCCTCACTTGTCCCCCTGGCTGTTGTAGCCATGTGGATTTGTAGCCCAAGCAATGGAGCCAGATCTGGCCAGGCTATTTCCACCTCCCTGTTTTCCCTTCCTGCAAAGCCTTAATCTGAGGTTTTAAATGGGATTTAAGTGATGCTCTGGCTTTTTGCTGGCCCCTCTGCAAAGGCAATAAATTCAACCCCTGCTAGATGTGAACAAATAAAAGCAGCTCTCCCTGTAGGCTGTGTGTGCACACATCCCTGTTAAAGCCTTCTCTGACAGCCCCAGCAACAGCTGGTGGAAATCTGCAGCAGTCTCTGGCCTTGAGAGAGAGGCACTGATTTACACCCCTCTCCCACCCCTTCACTCCTCTTCCTCCTGCCTCACCTCTTCCCTGGATGCTACCCTTCATCTCACCTCCTTTCCTGCTCTCAGCAGATAAATAACCAAGGATGGGAGGAAGAAAACAGGGCACTGAACTTTCATCCATTGAGAATTTGCTCTGGTGTTTTTTGTTATTGTTGTTTGTTTGGTACCTTTTGCAGCAATTCAGTGCAAGTCATCTCTAGGAATAGGGAGGAGGAAAAAGACCTGGGCAAAGTCCCTAATCAGGAATGGCTTGTTTTCTAGCTGTGTTGGGAAGTCTAGGGGGAAGAGACAGAGCCCTCCAGCCACCCTGAACAACACATGTTCCCCCAAACCCAGCATGTGAGGCTGGCACAAGGCTGTGGGTGAAGCCTGGCACTGACAGGACAATCCAGGGAGGAAGATTGACCCCTGGCTTTGTGAGCAATCAGGAGCTGAGTGTCAGGAGCCTGCCAAAGACACACCAGGTAGCAGCAAGATGATCCAAACCAGGGCATGGCCACACATGCAGCATCTCACAGGAGACAGGCAGGAGGATGGATGGCAAAGGAAGCGTGAGGGGCTTCTGGCAGCTGCAGGGACCAGTGGAGAGGGGAGGAAGGCGATGACAGAGCACAGAGAGGGGTGGACTGGAGGGCCCTGACCAAGGCACTGAGATGATTTAAAGCTTCCTACACCCCAGCACACTTACAAGTGCTTTATATCTCTCTGCCACTCATCTGAGTCATCTGTTTCCCACAGGGCATGGTGTTCTTTCAGGTAAAGCAGCCAGGAGAGGTTGTGCTCTCCCAGCATCTCCCAGCAGAGTGGCTTTAGACAGGGCAGGGCTGGAGCAAGACCTTGTTGTAACTGTTTACAGTAAGTCTCACAATCTGCTCTCCAATTGTTTCTTACATTTTTTATTTTTTAGAAAGACCAGCTGGATGGGGCACTGAGCAAGTGGTCTAGTGGAAAGTGTCCTTGCCCATGACGAGGGGTGGAACTAGATTATCTTTAAGATCCCTTCCAATCCAAACCATTCTATGATTCTGTAATATGATTTCATGATTTTACCCTTCTCTGAACACACTGGAAAAGAATTTGGTTGCTTGGGCTCCTGATAGCCCCACCTCCACCAAGGTACAACTCCCTGGTACGCCATAAAGTACTTATGTACATGTGATTAAATGCCACTGAAGCGGATGGGAATTTGCTTACAAGCAAATTACAAATTCCTTACAAGCTTAAGGACTTTGCAAAATCAGGGCCTAAATCCACTGAGTCTTTGCTAATGCTCCCAGCCAGCTGAGTCCTGCCTTGGGAACGTGTTTTATTTTCCCTTCTGGGGCTATGAAATGTTACTCTGAAGCTTTGCCTCCCCCTGCCAGCTGCAGGGAGCTGATGTGAACCCTGGGGTGAGAATGGGCTTGGTGCTGTTGGAGATAACATTGATTTAGGGTGTGGTTTGTTTTCACACAGAGCATCCCAGCCCAGATACGGAACCTCTAAATGTCCTCTAAGTACTCTAAAAACCTCATATCAAAGAACAAAAAGCATAATGCTGTCTCCTACCTTTGAACCAAAACAGCCCTGATTGCTGTGATGGAAATATTCCCACAAGCTCCCATGGTCTGGGATGGTGGTAGGGGCTCAGGTGGCGATTTTGTTCTTTTGGTGCAAGTCTTAGGTTTAACCAGAACAACAATTAAATAAAAGCTGTGCCCTGTTTTTCTGCTGAGCATATCATCTGTGCAACATGAAAGACTATAACCTCGAGAGGGCTTTTTTCCCTCCAAAATCAATTTTACTTAATTTTTGTAAGGGGATGGGTTCCATATTCCATTACTGTCAACTGAATAAAGAGTGTCCTTTTAGGTTTCACTGGAACACATAAAAACTCTTCCCCAGGGATAAGACAGTATTGATCTGACATGGATTGGTCTCAGAGAACATTTATTAGGGTCTGGTGAGCATCTAAAGACGAAGGCTACCAAGTATATTCTTACAGATTTAGAACAAGAAACCCATTTTCTTTCCCTCAGCCCTGAGAAAGTCCTGGTTTAGTTTTTCATCCAATAAGCAAACCCTGCCAACCCCTCCTGTTACAAGGCATTTACAGGGATTATTTTCCAAGCAGGCTTGGTACCCGTGGTCTCCCTTTCTCGGGGCCGGATGCACATCAGTCTTCCACTATGACTATTGCATGTGTCCTACTTATCCAGAAAGGCTCTGGGCAGCTGCTTATTGGGTTTTCCTGTCTGAATACAGGAGCTTAATTTAATAGGCGGCTGTTGGAAAAACAAGCAGGAAAGCAACACAATGGGGTTTGATAAGCAGCGTCCAAACAAGCTCTGAGGAGGCAGTCACCAGAAAATGGCTGAGCAGTTCTGATGAGGAAGATGCAATTCCAGATGCCAACCATTAAGCTGATACTTACCCAGGCTGGGAGCTTGCAGATGAAACCATCACTATATGGTTAACAAAAGTCCTTGAGGAGGAGAAGAGTGGGAAGGGGGGTCCTGGGAAGGCATTTTATGGAGGAAAAAAAAGATGAATGGAAGAGCAAAAGAAAAGCTGTGCTGGGATGGAGGCAGGGACCATTTTGCCCAGCATCCTCTCATAGCCAATGGTGCATGATAAGCCAGGGGTATGAGAAGTGTTCAGGGATATTTTCCCATAAACTCTCCAAGCTCACAGCAGGCTGCACACAGCTCCAGGACTTCCTGAGCCTGAGGCTTGTATAGAAATACTGGATTGAATAGTCCTGGCCTAACCCTTTACCTCAGTGAAAAATGCTCCCTATCTTTGATCACCAGTTCTTTGGTGAGAACAGAGGCCACAGCTGCTCACAGCATTCAAGAGGAGAGCAAACCAGGAATTTGTACAGCACTTTTTCCTCTTTCCTCATTAACTCCTATCCATCTATTTGCTTTCTTGACTGCTACTCAGCAATGAGTTGATGCTTTCATCAAATTCCTTGTTATAATCCGGGATCTTTCTCCTGAGGGGCTGCAGTCAGTTCAGAGCCCGTTGCTGTTTGCATGATGTTAGGAGTGCTCCCTGTGAGGCTCATCACTTACATTTGTCTCCAGAGAATTTCATCTGTCATTTTGTCACTGAGCATCCCGAGGTCTCGCTGCGCTTTGGTGCCATTGGCCATTCCAAGCAGCTCAGTGTCACCAGAAGCCATCACCATGTCCCCACCCACCCTCACTCCTACATCACTGATGAAGATGCTGAGCACAGATCCCTGCTCAGATCTCTGTGAAATTCCCCATCTCATAACTCCAGTGCACACTGACCACCCCAGTCTGGCCTTTGTGGTTTCTGCCTAAAAACCACTGAGGCTTTTTTCATGGCTCCTTACTCCCCTCAATATCTTTTGATGAAGGATTTTGTCAGAGCCTTTAGGAAATCAATATCTCTTATATCCATTAGATCTACCACATATTTGGCTCCATCAAGGACTGTGGTAGATTTTGTGAATTATAATTTCTCTTGCCAAAACCTGTGCCTGGGTACAGATGTTTATCCTCTTGTCCCACCAGTTTCACAACACCACCATTGGGTTTGCTGCTCCAGAAAACCTGCCCTTGACACCTTTTATCCCAAAACTGCCTCTGTGATTGTTGCCTCCCATTTGCTTCAACACCCAATGGGCAAGAATTCAAGCAAGGCAGGCTGGAGACCAGCATGGCTGAGCAGAGACCTGCTCCTCAAACTGAGGAGTGAGAAGCAAATGAACAGTCAGTGGAAGCAGGGACAGATGACCTAGGAAGAGTACAGGGATACGATTTTGATGTTTAGGGATGGGGTGAGGAAAGCTAAGGCACAGATGGAAAAGGCCAGTGAGAACCTGTTCTAGTGGAAGCTGTCCCCGCCCATGACAGGAGGGCTGGAACAAGATGATCTCGAAGATCCCTTCCAACCCAAGCCCTTCTGTGACTCTGTTAATTTTACTCCACATTTTGGTATCAACTCTATGGATGCTCTTTCTTTACTTTCCCAACACTGGCTTTTCCTTTGTCCCTGCATCAATTTTTGTGCAGACTCCATATGAAACACAATCACAGTAAATCCCTTCCTGCCTTTCAGACCTTCCTATATAGTTGTTGCCAAGAAAGAAAAAAAAAAATCAAGATGTAAATAGCTTGACCTGTTCTCAAAAAAAAAAAAAAAAAAAAGTTTACTTAAGGTACAGTGTTCCACACTATTAATTTGATCTGAGATTTGATTTGCACCAAGAACACAAACCGCTCCTTCTGCCATCTCATGCAGCGAGGTTATTCCCATGCACGTGGGAATCCAACCGTGTGTCCAATCGCTGCTCTGATTCACGTGAAATGGGAACCCCTGGAAAATTGATTTCTTAAATCCAAGCGGAGCCTGCCGCATCTTGGGAGGCCTCCCCCAGGCAGCTGCGACACAGAACCCGCGTGTCCGTGTCGCCCATGTCGCCAGCCGGCTGAAACTTTACCCTCGCCGCTCGGCGGGATAAACCCTCCCGCCTGCCCTGCGCCTCCTCTGCAGCACGGGCAGTGAAGCGGGGCCCGCAGCGGAGCGTCCCGGTGCGGTGCCCTCGGTGCGGTGCCCCCGGTAAAACCTCCCGGCAGAAGCTCCGGCAGCTGCGGCACCCCCAGCAGGGCAGCCCCGGCGGCGGAGCCCCCGCCCCGCGCGTCACTCGCTCGCAGTGCCGGCGGCGGGCGGGCGGTGACGCCAGCGCGCCGGGCGGGGCGGGCGCGGCCCATTGTGGGCAGGGGCCGGGCGGGCTCCGCGCCGCGCAGCGCAGCGCCGCGCCGGCAGGTACGGCGGGCAGCGAGCCCTCCGCCCCGGCAGGAACGGCGGGCGGGCCGGGGACAGCGAGCCCTCCGCCCCGGCAGCAACGGCGGGCAGCGAGCCCTCCGCCCCGGCAGGAACGGCGGGCGGAGCGCGGGCACCGAGCCCTCCGCCCCGGCAGGAACGGCGGCCGCGCTGCGGTGAGTCCTCCGAGCCCCTCGGCGCTCCTCCCCTCTCGGTTCGACGGAGTGTGTTGCCCTTCTCCCGTAGCCGTGCTGGGGAGGGGTTCGGGAGAGCCGGCAGCGGGGCGGGGGACGGCGCTTTTCTGCCTTTTCCCCGCCGTGCGGAGGGAGGCGAGCCCGCGTCCCACCCCGCCCCGGGCGCTGCGTGGAGCTGTTGCCCTGAGGGGAGCGCCCGGGCCCCTCGGCGCCCGCCCCGCTGCCGGCGCCCCGGAGCACGGCGTGTCCCGTGTCCCCCGGCCCCGGCGTGTCCCGTGTCCCGGGCGGTGCCGGTCAGGGGGCGCCCACGCGGGGGCGTGGGATGCGGGATGCTGCTGCTGCGCTGCCTTCTCCATGGCAACGCCTCCGGAGGCTGCTGCAGCCCCGGCGCCGGCTGGCACGGCGGCTCCCACCCCTGCGGCGACTCCCACACCACCGATGTGACCCCCCCCGATGGGGCTCCCGCGGGCTTTGGGGGGCCTCAGGCTCCTGAGTGCCTCCCCACAGGCACAGCAGTTTGGGGCTGCCCCATGGTGTGTATGTGCCAAGCCTCTGGTGCTGGTGTCACACGTTTTGCTGCAGGCGTGCTCTTGTCCAGCCGATGCTTTGATGTGGGAGCTGGGGTGGGAGTAGGATTTTGACATGTGCCGATGTTGGGCTGTGGCTTTGCTACAAGCAGGTGTGTGGCTCAGGCACCAGGTGGGGAGCTCGGGTCTGTCACTGGCTGCACCCAGAAATTCTGGGAGGGAGGATTCCGGTCAGGGGTCCACCTGGAAGAGGGAAATGCCCTTGCTGTGTGGAGCCTTGAGGGTTGGCACCCTCTGCCATTGGTGTGCTGTGGCTGTGGTCAGATCCTGGTCTTTGCTTGTCTTGAAGTCTTCAGTGTGAACAGTGGGGTTTGGTCCCTGGGGTCTCCAATGCTCATGGCTTTCACTCCATGCTGCCTCTTGCATTGGTGCTGGTGTGAAACAGTCTGCATCTTTAAGTGATCAAGGTTAATTTAAGGCAAAGACAGATGATAATGTGACGATAATGTGCCTCCTGACAAAAGCCACGTGAATTGACCGGGCTGTGCTGCCAAACTGGGGATGGGGAGCTCCCTGTGGAAATCTGAGGCAGGTGGAAGATCACGGGGTGCAGCCAAGTCCCCTGCTCCAGGTACTGATGAGAGGGCAGCCCGTGCCATGGGCTGCCCTGGTGGTTTTGACCAGGCCTGAGCACTGCAGATGCCCGGCATTGTACAGCCAGACAGCTTCTCCCAGCAGCACGGAGAGGGAGAAGCCAGCAGTTTCCTTTTTTTCCCCTCTCTAGAGGTTGATTCTGATACTGAGTACAAAATCAAGTGCTGCTGTGTATTAATGCCTCAGTGGTGAACCGTGGTGCAACCTCGTTATCCTATCCTCCCTTGCCAAAACCAATGTATTCCAAAGCTATTGGCATTCCCTGCCTGCCCCTCTTGGAGTCCCATTAGGAGCAGAGGTGTCCTGCAGCATCTGGACCTTTTTCCACGAGCTCTGGAGTTTGTTTTGGCGTGCATTTCCCCCCAAACCCTGCGGGTCAGACATCCACCTTGCTGTTCCTCGATTAATGAGTGACTCACCCTGCTCTCCTGATGGCCATATGCCGGGACCTGCCTCTGCTCTGACAGGAGCAGGAAGCAAAAGCCAAAGTCCGTGATCTCTGAACGCCCAACGCTGTGTGACACCAGGACAGGAGGAAGCAGTGACACTTCCTGGCTCTGGCCAGCGCTCAGCTGGTGTGTGGCTCTGCCCCTGGTGCCCTGACACGGCCCTGGGATTTTTGGGTCCAGCCAGCCAGGCGTGCACCCTGCTCGGTGCGCTGGCCTCTGCCCCGGGGAGGCAAACAGGATGGGTGAGGTGTAAAATCAGCGCTGAATCCGCTCCCCTGGGCTTGAAACGGAGTCAAACCGGTCTTGACCTGAGCTGGCTCCTTATCTGACCCTTTGTTTGTGGCAGGGGTGCAGGAGGGAGCAGGGAAGGACAGCCACGGCGGGCTGGCTCCTCCGGTGAGGACAGGCAGGACCTGGGGACAGCTGGTCTGACTGGATCGTGTTTATCTCCCTTTGCTTCTCTGCTTTGTTTTGGTTCCTTCCTCCACTTTTTCCCGCGCTATCATGTCACAGCTGAGGAGCCCAAGGCAGTGGGGACATGGAGCTGTTGGGCAGCTGGGCTTCCCAAAAATTCTGTCTGTCAGCCAGCCAGCAGCGTGGCTCCTCTCACTCCATCTTCCTGCTTTGAAGTTTCCATCCCTGGAAACTGGGGATCCCTGGGGTGCTGGGGATGCCTACTAGGTCCATCCCTAAAAGCTGATGATGCACTTGGAGCAGCCCAGGTTGCACGTTGGTGCATTTATCACCTGAACGGGCTGCGTGGGGACCCTGACAGATGCCCCACCCAGAGTGAGTGGTCTGCCCATCCTCCTCCTGCACAGACACCCACCGAGCTGCTCCCACACGGCCACTTTTATCTCTGAAGTATTAATAAATGAAGCCAGCCTATTTCTGTGAGCCTTTTTAAGAGGCTGGCAGGGCTGCCTTGAAGGCTTGCTCGGCACTGCAAGTATTCAGAGCTTTTTTCCGCCTGTGCTCTAGCAGTCGATAAGCCAGGGCATCCAGCTGTCAGCTTTGGAGATTGCCAAAGCCTGCTCAGCGACATTTCTGCAGCCTTCGCTCACAAATGAGGATTTTGTTGGACGCTTTGGTTTCTGACTTGATGCTGGTAATTAAATATCTTAACTCGGCTTCAGAAAGCTGCCACTGCTGTGGAGTGACTGGTGAGGCCATGTGAAGCAGGATGTGCTTGTTCTGCTGGAATTGAGTGTGACCTAACTATGATTCTTCAACCTGCAATTTATTTTCTTATAAAAATATACTTTTTTATATAAGCAAAACCCTTTTAAAGGGGAAGAAAAACCTTGTGTTTTACTGCTGTGCTGTTAAGCTTGCATGGACCTGCTGGGACAGCTGTTTATTTGCAAGTCGTGGCAGCCAAATGCTGTAAAATTCAAGTCATGTCCACATTGATTTTTTCCCCCCTCTCTCTTTTTTCCCCCTCTCTTAATCATATATGTACTTTTCACTCATGCAACACAACAGATGTCAGTGCTATGCTGGAAAAAAAAGGAGCTGATCTGAGCAAAGGGCCATAAATTGGGGCAGAAATACTGAATGTCTGATTCTGACTTGTGTGTTGGTTAATTTAGATGCTAAGTCACATAGATTTACTCGCTCTGTGTATTTAGCATACTAGGGGATGAGAGAAACAGCTAGTTAAGGGTTGGAAAGTCATTAAATATTCCAGCTGAAGCTCTTCTGAGTATTGCATTAGTTCCCTCATCCTTCATGACATATTCTTTGAGCAACCTAAACTAGGGGAAGGGGGTTGGAACCAGATGGTCTTTAGGGTCCATTCCAACCCAAACCATTCTGTGATTCTATGATTTCTAACTTTCTATTTAACGCAAAAATTAGAGGCTCCACAGCCCCTTGCCAGATACATGTTGTAATTTGCTGTTTGCCTTTGATTCTTCTTTTCTTTCTTCCTTAATTGGGAGAAAAGCTGTGCTGAAGATACCAAGTGCAAATGGTCTCCTGCCCTCTCAGGAGACCATTTGTGCTTGGTATCTTCTGTCCTTGTGGCATGTCATAACATTCTGGCAGTCACTGAGGAACCAGGAGTTCTGGGGTAGCACAGAAAATCTCAGCTCAGTGAGTCATAAAGCTTTCAGATCTTTGCGGCCACTGAGAAGAAAACCAAAGGAGATGGAAATGAGAGAAACAGCCCTGGCACACTGTAAGGACGTGGTTAGTTGACTGAAGAGTTTCAGGATCTGAGCTGACAGCACTTTGTTTCGTGATTGGTGTGGCCTGAACACCAGCCACCTGAATTATAGCAAATTAACCAAATTAATGCCTGAAGTTGTCTGAACATCTGGCCTGTGTTTTCGTCATGGTGGGGTTGGGTGGGGTCATTCCCAAGGGCATCTGTCCCATGCTGTTCCCAGGTCTGGAGCAACCTCTGTGCCCTCACATGAGTCTCTGATTACCCCATCCTGTTCATGCTCCCTCCTGTGTTCACCCCCAGCCTTTTGGGGGCAGTTTATTGTAAATGTGTGACATGGTGAATGTTTGTGCTGCCTGGAACACCTGGGAGACGAGGCTGCTCGTGGTCCCTTCCTGAGTCAGCCAAACTGGATGGGATGGCCCAGCCTAGAGAGACTCACTGGTGACTCAGTGTGACCATGACTCAGAAGGTTTCTCCCTGTTCTTCTCCTCATGGCTGAGTTGCCTTGAGAGGCAAAACATTGCCGTGGCCCATTGGAAGGGCGGTGTTGGACAGGTGTGTTCTTACCCACCAGCCTGTGGAAACCCAGGGCACTGGGAATATTTCCCTGTCTGCTCTGGGGTGCCCTGACCCCCAGGGAAACACTGACTTGGAGCCTCATTCATGGATAAAGTTTCCCAAACTGCAGAATAGAGTTGAATTCACTAAAGTAGATTGTAGAGAGTAGTGTAGGTGTATCACTTAGGTAGGAAATTTAGGGTTTGGCATTATTAGTATGTTGTGGATGGAAGCAAGATGGAGGGCACAGGGTGTCATCCTGGGTTTCTTCTTCATTCTTCTTCTTCCTTCTTCTTCATGGGTTTGGGTGGCACTTTGTAATTGGGTGGAAAAGTCTGCATTGCAGGCTCTTGGGGATCAGTTATTGGGTTAAAAGGGGAAAAAATCAAGGATAAAGGGGAATAATCAAGGTTCCTAATTGGATAGTTTAGCTTTAAAATACCTTTTAACAAGAGATTGTTGGCCATTTTTGCGGTGCTTTTCCAGCATGCTGAGCCTGGTGTGGACGGCGTGCAAAACTCTAGATAAGATAATAATAATCAAGAACCTGAAGACTGAAAAAATCCAGTGGGTCTCTTTTGCCTGACACTCCAGGAGGGTCTTCCCCAACAGGGGAGCCCCTGGGAGGGCCCAGCCCGAGTCCCAGAAGTCGGGGAATCAGCAACACCAGCTAGCTGCTCACCATGCCAGTGCTGATAGGTGCTAATGTTGCTTTTCAAAGCAACGTTGCTCTTCAAAGCTCTTCTAAGGTTGCTCTTCAAAGCTCTTCTCTTTCTCCAGTACCTGCCACTTGCTTGGATTGTTATTTTCTGTTTGGAGCTCACTTGCAGGCTGGGAGGAGGCGCAGCAGCGCCTGGTGGCGCGGTTGGTGAGAGCTGATGGCTGGAGACATCCTCTCCTCTCTTTCCCAAGCCAGAGCTCCGGGCAGGGCCTGGCTGCTGGATGATTGAAGGATTATTTGCCGTGCCAGACAAGTGGCTTCATGTTTCCCTTCTGCATTCCTGGGGCTGAGCACTGCATAGCGATGATGTGCTTTCAGCTACGTGCTGCTTACCTGAATCATGGCTCCCTCCTGAAGTCTGGGCTCTCCCTGTCCAGGCTGCCCTGTCCCTGTGCCACCGAGTGCTTTATGAGAGGATAATGAAATAAGGTGTGGAGGGTGTGGTGGAGGAGCTGCAGGAGTGTCCAGCTCTGTCTGTGACTGTGCCTGTGTTTACCACACCTCCTGAAGGAATGGTTTTCGGAAGCTGAACCCAGTGACCCAATTACCGACCTCTGGGTTTGGATTGCTGCCAGGAATTCTGCACTGAGGCTCCTCGTCGCTTTTGTGCAGGCCCTGCGTGGAAAGCAGCCATGCCAAAGCTCAAAACAACTTGGCAGCAGCCAGAGATGGTGAGATAAAGAGAGGGGAAGGACCCAGTTAATCCACCTGACCTGTGCTCATCCCTGGGAGAGCACAGTGGGATCTCTCCTGGTGTTCCTGCTCCCTGCTGCTCCTCTTTCTCGTGGGGCTTTCATCCCGTTCCCCTGGCGATGGGCAGGGCTGCTGGCAGATCCTGCCTTGGGGCAGCATGGCAGGAGGAAGCAATTCAGAATTGTGCCATTCAGAGGCAGGCTCTGGGGGGTGGTGTGTGAAACACCAGCAGCTGGGCTCTGTACCAAGATGCAAAACTGAGCTACAGAGCTTGGCAGCTTTTGGGGAAGGCTCTGCAGGGTGTGGGCTCCTCTGATGCTTTGCAGGAGTGAGGATCAGCTTGTCTCCCCTTCTAGTGAGCAGAGCATCCTCAGAGGTTGTAGGGTCGAGCATCTGAGGGCAGACTGTCACCAAGCAGGGAAGTCCTCACACTGTTTTTGGGCAGGAACACAACTGTCCATACACTGAGGCTGCAGGGCAGGGCAGCTGGGGCTGTGCTCTGCGCCTGGGAGCCAGCTTTGCACCACTTGGGCTGGGAGGAGATTTTAAAACTTTTAATTAAGAAATTAAATTTAATTTTTAAAAAATTATTTTAAAATACATTTATTTTATTTAAAAATAAATTTAGTTTATTTCATTAAAATTTAAAAAAAAAACCCTGGAGTATGTAAATGGGGGATGTAGAGGGGCATCATTCAGGGGTGGGACCTGCAGCCACTCAGGTCTGAGGTGTGAGAAGGAGAGTGCATTGTGTTACAGGGGGGTGTGGAAAGATGTTTTATGCTGCTGAGGTGATTTTCTAGCAGCTGGGTGCCTGTTACAGGCAAATTCTGTTGGCAGGCTTTCCTCCCAGCACCAGTAGGGAGGAGGAGGAGGATGGAGGAACAGTCCAGAGACCATTTCCCCCACCCCAAACGAGCAAGATTAATTGTTTGCTGTGGCATGGCCATGGAGGCAGCACAGGAAGATGTTTTCTGTCTGTGATGTGTTATGTGACATGGAGTTCAGTCCTTGGTGGGTCTGCCCTGCTGCTGCTCCTGAGTATTTTTCTTTTTTCCAGACCTTTCTGAGGTGGCTTTCTGGAGCTGCACATCCATCTGACTTCTGACTTTTACCTAGCCATGAGGTGATTTAGGTGATTTTATTTTTTTGGGTTGTCATTTTTTTGCTGGTTTTTTTTTTTTTTTTGGTTGGTTGGTTGTATTTTTTTTTGTTTGTTTTTTTGAGTGCTTGTTCTTTGCTTGGCCTCAGCATCAACTTCATGAATGGTGCTTAGAGGAGCTGTGAACTCATGTCCCATCCTGGAGAGTCTGTGTCAGCTGTGGTCCGGTGCAGCTGTTTCCTTCAAGGATGCTTGTGTGGATGGAAGCCGCTGTAAATCTGTTTGTGCAGAGCCTTCCCTGCCGTGACTGCAGGCATCCTTCATGTTCCTGTTGTTTCATGCTGCTGCTCCTGGAAACCACAGCACCTTCTTGCCAGGGCTGAGGGTGGGGGAGATGTGTCAGGGAAGGTGGGTGCCCTTGTCGTGCCTGGCTTCCACAGGGATCGCATGCCAAGGGCGCTCCATGGGCTGAGGTTTCCTTCCCTGTGCCCCCGAGGCACGAGGAGTGTCCTGGCTTGTGTGCTCTGTGCAGGGAAGAGAGGCTGCTCTGTGCCTTGATACCAGGGTAAGCCTTTGGGTGCCTGGTGTTTTTCAGCTGCCCTGTCTGGCTTGGCACCATTCCCCCTGCATATCCCATGCATTGCTTTCAGCCTCTGTGCTTCTGCAGGGGGACACTCGTGAGCCCAGCTTGGTGTTGGATCTCATCCTGCAACACAGGAAGAAAGCAGCCCCACGGTGCTGCCTCCTTGGGTTTTCTTCTTCCACTAAGTCCTGTGAGCAAGCACAGGCCTCCTGCCATGCCCATCCCTGTCTCTAACTCCATGTAGGAGACAGCAGGGTTAAGGCTGTTGGAGCTCTGGTTGTTCCAAGGTGCTGGGCGAGTGTCAGGCAGGAGAAAAGCTGAACTTGCAAATCTGTTCCTGGGCTCTCTGGTAAGTCATGCCAAGGACTGTTTGAACAGTGCTAATCCCAGGTGCCTCTGGAGCAACCTTGTTTACAGTGCCAGCGCTTCAAATGGGTGTTCTGACAGAAACTTTACGCAAGCCATTTGCTTACCAAAGCTCTCTCTGGTCTGGGAGATTGGTTTTCAGACCTCATCTCCTCATCCCAGCATTTTGGAGACACCCTGCAAAGAGACTGGAACCTTTTTGGGGACCACCTGGATCCATTTATGAGCTCCATCTATTTTTCCATGGAGAGTGCTGCTGGTGAATTGCATGTGAAGTAGCTGGTGGCTCTGGAGGCATGAGAAATCCCTGTCCATCACATGGAGCAGAAAGATGTTGAGGAAAATTTTTGGAGCATGCTAAATATTGTAATCCCTGCAGTCAGTTCTGCTTTTGGGGCTGGGGCTGGAATTGAGCCTTTGTGCTCATTTTTTTCCCCATTTACTTATGTATTAAATGCTGCTCTTCCACTTAGCAGGTTCAGCAAAATTTGTCAGTTCTTAATTGATGCAGTGGTGGTCATAGCTGTGTTCAAACTGCAGTGATGTGTGACAGGCTGTGATTTGGGTTACCTAGTCATGAAATTGTGCCATTCCTTTAGCTGGCACACTAGGACTTACCTTACATCCATGCTTTTGAAGCCATTCTATAGCGTGACAGCTTTCATCGTGAGAAAAAGACAGTAAAGAGGGACTTTAGCCTCAAAATTCTCTGAATTGATTTCCAAAGGGTTGCTTGTAGTTGCATCACAGGAGGCTTTGTTGGTTTTGCTCTGGGGATGAGGCTGAGCTAGGTGACAGACGTGTGAGACAGTGGTGAGGATGTGTCTCGCAGCTGTAGCTCAGTTGCCTCATGTTCAAGTTTTTATTTTACCTTTGCCTTGTGGTTTGGACTGTGTTTTTCATTTTGAAAAGTCAAACAGACTGTGTCTTTGGGGTCTGGCATCCCCAGTATGCTGTGAGGTGTGGGATAATTAAGGAAGGACCCATCCCTTGGGGAAGGCAAGACCCGAGCTCCAGCTGTGGTAATGGGCTGTGACAGTGTGCTCTGAAATGTATGCCCTTACTCTGGGAAACTGACTGCAGGCAACACAGAGTAGGGGGAAAAAAGACCTGTGAAAAATGGGTGCTCATTTTTCCAGGGAGGAAAAAAGCCAAGGAAAACATATCCAACAGTCGCCTTGTCAGATATGTCACGAGAATGTCCTTATCCAGCCTCTGGGTCGGACTCAGTGCTGCTAATTACAGCTTGTCTTGCTGCTGAAAGGAAAAGTTTGAATCTGTTCACCCTGAGTTTCCCACAGCAGCATTTTGGGACAGCACCAACCCCATATCTGTGTGCCTGGAAGCTCTTATCCAATGTCAGAGACTGGGCTGCTGTTTGCACCAAGCCTTGGATTTGTGTTCACCCATTGTGGCTGAAGGTCTTGGAAAAACCCCTCTCTGTCTCTCTGCACTATTCTGAACTTGCCCTGCAGAGTTGCTCTGGAGCTCAGGGGATGTTTCTGTAAAGGTCCCAAGCACAGGACCCCCATCCTTTGTGGTGCTGGCCTTGTTTTTGGCTCTGTGCTGCCACCGTAGCTCAGCTCTCCCATGGGTGCAAGGCTTCCCACCTAGCAGACCTGGCTGCCTTTCAGGAAAATAAACAGCCCTTCTCTGCTGGAGCTGGGAGTCCTGGGCTGCTGCACGAGGGGAGAAGGATGTAACCAAAGGACCCTTTCATCACCTGTCTCTCTCTACCTGTGCTGCTGGGGCTGGGCTGTGTCTGATTTATAACACGCTGTGTTCAGGGAACAGCTTTATGTTCTTGGTTCTAAATTCTAAATTCTCTGAATTTTCCAGGAGGGGAAACCATCCCCAGCCTTTCCATTTTGCACGTGGCTGTGTTTGTGTTGGGAGTGCAGCGTTACAGAAGCCTGTGGGATGTGAGCCCATGGGCAGAGCAGCAGGGCAGGCTCTCACCTGAGCTTGTGGGATGCTCAGTGCTTTCCCAGCAGCAGCTCCAGGTCATGCAGTGCCCAATACAGATGGATGTTCTGTATTCAGCTTGCCAGTGCTGCCCTAACCCCAAGCTTATTAAAAGCCCACAGGACTGTGTCTTCCCCTTCCTCCTCCTGCTTCCTTCCCCCTTCCTTGGCTTTTCAACACCAGGTTTTGAATAAATCATCTAGGATGTGATCACACAGGAAATTCGCGAATTTAATTTTATTTTTTTTTTACAGCCAAGTTCGGAAGTGAATTCAGCTCTCCAGGGTTTCAGTCCTGTGCTTTTTAATCACGAGGTTCCCCATCCTTTCTACTCTGTCACTTGTGACATGACGTCTCCTTGGCCGTGTAAGCTTTTCCCCTGCCCACAGAAACAATAGCTGCTGGAAATGCTCTTCAAGAATAGCTGGGGATTGCCTGTGAAAAATGCAGATTAAATCTATGTTAGGTCTTTTTGTTGTTTGTTTACTGCTTGGTTATCCTTTTCCTTCAAAGAAAAGCAAAGGGCTTGTTCTTGTAGAATTCAACCACTCGTGATGTGTTCCTAGCTGGAAGTAACACGCTCAAAATCCTGCATTTCTTTGTGCATCTTTGCTTTATTTTCTTTTTCTTTGTGGGTGGGAGCTTAGGGAGTATAATGGGCAGATTAGCAACTGTATTTGTGGAGTAACCCATCTTTGTGCAGGTCTGGCTAGAAACCAATTAAGCTTGTCTTGATCTCTAAATGAGATTTTTGTCCAACGCCTCTCCCAACCTCCTTCTGCATCCATTAATAGCAGGGTGGGATGGAAACAGCTGAACGAGTGGAGATGGAGTGTTGGATAAACACAGAGGCGTTGGCTGCAGGGAGGTTCCCGGGATGCGTGCGAGCTGCTGCCTCTTTGTGTGGTTGTTTTGTAGCTCTGGTTCTTGAAACCTGGGATTAGCAGGGTTTGACTGCAAGTGTGCAATCCCCTGTGGTAGCAGGAGTGGGGTTGGTGGGAAAAGCTGCTGGATAAAAAGGGAGCATCCCGTGGACTTCATTGCTGTGCTGGCCCCCATTGCTGTGACATCCCTGGGGTGTATTTGGGAGCTCCTTGTGACTTCCAGCTGCAGGTCCCCCAAAGTGCCTTGGCTTGGGTGTATCTGTCTGGTCTTAAGTTGCTTTTTAGCCTGGAAAAACCCTTTGGCTTTCCAGGGGGACACATGGCCTTGCCAGGCTGGGGGTGTTTGGTGCTGCTGTGATGAAAACCAGTCCGGGAACGGCGCTTCAGTGCGGTGTTTTTGAAGAGAGCTGATTAAGGAAAGATGCCTTTAATAAGCTGTGCCTTCAGGGAGCCCTTCTATCTCTGTCCCAGACTGTTTCTGCATCAAGATAAGGTTGCAGGGCAGCTGGATCTGTGCTCTGCTTCGGGAGGTGTAGGAGGGGGAAGGGCACTGGGATTTCTTCCAGGTGTGAATGTTCATTATGGTCACTTTTATTTGTAAAGTACCTACAGATAAGCCATGCACAGGTGATGCCTCCCTTCCCTGCAAGCCTGGCCTCGCTGTCAGGGGACAAATGATGGCAAGAGTGATCTCAGAGAAAAGGGGAAAGAAAAACACTGGGTGAACTTGCAGGGTGTAGGTGCTGCAGATGTGCTGTAACATGCTGCAGACCACCTTGGAACTCTCCTAGGGACAGGAAAGCACAAAAAGCACAAACCAGCTTTCCCCTGCATGCCTAGAATTTTGCTCTCCATCTCCCCACTCCCTAAATTCCAAAAGCTCTTGAGTTATTCATGGAAGTGCTGCTTTTTTTCTTTTCCCAGTGTAAAAGTGCCCAATAAGAGATGTGGGTCTAAAGACATGGAATGCTCTGCCACATGAAGGAGGTTTTGTTGTGGACTTTGACATCATGGCATGGCCAAACCCAGTCACTTTCTGTGCTGGGGAAATTTGGGAATCCTGAATCCACAAAGATCTGGGTGTGGATGAAGCAAGTGCCTTCCAGGGTTCCATGACAACTGCAAAAGCCTCAGGAAAATCTAAAACTGGGATGGCTGGAAGATGGTTTCAGTGCTTGGGTGGGAGTTATGGAGAGAGGAACAGGAACAACCTCCAGGACTGGTGCTGTTTTGCTTTTTTGGGATGCTCTTGACTAAAAAGCTGCTGAGTTTTGATGCCAGTGAGACAGAAAAATACCTGGTGGCAGAGTGTCCCCCCGACTTCATCCTGCTGTCGTGGGGCTGAGGCAGTTTGGTGCAGTGATCTGATGAGGCATGGCAGCCCTGCCCTGTGGAGATACCATCTCCTGGGAGGAAAATGTAAAAATAACCACGGCTTTGGCTGCGTCTTTGAGTTGCGTGAGAGTGCAGCGCAGGAGGTGGGGGATGAAATTATATCCATGGAAATGAGGCAGGAGAAATGAATCTTTTCCTGGGAGGCAGGTCTGAAGGAAAGGGCCTGCAGATCATGAGGGAAATGTCCTCACCCTCCTGTGCTGTGCTGGGCTGCAGGGGACACACTGGAGCTGGGCTCTGGGGTGGTTTCAGAGGGTACCCCGGGGTTCCCTGTCATCCTCTTCCTCACTGTGGGCTGAAGGAGGTGCAGCCCATGTGGGTTCCTGCACTCATCCCATGCCATTGCTCCAGGGTCTAGACAGATGACACAAATCCTTGGGAGAGACTCTGTCCTGCCCAAGGCTTTGGAAACCTGTTGGACCCATTCTTCCACCTTTTTGCTTTCCAGAGCTTTTGTGGAGCAGGTCTGTTCCTCCATGGGGGACCTCTGAAGTGTGGAGCTGGGAATAAATCCATGGGAGCTGCTGTGGATGGCAGACGGGCGCTCCTGGCGTAAGCAGGCTCAGCTAATTTAATCTGTGGTGGACATGATCTCCTTTGTCTTCCAGTTGAGCTAAATATACCTTTGGGTTGTGGTTATGGAGGCTAACTCCCTTTTTGATTATGGAAGTCACACTAACACGGGATGCAGGTGGCTGCCTCTGGATGGAGCCGGGGGAAGAGCAGGATTGGGCATCCCATGGCTGAAACTCTGTCCTACTTATCTGTATCTGGACCAGGGCCAAAGTGTGGGATGCTTGATGGGCATCTCTGTGGAGGGTTCCAGCTCCAGAGTTTCGTGTGATGCAGGTTTTGGAAGCACAAGGAATTCCAGCATAGCCATAAGCTTTCCGCTGTCTGACAGGTTTTGAAGTTTGGTGGCTGAGCTGCACCTACCTGGGCATGACTGGTGGCTTCAGGACAGAGAAAAGGTCCCTCTCCTTTGCATCTTTGGTCCCACCATCTTTGCATAATTCCCAGAAGCAGCAGTTCTGTATTTCTGGATGCAAAGGAAAATAAAAAGCTGTTGGTCAGCTTGAGCAGCAGTTGGGAGAAGTTTCAGTCTTGGAAGGCAAAAAGGAAATCAAAGGCCAGTGGTGAAATTTAATGTGTCAGTCCAAAGGTGCCACCTGGGAATGTGTGTTCCTAGGATCAGGCACACAACACACAAAAGCTGTGTGGTGGGGGATGCCTGTTTGCACCCCATTCTGCCTTTGAGGTGCTCTGCCAGAGCTGCTGGGTGGGTCTTTGGTTGCTTTATCTCCTGGGGTTTGTCCTGTGTGACAGCATCTCAGACTCTTCTGTGTGTGGCCTCAAAAGCGTCCTTGAAAGACCAGAAAGTCACAACAACAGGTAGAATGTGCTGCTGCTGCACGAGGCCATGCTGGCCTCAAAGCCAGGAGTCACTTGATTTTTTCAGCCCTCACTGTTGGTGGCTTCAGAGAAGCCAGGAAGGCAGTTCATCAGCAGGAGAGCTTGAGTGAAAAGTGGCTTCAGGGTCTCTGCTCTTGGCAATTTCTGAGTTAAATACCCAGTGTCAGCCATGCAAGGGCCTTGTGCAGGCATTTGCTGGAGGCTGGCAAACCTCTATTCCCCTGTTTGCTGCCCTGGTGTGTAACCAGCTTATCTCTGAGCAGCTGGATTTAACCCTCTTATCCACCTCTGTGCCAGCCCTTCACACTCTGCTGCTCCTCCCTCCCAGGATGCCAGGAAAAGCCTGGATGACTTCCATGGGAAATGGATGTTTGCCCTCCCTGGGATGATTACTTCTGTTATTTAAAAAGCAACAAAACAAAAAAATGCACCAGCAAACTCCTGGATTGGGATAATTAAGCTGATTGAAGTGTTTAAGTGAATGAATTTCCTTTTAATTAAAAAAAATATATATAGTCTCATCATGATTCCTAAAATAATGAGCCACTGACCTGCTTTATCCCTGATTTGGCTTACAGATGGAGAGGGAAGGTAAATTATCATGGAAGCATAGAATGTCCTGAGCTGGGAGGGACCCTTAAGGATCACTGAGTCCAACTCTGGCCCTGCACAGGACATCCCAAGAATCACATCATGTGCCTGAGAGTGTTGTCCAAATGTTCCTTGAACTCTGTCAGGCTTGGTGCTGTAATCACTGCCCTGGGCAGCCTGTTCAGAGCCCAACCACCCTCTGGGGAAAGAACCTTTCCTTAACATTCAGCCTGAACCTCCCCTGACACAACTTCATCCTCTTCCCTCAGGTTCTATCACAGAGAAGAGATTGGTGCCTGCCCCAGATTTTAGATAAATTAGGGGAAATCAGCTTCACATTGAAAGATCAGCTCCTTGTCTTCTGTGACAGTGCCTGAGTCTGTTAGCTCAGGCAAGCAGAGAATTGCTGTCCAGGGGCAAGGCAGTTTGTCCTTCCCTTCCTGGTGTCTCTGGAGCAGGGCAGCACTCCATGGTGGGACAGGCAGTTTGTCCTTCCTGTCCTGGTGTCTCTGGAGCAGAGAGCGCTCCATGGTGGGGCAGTTTTCAGCTCAGAAAAGTGAGATCTCACCTCCCTGCCCTTTCCATAAGCCAGGAGGATGCTGGGGAGGCAGGAGCTGTGCCCTGGGGCTGGGAGGAGCCAAGGGACTGCATCACACCTGAAATTGCAGAATGAAATGTTAATGGCTCTCCCAAAGCCAGTGCACATGGGAATGGCACCCCCTCAGCAGTGGGTTCAGTGAGTAGATGTGATGAGACACGTTTATTTATCCAAATACTGATCAGTGCCGAGGGACATGGGTGGGTTTGGGGGAAGGGGTGAGGCAGCCTGGCAGGTTGGAGGTGCCTGAGATCAGCAGGGATCACAAACACAGCTGTGTGTGCCCCTGTGCCCTGCTAACTTCAGCTCATCCTGCCTCAGACTGCTGCCAGAGATGCTGTGCTGTTATTAATCTGCTGAGATAATTGCAGTTTTAATGTTTCCAGCGGGGGAGTTCACAGGAGGCAGAGGCATTCCTGGAAGGTGGGTGCCATCCTGGAGGCATCCAGCAGCCTCCAGTGACTCAGCTGGTGCTCTGAGTGGTGCTGATTTTCAAAGCTGGGAGGTAATATGAAGAGGACAGGGAGCACAGGCAGTGATTTGGAGCTGTGGAATAACATTTTCACAGAATTCACAGGATGACAAGGTTGGAAGAGACCTTCAAGATCATGGAGTCCAACCCAGCCCCAACAGCTCAACTCAACCCTGGCACCCAGTGCCACATCCAGGCTTTGTTAAACACACCCAGGGATGGGGACTCCACCACCTCCCTGGGCACACAATTCCAGAACTTTATCACTCTTTCTGTAAAAAACTTTTTCCTAATATCCAGCCTGTATTTCCCTTGGTGCAGCTTGAGGCTGTGTGCTCTGGTTCCGTCAGCTGCTGCTTTTTTGAGCTGTGATTAGCAAAAGAGGCAGTCTGGGAGCAGGGCTGCTGCTGAACCCTTGCTGGAAGGGCAGTGCCTGACTCTGCTTTGGCTGATGAGTGTGGAGGGAAGTGCTCCAGCAGCAGCCCTGCACATGCATGAAAGCTGGGGAAATGTTTTGTGCTGGGAAATGGGAATGCTCCTCTTGCCTTTTCATCAAGAATCCATAAAATGGCATCCAGCAGTTCTTCAGCCCATGCCTGGAAGCCAAAGCCAGGTGCATGCAATCCTGAACAAGGCACGGGGACCTCTGGATATTTATTTCTATTTGAGCTGCATTTAGCTACTGGAACAAACATTTGCAGAAAGTGGCCTTAGCCTTGGCTCAGCATCCTGAATGCAGACCACAGGTAGCCCTGAAGGGAGTTTGAGCTTGGTGAAAGCACATTAAGCCATCAGTAGCAAAAAAAGCAGATAAGATGAGCAAGCTGCAGTGTTTGGGAGCCCCATCCTCTAGGAGAAATCACTTTCAGAGCAAACACTCCTAATGTAGCTTCACAGGGTTGGAGGAGGACAATGCAGGAGAGACCCTAATGGATCTGTGCCACATCTCACCAAGGGAGGAGACAGTGTGATGGTGTTCACAGAGGTTTTCAGATGAGGGAAGAGATGAGAATGTTGACTCCATGTTTCAGAAGGCTTGATTTATTATTTTATAATATATATTACATTAAAACTATACTAAAGGAATAGAAGAAAAAGTTTCATCAGAAGGCTGGCTAAGAATAGAATCAGCAAGAATGATAACAAAGGTTTGTGGCACAGGCACTGTGTCCAAGCCAGCTGGGCTGTGATTGGCCATTAATTAGAAACAACCACATGAGACCAATCCCAGATGCACCTGTTGCATTCCACAGCAGCAGATAACCATTGGTTACATTTTGTTCCTGAGGCCTCTCAGCTTCTCAGGAGGAAAAAATCCTAAGGAAAGGATTTTTCATAAAAGATGTTTGCGACAAGACAGCTTCACAGGGATGGAGGAGGATAATGCAGGAGAGATCCTCACGGATCTGTGCCACATCTCAGCAGGGTGACAGTCCTGTCCCACGGTGAGCAGACCCCAGAGCAGTGGCTGGGGCAGTGTTTGGGAAGCTGTTGGGAGCAGCAGCATCTGTGTCCTGTCCCACCTGGTGGCCACAGCCCTGTGTAAGCCAGCCAGCAGGTGTGGGTGGAGTTTCTGCAGCTGTGAAAATGATGTCAAGCAGGTTTTTTTTCTTGCAAAAATAATCTTTTGGCTCTGCCTGCTGTGGGGCAGAGAGGTGGGGACCAGGTGAGATGTGACACAGATCTGCACTGGCCCCTGTGTTGCACTCTGCCAGTCCCCCAAAAAATGTAAGAATGTCTGAAATGTAAGAAATGTCTGCTCTGAAAAAGTGATTTCTGCTGGAATGTGTGACTGAAAGGACTGCAGTGCAGCCTCTCACTGCTGAGGAGAGTCCTCGTTTTGTCTCGTCCCGTTGATCTGAATGAAGTGATTTATAAGGACATTTTCCATGAATCAATAAATCCATGCTTGCTGCTGTGCCTGGGAGGTTTAATTTGCTCTAGATACTGCACAGAGTATCTCTGTCCTGAATTGCACTGCCAAATTCTGCTCTTTGGGAGAGGATGAGGGTACAGCTGGATCCTCTGGGAACATGCTGCCAGCATCTGAGGGTGCCTGATCCCTGTTAATTACTGTGCACCTCCTGTTGTGGGCTGAAGAGTTCAGTTCAGAGTTTCCCTCTGTGTGGAATTTGAGGGCTTAGTCCATTGTGCCAAGCATTTCCTGATGTTTCAGATCTTGGGGAAATTGAAGCCAAAAAAACAGGGAGGGCTGGGGATCATTGGCCTTTGAAGAGACCTCAGTGCAGAAATCTGGGTTACAGGTAGGTTTGCCTGCCACATCTCTGAGTGATGTTTCCTCTCAAGAGGAATTGAAAAATTCCCTCTGCTCTGCACCACCTCCCCTTTCCAAAAGCTGCTTTTATGAGCCCCTTGGAAGCAATGCACATGTGTTTACAAAGCCTGCCACTGGATCTGCCTGGAAAAAGAGGGTTCAGAAACACAGCTCTGCTACACAGAGAGAAGTCAAAGGTACCTCCAACTCCCCCGAGTCCTGAGCTTGTTTCCTTGCTTTGTCTGAGCACTGTGGTCATGGATGGATGAGGGGACCTTGCTTTGTGCTGTGCACTGGGGTTTGGGGTTGTTCCTGACCTCTTCCTGTGCACAATGGGCGTTTTGAAAGCTTCTGAACTGGTGGGGGCACAGACTGGCTCAGCTGTCCCTGTGAGCACCTGGATCCCACCCCACCTCTCATCCTGCTCCACCTGCCTGGCTGAGCCCCCAAGGACCCCTCCACTTCTCCTCCAGAGCAGCTCTGAAACCATTTTACATCTTTTGGAGGTCAGAGCTCAAGCTGGAGAATCCAGAAACGTTCCCAGAGCCAAAACACGCCGTGGCAAGCGGGTGTGTGCCTGGTCTCTGCTTCTCATTTCCTCCAGCACTGTGAGAGCACTGGAGCTGCACATGGGGTTTCAGCAGGGTGTCCCCTCTTTTGTTCCTATACATTAGAAAAGTCTGTGCATGTGTTTATATTTAAAACCAATATGTATACATGTCGACATGGCCATTTGTGAGCTGTGCCCCTCAGGACTGGTCTGGTTGGGCAAAGGAGGAATGTGTTTCACAGCTGCCTGCCTGTTGCACTGGCAGCTGTGTGATGGTCCTGCTGGTCCAGCCATTCTTGCACTTGGAAATAACAGGTGTTGGCAGGGAGTGATCCCAAACCTGCTCAGACCCATCTAGGAAGGCTCCTTTTGAATTGAGCAGGCTTTGGGATAAGTCTGGCAGCACCAGTGGAGAGGCTGTGTTGCTGTTGTTTGTGTCACAGCCTGGGCAGTCCATTCCACGTGTGCCCATCTTGCATTTTCCATGCCCTCTTTCCCACATGCTTGCTGGTGTGTTGGAAAGAAGCAGATGCAGCTTCTGGAAGCTGTAGGGGCTTCATGTTGGGCTTGAAACATGAACATGACCTTGTGTTTGCTGGGACAGCAAACGCAAGGTCAAACAATGGCTGTGCCAAGTGGAGCAGCCATAGAAAGTTGTCATTTTAAATAATTGCCACAATGGCTTCTCCTCCCTTTCTTCCACCCCTTCTCCATCACCATGTCCTTCCCCACCCACGACCTGGGGGCTGCCTGGATCTCTTCAGGATTTATGTTAAAAGGGAAGTGTTTTGTACATAATTAAACCATCCTGGATGGAAATGGGATTTGGTGCTTACCGCTGTGACTCTTTCTCATGCATGAGGGTGAACTGATTGATTGCTGAGGTTTGAGATTAAATATTCCCCTGAGCTCCACTGGCATTTAGTGTGCTGGGGAGGGGTGGAGGGGAGTTCTGGTTTTCCTCCAAGGCAAGGAGAGCACGGGAATGTTTGCTGAGCACATCCCCTCGTCCTGGTCTGCAGCATTGGCTGTAACAGGCTCCTGGCACAGCTGTCTTGGGCACCAATAAAGCAGGTGCCTCTCTCCATATCCATACTGGTGGATGGGCTGCTGCTGGGCTTTGCAAGCTCCTCTCAGTGCTGCATTGAGCATCCCATTGCATCCTGCCCATTCCTGGTGACTCAGCTGCCTCCCCACCTGCCTACACCTAGTAGTGGGGTAGACCCGCTGTCCCCACCTTTCTCCTTCAGAGTGCACCTTATTTGTTTATTTTCCTGAACTTCTTTTCATCCCAAAAGCCCTCTGTGTTTGGTTTCGATGGGAAAGGAGGAAAATCCCCCACACTCCTCTCCTGGAGTGCGTGGTGGGTTGGAGACGCCGCCTTCCCCCTTCCCTTGAAGTCTAATTTTAGCTGAAGGCGTCGGGATCCCTCCAGGGTATGGCAGAGATTTCCTATCAGCTGCCTAGACCTTAAGAAACAAAACACACAAACAAACACAGCACACAAGCACTTGAGGTTTATTTGGGTGAATTCTTTCAAAAAAAGGGTGTGACTTATTTTATTTATTTTTTTTTTTTTTTTTTACGAGGAGCGCACGCTGGCTTTGTTCTGCTGCAGTCGAGTATTTCAGGTCTTCCAAGATTTAATCAGAATAATTAGTTACTGTCTGTTTGTACCTTCTGTTTCTGTTGCAGGGTTACCAAAGGGTGTATTTATCTCCCAGAGGGCTGCCTAAGTGTGGCTTAATCATTAAAGCATCCGATTTCCTCCAAGTTATCTGCCATGAGGCTTATGTAAGTAAACAAATAAATAAATAAATGAAAGCAGGGAGGGTGGGGATGGTGTTGGTGGATTCAGCTTGGGGGGGTTGTACGGATTTTTCCTGATTGTCACGGGTTTAATTGTGAGCTGCCTGTGGTTCCTAGCCCGTCATGTGGGGATCAGAGGACTGAGTGTTTGGGCTGGCACTGAACACCCAGCCAGTTTAATGAGGCTGCTCCCAGCCAAGCCTTCACCCCGCTAAACTGGCAAGAGCTGTCTTGCTCCCTGTCATTTCAGGAGCAGGGGGGAAAAAATAGACCTTACAGGAATGAAAGGCTTTTGCTTTCACTCGTACAGTCATGGCTTTGACTCCTTAACCCAGTGGTATCCCTTATAAAAATCACAGCTCTGTCTGGACATAAGTTACCACTGTAAGTTTGGCAGGATTGGGAATTAGCTGTTTTTCAGCCTGTTTGCCTTGTTTGGTTTGGGGAGGGGGTCTGTCAATGCATACATTTCCCATCTCTAGCACAGCAGATGAGAAGGGCTCAGGAAGTCACTGCAGGGGAGGGTGGGATGGCTGGGAAGCCTCACAGGGAGAGCTGTGAGGTGCTGAACCAGCCCTGGTTTGTGCCTGGAACCTGAGTGAATTGTGGGATGTTTTCCCTTGTGTTTGTCACCAAGAGCAGATGAGTGGCCCTGTTCTGATGGCAGTATGGGGCTGGACAATTTGCTTTCTTCTGTTTGCTTTCTTCTGTTTGCTTTCTCTTTCTTCCTGAGCTGGGTTGGATTCTGAGGTGCTGGCTTGTCAGCTGCCTTTGCTGCCTCATTTATCATGTCCCCTGTGCAAACCCTGGGAGTGAGGGTTTGGGGTGCATGCTGCTTCCCTGATGGATTTAGATACTTTTAAATCCAGAAGCAGCCTTTGCCATCAGTATCTCTGCTTTCCTGTGTGAGAGGGAGCATAATTTTTTTGAGGTTGGTAGCTTTGTGTTAGCCTTTCTTAGAGATGCAGGTGTGCAGCTTTGTTCCTCCTGGGAGAAGCTCATGAAAGGGAAGGGGCCTGGAGGGGACAAGGTGGGACCAAAGGGATCTGCAGGGCTTTGGTGGCTTCAGGGAAAATTGCTTGTGTGAAGGTTGAGGTTGAAATCCATCTTCCCTCTGCGTTTGTTGGGAAGAGTAGAGACGAGTGATGGGGCAGGTGTTGGACTCTGCTGTGGCAGAGCTGAAGCTGGACATGATCCCACATCCTGTCCCAGCTCCAGAGTAACAATTTGGAGGGACAAATCCCCTGGCAAATCCCCTGTCCCCTCTGGGAGCGATGTGGAGGCTGTCACAGCCAGCAGCGCGTTGCTGGTGCCCTTTGCTCTGTCTGCTCCGGTGTGTGTGGAGTGGGAAAAGTCCTACTTGATGGAAATGCTCCTAAGAAAGCCTGTCAGCCTGATTTGTTCCTTGATGTTTGCCCAGCTGGAAAGCTGGTGGCAGTTCAGACAACACCTCCTGAAGCACTGGGAATGTGTGATGTGCAGCACAGCCAGTGCTCCTGCCTGGCACGGTCCCTCCAGGCACAGGGAGGGCTGCTGGAGCGGTGGCAGCTCTCTAATCCCCATCCTACCCCTGTGTTCCTGCCTGTTTCACTGGGCCTTTCACAGATCTGCTGGGTTTGGGCACAGGGAGAGGTGAGGAGGAGGAGCAGAGCTGGTGGAAGTATGGAGAGGAAGGGAGGTGACAGAGTGGTGGAGAGGATGCTGGGAGGAAGAGGAGATGATGTGGCTCGTTTGCCTGGTGCTTTGGAAGTTGCTTAGCTAAATTAAGTGCTCACTGGGGAGCCTCATTTGGCTTTTAAATAGCTTTGGATCATGTGAATGCTCTGTGTTGCTCTCTTCTTCCTGCAGCGTGAGCCACCTCCTGTCCCCATCTCTGAAGAATATCCCCATAAGTCTACCTTAGACTGTGGGAGGGGAAGCTTGGTGCTCACCTGCTTTCAGAAAGCTTTTCAAAGTTCTCTCCAAGCTCCTCATCATTCCAGACCATCCATCCTTTGTTTTTGTCCAGTCTGAACACTCTGAGCTTTGGTAATTGGGACTGACCACAGGTTCCCTCTCCCACAGAGGCCACAGCATGCCAGGAGCTCTGTGCTCATCACACAGCACCAGCTGGTCTGGGATGAGCTCACTGGTCTTCCACCATCCTTCCTTGAGCATCCCACTTAAGGCAGAAGTTGATGCCCCTTTGGCTTTCCTGTTCTTTTGCAGGCCTGTGTATTTATTCTTTCCTTTCAGCCAGCTGAAAAACTGCTCCAAGAGCCTGGAGAATGATTTTGAGTACCTTATTTCCCTGGTTGTACCTTGGTGCAGAGCTGGATGTTATTTGTGCACTCGATCATCCTGCTGCCTGGTAAAGGAAATTCATAGTGCTTAGTTTTATTTAATTTCTGTAGAAAATGAAAGTATCTCAAGATATTTATTTTTCTTTGTCTCTAGAGTAACACACTCAGTGATGGGAGTGTGCCAAAGGCAGGAACAAATCCTGAGGATGGGGACGCAAACAATGTTTGGTCTCCAAAAAACTCTGTCTCAGTCAAGGATGGGGAATATTCCCCACACCAGAGCCCCCTTGGGGGGTTCAGCTGTGTCCCCCCATGCAAAGGGATCGTGGCCACCAGGTGCCACTGAGGTGTCCCCAGACATGGGGCTCCCTCCCTGCTCTGCTGCTCCACCATGTGCCCACCAGCCACTTCCAGACGTGGTGGGGGAAGGTTTGGGAGGAGCACACCCCGTTTTCCTCATAAAACTCCAAACAAGAGGCTTGGCCTGGTTTAGATTTTAAAAATAACTTGCACATTTGGAAGCTAAAGTTTCAGAAGGGCTCTGAATGGGATGATGGCTTTGATCGTGACAGTCCGAGATCAAGGCAGGGCTTCTTGGGTTTGCTGCATCAGCTGGAAAAGATATTGTAGTGTCTAGACTTTATCATCCTCCAGAAAGGCTCTTTTTTTTTTTTCCCCTACTCTACAAAAGGTCTAATCCAAAGCCCATGTACAGTTGGTAGGAGGGGCTTTGATTGTGTCCAGGAGCATGTTGGAAGAGGTGGGGATGAGCTTTGGGCTTTGAAGGGCTCAGACCCTGCTTTGCTGTGATGGAAGTTTGGGATGTCAGCAGTGGGATGAGGATGGGGACCAGCTGTGTGCCAGTGCCCCCTCCCCAGAGGGGTCAGTTCCTGCAGCTGAGCCCTGCTGACACCTCAGTGCTCATCCTTTGGCTGCTGTGCCTGTGGTCAGCTGCTCAGACCAGCATCTCCCACAGCTGTCTGAGTTTTCTCTGTGTAATAACCATAAACATCCACCTTTGATGGTGTGTGGACAGAACTTCAGCATTTTTAGCTTGAGTGTAGAAAATGTATGATTTTCTCTCTTTACCATTCCAAAAGTAGGTTCTCAACTTTTTTTTTATTATTATTTTACTGAATTCTTTTATTATTTATATTTTTTTGTAATTCCAAAAGAGAAGAATAGGGAAGGATATTCCTGATTTGCTTGGAATAACCTCAAAAGCCTGCCAAGAAGGTGAGGACATCTGGCCACATGTATTCATAGAACCATTAAAGTTGGAAAAGTCCTCCAAGATCATTGAATCCAGTCTTTGATCAAACACCACCTTGTCAACCAAACCACAGCACCGAGTGCCACATGCTGTTGTTTCTTGAACACCTCCAGGGATGGTGACTCCACCACTGCCCTGGGCACTCTGTCCCAATGCTTAACAACCCTTTCAGTGAAGAAATTCTTCCTGATGTCCAGCCTGAAGCTCTCCTGACATAGCTTGAGGCCATTTCCCCTCGTCCTGTCCCTGTTCCCTGGGAGCAGAGCCTGAGCCCCACCTGGCTGCACCCTCCTGCCAGGGAGTTACAGAGTGAGAAGGTCCCCACTGAGTCTCCTTTTCTCCAGGCTGAGCCCCCCCAGCTGGTCCTCATCAAACTTGTTCTCCAGACCCCTCTCCAGCTCCTTTCCCTTCTCTGGACACCTCATGTCCTTCTTGTTGTGAGTGGCCCAGAACTGGACACAACACTTGAGCTGTGCCCTCACCACTGCTCAGTGCACAGGGACTGACTCCTCCTGAAAGCCCACACAGCTCCTCTATCACATTGGAATATGCCCTGTGGAGGGAGCAGAGGCAGCTTTTCTTTGAAGCTCTGTGTGCAGGGCTCTCGGGTGTGTTTTGGCAGGTGTGTCATTGGCAAAGTCACCACCAGCCATTTATTTCCTTGGTGTCTCTGCTGCAGCACACACACCATGATGCCATGCTCAATGCCCCAGGCTTTGGAGGGGTTGCAGCCTAGTTATGAAAGCTTCATCTGGAAGCTTTGAGAAACATTTGGAAATGTTTTGGAAAACATTTGGATCGAGGATGCCTTAGCTCAGTGCTTGGTTGTTTTACTTTGCTTTGTCCTTGAGCGAGAAAAGTGCTCTAGGGTTTCTGTTTTTTTCTTTCCATCAGTTTTTCTTCTAGACAAACTTATTTCCAGGGATAAATCAGAGCAAATGCCAGTGTGAAAATAGTTTGTGGTGTAAAATGGTACTAAAATTGTGCTGGAAGGGATCTTGAGAGGTTACCTTGTCCCCAAGGGTAGTTGAATACGCTCATTGGTCTGGAAAGTGAATGTCTTTGCTGGGAGTTGTTTTGTCATAAATTGTCTCAGGAGCAGAGGCAAAAATCTACCAAATAATGCTGTCAGTATGTGTGCACGAGCTTTCCTCAGTTTATTCAAATCATTTGCCGAATAAGTGTTGAAAATTAATGCTGGGTTTGTTCCCAGAGCTATTCAAAGTAATATTCCAGAGTAACCTTTTCCACCTTGGCATTTGCCAATATACTGAAACCCATATGGATGAATTGCAGCTACCCACAGTCTGTATTTGACATGGAGCCATCTCTGTTTTGCCCCATTTCTGAGACAAGAAGTCCCACTGGGACGAAAAGCAGGTTTTTCTTTGTTTCTTGTGAATTAGTTGTGACTTTTCAGTTTTCCAGGTGGTCACCAGCCCTGTGGAAATCCACAGCAGCCTCTCCCCTTGACATCTGCAGGCTTAGATAAAGTTGTAAGATCCTGGGCAAGGATCACCAGAAATCTTCATCTGCTTTGAGACTGAGCCAAGTGACGACTTTCAGTTAATTTCTCCTGCATCTTGTGTCTTGAACGATGAATCAAAAAAAAAACCAAAAACCAAACATACCCAAGAGCCCTACTTTAATGCCCCCACTTTTGAAGGTGCTGCAGAGCTCCATGGGGTTTTTCAGCTTGCTTTTAGCTCCCCACTTCAGTGATGGAAGGTTCTGAAAGAGGTTCACCTGCAGCCAGCTGGATGCAGGCTTGTTCTCCAGCCAGCAGTGTGTTGGTGTTGCAATCCACACAGCCCAGATGGTGACTGGTTTTCCTTCACCTGGTCTTTTCCCCAACCAGTTTCCAGTAGGTGATAGGAGAATTCACCCATTTTTGGCTGTGGGGAAGGCTTGGCAAGCCCCCCTTGGCCCATCTGCACATTCAAAGTGAGGATGACTGGCATCAGCGTTATTGTTTGGCCAAGTGTATGCAGGGATATCACAGCTTAGATTTGTTACAGATGGGTTTCTGGATATAGTCTGAGGCATTCTGACAGCCAGTTTTATATCTGTGTAAAAGTGATTGGCATCTCTATAAATAAAGCTGCTGTGGGATTATAAATCTAAATATACTTATTCATTAAATTATTTTTACATTTCCACTGGGTTGTCATCCTGGCTTATCACAAGCAAGCCATGCTCTCTGCCTGAGTGTTATCCATAGCTCCAGCCATGTGGCTTCTGAGGCTTGGAAATATTTTTTCACTTGTGGGTGAGCTATCCACGAGTCTCTGTGCCATGGATCTCTTCACTGGGATGTCCTCACAGTCATCACTGGGAATGACCCTGTCCTGGACACTGCTGTAGAAGGGGCAGTGGCTGTAAATACAGGAATGTGAGTTTTTCATGCTTCACAAGCGAGCATGACTTTGCTGGGCTATTTAGTACCTGTGACCAGGTAAATACCGTTTGCATGGCTCCTTTGGTGCTGGGAAGGGCTCCTCCATAAGATCCTCCATCTGTGTCCTCAGGCAAGGAGTCTCACAAAGTTTCCTCCTCCTGTGCCCCAGGCCAGGCTGCATGGAAACAGGGCTCTGTCCACCTGGTTTAACCATCCCTGCTGGTTGTTTTGGCTACAGGAGCAAGGAAAAAAGTCCCCCAGACCAGTTTCAGGTGCAGCTGTGAGCTGGGGAGGTGCTGGAAGGAGAGCCAGACACCAGCACAGGCAGGCAGCAATGCAGGCACTGGTAAATCTGGCTTGGTCTTTGAGCAGGCTGGTGAGAACACTGAGAGCTGCACCCTCTGGTTTCTGTGGGTTTTTTTTTCCTTCTCTTTTCAAAGCATTTGATTATTAATTCAGTAAATGATGAAGCACAGAGAAACATGTGCCTGAGTGGCAGAATATCAGCTGCCTCACTCTGCTCAGTAATAACATGCATTGTTGAAAGTTAACCCGTGATTTTATTGTAATTTCCTAATGAAGGGAAGCTTTAAAGTCAGTCTGTCCATCTGCTCCTCCTTCCATCACTGACAATTCATTAAGTCCATTGCCTGGTTTTGTCCTTTCTTTCAGTTTGGTTCTTCATCTCAAATTTGTGGGGCTGCTACAATTTTGGTCGAAACAGCCATCAAGTTAGAAGGGTGTTAGGGAGGCTTTTTATTAAGGGATGCAGTGAAACCTCAGCCTGTACTAGACACCAGGGAACACACATAAATGTTATGAACATCCAAGCCATAAAGAGTGCTTTAGCTGGATTTGCCATGTTATGAGACAGCAGAGAGCCCACACTGCAGGTCCCTGTGCAGACATGTAGGTGTTACCAGGGGGGATGTTCACCTCAGTGAATTCTCTGATGTCTGATAAATGTGAGTTCATCCTACAGCCTCACTCTAAAAGTGGCTTGTGTTGCTGAGAGTCACAGAAGGAAATATTTCCATTCATGTTGGTATTTCTAGTGCTGCTCACCCCACCAAATGTAGTTTTAGTAGCATAACAGGGTCAGCACTGTCTTGTAGGGTCTTCAGAAACTGGTAGCAGCATTTGGATGTGTGACAGTGCTCACAGGGGTCTTAGGATGAGGGAAGAGGTGAGGATCTGACTCCATGTTTCAGAAGGCTTGATTTATTATTTTATGATATATATTATATTAAAACTATACTAAAAGAACAGAAGAAAGGATTTCATTAGAAGGCTGGCTAAGAATAGAATAGCAAAGAATGATAACAAAAGCTTGTGGCTCAGACTCTCTGTCCGAGCTAGCTCACTGTGGTTGGCCATTAATTAAAAACAACTAACATAGGCTAATCAAAGATCCACCTGTTGCATTCCACAGCAGCAGATAACCATTGTTTACATTTTGTTCCTGGGGCTTCTCAGCTTCTCAGGAGGAAAAATCCTAAAAAAAAAAGATTTTTCATAAAAGATGTCTGTGACATGGATGTCTTGACTTTTTGCTGGAGCTGGTTGCCAGTCCAGGTGCAGTTTGGCAGGGGAGATCATCCTGCTGGGATTCAGCATCCTGAAGGTGGGAGCTGGCCCATGCTGTTGGAAACCTCAGCGTGCTGTATCTCAGGAAAGCACAGTCTGGCAGGTGAGCAGCAGATGGACAGGAGAGGCCTGACTGGGGGGTCCTGTGTCCCTGCCTCTGGGTTGTTTCTGGTGCCCAGAGCTGAGCTGCAGCTGCATGGCGCAGGTGAGAGGTTGTGGGTCGTGTCCTGGAGGTACCAGGCCTGGTTTGAGCAGAACAAATTTCACAAACTCAGAAGTTAAATGAAGCATTTTGCCTGGTGCTGATTAGGCCAGAAATTACGGTGGCCAGAGCTGTGTGCCAGCAAACAGGGGAGTGGTTTTCTCTGGGATGACATTCCCATGGTCCCTGTGTCCTGCTGCAGACCCTGGTGCAGTGATGTACCCCCTTCCTCCCTAAACCAGCAGCAGCTCCTGGTTGGCACACGGTACCCAGGCTCTGGAGGTGCTCAGAGCATCTGTGAGGAGGTCTGGGGGTTGTGGTGTGACCAGCTGGGCTTGGTGCTGTGACCGTGGTCACAGGGGTCTCAGGATGAGGGAAGAGATGAGGATCTGACTCCATGTTTCAGAAGGCTTGATGTATTATTTTATTATGTATATTACATTAAAACTACACTAAAAAATAGAAGAAAAGATTTCATCAGAAGGCTGGCTAAGAATAGAATAAGAAAGAATGATAACAAAAGCTTGTGGCTTGGGCTCTCTCTCTGAGCCAGCTGAGTGTGATTGGCCATTAATTACAAACATCCAGCATGGGCCAATCCCAGATGCACCTGTTGCATTCCACAGCAGCAGATAACCATTGGTTACATTTTGTCCCTGAGGCCTCTCAGCTTCTCAGGAGGAAAAATCCTAAGAAAAGGATTTTTCATCAAAGATGTCTGTGACGTGGTGCTGCTGGTATGTGGGTCCTCTGTGGGTGTGGGATCATTTCATCACCTTGTCTCAGGGGGAAGGGAGAGACCCTGGAAGGAAAGATCAGCCACCAGCACTTCCCTGCAGGGCTGTGATGGGGTGCAAACAGGATTTGACATCCAGTGTGTTCTTGGTGAGCTGCCAAATGTTTGCATATCAGCCTGGCTTTTACTGGTAGGTGACAATGCTTCTTTCCAGGCCTGGTTTCCACCAACACCAGAATTCTTTGCAGTGTTGGGGGTTTTTTTCTTCCCCTCTTTGTTTCCTCTTTTCTTTCTCCATTCAGTGCCTTAGTAAGAACACAGCTGAAGTCCTGGGAGCCCAAAGGAAACCTGTCTATTACACATGACCCGATTAGAAGCCATGGTAATAAGCATTTGAATCTAAAGCTAGATTAGGCAGGGAGCAGTCTGAGGCTGGATTTGCCAAGCACACATTCCTTTTCTCCTTTTCCATAGGACGTGGTGGTAAATCTCCTGAAAGTGAATTTAGAAAGGCTGGCATGTGTCAAGTGCTCCTGTTGATGCATGGGTTGTTCTTCTCACTAAGCTGGGAAAAAAATGCCTGTGATTGCCTGGAAGATGCTTTTTCTCCTCTCTGCCTGCTCTCACAGCTCATGTTGCAGTCCATGGGGATGGGTAGCTCTTGCCAGCTCTACAAATCTGCATTTTAAGGGCATTTGGAAAGTTTTTGCCTGGAGAGGCAATTATTTCAGGGTGCTTTCTCTCTTCCTGTGACAACTCTGGCAGTAGTGGAGTGAATCTGGAATTTTCAGGTACCTAAATCCAATTTGCAGCTTTTTCAAGCTTCCACTTCACTGTTACAGGTCTTGTGCTGGAAAAGGCTGCAAAGATTTGTTATCCAAAAGTCATTTAATTTCCTTTCCCTGTGGCCAGTCAGAAGATTATGGATGATCTGAGGGTCGGTCTCTCTTTGCATTATGTCATTACCCTGTGTTTAGGCCATCCAGTGTTAGTTTGGGACAATGGGATGCAGAGGTCAGACAAGGGGGGAAAATTGTTTTTCAATGTTTAGGGCAGTGTCTGGGCAGCAAACCTGCAGGCTGTCTGCTCTAGGAGAGGGTTTGAGATGGAGTCATGAGTTTCAGTGCTGGTTGGATTTTTTGGGTCCCCCTTTGTTATCCCTGGTGTTGTCTGGGCTGTGTTGGAAGACCTGACATTCTGGTGAAGGCAGAGCTGCCCCCCTGAGTGGCCTCTGTCAGCCAATTCCATTGCCATTTTTGCTGATAGAGGTGTTTGCAGAGCTGCTGAAGGAATGGGAGAGTGTTTGAGGGTGTTGGGGGTGAATTCCCTCACTGCTCAGCTGGGCAGACCTGGTGTCAGTCAAACGCATTGCCCTGGAACCATGGCAGGAAGGGAGCTTTGAGGGAATGCCACCAGTCACTGATCCCCTGAAGCCTTACCCGGGTGTGGAGAGCTCTGCAGGACCCACCATGCCCAGGACTCACCTCTTGGAAGTGAGAAGCTCTCCATGGGTTTGGATTGTGGGTGAACCCAGACTGGTGTTGATGGGCAGAAGTAAAAATGCCATCACTCCAAGATTTAAATGCTGAGCGTGACTCCAGCTGCTCTGGAATAAATACCCTTTGGTCACTTGGGGTCATCTGTCCTGGCTGTGTCCCCTCCCAGCTCCTGGTGCACCCTCAGCCTCCTCTGGTGATGTGGGGTGAGGAGCAGAGCAGACCTTGACTCTGTGCCAGCCCTGCAGAGCAGAAACTCAAACATCTCTGAGTTAGCAACACAGTTTCCAGCACAAACCCAAAGAAATCCAAGCATTCCAGCCACAGCCAGCTTGGGATGGGGCAGGGCTGGTTTGGGGAAGGTGAGAGGGGTGAAATGGAGGTGTGGGAGCATCTCTGCAGAGAGCAGTGGGTGGGTGTCAGAGTTTGGTGCTGCTTTATACAATCATCTCCCTTTCCATTAAAAAAAAAGCCTAGAAATATCAAATAACCACTTTGAAAAAATGACCCAAGGGGCTCCTGAGAGGCTCAGATACCCTGAGAGAACATAACTCTGCACTGTGTCCCTCTGAGCCCCCACCAAGCCTGCAGTGGCCTTGGGAAAGCTGCATCTGTGATCATGGACACATCTGAAATATGGTGAGTTCCAGATATATCAACACCCAGCCTTCCCTCCTGCTGCAGATGCAATTAAATTTAAAAAAAAAATCAAACATAGTTATGGTCTCTCAAGGTGTCTGAGCCTCTCAGGAGCCCCTTGGGTCACTTTTTCAAAGTGGTTATTTGCAATTGCTAAGGCTTTTTTAATATTTTTTTAATGGAAAGGGAGATGATTGTATAAATACCTACAGGGGTATTTATTTATTATCTACTAGGGATATTTATTAATTACAGAGGTGGGAAGCTTGTGTAGCAATTTGTGCCAGGTGCAGTGTGAAAACCTGCAAAGAAGAGAAATCTACTCCCATATTTAGCCCTGGCAGGGATGTGACCACTGTAGCTGTGATGTTGCTCCTCCAAGGGGTTTCTTCACTGAAATGTTTGCTCAGGAGGGGTGGAGAGGCTCACTTTTTGAGCAGTATATAGAGATGAAGGCAGGCAGGCTGCCTGAAGCACTGGAGATGCTGTAGATGCCTTGTTTGGACTCCAGACTCTCTGGGGAAAACCAGATTTGGTTCAATCAATGCACAGAGGAAAAACTAACAATCCTGTGCATGTACTCAGTGTGTTTAAATTCAGTTTGTATTGACACTGCTGATGCTGATACTTCCCTGGATTAAGCATTAAAATAGCCTCTATTGATTTTTAAATGCATCCCCTTGGGACCTCCACTGGGCTGACATTCCCCTCTGGATGCTCCAGCAGGAGAAGAGGAGCTTTCCTTTGGTCCATCCCCAGCAGCCATGTGTGGAAGGATCCCTCCCCTCTGTCAGAAGCTGCATAATTAGGCAATTAAAACCACGTGTCCCCATTAAGAGAGGTTCTCTGAATTGCAGGTGGTGGATTTGAGCAGCTGTCCTGGTGGAAAATCGAGTCCTGCTGCCCTGTGGCTCAGGATGGTGCAGATCCATCCTGGTCAAAGCAGGGCTTTTGCCATAAGCTACATTTTGTTGTGTTGTAGCCACATAAAATAAGTCTGACCAAGCCTTCCAATTAATTTCACTTGCTGTGCTTGCCTGATTTTTTTTTTCATTTAAATGCCAACAGTATTTCAGTGAAATGTGATAAAAGTTGCTGTTTTTTCCCAGGCTGGGTGGGAGCTGTTGGGATCACGTTGTGCCTGGTCTGAGCTCACATGCTTTGTTTTTTGGTGTTCATCTCCTGGAGCACAGGGAGGTATTAGTGTCATACTGGAAGGAAAAGTGGCCAGGGGCCCTTTTCTGCCATTAGACGTATTTATCAAGGAATTCTCAACCCCAGGTTTGTACTTAAGGGGGGAAAATCACTCTGGATTAACATCAGAATTTACAAACCTTTAAAAGAAAATCAGCATTGCAGATGGGTAGGCCAGCTGAGGGATCTGACAAGTGTGTTGTGTTTGCTCTGGGCACCTTCAGTACTCTGGGTTTAATGTTATCTTGAAGTTTAATGATATTTAGCCATCGGAATCCCTGCTGGGAAGGACTCCTATTTCCAGCAGCCTTCATCCAGTTTCCATTTTGAGAGAGAAGGAAACCAGCTTGCTCCACACCACAAAATGCCTCAACACCTGTGGTTCCAGTAGCCTCACCTTAAGCACAGATAATGCTAAAAAACTCCAAACACCACCCAAAAAAAGCCCTCTGGGACTCAGCCAGCAGCTCCTTGTTGCCTTGTCCTGGTGGTGGCCCCATAGCAGATGTTGCTGTGGTGATGGACTGGAAGCATCTGCTGCTGAGAAACTTGGAAATTCCACTTTGTGCAGCCAAATTAAGAGGCTTTAAAAGAGGAAAAAACCTGCCTGCCTTCAGCCAGTCCCACCCCAGGGATTACTGCTGAAATGGGGAGCAGTGGAATGGAAAGCTCAGCAGTGCAGGTTTGCATACAATAAATGACAGTCACAGCCCAAATATTCATTGGAGGAGCAGGGATGAAAAAAAAGGAGAAGAATTAAAATAAAGGAAGGCTGTTATTGAACTGTTGTTCTCCAGGAAAAGGCTAATTGGGCAAACAAATATCCTCCTCCAGTGGGAAATGTGGCTCCTCTCCCTCTTGCCAGGCTGCTGAGTTTGTATTAACAGCATTTGCATCGTCAAAGGGAGTAGTCAGAACTTGTGATATCTGGTGGAAATCAGTGCAAAGCTGGGCTTTACAGCTGGTTTTAGCACCTTCTGGAGGTGTGCTGTGCTTTGAATGAGCATTTTTGTTGAGCAGTTTTCTCCCAGCTGGGGCCAAAACCAGCTGTGGAAAGGGACTGGGGCTGGATTGGTGCTGGTGCTTGTGCTGGGTGATGGGGATGGAGCCAGGATGGAAGGGGATGCTCCCCTGGGATGCTCAGTGAGGCTGTAGGAGCCCCCTGAGCTGCCCAGGGGATCTTGCATCCCTCTCTTTTACCTGGTTTTGTCCCTGAGGGCTGCCTGGACAAGGCTGGGCATCACCCAGCCCAGGCACTCCCAGAGGTTCAAATGGCACAGGAGAAATTCTGGGAGGCTCTTCCCTGCAAGGCTTCAGGCTTTCAGGAGAGCCTGGGGTGGGTGCTAATCCCTCCCTGCAGGTAACCCCAGCTCTGAAAGGGCTGTGTCTGCCCCTCTGAGCCCCACCACAATGCAACACTGACAGCTGCTGCCCCAAAACAAGAGTGGGGTGAGGGGAGCACCGGGACCTGCAGTCCCTCACGCTGCCTTTCCTTTCTGCTGGTTTTTTTGGTTGTTGTTCTTGGTTTTTGGGTTGTTTTTTTTTTTTTTTTGGTTTTTTCTGTGTTGCCTTTTAGAACTTGGCTGGGACACAGGGAGGTCAGGGGAATGCCCCAGCATCCTTCTTGGAGAGCCAGCTCTGCCTTCCTGGAAAATCTTTTGGGCTTGGATAAGTGTTGTGCCTGGGTTTCAGGGTGCAAATCATGGAGAACCTATAAGGGAGCATGTGTGACTTGAAAAGTGTTTCTTCCTCCCACCGGTGCCAGCCCACCCCACTTTTTTGGTTTGATTCTGTGAAAAGAGGACCACGAATCTGCCTGGTTTCTGGGAAAATGGAATATATGTGTCTGTAAAATTGGGTCATTCATTCACCCTAGTGAATATCAAGAAATATATATATATGTATATAGGTTTGCAAACTGGGTCTTGTCTGTGGCTCCAAGTTGTTGTCCTTGTTCCTGAAATAAATGGTATTTGCCCGAGCTGATCTGCTGGAGCTCCTGTAAGAAGTGGTCTGTAGTGGTTTGGAGGATCTCAGCTTGTCACTGATGAAATTTACCCTTTTAGTGGAGAACTCCTGACCTCCTGTGTTACTGTGCTGCTCACCATCTAGATAGCTGGGAAACTTCCAGCAAGGTTTGGTTTTTAATCCTCAAAAACCAAACAAAGTTTTTGCTGCAGCAGCATCTTTTCCTGGTTGGATTAATGTGTGCACTGAGCCGTGCACCACAAGGGCTGTGTGGGGCTCCCTGGACCAGCTCCTGATGGATGCTGCAAGCCCTCAGCTTCTCCTTGGATCCAAGCTTGTCTCCATGACCTGTGTGAGAAATAGCCACTCACTTTTCGTAGTTGAGGAAGGTTTATTAAACCTTATCAAAAATACAACAGAAGACTGAATAAAGAAAAAATGTTGCGGCGCCGGGAGCAAAACATTTTTCCCACCATGTGCTCAGCCCCCTCACAATGGTTTTTTCCCTTTTAACCCTTGTCAAAGTTCTGTCCATCAACCCCTTCTTCACTGTCCAGTGGTGGAGATCCTGGTTGGAGGTCAGATGTCACCACAGTGACAAGCCAGCCCTCCCAGATGTCCCAACCCCAGCTGTCCCTTGATAACCACGCGAGGCGGTACAACATAACTATAAATCTATAAAACTTTGCTCAACCTATATCCGTGATATTTGTCCATTAATTGTGAGAGTCAATCATGGCATTACTCATCTATCACAACAATCCATGGCATTACTCATCTATCACAACCAAACAAAGTTTTGCTGCAGCAGCATCTTTCCTGGTTGGATTAATGTGTGCACTGAGCCGTGCACCACAAGAGCTGTGTGGGGCTCCCTGGACCAGCTCCTGATGGATGCTGCAAGCCCTCAGCTACTCCTTGGATCCAAGCTTGTCTCCATGACCTGTGTGAGAAATAGCCACTCACTTTTCATAGTTTAGGAAGGTTTATTAAACCTTATCAGAAATACAACAGAAGACTGACTAAAGAAAAAAGGTTACGGCGCAGGGAGCAAATGTGCTCAGCTCCCTCACAATGGAGGTTTTTTCCCTTTTAACCCTTTAACCCTTCCCAAAGTTCTGTCCATCTACCCAGTGGTGGAGATCAGATGTTCCATAGTGACAAGCCAGCCCTCCCAGCTGTCCCTTGATAACCACGTGAGGTGATACAACATAACTATAAATCTATAAAATTTTTCTTAACCTATGTACATGATATTTGTCCATTAATTGTGAGAGTCAATCATGGCATAACTCATCTATCACAACTGCCATGGACATCCTGCAGCTCACCATCAGCCATCCCCTGCTCCAGATTTTGCCTGGCTTGGCAAAGCGAGCAAGGATTGATTTCAGCTGGAGAGTGTTAAGACAGATCCTGTCTCACCCTGCTGTGCTCCACGCTCTTCCCCCTGAAAAGTGGATTACAGAGCCAGCAGTGTGTGTGCTTCCCTTGGCAGGGACCTCACTCATGTGCTGGAGGGGTGACAGGCAAGCCAGGCCATGGCACTCTCACAGCACCCTGGAGGTTGTTGCTCTTTTCCCTGAATAGCATCAACTCCTCCAGGTGGGAGCCCCATGCAGACACAAACAAAAAAAGTCTCTCCCAGCACCTCTGATAGGTGTAAGTTTAAAGTGGAAAAAGTGGAAAAATCCAGCTTTTCTGGAGTGTTACAAATTCATTAAGCTTTGTCTTTCCCTCACCGGCTCTGTAATAAAATTGGTCTAATTTTTCTTGCTGGATGTGGCCATCAGGCCCCCAAAGCTCGTCTGCCCTTGAGCTGAGTGAAATGTTCTCTTGTGAGACAGCAGGCCCAGATGTGTGCTTCAGGATGTGACAAATGCCACAACAAATGGTAAAAATAGAAAGAGGAGGTGACACATTTTAGGCAAGCACTGGGTTTTTGATGATGCTGGCAGATGGGGCTTTGCTGGAGTGAGCAGAGCAGCCATCTCCTCATGGCATCAGGGGCAGGGTCCTGGTGGCCTTCAGGACCCAGGTAGCCCAGGCAAGCTATGGAGACACAAAGCACTCTTTTTGTTGGGATCATAGAGTATAATAGGATTTCTGGGATGAGGAAAGAGGATCGGGGTAATTCAGGATTTGGCAGGTGTATTTATAAATCCATGAAACCCGAGTCTTTGAGATTTGCTTGTGCTGAGAATCAGAGCTCTTGTGATGCGCTGGTGATGAGTCAGGCTCCTCCTGGCAGCTGCATCATGGAAAGGGTCCTGTTCCCATCCCTTTTGGGCTACTGTTCTGAGAGTAGATGGGTGGAAAAAAGGCAATCGATAGTTTAAAGCCTTTTAGTTGAATGTGTTGGGCTTTTTGCTCCTTCCTGATGACGTGCACTTATTTCCACCAAACACAAACATTGCTCCCCTGTACAGCCTATGCCTGAAAACAGCTTTACAGTGGAGAAAAGGGGTTTTAGTAATCAGCATGAGAGTTTGTGGCCAAAAAATCATTCTGGTTGCTTTAAACAGGAGCAGCTGTGCTGGGGATACCAGCACCATGCTCAGCACAGTGGAGGTGCTGGAAATGGGCTCAGATCCTTTAAGCTTCTGTGTTGGAGGGGAGCTGATTCCTGCTCAGGGGAAGGCAATCCTATTTCTGAGCTTTTCATTCATGCAAGAGCTCAATGTCAAACCTTATATTTTTTAAATTGAATAATACTTAGACACCCCCCCTTCAGTGAAAAGTCTTTTCATGCGCCATTGCACATTTTCATTTGCACATTTAGTGCAAATGTGAAATGGAGGAACACTTTTCTCTCTTGAGAGGGATGTGCAGCTGCCTTTTGGATGGGCAGAGCACTATGAACACACTTTGGTGGGCTCACAATCAGAACCAAACCTAAGAAGAGTTTGGGTTACTGAGTGGAGCCAAGGAAGGTGCTGACTGTCTTGGGTCTGTAAGATGAAAAATCAAAATGTGCCTGAGAAAGGCTTTGGTGCTTCTCAGGGAATGCTTCAAATGTACAGCTGATCTGAAAAATGCTGTGGGAGCATCCACTTTTTTATTGCTGTGGAGGTCTGGATGTGACTTACACGGGAGGAAAAATCATCTGAAATTGTTTATTTAGAGAAGTGGTGCGAGGTGGCTTGCACTGTGCCCTGCTCTGGGTGTTGAATTCATGGGGAGAAACCCCGAGGGAGGATGAGCATTGCTCAGTGGTGGGGTGGGACAGCTATAGGGTGCACTGTGTGGAATGCCAAATTCCTGCTTTCTAAGAGCTGAGAAAAGGGGTCCAGCTCACCTGGCTGTAACACTTGGTGACAGTGATGGTGTCTTCCTAAAGTCCTTGCTGAAGCCGAGTGCCTCCCAACCATCACCAGCCAAGGGCGTTGCTTCGCAGTGATGGGTGAGAGTTGGAATATTTCCATTGTTTGGGAGCATCCCAGGCTGTGCTGAGGCTCTTGCAGAGTAAAGGCAGGCAGAGCTTGGCATGGCCCAAGATGCTGAAATTGGTGGAGACACCAATTCCCAGCTTGGTGAGGACACCAAGGCAGAGGCAGTCAGTGAGCGCTGTTACACCAAAACCACCTGCAATAAAGCTCCGCATTCAGAGACAGAGCTCGCTCAGGATCTTGCACCCTCACTTTGGGAGGGGAGCCAGGAAAACAACAAGCTAATATTCATGTTTGAGGATTTAGCTGCTGGCTCCGGGGTGGGTTTGGAGGAGGCGGGTGTGAAGGGGAGCGTGCGCTCCTCTGCTCCTCTGCATGTGTCTGTGCCCTTGTTGGGTATTTTTAGGCTGCAGACCGCAGTGCTGCAATACCGGTGCTGGCTCCCAACCAGCTGGTTGGGGCATCGGTCACAGACAGGCTTTGGCAGCTCGTTGCTCCAGTTTAATTTAGCTTGCTGAGGAGGCTGTTGAATATGCAAGTGGTAATTGCCGCTCTCCTTTCCTTAAAGCAAAGGCGGAAGCGACACCAGGCTCCAATTTTCTCCTAATGACTGATTTCATTTAAACACTGCTCAGGGCGATGCAGGCTTGATGCTTTTCTTTTTAGGGCTGGGGAGAACTATGCTTCTATCTCTGGGGGTCACTGATCCAGGTGGCCTCCATCCGTCCTGGTCACACACATGAGCTAAGCTCCTTCTCCTTCTCTTCAGTCTGGGTTTCCAGTTTGAAGCTATCACAAACACATTTTCACCCTTGTTTCTGTGCAAACAAAGTTGTTTGGGAATGATTCAGCCCCATCAGTCCTGCCTTGAGATTTGGGCTTGGCTACAAGTTCCCTCAGTGACCCTTCCCAACCTATCATCCCTGGCTCTGTTCATACAGGGGCAATTAAGCTTAATTTATTCTGGCCTGCTCAATAGAAGAGGCCAGAAGGCACCATCAGATCACAATCTGACTTAAATGTATTGATCTAATTAGCAGTCAAAGGTACAAGCAGGAGGTGGGAGCAGGACACTTAACATATGATGCAGCATAGAACTTGTCCCTTCTGTTCTCCTTAACACAAGCCTCCAGATTGCCAGGGGCTGCTGCTTTTTCTTCTTGAATAACCAATTTCTGCAGGATTTGCAGGGGAGGAGGAGGCTGTGTAGCTGGACTTTGTTCTGACGATGCAAGCTGCTCTGTCTGCAGCTCCCAAGGACCTGCCAGGGAGCTGTGTTTTGATTTTGATCCATCTTGTCAATGAATATTCATCAGCCTTCTGAAGGTTTAATGCTATTTGCCTGGTAGCTAACATATTCTCTCCCTAACCTTTTTTTAGCCTTGGTTGCTAATAACCTACAGCCCACTCAGTCTACATTATAGGGTGGTTTGGTTTTTTAAATTGTTTATAGATGAAAATGAGGAACCTCAGTAGCTCCAGAGCTGGAAGCAGCTCAAAAGTACCTTGTCTTGGTTGCTGTATGGCTGTCTGCTTTAAACCCCAAAATAAAACCTTGCCTTTTGGTCTGTCATTCAGACTCCTCATAAAACATTGTCAGGAGTGTGCATCTCTGAAGAGCAGGTGTTGTTCTGATAAAAGCTTTCCACACGTTTTTGTAAGCCCAAGTCAGAGCTTGTATGTAGCAGCAGGTTTCAGGGACGAGGCTGACATGGTGTTGAAAAGGGGGTGGAAAATGCCCTGTGGAAGAGTTGGGTCTGTTTGCTCCACACCAGCTCCTGGAGCAGGGTCAGGATCAGATGCTGCTCTGGGACTGGTGTGGCTGTACCCATGGACTTGGAATGACCAAGTGACCAAACTTTGCACATCTGAGGACCCAGTGTAGGTTGGAACAGAGCTCCTGTGCTGGGCAGCCACCAGCAGCATCTCCCTTTGCACCCTGCTCCTTGTGACCCATTAAAACCCAAACCTGCAGTGTTTTCTCCCATATTGGAGTGAACAGAAATCCGTGTGCCTTTGGCTTTTTGTTTCCCTCTCTTCTTTAGGAGAGAAGCTCTGCAGCAGGTCCCAAACCCTGCTGACACTGAGGGGATGCCAGCAGGCAGCTAATGGATTTGCTGCGGTGCTGGCTGCCGGGGAGCCGTGATGAGAGAGCTCTCATGGCAGCTGAAATTCCTCCAGCGGCTGCATATTTCTACATCCAAGATGTAAAAATGTGAAATGAGATTTGGGGCCCTTCAGGAAGGGGGGGGGACTCTCCAGGCTGGGCACAGAACAGTTGCACAGGCTGGGATTATCCTGTGTGAAGATCCAATAGCTGTTTCCCATGTTTGTGGTTCAGCAGATGATTACACCACGTGCTAGAAATGTGCCATCGAGATCATCTCAAGGGTCAAATCCTCTGTTAAAGAGCTGTGGGTAGAGCTTGAATTTTCTGCAAGCTCCCTGCTTTCAGAGGGCAGTGTTTGCCATGCTGTGGTGGTGCAGGGTCTGACCTCGGGTCTGACCCCAGCCCTGGCTCTCCACAGGGCACAGCAGCTGTTTATTCTGCTGTATAAATCCATAGTTGGAGGGAATGGCAGGCTCCAGGGAGATCAGACACTCCTTTCCAAATGCTGACCTTTTTTCCCCCGAGTCTCTTCATAGCTTTGTTAATAAATCTGAGTCATCCATATTTCAACCTTGGCTGTTTGTCCAGTCTCTTAACATCTCAGTGTCTTGTTTCACAGAGATAAAATATGTGGGTGTGTAACTTTGTAAGACAAATGTTTAGGCTTTCAAAAATTCCCTACTTTGCTGGTTGATTTTTCTCATTAGAGTGTTTCTCCACACTCCTCATTCCTCATAGGTGACTTTCCTCTTGTGTTGCTGACTTAAGAGTCCCAATTTTGGGGCAGTTTTTACCTGATCCTTGCTGTCATTAGGCAGGCAGGGCACATAGTTCCTGCCCTGAGCTTTGCTCCCAACCAGAGTTTCAGAAATCAGCAAAACCCAAGTGGCTGCCAGGGCGAGCGATGCCCGACGTCAGCACAGCTTAGGAAAATCTGAGCTACCGGCCCCGTGTGATTTTTATCAGCTGAAATTGCCTCTTGTAAATATTTACTGGAGCTGCAAGTAAGGTTTATCTAATTAAAGCCAAGCAAAACTTTCCATGAAAAAGAGCTGCCGTACAGGGGGCTGCTGGTGGATGTTTAGGAACACGTTTAAGAGTTGGGGGAAGCGTGCAGAATATTTTTTCAGCTCTGCTGCTGTCTGTAGCTCGGGGCATGCTGAGCCACATGAGGTCTTCAAGGATTGAATCACTCATGGTGGGGACCTGGTGGCCCCACGCACATCCAGCTGTTTGTACAGCAGTTCCCTGAATTTTCCATACCCCTGGCATGAAGGGATGTGAGGTGTGGGTATGAGGGGGGCTGCCATGGCATGGGGAGGTTGGCACAGCTTTGCTGGGATGGGCAGCACCGGTGGGGCCCAGGACTCCTCATCCCACGGGGACAGCGGCGTGACCCCTGCGGCTGCCAGCCCTGGCACGAGGCAGACCAAATGCATCTTTTTTAATTTGCGTGGTCCTCAAGGTTGCCAGGACTGTAAGCGTCAAATCTGAGCAGAAATATTTGGCACGAAAACCGTCTGTGCTCTTCCCCTCGGTGCCGAGCGCGTGGGTGGCTCGGTCCCTCCTCCCACCGCGGGACGGGAGCGCGGCGCTGCGGGGCTCCTGCTCCAGCCTCCTCTCTTCTCTTCCCTTCAGGATCTAGTGCCCAGCAGGGAGGGACGCACAGGATTGTGGCCATGGCCCCGAGGAAGAGGAGCGGCCGGGGGATCTCCTTCATCTTCTGCTGCTTCCGCAGCAGCGAGCACCCCGAGATCACGTACCGGCTGCGCAATGACAGCAGCTTCGCCCTGCAGACCATGGAGCCCTCGCTGCCCATGCCGCCCGTGGAGGAGCTGGATGCCATGTTCACCGAGCTGGTGGTAAGTGGGATGCTTCTTAACTTCAGGGTTAGGTTTGGGGTTTCTCCCTCTTTCCTCTCAACCTCCTCTTCATAGTCTCCCCAGTCTTGGTTTTGAGCTTTCAGGCAAACTTTGGTGTGAAGGGAGGCTGAACCCTGAGCTCTGCTCCTCCCTGAGGTCCTGCCACTTTGGGGTGGTCTCTCTCATTAGAAGCTCTTAATTTCTTATAGCAGGGGGTTGGCTCCAAGCTGGTAAAGCAGGATGTTCCCCATAGATGCAAAGTGACTTGCTGGGCACTCAGCTGCACAGAAATTATCAGGTGTGGGCTTCACTGAGATTTGGAAAGTCAGGCTATTGTTTCTTTATCCCTTGGTTCCAAAACTTGAAAAAACATGGATTAAGAAAAAAATTGACAGCCAAAAAAAGCTTTAATTTCCTCTAAGCAAAACCATTTTGGTGTGGTATTTTGGATGGTGTTTTACTTTGAGTTCAGTCAGCAGTGAAATGAGCTTTTCCTACAGTGCTTGGATACATAGAGGGAGCTGGGAATTGTGACACTGGTCACACCTCAAGGTACAGCTCATTGCATTAGATGCCAGGCACCATGGACCTGTTGAGCCAGGCCTCTTGGTAGAGGAAAGCTCCAGGTTGTATTACAAGAGCTGGTTTTGCCAAGACATCCTTCTCCAAGGGTGTGGCAGACCAGGACACCAACACAGCACAGTGGGGATGAAGTATCCCTGCAGCAGAACTCTTCTGGTCAGGTTGGGTTTGTTCAGGAAAAGTGTCTGTCTCTGTCCCAATTAATTCTCCACTGATAACTTGGCCAAATCAGGTTATCCTGGGGAAATTCTTTCCCATGGATCACTTTTCCCCTGCCCCACCCAAAGCCTTGTTGGGCTGAAGGAGGCATCTCTGGATGCTCATTTGCTGGAGCCCCACTTGGCCTGTGCACCTCATCTCAGCTCAGGATTTTCAAAACATCTCTTGCAAACTCCTCCAGATGCTTTGTGCAGTGGCAGTGCCACAGGGAACCTCTGTGTGTGCAGCAAGGCAGGAGCCAGTCCAGCCTGAGGCACAGTCTGGTGTGGCCCTTCTGCTCCCCAGCCCTTCTCCATGCTAGGGAGATTTTTAGTTATTTTTCCCCAGTCAAGGGTGAGAAAAAGGCCCAGAGGCAGCTGCTGCTCCAGGGCACGCTGGCAGCAGGAGCTCCCTGGGGACTGAAGCCATGCAGGGAGGGGGACAGAGGGTGCCCACCGTGCCTCCTGCACAAGCAGCTGCAACCCCCTGGCTCCCCAAAAAACCCATCAGGCAGATCTCAACCCAAGCCAGCCCTGGGTGGGAGGGAGGGGGAAGCCAAGCTCTGCCCTGTGGGCACAAGGAGGCAGATTGCCATTCAGGGCAGTGCAGTTGCAAATCCTCCCCTTGGTCCTTACAACAGCTCCTTCTTGCTCTCTGTAACCTGTTGGTGTCGGGTGTTAAATTTCAGCATTAGTTAAATGGTTTGGAAAGTATCCCACTGTTCCTGTACAAACCCTCTGTGTAACATTTGGAAGAGAGACAGAGAAAGCACTCAGAGGTGCTGGGCTGATCTTCATGCCTGCAGGAGCCCCATGCCATGGTGCTTGGCCCTCCTGGGTGGGATGGCTTGTGCTGCTCTGTGGGACTGAGGCTCCCTCCAAAGTCCTTGGCTGTCTCAGCCCATTGGGTTGAGGGAAGTTAAAGGGGTTGGAGGGGATCTGGAGGCTTTGCCAGCTGGAGTTGGTCCTTTGCCAACTCTTCCCTTGCAGCTTTATCCTGATTTTTCTACTCCACTTGTTTGCATCAGGGATCAGAGTGGAGGGATGGAGGGTTTCAGGCCTGGGGTGGGGGGTGTCTTTGGGGACATTGCAGCAGTAGGCATGGACAGTCCTCCCACAAACAGAAACAACAGAGTGGGATCCCTGCTCCACAGATCCCAGCCTGCTGCTTACATTGAAGGGCGAAGTCCCTTTCTTTTTGGAGCCATCCTTCAAAATATTCCCTGAGCTTTGTGTGTTTTTAAGTGTGGATTGTTGATCTGAGGCAGGAAACATCCATAGTGTGAGAAATTGGTGATTGTCCCATGCCAGCAGCAGAGGATGAGGGCCTGAGCTGCAGAGGGACGTGGAGCAGCTGTGACTCCAAGGTCAGCTAAATGCTTGGGCTGCTCTCCCAGTGTCTGTTTTTTTGGCCTGTTTTGTGTTAGATGGACACTTAGGATTTTAATTGGGATAGGTAATTAGAACAGATAAATATTTAGGGGTTTATTCTGTGTCTGTGCAAGTGTTTTTCACTTAGTTGCATTAGAAGCAACAGGAAAATGGGATTTTTTTTCACCTGGGCACAAATTTCAGCAGCAAGAAATGCTTGATCTTCATCCCAGACTGCAAGGATGATGCTCCCTGTCCCAGCCAGCCACATGCAGCAGGCAGGGGCTTTTCCCTGGCTCGGGGCAGATGCAGATGTTGTTGTTGTGGTCAGTGACTGATCACTGCTTCCTCCCAGAGGAACCTTTTCCCTTTCCCTGCCTCTCCCCCAGCCTGGTGTGAATGGGTTTTGTCGGAGCATTGTTGGGATGTCGCTCAAGCGGGCACCGGCCCTGTCTGAAAGGATTTTCTTTGTCCCCTGTCCTGCCGGGGCTCCGGCCAGGCTCAGCCACCCAGGGAGGAGCAGGTGCTGGCAGAGAGGCACAAACAAAAGCAGAGTGTTTCAGCAAGATTTACTGATTTGCAGCTCCTCTGGCTGGGACAGTGCTTTATGGTTTTGTGCACCGCTGTGTCCTGGCAGCTTGGGTAGGCACTGGTTGCTTCCCCAGGCTCCTGCAGAGGTGTGGCACCTGCCAGGCAGCATCCACTGGATTTAGGGAGTTTCAGGAGCCTCCCATAGGACACATCAGGAGGATCACTGATCACTGTGCCCCAGAGAGGAGGAAATGTGGGGTTGCATGAACTGCCTGCGAACCAAGAGAACAAAGCTGTGCCATCTGCCACAGCTTCTTTCAAGAGGCTCCTGCGTATCCAGGCTAACAATACAGCATTTCTTCAAAGGCTGAAATCTTGCTTGCACACTCAGAAAAAGCACTTGCAAAGCTCCACATAATGGTGCCATATGGTAGATCTTGCCATAACAATCCTCTCTATTTTCTGCCAGCAACTAGACTTTCCAGCAGATGGGTGAATGACTGATGTCCTTTATATCTGCTTAACACTCCTTGTCACTCCAAGGCTTGTAATGCTCTGTGTGTGGTGCTGTGCACTGGGCAGGGGGCTGGGATGCCTTGGTTTGGAGAGGATGGGAGGAGCCCCAGCATGACCCAGGACCCCTGTCTGTCTCTCCTCACAGTGGGGTGGGTCACGGTGGCATCTCCATCCCTGCAGAATGAGAGTGATGCTCTGCTGGCTGCTGACAGAGCTTAGGTGCTCAGAGGAGCTGCTGAGTCTGGTGTGGCTTTGCTTGCCCCTGAAGCACAAGATTCTGCCTCTCCCTGATCCCACAGGCTGCTCCCAGCCTGCATCCCTGCTGGTGGAGGGATGGGTTCAGAGGAGGTGCTGCTCCAGACATTCCTCAACGCTTGCCTTGCCCAGGCTTTGAGGAAATTCCATTTACTGCTCCCAATGGGGCTTTGCAGCCTTTTCACTTCTGAGCTAGTGATGCAGAAGAAATTAGAGCAACCTCCATCCTGCCCTGCATCCTGCCTGTGATGTGCAGCAGCCTGTTTTTAGCCTGTGAAACCAGAGCAGGTAACCTTCCCTGGGTGCCTCAGCCCAGACTCCAGCAGCTGACAAATTTTTTGGGATTTGGGGAGGTGACAGCAGGAGGTGAATGGCTGTGCAGTGTCCCCAGCCCCCCAGACTCAGGATGGGTGCAGGCTTTTGCCCACTGATGTTGCCTGAGCTTTTTGTGCCTTCCCCTCACATGGAAGGCGGCTGTATCCCCTCCCTGCTGCTTTATGAAGTAGTGGAAACTTGTGAGCCTGAGGAACAATAAAAAGGTCTCTGGCAGCTTATATGATTTATCACAGCATTTGTTTTTGCTGTACTTGGGGCAGCTAATGCATTTCATCCGAGCTGCTCTCTGGATGCTATCAGGAGATGGTGAGGAGATAGAATCCCCTGTACAGACATTAAATCTGTTGCCTTTGAAATGTTTCCTGGTGGTCAATAGGTCTGTGGCTCATGATATGCAGTGCTGGGGCAGGATTCTCCATGGATAGCTGTCCCTTGGAGCTGTGCCTCCCCTTCCTCTTGGCATGCTGGGATGATGGCTGTTTTATATCCTGCTTGAGCAGGGAGCATATAAACGTGAGGAGAAACGGTGGTGTGGTCAGTGTGAGCACTGCTGTGTGTCAATAACAGCTCAGCCTTGGGAACTCATTGCTAGCAATCTCCATTGTGCTCAGGAACTTCAGCAATGTGCTTTCTCCCCCGGTTTCTAATCCAATAAGGAGAAAGTATGAGGTTTTGGGCTTTGCAAAACAACACGGCTTTTAAGTAGCAGCTGAGGGATCAGCTGCAAAGCCAAGCTTTGCATTTCATGCTTGCAGGTCAGCTGTCATACTTTGCTGCTTGGTCCTTCCAGCATGAAGGACTTCAGGATTTTGAGAACCACTGGATGGTGACCAAAGCCATTTCCCCTATATCTGCAAAGAAAAGCATGTGGTTGGTATCTGGAAAAAATGACAATTGCAGTAGCCCTTGTGTCCTGGGCAAGCCACCCCTTTCTGCAGGGTCCATCCAGAGCCAGATGCTGAGTGTGGAGCTCCTGACCCCATCCCACTGCTGTCTCCCAAAACCAAGCTCCCTCGGCTTTTGAATCACTTTTAAGAAGGCAAACCAAATGATAGGTAACATCTGCTTTTAAATTCACTCTGTGGGGATCCGTGTGCCATATGGACACTTCACCAGGCTGCCCAGTTTTTGTTTTTTTTTGATGTGAACAGTCTGGACCTGCCAGGCTGTCATCCCAGCCCAGCGCTCACGGCGCTTGTTTTCATCACCTCGTGTTGTTAACGCCCTCCCAGCTAATCTCTAAATGCACCTTTTGATAGGCAAGCATCTGATAGGGAAGTCACACACCTACTCGGTCAGAAAATAAGGGTTTTCTGCCTACTTGTGTTCCCTGGACCTGAATGAACCAATCCACCAAGGAACTTTGTATTTCAGCAGAAACAGCCCTGTAATTGCAGTATCTATTACTGCTACAAACCAGCGTGGGGTCTTGCCCAAAAACGTGCTGTTCCCAACCCCAGATTCTACAAAGGAGCCATGTTACAGCACAATGTAGGGCAGGGAGCACATAAGGAGCCCCTTTGTTTCCAGGAGAAGTCTAAGTGGAGTGGAAAAATAATACAGTCTACCTGCTAAATGCTTTCCACTTTGCACTTCGTAAAAGAGGAGGCCACATCCCTGGGAGATGCCTGGCAGCTCATTTGGTAACATATCAGTGACCTTAATTGGGGCATTTAGGTTTTTGGCTTGCACTTGCTCTGAGTATTCCTGGCACAGGTCACCATGGAGGGCACCAGCCTCTCTGGACAGGGAATCTGCTCCGGGAGCAGTCTTCTTCCCCACTGCTCAGTGGTTGGGTGGTGTTGCTGGAGTTGTGAGCAGGATTGGACAGCAGATGAGTTGTGCTCGATCACCTTGCTCAGCTGGAAGCATTCCTGCTGGGAATAGCCTGTGCCTGCCTTGTATCCATGAGCAGATACCAGTGGAAGCTGTCCGTGCTGCTGTAGCATCTGCTGTTGGCAGAGGCTGGGTGTCCCTCAGCGTGGGAACATCACCAAGGTCAGCTTTTGGCAGCTGAGGCTTTTGCAGCCCTGCAGGGAGGATCCTGCCTGAGTGCCCAGTGATCTCAATTCCCATGAACTCCAGTGTTCCAATCAATACCAGTATTTACAGGGATCAGCTTCCCTTTCCCAACCACACCCAACATCTGTAAACCAGTCTGTGCCTGCTTGCATGTGACATCTGCTGGGTGTCAGACCCTGAAATCATGGAAATCACAGAAATCACAGAAATCACAGAATGGTTTGGGTGGGAAGGGACCTTAAAGATCATCTCATTCCAGCTCCCTGCCATGGACAGGGACACCTTCCACCAGACCAGGTTGCTCCAAGTCTCATCCAGCCTTGGTCAGAAGTGTCCTCCTCTCAGGGTGACTCTGCTTTGCACCTGAGGAAGTTCTTAAAAATGCTGTTGGGATTCCAGGTGTGACTAAAGCCAGGCCTGTGGGGGATGAGGACTTGTCCCATCCATTTCCATCCTCTGTTGCTCCATCAGCATCAGGCTACAGCTGGCTTCTGCTTCCCGTGGCTGCATTCTCTAGTTCCCACAACCAGAGTGGTATCTCTTGGGATACTTTCAGGATTAAGTTGGTGTGGGGCTTTGTAGCCTCTGATTCCATCCAGCCCCTTTTGAAACCCTTCCCAGAGCATTTTCTGGGGAAACCTTGGCATGGTTTAGCCCCAGACCAACCATCCACAGTGTTCCTACCTGAGCATCCCTGTCAGGCAGGGGACATCTGGAGCCACTCTTGACTTGATTTCCAGCTTGAGCAGCTCCCTGAGATGCCAGCAGCAGCAGCAGTGTCAAATCTGACTGAAAAGGGAGCTGCTGCTTGCGTTCTGTAAAGAGGTGAGAGATCCACATGTGAAACCTTACTTATTTGCCAGCTCTGTGCTTTATTATGGTAGGAGGTGCTCCCATCAAAGGACAGCCATCCCCAGCTCTGGTTGATTATATTGAATCCATTTGAGCTGTCACAGTAGTGGATAATAGGCTGAGACATATTTTTGTTGCTTTTTCAGGGTGTATGTACAATTGTGTGGAAGAAGCACGCTGGTGATGCACCTGCAGGGCTTCTGGATCTGAGAGTGCTCTGCAGGGTGAAACTGTGTAGATCAATAACTCAGGCTGGAAAAGTACCCTGGGTTAATTAAAATGGGAGAAAGGTTTTCCAGATGAGGTCGGTGAAAAGGTCACAGGAGGCTGAGCTCAATAAATAACATTAAAAAAAAAGTGTATATGAGGTTATATAGATATATATGTATATGATAACAAAAAAGGAGAAACTAAGTGGATACCTCTCTTAAAATACACTAATATTGAAATATAAGCAGCTTTGAAACCTTTAGCCTATTAAAATAATCATTGAATTAAAATATTAAAGCATGACATGCTGTCTGCCTCAGTTAGGTATCTGATGGGAACATGAATCAACTGCAGCTGGAGTTTATTGAAGGGCTAAATCAGCTATTGATGGCCATAATCTGTCCTGCAGGAGGAGGAAGGAATATATATTTCATTTGTGTCTGTCCAGTGTGTTCAGGTCAATAACTGAGCAGGGTGAATTGGGGTCTTTCTGAGACTAGGAAGAAAAATTCGTTGTGGGAGGAGGTTAACCAGGCATGAGCACTTCCAAGTGCTTCTGTTATTCCTTGTTGCTGCTACTCATTCACTTGGCTGTAAGCAATTTCCTTTATTCAGGGAATTCATAAAGGCAAAATGAATAATAATCTTTTATCTGTAATGCTTATTCATTAAAAATATGAATAGTTGATTTTTTTTTTGTTCATGTTCTGTAATTGCAGCTGCAAGTTGTCACGGAGAAATTAAAAATACACAGTGATAATATTAGCAGGGTTGGCTTGTCTGAGGAGTTGTTTTTAAGCTCTCAGGGTACTGTAGCTGAAAAGAAGTGTGCTGAGGAGGAGGTATTTTTATTAGTGATAATAAAAACAAAAGACTTTAAAAAAAAACCCCTGAGATAAATCTGCATACACTGAGAATTGCAGTTGCCTAAATAAAGCTGCAGCTGGAGGAGCTCCTCCTGCAGCACACAGGGTGGGTGTGGAGGCAGGGGCTGTTTGTAACAGCCACTGGTTAATAAGGATTAATATTCCTTTTTTTCCAAGAAAACAGCTTAAAAGGAAAATAAGGAGCTGAGTGGGGTGTGTTCTGGGGCAGGGGTTTGCTGAAGGCAGCAGGGCCAGCACTGGAAGCAGCAGCTGCTGCTCCGGCCACACGGGCAGCGGAAAAACAAGGGATGAGGAATGGGGGGAAAAATGCTGATTGCCATTTCCCCTGAGACCACAGCCTTCTGGGATAAATCACATTGATGAACTTGGAGAAGAATGCCTGGAAGAGAGTGAAAAAGCAATATGACCCCTGAGAAAGGAAGGCGGTGCAGGCTTCAACAGGACATTATTTATGGACTTCTTAATTCCCATGCTGGACCCCTAAATGCCAAACATTGCCAAAAAGTTCACATTTTGTTTTTTTCCTTCTATTTTTTTCCAAAATTTTTGAACATTCTTGGATCTCTCTCATGCTTCATTTGATGATCCAAGAGATCTCATGTTTGCATGCTATAGCCTCACTTACAGAAGGTTCTAAAATCTGTGCATCCACCCACCAGGAGTAAATTCACTTGCTGTTTATTATGTTGGTCATTTATTGCTCCAGTAACATCTTTCTGTATGTGTGTATATATATATATATATATATATATATATATATAATATAAATATATATGTGCTCACCTGTATGTATAAGTAAATCCAGAGAGAAGTGGATGCCTCATCCCTGGAAGTTTTAAAGCCAGGTTTGATGGGACTTGGAGCAGCTTGGTCTAGTGTGTGGCATCCCTGCTCACAGGGAATGTGTTGAAACTAGCTGGTCTTTATGGTCCTGCCCAAAACAAGCTTTTCTGTCATTCTATAAACATATATATGTATGTTTATACAAACCCAGCACAAACAAGCAAATTTCAAATAATCATTATTTCAGGTATGGCAATGAGTGACCCCCAATCTCCTCCATGTACTAAACTTGCACAATTTATCAACCAGAAAGGAACATTGGATTTAAAGGTTTTTAATTTTCTTTTCTTACAACCTGTAAGGATATTTTGGAGTTGCAGACTCCTCTATAGGAAGTTATTCCTTATTTAATCTCTACTCCCCAGATGCTTCATGCAGAATGTCTGATGGCACGAAGGACCTGTGGGATGAAAGGGAAGAACCCGTGCTGGTCACACTGTGGTCTTGTGGACATGGGTAGGCAGCACTTGGGCTCACCCAGCTCCAGGAGCCCATCCTGGAGGTCATTCCTGAAGTCAGGAGATTTGCAGCATGCTGCTGTCTCCCTCCTGTTGCCCCCACTAATGCTCTCAGTCTGTGGAAGATGCTCATTAAAACATGGCATGAGTGAGGTGGCAGGGACAGGAGTTTGTCTCAAAGGACTGAGGCTGGACTTGTTGCTTTTCCTGCTGGGAGGGTCGAACGTTTCTTCCAGTGGTTTTTTGGCTTTGCCTTCAGGAGGTGGTGGGAGATGGCAGTGGCTACCAACCAGAGAGGTGGTGACATCTCCCTCCTTGGAGATACTCAAAAAACCATCTGTACATGGCCCTGCTGGACCAGGGGGTTGGTTGCCCACAGGGCACCTCACAGCATTGAGGTGCCAGCCTGGGGAGGTGCAGGCCATGGGGACGTCTGTCCCTGAGTGCTGCTGCGTGTCCTCCAAGGGAGAGCTGTGGACTACTTATTACTTGTTTGGCTCACAGGGTTGTGCTCACCATGTGCTGAGCTCAGCCACGCATTTCTCAGGTAGCTTTAGGAGAATGCTGTGAGACCTCACCTTCAGTGGAGCTCATGCTGTGCTCAGAGAGAGGGGGTGAGGCTTGCTTGGCTGGAATGGAGAGCTGTCAGCAGAGCACACAGCATGGAAGTGTTGTACCTCCTGGAAATAGCAAAATACACACTGAGAGTCAAGGCTTCCCTATGAGTTTTTTTAAAAAAACATATTCAAATGAAGATTTAATGTGGAAACCTGTTTCCTGCTGTAAAGGTGAATAGTTTAGCTGTACAGGATAAACATTTAAGAGTAGCATATCTCTTTCCAGTAAAAACACTCTGGGCAGAGACTTCCTTTTGGCTGTTATTTTTTATGCCACTGACCTGATTCCAGAAGAGTATTAAAAATAGTGAAGTTGGCAGATCCTGACACAGGAGGCAGCCAGGTGGAAGGGGCAGAGCTGTGAAAGGTGAGGGGTGAGGACTGTGAGGGTGATGGACACCGACCCATGGTTGTCTTCCCACTCTTCAACAACTGCCAGCATCACAAGCTGTACTGGGAGTGTGTGGACTGCAAATGGCCCATAAAATGAATTTCCAGTTAGAATCACCTAATTATCAAGCTCATGATTATTAATTGAAGGCCCATATGGGTGTGAGTTTCTGAACAGCTTCTCTACCGCGCTGTGACTCCAGTTGATTGTTAAAGGCTTTGTGGGAGCTGCATTTCTGCAGTGGGCTGTGAGCCCCCAGAAAACAGGTGTTGTTCCTGTCCTTTCTTGATCTTTTGGAGCTGTTTCTGAGCAGCCTGCACTGAGATGCACATCAGTGAGCCTAAGCAAAGGGCTGGAGGTGGCTGCAGGAATCCCCAAACACGTAAAAACCAGCAAAGACCTGACTCTTCCCAGCTGAGTCACTGTTAGGGCTCTGAATTACAGTCCTTAGTCACTGTTTGATTAGGAGGATTTTCATATTCACTGGGTGCCACACAGCATTTATTCAAACACCTCTCCTGAGCATCCTGCAAGATATCATTAGGTAGGTGTTGTTGAGTGATGCAGGGCTGTGATGACTGAACGTGTTAGAGCGGAGGCACGATGAAATGTGCTGTGTGAGACTTAGAAGCATTTCTGCACCTTTTTTGGATGTGTTTGCACGTTGTCATGTGCCAGCACCTCCCTAATATGTTCTTCTGTTTTGTCCCTTCTTGCTCCTGCTTAGGTTTCAGCTTGGTTTAGGGTTTTTTTTTCCTTGTTAATAAATCTTCACATTTGCACAAGTTGTCTTTTTAGGGTATGGGCATTTTGAAAGCTTCAGTAAATGTTTTTCTGAGGATCTAAGTGCAGATGTGCTTATGGCTGGTGCTTTCAGGCCAGATTATCAGATTCACATGGCCAGAAAGTGGGGTCACAGTGGAAGCAGTTTCCTGTGCTCTCTCAAACCCTCACCACAGAGGTAAATATTCATCAAGAGCCCCTTGTCCTCCCCCACACTCCCAGATTTACTTTTCCAGTGAGGTGAATTTCAGCCAGGTCCCTGTGTGGGTGTCATCCTGTTGGTCACCTTTAGACTTCCAAAAAAGTGTTCAAGGCCAGGCTGTAAGGGACCATGAGCAACCTGGTTTAGAAGGTGGAGAATGTTGGAACTAGATGATATTTAAGGTCTCTCCCAGCCCAAACCATTCTGTGATTTCTATGAACTGAGGCTGAAGCAGAGCTTGGATGTTGACTGGCTCATAGCCTGAGGAAGCAACGGGGAAGTGCAGTTTTGATTTTGAGGCATGGAAGGGTGACAAGGCTTGCCCAAGGCTGGGGTGGAGGTTGGTTGTTTGATAGGGATCTCTGACCTCCCAGGCTGTAAGGACATGGGAATGTTTGAGCGTGGCAGTGGTTGGAGTAGTCCCTAGCCCAGGTTCTCCTCCCTGGCTGCAGGAGGATGGGATGTGTCTTGCACTGGGCTCAGGTTTTCTCAGTCCTCTCTTTTCCCCCAGTCTCTGTTACAGCAGAATGGGTTTTCTGTTGTAAAGGTGTCCAAGTCTGTTTCCAGAACTCCACCAGCATCAGCTCTGTGCAGCATGGTGGTTTGAAGATTTGGGGTAAAAAGGTCAAGGCAGAGGCAAAGCCTCCTCAATGAGTGTGTAATAAAAAAAGCCTCTGCAACAGTTTTCCTTTTGAGGAGTAATTTCATCAAGAAGAGAAATCAATACCTGCTGTGCATAGATAAGCCTTTCTGAGGTGTTTGGGACTGCCAGCAGCCCTCTGTCACTGGTTGTTGTGCTGGAGGGGGCCCCTGGGTTTGGGTTACAAGAAAAAGCTCCCTTCCTTGGCTACTGGGTGCAATATGAGCTTGAAATATATCAGCTGAATTTCCTGGTGGCCTGTGGGCTTGCTGGTGCAGGGACCCATCTTTTGCCAGAGGCATCTTGCTCAGCCTTCCCCAAATGAGGCTTTGACTGGGGTACAGAAGCTGTTTTAGTTGCTAAGTGTTATTGTTCAGGCAGAGAAGCTTTAGCAGTTCTCCATATATGGTGTTTTTTTGCTTGCTGGAATTAAATGTGTAATTTTTAATGGGGATCCTCTTACTTAAATCCACAGTCTGGGTGGGATGAGTTGGCTTGAAGCCATGGCAGGGCTTCCCTGTGACCTTCTGCAGCCTCTCAGTGCTGCCCCCAAACCCCTCCAGCACGAGGATTATCATCAGTGCTGGTGGTTTTAAGAGACACCCATGGCTCTAAGATCAATGTTGGCTTCAGCAGCAAGCCTCCCAGCCCTGCCTGAATGTTTTATTTAGTTCCCTCATAAAAGCTTTGACCTACATCCAGCACCAGGAAGCGATGAGGCTTTGATAATGCTCGGGCATCCCGGCGGAGGGCACGCTGCTAACTGAGCTTCTGAGTCAGAAATGGATGTGTGCTTTAAAACATCAGATAAGCCAATAAAGGCTTCAGTCAGTAAACAGCTTTATCTCTGCCAGGCAGTACGTGATGCAGTTTTGATGGGGAGGATGTACCTCTTTATGAGCTGTAGGTATTAGGAAAAGAGCTTTCTATTCTTAGCTGTAGGAAAACAAAGCAAAAGCCAATTTTTGATGATATGAGGGTGTCAGCAGTGGAAATGGGCTGGACCACTCAGGGTGAGGTGCTCTAGTGAAGTAATGATGATAAAAAGAAAGGTCCTGTTTGAATTTTTCTTTGCTCTGTGTGTGTGTCTTAGATGAGATTGCTCACCTGAAGCTGTCAATGTGAGCTTTGTGGGCAGCCCTGATGGCTTCATGGATGTCCTTTCCAAAACACTCACAGCCTTTAAAAGCAATGAAGAAGATGTCTGAGGGGGACAAGGCAGGGAAGTTTACAGCCCAGAGTCAGGAAAGGTCAGCAAGAGCAGGATGAGGATTGGCATCATTGCCCTGACAAATCCAGAGTCATGGGGTGATGCTGTGGGGTCACTGCTGTGCCATGGTGTGACCCCACATTGATTTACACTGCTTGTCTGGGGGGCTGTGTCTGTGCCATCACCTGTTTGTGTACTCATGGTGCATGTTTTGTGTTTCTTTCCCCCTCTCCAGGATGAGCTTGACCTCACAGACAAGCACAGAGAGGCCATGTTTGCGCTGCCGGCGGAGAAGAAGTGGCAGATCTACTGCAGCAAGAAAAAGGTAAGAGATTTCATGGGTGCTGAGCCTCTTCCCTCTCATGCAGGATGGGGGGAAGCACGCAGCTCTCTTGGGATGCCAGGTGATCTTTGGGGTGTCACAGAAATGGGCCTGTGTGACCGTGTTCACAGGGGTCCGAGGATGAGGGAGGAGATGAGGATCTGACTCCATGTTTCAGAAGGCTTGATTTATTATCTTATGATATATATTGTATTAAAACTATACTAAAAGAATAGAAGAAAGGATTTCATCAGAAGGCTGGCTAAGAATAGAAAAAGAAGGAATGAATAACAAAGGCTTGTGGCTGGGACAGAGTCTGAGCCAGCTGGATTGTGATTGGCCATTAATTAGAAACATCCACATGAGACCAATCCCAGATGCACCTGTTGCATTCCACAGCAGCAGATAACCATTATTTACATTTTGTCCCTGAGGCCTCTCAGCTTCTCAGGAGGAAAAATCCTAAGGAAAGGATTTTTCATCAAAGATGTCTGTGACAGACCTGTTCCTGGGGTGACCCTGGGAAAAGAGAATCTTTGGTCCCCTGCCCATTCAGGCTGGAGAGAGTGTCCCCACAACCCACATGGGTGTCCCCACAACACCATGCTCATCCCTGCTAGCACATCAGGGCCATGTGGAACTCTGTGGGCACTGAGGTTGGCCTTGCAGGGGTGAGGGGCTGCTCACCATCTCCTCAGAGCCCCTCCCAGGACCTAAAGGGGGCTTATAAAACAGATGAGGACAAACCTTATAATAGGGGCTGTTGCAGTAGGACAAGGGATAATGGTTTTAAACTGCAGGTTTATTTAGGTTTGATTAAAGAAGAAGGTTTTTACAGTGAGGGTGTTGAAACACTGGCACAGGTTGCCCAGAGAAGCTGTGGATGCCCCATCCCTGGAAGTGTTTCAGGCCAGGTTGGGTGGGGTTTGGAGCCACATGGTCTGGTAGCAGGTGTCCCTGCATTGGAATCAGCTGATCTTTAAGCTTCCTGCCAACACAAACCATTCTGGGGTTCTGTGATTCCATTGCCAAATTTGCCACAGTGCCCCTCACCTGGCTGCAGGGGGTGGCTGGGCAGTCACTGCCCTGCTCAGAGGGTGCTCACTGCTGTAAATTCTCTTTTCTCCTGCTGTAGCAATGGCACCAGATTTTCCATCCACATTTTAGGCCAAGAGCAGGCTTACCTTGCTCATGTAGGATTAAATTTTAAGCCTCTCATAAATACCCCTGAAATCCCTGTATTATTGTTAGACAGAGGCCTGCCATGCCCCAGATTTAAATGGGAGGGGAGAAGGGATGTGAACAAATTACAGGCACTGCTCTGGATCAACAGGAGAATGGGCAGGGGATGCTGCTCCTCACTCCCTGGTGGATAAGCAGAGCCTGGCCCTGGTGTGTCTGGATAATGGGAGAGTTAAATCAAGCAAAGCCATGTAATTATTATTGTGAGTGCAGATTACAGGCTATCTAATCTCCTGAGGAAGGGTTTAGATGGAGCTGATGGTGGCTCTTTCCCTTTCCAGACCCTCCTTGCTCTCATGGGTTTTTAAAGGCTGAGCTATGAAACTCCTCGTTCATGGGGGGAAGGAGCCACAGAAGTGTCTGGGGCATCATCCTCTGAGGATCCATCTGAGCCTGGATCCTGGCTGCTGCTCTCCTCTGGTCCTCATTCCTCTGGCTGTTCCAGCCATTCCTTCCCTGCTTGTGATGCCATAAATACACATATAAATATATTTATACATATACATATACATATACATATACATATATTTATAACTATAAATATAAATGTAAATGTAAATGTATGTGCACACCTGTATGTATGAGTAAATCCAGAGAGAGAGAGAAGTTGTGGATGCCTCATCCCTGGAAATTTGAAATTTGAAATTAAATTTCAATTTTAAAATTTAAAATTAAATTTTAAAGTGAGCTGCAGGGCACATGTGCCACTGCTTGCTGTGATGGAGACAAATATTGTTAATTAAAAATGAGTGAGACCATATCAATGAAGGCTCCAGCCATGGAGGAAATCAGGACTGACATGGGCTGGAGAGCAGGTCTATGCACAGCAGGCTCTAGGCTGTCCTGCCCTGTGTGGTGATGGCTGGTGATGAGCAGCAGAAACACTGGTGGATATCCTGGCAGCTCGTGGTGAATCTCACTTGTGCTCCTGTGCATTTATGAGGCCAGATCACCTACATGGCAGCCTGGCATGGAGGAGAGGGGCTGCACTCCTCCAGCTGAGAGCAGTGTCTGCTTTTTGGGCAGGGCAGCAGGGCTGGGCATGGGACAGTGGTCCTGCCTCCCTGGAGTGGCAGTGGTTTGGGAAGTGCAGGGTGTGCCCAAAGCCTGTGTTTGTCAACAAGATGTTGCTTGAGATGCTTGCAACACCCAGTTTTACCTGGTGGTTCCCAGGGGGCTGGAAAAGGTGGACATCAGTGTCAGGCAGCTGCCTGATTACCAACAACCCAGAATTCTCCTCTGAGCAGTTTCTGCTCTTCACTCTGCTGCCAATTTTGGCTGGAGCTTCTGCTGTGCTGTTGGTGTCATCCACCACACTCAGCTCTCCAGAGCACATCCCTGATGTTGCTGTTTTATGTATTCCTATGACAGGCAAGATTTCATAAAAGGGAACCAAAAATGAGACATTTTTTGCTGGGTTGTCCTGGAAAGAGACCTGACAGCCTTGGCAGCACCTGTTGAGAGGAAGTAGGGGAAATCCAGCTGTCCCCCAGGCACGTTTCTTTCCCTGGAATATTTCCCCCTGGCCTGCAGCCCTGGTTTCATCCTGGTTTCTCTGCCCTGCTAGCAGCTGGTTTTATCCCAGCCCACAGGACTGGCTTGGCAGGGTGGAGGCTTTGTCCTCCCTGATTCTCCATCTGTGGAGGGAATGGGTTTGATCCCATCCTTGGGGGTTGCACTGCATGAACTCCTCGTGGTCCCAGCCCTCCTGCATCACCCTGTGTCACTCAGGGGACAGACAGAGGGACAAAAAGCATCTCGGGGTGGGGCTGCCCACTTCTGTCAGCAGCAGCCTGAGGAGGAGCTGAACTCTGCTCTGAACCCAGCAGCCCTGCAGTGCTGGGGTCAGGAGAGAGATTTATAGATTATTCTCTGAAGCTGTCAGCCCCTCTATGGCTGGGATAAAGCAGGGAAATGCAAAGGCAGAGATGCATTGCCAGTGGGATGAAATCTGCTTTTAGAAGTGGTATTTCTGGACCATGACTCGTTTCATGGCTCATCCCAAAATATTTCACTCCCTGCTGGCCCCGCTCTCCAGGAGAGGATATTGCTAGGAAGTGCAGGGAGGAGGAAGCAGGAGGGTTTCCAGATTTGCTGTTTCTTTGGCTGTGGGTTTGCCTTAGTGCAAGGGTGTGACTTAGGATGGCCTTTTTCCAGAGGGAGTTAATGATTAACCCTTGGTGCTTAGTCTGCAGGACCTGTTTAATCACAGGAGATTTGGCTCCTGACAGCTCATGCAGGTCATGCCAAGCTGTTAAAGCAGCTCAAAGGGTGGCTTTTATGAGCCTCAAAATATAGGTGGGTACAGGGTGTTGGAAGCTCAAAAATAAATGACCAGGTGAGAGGGATGGGTAGTGAAAAACAGCTGATGTCAATGCTGGGTCTGGCTCTGCCTCTCTCCCTCTGGGTCCAGCTGAGCATTTCCAAAGCTGGAGTAGAGGAAAAATGACCTGCAGGGATGCCAAGGGATGCTGAGCTCTGTAAGCTTGTGTTGAGAACCCAGTGGCATCACCAGCCCTGGGTGCATTGCTCTGAGCAGTGTGAAGCAAAGCTTGTATCTAAAATTTCCTCAGAGGTCAGATAAAAACCTTTTGCACTAGAAAGAGGCAGCAGTGGTGATTTTTCAGGGGAAATCTGTAATAAATGAGTGATGTCTCTCCAGCTATCCTCTATTTCCCAGGCAGACAGCCTCTTTCCCCTCCAACTGCTCCTTCCACCCACTCCCTCCAGAGAGCTTTGCTTTCCAGCTCCTTCTTCCACTTGTCCTGCTCAGCCCTGCAGCTCTTTTTTGGGGCTTGCCTCCCATTTCCTTCATTTAAAAAACATCAAACCCCCCCCATCCCCATATTTTTTTGCTGCAGTAGCCAGAACTAAGAGCAAAAGGTGACAAAGATGGCATGCAGGGGAGGGGAGGATAAAACAGCTGGGCATTTTGCCGTGCTCCAGGGTCACCTGGGATGGATGAGAAGGATTTCATGACCTCTGAACATGCAGATAGACCTGCTGTTATTGCAGCAGCAGGTTGAAATACCATCTCAGGTGTCATTTGCTCAGGCTGACAGAGAGAAACTGCCTGTTTGCATGGCTGGGGATGTTTTTCACTGGGAAATGTTTATAGTTTTTATCTTTCAAGGTAATTCCCCTTTTAGTTCCAATCACAACACACTTTTGTTTAAGCAAGGTTTTTCTCCCTCACCAGCCAAAAAATGCATCTGTTAGCAATCTTTTTTGGATTTTGAAGCAGAGCTTTTCAAACAATGAACCAGCTGACTACCAAAGGCATCTGGTCATGCTATATTTGCTTATGGGGAGCATAATTTTTAAACCCTGGGAAAAGTGTACAGGGGCACGTGTGTGTGTTTGTGGAGGAGAGGGTATAGCAAGTGTAAGCATATGGAAAAACCAGAGCAGGCTGGGCTGGGCTGGTTCAGACCCTGAGATCCCAGCTTGGGGAGAGTCTGATGAAATTCCAGCCCTTTGCAGCACAGCTCCATGGGGAAGCAGCTTTGGTGCTGTTCCAGGGATACCTGGAGGGATGGGGGAGCCTTGGGGGGCTGTGGTAAAGGCTGGGCCATGTTGGTGGAGCTGGGCTGGATTTAAACATCTCATAGAGGCTGCTTGGCTTTAAAACCTGTCCCTGCCACAGCCTGGTTCCTCTCTGACCTTGGAAACAGCATCCAGGTGGATCATCCAGAGCAGTCAGTGAGCTGCCACTGCTACCAGCTTTCCCTTGCCCTGCTGTTGTGGAGCAGCAAGGAGGGGTGGGGAACACTGTGCAAAATAAAAGTTATGTCAGGACAATGTGTAAAATTGAAGGGGGTGTTTCTGTTTTTGCAGCTGGTGCCAATTGAAGAGGGTTTTTTTTTTTTTTTTTTTTAATCCTTTCCTGAGGAGCTCTCCTAGGGCAGACCAGCCTTGCAGGTGGTGCCAGGAGGGAGGTGAACCACCAAAATCATAGAATTGTTAAGGTTGGAAAGACCTCTGAGGTTACTGAATCCAGCCCTTAACCCAGTGCTGCTGTGTTCACCCTTAAACCACAGCCCCAAGTGCCACATCCCTACTTTTCTGAACACTTCAGGGATGGTGATTCCACCACTCCCTGGGCAGCCTGTTCCAGTGCCTGACCACATTTTTAATGAAGAAATTATTGCAGACATCCAATCCAAGCCTCCCCTGGCACAACCTGAGGCCATTTCCTTTTCTCCTGTCACTTTCTACCTTGGAGAGAAGCCACTGGTGTTGTGACTGAGGGGCTTGCATGGAGCTGGCTGCTGTGAGCCAGCCCTTTCCCTCCAGCCCTGTAGGGTGTAGCTTGGTGTGTAGGACATCAGCTGGGTGGGGAGCTCAGCCAGCCACCAGCAGTTATCCCAAAGCAGCTCCAGATCCAGTTATCCCAGAGCACCACCATGGTAGGGAAGCAGGCTGCTGGCTCAGGTGTGACATCACCTGCAGGCTGAGGAGCTGTGAGGTGCTGCCAGAAGCTTCTTGAGGAAGCAAAGCAGGTGTGACAAAGCTCTGAGGAGCATCACAGGTGTGTTTCTCCCCACCACCATGGGGACACGCTGGGGGGCTGCACTGCTCCCAGCAGCTGCATTCCTGCAGCAGGAGCTTGTGGGGAGGCTCCTTCCAGGTGCAAACAGGTTGAGAGCAGCCTTGAAATTGCTTTGAGCCACCACTGGCTGAGCCCCCACCTCCTGTGCCCAGTGGCCATTGGGAAGAGAAGGAATTCTGGCAGTGGGAGCTGCTGCCACTCCAAGGGGGAGGCACAAGGGCTGAGGAAGTGTCAGGCTCAAAACCAAGACATGACAGGGCTGGGGAGTGTGAAATCCCCCTGGGAAGAGCAAAGGGATGGCTGGAGCTGCCAGATTGGTGACCCTCACTTGGGAAAGCTCCTGCTAATGGCTGGGCACTGCTTTCCCTGCAGTGCTGAGGAGGGGATGGAGCTCATTTGTGGGGTTCACATCACAGCAGCCCCTGTCACCCTGGAACAGAGCAGCCTCCATCAGCCCCATGCACAGGGCTCGGGACAGCAGAGGCTGTGACATGAGAGGGTGACCTGGTGACAGCAGGGCTGCAGCTGATGGGATTTGTGGTTTTGCCAGGTCCCTGGAAAGAAGAAACAGGTGAGGGGCTCAGGTGGAACAAAGCAGGGGATGCAGCAAGGGCTGCCCTTGTCTGTGCAGCTTTGGCATGTCTCAATTTTTGCAGCTGAGCACATGTGGGCCTGGAGGACAGTGAGGGATGTTGATGTGCAATTAAAGCCATCAGTGTCTCTGACAGAGCAGCTCAGTCTGGGTTGCAGCAGGGTTCAGAGCAGCCCTCACTCCTTTGGTGCTTGAGAGCACACACAGCAGCCCCAGCCCAGGGAAAAAGGGTCTGGGAGATGTTCAGTGCTGCAGTGGAACATCCTGGAGACACTCACATTTGATGGAGGTGCTCAGCTCTGTGTCTGGGCATCCCTCCCTGCAGGCAGGCTGCAAACCCCGCATCCCCAAAACCCACCCTGCGTGCTGGGAGAGCATTTTTCACACTCACCCTTTCAAACCCTGATGCTGGAGAGGTTCCTCCCTCCCCCTGGCGCTGAGCAGAGCCTTGTGACTCACTTCCCTCCGGGCTGTGCCTTTGTCAGGAGATTTCTTTACCACCAGGAGCACACCAAAGGACACTTCCCAGTGTGCTGTAGACCATTAGCCCCAGTAATTACCACTGAGCAACGTCCTGCAGGGAGCTGAGGGGAGGGAAGCCCCTGCCCTGATCCTTGCCTGCTTTATTGTGCAGTCCCCCTTTGCCTGGGAAGCTGCTTTCTGAGGAGCCTGCCCAGCTGCTCGTCGGAATTAATGAGGTTCTGCTGCACTTAATTGAGAGCACTCTCTAAATTGGGGGTTTCAGGGAGGAAATGCAAGAGCCCGGGGGAGACCAGCAAAGGGAAATATTTATAATGCAGCATGTTAATTATAAATGAGCAGTTTAGCCAATTTTGTTGTTCAGCCTCCCCTCCACCCCCCTGGAGACCTTTATTTGCTCCAGTGCTTCTTTTCAACTCTAAACGAGCAGCAGGTCCTCATCCCTGGCTGCCTCACAGGTGTTCACAGCACAGGGCAGGTCCTGGGCTGTGGGGTGAGGCAGCCCTGCTGCTTTCCCTCCCCATTCCTCAGCAGGGATCTCACTCCCTGCCCAGATGTGCTGGGCACATCTGGACACCTCTGGCTGCTGTGCCATGCTGGGGACCTTGCCACCTTTCCTGGTTGGTGTTTCTGGTGGGACAGAGATGCTCCTTATAAGAGGGACAATGGGAAGGAGCTTCTCTGACACCTCCAGGAGGTGACAGGACCATGCTCAAGGCACCTGTGAGTGTCCCAGCTCTGCTGTCCCCTGGAGTCCATTTGCATGCTGGACTCTGAAGTGGGGCAGGAAAGCTGGGAAAATCAGAATTCCCACAAGCTTTGTGCAGAGCCCTGGCAGGGCACTGAGAGGGTTGGCACGAGTGCCCAGGGCTCAGTGAGGAGCTGGAAGTCCCCATGGCCATGTCAGACAGAATTAACACCCAGCAGACAGATGGCCTGAGCCTCAGCCCAGCTGCTTGGCACCTCTGAGGGACTGTGGGGTCAGGAAAAAGTGTTAAAGCAAAGGGCAGAGGTTCCCAGGCCTCTTGCTGCTCTCACACTTGTGTTGTCCCTGCCTTGGAGCCGGGCACAGCCAAAGGAAGGGTCAGGGCTGGAGGCACAGGCTGTTCTGCCCAGGGGCAAACTGAGTCTCATCCAAATCACCTGTCCTTCACTCTCCTTGTCCTCATCTTGGCTGCAGCTGGGGAAGTTTGGATGCACAGAAGTTTTCCACATCAGCCTCTTGAGGCACAGTGAATATTTGGGGCTTGTCCAGCTCCCCCCATCACAGGTGTTTGTGGTGTGGGATGAGGTTTACAAACAGCTCTGAAAGTTAGGGAAGGGGCAAAGCTATGCAGCCAGTCAGGCTGTGATCAGAAGATGGTTACTGATGGAAGATGTTTGGGATCTGTGTAGAATTTGTTGACTCCAGCCTAGAGCTGTGTGGCATTTCTGCTGTGAAATCATCTTCTTCTTTTAATATATATGTCTTTAAAAAAATAAAAGTGAGGGAAAAGGTTAATTATGAAGTATTCCCTCAAATTCTGCCTGCTTGAAATCATCTTCTTCTTTTAATATATATGTCTTTAAAAAAATAAAGTGAGGGAAAAGGTTAATTATGAAGTATTCCCTCAAATTCTGCCTGCTTGCTCCATGCAGCCCCTGGGAATGTGCAGCATTACCTGAGCTGGGCTCAGAGGTAACTGAGGGATTTTAATCCTTCAATCCTATCCTACAAGAACAGGGTAGCACCTGAAAACCCCTCTTGAGCCCTGACAGATGCAGGGCATCGTGGACCAGGATGGCAGATGAGGCTCTGCATCACTCAGTGTCACAGACCATGGGCCCAGGGGTGGCATCCTTTAAGAGGTGACATTGCCAGATGCATGTTCCCTCCCAGTGCCTTATGAAGCCCCCAGAGGAGCTGTTGTGCCTGGAGTCTCTCTTAGGCTGTTGATATGTTGATAAGTCATGGTTCTGCTCCAGGAGTGCAGCCTAGATCATGTCACATTTAAACATTCTTCATTGCTTGTAAACATTTTCCCCCTGAGCATATTCAAGGCTGTGCAGCCAAAGCTTCAAGGGCACTGTGGAGTTGAAATGAGAGATTTGGGTGTAAAATTTCAGTCTTGTTTCCCTGAAGCTGATAATCACAAGACTGATGCAGTATCAGTGGGGCAGTGTTTGGTCACATGCAGGTGGTGTAATTGTATTTATGGCAGTTCAATAAATCAGGTAATGTTTGCATAGATGGAGTCAGGGGGAAGCTCAGAATATAGAAAGTCACACTTTTATGTTAATATAAAGTTAGCAAAAGCTCAGGGGTGCTTCAGAAATGGTTGGTCGTGAAGGGCAGGGAATGTTAATACTATTTTTTTACTAATCTGGCTTTGTCTCACTTTTTTTATCCCCTACCCAGGACCAGGAAGAAAATAAAGGAGCCACCAGCTGGCCAGAGTTCTACATTGATCAGCTGAATTCCATGGCTGCTGTGAGTATCCCCTGGTGACTCTGAACCCCCTGTGGGGCAGCAGCAGGGTGGGGACAGTGCCAGCATTGTGCCTGAGAGGGTGGCAGTGTCACCTCTTAGACCAACAGCTGCACAATGGAGACGCTCCTGCAGCACCTGGGGTGTTCTGTGCAGCCACAGAACCATGGGTGGGCTTTGGGTGACAGTGTCACCTGTAACAGGTACAGCTGCACAATGGAGATGCTCCTGCAGCACCTGGGGTGTTCTGTGCAGCCACAGAACCATGGGTGGGTTTGGGTGGGAAGGGACCTTAAAGGACATCCAGTTCCAACCCCCTTCCAGGAAGAGACCAGGTAGCTCCAAGCCCCATGCAGCCTGGCCTTGAGCACTCCCAGAGGGATGAACAGGGGCTGTGAGCCAGCAGGGAGTGTGCTGCTTCCCTCTGGGAAGGCAGGAACACCCAGTGCTGGCCATGGGCTGCCAGCCAGGCAGGGCCCTGAGCCTGAGCAGAGCTTGTGATCAAAGCCTGCCAGATGCCTGCAGGGTGGCTTTGATCTCCCTGACGTGCTGCTGAAGAGGAGCTGGGTTAAATGGAGGGGTCAGCACAGCTCCTCATATCTGCTGGGACCCTTTCTGCCTTGGATCAGCCTCAGCCAGGGCTGGCAGGGCTCACCCTGACACCTCTGGGGGCCCAGCACTGCTGGATGCTGCAGGAGCCACTCAGGGAGCTGCTTTAGCTGTAGCTGTGCCTCATGCATGCCCAGGGAGCAGGCAGCCCTGGTGCAGGAGTCAAATCCCAGCCCCAGCCCCAGCTGGAGTGCAAAATCCAGTGTGGGAGATGCATCCTGTGCACACAGCCCCTGTCCCCAGCTGAGATGGGCACTGCTGGGTTGCACTGGGAGACTTGGGAGTGTCAGGGCTGGCTGTTCACCATCCCCACGGCCTACTCTGGATGATCTCCAATAGCCTAATGCTTTTTTTGGATGTCTTTTTTTACATTGTGGTGCCCAAAACTGCCCCCAGGACTCCAGCTGAGGTCACAGCAGTGCAGCGCAGAGCAGGAATTGTGTGGGGGCTTGGAGGCAGTGCCTTCACCCCTCTGTCCCCATCCAGGCTGTCTCCTTGCAGAGCATGGAGTGGTTTTCCTCACTGCTCTTTTTCCCAAGTTCTGGGATTGCCATAAGGATTCCAGACATCCAGGGTGGGTTTAGGATCCCCATGGCTCAGCACAGTGGGTGGTGGGCACTGCCACTGCCACTCCTTGGGCACACAGGGACATTCCCCTTCTGATCTCTGCCTTCCTCCTTGCACAGAGAAAGTCCCTGATCGCCTTGGAAAAAGAAGATGAGGAGGAGAGAAATAAAACAATTGAAAGTTTGAAGACTGCACTGCGGACAAAACCAATGAGGCAATTCCCTTTCCCTTTTCCTTCCTTTCCCCTTCCCTTTCCCCTTCCCTTTCCCTTTCCCCTTTCCCCTTCCCTTTCCCCTTCCCTTTCCCCTTTCCCCTTCCCTTTCCCCTTTCCCCTTTCCCCTTCCCTTTCCCTTTCCCCTTTCCCTTTCCCCTTTCCCCTTCCCTTTCCCTTTCCCCTTTCCCCTTCCCTTTCCCCTTCCCTTTCCCCTTCCCTTTCCCCTTCCCTTTCCCCTTCCCTTCCCTTCCCTTCCCTTCCCTTCCCTTCCCTTCCCTTCCCTTCCCTTCCCTTCCCTTCCCTTCCCTTCCCTTCCCTTCCCTTCCCTTCCCTTCCCTTCCCTTCCCTTCTCTTCCCTATTTGTGGCTTTGGATTTGAGTTCTCTGCCAGAGCAGGGGGTTAAATAGGAATATAAATGGGAGCTGTACAGGGTGAGGGAGTTGAGGACTCTGAGGCACTAACTGCCTTTTTTTGGTTTCACCAACTGCTTTTTTTTTTGTGTCATATTTTGTCATTTTTTTCCTTTTTCTTGGTCCTTTAGTGACCAAGAGCCACCAAGACCTCCCTGTTTATTCAGGCAAATCAGACAACTTTTTTATTTTTCCAAATTTTCCTTTGTACTGAACAGAATGTAAAAATTCCTTGAAGATTGATTTTTTTTTTCCCCAAGAAAACAAGAATTTTTATTGGTCAGCTAGGACCTTTGTTTCAGCTTCAACTCCTCTTGCACTTTATAAGGGAATAAAGTCACACGAATCTTCAGGCTTTTATGAAATGGAAACGAATTTTTGATGGGAGGATAAATGAAGGCTGGGATGCTTTCTGAATGTCTGCAGCTTTTCCTAATTTCATTTTCTCTGGAGTCTGCATGCACACTTTTGCAACACCTAAGGTACCTCAGGTTGACATCTTCTGATGGGAATATGTTCCATTGGGAAGTGTCTGACATGTTTTGGTTATGGAAGAAACAAATTTACTATTGCTTGCAAATACCTTTCTCTCTCCCACCTGTGGTTAATGGTAAGAAATTCCCAAGGTCCAGGGTGAGCACCTGATTTCTGTGACACCTGGACCTTGTGGGTGTTGGCCCCTGCAGTGAGCAGGGCTGCTGGCCAGCCAGGAAACTTTATAAAACCCTTAAAAGTGGGATTTGAGTGTTTTTTGAGGGATGCAGCAGGCTCTGTAGAAAACTTTACCTGTTGGACCTACTTCTGCACCCAGGGAAGTGAACACCAACTTTTCTATTGACTTTGGCTAGAAGAAGAGCAAGCTTTGAAGCAGAGAAAGCAGTTTTCCCCAAGCCTGCAATTACTCCTTTTGTTGCTGCCCATCAGCATGGCTTGTTTTGAATTAAAATCATCCCAGTGCTGGGATGTTCTTGGCTCCTTTGCCTTTCCAGCCTTTTGCCAATGCAGAGGACACCCAGCCTGGGTGGCACTGGGCATGGGGGCCCTAAAATGCCTCAGCAGGGTGCAGTGCTGGGTCTGCCTGCTCTGGTGAACCTGCCTGGGCACTGCCCTGTGTTTGCTGTCTGCTCTCTGTTCAGTGGTGTTGTAAATCATCGTAAAAATCAGAAATCCCATAAAATTGGGGAGCTGTGCCTGAGGGAGGAGAGGGGTGTGGATGGTGAGGCAGGAGAGGTGGCAGAAGGCAGAAAGGCTGACACTGAGGTGTCTGCAGCTGATGAGGTGGTGACTTCAGGGCTTGAGATCTTCTTCCAGTTCAAAAATTGTCTCAAAACCCAGGTTGGTGTTTTTGCAGTGTGACTGCAAACTTCCAACCTCCATCCTGAGACTTGTGTTGGTGACTGGGTTAGCTGGTTCTCTTTGAAATATCCTCACTCTGAGGAACCTTGTGCATGTAGCAGAGGCAACCAGGCACCAATTAAATTGATTTTAACACCCCCATCCCTGTGTCTGGGCCAGAGGAGGCCTTCAGGCTTTCTGATGAAAGTATATTCCATGAACAAGTATACAGGGAGGTTCTAGGTGTACATCGACAGACTGTGTGGGGGTAAAAGGCCAATTATAAATTAATAAATAATTAATAGATCGATAAATAAATAAATAAATAAATAAATAATTTTAAAGTGAAAACCCCCCTTTTCTGGCAGGTTTGTGACCCGCTTCATCGACCTGGATGGCTTATCATGTATCCTCAACTTTCTCAAAAGCATGGACTATGAGACAGCAGAGTCTCGAATACATACCTCGCTCATTGGATGTATAAAAGCACTAATGAACAACTCCCTGGGCAGGGCCCACGTCCTGGCCCACCTGGAGAGCATCAATGTCATTGCTCAGAGTCTGAGCACAGAGAATATTAAGACAAAAGTGGCAGTGCTGGAAATCATGGGCGCCGTGTGCCTGGTTCCCGGGGGCCACAAGAAGGTACTGGAGGCCATGCTGCACTACCAGAAATATGCCAGTGAAAGGACTCGTTTTCAGGTAGGTGAGGGTGCTGGTTTTGGCTTGGTAATTTGAGATTTTTTACTAATTTTGAGATTTTTTTTTTTGGTTAATGGATTAAAGAGGATGGCGGGTTTGGTTGTCGGTTAATTATTGGTGTGTTTACTTCTTGTTGTGAGGTGGGATTAGGAGAAAGGTAAAGCAGGTTTAAAACTTCAAAAGGGTATAAAGAAAATTTTATTAATAAATTAAAAGGAAATAAGGAAAGTAATTAAAAGGAAAAAAGGTAGTAGGAATTAAATTAAACTCTTCAGAGCACTTCAAGGCCTTTTTTTTCTTATTGATAATGTAAAGAAACAAAACCTACAATTTCTAGTCCGTTTATTATTTCTAAAATAGAGGTTTTTTCTCAGTTTACTTAGGGAGAGAAGTTTGCAGGTTTTTTTTTTGGGTTTTTTTTTTTTTGTTAATGTTATGAAGATTTGTTTAATAAGAGGGAGAAACCCAGTTCTTTTGTGGTTTCTAATTTCTTCACTGATAACAGCTCTTTGGGGAACCCTGTTATCGTGAAGTCCCTCCTGTCTTCTACAGGTTTTCTTACAGTTTGTTAATGGGTTATGTTGATTTATGGGATATTTTTAAAGATGAGTTGTTTAAAGGTAAAAATTTTCATTATTTATTTCTAAATAAGTTCCTTTATTTCTGAATTTTGTTCCTTGGGAATGAAAAGTTTTACATCACTTCCCTAGATTTCCTCCATTCCAAACCACCACAGGGTCTCCACTCAGCCCCTGAAATTCAGCATTCCTGACCCTTTCTCCTCCTGAATATCTAAGTGGCAGCTTGCAGATGTTTTGTTATGGCTGTTTGCAAGTTGAAAAATCCAGAATTATGAAAAATCCAGAATTATGAAAAATCCAGAATTACCCCAGAGCCATGTCTGATGGGATCTGCAGGAGGGAGGAAAGGTGAAACCCACCAAAAAAAAAGGCTTTTTTGTGCAGGGTCCCTGGGATCAGAGCTCTGCAAGGCTGCAGCATTGCTGGATGGGCTGGGGATGCTGCAAATGGGTGCTGGGGTGGCCAGCGGCTGATGGAGCATCCCCAGGAGCTGCTCCTGCCCGTGTTCCCTGGCTGTTTGAGCAGCACTGGGGCTGTCACAGGGCACTGAACTGACCCCTTGTGTTTGGCAGACGCTGATCAACGACCTGGACAAGAGCACGGGCCGGTACCGAGATGAAGTGAGCCTCAAGACAGCCATCATGTCCTTCATCAACGCTGTCCTGAGCCAGGGGGCAGGCGTGGTGAGCACCAGGGACTGGCACAGGGGGGCCTTGGGGTGTGCTTGGGGTGCTTATTTTATTTCAGTGAACTTTCTGAGGGTGTGCACCTTGCTGTGCTGAGCCCATGCCTGTGCCTTGCAGGAAAGCCTGGATTTCAGACTCCATCTGAGATATGAATTCCTCATGCTGGGCATCCAGCCAGTCATTGACAAACTAAGGCAACATGAAAATTCAACCCTAGACCGGTGAGTAGGGACCCCCAGCACATTTGTGATTTTTGTCTGCTGCCCTTGCTCCAGGTGTTGGCCTAGAGTCACACCTCTTCTAGAAATTCCTTGCTGTCTCCAGAGAGGGAGAAAAAAATTCCAACATGGTTTTGCTGCATTCTAATGTAGGGTTGAGCTGGGGAGGATGTGCCATCACGGGATGCTGTCAGCCCTCATCCACCTCTTCTCATCCCAAAAGGCTCCTTGCACATCCTCTAGTGATTAGGAAGTCAGGGCTGAAGGTCTACTTGGTGTTTCAAGCCCTCCCAGTGTCTGGTCTGCTGACAAACCAGCTGCCTGTAATTTATTAATTGTAACATTTATATCTGCTTTTAACAGGTTGTTCTGGTTTGGGTTTTTTTTTTTCTCTTTCTTTCCTCAGGCACTTAGATTTCTTTGAAATGCTTAGAAATGAAGATGAACTGGAGTTTGCCAAAAGATTTGAGCTGGTGAGTACGAATGCTGCTGATGCAGACACTGGCACTCAGTGTCACAGTTAGTTTTAAAAGAGTGGTCAAAGGGACAAAGAGTGGTCTTCTGGATAAAATGTGGAGCTTGGAAATCTTTCCTGTTGCCCTGCTCTTTTGCAACATCTGTCCTAGAGCCTGCCTTAGCCCTTTTGTCCTTGGCCTGCCCAGCAGCTCTGTTTGCCCCTCGCAGGGCAGTGAGGCCAGTTTGTCTGTCAGTTTTGGGGTGAGGGTGGCTCATGGGGTGTGGAGCTGAGACTCAGGGAACAGGAGGTGCTGTTGTGGCTGCAATGGCCTGACCTTGCCTGTCTCCTGCCCACAGGTCCACATTGACACCAAAAGTGCAACTCAGATGTTCGAGCTGACGAGGAAGAGGCTGACGCACAGCGAGGCGTACCCGCACTTTATGTCCATCCTGCACCACTGTCTCCAGATGCCTTGTGAGTCCCAGGAGAGGCCAGGAAAGCCAGGGCCTGCTGGAGGCTTGGCAGCCCAGCCCTCCTGCCCAGCAGTGTCACAACCTGCCCTGTGCTCATGTCAGTCTGTCCCCTTCCTCCCCTGCAGATAAAAGAAGCGGCAACACCGTCCAGTACTGGCTGCTGCTGGACAGGATCGTGCAGCAGATTGTCATCCAGAGTGACAAAGGGCAGGACCCTGATGCCACTCCCCTGGAAAACTTCAACATTAAAAATGTTGTACGAATGTAAGTGCTCAAGGGTCACTGTTCCTTGCTGGTCACTGTCACACAGTGATGTTCCTGCTCCTCGGTTGGACACCAGCCAGCATCCCTGGAGCTGTTGGCTTCACCCCACCTTAGCCATGAAGCCCATCCCTTTTGTTAGACAGCATTTGCCAGTAATATTTGAGATTTAGGAGTTTTTGTGTGTTCCCTGATAAATTTTACATAACCTTGCTGAGGGGACACAGCAGAGTTATTAGGTGTGCCAGTTTGGGAGCCTTTAATTCCACTTTCTCAGTTGTGCTCCTTGCTGGTGATGGTCTCCTGTTTCCACTAGTAGGATTGTCTCATGTGCTACATCTCTTCTCCTTTTAGGTTAGTCAATGAAAATGAAGTGAAACAGTGGAAAGAGCAAGCAGAGAAAATGAGAAAAGGTGAGTGGTGGAGGAATACACAGTGTGAACTCTAACCTTGGCTAAACACTTACCATACACATGTATTTATATGTTTATTTATACATGTATCTGCAGGCTTTATTGAAGGGCTGAGATAGTGTCATGTCATGGGTCTGACATGGAAAATGGGCAAAGAAAATAATATTTTTTCATGAAGAGGCTCCAAAGGGGGTATTGAGGCACAGCACAGGCTCCCTTTTGTCAGCTGCAGCTTCTCTGCAGGGCAGAGTGGGGTTTAGCCCCACCATGGGCTGCTGTTGGCAAAAAGGAGTGTTTGTCACCCAAAGTGGTCTCCTGGGGCTGTTTCAGAGCACACAGAGCTGCAGCAGAAGCTGGAGAAGAAGGAGAGGGAGTGTGATGCCAAGGCCCAGGAGAAGGAGGAGATGATGCAGACGCTGAACAAGATGAAGGAGAAGCTGGAGAAGGAGTCCAGCGAGCACAAGCAGGTCAAGCAGCAGGTGGCAGATCTGACAGCACAGCTCCATGAAATGAGCAGGGTGAGACCTCAAACCTGCTCCTCTTGTGGGCCCAGTCCCTAACAGCCTGCATGTGCTGTGGGGTGATTCCAGGAGACTCAGCTGCATGGGGGGACTGAGAAAGAGGCTTGTTGGAAGAGCCACCAAGGTGTCTGTCCCTTGTGATGGGCTGATTTTTGCCTCTCGGCTGCACTGAGCCTCAGTCAGGAGTGTTGAAATCTTTGAATGCTTCATTTTTTCCTAAAATTTAACCAAATCAATTAAAAATCAGCATGGGGGTATTTCTTAGCTGGTGTCCCCACCTCCATATGACCAGTCCCCATTCCTCTTTTTCTCTCCCAGAGGGCAATCTGTGCTGCCAGTCCTGGAGGACCTCCCATGCCACCAGGAGCACCCGGGGGCCCTTCACCTTCTCCAACTCCCGGCTCCCTTCTCCCCCCTCCACCACCCCCCCCACTCCCAGGGGGGTGTCCCCCACCTCCTCCCCCACCACCTCCTCCAGGGGGTCCCCCACCTCCCCCTGGCCCCCCACCCCTGGGGGGGCTGATGCCTCCCCTTGGAGCACCCCCGGGCATGGCCTTTAAGAAGAAGAGCATCCCTCAGCCAACCAACGCCCTCAAGTCCTTCAACTGGTCCAAGCTTCCAGAGGTAAGCTGGGCAAAAATTTGGGCAGTGATGTGAGGGCAGTGGGTGAGGACCCCCACCTGCAATGCTCCCACTGTCTTGCAGAACAAGCTGGCAGGCACCGTGTGGACCAACATAGATGACACAAAAGTGTTCAAAATCCTGGACCTCGAGGACCTGGAGAGGACATTCTCAGCCTACCAAAGACAGCAGGTAACAGCTGGCCCAGGGTGGGCACACCTGGGTGAGGTGCCACCATTATGGGATCATGTGGTTTCACTGGTGGTCCCAAAACACATCTCCCATCATTATTTCATACCAAAGCCATGTTTGCCAGATCAGCTCCATCTGCTTTGTCCTCTCATCCATGTGCCAGAGCCTTGGTGTCGAGGCAGCTGTTCATGGCTCACTGTGCCTGATTCCACACACCTGACCATGTGTGCCCTGAAGATGGATCACCAAAAAACACACACCCAAAAAAAAAAAGAGAGAATGTTATGAAAATAACCCCCAGATGTGGCCACAGTTGGGTAATATTTTTGGATTGCTCTTAACAGCAACTTCTCCATGTGTCTGTATTGGGTGGAAAATTTCTATCCCTCTCTGGCCAAGAGGGACTAAGTTTTGCCCACATCTACCATGGGTGGGTCTCTTCTTTTATTTTTGTAGTGAGCCAAGAGCAAAATGTGAGCTTTGAACAAATATCCCAAACCAAAATAATGTCATTGCAGGCAAAAGTCTCTGCTTTTTAATCTCCTGCTCAAGCACTGTAGGCCCAATTTGGAAGGCATCAAAGTACATGAAGAAAATTAGACACTTATTTTACCCCAGGCAGGGTGAAAATGGGCAAAAGCAATGAGTGTTTCAAGAAGGCAGGAGAAAAAGCAAGAAGAGAGGCTGAAAAAGGATGTTCACCTGCTGAACACCTGGCTGTGTTCCTGGGAGGAGAGAGCAGCTCGTCTCCTTCGTGCCAGGCTCAGCCAGAGGGATGGTGCCAGGAAGGAGTGGACCAGACCCATTAAGCTCATTAGGCAGTGTGAGAGTTTAATCTGTTCCAGAGGCTAATTGAGGGAGAGATCAGGGTGGATTAGAGCAGGGCAAACATCAAGAGTGACCCACCAGCAGTACGTGCTGCCTGCCCCAGTGTTTTGGGAAGAGGTGACCACAGCAATGTCTCTTTCTCCTGGCATTTTTTGAGCTTGACTCATGCCTAGGGGAGGGCATGTCTGAGGACAAGGAATGGAAATGGAAGAGGAGCAAGAATAGAAACCTGAGTGTCAGCAGGATGGTTTGCCCTCGGGCCCCAGCCCATGAGTCACCTGGTGTGATGAGGATTATTGCCAGGCAGGAATTTAAAAATAATTTGGCTTGGCTGAGGTCCTGCTGGGTGAAGTGGCTGGTTAGGTTTGGGGCCAGGAGGAACAGGGAGATGGTGCAAGGAGAGCTGTGACATGGGATGAGGACCAGAAGGGGGCTGAATGGAGGAGCCAGGGGCTGGCCTGGCACTGGCAGAAGATGCTGTGAGAGCATCTGAAAGGTAGATGGGAAAGACAAGGCAAAATCCCACCTGTGAGATGCTGCTGGGGCTGGAGCTGCCCTTGGGGACGTGATGCACAAGTTCCTTGTGGTTCATTCTGTGTGAGTGGAGCCATGGGACACATCTCCCTGGGCCTGAGGGATGTGTTTGTCCAGCTGGGAGTCCCCAGGGTGCTCCCATTGTTAGTCCCAGGATGGAGAGGGGCTCATGGCTCTGCAGCCACAGCAGTGTGTGGGGTTAGATGGGCTCCATGAGATCAGGAGAAGTGGAAGTGTTCCAGGCTGGTTGAGTAGGAATGTTCCCTGCCCGTGGCAGGGGGGTTGCACTAGAGGATCTTTCAAGTCCCTTCAGCCCCAGCCATTCTGTGGTTATGTCACACATGCACACCACGGGGCTCTGTGTACATGGAGGGGGGCTGAGGCAGTGAACAGCCTGTCCCTGAGGCACAATGAACTCATCATGATGGTTTCACAACTCACAGCATCTTCAAGCTCTAGCAAAACCTGGTTTCTGTCACGAAGAAGCAAGGGAGGAGCAGGGTTCTCCCTGCCTGTTCCCTGTCTGGAGCCACTTGCTCAGTGATCATGCCTCTCACTTGTCCTGGGCCACAACACCCACAGGGGCATCAGGGGCTGCCTGTCTGCCCATGCCCCCAGACAAAGCAGGGCTCTGGAAATGCCTGGTCAGGGGGTGCATTGCTGTGGCCCTGCCCCAGCAGGACCTGGGGACAGCAGCAGGGGTGTGTGCAGTGCACAGAGCTCTCTGACCCCCCCAGGGTGGCTGCTGTGGGGCTGCCTTTGCTGGGATTTGTCTGGTTTTGCTGCCAGAGCGCCTGGGAATCCCAAAGTGCTGCACAGACCCGAGGCTTTAACCATGTACTTAATTTTAAGCATCTCTTTAAATGTTTTTTCCCACATCACAGGCTGGGATGTAAATGCAGGCTATTAGCTGAGCTCTGCAGCTTTGGGGAAGGGCCCTTTCCATGTGGGGAGGACAGGAGCCCTCTGGGCTTCCTGGGGCTCCCAGCCAAGGCTCTGCAGATGTCCCTGTCCCCAGAGAAGGTCTGAGCCCTGCAGCTGTACAGAATATCAGCATTTACAGACAATCCTTTGCTGTGGCATGAGAACTGGCAGCAGCTGTGTAAGGGTGTGCATGTAGTGATGCAAAAAGGCAAGTCCAGGACCATCAGGGCTTAAACTACACAGGGGTTTGTGCCTCTGTCAGGGATGTCCTGAGAGTCTTCCTGGGGGTAGAGACTGGGAGTGATGTTGATAAGCAGCAGTGACACAGCCAGGGCAGTTCTGGCAGGTCCTGCAGCAGTGAGTGATGTAAAAGAGTCAGGGCCAAGTGGAAAAAATATGTGTTGTTGAAGCAGGGGCTTAGCAGTGAGCTGGGAAAGAATTCATCTCCCAAAAAAGGATGAAGGAAGGAAAGGCTCCAGCTCCTCCATGCAAGGGAGAGTGACCTGCACAGGGGCCAGGGACAGCAGGGCTGGGAATTGTTTGTGGGGATGGTGGTAGCACATTTAAAGCTGCTCCTCCTTACACCATCCTGCAGCAGAGGCTGGATCACAGTTCCTGTGAGGGAGAGGGGCAGGAATGAGCCTGGTTTGAGGCCTTTTTGTAGTGAATCTTTTCTCTACCTTAATACATGAGGAGCTCTCCCTCTCCTGGAGCAGAGAAAGCCACCATGTCCTCCCTGCCCAGCATCCTGGAGCAAGTCTGAGCATCGTGGGGCAGGTCTGAGGGTTGAAATGGAAGGAAGAGCTCCTAATTAGGGACCAGTTAAATGAAGATAAAGATAGCCCTTGCAGCTTGTGGGTGTGCTTTGTGCCTGTCCCACAAAGGAGACTGCTGGGTAGAGATTGATTAGTCAAACACTGATCCTTAGCCTTAACTGAACCGAAGACTTTTAGCCACAAGATTCTTGATCAGCACAGCTCAGCCAAGAGGATGAGGAAGGAAAACTCCCGTGTGTGTGTGTGGTGCCAGCTTCACTGCACCTGCTTCCAGCCTGCTGGGGAGAGCACAGCCAGGTCTGGGGAGGGACATGCTGCTGGTGGGCATTGGGGCCAGGCTGCTGAGCCCTGGAGAAGCAGGGAGGAGGAGGAGGAGGATGAGAACTCGAGGGGAAGCATGTTGCTGTGGCCGATGGTGAAGTTTTGCTGCGGCCAGATTTGCTGCGGGATGCGCCTCTCCTTATTTCCACTTCCAAGCCCTGTTTTTCCTGGCAGTCACATTGGCATTTCAGTCCCTCAGATGTGCAGGAACCAGCAATTTTCCTCCAGGCACGGCAGGCTGAGCAGTGCTGTGCCTTTGGGCCAGTAGCAGGGCTTGGCCAGCATCCTCCCACCTCATCCCGTGTCCCCTCCTCACCCCTGTGCACAATGTGCCTCAGCCTGATCCCTTCAGGAGCCTCCTCTTCATCAGCTCTGCCCTTCTGCGCATCCCATAACCCACATTTTCACCTGCATCACCCCTGTTTTAGCACTGGCACCCCCAAGTGCCTCCTCTTCCATCAGCTCTGCCCTTCTGCACATCCCATAACCCACATTTTCACCTGCATCTCCCCTATTTTAGCACTGGCACCCCCATGCTGCCAAACCCCCCCATACTGCACATTTCCCTTCTCTGCTTCAGTTCCCTCTGGTTTTGCTGAGATCACTGAACTGCATGTGTTTTTACTGCCTTTTTCCATGCTTCTGCTATGGCTCTAGGACTTCTTTGTGAATGGTAGCTCCAGACAGGTAAGTGAGCACCTGCAGGAGTGTGATGTGGGGCTGGGGACAGGGACATGGGGACACGTGGCTGCTTCTGAGGGGGGGTTCATGTGTGACAAATGGGGTTGAATCAGAGAGGTACAAAGATCAGCAGAAGGAGCAGCTTGAAAGTTGGTGCTGGGGAGGCTGGTAAGGCAGAACCCACCCTCTCTGCTGTCTGGCCTGAGGTGAAAGGCAATGTCTGAGTCCAGGAGTTGGATTTTCAACTCCACAGAGAAGCTCCTACCCCTGAGCAGTTTTTGTTTTCAAAAGATGGAAATAAACCCATGGCTTGAAGCTCTCTGCTTGGTCAGAACTGGCAAGGCACATGAGAGGGGCAGCTGGTGCTGGGTGACTTGGGGATCATTTTCCATCACCTGCCTCTCTTCCCACTTCTCATATCTGCATGTTTTCTTCGTTGAAACAAGAAAATGAGTAAAAAAATGGTAATTTCAGTGCTCACTCTCGGCCCTTGGAGTGGCCATGTGCCAGGTCTCCTGCCTCATGGATGTTTAGTGTGGATCTGTAACGTTCAGGACCTTGCAGCTCCAGATTGTGTTCCTTCCAGAAGGATTGAATAGCCAGCTTCTAATTGATTACCCTCACTAAAATATGCAATATGGTAATTTAAACCTGGGGCAACGCGAACTCCTCGGGCAGCCCTACAAAGCTGCTGTTATGTAGATCTGCCCATTTGCCCACAAGCACACACAGTATTGTTACTCATCTGAAGGTAACGTGTTTAAGCCACTTAGGAGATACAGGTGCTTATTCCACACCAATTCCTGCTTTCAAATCCCTTCTTTTGGGAGGATTTCACTGAAAAAGCTGCTGGTTGCTTTTGCAAGTCTGACAGCATGTATTGGTTAGCTGGCTCAGGAGGACTGATGCATGAAGGGTGATCACAGATGTTTGGAGCAGGGGTGAGGAACAAGAGCGATGCTGAGCGTGTGCAGCAGCCCATAATGAAATCTTCCATGCCAGGGTTTAATGAAGTATCACAAGTATGTATGCTGAGAAAGCCAGCCTTTATTTATTCAGCAGCGCCCCTGTGTTTGCAGATTTTTAAATCTTCCCTGTCTGAGAAAATATTTACATTTCTAACCAGTGGCTTCAAAGCCAGCTCTGGTTTATGAAATGCCTTACTGTGTTTCAGTCACAGGCTTTACCCATAACCTGTGGTGCCACTCCTGATTTATGGGGCCCACTGTGTATCACACTGAGAGTACTAAATGTCCTTGCTGCTCCAAGGCTCTTCTCCAGGCTTTTCTTCTGCTCATTTTCTCGTAGAAGGAAGATGCCATCGATGACACGTTGAGTTCCCGGCACAAAGTCAAGGAGCTTTCAGTCATAGATGGCAGGAGAGCTCAGAACTGCAACATCCTCCTCTCCAGGTATGGTTAAAGCCTTGCTGTGGGGAGTGGGGTGTGAGAGTGCTCACAGGGGTCTGAGGATGAGGGAAGAGATGAGGATCTGACTCCATGTTTCAGAAGGCTTGATTTATTATTTTGTGATATATTTTATATTAAAACTATGCTGAAAGAATAGAAGAAAGGATTTCATTAGAAGGCTAGCTAAGAATAGAAGAAGAAGGAATTATAACAAAAGTTTCTGTCTCAGACAGAGAGTCTGAGCCAGCTGACTGTGATTGGCCATTAATTAGAAACAACCACATGAGACCAATCCCAGATCCACCTGTTCCATTCCACAGCAGCAGATAACCATTGGTTACATTTTGTTCCTGAGGCCTCTCAGCTTCTCAGGAGAAAAAATCCTAAGAAAAGGATTTTTCATAAAAGATGTCTGTGACAGTGGGGGGGATGCTTAATACCCTGCCCTGGGCTGCCCTGAGTGTGCTCCTCATCCCTGGAGCAGGGGGTTGATGACAGGAGCCAGTGCAGCCCAGTGACACCTGAACCCAGCTGCAGCCTTACAGCCTCAGGGTGGAGTGACTGGAGGGGGGACAGTGCCATTAAGGGTGTACAGTGGCAATTTGGTGTCCCTGGCAAGCCCTCACGGGATTGGGATACCCAGTGAGCTTTCACAGGAGGTCAAAAGGGGGTTGATTTCACCTCTTATCTTTCTCAGCCTGGGTTTTGTTTGCTCTTTGCTGGTGGTTGAAGAGGGCCTGTCTGGGCTGGGGAAGTGCTGGGTGTCAGCAGGGAGCAGCAGTAATTCAGCCAGGACCTTGCTGCCCACATCTGAGTTTTGGGAAGGGGATGTTCCCCTCTTAGAGCTGCCCTGGTGGTCTGACAGCCTCCCTCACACTCCTCACCAGGCAGGCTCAGCACTGCTACCAGCAATTTAATCTGATCTCCAAATGGCTGCCAAAATTATAAAAATTACTTTGGCAAGATAAACTACACCAATAAGACTGAATTTCCTGAGAAAAGGGAAACCAGGTTGTGGTGGTCTGAAAGGATGAGCTGTCAGTGTAGCTACTTGTGAAAAACCACCCAAAGAACAGCAGAAAATGCCACTTGTTTCTGACTCACCCAGCAAAAAATAAATCCACCATCAGTAAAGTTTAAAAATACTCACTCTGCTGTCTGGAGGCACAGAAGCTTCTGTGCCACCCAGGACTGGCCAGGATGCAGCAGCATGGCTGGCAGGTTGGCTTTGCAGCTGAATTCAGTATTTTCCCAGCCTGTGGGTTCTGTCTGGTTCTTCCTAGTGGAGATGGTGCCTTGTCTGGGCAGCCCAGCTGATTTCCTTCCCTAGAAAGCTTGGAGAGGCTGATGTCTGCAAAACAAAAACCATCTGGGTGGGTAACTCAGCCCCTGGTGCTTTTCCCAGAGGTGGCTGGCAGCCTGTGGGCAGCGAGTGCCACAGCATTTGGGGGTAGAGCTGCCCTGGTTTTGGCTGGCTCTGCTCTGGGCTGCTTCTGGGGATTTTTGTGCTTCCTAGCAGTCCAAATAAAAAAAAAAAAAAGGATGATGATGAAAGCAGAGTTTAAAGCAGGCAAATGAGTGTGTCTGTGGCAGGCAGCTATTAGCAAGTAAAACGATGGGATTTGGGGCTGAGCTGCTCCTGGCATACGTAGGCTGAGCGTGGAGTGGGTTTAGGTGTGATTCAGCCAGAGGTTTAAGTGTATATTTGGAAGTTAAGCACACAAATAGGTCCTTCAGTGGGAAGGGGAGAGACCCAAGCACTCAACTTCAAAGCCATCTTGCACATCCTACTGAGTGAAGGTCTCAATTTCATCTCCCCAGCAAACCTTTCTCTTCCAAGAAAGCAGTGGCTGGAAATGAATTGCCAGTAACTAATCCCACAAAAAGGGCAGGATGGAGGTTGCTGCCTGCCTGCCTTTCCCTGTGGGCCAGTTCCTAGGGGAGAAGCAGGACCAGACTTGCCCTGCAAGGTGGTCCTCAGGCCTCTATGTGGCTTTCCCCAGGCCCATCCTCATGCAGGGATGTGTGGCTTTGAAGTTGCAGTGACTTGCCCCAGATGCTGCCTTGGAAGTGCTTTGGAGTTCATCCCATGGTACTCCCAGGACCACAAGTGAGCTTCTCTCCCCAGAATCCCTTTAGGTGAATTGATGCCAAGTGTCTCAGAGGTGGTGTAGGGATAAAGGCCAAGCATCCTTTTAGTATTCTCATGTCCAGCTCCTGCATCTCCAGCAGCAGACTCTGTGCATCACTGGGCAAACCCTTCTGCAGCTGCCCATCCCAAAGCTGGCCAGAGCAGTGTGTTCTGGTCCCAAATGTTCCAAAGGGACTGGTCTGGCAGCTGGGCTGCTCCTATCCCACCTGGCTTGCATGGCCACCACGGGGCTGAGCAGTTTCACATGTGAAAGGACCTGCAGGCTTGGCCCCTGCTTTAGCCCAGACATTTGTGAGCTCACCAGGCATTGTCTGGCTCGCAGCGTGGAAAGATTACAGCCACTGAGATACTTTATCTCTCTCTGTAGATTTATTTTTTTGCCTGTTTCCCTTGCTTTGGGAGAAATTACTGCGCAGTGAGATCACTGGATTTTCCTCCAGCTTGTAATGCAGCACAAGAACATTTTTAACACTTGCTTTTTCCTTCTGTTCTTTGGAGAAGGCTTTGCTGATGTCAGTGCCTCACCGTGTCTCCCTCTGTGAACCCACCACGTCCTTGCTTTTGCTCCCTGTGCATGGGTGTGTATTTTTAGTCCTGCTTTCTGCCAGATGCAAACCCACCCCTCTCTCCATCGTTTTCCTGCTGTGAATGGCTCATTTGATTCCCCTCTCCCAGCAAGGCGACATAAGGCATTTTTTTCCCCCCTCAAATCAATGTGGCTTTTCAGGGAGGGCGCGTCCCTTTCCTGGCAGAATTTGTTTTTCCCCTTCACACTTATTACATCCTCCACGGGGTCTGACAAAAGGAGGCTGGGCTGGTGAGCTGTCACCTCTCATTGCCAGGCTGCTGCCTCTAAATCCCTGTGACAGCAAGTCCTGTGACCCCGTTCCTCTCAGACGGCTCGCCTTCGACAGCTGCTGCCAACAATGATAATTATTGTGGTTATAGATAAGCTTCTAGCTTTCACTGGCCCCTTTCCCATCAAATTGTCTGAGAAGCTGTTTTCTTCTTGCTCTCTGCATCAGCAGAGAGCAGGCTCTTGTTCTTGGCACTGGATTGTGATGATTCCTGAGAAAAGTTGGTTGGTTGTTTTTTTTTTGTCCAACCTCTTTCTTTTTAAATGCATTTTTATTGTTGACTGTGCTTTCAGTGAGTAAGGGCTTAAAAAAGTCACCCTTGTCTTCCCCCACCCTCCTGGAGACAATGATGGTACTTTTCTGTGCTTTTTAGGTGTTTCCTGTGGATGAGGAGTAGCTGCCTAAGCACCCCCTTCTCCCAGGAGCATTTTTGCCCCCCCAAATACCCAGATCTAGCCAATGTCTGCTTTTCATCAGGGTGGAGACTGGTGTTGGTGCTCTGAGCACTCCTGTTTCTGCTTGGGTTTACAAGGAATTCTCCTGCAGTTTCATATCCCACCTTGGATCATGTCCCATCCTGGCCACTGCCATTGTAGGGTGTGACAGGTAGGGTGACCCCAGGATGTGGCTGCTGGTCACTGCTAGCAGCAGAGGGGATATTTTCCAAGGATTCTGGATTTGTTCCTTGTATGATGACCCCAACAATTGTCTTGGCCTCTGCTCAGTGCAATCTTTGAGCTTCCTCCCCTGGCTGAGGTAGATTTTAATTCACTCCCTAATTACCAGACCCTCTCTAGGGTGCTCCCTTGAGGAGGAGGTCAGAGAGGACTGAGTGCAGGATGAGAAACATGGGCTCATAAGGAATGAAGAGTTACTTACCAGGTTTGTAAGATGCACCTGTCTCAATAAAGCTAGTCCTTCACTTCCAGTCTTGAGCAAAATATTCCAAGCTAAACCAAGCCCTTGCTATCCTGGCCTTAGAGACCAGAACTCTGTCAGCTTTAGCTTCCAAAAGCCAACTCCACAGTCTCAGTCTGCTCCCTGCAGAGATGTGGGGATGAAAAACACCCTCCTTGTTTAATTACTCAGAGTGATCAAGTCAGCTCCCCATCTTCTGTTTGATCTGCTGGTCAGGTTGACTTCCAAGGTCTCACATCCTGCTCTAGGGTGTGTTTCTGGTTTCAGCTCATTCCTTTGAGCCACATCCAGTGTTTCAGCATCCCTTGGCAGCACTGAGCACTGATACATGAGGTTCCTCAAACAGGTCTTTTCAACTCTGTGGTTTTTCCCTGCGTGCAAGTACAGGGAATTACATTTTTTAAGCTGGGTCTGTTGCAATGGCTTTAACCATGACTGCACACCAGGGGAGAGAGAGAGAGAGAGAGAGAGAGAGAGAGAGAGAGAGGATGTAAAGAGTTGTAGGAGTTTCTGGGCTTTCCCTTTATTTAATTTAGATTATTTTATAGACCACAATGCAAAGAATAAGAAAAATACGTGTGGTTTTGCAATCAAAGTCCTTGCAGGGAGAGGTTGCTTGCAGTCAAATTAAAGTGTAATTAATGGCTGCTGCAGCCCAGGAGGAGCTGAGGGCGTCTTTCCATCTCTCTGTTGCCTCAGCTCAGTGTGGGCTGCTGGCAGAAAGATCCCTGCCAGGAAAGCCCAGCCTGGTGGTGCTTGCTGTGACACAATGGTCTGTGGTTTTGGAAATCTCCAATTTGAGGCTGCATCTTCAGTTCCTGTTAGGTGAAGTAGAGGAAGAAAAAGGTGGAGGAGAGGCTGGTTTCCAGCATCTTACACTTCCAAGAGCATTGAATCCCCACCCCTCCAAAGAGAACCAAACTGATGGGTTTCCTGGGATGCTGAACATCCACTTGTCCAAATTTTGTATTTCTTTCTAATTTTTTCCTAGAGGAAGACTCCAGCCAAAGGCGGTCAGGAAAAGTGGGAGAGACAATGCTTGAATCCAAGAACAGCAGTGGAAATTGCCCAGATTTTCCTTAAGGGTTGTGGCAGTGGGTTCAGGGGCAGTGCTGAGCTGCACTCCTGAGCCTGGGCTGGGCTCTCTTCCCTGTGGGAATGTAACCTCACTGGCCCTGTGGCCTTTGGGGGTGCTGGAACTGCAGGAGCAGCATTGCTATGGGCAGGAGTTACACCTGAAAGTTGGATATTCAATGTACTGCTTACAATCCTTACATAAAGTGCTGTTAAACAGGGGAATAGGGAATGGCAGCTGCAGTGTGGGGAGAGGGAATTGGATTGGGGGGATTTTGCCCCCTGTTTGCAGCAGGGCCAGGGCTGCTCTGTGCTGTGCAGATCCTTGGCAGAGCACAGTCCCACCACATTTCCCACACATCCTCCTTCATAACATGCTGGATAGAGCTGTTTGTGATGCTGCTCCTGGCTGGGGGTTCAGCTCTTCATGCTGCACAGGTGTGTAAGGAATCTCTCCTGAGCCTTCCCTGACTGCTGGGCTGGGAGTAACTCTCCTTTCCCTCCACCTCCCAGGCTGAAACTCTCCAATGACGAGATCAAACGAGCGATTTTGACGATGGACGAGCAGGAGGACCTCCCAAAAGACATGCTGGAACAGGTGGGCAGCGTGTCTCCTGCTTCCCTGTGCCTGCCTCAGGCTGGGACAACGCTGTGCAAAGTGCTTGGGATCAAAAGTACAGCTTTAAGTGTGCTGGGCCCCAAATTATTTACCAGCCACATGCTGAAAAACCACCCAGGTGGGCAGGAAAGCAGCTTGGTTGTGGTATCAGTGCTGGGAGCAGCATGGCCACCATGAGGCATTCCTGTACCTGGGTCTGCCCTGGAACCTTGAGGTGGGGCTATTTTGCCTTTTTGTGGCTGCAGCTCGAAGTTTGTGCTCAGTAGTGGTTTATTTTTGAAAGGTTTGACAGTGTTACTGCAGTCCTCAAAAGGGGAATCCCATTTTCACTCCCTCTGAATCCCTTTGGAGGCATATTATTCACCTGTCCTTAAAGCTGAGCTGGTAATTGCGCTTTGAGCAGAGATGTGGGAGGATTCATTTCACAAAATTTCCATCTGCTAATAAGTAGAGTTGCAGCAAATGGGAGTCCCTGACTGACATCTCCTCTGGCAGAGCTGATGTTGAAACCTCCTTGGAGCAGACTTAATTCATTTGTTGTAAAAGCTGAGTGATGGCAGGGCAGAGGCAGGAGACACTGACGTGATGGAGTAACGTGAGGAAGGTCACGGGGACAGCAATAACACTTATTTCACAGGTGCCTTGGGGTCACTGCCTGTACATGCTGAAAAGCTGTTAGACTGGAGGAAATAAATCACTTTTTAGCTCCTGAAAAAGTGTGCATGGATCTCATGTCCACTGCTGTGCTTTTTCCTGTTCAGCTCCTGAAGTTTGTTCCTGAAAAGGGAGACATTGACCTGCTGGAAGAGCACAAGCACGAGCTGGACCGCATGGCCAAGGCTGACCGGTTCCTCTTCGAAATGAGCAGGTTGGTGCCTCAGGGGACACATTTTGGCCATTGGAAATGAGCAGGTTGGTGCCTCAGGGGACACATTTTGGCCATTGGAAATGAGCAGGTTGCTCATTTCAACCTGCCACTTTTTCATAAATTGTAGAATCATTTAGTTTGAAAAAGACCTGTAAGATCATCAAGTCCAACAGTTAACACTGCTAATTTTTATCTGACTCTTGCTAGCTAAGCCTGTCTCCTGTTCTTGGCAGAATTGTGACCATTGGTCTTGCTCTTGGGAAGAGGATAAATGAAGAACATGCAACTGCCTCCATGTTCACACTCTTCCTTCAGTCTTCTTTCTTTACTCTTTTCAGGCTACTTTTTTTAGACATTATATTTGCAGTATGGTGGCACTGACAGAGAGATGGGTGTGACCCCCCTCTGGTCCACACATGCTTTCTTCCTCAACCTGTGGTCCATTCACCTCAACACAGGTCTCACCACTTCAGGGGATACAATTTGGCCACTGGCTGCATGGGTTGGTCAGGAGGTGGCAGTTCCATGGAGCCTGCTTGGGAAATAAGCCCTTCTTACTGTTTTTCACATCAAGAAATGAGTGGGCCAAGCAGACAGGAGGGCAAGCAAGGTGCTCCAAATTATAAGGATTATTTGTGATGCTCTGGTGCTAAAATCAGGGTTGTGCTCCCATACAAGCAGCAGCTGGACAGAGCAGGGAGAGGGATGGGGAGATGGATTTTTTTGGTGGTTCTGGGTTGATGGTTGGACTGGATAATCCTGAAGGTCTCTTCCAACATTGATGATTCTGAGATTCTGTGATCTAACCTGGTCAGATGGAAGGTGTCCCTACAGGGCAACTAAATGATCTTTCAGTCCCTTCCAACCCAAACCATCCTATGATTCATTGGGGCCCAGATGGGAAGTGCAGTTAGAATGATAACACAGTGCTCTCTTCCCTTTAATCCTAATGAATATTCCAGCCTGATGTATGTACATTTTGTCCTGCTGTGTAGATGAGTCCCACTTGTCACCTCAGGACTGACTCATCTCCAGGGCTCCTGAGACTGTATGAGACTGAAAGGAAATGCCATTTCTTCCTGCTCCTGGTAGCAATCATTTAAGACTTAGGAGTCTTCAGGGATGAATAGCTTTATCTATTGCATGCACATCCTCTAGAGGTGCTGGGTTAAAATCTTGAAGCTTCTTATTTGAATTGCACTGAGCTCTTTGAATTTCTTAGCTGAACTTCAAGCCAGTCACTTATTGGCAAGGTCAGTGAGTTTTACAATTGGAGATTGCACTGGGAGATCAAAAATAGAAATGCTCCCATCATCCCTGAGCAGTGCACCAACAATGGGCTGTGTGCTTGCTGAGTGTCACAGACAGGCAGGATGGAGCTGTGCAGCTCAGACCTGAGCCCTCAGGGCTCACTGACACTCAGAATTAGCTTTTCTATCACAGGTCACCTTTCTTCTTCACAGGCTCTCACCCAAGTGTTGCTCCCATGCCTTCATCCTTTGGAAAGCACAATGTGCTGATGCAAATGTTTTCCTTGATTTTTAATTTTGCCTTGTGGTCTGTAACTGAGTGTGATGTCTTTGTCACCTCTGATTAGTACAACAGTGCAGCTCATGGCTCTGTGTGTGAGCGTGTCTCCCGTGGGTCCTTGGTCCTGGTGACTCAAATCAGACTGCCATGTGCATACAAGTGAGATCTTGGTTAGCATAAACACAACTGACACGAGCAGAGCCATCACTGACTTGCCCAGGAAAGGGCCTTTCCAGCCCAGTCCATCAGTCTGATGATCAGAAGGTCCAGTTTCATTAGTTCTGGTCATAGGTGAGCCTCTCTCCAGCTGCAGCTCATCACAAAGCCATAGGGAGCCCAGACCTCATCAGCACCTTTGCTTAGGAGTGGTTGTGAAAGAACTGTTTGTTCATACCAGTGGGGTGTAAAGATCCACTTGTTGAACCTGCTGAGTTAAGGGGATAGGCTTGAGTATGTGCTTAAGAACCCACAGGGATCCACCCCAGGACAGCTGTAGCTTCAGTTGTCATTTTTTCCCATCTCAGCACACTTTCAGGGAGAAAAGGGGTCATTATTTTTTAATCACCCTGGCTCAAGCGTGCTTTGTGAGCACAGCTGTGAGCAGTGGAGCAACAGAGCTCTGCCTGGAGCAAGCAAAGCTCAGCCTGCTCCTCCCCTTTGTTTTCCAGGATAAACCATTATCAGCAAAGGCTGCAGTCCCTCTACTTCAAGAAGAAGTTTGCAGAGAGAGTTGCAGAAGTCAAACCCAAAGTGGAAGGCAAGTGACAAAGATCTGCTAAGGGACTTTGGGATCACTCCCAGGAAGAGCATCCTCTGTGCCAGGATGAGCCTGGATGGAGCGGGAAGGGAAGGGAAGGGAAGGGAAGGGAAGGGAAGGGAAGGGAAGGGAAGGGAAGGGAAGGGAAGGGAAGGGAAGGGAAGGGAAGGGAAGGGAAGGGGTTGGTGGTCACTCTTTGGGGGTGCTGAAGGGGTTGCTGGTGGGCTCTTGTGGCAGGGGGTAATGTCCCACCCCTCTCTGCTTTCAGCCATCCGTGCTGGCTCCAAGGCAGTGCTGCAGAGCAGCAGCCTTCAGCAGCTCCTGGAGGTGGTGCTGGCATTTGGGAACTACATGAACAAGGGCCAGAGGGGCAACGCCTTCGGGTTTAAGATCTCCAGCCTCAACAAGATTGCAGACACCAAGTCCAGCATTGACAAGTGAGCAGCCCCTGCCCTTATCCTTGGTACCACCCTTGGCCCCAGGGGTGCTGGGGGGATGCAGGGGTCATTAGCATTACCTCTGGGACATGGGTGGGTGGGAGCAGTCCCCTCCTCCTGCTGCCCAGTTTGGCACACCCAGTTATGTGAGTGTGCTTTTTTTTGAGCAGGACAGCTTTCAAGGGAAGCCAAGCTGCAGATCAGCACAGCGATTGATGGGGCCTTTCCTTCCTGGGCTGGCTAAACTCCAGCCATAGCTGATTAGGATGATCATCTTCCAAATGCTTTTTAACCCCTTTGAAGATGCCAGGAGCCAGAGGAAGAGTTCCCAGGGGCTTTTCTCCACAGGAACTCCCTCTGCCTCTCTCTCATGCTGATGCAGCCATTGCCTGGTTTGCTTTACCCTGCTGAGCTCTGTTCACAGAGCAAGAGGAGCTGGGTCAGGTCTCAAACCTGCCTGGTCTCATCCATCAGTAAGGACACTGGAGGACAAGAGCAGTGATGCTCAAGTCACCTCCCCTGGGTTCCTCCTGTGGAGAAAGAACCCTTCCTTGCAGGGCCCAGGCTCTGCCCTGTAGCTGTGCATGGGACAGACCCATCCCATGTCCCCACACAGGCATCAAGCAGCATCCTTGCAGAAATCCTCAAATAATTCATTACTAGGGTTGGGGTTTAACCAGGGGTTTTCACTGAACAATGAATCCCCCAAGATGCTGCCAGACTGACCTCTCTGCTCCTCTCTCCTAGGAACATCACCCTGCTGCACTATCTCATCACTGTCGTGGAAAAGAAATATCCCAAAGTCCTCCGCCTGCACGAGGAGCTGCGAGACATCCCACAGGCAGCCAAAGTCAAGTAAGCAGGGCTTGAGGTGGCACTTAGGCAGCCCTGGGAGCACCTCTCCCCTCATTTCAGCCTGCTTTGCCCTGTCACCTCACCCCAGCTCACCCTCCTGGCCAGACCCTGGCTGTTGGGCTGGGTATCCCATGCCATGGCCACGCTGGCCCAGGACTCAGAAGCAAACATCACCTGGCAGCTTTAAATCCCAGCCCTTGCAGTGAAGGCTCTAAAGTTCTGAGCTTGGGGGAGGAGAGCTGCTTGGAGCAGCCGCTTCCTGTTGTTATCTCACCACAAAAGCATTTAATTAATTTCTAATGGTGCATTAAGTAATCGGGGAGGAAGCGGTTGCGGTGTGGCTGCAGATAAAGGGCAGCTGTTTATCCTCATGTGCCAGGGAGGCTCTGCCTGCAGCACAGGCAGGACCAGGCAGCTGTGGGAGGGACTCACCTGCATCCAGATCCTGCCTTCCTCTTGTTCTGCCAACATGGAGTTTTTGGGGTTTGCAACCAGATTTTTAACCCTGCCCAGTGAGCTGTTGGGAACAGGCTGCCCCAGTGCAGCAAAGCCCTTAAACACAGCCTGAGCCTTTAAGATCAGGAGGAATCTGCTGTTTCCCTGCAAAGCCCTCAAGTATTTGCTGAAGTACCTCTGAAATCAGTGAGGCTCTGTTTTGGTGTTAAACTCCAGCTGGAGCTTATGGGCTTTGGTGCTTCAGGGATGCGAGCAGCAAAGATCAAAAATTTCTGCAGCCAGTTGTGTTAGCTGTGGACATGAAGAGGGGCTGAAACTGCACCCCTTTAGAGAGGATGCAGTTAGAACAGGTTACCCAGAGAAGTTGTGGATGCCCCCTCCCTGGAAGTGTTCCAGACCAGCTTGGATGGGGCATGGAGCAACCTGGGATAGTGGAAGGTGTCCCATGTGTCTTGGTTTGGAAAGACAGGAATCTGCTAAGGAAGGCAGGAGCTTCTCTTGAAATGGAGAATATAAACCTTCTCCACCTCTCCAAATTGCTATAAGTTTTAAATTAAGGGGCTCTTAGGCAAAAAATATGGGAGCAGGAAATAACAGCTCTTTAATAGAGAAGAAAAAAAAATAAAAGGATAAAATAAATAATGCAGTACACTAGAACAGCACTGACAGAGTCAGAACTTAACCTGACACCCTGTGGGTCAGGGTGTTGGTAGCAGTGCCATTGGAATTGTGGCTGCAGCCCTCCTGCAGTGTCAGGGGTGGTTCTGCTGGAGCAATGGGATCCTGTAGAGAAGGGTGTGGTCATCCTCTGAAGATCCAGTGGAAGAAGAGGCAGCTGCTGTTAGAACAGGTTACCCAGAGAAGTTGTGGATGCCCCCTCCCTGGCAGTGTTCCAGACCAGCTTGGATGGGGCTTGGAGCAACCTGGCATAGAGGAATGTGTCCCATGGCAGCAGGTTTGGAACTGGATGGGCTTTGAGATCCCTTCTGACCCAAACCATTCCATGATTCTATGAAATATTTATGGAGTTTACAGTGGCTTGAGGGTCTTCCAAGCTTCAAAGCTCTCTTGTAGCAGTGGTGGGTTCCCAGGGAAGATGTGTACTGGACAAAACAAGGATCCTCATGTATAAAATGTAAAATAATCATCATCCAGGGGTTGAGCACAGTGACAGGACAAATCTTGGCATGCAGGGAGGAGTGTTCTTCTTCCAGAGGGTGGTTGGGCACTGGAACAGGCTCCCCCAGGGCAGTGGTCACAGCCCCAAGCCTGACAGAGCTCCAAAAGCATTTGGACAATGCTCTCAGGCACAGGGTGGGATTCTTGGAGATCCTTGTCAGTCCCTTCCAACTCAGGATATTCCATGGTTCTGTGGGTGTGTGGTGCTCAGTTTGTAGGCATCAGCTGAGGGCATGGCTGAGCAGGACATGTTCCATGCTGGTGCAGGCTCTGGCTTTCCCATGCTCCTGACCTGCAGCTGTTGCACAGACACACGTGTGGGAAAGAAAACGCCTGCACAGAGGGTTTCTTCACCCCCCTAAACTTTTATCATTTCTCTCTAAACTGGACACCATATGTAACATTTGGGTTTGGTCCAATCCAGAGCGAAACCAAAAAGTTTCTAAAGCTCTGGAAAACCCTGAATTCCCCCCAGTCCTGCAGCTGTGAAGCAGAAATTGCTGCCTCTGTCAATCCCACCAGTAGTAATGAACTGCTGGAGCACAGAGCTCCCAAAACTGCATTTTCCCAGACTAAACCTGCCAGGAATGCTTGCCCCATGACCCAGCATCAGCATTTCCAGGGACCCCAGCCCTCGCACAGACACCCCTGGAAAGGCATCAAGCCTGTGGTCACTGAGGCTTTGTGAGAAAGCTTCTCTTAACATAGTAGTGGTAGAAACCCATAAGCATTTGAATTTGAAGCTCATCAGGGGCTTGAGCCTTGTGTAAACAAAGGCAGTGCCAGACGTGGTGATTTATTTTGATTTCTCTATACTTGGGCTGTCTCCCTTTGTGAAAGGCTCGCTCCTCCTTGGAAGGATGCTTTGCCTGGTGTTCACCCAGCCATGGTACCCTGAATAACTCTCCTCTATGCACTGGGATAATGACATCATCTACTGCTGGATCTGGAGAAAAATCTGTGTCCAGCACAGATTTCCTGAGCCATCCTTTCACTTGGAGAGGGCTGGAGGCTGCTGAGCTTGCTAAACCTGGGCAGTCCCCTTGATTAAAAATACAGAAAAGTGCTTTGCTTTGAAGCAAGCAGCTGCAGCCACTGTGAGATAGTCCCAGCTTAGAGGCTGTCAGCCTGATTTGCTGCTTGAGACACGCTGATCTGCAAAAAGGAGGCAATGTGGGCAGGGTTGGGGTCTTTTCAGTGGGAAAACCATGGTCAAGTTGGTCAGAGAGCTGTAGATTTTGCTGGGAAAAGCTGAAAATTAACATCCTGCTATTTCCAACAGCATGACTGAGCTGGAGAAAGAAATAAACACTCTGAGAAGTGGCCTGAGAGCAGTGGAGACTGTAAGTATTATTTAAATCAAGTATAGTCCAGCCTGGCTCTGAGCAGCACTGCATCCCTCCTTGGGGAGGCAGGCCAGGGAGCTCCCAGTGAAGCTGCTTTTATCTCACATCCTGGAGATGTGTTTGCCTTTCCTTCCTGCCCTGCACGTGTGCCTGTCCTCTCAGGGCTGCTCTGGCACTGAAGTTACCATGTGTGATGAGGCACACTCATGGTTTATGTCTGATGCATCAAGGGAGGCTGAGTAAGCCTAGTGATGATGCCCAAGGAGTTCCTGTGATATGCAGTGGAGTCTCCCCTTGGCTGTAAAAGCACTGAGAGTTGGGGAGCACTTCTGCAGCACAGCTGGAGTGCTGATGAAATGGTGGAGGTATCCCAGAGGACTCACTGTCTTGCTCAATTATCCCATAAGCTTTCCTGCAGGATTTGGCTTAAAAGCTCACTTGAGGCAGTGTGATCCAGGGTGTCATGCATGGCAGGGGGAGCAGCAGTGGTGGTGCCAGCAGAACCCCTGGCACTGATTCAGGCACACTCCCAGTGCCACTACCAGAGGCCAGTGGTATTTGTGTCCCTCATCAGCCAGGGCCTGACCAGATTTACCTTTTTTTTTTCCCCCCCCAAAGGAGTTGGACTTCCAGAAGTCCCAGGTTCAGCAGGCAGGGGACAAGTTTGTGTCCGTGGTCAGCCAGTTCATCACACTGGCCAGCTTCAGCTTCTCGGATGTCGAAGATCTCCTGATGGAAGCAAAAGAGCTGGTAAGGCCACCAAAGTCCTTGAGATATGAGCAGCTTTTCAGCCTCACCTCCTTCTCCCTGGCTGTACCCAGCTGGAATTGTCCTCCTGACCCGTGCTGGGGCATTATCATGGACCTCCCTGAGGCCATGGCTAACCCAGGCCACCCCTTTGGCCTGCTGGTGGTAACCAGATACTCTCTGCAGTGCGTTAGGAGTGGTGGCAAATGCTCTGAAAAGTGTATCATCTTCTGCTGACTTGGCTGGGTCTGGAGGAGAAGGTCTGGTCATGGTCCCCAGCATCTGTGGAAGCCCACTCTGAAGCAATTTTCCATGGTTGTTGTAAGGGATGGGTTGTGTGGAGAGCTCCAGCTCTTTGCTTTTTAAACACATGTCCAGATTCAAGTTGTGTTCCTGTTTTCTCTTAGGAAAGCAGAAACATCCCTGTTTTATAAACTTGATATCACATCAGGAGAGCATTTTCAGCCTTCCCTCCCCCACCAGAATCTTTAGTAACATGGCAGAGAATTGTAATATCTTGATTAAAATCAGCAAGATTAACCTCAATTATATTGACTTATATAGTGGCACTTCTCAGATTCCTCCCTGCATCTTGAAGTGTTAAGTCTCTTAAGTAAACAAAGAAATAAAAATGCACTAAATGTCTTTTGAAGAGCCAGAGGCACCCCTGCAAATAAAACTAAATCATACAGGCAGGCTTTAAAAATGTTCCTCTTGGTCTACCCTGCAATATCAAAGCAACTAATAAATCTGTTGGTGCTTTGATTTTGTTTTTCTTTTCTTTTAAGCGTGCTTATCTCCAGAATGTGCCTTCACAGTTTTAACAAACTTGCTCTGCACAAAGAGTCTCCTTCAGACTGGAAGTGAGAACAAAGAGTGTCAGTCCCAAGGACAACTCGGGGGCTGCTTGGGGACTGGGACATGTTGGCAGATTGTGGATGTCCTGTCCTGACCTCTGCTACGGCCTCATTCGACTCCCTCACATTAATGGTGTGCAAACAGCACAAGAGGGAGGAAAACTCCCTTATTTCCCTGCCCAGGGCTGTGCCTGAGCCTGGGCAGAAATCTCTGTTAGAAGTTTCACCAACACATTTGGTTTCAATAGCAGAGCATGTGGCAGTGATAAATAATACCCCAAAAATACTTCAAAGAAAAACTTAAAAGTGCAAGTTTCCCTTCCCCTGCCGTGTTTACTATTAGTTTTATGTCTTCAGTCCCACAATATTTTGCTTCCTTGTTTTTACTGCTGCTTAGTTAATAAAGTGGAGCTGGGGCAGGGGAGGCTCAGCAGAGCCAGAGGCAAGATGGGGAGAGGGGGCTTGATAGTGATCCAGATCTTGAAGGGCAACAGGTAACACATCAGGTGATTTATTTCAGCTTTAAATCAAGGCTTGATGAGGCAGAGCCCTGCTGTGTGCCATGGCTGCTGGGAGTGTTTCACTCTGCTCCATCAGGTTGAAAGTTTCACCAGTCCAGTGGATTTATCCAAAACTGATGCACCTTTGTCTTCTCTCTTCCAGTTTTCCAAGGCTGTGAAGCACTTTGGAGAAGACACAGACAAAATGCAGCCTGACGAATTCTTTGGCATCTTTGACCAGTTCCTTCAAGCTGTGACAGAGGCCAAGCAGGAGAACGAGAACATGAGGAAGAGGAAGGAGGAGGAGGAGCGCCGGGCGCGCATGGAGGCGCAGGTGAGCACACACCAGCAAGTCTGGCAGCACCTCCAGGGCATCTGGGAGTGACAACAGTGTCATGATATCCCCACGGTGGTCAGGGTGGCACAGGCAGCACTGAAGGCTGGGAAGGGAGCTTCTGTGGTCTCAGACCCAATGGCTTTTCACTACTTGATTAATGACCTTGGTTTGGGGAGGTCTTGCAGCTGAAATGTGCAGCAGAGCTGGTGCTGTCTGTCAGCTGCTGTGACCCACAAGCAGCAGCCATGGGGCTGTGACCCTCAGCCCATGGGTTTTATCACAGAATCTCAGAATCACAGAATGTTTTGGACTGGAAGTGACCTAGTCCTAGTTCCAACCCCCTCACTATGAGCTTGGACCCCTTCCACTAGACAAGGTTGCTTCAAGCCCTGTCCAGCCTGGCCTTGGAGCACATCCAGGGATGTAGTCTATCAATAACCCTGACCAGCTCTCATGTGCTAAGCACTGGGGTGGGAAACAGCCCTTGAGTTCCACGAGTTTGGGGATCACCACGCATGTGCTGGGCACCCCCACAACCACCTCTGTGAGACTGAGCTGCCTTCTTTCCCCCCTCCACCACGGCCTGCAGCTGAAGGAGCAGCGGGAGCGGGAGCGCAAGGCCAGGAAGGCCAAGGAGAGCGGGGAGGAGAGCGGCGAGTTCGATGATCTGGTGTCTGCCCTGCGCTCGGGGGAAGTCTTCGACAAGGACCTCACCAAGCTGAAGCGCAACCGCAAGCGCATCACCAACCAGCTGGCCGAGAGCGGCCGCGAGAGGCCCGTCACCAAGCTCAACTTCTGAGAAACAAACTGACAGCAAAACCCAGCAAAAGACACGTGGGTCAGTCTTTCTGAAGTGGCTGTGGTTTTTGGGTTTTTTTTTTTTTGGTTTTCGTTGTTTCCAGGACACTGCCTTGCGATTCCAAGCGGAACAGTGGCACGCTCTCTGTCCCCCGCGCGGGCGAGTGCGTGTGTGTAGATACTGTGTAAATAGTCGGGTCGGGGGGTGTGGAGGGAGGTGTGTGGGCAGCTCAGTGCCAGCACCACCTCCTCCCCACTCCAAAAAGTAGTTCTCCCCATGCACAAGCACAATGCCACGTCCGTGGAGCAAGAGAGGACCCAACCCCAAGCCGCCGGTTGTCCCCATGGTCCCAAAGCCGACGGGGAAGCTGCCTCCTGCTGCTCTCCTGCTCAGAACCCCCCAGGGCCACTTGCAGGGGACGCCTTGCACACAAGCCGAGCGGTTTAAAGAAGAAAAGACAAAAAAAAAAAAAAAAAAAAAAAGCAAAGTTGACTGAACTTTAATCCATTGTTTGTTTGTTTGTTTGTTTTCTCTCATTGTTGTGATTATTCTGAGAAACTCGCAATCTGTGCGTTCGCGCCGGTTCCCGAGCTCGGCGCCGCGGGTGCTCCCAGTGATGCTCTTCCCGTCATCCTTGGGAAATGCTCTTTTTCCTCCTGCTGCCACCTTGCTAAAGGACAAACTTTACCCCAAAGTGCTTCTCGCTGTAACGCCACACTGATGTATTTATACTTTTGCAACGTTTTCTGGCCCAAGACGGTGGGAAAGGTTCGGTTCTCGGAGGAGACGAAGAGCATAAACTTTTGCGTTGTAACTTTTGTTCTTGCTTTCTGTTCAATGGGACAAACTGTATCCTCTGTCAAGGTGGGTCAGGACCAAAGGTCTCTGAAATACAAAGGGGTTGGGGTAAAACCCAGCAGCTTTCACCTGCCTTCTTTTCCTTTTTCTTTCTCGGACACACAGAAGCAGTGATGCCAAGAAACACTCGTCTCTTAGCCAGGTCCTTTTTTTGACTGGTTTGCTGTTCATTGTCATTGCAAATTTGTAAGCAGAACTACCTGTCAAATGTCAGTCCAAAAAAAAAAGAAAAAGACAAAAAAAACCAATAATAAAAGTAATTCAGAGCTCTCAGGGAGTAATAATTTAAGGGTTTAGAAAATTAAGAATTGGAGAATAAAAAATAACCACCATTAACATATTAACATTTCTATTCTTAAATTATGCTGATTATATAGAGGACTGTTACTTTTTACTTTTATTTATTTGTGGTATGTTTTTTAAGAAAGCAAAACAAAACCTTTTTATACCACCAATACTTTTGTGATCTTTTTTTTTTGTTTGTTTGTTCTTTTTCCTGTGGAGAGATGAGTTTGTCCCTGTTGCACTAGATATTAACACTATTTGAAACAAGGTTGGTTGTTCTTTTTTTTTTTTTTTGTCAGATAATCGGTATTACTGGTGGGTATGGGATGTCAGTTAACTATATGTACTGTATAGCAAAAGTGCTGTTTAAACTAATTTGTATAAAAAAAAATATGGTTCTAAGCACCTGAAGGCCGTGGGGTCTGTGTGCTGAGTGAAAGCTGTGAAATCTCTCTCGAAGCAGAGTTGTCAAGAGCTGTGGTTTTACCATTTTGTTCTTTTCTTCATTGCAACATTTAACGCACTGTAGGTTTAAAAAAAAGAAAAAAAAGAGAAAAAAGAAAAAAAAAACTTTCTGAGTAGCATTTAAAACAGTAATAAATAAAGCAGGTAAGTGCAAAAATAAGGTCCAGCACCTCATAGCCAAGCAGCTGCAAAACCTGCAGATTATGTTCAAAGGTGGAGTTAAGCACTTTGCTTTAAGAAGGAGGGGGAAATAAAGACAAAAGGTAATGATAATACTATTCCTTAACTAAAGTGCCTCTATTTATATTTTTTATTTATGGCTGAAAAAAAATGGGGCTGATACAATTGAGGGAATGGACTATGGGGGGAATTGAAAATATATAAAATAAGAAGGAAAAAAAAAAAAGGTTAAAAAGAAAAAGTTTGGCTTCTGATGGTTTAAGGAATGGTTGGTCACACGTGTTTAATTGGGCAGGTGGTGGGGTCAGAAAGGGCAATCTCCTCCCGGGGTCCCTGGGTGCCAGCACCCACCCCGGCTCCTGCCTCTGCAACCCCAGTGCCACATCAGGACCTTTCCTGACAGATTTCCTCTTGCCCTTCCAAACCTCTTGGGTTGTTTTTATTTTTAAATTGTTTTACAACAGCCTGATTATCAGGCTGACTTTGCCATTTCTTTGTTTTCTTTCAAAAAAAAAAGAAAAAAGAAAAAATATTATATCTCTATAAATAAATACAAAGGCTGTGTGCAGGTAATTCCATGTGCCATTGTCGAAAACTACTTTTAGATTGGTGCTGGTGTAAGTAGCCACTCTTTTCTCTTGGGTGTGTATTTTAAAGATGATTTTTTTTTTTTTAATAATGCCAAAAACAAAACAACAAAAAAATCCATAATGATTTGTAAACAAAAGTTTATGTCTTGGACCTTATTAGCTTCGTAGTGACTAAGGTAGTCTGTTAGGTGCAAGGATGTTAGTAGTTCTAGCTAGTGGGAAATGCTGTGTAATGTTATGAGACTGTACATTTTCTAAGATGGCAATATGCAATAAAGCAAAACAATTTTGGTGAGTGTACACGGCAGAGCCTGAGTTATTTTTTAGGGGAAAAAAATGGGATAATTAGGAATTGAGGCAGGTGTTGAAAAAGAGGCTCTCTGAGGGTTGTTCTTTTTTGGGTGTGTTTGCAGGCATTTTTGGGGTCAGGTGATAACCCCTTCACCCTTGCCCTGAGTGCTGGGTTTTAGGAGATTTGGGTTTTTCCACCCTGCTGGGTTTAAGGTAGCTGGGTTTTTCCACCCTCCAGGATTGCAGCATCCTCATTGTCACCCACATGTGGGTTCTGAAATGCCTCCCTGTTGGTGAACCCGTTCAGTTCTCCTCGTTTTGTTGTTGCTGATGTCTGTTCCCACCTTGGTGGGAATTTTTCCAAAAGCCCACTGGGGCTTTTCCAGGATCCTGCATTGAGGCAGCAGCCAGATTTGTATCATGGGATTGGATCCTGTCCCTTTTTCCAAGAGAAGTGCTGGCTGGGCTGCCCACTGTGCCTCTAGCTAGTCTATCTAGTGATGTTTCCTTGGCAGTAGCCCAAACCCCTCCTGGCTTATTCCTGCTCAGCTTTTCCTTTCCCACACACCTTTCCATCAAGGCTGTGTTACTTTATTTTTCCAACGCTCTTGAGTGATGTTTGCAGCACTCAGAGACACCCCCAGACCCCGCTGCCTGTGCCAATGGGAGCATCTGCATTGTGCTCTGACCCATGGGCTTCCCATTTTGGATTGGGGCTGGCAGGGAGCACAGATTCCATCACCAACCCTGGCAGTCGTGGGCTGGTGATGCCATGGGAAAGCAGCCCAGGGCTGGGTGGTGATAGGACCCAAGGAAAACAGGAATAGCTTCAACTTCTCTTCCCATCATAAATCCCCGTGTCCCCAACGTAAGGCTGCTTGGGGTTTGTCCATAAATAGATGGGAACAAGCTGGCCAAACCCCACAAACCAATGAGGACCTGAAATTCTAGTTTGTGGCAGATTGCAGGTTTCCTGGGCCATGCCATTGTGTGACACGGGGCAGGGTGGCTGTGAGCAAGGTCAGGACACAGCTTTTTACAGAACCAAGATACTCGATGGGAAAAAATATCCTAGTAACTTTCAAGCTTCCTCGACTTCAAACCCTTCCACATGGCTGGATTAGCAGCATCTGTTGTTTAAGAATACAAATTGTAGATACAATGTTTGTTATCCTAGTGGAAAGGGGGCCAGGATGGGCACTGTGCTGGACTGGCACAATTCTGCTGTGTGAGCCCATGTCCACTGATGTCCTGGCTGTCTGGGTTTTCACCTGAAAAAAGGCTCCTGTGCCCCAAATCCTGGAGGCTGTTCCCTCCTCTCACAGCCATGAGCCAGCACACCCTTGTGTTCTGGATGGTCCAAACCTGCCCAGACCCGCTGGTGCCAGGGAAGCTGCCGGGCACGGCGCTCCTGGAGGAATTGTCCCATCGTGGGGCCACCCGGGTTGGTGGCACCAAACCTGCTGAGCCAGCCCTGGCTGTGCTCTGCTCCAGCCTGGCAGCTTTCCCTGCTGCCCAGGGCTGGGGCCACAGGAGTGGCAGGTGTCACCTCCCGCACTCAGCCTGTCACCCCTGGCATTCCCCCAGCTGGGAAAAGATGAGTCAAGGGCTTGTGGCAATGCCTGATGCAGGCACGGCAGCAGTGCAGCATTGCATGCAAAGCTCAGCTCAGCAAGTAGGGCAGGCACAGCCAGATGGGGAGACACAGCCAGCTCCCATCCTGCTGGGCAGCCACTCTGCTGGAATTCTGGACTATTTATTTAATCCCAAAAAAGGGGACCATGGGCCCAATGGACCTGTCAGGCTTTGATATCCCTGCTGGAGGAGGGAAAGGGTAAGCAAAGCAGGGATGTTGCCAGTTCTGCTCCCACCTGTGCTGTGGGACCTGTCCCCACTGCCACTGCCCCTGTGTCACACCTCAAACAGATGCTCTGGGGTAAATCTGCACTTTTTTATTTATGGCTGAAATTTTATTTATGGCTTTATCTTCATTTTCACACAGCCTGATCAAATCTGCAGTCCTTGTGCAGGGACTGCCACAGGACAGGCAGTCCAATGTCAGGTCTGATGTTCAATGTCAAGTTTCATGAGGAGCAATTGGGAGAGCTGGGGAGGCTCAGCCTGGAGAAAAGGAGGCTCAGGAGGGACCTTCTCACTCTCTACAGCTCCCTGACAGGAGGGTGGAGCTGGTGGAAGTTGATCTCTTCTCCCAGGTAACAAAGAACAGGACAAGAGAAAGCCTCAAGTTATGCCAAGGCAGGTTTAGATTGGATATTAGAGAAAAGTTCTTTGTCCAGAGAGTTACCAAACATTGAACAGGCTGCTCAGGGCAGTGGTGGAGTCACCATCCCTGGAGGTATCTAAAAGCCATGTAAATATTGCACCTGGGGACATGGTTAATGGTGAGATTGGGCAGTGCTGGGGGAATGGGGGATTCAATGATGTTAGAAGTCTTTTTCAATCTAAATGATTCTGTGATTCCAAACATTTCTATGATTCTAAACTCCCATGAAAGCTGGTTATTTCATCAGCCTGTGCTTTGGATGCAAACATTCTTCAAGCTTGGCTTCTGGGGGAGACAGGAGAGGCCAAGAGGACACAAGGGTGATGGATGCAGGAGGGAGGGGATGAGCCCCATCTCCACTCCATCTCCTGCAGCCAATCCTGCAGACATCTCTCCTGTGAGCTCTGTCCCTGCCATTGCTTAGGGTCCTCCAACAGATGCATGTGCAAAGGAGAGTTCTCCGTTTGGATCAGGAGTGCTCTGACCTGAAACCTCTGAGCGTTTTTTGCCATTTTTAGCCTTAAACCAGGCTTGTTGAGAGTGTGCAGGTAAGCCAGGGAGAAATCCCGTGCTGCCGGGCCCCACCGGAGCCTCAGCAAAGGCATCTGCTCTGCCATCTGCTGGCTCTTTCCACCTTCAGCATTTTAGTGCTGTCAAGTACAAAATAAATTCTGCTTCTTGTTTTCCTCTGCGATCTCGACTGCGATCTGAAAAGTTCTCATGCTAAATTTTCTATGGAAGTTTTCCCCCAGCATCGTTGAGGAGGGCTAATTTTAATTCTCTCCATTGTAATTCGAGTCAGCTGAAGGTCACAGCCTGTGGCTTCTCCGTGACCTTTGGCAATGCCCAACCTTCAGGTGGATGCTAAGGGTGTGCATGTGCAGGCACCAAAAATGCACGTGTGTGCAAGATAAAGTAACTCAGAACAGTTCCGTGGGTCATCTGAACTTACTTCCATGGCTTTTGAAATTACCACAGAATGCCCCACTGCACTGCAGTGTCCCCAGGGCCCACCCCAGTGCCAGGGTTTGTGTTGGGAGCCTGTTCCTACCCAGCTTTCTGCTGGGGTACCAGTTGTGGGTTTCTCTGGGTCTGCACTGAAGGCACTCCAGACAGTAATTAATGTTTGGACTCGGTGTTTATTATTTCTTATCAGTAAACAGTCTCACAACCATGAGTTCTGCAGCTTTTCATTAGAAGGCACAAAATGGCCAACAGTCTCTTGGTACAAGGTATTTTAAGACTAAACCATCCAATTAAGAATTGACACCTGGATTATTTTCCATTTTAACCCAATAACTGATCCCAAAGAGCACCCAATGAGGACTTTTTTGCCCAATTACAAAATGCCACCCAAACCCATGAAGAAGAAACCCAGGGTGACACCCTGTGCCCTCCATCTTGCTTCCATCCACAACAGACTAAAAACCCCAAAACGTCAATTTCTCACCAATTGATAACACCCACACTACTCTCTATAATCTATTTCACTCTTTTGTGGATTCCAGTCTATCTTGAAGTCTGGGAAACTTTCTCCATGGATGAGGGTCAGAGTCAGTGCTGCCTTGGGGGTCAGGGCACCCCAGAACAGACAGAGAAATATTCCCAGTGCCCTGGGTTTCCACATTTTGTATGTATGCACTCTGTTGTCACACTGCAAAGAACTTGAAATTAAGCTGGAGTTTCCCAGTTCTCAGAGCAATTTTGTGAAGGCAAGTCATTGAAATTGCCATTTTTCCATTCCCTTCTTTACTGGCCCATATTCCAATATTTGCTCACGTGCTCTCAGCTCAGGGCTGGCTCTGCAGGAGGGGCAGGATGAACCCACTTTGGCTTTGGGCAGCAGCAAGCAGAGCTGCTCTAACCCAGGATTATCCTGGGCACCAGCGCAGCAAGTCTGGAGGACACAGCTTTGTCTAACCCATGGCTTTGGCCTGCCAGGACACTGCTGTAAGCTGGGCTGGGACAGTGCCCCTGCCTTTACCTGGGCTGTGGGTGCTGAGGGGTGCCAGCAGCTTTTCCATCTGCTTGAATTTGTGCTGTCTACTTTGACATGGCTTTACTCTGCCAGGCTCTGGGCAGAGCATCCCCTGGGCTCAAGGAAAATAAGGAAGTTCCAGTTTTGTGCTTTGTCCAGTTCCTGATCATTGCCTAAAACCCTTTTTGCTGTGAAATCAGTGAGAGCACTCAGGCAAGGCCTGGTTTCTACGGCAAATCTTTCCAATTTAATAGCAGGGGGCAATCACCATTTGAGTTACATTTTCTATAAAGACTCCACAATTCAGATGCTGTATTCAGAACATGACCTCAGGGATGCTATATTACCAAATGTTCTGTAAAATGCACCAGACTGAGCACAGAAGCCACAGGCACAGATCAGGCACAAGTGCTGCAGCACATTAGATTCCACTGGAAAAAACAAGTGACCTGATTACTCCGAGCATTTTTCATCCCTGATGCTGAGATTAGGTCAGAGTATGTTGCTAAATCAGGTAAGCAAATTTCATTTATGGGGTCGTGAGGGAATTGCTGGGAGGGCGGGATGAATTTCAGAGAAATTTATTTTGCTGGTTTTGTCCACAGCTACCCTGAGGGTAGATGAGCCTGGGGGGGATGTGTTAATTTGTAGGGCTCATCCAGAGGGGTTTTGAAGCACCAGCATCCTCCCAGCTGCTCTCTGATGGGAGTGGGGTAGGCTGGGCTAGCCTGGTGTTTTCCATAACCTCACATAGGAGCCAGCCTGGTGTCCATGTGCAGCCCCAACACGGGGACAATTGTCACCTGCTCTGAGTGTGAATCCCTCAGTGAATCCCTCTGGCCAAGCCCCCAGGCACTACCCAAAGTGTTTAAGCCTCTGCATCAGAGCTGCTGGCAGGAGCAGGAGGAGATATCCCTGCTGCCTCCAGCCAGACTTGCTCTGGCCCCTGGGAGAAACATGGATGTTCCTCCAGATGTGGAAGGCTGATCAGCACTATTCCCACTCCTAATATGCATCCCAGAAACTGAGGAATATCATTTCCCTAAATGATTTCCCCAAAGTCATCACGGCTGCATCTTTCTGCTTTTCTTTATGGTGGTAAGAAGAGATGTCCCCATGTCTGGAGGGACAGCAAATGTGTGGAGCTCTGTGGTTTGCAAACACCTTTAACTCTTCAGTGCACACAACAAAAGGCCCCTGAGGAAAGGCACAATCCTCTAGTCTAAATAAAGCTTTTAAAAAACTTTGTTACCTTTATGATTACCTTTTGATGTTCCCTTAGTTTCTGAACTGACTGTGCAAGAGATAAGATTAAAAATAAAGGCAAGAATAGTGGATGTATAAAATTAAGGATCCCAAGTAGTCAGAAATTGTTCCCTGGTTGGTTTTGTGGGCTTCTGGCAGTGCTTGCCTCTGTGAAAACAGCTGAGCCTGGAGGAGCTCAGTGCCAGCAGTCAAGAAATAACACAAATAACAAGCAGTTCCTCTGAGGGTGAATTTACTTCCTCTGCTGAATCACAGCTGGATCCTACTCATCTCTTATGATCACCAATGAGCCTGTGGGCACATTGGTGTGCTCTGCCACCCAGTACAAACAGCCCAGCACACAGCCCTCCTTGTTAAATTTCCTTCTGTCACAGCCCCCTGGGGTCTTCATGGCTGAGCTCATCCATGACTCCCCAGACAGATTAGTGCAGGTCTCAGTGCTGTGCCCGGGGTTTCTGCTGCTTTCACTTTGATTTCCCCTGTGACTCATCCATTTCATGCCACTGAGAGGGATTCACAGTCTGTCTCTCCCCACATCACTTCTCCTCCTGCTTCTTACAGCAGTGAATTCCTAGGGAAAAAAATACCTAGAAAGGCTGAGCTGCTGCCCAAGCACTTTGGCTGCGGTGATTTGGATGCTTCAGCACTCAGGTAGTGTCCTGCCAACAGCATGGCCCTGAAACCCATCACTCCCCTGCAAACTGGGAGCACAGGAGGGCTGGCCATGCTCTAGGAGGGAGGGCTGGCCTTGTCCTCCCACATTCAGCCCCAGTGAAGCCACTGGAACTCACCCCACTGGTCATGGCAAGCCCAGGGCTTGCAGCAGCAAAGCAGCACTGTGCAGTTGGGCATGAGATCCCCCAAGACTGCATCTTATTGTGAGCAATTCCTCCTGAAGGACTTGGGATCTTTTTTACTAGCACTTTGTGGCTCTGTAATGCTTTGCAAGCAGATCTAGATGTGCACCCATTTATTATTAATAATCAGAGTCATCATGTGAAAATACAAAAGCATCCAGAGAGCAGAGGCAGCTGTGCTGCTGAGCAAAGCATTCTGCCAGCACTGGGACTGATCTCACCAGCCCTCCAGGCTGCAGCTCTGCAGCTCTGGTCTGCATTCACAAAATGCCACTTTTCTGATGTGCTTTCCAAATTATTCATTTCAGCCTGTACAACAAACTTCCCAAAGAGCAGCATGTGCTGAATATGTCTTTCAAAATAAGTTTTGGTGAGGTGCTCTTTGGGCATCAGTCACAACCCCTACCCTGAGTGCTCCCATTTGGGAAGCAGCAGTTCTGAGGGTTGATCTCATTAACAGGAAGGCTTTTCTCAGGATCATTGACGGGACAGCTCTGCTGGCTGCTGAGGTCTCTGCTGGCACCTGCTGGATACAGGAATCAACACCAGCGCTGAAAGAGAGGCAGGAATGGGGTATTTCAAACCCCTGAGCTCTCCCCGTTCTGGTGATTGATGGCAGCTATTACAGCCCATCTGGCTGTCACTTGTAAATACTGCTAATTGGACTGCTAATTGTTCCCAGCTCCTAAGTTATGCACACAGTATTTGCTTTGAACAGAGGCCTCATCCACAGATTAGGAAAGGAGTGGAAAATAACTACTTGAATGAATCTGATGATTAAATCAGCAGGAAAACTACCACTGCATGCAGTTGGAGGAGTACATTCTAAAATGCTTGTCGTTCATCAAGACTTAATGTTTTCCTTCTAAGATATAATGCATTAGTTCAGTCAGTGGCATGTTATCATTGCCAAATAGCAAGGTACTCTTGAACTGAGGGTTTAAATATGCTGGAAAGTCAACAAGAGACTAAAGAGCCCAAAGACTCATTTTTAATTTGCCTTTGACTGCAGTTGTCTCCAGTATCCAGGGCTGAACTGGCTTTCAAATCACTTGAACTCCTTTTTCTCCTACGCTGAATATCCTGCACTGAATAATCCTCGTGATTTTTGGTTTGCTAAAATATGTCCCAATATCCTTGAGCAAATAAGATTTGTGCAATTTGCTTTGTCCAGGCTCATCTCAAGGGAGGAATAAGGAAAGAAGCTGGAGGGTTGGAGCCTCAGAGCCCATTTTGTAGTGTCTAAAACATCAGTGTCTTCCTGTCTTCAGAGAAAAGGGGATCTCTGAGTGGGGTGACACCAGCATGGGCACGTGGGAGATGTGGGGGTGATGTCCCATGGTGGCTTGGCCAGGAGCCACCTGCTGCAATGTTTTCTCACCCAAGAACAAGCAGCTGCAACCACAGAGGGCAGAGTTTTGAGAGCTGGAATAAAACAGTGGCTTAATCCACTGGTTTCTTTCTCCCACATGAACACATGGAGCCCCATGGTGAGGTGCAGGGACAGAATTTCTCACCCACTCTGGTGCTGGGTGAGAAGCAGCAACCTTCAGCAGAGCTGGGACACAGCAGCATTTCAAGGACTGTTTTGGCAGGCAGCCTGCAACCTTTGGTTTGGCTTAGTTAAGACCATTTGGGGTTGTTTTTTTAAAATACACTTTTAAAAATGTGGCTGTAGAGACCTATGTACCTGACTTGTTCAACAGTGCTGTGATGTGAGGAGTGGCTGAGGGAGTGTTTAGCCAGGAGAAAAGGAGGTTTGGAAGGAACTTCTCTACAACTATCTGAAGAGAGGTTGTAGCCAGATGGAGTTGGTCTCTTCTCCGGTAACAATAACAGGACCAGATGAAAATGCCTCAAGTTGCAGCAGAAGAGGTTTAAATTGGATATTAGGGAAAATATCTTCACAGAAAATGTTGCCAAACACCGGTACAGGCTGCCCAGGGAAGTGGTAAAGTCACAAACCCTGGAGGCATTTAAAAGACAGGTAGGTGTGGCACTTAGGGACATGGGTTAGTGGTGGATTTGGCAGTGCTGGGACTTGATGACCTAAGAGGCCTTTTTCAAGTGAAATGATTCCATGATTCTGTGATGATGAGGAGCACAGGCCAGGCACAGCTTTGAAACACAAGCTGCCTCTCTACTGAAGCTGCAGCAGGTCCATGTCAAAAAGGATCAGGTCAAGAATCTCCCCTTGCTACAGCCCACGTTAGCTTTTCACAGAAATGTGCCAATTTGTGATGCCTCCAAGTCCACAGCCAGCTGCCCTCCTTCAATTCCTCACATGCAAGACTAACATGCACCAGCCTGAGCTTGTTAAAAATATGTTGAAACCTGTGTTATAGCAGCTTCACCACCACTTTCCTAGAAAGCTGTGTTATTTCCACTCCCAGTGCAGCTCCTTCAGTCCTGACATCCCCAATCCCTCCCTTGCCATACCTGACTGCCACAGAGGAGCTTCCCTGGCCTGTGCTGCATCAAATCAGAACAAAAGGAAACCAGCATGAAAAGGAGGGAATCAGTGGCTGTTCAGTGCCTGAGTCAGCTGGGACAGGGAAGGTGGCCAGAGCCAGGCACTGAGAGGAGCAGCACCACCCTTTCCAGGGCTTTCAGCCTTATGCTCTGCATGATCAATTATCCCTCACCAATCTCCTTGTTACCACCACCTGCAGCTACCCAGGTAAGAGTTCAATCCAACCTCATCACTCACAACCACCCCTTTCCATTTACACTTAGCCAGGCATTGCTGTGCCAGGAATTCCTCTCCTGCCCTTCCAACAAGCCGCCCGTGCTCACTCACTGTCAAACAGCTCCTGTGAAGAGCTGTGGGCTTTCTGCACAGCTTCTTTCTGAAACACAGCAAGGAAACACTGCAAAATCCACTAGCTGCACGGCAAATTAGCAGTGCTGAGTAGTCAAGGGTCAGATTTTCCCTCATGGGCTTCAGGAGCATCAGAGAAGAAAGTTACAGTAATGCTTACAGCATGGAAACCAGCTGCATTAAAATTTCACAAACAATTAGGTCTCTCTGCTATCATTCATCTGGCAATTTTTTACAGGAGTTCCCATCCCAAGGCTGGCCTGAGAATGATGCCAGACTGAGACACTTTCATTTCCTGCATAAAAGACAATTTATTTCTTCACTTACAAAATAATGATAGAGCGTTCACTAGCGTCACACAAACAGCTGAAAAATCCAGTAAAACCAAAACACTGTATTTTTAAAGCCTGTACAAGGAAAAATACTGTATCACACTAAACTCTGGCAAAGACAAACAAAGGCCAAATCTTAATTTCAGATTCAAAATACTAATTTAAGGCTTTGGACCCTTGAAAAAAAAAAGATTACACTGATAAATTCGTTCACATTTATGCTGTGCAATTGCATTTCCATGGTGTTATTTTCCTTTTTTTTTCAACAGCAAACAGCTGGTTTTTAAATATTGTATTCCAATGGATTGCTGCCATCAATACAACAATATCTGTTCTGTGCAATACACATTTTCATATGCTGCAGAGCACACAGAGAACACGTGGTACTGCTTTGCCTCTCCTTTCAGACACTTCTCTCACACAGCTCCTCTAATTATGGTAAAACCCTTGGAGATGAGAGACACTCTGGATGAGCTCAAAAAGAAAACATACATCTTGTGCACACCACAGTTTACGCCCACACCCTTTTCAGTCTGTCTGAGGAACTCATGTTTCTCATATTCATAGTATTTTAAGTTGACCGTACCTGCAAAAAAAGAGAAAAGGCTGCTGAAATTCTGACACCTGAGGTATTACCTTCCTTTCCTTCCCTCCCAGTATCATGCATCTTCCCTTTCACAATTACTTTTCTTGTTATGCTTCACAGTTTAAATTAAAAAAAAAAACAACAACACATAAACAGATCACTTTTTCAGCCCATCCTACAGTCTGTGACTTTATGACTGTTGGCACTTCCACATATAACGGATAAAAGCAACATTTTCCTGCCATGATGCTGTTTTTCACAGTGTGGTGTTTTCAGAGTGGCTTCCAGCTGCCAGTGCTCAGCTTTCAGTTGCTTTTTTGGCACTTAACAAACAGCTCCCACAGTCATTCAGTCAGTGTGGAGTGTCAGCCCCGGAGCTTCACAGTGGCACTTTCTGCAGGTCTGGGGCAAACTCTGTCCTGTTCTCGCAGCTCCTGACTTGGCTGGGCTCGGTGGCTGTCACCGATGCATCCATCAGGCCTGCTGAAAAGGAAGGGGCATTTCCCTTCCCTGTGGAGCTCTTGCTGCCCGCAGATGGGGTCACCAAAGCAGAGCTCACACAGTGGAGAAGAAACACAGTCCCCTCACAGATTCCTGGTAATCCAGCTGCACAGGGCTCCAAGCAGCAGGGCTTTGTTCAGGGAGGCACCCGGGGCCAGATGCCTCCATGCCGGCCCCCATCCCTTCAGAGGCTGGTGTCGATGGCGCCTGCTCTGGCCTTCAGGGTGGCCTCAGAGACGGTGTCCGGCTGCCCATCCCGACAGAAGAGCACAGCGGGAGTCTTGCAGGCCCACATGGCCACCTCTGCCCCGCTGGCCGGGCTGGACGAGGACACGGCGCTGCCCGGGGCTCCGCTGTGCCGGTTGATGTAGCGCTCCCGGACCCGCTCAGCCCGGCTCCGCGGCTCCGGCGGGCGGCCCGGCACCGACAGGTAGGCGACCATGTTGTTCCTAGTCCTGTAGCCGCCCTCCCGGCTGCGCCGCAGCAGCACCGAGATGTTGGGGTTACGGGCGGCGTAGATGAGGGGGTTGATAGCGCCGTTGGCCCAGGCCATGCCGCTGGCCACGGCGTCCATGGTGGGCGAGAAGGGCAGGCGGCCGGCGGCGGCGGCCAGCCCCAGGATGCAGTAGGGCCCCCAGCAGCAGATGATGGAGACGATCATGATGAGGACGGTGGTGGCCGTGCGCATCTCCCCGTAGGCGCGCAGCAGGTGCCCGTAGGTGGTGAGCGGCCGCACTCGGCTCTCGGCCAGCCGCACGGCCCGGCAGATGTTGAAGTGGCAGAAGCACATGACGGCGAAGGGCAGCAGGTAGCAGAGCACGATGAGGGCGGCGCCGTAGGGCGGCCCGAGCCGCGAGGAGCCCCAGGGCAGCACGTAGACGCAGCGGTAGGCGCCGGGACGGGCTTCGCGGCGCCCCTCGCCCGCCAGCCCGTACCAGGGCCCGGCCAGCGCCAGGGCGGCCAGCCAGACCGCGGCCAGCAGCTGCGCGGCGCGGCGCCGGCCCATCTTGTGCCGCGGCTGGCGGACGATGGCACAGTAGCGGTCGAAGGAGAGCAGGGCCATGGTGAGCGTGGCGGCGATGCCCAGCCCGGCGTGGAGCGCGGCGCTGGCCAGACACAGGCGCTGCCCGAAGAGCCAAGCGCCGGGCGGGCGGCTGAGCAGACTGAGGAAGGCCAGCGGCAGGCAGAGCAGGGCGCCCAGCAGCTCCGACAGCGACAGCGACAGCACGAAGGCGTTGGTGACCGTGCGGAGCTGCCGGTGCCGGGCGATCACCAGCACCACCGCCCCGTTGCCCAGCGCCGAGAGGGCGAAGATGAGCAGCAGCGCGGCCGCTTGCGAGGCCAGCGCCGCCGCCGACCACCCCGCCGCTCCCGCCGCTCCCGCCCCGCCGCTCTCGTTGCCGCCGCCGCCGCCGCCGCCGCGGGAGAGGTTGCCCGGCACGGCCGCCGCCGGCTCCATGCGCAGCCTCATGGCCCGGCCCCGCCGCGGCTGCGGAGGCCCCGCCGCTCCCGGCCCCCCCGGCCGCTGACGTCGCTCGGGCGCCGTTACCCGGGGAACCGGCCCGGCCCGGCCCAGCCGGACCCGGCGGCGGCGGAGCGGAGCCCCTAGAGACGAGCGGTGGGGCCGGGGGACCGCAGCCCACAGCGGCACCATCCCCTGGGTCCCCACAGATGTGCTCCCCTGGCAGCCCCGGTCAGCGCCTCTCCCCTGGCAGCCCGGTGAGCTCCTCTCCCCGCACAGCCCCCAGCCCGTCACGGAGGACCAGCTGCCCCCAGACTCTCAGCTGGAGGCCAGGACCATCGCCCCGGCTCACCAGGCTGCGGCTTGAGGGATCATCAGGTGTAAGATTGAGGGATCAGGCCAGGAACCCCCTCCACATGGGCAGCAGGACTCTTTCACCCCACTCTCATCCATGCTGTAGCTGCCTGCCCCTACCTGAAAATTTTCTTAGGGATGGGGGTAGAGAATAGGTAATGAAGGATGCGTGCCAGTTAATGCCTGAAGAACCTCCAAACATCCTGTGCTGGGCTTTGTGACTTGCTGTCCCAGCTCTTCCCAAGGAGCCAGGCTGGGGGCCTGATCAGGAGATGCCCAGAAGATGAAAACACATGGAAGAGTTTTCATCATCATGGAAGAGTGTGCTCCTGCAAGCACGGAGGATATGTGTGTCACTTCTTGTTCTCCTGGACCAGAGGCTGTATGGGACTTACAAGGGAGTTACAGGAAAGCTGGGAGCAGGAGCCCCAGACACCATCCTAAAAAATCTCTATTGGCAGCACAGCAGTCGCATAAATCAGGGGATTTTTGTTTCCTCCTGCTACAAAGTTATTTTCAAGCTGACAGAAGAAATTCCTCCCAGGCTTTTCTGTGCCAACCTTATCTAAGTTCACCAGTATGCATCCTTCTGCTGCACAAGCTTCCATGAGATGATCATTCTCATTTTCATGTCTTGTTTTAACAAGTGCCAGTTCCTCCCATGAGTGTCTTCATTTAACAAGCACCATTTTATCCAGAGACACAGTGGAAGTGACAGACTACCAGAGGTCTGAAGGTCTGCTCCTGCCACTGCAAATGCTTGGTTTTCCCCTGGGGGAACTCTGGCAAAGCAAGCACTGAGTGCACTCTGCTGCACAAGCTGCCCCTGGACTGGGACAAAAATCAGTAAATAATTAGCAGTCAAAGGTCCTAATGGCTCAGACTTTCAAACACAGCTGCTCCTGTTGAAAGTTAACCACAGGGTATTTGCAGCCAGTGGTCCAAGATAAGCAAGAGAGGAAGGCTTAGGGAAGCAGCACAGCATGGACACTCAGCAGGAATACAGGAAATTCTCATCAAATACCTGCATCCAGCCCCAGGATGCAGGAGAGCCCTGGTGGGGTGAAATGAGTGAGGAAGGGGTTGTCTGGACAGGCTGAGCAGGGAAGCTGGGGCATGAGACAGAGCAGCACAGCTGGCTGAGCAGGAGACAACAAGAGCTAGCAATTCAAACCCAGAATCATGACATGCTCAGCAGAATCCTGCAAATTGAGCTCTGGGAGTGAAAACAAGGAAAATGGCAGAGTTTTCAGCTGGCATTTAATAGAAATCTAATTTTGAAATTCATAATTTGCAGACACAGAGAAGGCACATAAATCTGAAGGCAGCTCTCCAAGATCAGCTCAGTTTTCTGTGAATTATGGGGAAGAAAAAGAAGAAGAAAAATACTACAGCATCTCAGAACAGCTTGTATGTGCTAATCACAGTGCACCCAATATGCTAATCACAACAGGGCAACAAGCCTGTTATCCTGAAATGTGACAAATGCTGTCACACCCCAAGGCTGTTCCTGTTGCAATGTGTGGAGAAGCAAAACAGAAATTCATGGGCAGGAGAAGCACAGCACCATCAGTGAGGCTCTGCCACCACCCGTGGCTCAGGTCACTTGAGGAAGAAGCCGTGTTTCAGTGGGTCCTCCTCTTCCACAGTGAAGGTGGCTGTGCCAGTGTAAAAGGCTTCTCCTGAGACTTCCACAATGACAGCATTGTAGTTCCCAAACTTGGCCTCCTGCAGAGGGATCAGGATGAGCATAGAGGCAACAGAAGGTTCTCCACTCTCCCAACCCCACAGAATTCCAGTGCTACCTGACATTTATGCAGACACCCCTGCCCTGGTGCATCCCAAAGCAGCCACACAACACAACAAGGCCCTAAAATCCTTTAAGTGCCAGGTTTGTGGGAGGGCAAGACCCACACGCACCTCCCTCCTTCCCGACACTCTTCCCTAGGCACAGAAAGGTTTTTCTGCTTCCCCACTGAGCACGTTTCCAGCAGCCCTTGAGAGAGGGGGAAAGTCCAGCACCAGCCACTTGCCTTCACTGCCTTCCCAGTGAACAAGGAGCCCGTGGTGCTGCTCTGGAAGGTTCTGCTCTGGTCCAGCTGGATGAGTCCCTTATGGTACTGCAGGGCAATGCGAGCTGTCACCCCCGAACCTGTTGGACTTCGGTCAACCTACAGCAGAAGGGATGAACCAGTTCTAGATTTTGGGGTTTAATACAAAGTGAGATTGCTCCCCTCAGTTCTCTCTGCCACCTTTACACTGCACTCAGGGGAAACCCCCACCCAGTCCAGGGTTTTGTAGAGAATCCAAATACATTACAACTGAGAAAGAAGGAAGAAAGAAGCAGGTTTGGGGTACTTCTGGACTGTGGTGGGCTTTGGCACAGTTAGGGATGGATGATCTAATAAACTGAGGCTATTTAGGAGCAGTTGAAATCTTCCCAGCATCATCTCAAAAGGACTCAGAGGGGCTGAGGTCACCTGCTCCATTCTCACCTCAAGGCAAGATTGGTTCTCCTTACACTGAGGGGGCTCCTGGCCAGTCTGGTTTTTAAAATCTCCAAAACCACAGTTTTGGCCAGCTTCTGAGGTGACCTGCCCCAGTGCTCCACACTCCTCACTGCTGGCAAGTCCAACCAAAACTTCCCCTGCCATTTATGTGATACCTTATGCACTGCAGACAAGGACAGAATTTTAACACCCCATTTCTTTCCTGTTGTTAATCCCCAGCAGATGTTCCCTGGATTAGGACTTTTGGGACATGTACTATGCTGGGATCCTGTCTCAGCTCCTGAACTCCTGGAAAATTTCAATCAACAAGTTTTGGGTATGAAGCTTTTTAAAATGCCACCATCTAAGTTGTGCAGAAGTATTTCTTCTATTAGGAACAAAACTACAATGTGTGCATCGACACTCAGCTCTCCGGGGACATGACAGCAGCACAAGCAATCACTGCCCAAACTAAGAACCAAAACAGTCTATGTTCTTTGCAGTGGATCTAAGGGACAAAGGGACAATTGTGTTGTCTCTTGTGCCTGAGAAGAGCTCATTTCTGTACCTGTTCATCTGCAAACACACAGATGTTGGTGGTGGGCTCCTCACTAAAGGCATCTTTCCCGTCTGTCAGTATGGTGCCGTAGAGGAAAGCCAGGTCTTCACTCTCAGGGTGATGAAGCTTGAACTGGAAACAGCACAGAGAGGGTCACAAATACACACAACAGCAGCAATGTGTGCAGTACAGCTTCTGTGGGACACCAGAGGAATGGGACAAAGCCACATGGCTGCGCTTCCACCTCTGCTTCACAAGTAACAGAGAGAAGCAGGAAGGCTCCTTCTCCCATCCTTGTAAGGACTCTGCAATTCAGCATGGGGCTGGAAGGATGGGACTCTCCCACTATCCTGAGTTCCAAAGGGAACATTCTGGGATACCACAGTGCTCATCCATACCTGTTTCTTCACTGCTTCTGTCACTGCACTCGCTGCACTGACAAGGTCTCTGGTCTTTGAAGAGCGCACATCAAGGCCCAGCTGCTCGGCGCTGAGGAAGGCGTAGAAAGTGCCACCATAGCCGATGTCAACCACCACCTTCCCATGGCCAGGGACATCAATGGCCAAGTCTGAGCAGAGAAAGGGAGGAAGGTGAGGAGGCAAAACTGCCGAGCCAGGGGCTTGCATAGAGTGAAGGAACACAGCCACATGCGAGGGCAGTGGATGGGGATGACAACTTGAGTACTCCTGTGGCATCTTACAGCATCCCTGATGACCACTGAAGAACAGTGGGACTAGGGAGACAATTGCCAGACGCTCCTCAGCCAGGCCACAAGCCCCCAACGCCGGCACGGGCACCACCAACCCTCCCCGAACACCCAGCGGTCCCCACCGGTGGCGGCAGCGAAGGCGGGCACGCTGTGGAAGCGCACGGGGTTCCCGCTGCGGCGGCCGTCCCAGGGCACGAAGGCGGTGACGGGCCCGCAGGGGCAGCGCAGGCGGACGGCGGTCTCGGGGCAGGTGGGCGCCGCTACCAGCCCGTAGTCGAGGGCGAAGCGGCCGAGGGCCATGACGGCGTGGCCGCACATGGCGCTGTAGCCGGCGCAGTGCAGAAACAGCGCCGCCAGGTGCGCGCCCTCCGCGGCCGCCCCGCCGCGCACCACCACGGCCCCGTACATGCCGGCGTGGCCGCGCGGCTCGTGCATCAGCGCCCGCCGCACGTGGTCGTGCCTGGCCGCCACCTCCCGCCGCAGCGACAGCAGCGACAGCCCCGCCGCCGCCGCCCGCTCCGCCGCCTCCAGCCGCGGGATGATGCGCAGCGGCTCGCCGCCCGTGTGCATCTCCACCGTCTGCAGCACCGCGCCCGAGGGCGAGTGCGGCGGCAGCGCCCGTCCCGCTCCGCCACCGACACCGTCACTGTCACCGCCGCCCCGTGCCGCCATCGCGCCGCCGCACCCCGAGGGACCACGCCCACAAAAGCGAGACCACGCCCACTCGGGCTTCCCCAGCCTGAGGCCGCGCCCACCCCCCCACCCATTGAAGTCCCGCCTCATGACCACGCCCATTCAATGACCACGCCCCGACAGGGGCCACGCCCCTTGGAGTCCCCGCCCCTTCGCGTTCCTGGCCCGCATTCCCGGGCGGAGCCGACCCGCGGCGGAAGCGGAAGTGCCGCGGCGGAAGTACCGGGGCCGCGGTTGCTGGGTTACCGCGATGTTCCGCGCCGGTAGGACGGGCCGGGATGGGGCACAGGGACGGGGCTGGGGATGCGGGTGGGGCCTGGATGGGGTTGAGGGTGTTGCCAGCGCTGGAGCGGGCCGGGACTGGCGTTCGGTGCCTCTCCCGCTAACGCGGCCCGCGCTCTGCCCGCAGCTGTGGACATCCAGCCCGCCTGCCTCGGGCTGTACTGCGGCAGGACCGTGCTGTCGGTGAACGGCTCCGTGGAGACCTACGGAGACTGCGGGGTGAGTGCGAGGCTGGGCCCGGTGCGGGATGGCTCAGGCCGGGCCCTGCAGGTCGGTACCGGGGGCCGCTGGGGAGAGAACGGCCCCAGACCGAAACAGGAGCTGTACCGAGACACGAGGTGCTGAGGGCTCGATGCTGTACCGGGCCTGGAAAAGCTGACACAGAACGGGATGGTGCGGGGAGCTGTGCCGAAATGAGTCCCTGTGCACGCCGGTTTTACCGGAGTGCTGAGGGAGAGCCAGAGCCGGGAAGGGCGGGATGAAACTGGAGAGCTGTGATTGTGAGCAGCCTGCTGAGGGAGCTGAGGTGAGAGGGAGTGGTGTGAGAGCAGGAGAGGAAAATGGTGGCTTGCATGAAGGCTTTTAATCATGCTTCACCCTTGTTTATATTAAATAAGAAGAGCCACAGAGAGCACGTGTAAGCTGAGAAATTACTGGGGTTATTGTTTCATGTCTTTAAAAATCTGATCTGTGTCTTTCCCCGAGCTGTTTTTCCATTAACTGCAGTGATTTGCTGTTGGTGGTGGCATTCTGAGTCCAAGCTCTGCCTTCTGCAGGTGTGTCCTAGAGGCCAAAGAACCGATGACAACAAAATCTGCAGGGAGTGTTTGGGATCTCCAGACCGCTATGACTGGCTGTACCTCGGCTTCATGGCCATGCTGCCCCTGGTCTTACACTGGTTCTTTATTGAGTGGTATTCTGGAAAAAAGAGGTTTGTGTACCCTTTCTCTAGATGAGTTGTTTAAAATTGGAAATCTTTTATCCACGAGCGATCAATCTGCGATGCTGAACTGAACTGTCCAGCAGTTTTCATAATCCTAGACTGGTTTGGATTGGGTGGGATCCTTAAAGATCATCCAGTTCCAGTTCTCTCTCATGGGCAGGGACACTTCCCAGCAGACCAGGTTGCTCAGAGCCCCATCCACCCTTGTTGTTGACTGAGCTGATATGGTTGCACAGAAGTTTAGAGCAGCTGTAGGAAGGTTTATTTACAAATTTAAGTGTCCTGCAGGGCACCCTGTCCAGTCACTGCCCTCAGGGCATGGTCTGTACCTCTTTAATGTGTCAGTGCACAGTCCAGCTGGCAGTCTGGGCTGGATTGGTTTCCCAGCAAACAGAAGAGCAGGTTGTATCATCCCCTCTCCCCTGGGTCAGTATCAGCAGGGCTGCACAGGTGCAATGAGAGGATGGGTTTGAGTTTTCTCTTTAGGAATATGTATTCTGGGTTTGGGTCTTGATAGCAGAACTGCTGTGGCCTTTACATCAGAGAAGTTCTGTAAAAAAGAGGTTTAAACCCACAGCTGCCTGTGGCCATTAGGTGTTAGACTGGAGTTTTTTGAGGAGTGATGGCTCTGGAGTGTACTGAGCTGTCCGTGGCAGGGGGTTGGAACTGGATTGTCTTTAAAGTCCCTTCTAAGCCAAATCATTCTGTGATTCTATGAGCACTGAACAGATAGGGGACTGGGAATGTTTAATATATGAATATTTCCCATCTTCAATGAGGACCTGCAGCTTTGGCAATTCTGCTTATGTCACAAGCAGCAATGTCACCCCTTCTGAGACGTGTGGTGCATCACCCTCTTTTCTTTTACACACTAAACCACCTAAGCTCTGTCAAAGAGCTTTCACACTGAGCAGTTTTTAACTCTGAAGAAGGCTCTGTGAGATTCCAGGGCTGTTGGGATTTGCAGGAGCTGGCAGCATGGTGTGGGAACCCAGGAAATTCTTCTGGCTGCCCTGGAGGACTCGAGACCCTGTCAGAGGGCTTGGAGACCTTGGCTCAGAGCCCAAGACCCCTGTGCCTTTGATCTTGACCCATGGAAAAAACAATTCCCAACCTTTATATGAAGAATTACAAGTCAAGAGATGTCATTATAGAGCTTGACACAGCACAAAGTACCACAGCTCCATCAGAAGGGTGCAAGGGAGGTTTATTATAGCAACATGTTGCTTTTATACTCTTTCAAGATATTTACATTCACTTAACATACACATTCACTGCCCATTGGTTATAGGAAAGAAACAAAGTTCTCAGTAGGTGATCAGGGAGCCACATCACTCTGTGAGCCAGCTAGAGTCCATATCTCTTAACTTCCTCTCCTTCATCACGTCTCCATGGTGACAACCTCGGTGTCTTCTTCAGGAGAGATATGGGGCTTTCCTTATCATCAGGAAGCCTTTGCTGGCTCACAAGAACAGCACAGAATGTCTTTCCTACAAAGAGAGTTTAAGTAGAATAATAGTTTGTCACAGGGTGAAAAATAGATTTTTGAGTTTTTTTAGAATGGGGGTTCAGGGAGCAAAGATGGAGGAATCTGGGTGTGTCCAGCCTTTCTCCTTCTTCTTGGCCTCCATCTTCTGGGTGATGTTGGCATTTTTAGATTGGTTTAGAGCTGAAGCTCACTGTCTAACATAGGTGATAGGTATTGGGAAGTTACTGTAAATAATGTACATGTAGTTTTTGGTATAAAAGGATAACACCCCCCCAAGGATGGGCAGTGTGCCTCAACCCAACCTGCCAGACAGACCTTGGCGGGTCGGAGAAAGAATTTCATAGATAAGAAATAATAACCTTGAGAACAAGAATAGGAGAATCCTGACTCCTTCTTCCACTGCTGGGCTGGGAAAAGAGACTTTGTAACGCATCTCAGGGTGGCTCTGTAGACTTTGTAACGCATCTCTGTGGCCAGCAGAGGTTCCCAGAGCCCGGCAGTGACAGTGAGACAGAGTAGAAATTTTCCAGAGTAGAAATCCATTTTGAGTTAGGTGAAATGTACATCTTTGAGTTAAGTCTGTAGTTTGAAAACATAGCTGTTTAGTCTGTCTGTTCTCGTAAAAAGCCTAGGCTCAGAGAAACTGCTTCAGTGAAGGACAGAGATAAGGGAGGGGGAGACAGAGGGAGACAGAGAGAGACAGACACTGCTGTGAGAGCAGGTGAACCTGACCTAGGAATTCTTTCTGATAAAGGAGAATTAGTGGCAAAGGTCATGGGAAATTTGTAAAAGTGAAGATGTATGAACCTATTGTGAAATTGCATGCATATGGATTTGAGAGGGGGATAAAAAGGGACCTGGATTTCCCAGAGATACACATTTCTTTTAAGGAGAGTAATCTCCCCATGCGTGCAGCGCTGTAATAAACATACCAGCTTTACAACTTTCACAGAAGTTGTGGAGTTTTGTTTATCATCTCTGCTAAACAACAGTGCTGTTGTCCCGCAGCTCCAGCGCGCTGCTGCAGCACCTGACAGCGCTGCTGGAGTGCAGCGTGGCAGCCCTGGTGACGCTGCTGCTCAGCGACCCCGTGGGCTCCCTGCACATCCGCTCCTGCCCCGTCAAGAAGCTCTCGGACTGGTACACCATGCTCTACAACCCCAGCCCCGACTACATCACCACCGTGCACTGCACCCACGAGGCCGTGTACCCCCTGTGAGTGTGCCCCCTGTGTGTACCCCTGTGTGTGTCCCCTGTCAGTGTGCGCCCCCTGTGTGCACCCCCTGTGAGTGTGCACCCCTGTGTGTGTGCCCTCTGTGAGTGTGCCCTCTGTGAGTGTGCCCCCCTGTGTGTGCCCTCTGTGAGTGTGCCCCCCTGTGTGTGCCCCCTGTGAGTGTGCCCCCCTGTGTGTGCCCCCTGTGAGTGTGCACCCCTGAGTATGCCCTCTGTGAGTGTGCACCCCTGTGAGTGTGCCCTCTGTGAGTGTGCCCCCCTGAGTGTGCCCTCTGTGAGTGTGCACCCCTGTGAGTGTGCCCTCTGTGAGTGTGCACCCCTGTGTGTGTGCCCTCTGTGAGTGTGCACCCCTGTGTGTGTCCCCTGTGTGTATCCCCTGTGAGTGTGTGGCCCCTGTGAGTATGTCTACCCTCTGTGAGTGTGCACCCCTGTGAGTGTGCACCCCTGTGTGTGCCCCCTGTGTGTATCCCCTGTGAGTGTGTGGCCCCTGTGAGTATGTCTACCCCCTGTGAGTGTGCACCCCTGTGAGTGTGCACCCCTGTGTGTGCCCCCTGTGTGTGCCCCTCTGTGAGTGTGTGCCCCCTGTGTTTACCCTCTGTCAGTGTGTACCCCCCTGTCAGTGTGTGTGCCCCCCTGCCTCTCCTGCCGAAAGTGTTCAGGTCAATGGCAACCAATCCCCTGAATCTTTCATGCATTGAGCTGTTTTACATGGATGTAGCAATTTTTAATGACTTTCTGAGTAATCAAAGGGAGTGACATAGCCCAGTTTCACACAATCAATTTAGTTGGAAAAGACCTCTTGGATCATTGAGTCCAACCTATGGCCCAGCACCACCACGGCACTGAGTGCCAATTCCAGTCTTTCCTTAAACATCTCTAGGGATGGTGACTCCATCACCTCCCTGGACAGCCCATTCCAGTGTCTGATCACCCTTTTTGTGAAGAAATTCCTCCTGATGTCCAATCTGAACCTCCCCATGTGCAGCTTGAGACCGTGTCCTCTCAGCCTATCACTATGTAGCTTAAAACTTTTTTTCTCTTTGTTTTCCTTTCCTTGGAAAGGAAACATCTTGACTGTTTCCCTTAAGGAAAATTGGACCCATCATTCTGTTTTTAAACCTTTTACCCATAAAGTCTTTAGAATTCACTGACTAACCCCAAATTCCTTGGTTGTGACCTGAGTCTGAGAAAACTGCACATTTTAAGGAATTTTTCTTTTTCTTCAGGTACACCATTGTGTTTATCTATTATGCCTTCTGTCTTGTGCTGATGATGCTGCTGAGGCCTCTCCTGGTTAAGAAGATTGCCTGTGGTTTGGGGAGATCTGACAGATTTAAAAGCATTTATGCAGCACTCTACTTCTTCCCCATCCTCACCGTGCTGCAGGCCGTGGGAGGAGGCCTCCTCTGTGAGTTCTCTCCTAAAAACACTCCTGAACACACCTATCAGTGCTCACTAAGAAAGGACTTAAAGGACAGAAGGAGGGGACACTTTTTGCTTTGGGAATAAGGATATTGTTTATAGTTATTTTGAGGAGTTTCACCTAAAAAGGTTGCTTGTTAGGAGCTCTGTCCTCAGCAGGCTCCTGACCAACACTGCTTTGCCTCAGCCAGTGCTGCTAGAGACTGTCCCTTTCCCAAAAAAGGAGAGAGGGTGTGAGAGAGGAAAGTACCTTAGAGTGAGCTGGTTCCACTTTTTGCTAAGGCAGAGTTTGTCTGATTTCAGAGATGGATTTCAGTGTAAATTTGGGGAGATTGCTGGAAGCCAAACCAAAAATAGCCATTCTTGTCACATTTGGAGAGGTGCCACAAAATCCCCACTCAGCCTGACTACTTTTCTCATTATCATTTTTCAATTTGTGGTATAAGCATTGAGTAACTCCACTGAGAAATAGCAGGAAACCTCAGAGGGAAGAGCTGTGCAGGTTGTGCTTTGCTGACCCTCACATGCTAAGAGGCAGCTAGAGCAGCTCAGTTTGCTTCACACCTGTGGAAAAACTCTCTGCTGAAGGATAAGCTGTGCCATTTTTTTGCCTGCTAACATATTGCATGTTTGCCTTTAGACTATGCCTTCCCATACATCATCCTGGTGCTCTCTTTGGTTACACTGGCTGTGTACATGTCTGCTTCTGAAGTGGAGGTGGGTAAACATGTTTCCTGTGTTAAAAGAGTAAAAAAGACTTGAATGAGCAGAGACCACTTTGTCTCTTGCCTTTTCTCAGTGGTGTATTTTACATTTAACCCTTTTCCTTTATCCCTTCCCCTCTTGGCTGGAGGAATCTCATGTGAGAATTCCCTCTGATGGTGCACTGAGAAGCTGGGTGTGTGCTGGAAGGGCTCAAACCCAGGAGCTCTACCTGTCACACCTCTTAAAAGTCATATGCTGGCTAACAGGCTGAATGCTAACAGGAAATTGTGTTTATTTTGCAAGTTTTTCAAGGATCTGCTCGTGAGGAAGAAAAGGCTCGTTGTCCTCTTCAGCCACTGGTTACTCCATGCCTATGGAATCATCTCCATTTCCAAACTGGATAAGCTTGAGCAGGACCTGCCTTTGCTTGCCCTGGTACCTGCCCCTGCCCTCTTCTACCTGATGACAGCAAAGTACACAGAGCCCTCACGGATCCTCTCCGAGGGTGGGAATGGACACTGAAAGGAGCCTGTGCCAACAACTCTGTCCCAGTGATCTGGATGAAGCAATTTCAGTGCTTGTCATGCTTTGGAAACTTCTGTTTTCAAAAAGAACTTGTTTGTGTGCCAGACTTCTGGTGAAACACCTCTGGGTGAGACTGTATAATATTAAAAAGCTGCACTTTGTATTCTTCCTAAGTATCTGGTATAGATGGAAAGCAATGTCTTTTTATCTATTTATCACTGTGAATCTGTGTAAAAAGCTTGTGACACATCCTAGTACAATGGTTTGCTTGTGTATTGTTCATTTCCTAGCACGATATTTGAATAAAACAATAGAGCCTGGTTTTCAGTAGACTTTAATAAAAAAAAATAGAGCTTGAATATACCAGAGAACTTCATTTTTCATCACATACTCTAGCTTCTGTCCCCCACCAGTGGAAACAGACTGTCTTCTTCCTTCCATCAAAAGATAAAACGTGCATGATTCCTCATGATGTCTGAGTCTGACTGCTGGAGAAGAAATGCACTGTAAAAGAAGAAGAAGAAATGCACTGTAAAACTCTCTGTAAGGTAGAATTTGTGTGCTTCATATATGGAGACCTTCCTGGAGATAGATCAGATTAAAGATTTTCTTTTTTTGGGAGTTGGGTTAGTATTGGTCACCAAAACTTGACGCTGTAGAGGGTCTAGAGGAAGATGCAGAGCAGTGCTGAAGGGCCAAAAAGAGAACCAAAACTAAAGATCCTCTCAAATTAACCTCTTTCACTGTATGGATCACTGGCTGTAACAGTGCATATTTTGATATGTCTGTGACAATAATGCTTTTTTCATTCTATCACCTGCCAGCACTGCTAAGGACAGAGTCTGCCAGGAGCTCAGAGCCTTTGAAAGGTGTCACCTCAGCCAGGCTGCCTTGAGTGTCACTCTCCCCCATGGAAGGGTTTTGTACATCTGATATGCCCTTCTTCATAGCTTTATGTGAATTTTTTATTATTTTCATGTGAAATGCCACTTGACAGGCTTCACTGCACCTAAAATTGTGTGCAAACTCACTCTTGCATGCAGAATTGAGGTTTTATTTAGGGATTGAGGAAGTAATTGATCTTAAATCAAATACTGTCTGTATTGCTGTGTACAATGTTTAATTTGCAGACACAGTGATCTAGAAGAGAGTTTTAAAAGTATGGGATTAAAATTCATGTTAAATACCACATCTGAGGACTTCACTCCTCCATGTGTATTTCTGTGTGGACTATGTGTATTTGGTTTAAATGTTATGCTGGATTTTGTTTAAATATGTTTAAATACTGTGCTGGATCTTGTTTGTAAAAAGAAAACTAGCAAGTCCCAGGTAAAGAGTACATATTTTGCTAGGTCTGGAAAAGAGTGTGTTGATTTTGAAAGCAGAATGAGGGATTCTATTAAAAGCAAAGCTTATGGGAGGGCAGTGCACCCCATGGACCTTGCCTGGCACCTCAACCACTGACCTTTCTGCTGGACTCCAGTGCTTTAGCCTTCAGCAAAACCTGGAATGTGAAATACAAATTAATAAAGCCTTTTATTATCCCCCAGTAGCAATAAAAGAATTATAAATACATATATAATGGCAGCCACAGAAACAGCAGTACAAATTGCTCACACAAAAATTTTAAAGAATATAAACATAAATTAACCACAGTCCTGCAGTGATCACCACCCAGCCACAAGCTGCAGGAGTTGAAGTCTGTTAGTTTTATTTATCCTTTGAGGAAAAGCAGAGAGTTCTGGGAAGATAAGTGATGCTCAGACTATTTTACAGCCCACTCATTGCTATTACCACAGCTCTTCAGTTAAGAGTTAAAATGGGGTAGATTGCTGTGCCTAAAAATTAAAATATAAGGACTGAAAGATTTTCTTAAAAATGTCATCTTGAAAAGAAAAAAGTATTTTTTCTTTTTTTTTCTTTTCTATTTTTTTTTGTTGTTGTTGTTTGTTTTTTTCAAGTAGTTATTAACATGTTACCATGAAGCACTGTCAGGTCATTCAGGCTTTTGCCTATTGTTACCTTGAGTTCACTGCAAAAATATCTTATTTTATTATTGCTCTGTGAAAAAAATAATTACAACTGAATATTACTACACTTTTCTAAATATTTTCCAAAGAGTTTCACTGTTTCTAGAGAGATCAGGAAGAATAAAATGAGTTTTTGGTTATGGAAATACAAAGGTTAATGTATTCCTCTGACATTAAAAAGACAGTTTTTCTTTCAACAACATAATTCATTTGACCCTGTTGAACAAATTTTAGGAGTTTCCAAAACCAACACAAACTTGTGTCTATGGCACCAAATAAAATGGGTGAGAACAGCCAGAGCAGCACAGGTCATGCTCAAACAGGGAAACTTTTTCTCCTTTGCTCCCACAAAATTGTGTTGACTCAATAATGTTGGATGAGCTCTACCAGTACCCAGCTAAATTTCATCTTGGTTCCAGACAGATATCATCAGACAAAGCTGATAGCCAAGGGCCTGAAAGATGTACAGAATCATTTCAAAGCATCAATTCCACATTTCACAGCCTGTTCCACACCTCAGCTGCATCCCAGGCCTTTTCCTACAATCCTTGGCTGAAAGCACCAGACACAGGATATTGATTATGCCTCAGGCAGGTACCTTGCCCTTGGATACTCCTCTTTGTTTCCTTCCAAACTTCATCTCTCTTTTCTGCAAAGCAGAGAAAAGGTTTTTAGACAGTGTAATGACTGAACATTAGACTTAGGCTGTTATGAATAAAAGCAGGGTCTGTCAGTAACTGATTGGCTTAACCAGTCTCCCTTTTTTCCTTTTTTTCTGTTTTTTTTTTTTTCTTTTTAAAATTTTGTATACTTGTCTTTTGTTTCTCTCTTGGTTTCTTCCAAGATTAACCTGCTTAGGTTTAATTCCTCTTTTTTTACAGTAGTAGAAAAAATACTGAAAGTAATCTCAAAAGGTCATCTTAGTCCATCTCTGTTGTACAGCAGAATAATTAGACCTAAGATCCCCTGCCAGATGTTTGATTTGTCCTTAAAAACCCTGGTGGCAGAAATACTCTGTCTCTGCACAACTCAGACAACTGATTCCAGTTTGATTCCAGGGCCTCCCTCTCTGTGCTGTCAGTGCTTTCTAAGGGCCTTCTTCTTCTGTAAAATCTGTTCTGTTCCCAGTTATTTGTCTGAAAAAGTGGGCAAGGAGAAAAGCTTACTCTCCTGCTAGGAATTTTTTTATTTATTTGATGGTTTCTGCCATGCCTTCTCTTAGATTTACCTGTTTTAAATGGAAAAGTTGCACATTTATTCAACCTTTTTTTCATCATCTTTACTGAATTCCTCTTCAATCTCAAAATAAACTGCATCCTCCTTTAAACTCCAGGTCTGTCCTATACCAAAGCTACAGGTGAGAACACACACCTTAAACCTTGCCAGGCCACCTTTTCACACACACTGCTCTGACTGCTGCCTTTTTCATTGCTGCAAGTCTTTGTTGACTTAAGTTCAACTGTTCAGCTTTAATTCTGTTTATCTCTTCTTGAATACCTCCCTCATGATGGATTTGCACAAACAACTGTTTCTACCTAAATGCAAAACCCACATATTTTTAAAAAATTATTATGAACATTTTTCCCCTTCAATTAATTTTCTGGCTTGCTAAAATAATTCTTAATTCTAGTTCTGCCCTGCAGAGGGTGCTCCCACTCTTATCATGTTTGTCATTTGCAGACATGATAAGCATTTGTTCTGTCCTATCACCTGAGTCCTTCAGGAAAAAACAGATTAATTCCAGTATGAGGCCAGACCTCCTGCAAACCAACAGGAATCATTATTCCATTCACTTAAGCATGGGTAACAATTATCAAGGGTGATTTTTCCAACAATTTTGGTTCAGCCTGAAAAAGAGGCAGTTGAAGGGACATAGATTAAAGGTGTGTAAAAATCACACACACCTTTGCTGGAGCAGTTGAAGAGATGAGTTACTGTATCTCATACTACAAGAACTGCAGGATGCCAATAAACTTTTGAGACAGCAGGTTTAAAACAGGAGAATTCTTGTCCTCATTAAATAAATTATATAAGTTATTAGGGAGGATAAATGTATATGTGAGCTAAAAGAATCAATCAGTGATAGGAGAACACTGCAGTGAAGATCCAGCATAGCATAAAATTCCATCAAAAGCTATTAAAATGCAGATATCATCCTCATCCAGAGAAGTTCCTGACACTCCATTTGTCATGGAGATTATACAGAAGAGGGGCCATTCTATATTTGACTGTTCTTGCATTACTTCTCCAAGGAGGACAATTGATCACTGCAGAAGACAGGATCCTGGTGGGACCAGCTCTGAGCCTTACCCAGCAGGGCTATTTTGGGAAATGAAGCTGATTTGAACTTCACTCACCTATTTCTGATGAGCACTTAAATATAATCACGAGTAGCTCTGGCCAAAAAAGAGTCTAATTTGATGAATGTGCATCTCTCAGCATAGTGGAGTCTCATCTTGGTTAAGGCCAAAGAAACACAAGTCACAAGTTAAATGACTTTTCAGTGGAAAAATACATCCCTTCAGTTTTGCTGCAGTAGGTGAAAACACAGAAAGGGAGGGCAGGAACAATCTATGCAGGCTGGGAGATTTGGAGAACAGAGACACAAAATGATACCCAGGAAATAAAGCCAAACAAAGGAATGAAACTGGGCCCAGGATGTGAAGCAACACAGGACTCTGAACTCATTTCTGTGCAGGACTTCAATGTCAAGTGCTGCACTACCTGTTTTTGTTCCCTCTGAGACTCTGAACTTGGGTAAACCTGTCATATCCACTCCTGTGATCAAAGTCTAGAGACATCAGATAAACTCAAAGTATAGATGTTTGGATATTCTCACGGGCTTTATTTTTTTTTTCCCTTTAATAAAAGACTGTAGCAGAAAAATCAGCATAAAAATGAAAAAAAAAAAAAGTGAAATATGGAGAACAGAAGAAATGGCTCTCTTGGTAGAAACAGGTGTGTGAGGAAGGCAGAGAAAGGTGAGCTGAGTCTCATTGCTGTGAACTACTTTGATATTTTGCATCACTGTAATGGTCCAAACAGAGAAGAATGAGCTTGATCTGACATGGTTCCTACAAAGGAATATATTCCCCTCACACACATCACCTCCATAACACAGCATGCAGACTGAGGCATTTTGCAGATTAAAATAGTGGAGGGCAAGTGCAAGAAATACTGAAAGCCCCTAAAGAAAATGGAAGAGAAAAGGAAGTAACTTCAGTTGTTTCATCAAAATGGGATGAAATAAAGCAAAATAGGAAAAGTTAAAAAAGGAGAAAGTGTTACCAGTGTGTCACTGAATGAAAATAAACAGTTACAAATGCTTTTTATACCTAGTTATGTTCAGGGCACAAAAGAAGGAGCAATCCTCTGATAGCAGTCTCATTTAGAATGGATCATATTAAGGGAAAGACAGAGTAGGAAAGTACCAAGGTATATTTGGCATCTCTTTTGTATGTCCTGCTTAGCTCAGCTGCCAGAAAGAGCATGAGAATGAATCCAGCACAATGGTTTACTCAGCAGTGACAGCCTAGCCCTGATTTTTAGGGATGCTTGAGGAGTTACAGACCATGGCTGTCCTTGGTGATGTGGGAGCACAACCCCTCCACCAGCAGAGTGAGAACAACCCTCAAGGCCGGCTGTAAATCCACCTGTCTGAGGTCAGACATGCACAGAGAATATTTCCTGCTCTCCTGGCATCTGATTTGTCCCGTCTCAGCTCAGACTGGTGACCAGGAGTCAGACAATTCCCCTGGGGACAGAGCATCTGCTGCAGACCAAAGGAGCTCTGGAATCTTTGGAAGCTGCACAGTTCACACTCAGCATTTCAGTGCCCCAGTTTCTTTGGGAAGGAAGCTCCTCTTTGTTCCAAGGAACAGTGATAGCAGCCTTGGGGGATGTCTTGACCACCATCACTCACTCCAACAGATTTATTACAATAATTCAGAGGAAACTTCAACCAGTGCCTAAAATGGGGAAGGCATGACAATGAAGGATGGGATGGTAGGCATGCAATATCAGTGGAGGCAGTGTCCTGGTTTGAAAAGCCAGGTGTCTTCTAAGGAAGGCAGGAGCCTCCCCTGAAATGGAAAATGTAAACCCCCTCCCTCTGAATTGTTATAATTTTGAAATTAAGAGGCTCTCAGGCAAAGATATAGGAGAAGGAATAGCAGTTCTTTATTAGGGAAGAAAATAAAAATAAAATAAACAATGCAGTGATAGAAAACAGCACTGCCAGAGTCAGACCATGCCCTGTCCCCTGTGTGTCAGGGGGTGGCACAGCCCCATCGCATGGGGGCTCAGCCCTCCTGCAGTGCCAGCTGTGGCTCTGCTGGAGCAGGGATCCTGCACAAGGGGGGAGTTTTCCTCTGCAGCTCCAGGGCTGCTGGAGATGGGCCTGGGCTCCCTCTGGCAGTGCAGGGCAGCAGAAGCTGCTCCTCTGGGAATGCACTGGGCAAAGGCTGCTGTGCTGTTCCCAAAGCTCAGATTGTACCCAGGTAGGAATGCTTGGCTCCTCCCCTGGGCAAAGGATGATGTAATTTTTATCAGTCATGCACTGGCACTCACTGGCCCATTAACAAAAGATATTTTCCAGAGGGAGGATTGGTTGTGGAAGAGATAAAGAAAACTGCCTAATGAACAGAAGATAACTGCCCCAGTTCTGTCAGATGAGAATAGAATTCACATCCCCGCCTACATCTTGAAACCCAGGACAGGCAGGTAAGTGCAGGAAAATGAAAGAGACACAGGGAATAGGAATATGGGTGATTGGGGCCACTGTGAATGCTGCAGAAGAGCAGGTGGAGTGGCCATGGAATGGGGACAATGTGGCTCCCAGCTTGTGCTGCCCAATCCCAGCATGGCAGAGTTTTTCATGGCCCAGCCTCTTGTTTGATCTGTATATTTCTGGAGGAGAGGTTGTGGACACAGCCAGGAGAGCCCCTGTGGACAGATGAGTGTAGAGCCCCCAACAAATTTAGCTTTTCCCCCCACACACAGTGAAAATCAGTAAAAACATAAAAAACACATGGAGGAAGTCAGCCAGGATGACTCTGAAATCTGCACACTCAACTTTCCAGACCAGGAACCCGACCTCATCCCTGCTGACAAACCTCCCACACCCATCTGTCTGCCCCATGCTCTTACTGCACATTTAGTCCCTCCCAAATCCACATCCTAACCTCATCACCCTCTCTTCCCTTGCATCCCAGCACACAAAACCTCTCCTCCAAGCTCATCAGACCTCTCAATGCCTCTCAAGCCCTTCAACATTAGTCCATGGTCTCAGTAGTAAAAGCTCTGACCCAGGACAAATATATCTCTCTTACCTTTCCAGGTTCCTTATTAAAATCCTTCTTTCCCTGGGAAATATTTGATTGTAAAAGCAGCAACTCAGAATCAAGCTGAATCCTAACAGACAAAACCAATGTAGGCATATTTAGGAGATTGTTAAAAAAAAGAAAAAAAGAAAAAAAAATCGTGCATTCTAATTTTCAGGTCTCTCATGTGAATATAAGATGTGTCTACATGCTTTTGAGCTCTATTCCATTCCATCTTTATTCATGAATTCCCTCTGATATATCTGATGAGAATAAAACTGGCAAAGAGGGCAAGGACATACAGAACTGGTAGGATTTCTGCTACAAGGACTTAAATTATAAGTCAAGGCAGGCTTGTGGGGAGAGGCAATATTTTCCATGGAAAAAGTACACAGGGAGAAAAGAGATGCTTTCAGGTAGGTAAAGGATAAAAGTTTGAGCACAGATTTATACTTCTCTCTTGGGTGAACATTGTGCATTTGTGTGATTTACAGGATACACTCAGAACAAGGGGTAATTGTTTCCTTTTTTAATTTCCTATACAAAACAGGGGTTGTGCAAGAAGCACGAGCCTACCTAGAGAAGTGTATGAGGAAAGAAATCTGATACAGAGGAGGAAAGGATAAACCAAGGGGAAAAAAGAGGAATAAGAAACCCCAGCACCCTTATAGCAAAAAAATACAGAACCAGAAATCCATCTTGACCAGGCTTGGGCAACATGTAGCAAAAAATGTGAAGGAAAAAATGCATTGATGAGATATTTTCTTTAAATCAACTCAACTGAGCAGCTGTAAAAATGCAGCACAAAGGGAAAAAAAAAAAAGCCAAACCAAAGAAAAAGAAAAAAGAAACAAAAAAAAAGACAGTGCTTCTGCTCCACTCAGGCTGTGAAATTCCTGGCCTGCAGCTCTCTGGTCATCATCAGACCATGACTCCCTGGACTCTCAAACAACTTGGTCAACTTCCCCAGCAAAAAATATTTTTACTGAAGTTAATGCTCAGAAGAGTAAAGATAAGACATTTATCACTGCCTACAAGATCCAGGGCCAGGGCTGGATGCTGGCTGCAGCTCATTTTTACAGTAATTACATTGTTAATTAATGGCAACATTCATTTCATGAGGACACTAATGAAATAGTTCTGCCACCAAGAAAAATAGTAGAATTCTGAGCAATGGTTTCATACAAGTTTCCAGGAACTCATCTTTTCTTCTCTGAAGGGATTCTGAGCTCAGATTGTACAGGCAAGGGGGTTCAAAAGCAGGATTTGGTTCACCAGGAAGAGCCTCACCTTTTCCCCCTTTACTTTTGTCCTACAACCCTTCAAAAGGCAGATCAGGAGAGAAGCAATTAATATAAGAATAAAAATAAGAATGAAATTATTACAATATTTATAAAATAATTATATAAAATTATAGATTAGAAATATATAAAATATAACATATAATATATAACTTCTATATAATTTCTATAATATATAAATTATAAATAATAATAATAAATAGAAAATTATTATTATAGTGCTAAATTGATGATCTGAACATGGAGTTCCACAAATGTAACATGGATAAGTCCACAGAATATTTGGATTATTTTGCTTGCTCACACCTTTTGCAATTCAGGAGACATTCAGAAGAAGAAACATCTATGCCACAGATTCTCTTTTCTGAGAATCTCAAAATGTCTGTCTCTTTAAATTCCATTTTTTTCCGGTTGGATTTTTTCAGTTCTGCTATGAGAATTAAATATAGCCTATAAAAATAAAACAGACTATGCCAAAACAAATGAAATTTCCAAAACAGCAGATAAAGAATCCCTTTACTGCCACTGGTGGGGTTTTTTAAAAGTTTTCATAATATCTGCATGAGGATCTACTATTTTCTAGCCCCTCTGAGATTTCACAGTTGAATTTCAACAGCCTGCAAAGAAAGAATACTGAAGGAGCAGTGGTTAAGGCTGTACTTTCTGTATTTAATTGCATTTAATCACAGAAAGAGTTAAAAAATAACCAAGGCAGCTTGGTAATGAAAAGAAACTTGAAATGTTAACCTGTGAAATCTACTATTTGAGGGACCCTCACTGCAGGATTAACTCAGGTTAAAATTCTGGAGGAGTACAAAATCTTTCATAATGTCTGAACAGTCTTCTTTTCTAAATTTCTTCCTATTTCACATCGTAATTTGCATCCACTAAATATCTGTTGATTTTAATTTCTCCTTTTCAGCTGGTCCTTCAGACGCGTGGGAGGGACTGGGATCCAAATCAGCCTCTCACTGACTCTTTTAATTATTCCTTATAAAAATGTCCTGATAAATTGACCAAAAGAGTAGCAAACTCTCCCATGAATCTGGTAAAAACAGTCTATACAGACCTTGTGGTTTTGAAAGTGACTTTATAACCAAGAAATTAACAGTTAATAAGGTCAGGCATCAAAATAACCCCCTCATTTTCTCCTTAAAAGGTAGGGACTGCATTTCTCTATAAATGCTCTCACTTTGACCAGTTATGAAATTGAATTTTGACCTTTGCACTGGTGGACCCAAAGAATTTTCTGTATAATGTGCCATTGAATTCAAACTTATCAAGTGGTATAAGTCCAAAAATTTTGTACTTGGGTTTTCAAATTCAACCTTTTTCTTGGGAGATTTTTTTGGAAGAGGAGCATCATGGGTTTTCTTCCTTTTCACTTTTTTCTTCCACATTAAAAATAATGCAATTAACTGAGCAATGTACTGTGCAATGTTTAACACTTTAAAATAAAACATCTGAAGCCTTCCAAAATTAAATGAGTACAAAACTTAGACTAGAAGAAAATAATTTTCTGCAAAAACCACAGCTATGTACCAAATGACAAAATTCTGTAAGATAAGGAAACTATGACTAATTAATGTATCACGCAAATTAGGACCTGATCAAATTTCATATTATCTCAATCCAGTGTGGGAACTTGATTATACCAGATTTAGTAAAAAATCTAAATAATTTTTAATCTGTCTTTATGTTATCATTCAGAAAGTATATCAAATATACACAACAGAAAGTAGGACAGAACATAAAAAAATCAGTAAAACCTTATCTCACAGCTTGCTGGGAAATACAGGTACCTTTATTTTGAGCAGTTTGCCTGGAGGGAATGAATTCCAAGTATGTGTTTGTTTGTCTCACAGCCTGTAAGCAGCATCAATGCAGATGTGACATTCTGAGAGGTTCTGACACAGAAAAAAACTCCCATTCCATATCTGTGAGTACATCTATGTAAACCATACACACACAGAAGTGCAAACTGCACATGTGCACCCAAGGGAGTCACTTTTCTGCCTGTGCCACTGTGGAAACAGATATGAGAAGGCAAAATTCAACATCTGGAATAATTTCTAAGGTAATTTCATTTTTGGCACTGTCTGCAGAGCTGGGAGTAGGTTTCAAAGCCTTTACCTTTTTATCACACTCACAGAAGCACAGAATGGTTTGGGTTGGAAGGGACTTTGAAGATGATCTCATTGCAGGTTTCCCTGCCCATGGCAGGGGGGTTGGAACAAAATGCTTTTGAAGATCCCTTCCGACCCAAACCATTCTGTGATTCCACCATTCTGTGTTTGCTGAAATGAATCCTTGCTCATCCACACATGGACAAAATTAATACATGTACAATAAAGCATGACATGACCAGTAACTGTGATAAGATCATCCAAGACTTTGTGCTCCGATGAAACAAATTCCAGTTTTTTGTGTCTTAACTTCTAGAAAGTTCTGCTTTTTCTGGTGCAGTTGTTTCCCACCAGTTTCATTAAAAATGGAAGGGCTGCTTCCAAGCACTGGAAGAACAAAGAAAGCAGGAAGAGGCTTCCCCAAAGAAGGGGCATTGTGATTTATTTTTGAACAGCTCTAGCAGCGTGGCAGAAGGTGACACTGACATGAAATCTGGCAGGGAAAAAACAAATATCTCCCAAGTCTCTGTTGGAGCAACTCTTGAAGAAGAAGATGGATCTCTAGCACAGTTACTGATTCAGAATTCTTCTTCTGTCTTATGTTTTTAGCTGAAAATTGTGATTTTTGATGAGGGAACAGCCTCAAGTTGTGCCAGGGTGTGGTATTTTCAGGGTCCCCCTTGGCAGGAAGGAAATGATGAATCTGACTCCATGTTATTAGAAGGCTAATTTATTATTTTATGATATGATATTATATTAAAGAATACTATACTAAAACTATACTAAAGAATAGAGAAAGAATACAAACAGAAGGCTTAATAAGATACTGAAATGAAAAACCTGTGACTCTCTCCAGAGTCCTGACACAGCTGGACTGTGATTGGTCATTAAGTAAAAACAATTCACATGAAACCAATCAAACAACCACCTGTTGGATAAACAATCTCCAGACCACATTCCAAAGCAGCAAAACACAGGAGAAGCAAAATGAGATAATTATTGTTTTCCTTTTTCTCTGAGGCTTCTCAGCTTCCCAGGAGAGAAATCCTGGCAAAGGGATTTTTCCAGAAAATATGATGGTGACACCAGGGAAGGGTTAGATTAGATATTAGGGAAAATGTTGTCACTGATAGGGTGACCAGCCACAGGCTGCCCAGGGAAATGCTGCAGTCACCAATTCTGGAGGGGTTTAAAAAATGTGTAGACATGGCATTTAGGGCTATGTTTTAATGATGGGCTTAGCAGTGCTGGACTAATGGCTGTACCACATGATCTTAGAGGGTTTTCCCACCATTAATGATTCTATTATCTTTGTCTGCAGCAGTTCCTTAACATTAATTGTTAAACCTCCAGATTTCCCTCAGTGAGCTCACCAGGGCTGTAGAAAGCAGGCAGCAGCAGGCAGGCTCTGCTGTTCCAGAAAAAAAAAAAGATTTTAAAAACCTCTTGCAGCAGAGAGCTGCTTAGGAACATCAGCACTGAGCTGCAGGGGTGAGGGCCAAGCACTGCTCACCATGTTTTAGAAATATTTCTATTCTCAATAATCTCAGTGCAATTTTCCACGCATGCCACGGTTCAGCATTCTCTCTTTCCAAAGGGTTTCTTTGCCTCTCATGCAGGAATTCAGTTCCATCAGCACAGCAAGCTGCAGCTCATGTGTCTGAGCAGCACTGGATTCATGTGCAGCAGTAACAAGGGCTAAAAAATAAGTGCAAAACACGTGGAAGCCTCTTAGGTATAAAAAGCTATTTAGATAGATAAGATAATGCATTAAGGGATTGATTTATAATCTCCAGTTCTCTACTCTTGATGCTGTCAGCTGGTACAGGATAGCTGTGATTCTAACATCCCAGAAATCACATAATTTGCATTTACTCCAGTAGTTTAGTCCCACCCCTTTTTCCCGGAATCATCTGCATTTATCAGTGAGAAGAAGCCTGCTGTGTTCTCACACAACAACTGATCTTTCTCATGCTGTTCATCTAAGAAACTCACTAGACATATAGTGAACTGATAAAAATTACTCCTTTCCTCCCCAAAAAAATCTTCTGCACAACGAGCTCTGGCAGCCCAGGATAAGGAGTGGGATCAACTGGCTTGAAATTCAGTATTTTTCTCCCCGAAGAGCCACTGCTGTGTGAAAGGGAAGAGCATGGAGGGATGGTGGATGGAGCTCCTCTGTGCAGGGGTGTTGTACTACAGCATCTCTTCAGTTTCAGAGATAAGAGACACACCATCCCTTCCAAAAAAAACTGTTTAGGGAGTGCAGGATGGGAGCAAAAAGTACAAAGAACCTTCTGGCTGCAAAGCAGACACATGCTGTGGGCAGAGAGAGGTGAGATAGGGAGCTGGCTATAAAAGATGAACAACAAACATCAAACACAGCTGTGGGGGAAGAAAGAAAAAAGAGAAATAAATAAAAGGCCTGGTTGCTGTTTCTTGATGAATTTAAAGCTGATCTAATTTGGTGGTATTCATAAAAAGCCAGTCCTGCTCTCTGTGGCCACCCTGCCACATTCCCATCCCTCCTCCTGTGCCACCACTGACAGTCATGCAGCCTCATGGTTAGCTGGATAAAGAACTGCAGCTCCCTTGCTTCTCCCAAGAAAAGGAAACCCTGACTTTCATCTCCATCAGCTCCCTGAATGATTTGTTTTGTAAGCCCAATGCAAAGAGAAGGGTGGTAGCAGAAAATGCCTTGACCCTGCAAGTCAAGCCATACTTGAGGGAAAGGAAGAGAAGTAGAGCTCAAACTTTTTTTCAATTGGAGCTGAAGTTTTAGCCTCCTGTCATAGCCAAGGAGAGAAAGAGGAACTTCCAGCTTGTCATGAGCTCCAGCTCCAGCCTGGAGAAGAGGAGGCTCAGAGGGAAATTTCTCAATTTTTGCAGAATTTGCAATTTTTCCCACACAGGAGGATGGGGCTAGTGCAGGTTGGGCTCTGCTCCCAGGGAAAAAGGGACAGGACAAGAGGAAATGGCCTCAAGTTGTGCCTGGGGAGGTTTGGGTTGGGTATTAGAGAAAAATCTGTTCTCTGAAGGGTTTGTCAAACACTGGCACAGCTGCCCAGGACAGAGGTGGGGTCACCATCCAATCCTTGGAGGGATTTCAGAAATGTGTGAATGTGACACCTGGAGACATGGGTTAGTGGTGGCCTTGGCAGTGCTGGCAGAGTGGCTGGACTTGATCTTGGAGGTCTTTTCCAGCCTAAATGTTTCTGTGATTCTTCTGACTTGCTTTAAACAGATCTTCCAGGATGTCTGAAAATGCCTCTTTCTCTTGGCTGTCCAAAAGGGACAGGGGACAAATGTTTGGGCAGGTGAACCCCACCCAGGAGCAAAGTCACACCTGATTAAGGGAAGTTGCAGCACAGAGCTGGGATCAGAGGAAATGCTGCAATTCCCCAGTCATTCCTCTAGCGCTTGTGCAGGGTCTCCATTAAAGATGCCTCTCATTTAGACTCCTATGTGAGAGATTTACCTTCACAGGATCACCCATCAGCAAACACCCATCTTCTTCCATTAATAACTTATTAATTCTTATTATTAATAAGCATTTTTAGCAGCAAGATTTATTTTATAGGATACTTTCAATTGTTGAAATTCATATACAATCCAATTCTCTTCTTGGGAGGAAGAAGACAAGACTACCTGTCATCCCCTGCAATAATCTCTCCTGGAAAATTCTGCATTCTGAAGCAAAGATTGCTGCTATTTATAGTCTCTTCTAGACATTCACGTGTATGCCTTCAAATCTCTTTCTGACAATTAAAAAAAACCCACAAGTGACAATGAAGTAACACAACTGATGAAAAGGCACTTTCTCCCTACGAGTTTTTAAAAAAATATTTGATACTGGATATTTTCCATGTTAAGGTAAATCATTCTGCTTGCTCACCTTGCTCAACATGTTGCCCAGAGAAGCTGTGGCTGCCCCATCCCTGGCAGTGCTCCAGGCCAGCTTGGATGGGGCTTGGAGCAACCTGGGATGGTGGAAGGTGTCCCTGCCCATGGCAGGAGAGTTGGAACAAGATCGTCTTTAAGGCATCCCAGCTTATGCATAAATCCAATTCAATCTTTCTCCTTCAGTTTTTCTGGAAGTCACAATCACCTGCTGAGACACTATGGAAAGAAATTATATTGTTGAAATTTGCTGTCTGCAGAGCCAGCTCTGCATGCATGCATATAAATTACTCTCCTTTCCTTGGCAAGGTGAAATATTTAGAGGTGTAAAATAAATGTGTAAAAGGTTTTAATTTTCCTGTGAGTTACATCCTCAATTAGCTGAAGTGGTGAAAAAGAAAACAGCTTTATGATTTCAGCACCTTGCATAAAACACTCACCTGATAGAGTAACCCAGAGCTGGCCTGAAACAGTGATTTAGAGACCCACTGAAGGAGAAAGGGAAATTTTAGGAGTTTTACACCTGCATAGATAAACACATTATGGAAATGCTTTTAAAACACCTTCTGTTTGAAGCCATTCTGGCTTTTATGGACTTCAGAGGTCTTTCAGCAGTTACCTGTGAGCAGCCATCCCCAACTCATAATTCTGCCAGAACTTTTATTATCAAGCAGTCACCATTCAAGAGGTGTTTGGAGAGCACCCTCAAGCCCATGGTGGAGTTTTTGGGGATGCCCTGTGCAGGGCCAGGAGCTGGACTTGATGATCCTTGTTGTTCCCTTTCAACTCAAGGTATTCTATGATTCTATGAATCTATGCAAAAGTTTCAAGTAAAGATTAATTATTTTTTTTAAAAAATCACTTTGTATCCAATGCAGAGAGCCCCTGACATGGGGAATGATTGACATGTGACTCCATTGATTCAGAATGCCCAACAACTGTTTTATTAAAATTATACTATATTACATAACACTATATTATAACTATACTAAAGAGATACTATGCTATACTATACAAAAGATACTAAAGAAAAACCTGTGACTGTCTGAGACAGTCAGGACACAACTTGGACCTAATAGGTCAAGGAAACAAAACAATCCTCAGCAGAATCCAATTGACAAATTACTTCAGGTAAACAATCTTCCTAACACATTCCACATGTGCAGAAACAACAGGAGCAGCAAGTAGAGATAAGAGTTGTTTTCTCTTATTCTCTCTGTGCTTCTCCAGGAAAAAAACCCTGAGGGAGAAAATTATGTCTCTGTTCAGAGAATGTGAATACCACTGTGGGAGCCTCGGGGTGGGTGGGGGGTCGGAGATGAGAGATCTCTGCAGCCAGGTCGAGGAACCTGGGGTTTATTGCAAAGGGCCTGGGTGCAGGGCCCTGCTGGGAGCTGCCAGGCACAGCTCAGAGCAGGCCCGAGAGAAGAGAGGGGGAGAGAGGATGAGAGGGTGAGACAGTAAGAGGGGAAGAGCATAAGGGAGTAAAAAGGGTAAGAGAGTGAGGTTCCCATTACAATACAATAAATCTTCTTCTGTGTTGAATATTCTAATTCTCACTAACCAATCCAGTACAATATACAAATCCTATAGTATATGGAATATTAATCCCAATGTTTCCGGATGGGACGTGCCTGGGCTCATCTGACCCTTGCTGCTGGGCCAAAGGCTGCAGCTGTGGTGTTTCACCTCAGAGATGCCTTTGGCCAGCTGGGTGCTGCAGCTGGGCACACAAATCCAGGCATAGCAGGAACTCAGTTTACCTCTGGTGGAAAAGGTTCAGGTGACGGTGAAGAGAAAGGAGAGGATTCTGCTGTAGAGTTTTAATCCAGAGTTTTATTCCAGGATCACAGACCTCTGAATCTTGTAACAGCTCCCAACAGAATCCAGACCCCGTGGTCCCGTCTCCTTTTGAGCCTGGGGACAGGGGGAGGGGAAGGGACAGGTGAGGGCCAGCCAGGTGTGAGGAGGGGAAGGCTCAAGGGATAAAGACACTGGGACAGGCCAATGAGCCCGGGCCTGAGGGGCATCTCTGGAACTTCTGCCAACCACACCAGGACCCTGCTGGAATGTTAAGATTGATGGACAGCTCTCAGCAGGAGGGCAAAGGGGAAAGGAGAGGGTGGCACACCTGGGGGGTTGGGATAGGTGAAACAGGAAATGGTGTCACACTGCAACACTATAGCATTTACATACAGCCTATAAGAATCATTACATTACCATACTGTGTTACATTTTAAACCCTAAAAACTCCTCTTTGGACCCCTTCTGCCAAGCTAGTAGGGTTTGCTCTGACCCTTGGGCCTGTCTGCAAGCAGAGGGTGTTGTTTCATCAAAAGGGGATTACCTTCAGTTGGCCACACCATTGTTTTCCAGTTGTTCAGTAACTGAGGTATCTCAAAGCTTGCTTGCATTTCAATCTCACTTATAGTTTCTGTATTCTCAAAATCTTTTGCCAGACAATCATGTTTATAAGGCTTTCCTATTTCATCTTCCCCAACAGCCCCAACTTTGCACCCAGTCACGGGGCAAATCACCCTCCTGCAGAACCCACTGGGTGCATCCTCAGAGCAGCCCCAAGGGAGGGGAGCCGTGTTTCCCTCCCTTGCACTGACAGTGCTAAGCTCTTTATGATGTAAAAAGCTCTGCCCAAGCAGACCTTTGCCTCCATGTGGTTTTCATGGTGCTCCTGCTGGGTCAGGGCAGATTCAGGGCTTGCACATGTGTGGAATTCACATTTGCTGAACAGAGAGGGACAATTCTCTCTCTCAGGCTTTTTTCCTGGAGAAGCACAGAGGGAAAACAATTCTTATCTCATTTGCTGCTCCTGTTGTTTTGTGAGCATGTGGAATGTGTTGGAAGATTATTTAGCAGAAGGGATTTGGTAATTGGATTCTGGTGTGAGTGTTTTGTTTTCTTGACCAATCTCTGCAAGCTGTGTCCTGACAGTCGGTCTGGAGACAGTCACCAGATTTTGTGCAGTTGAGTTCTTGTTCAGTTTCAGTTTAGATAGTGTAATATAGTATTGAATAATATGGTACAATAAAGTAATTAATTAGCCTTCTGAATCAATGGAGTCAGAGGCACCATTCCTCCCAGAGAGATAGGGTTGCCTTGCTGATCCCATACACATGCCCAAAACCAAACACTGAAATCACAACAGATTTGAGAGGAGAACTTCATATTTTATTTCACTGACCTGAGTCACATTTTACTTCACTGACCACAAGACCTTTACTCTTTTTACTTTGACAGAAATGTAGGCACACATCAAATTTCCCCAGCCCCTATAATGTACAAATGACATCTTCTGCTCCCCCATTAAAACCCCTCCAGGGGAGCCAAGGCCTGGATCAGCTCTGCCATCTTCCCTTGTCAGATTGGTTTTTTCCTGTGACAGCCAAACCTCTGCAGGCACCAAAGTGCAGGCAAGCACCCCCCGTTCACCCCAAAATGCCTTTCTCTCTGTCTCTTAACTCACACAAGAGAACATTTCTAATAGTACAACTGTGAAAGATTAATTCCATGGTTACCAAGTAATTTATTCCCACATGTTTCAGACTAAATATTAAATTTCCCATACCAATTTCTTAATAGCAGCATTAGTACCTTCAAGACACTGCACAATTTCCCCACTGAATGCAGATCCTTCATTTTCCAAGTGTTTTCCTAAATGAAAAACACAATGAAATTAGAATGTATGGTTTCCGAGTGTCAAATATTGCTCTATTGTTCTGCAAGAATTACTCTGAAAGAGAAGGATTTTTTTTTAATTATTTGCTAAAGCTGTTTTCCCTTGTTCTAAAGTAGGGCAGCATCTTTCACACTCCTCCTCCTCCTCCTGGTGCACAGAAGAGGCAGATGCACAAGCAGTGTTTGAAGTCCACAGGACCTGGTGAAATTTTCAGTGACAAAATGCTTCCAACTCCAATTCTGCTGAGGTAATATTTTAAAACAGTCATTCAGAGAAGTTTACAGAGGTTATTAAACTGAATTAAGAGCTGTGGATCAAAATAATTTTCCCTTAAGCAGGGTGTAGCTAATCTTTAGAATTTTTCCAGGCAGTCATGCCTTCATTACTTCTTTTTCCAACCAAAAATACTAATCTGGATTTGTCAAAGCCTGAAGTGAGATTTACATTAGTCCAGAAGCTACTCTTTGTGTTGTAAATTTTAATTTAGCTTGAGCTGGAATAATAACTGCAGGGATTTGAATTCATCCAAAACATTATTGTACCTGTTAGAGCGGCGTGAAATTTTTTTTATATCCTGATTTTGTACCAGAGCCTAAATCCTCATAGGAGGGGGAAGAAGAAAATTTGTAATCCATGAATGAGTGAATTTGCAGTGAAGATGAGGCACTCAGCCAGCTGAGAGCTCTGGCTTTAATTTGATCCACCAACTTGTTGGAACACCAGCAGCTGCCCCATGACCATGGGGTCTTTATCTGGTGGGAGCAGAGGGCAGGAGAAGCTCCTGCCTCAGCCTTACCTGCCCATCTGCATCCCTGATGCTCACCAGCCACTGGAATGGCATTTTCTGTGAAATATCAGCAGGAGAAATGCTGGAAAACAAGTCCACATATGCAGGAAACAGCAGAGGGGGTGCTCTGGATGGGCAGAATTTGCCCCAGCTTCACCAATTCATAGCAATTCCAGGCAATTCTTTCTAACAATAGCAGCCCGAAATCACAATTTTTATTTTTTTTTGCCACCTTCAGATCAATAGAGATGTGAGTTCTTTTCCCCAGAAACATCAGAAAATTTAAGGCATATTGTGCATAAATTAAGATAGATGATAAAATCTAACTCAGGTGCTGCCTTCTGTCAGAGGGAAGCCTCTGCCCCTGGTGCTGACCCTCCAGGCCCTTGTACACAGCCCCTCTGCAGGATTCTGGAGGCACTGAAAAGCACTAAAATGTCTCTTTCACTTGCTTTTTCCAAGTATCTGTTGCCTAGAATAAACATCTCATTCAGGAAAAAAAAAAAAAAGAAAATTTGATATAAAGCATTTAGATATTTTCAATTTCCTTCTAACGCCTGTTTCTAAACCAAAAATAAATGCCAGCCACAAACTGACATTAGTGAAGTAAAGCTTTCTCAAATATAAGGGTTTTATTAAGGAGAAAGATTCCTCTGGAAAGTCTTGCAATTTTTTCCTACATGCTCCTCCAAAACCCAGCCAGCCTTTTATCCCAACCTCTTCACTGCTGAAGATTTTCTCCTAATCAAACCTTTAAGCCTTTTAAAAGAGGCTTAAAAATTAAGGTGATATGAAAAAAAAAAAAAAAGATAAAAAAGATTAGCTGGCCCTTTTCCATCCCTCCTGGACTCTCTCATTGCCACAGGCACAAACTTCTGGTTTCAGAGCAGCACCAGCTCAGCAGAGCACTGCTAGCACACCATGTTCCCAAAACCCATGGAATTATTTAGGTTAGAAAAGACCTTTAAGATCATCAAGTCCAGCAGCTCCCCCAGCACTGCCAAGGCCACCACTCTCCCATGTCCCTGGTGCCACATCCACATGGGTTTTAGATCCCTGCAGGGATTTTGACTCCATCCTTTCCCTGTTCACTGGAATCACTTCCATGGACACATCAGAGTCACTGCTTTGTCCCACCTGAAATCCCCCCTCAACCCCCCTGGCTCCTTTGGGCATGGGATGGAGAGCAGCCTGCCAGTGGCCAGGAGGGCAGAGAGTGCTGAGATCATGGACAGTCACTGGCAAAATGTTTCCAGGCCATCCTACAGCTCATGAATCAGCTCCCGTCACCCCAAGCCATCTGTCTGATCTGTGAATGCCTTTTTTTTGACCTCCTGGTTAAAAGCTCTTCGAGGGACATTATAAACGTGCAGCATTTCAAACCAAATTGCCCTGAAACTCATCCCAAAGGCAACAGGGCAGCTCAGGCCCCATCCCATCCAAGTCCTCATTCTGACAGCTGAGGCCTGCAGAGTGAATATTTTGTGCTGTACATGTTGGAAAGCACAAGCTGTGCCAAATCCTCACTATTTATAAGAAACCATTTTTGTTAGACAGGAATAACTTTCCATTACAGTTGAACAGATTTGACAAGGATGGGAAGTTTTGAACATTGTGAAATTGGACAATTTGGAGTGATAACCAGAGGCAGTGTGGAATCCATCCCTGGAGATTGCTCAGCCATGTCTGCCCCTACATCTCCAAGAGGGGCATTTTAGAGACAGATAAAACTTGTTTGAAATGTGTCTCCTGGTACTTAGTTTATTTGGTGCCTTTTTCTCTGGGCAACTTTATTACTCATAGTGCAATTTCCTTGCTTGCACTTGAAGCAATCCTTCTCCTGCATGATGATTAATCTTGCCTTCTGAAACACATTTATTCTGTTTTTAGCCATTACTTCATCTCTTTCAGGAAGGCCTTCACACCGAGATGTTGATTGCTGAATTGTTCCAGTTTTGCATGCCTGTGATCCATCCAGGTACCCTGACAGCAGGCTGCATTTCTTACAGCAGTCATCATGATAAATGGCATTCAATAGGTCACATTTATCTTCCAAGAAAATCCAACAGCTCCCTAACCAGGTTCTTGTCTGATATGGCACTGGAGGAAAAAACTAACATTCAAGACAGTTCAAGAGCTTCTAACCTCTCAAGACCTGAAAAGAATGAATTTGTGCTCTGAGCATATTTTAAATTTCCTTCTGCCTTCAGATCTCAGGCCACCTGATCACTTCAGAGGCCGAGGGGACAAGGAGCATCTGTCTCTCACCACCTGCCACTGAACCACAGTGCAAGCTGCAGCCACTTCTTGTGCCACCAGACCTGTCAGTGAAAGAGGATTTCCCAAGGCTGCCCTACACCACCAACACTGCTGACAGCCAGGTTTGTGTGACAGGTAGAGACTGCAGCTCTCTGCTGGTTTTTTTTTTGGTTTTTTTTTTTTTGTTTTTTTTTGAGCAGGGTTTCTTATTTTGAGAAATAAGATGTAGTAGAAAGGCTCAAAGAGGAAAAACTCCAGACATCTTCATGTATGTGCTTGCCAAAAAGTCTTGGGAGTCCCACAGAGGAACCAGATGGCCCCATATGTGAGAGTAAAACCAAAAAGACAAGGAGGAAATGCATTAATAACCATGGGCAGCCCCCTCATCTAGAAACACATGGCCTTCACATGGCCCTTCCCCAGCAAACACTTGCTGTGACTCTTCCCTTTGGATTTTATGTCTTTTATATTACCCCAGAAAACAGGAAAAGACAGTCCATGGCCACTGCAGCCATGGGGGTAACATCATGGGGATAACTATATTTTCTTAGGCAGATCTTTAAACAAACAAAAAAATTTAAAAACAATAAGTTAAAATGAGACCCATTTTCACTATTAATCCTTGGCTCCAAATATCCCCACACGAAGAAACATGCACGATACAAGGATAAAGTCATTTCACAAAACACAGTGCATAAAATACCTCTAGCAGTTAAAATAAATAATTTCTGGCCTTGGAGACCATGCTGGCATCCCAAACTTTCACACCACAAAAGTTTAAAAAATGTTAGTAATAAACCTTATACACTTTGTCTTATCTTCCAAGCCTGCACATTGCAGTTGAGCTGCATTTTGGGGCTTTCCCATGGATGTGTGTAAATGTAGCCATCTGTGTTTTACAGTCATCACAGGGGGGTCTCAGTACAAATATCCTCAATTCAGAACTGAAGATGGAGTAGTGATTGCATGAGGGAATTTCAGGCAGCACTGCTGATCGTTTCTGTGAGAAACAGGCAGGAAACAAAGAAAACAGAAGAAACAAAGAACCAGCAGGACAGCCTCACCTCTCTTCAATTATCTAAAAAAGTCTAATAAAAAGTGCTGCATCTTTCCTCTGGAGAAAATCAGCTTGGTAGGAGCTGGCCCCTTTCTCTCCATCATTATTTACAGCTGCTGCCACCTTGCCAGGCTGTTCCTGGAGACCTTCCCCACTCCAAATCAGCATCAATTTATGGCTCAGCAAGGCACCATCAGCAAAGCTGGGGCCATCCTTCACCTCCAGCACCCTGAGAAATTGCCTTGGAAATTGAGCTGTGCCAAGGACAGCCAGGTGTTAAACGATCTGTGTGTCAGGCACCTGCACAGGACCTGATCCCATCCTCCCATTTCTCCTCCTGATGCTTGCAAGGCATGGGGGAAATCAGTTCACCTCGCCTCATGGATTGGAGCAGTGCTCCTCTGTGCTTTGAATGGGCAAAGTGTCTCCAGTTCACCCCCAAAATAAAAGGATCAATATGTCTTCATTGCCCTGCAGGCAAAATGCCATTATCTGGATGAGCAGTTATCCCTGGAAGAGCAGAAGACCTATTTCACCTGGCTTTATGGGGGGAAAAAAGTCATCTGCTCATTTGATGACAGCCAATTGAATAATTAGCAATTAAACTTTGCTAGGAAGAGGAGGAGGTCCTCTTTTTGTGAATATCTTTTCAAGTCTTAAACAGGTCTCAGTGAACCTGATAGCTGCACTTTTGTACCTGACTGAAATTCAGGCAGCTCTGGGCCAAGTAAACAAATGGATTTATTCTCACAGAATTGCTGAGGCTGGAAAAGACCTCTAAGATCATGGAGTCCAACCATTAACCCAGCACTATAATACCAAAGGACTCCATTCTCCTGGTGAGTTTAGCCCCTCAACTAGAAATTGTTCTTGAGGATGAATTATAGGTTAGTTCATTTTCAAGCAACAAAGCATTTCCAGGTAGAATATTTACCTATTCTTCACTTTTTTTTTTTTTTTTCAGATGGATTATGGTCCCACAGTTGTGGTGGCACAGCTTTGTACAAATACATCAGTGGAATTACAGATTTTAGTGGAAAAATAGTAGTAATATTCCTTTTTCTTCAGGAACTGTATAATATCACTTTTTTTTCCTGTAACAACAGCCTCAAAATCAGAACTTCTGATATGACAAAGTCACTTATTTTTTCCAGCAGATATTTCAAGCCAGGGCTTCACTTCAAACAGCTCTGCAGAGTTGCACAGGAATTTCAGTCCTTTAACACTTAGAAGAAGAGGGTCTGGTGACTCCTACACAAAAGGTCCTCCACAGGGAGGAAAGCCTTTTCCTTGCCATCATGCTGCCTCTGCACGTCCAATAAAACCTTTTCTGCAGGTCTTACTTTCAAATTCCTGTCAAAGATGAGGGTGTTAAATAAGTTACAGACACACAAAGTGCAAAAGCAAAGGATAAGTCATGAATTGGGATGGTTTTACTGCTGCCACAGGACATTTAAGCTCAGAAATACTCTGATTTCTAGCCCCAGCCCTCTAAGGATTTATTGCTGCCCTGCACCTGAAATAAATTCAGCTACTGCAATGATCATCAAATGGGGAGAGAAAAATCCCTGCCCAGCCTGAAGGTGAGAGTAGCTGGGAAATGCAGCACCAGCCTACAGGAGCAGAGGTGATTTTGTGTAGGAGGATCTGCTCCCTCCTTCCTCACACTACAACTCTCAGTCTGAGCAAATGCATGTTCACTGTGAATGGAAATTTCCATCTCATAAATCACCTGCATCCTGACAAGTTTATTAAAAACTAAGAAGGGAATTGGAGTAGATTTTTTCCACTTCTATTTACTTATACCAAACAGAAATCCCCTGTGGGTTTGTTAGCACTCATTTCTATGAACCCATCCATCACAACCTGAATCTAATCTGGTTATCCTTTTCCCCACCTGCAAAATCATGGCAAACCAGATTCACAGAGGAAGACACAAACCATTCTGTCTTTATAGCATCTTTCTAACTCCCAGGAAACAAGAGGAGTCATGAAGCACCATCTGCATTTGGAAGAATTGACAAGGTTTTAAAATGCTGTCACAAGCCTAACGATGGCCTCCCGGGGGCCTGGGTGAGTGCCTGCCTCTCTGAGTGCCTCAGCTGAGCCTGGAACAGCCTCCTTGGGATCCAGACATTGCCAGTTAGTAATAAATGACAAGAGGAATCTTTTCCTCCCAAGGAGAATGGGCCAAATTTTGAGCTTCCGTGATCTAGACAGAGCTTCTCTGACTTCAGCAGATCTGCTTGCTCACATCCCCATCCATGTAATATTCTCTTCCTGAAAAACAAGCACAGGCACTCTCTGATGGCTACATTTACTGGTGCAGTAATTGCTGAGGGGGGAAAAAAATGTGTGTGGTTCCCTTCAATCCTCTCTTGTAAACTCACTTTTTTTGTAAATTCACCTTTCATGAAGGAGAGCCACATGGGAACTGCCACCGGCACATGTTATCAACAAGGTAACACTCTGCATTTTACATAACCCATTTCCCACCTTGAATGACTCAGAGATTCACAGGGCTTGTTTCTAACTCCTATTTGGGAGCCAGTGTTAATTTCCCTGACCAATAATAAATTTGGACGTTCAAACCATCAAATGCAATTTTTTTCCCCTGTGTCCTCATTCAGCACCTTAATTAAGTCCCAGCTTAAGACAGATTTTAGCTTTCCTGTGTTTATGCCCTATGTGCATGCAAAGAGCAATTCTATTCCCCCTTCCCAGCCTCTGGTTTGCTAAAAGTAACAAAGCTGAGCTCTTCTGGACTCCAGTCCTGTAATTCCCTTGTACAACCCTAACAGCATTCCTCTGCCCCACTGAGGATTTTCAAAGAGCGTTTGACCAGAATTTTCCCATCAGTATTTGTTTCTAAGCAGCAGCTTTCTAGCCAACAAGGCAATTTTCTGTTATCTGTCCAGGACAGAACTCTGCAATGCAAAATACAATCTGATTTTTACTGCTCAGGGGTGTCAAGATTACCCCTCTCCTTCCCTATGGCATCTCCCCCTGACACTTCACCACTTTGTACCTTTAGCAAAGCTCAGTAGCTTTTTTTATTTTCATTTTATGTTACCAATTCCCATCTGCTCCTGGAGATCCTCTTAAAAATCTTGCATTAATCAAGGTTTTATGTGCTTTACTCACAATTTCTCTCATGGCACCATACCCATCACACCTTGACTCCAGGTACTTTAAGGGCTTTTCTGGCTGATTTTTCCTTTGCAAAATCTAGTTCTGAACCTCACTTCATCCTGCATAACAGAGACAGCCCCATTTCTCCCTAGAAGGCTTGACTTACTCAAGTCTCTTGTGACTGGGGAGCTGTGGGAGTACCTCTGGCTAAATGGCAGGAGGAGAAATGTTTTCTCTTAATTTCCACTGTTGGTATAGTATGTGAGTCATGGACGTGTGACTGCTGAGGGGAAAGTGGGCGGGAGAAAACACTTGAGATGAAGAGAGATTCTTGATTATATGATGATGTCAGAATTAAAATTGAAGCTGATTTCCTGAAAGTCTGGTGTTCAAAAGAGACAGTAGTACTATCAGAATTTTACACTCCTTCAGGTTTTTTTAAGCTGGCACGTGAAAACTCAGAGTATGGGTTTTGAGAGTTTTTCTTTCTACAGTTCATCATATTTCTATATTTCATCTGGAAAAAGCTGTAAATGGTATAGTTTTTGAGGGGAGAGAGGTATGAAGAAGGTTTCCAGGACTTCAAGATTTCCAGTTAGAAGGAATACAAGAGGTGCTTCCCCGGGTAGGTTCTTCTAAGAAGGCTGCAGCCCACCTCTTCCTAGCTAAGCACCTCAAATTTGCTGGATGCTGACAAGTCAAGCTGATGTTCTGCTGGTAACTGTTCAGTAATTATGATTAACCTGTGCCAAAAGTGATACTTTTTCACTCAGTGCAATGATTGTGTGGATGCTGGTTTCTCCAAGCAAGCATCTGTAGAATTAGGAGAAATGAAATTAGACCTCATGTCTGACTTGGCAAATGAGGAATATTTTGTGTAAAGACATCTGCCATTGAAGTCACTCCACTGCCTGGACAGTACATACGTTGTTTTGTTGTTTTTGGCATATCTATAAAATGTTATAAGAATTTTTAATGGTACTGTACATCACAGACCTGTTGAAGTGAGTCCAGAGGAGGCCACAAAGGTGCTGTGAGGAAAGGCTGGGAGAGCTGGGGCTGCCCAGCTTGGAAAAGACTCCATTGAGACCTGAGAGCCCCTTCCAGAACCTAAAGGGGCTCCAGGAGAGCTGGAGAGGGACTTTGGACAAGGGCATGGAGTGACAGGACAAGTCTCAGGGCCTCGAACTGGTCAGAGTGACCCTGAGAAAATGTTGGAAAGTCTCTTTTTCCAGCTTGGCAGTCAAAGGAGTCAGAACTCTTCAGTTCTCGGTCTCAAGGTTGTTTATTGTTCCTTATCTATAAAATATTTTCTCCTGTCCAGCTGAGGTCCACTCAGCAAGACAGTCCAGGCACTCTGCCTGCCCCGGGGTGGTGTTATCTTTTTATACTAAAAACTACATTTACAATATTTATGATTTTTTTATACTAAAAACTACATATACAATATTTACTTTCCAATAGCCATCATCTATGTTAGACAGTGAGCTTCTACTCTAAACCAATCTAAATGTGCCACCATCACAGCAGAAGATGGAGGCCAAGAAGAAGGAGAAAGGTTGGTCATGCCCCAATTCCTCCATCTTGCCCCCTGAACCCCCATTCTGAAAACCCCAAAAATCTATTTTTCCACTCTGTGATAAATTCACTATCATTCTTCTTAAAATTTTGTGCCTTGTAATTCTTCATATAAGGTTGGTAATTGTTTTTTCCAAGGGCTAAATCAAAGGCACGGGGGTCTTGGGCTCTGTGCCAAGGTCTCTGAGCCCTCTGACAGGGTCTCCAGTCCTCCAGGGCAGCCAGAGGAATTCCCTGGGTTCCCACAGACAAGAGGGAATGGCTTCCCACTGTCAGAGGGCAGGGTTAGGTGGGATATTGGGAAAGAATTCTTGGTTCTGAGGGTGCTGAGGCCCTGGCACAGGGTGCCCAGAAAAGCTGCGGCTGCTCCATCCCTGAAAGTGTCCAAGGCCAGGTTGGATGGGGCTTGGAGCAGCCTGGGATGGTGGAAGGTGTCCCTGCTGATGACAGGGTGCTGAAACTAGACAAACTTTAAGATTCCTTCCAACCCAAACCATTCTGGGATTCTATAATTCTGTCATTTTTAGACCAGTCTGGGGTACTTTATATCACTGCATCTAAATTAGAGGGCTGTGCAAAAGAAGTAAAAAGGTAACTAAATCCTCTTTACAGCTCCCTCATAAAGGGAAGTGTGTACACAGGGACCTTGGTGTGAATGACAATCAGCTTTGCTGGACTGAATTATTTTTTCAGCTAAAACAAAAGACTCATGAGGAGGCATAAATTGCAGCCTTGAGGCTGAACCTCTTTAATATTCAATGAACAAGGGAAATGAGTCTGACTTGCTGGTGGAGGGGCAGGCAGGAGGGAAAAGGAATGAAAGCATATCAGCACAGGTGTCCTTGGCCGTTTTGTTTTCTTAGACAGATTTGTGCAGCTCTTTTCATCCTCCAGTCCTGCTCCTGGTGCCTGCAGCATCTCCAGTGCTTTGGCTGGGGCAGCAGGAGTGAAAGGGAAGAGGAGAAAGGGGCAATGCAGGGATGAGCATGTCCCAACTGTGGAGCGGTTGCCAGAATGCTGAACAGAACAGTGACTGCACAGGTAACTAACCTGCCCTGCACACACCTGCTGGTGTCCCCAGATTATCAATCTGTGCCCTGCACGCACCTGCTGGTGTCCCCAGATTATCAATCTGACATACCTGTGGATTTAGAGCTCTTTTTAGGGGAGCTGCAGGAGTGGCAGCCATTTGGATCGGATGCTGACCAGAGGAGAGCTCCAGCACACAGTGACCTGGCTCTTCCCCGGTGAGCAGATGTTCCAGGTTGCAAGGCAAGATGTTTTCTATTACCATCTGTATGGCAGATTATCTTTTGTCAGTGGGCAGTTTGCCTTATCTTTCTCTCTGAGTGACCACAATCACTCCTCCCTCGGGAGGGGACATCTGCTGATAACAGCTATTGAATGTCCCTGCATGGCTGATAAGAACTACAGCATCCCATTGGGAGATGTGAGCCCAGAGGGAGGAGCCAAGCATTCCTGCCTGGATATAATCTGGAGATCCTGGAATAACTGCACAGCTTCTCCACTGGATTTCCCAGGGGAACAGCAGCTGCCTCTGCCACTGGATCTTCAGAGGATGACTTCACCCTTTTCTACAGGATCCCTGCTCCAGCAGAACCACCCCTGACACTGCAGGAGGGCTGAGCCACAATTCCAATGCCACTGCTGCCAACACCCCACAGGGTGTCAGGTTGGGTTCTGACTCTGTCAGTGCTGTTCTAGTGTACTGCATTATTTATTTTATCCTTTTATTTTTTTTCTTCTCTAATAAAGAACTGTTATTTCCTGCTCCCATATTTTTTGCCTGAGAGCCCCTTAATTTAAAATTTATAGCAATTTGGAGGGGTGGGGAGGGTTTACATTCTCCATTTTCAGGGGAGGCTCCTGCCTTCCTTAGCAGACTCCTGTCTTTCCAAACCAAGACAGCAGACAGCAAAGACAAGGAAATGAGCAGTTCAGATGAATGAGAGAAGCAGGATAAGCCTATTTACCTGCTTAGAATCCACTCCCTTTTCCCTGTGCACCTGTGGAGAAGGGTCCCCACTCTCTCATCTTTCCCCTGTTTTGTCAGAGAGGGCTCTGCCCCTCTCTCCTGCACAGGTGCTGAGCACCATGGAAGCCTGGCAGGAATGAGCAGAGCTCACTCCTCCTCCTGCTCCAGGCACTGCAGCTTTTGACTCCTGTCAGTGGCCACATCTCACCCTGACCCAAATGTCACATTTCCTGCAGTGCTGCACGTTCCAGCCAGGCTCCCTGGTGCCAGCAACCTCATCCACCCATTCCCAGCATCCCAGGAAACCCTCACACACTGATGGAGCAGCTTTTAATCCTCTGCCTAAGAAAAGGATGTATTAAGAGGAGTCAGGAAGAAATACATCTCACTTGGTCCTCTCAAAGCTGCACTGGGCAAACACTGGGCTTGCCACAAATTTCCCTGGCCCATATGGAGAGGGAAAGGCTGGTAGGATCACAGCTGACTGACTTGTAACCCACCAGGACAGGGATGGGAGACAGCTGCCATCTGAAAGCAAGCAGGGAGACAGCAAAAACTATGGGGGAGCAGACGGAGTCTCTTTAAATGGATTAGCTGCTCACAGAATATTAGAACATTCTTATCTCCTCCCAGTTCCAGGGCTTTCCTGGCATTCATGTGCTTTATGATCCTACTCTCGCTAGATAAATATTAAAGAGCAGAAGGAGCATGAAAGAGATCAATAACAGAGGCAAATACATGTCTAGAGGGGTGGAAATGCTGCAGAAGCACCAAGAACCAGGGAATCAAAACCAGTGACCTTAGAGAATATTACATTTCATATGAAATACCAATGCAGTAATTATTTCAAGGCACAGGAACAGACATTTAAATGACATAAAGCTCTGACAGAACTTTTAAGTAATCATTGAGTCTCTACTTAACAGGCAGCAGTTTAGGAGCAGGGTTACAAAGTTTCTGCAAGGTACAAGTGAAACCATGGGGAAGATATTTTAAAGTCACAGAGGATGAGAAATGACTCATGTAGATGTTCTGACAAAGTTTTGTCACCTGCCAGCATGGCACTCCTGATTTCCTATCCCCAAGTCAGAGGTAAATTACTTTCAGTTCAAATTAACCCAGTCATTTGGGCTGGCTTTCACAGCTCAGCTCAGCAGGAGGACTTGTTATCTTCCTTGAAGAACAGCATCATGTTGAGCAGATCAAAAGTTTTATTTACATTACCCAGCCAGCTCCCAGCCATGGAAAGGTCTGGTCTGTACCTGTCCCTGCCTCTAAATAAGCCTGTGACACTCACCCTGGAGAGCTCTCAGCTTCCTCTCCAGAAAGGGAACATCAGCACCATAAACCATGCAGAGATGAGGAGGGAGGCAGAGCCCAGGCCAGGAATTTGGCACACACCTTCTTCCAACCACCTGAACACCCTCCCTTGGTGAGGTGGGTCCTCAAAACACCCCTCACTGCCTTCTCTCATTAAAGCAGCCTTGGAAGCAGGTGGAAAAGCAGACCCCTGAAGCAGTGGTGATTTGGTGTGCAGGTTCCTCACCCAAGGGACAGTTTGAGGATAAATGAATGGTTTAACACCATCCCCTGCATTTTACCCAGGCAGAGTGAGCTACTTCCCAGGTTTCACCTGCCTAGAAACACCCACAAGTTTGCTGCTTTTACTAGTCAAGCTTTCCCACTGCTGCTTTTTACTTTGCAAATGGAGATCAAAAGCCAAAGGGCTTCACAGCCTGTGTATGTCAGAGCACAGCTCATGAATGGGTTATTCTGCTGTCTTCAGCCATCTACTGTAATCACACCAAAATATTTTAACAAGTACAGCTCAGTGTTGGTTATTTCCCCCCAAACTTGTTTGAAAACAAAAAAAATATGGATGTCCAACCCCTCCACAAGGTGCTGCTCTATGAGGGAGACTTCCAGGGACACTGAGGGTGCCACAAACCTTCCCTCCCCATATGCACAGAGACTCTGTTATTGCAAGGTGTGTAGAAGGACCAGGAATTAGCAGAGCTTGGCTTTATCCAAGCTTCCATGTCCAAAGGCATCACAGAAAGTGCTGCTGTGATCCCAATAAGGGGATGGTGGCCATGAGCAGTATCAGCAATTCAAACCCTGCCTGAAACCCTCTGCTTCTCCCACATCCCAGTGTGGGATTCCCAGTTTCTCCCACCCACCAGGTTAAGCCACCCCAGCTGCTCTTGCAGGCTCTTACTGCCAAATATATGGAAAGTCAGAGCAGCTCTGAGCATGTTGGGAAGTTTGTTTGGCAAGGTGGGATGTGAGAAAAGGATGTGGGTTTGAGAGGTGTGTGTGCAGGGGTACAGTCAGGATGGTTGAGGGCTGGGATTGGGGTTTGAGAGAGGGTGATGCTGGGGGACACAAGAATGGGAATCTCAGTCTCTATTGGTTTAGGCTCTTGAGAATAGCTGTACTCTTCCAGAAGGTTCATTTTGCTCTATTTCTAAATAGGCAGGAGATGTAGCTTTTAAATTGTGCTTAGGGCTCAGCATTGCAAAAGGCCAGTCTTGGATATTACTGCACGGGGGGTGTGAGGGAAAAACACATTTATGGGACCAGGGGGATGGGACATTAAATGGGCTCATTTTCAAAATCAACATGTTGGGCCCACACACTCATCTTGTAAGTAATAAGAATTCTGGTGGTGAATCTTTATCTTCAGGGATGCTTTGTATGGTCTGCACTCCCTTCCTCAGAGACACAGGGAACTCCACAGCAGATAAAAATGGGGCTTCCTGTTGAATTTTAACTTCTGGCTGCAAACTGCACCTACTAAAGCAAACATACTCTGTTTGATCAAAAACAATATATGTGCTTTTAGGAAATTCAGTTTCTTATTGAGAAAAAATGTTCCCATCTAGCTGCAGGTGACATTTAAAACCCAACCTAGTATTTTAACATTTAGATATAAAGCTTAAATGAAAATAAGGGTATTTGAGACTTGTCACAAGAATTAACTAGCCCACAGCCATACTAATATTTCTACCAACTCCTTATGTGCATTTAGGTTTTACATTTAGATACAAACAGAACTGCAGCCTGGCCTTGGACAGGTGTCACTGTGGCCACGTGGAACTGAGACAAAGGTGAATTAATGAATGAGTCTAAGGAAAGACTTCAAATTTACAAAGCTGGGATAAGTGTTTCAAAATCTAGTTCTTTGTATAAAAATAGATTCTTCATAAACCTTTTGTGATTGAAAATCTTTTCTGATTGAAAAGGAGAAAACCAGAAATTTGGCTGAAGATATTTTGATGTTCACATTTTTATACCAAAAAAAAAAAAAATCCACAGGTGTGCTCCACAAATGGGCAAATCAAGCACTTAACCAATTGCTTGTTTTGAAGCACTTTGGATTATTTTCAACAGCTGTTTCTCTCCTCTGATGGTTCTCAAACACCAAATTCCAATTTTTAAAAAACTTCACCATTGAGCCAGAATAAATGCTTGTTTCAGCTCCCAGCCTCTGGGTAGGAGATTGATTCTGTTTAAAGCAGATTTCAGAGCACAGTTTTGCGTAAGAGAGCAGCAGTTGGTGATAAGGAAACTGAAGAGCCCTTCCCGCTGTGCTGACACCTCCATACTGTGCTGCTCGTGGTTTACTCAGTGAGCAAATGGAGGAAGAGACCCTGGTTCATGTACCTGATATTTGCTACACCACCAACAAAAATAAACAACCTGTGTGCAGAGATCTTCCTTTTATTCCAAGGAAGATCATCAAGATGTAAAAATATTAGATGAGCTACTTACTCTTAGTTAGGTACTACTCGTTGGACTGCACCATGATGTAAGGGCAAAGTGTGTGCTGAAGTTCAGAGGAGAGAGAAAGAGGGAAAATGCTCTTTTTTGCACAGTGTGTGGCCAGTTCCCACATGTCAAGGTAATCCCAGTGGTGACAAGAAAGAGAACTTTTACATTTAGTAACATTTATTTCTGCATTCGGTATCAAGTACATAAGTGCAAATATTCAGAGTCCATAATTAAGTCCATTAGGAACTACAGAGAATGTAATACAAATTGTAATAAATTGAACATGCTGGAACTTTCCAGTTACCATACATGTAAATCAGCCTGTCAATCCTTTACGACAAAAGTACTGGGTTTTGTTTTCTTTTTTTCTTTTTTTTCTTTTTTTTTTGAGTTATACAAAACTGATTACCATAAGTACCGATTACTGTTTATTTTATTTGTGCTGGAAAACACTAAAACATCAGTCTACAATTCTATATAGTTAATAAAGATGAATCCAACCAGCAACCCAGTGACGTAGAAGCAATTTTAACTATTGCATCAAGTGCGCTAAGCAGGAAAGCCCCTAGCCACATGTAACATTAAAAGTTATAGAAGCAATGCCAATAGAAGAAGGAAAAACACTAAAAAAAAAAAAATTAAATAAAGAGGTCAATATTATTTAGGCTCTCACCATCATGCACTTTATAAGCAACACAAAAAACCACATCTAGTACACTTTTCTCTTTACTATACTTTAGTGCTTGACACAAGTGATTGCAAATATTCTAAGTGCAGAAGCAGCAGGGGAAAAGCACTGCTTCTGAGTTTTATGTTTCTAAGATTATGGTGTCAAGAAAAAAAAAGAATGATAAATTTGCAGTAAAGTGTAAGAACAGAGCTGCTTTCACTCCAGATTTCCCCATTATGCACTACTGTAGTCGATGAATTCTTGATGTCTGATTTACTCTGCCTTTCTCTTAGCACCTGGGATTTTAGCTTGAATCCTAAAAATGAAAGAAGAAGAAGGATTATATGGTGAGGCAGTTATTCTATTCCAGTGGTTCCCCACCTGGACTCTTATCCAGGGATAATCTCTAGTCCATGCTCAGTGTGTTGTCTCAACAGGTGAATTAAAGTGACATAAGAAACAGAAGTGATGCCCATCAGGTGTTCTTACATGCCTAGTTTTTAGTGGTTCACGTACTCTAGGGATATGTTCAGTGATACTCTCCCCCCAACATTATTTCTCCATGGTCTATTGTCTACAGAAAGCCAGGAGTGCAGTCTAAAAATAGAATTTTGAGAACAAAATTTCAAAATTTCACCCAGGTTTTCTGCCTGTTCCATGGGGATTAGAAACACTGAAGATCATGGTGCTTCCAGGTATTTGCTTTCTGTGACAGGGTGGTGTCCTAATTCCCACTTTGGTCATTAATGCTATCAGCTCACGCAAAAAACCAGGCTTGGAGTGGTCAGTGGGGAAGAGAATTAACTCATTCCTTCCTGTTTGTCCTGGCCAGGTACCAGTGTGGACACCAGTCTGTGACTGGGCTGCTCTGCCCACAATTCCCCCAAACAGCAGGGGAGGGGACAGAAGGGTGGAGTGCCTTAGTCTGCACTCAGATGGGAGGGTTTCTCCAGGCATCTCAGCCTCTCTGGGAGGACACCACTGACAGGACACAGTGTCCCCAGGGCCACCCAGGTCCCAGCCACCCCCGAGGGCACCACAGCCTCCCACAGTTGGCTGCTGAACTCACTTTGCCACGACCGTGTTTATGTGGGTCCGCACCAGCCCCAAGTATTGATCAATCTGTGCCTGCAAAGAGCAAGAGGAGACCAAGTCAAGGAGGCAACAACCAGGCAGGGCCACCCCAAATGCACCCTGCAGACAGACCTACCTGGTACTTGTCATATACAACGGGGAGAGTAAACATAGACACCACAGCTGAGGAGAAAAAGAGCACAGTGTTATGTTCTGCAGATCACATTCCCTCAGAGGAGAGACCTACTTTGGTGGCAAACACATTATCGTGCCACTTGGTCAGCTGATCCACCAGGGAGCTTTGTATTAAAAATGCACTTTGCTCAAGCCTCCCAAATATGGAATTCCCCATTGCTCTGGGACCGGGAGCTGCACAAAACCATAAACTGCAAAGTAGCTCTAGCAGGAGCATAACAGAACAATTAATATTTACAGGGAAGGGAAATAAATGTTGGTGGTTTAACTGAGGGGAAGGCAGGCCAGGGATAGGCTGTTTTGTCTAAGTTGAAATCTGGAGGGAGTTCAAGTTAAAAACAGATTTTTAAAAGAAATGTTGATTTTTACCCATTATCAGAAGAGTCAGGCCATTGAAGAGGGCTCCCACGTAAGTCAGCAGCCACATTAGTACTGCAAACTAAATTAAAGATGGATCATTACATCATCTCCAGTGCCAGCACAAGAAGAAAATAGTTTGCTTACCTAGCTAATATAACAGCACATTAGCCTTTTTTAATGTGGAAGGGAGTGGTTAAGGCACATTAGGAACAAGGTCGTTTTTCTAGGTGTATAAACCCCATTCTCTGTTCTGCTTCTCACCCTCTTAGCTCAGCTTTCATGTCTCTTTAGGGCTTAAATTGCACCCATGTAGAACTCTGCATTGAGAATGGCATAGGCAGATTTCTGCATCCAATGTTTATGATGGCAGGGGTCACCCCAAACAGGTGAAACAGAGCCCTGAAGTGGTAATCCCAGGGACTGATAACACTTGAGGCTGAAAGATGGGTACATTTTCCTAAAGTTCTTTACTAATTTAGGAGCCTAACCTATGTCTGCTCTCTTAATGATCTTCTCTTTTCCCTAAAGGACACCTGCTCTAGTATAAGGCTAAAAATCAATAGTTATTTCAACAGGGAGTGAAAGAAGATCTTCTTCCATAGCAGGAAATGCCACCAGATGAAATCCAGATTAACAGAGGGGACCATTATTTTATAACAAAGCAATAGAAAGCAAATTGCTGGGATGCTTCTAGAACTGAGGTGGAGCTAAGCTGGTTCTGCAAATTTTTACATCCTGTATTACCTATCAATACATTCAAATGCCAAACCTCTAAAGTGCTGGAAACAGTTTTTAAATCAAAAAGCAGAGCAACTTTCGTATTTGGAGCTACACAAAACTAGGCTTCATGACAACCCTGTCAACATGGGAAGCAGCTCTTTGAAATGTAGATTTATCCTCTAGAGAGGGGGTAAAAATATTTAAAGCAATCCTACTTTTAAAGAATCCACAAGGTCCTGAACGAGAAAGAGTCTCCTCAGCTCTTTGACTGTGCTGTTGACGTATAGCTGGAGACAATCTGTGTATTTCTGGATCTGGTCCTGTGAAAGATTCATCTCCATCTCCAAGTAGGCTCTGCCAGAAACACAGGTCCTGTTACAAACCTGGGAAGTTTCCCCTGCTGTTCACACTCAAACCCATCCACCCCATCATTCCCTCCTTCCCAGACCTCATTTCTTTGTGCTGGAGCACTGAGCTCCCCTCCCTGCAGGCTCAGGGCCACAAGCACACCCTCCTCACCCTGCATGACCCATCTCTCTGGGTGATGCTGAGCTGGGGCTGTTCACCTCCAGCCTCACCCTCTTCCCACACAGAGCCTGGGCTTCATGGGATTTCTCTCTTTTTCTCACCCAAATGGGGATACAAATCTGACCTGGGAATTTTCCCCACAAATTTCTGTGCTGTTCTCTGAGCTACATCCCCCCGTCCTGAATCACTGCTCAGAACTGACCCAAGTGAAGCAGGAGGAGCAGCACCCCAAAAAGATTCTTTTTTAGTGTGTGTGTGTCTGTAACCACACCAGCTCCATGACCTGGTTTAACAAGTGGTTGGCACAGCAGAGGAGAAAGGATCTCTGTTCTTGTGGAGCAATCCCCCCAGACCCTGTGGAGAGTGGGGAGTGCATTGGCACTGGCACCATCACTTAGATATTGGGTCACTGGAGAAAATATAGTGATAGTTGCCCTCTGTGCCCAATAGACTGTGCCCAGAAACAATGCTCTTTTCTCTTGCAAGTATGCTGTATTATCACTAGCTCTAAAGAAACTCCTTTTCTCTGTTTGCTTGAAATTTCCAGTATCTTTTTGAGAAAAAAATCCCATGTCGTAGAGGATGACGATCTTTGTGGTATTTAGTTTTTCTTTCTCTCTCCAGGATCTAAGCCAACAGAACCTTACAATTTTTGAGAAACTGTGAAAATATTTTTATTTCCTGCTTTATGAACAAGATGAGAATTTCTTCTGGCACAAAAAGCAGCACTTTGGCATCACCACTGTAAGAGCCTAAATGAGGGATGCAGGACTCCAGGCAAATCTTCAAAATGCAGTTTATTCCATCCAAGAGTTACAGCAGTCCAGGGTTGTGGGTGACAGAGCCTGTGCCTACAGCTGTCAGCTCCAGCTGCAGGCAGGCCTGGACACCCTTAGTTTAGGTTACAAATGCATTATAAACTTTTCTTTGCTGAGCATCTTAATACAGTAGAATCAATCTATACCTTAACTTTTATATATAGCCTATCATAACTCCTATAATTCCATATTCATGTTGCTATTCTCCAATCACTAAAAGTTAGTACATTACAGTTTGAGCTAGAAGTTGTTTTTCAGTTTTCTTGCAGTGGAAAATTCTGAGACCTTTTTTCTACTTGCAACACTGGCAGTCTTGTTTGCCTGTGCTATCTTTCTGCTTGGTAAAAACATCTTCTTTGAGGTGGGTTTATCCTTTGCTCTAAGTCATAAAACCCCTTCTAACTAACACACTCTTTGCCTCCTTGGTTAGCCAGTAAGACTGGCTCAGCAATTATTTTCCTCTATATCAACAGTTGCTTTCATTTCTATTCCTTCTTCAGATTCTACATTCAAAAATCTTTCTTAAGCACACATATCTGTGAGACTTTCTTGATAAACTTTTGTCCTTCCCAACAACCACAAAGCCACTCACTTGAGGTGGGTTTATCCTTTGCTCTAAGTCATAAAAATCCCTTCTATCTAACACACCCTTTGCCTCCTTGGTTATCCAGTAAAACTGGCTCAGCAATTCTTTTCCTCTATATCAAAACTTCATTTCTATTCCTTCTTCAGATTCTACATTCAAAAATGTTTCTGCTAAGCATGCACATCTGTGAGAGTTTCATCCTTCCCAACAACCACAAAGCCACTCACTTGAGGTGGGTTTATCCTTTGCTCTAAGTCATAAAAACCCCTTCTATCTAACATGCCCTTTGCCTCCTTGGTTATCCAGCAAGACTGGCTCAGCAATTCTTTTCTTCTATATCCCTCTTCAGATTCGACATTCAAAAATCTTTCTGCTAAGCACACATATCTGTGAGACTTTCTTGTCAAACTTTCATCCTTCCCAACAACCACAAAGCCACTCACTTGAAGGGGTGGCCCTCGTCCGTCTTCTGCACAGCCTGTAGGACGGATTTGTAGATTCTGAAGCTGATGGTGGCCGAGAGGCCGGCCAGGGCCAGGTAGGCCACGACACTGACGACGCTGAACTGGGTCAGGGAGAAGAGCAGCAACAGGAGGCTGCCAAACACGATCCCCGTCTGCTTGATGTCGCGCCAGTACAACAGGTCGATAGCTGGGGGGAGAAAAACAAATTGTTAAAGGCAGGTGTAGCGTTCATATTCTCTGAAAAAAATCCCTTTGCCCAGGATTTTTTCTCCTGGGAAGCTGAGAAGCCTCAGAGAAAAGGAAAACAATTCTTATCTCATTTGCTTCTCCTGTGTTTTGGAGATTGGTTACCCACAGGTGATTGTTTCATTGGATTCTGGTTCACACTCTCTGAAAAAATCCCTCCACCCAGGATTTTTTCTCCTGGGAAGCTGAGAAGCCTCAGAGTAAAGGAAAACAATTCTTATCTCATTTGCTTCTCCTGTGTTTTGGAGATCGTTTACCCACAGGTGATTGTTTCATTGGATTCTGGTTCACACTCTCTGAAAAAATTCCTTCACCCAGGATTTTTTCTCCTGGGAAGCTGAGAAGCCTCAGAGAAAAGGAAAACAATTCTTATCTCATTTGCTCCTCCTGTGTTTTGCTCATGTGGAATGTGTTTGGAGATTGTTTACCCACAGGTGATTTTTTCATTGGGTTCTGGTGTGAGTTGTTTTGACTCTTTGGCCAGTCAGAGCCAAGCTGTGTCGAGACTCTGGAGAGAGTCACGAGTTTTCATTATTATCTTTTTAGCATTCTGTAAGTATCCTTTCTGTACTCTTTAGTATAGCATAGTATTCTTTAATATAATACAGTATCATAAAGTAATACATGAGCCTTCTGAGAACATGGAGTCAGATGCATCATTCCTGCCTTTTTTGGGGCCTTTCCCAGCAAATACAGCAGGCAGGAGCTGCAAAGCAGCGGCGGTGGCTGCTACGGGCCCGGTGTGACCCTCGGGGAGCAGCAATGTCTCTGCTCACAGCAGCACCAGCAGGAGCTCCTCAGCAGGAGCAGCAAAGGGACTGGAGCCACGGGCTGAGGAAGTTACAACTGATGACCTACTTGAAATCCTTGTTTTGCTTGTGCCTGTGCCTGGGTTAGATAAGATGGATGAGTATCTCCAACCGCAGCACGGTGGGTGGGTCTCTTGCAGCAGCAAGGCAAGTGCAAGCTGGTTGCAAGTGCTTTGTGTTGTTGCTAGGGCTGAATGGAAGATTTCAACCTACCTTGCATTTACTCAGTCTGAAAATTCCATTTTTTTAAATTTGTTTTTGTTTTTAACAAGTTCAAATGCCAAATGCTTGATCAAAGCATTTTCCAGTTTTGGTTGTTGATAAATGAATGCAGAAGTTTGGGGCTAGCCACAATAAACCACTTTCCCATTCAAAGTTTTCATGATTTAATTTTGTTATTTCATAAGTTTTGAGAAAGGAAAAGACTCCTGGTTTTACCACTGCTTAATAGTTCCATGAGTAGGAAACCATTTTTCAGATAAGGCCTTCAAATACAGAATAATCTCTCTTGCTACTCAATCCAACCTCAGAATCAGAAATAAAAAAGAAAAAAAAAAGCTTTCTGCTTGTTATATAACTTTTCCCCTGTCCATGGGAGGTGCTGGCTAGAACAAAACAAGTGCATAAGACCATTTTCAAATAGTGCATTTTTACATTTGTAAAGCAGTTAACTTTTATAGTGTTTTTCGCCCACTTTGTATATTTTATTTCAACCTCTCCAGCAAAAAAAATTAATATCAGAGACAGCCACTAAAATAGCAAAATTTTATGAAAGGATTGTGGAATATCCAGTCCACAAAGGTGAATTCAATCTGTTTACACCCACAACCTGTTTCTGAGAGGACTCTTCATCCAGCCAGAGAACGTGCTCATGACAACCTAAACAAAACAGCTTTAATTTCACACACTGCACAAGTCCTCAAGAACAGCTTGAACACAGCACCAGCCAAACAGATTTGAGAGATGCCACTTGTCAAATCATTCTGAACAAAGAGTAAATTCAGGAAAACTGCAATCTGTCAAGAAAAAAAAAAGTCACCAATACTAAAAGAAACAAAATTAATCCAGCCTCTTAGTCCTTATAATCAAATCTCCAAAAATTGTGAGTCATCACAGAGTGTTTGCCTTGAGTCAATGAGTTATATTACTCATTACTATCACACATATTAGCCTTGCTTTACAGTGATGGGCTTGAAATCAAAAATTGCTGTTGTATTACTGAGCTCTCCTCTCTTCATGCACCATTCACATCCAATTATATTCTCCATCAAACACACTATATATGAACCTTTTTACTATTTTTAAGTGTTCAGCACTGGACCTGTGGTCATGAGCACACATGGCTGGATCCTATGGGCTGCATGGAAGGCACAGGACAAGGGACTCTGGTGCCTGTTTTGGGATCCTGGGTGCTGACTCCACAAAACAGGGACAGTCTTTTACAGATATGTGCCCATGCCTGCTTCCTGCAGAAACCCTGGGGCAGGGAGTTTGGAATGCTCCAAAATGCAGCTCCAGCATTGTAAGAGCACCTGGATGAGGAGGTTTAGCAGCAGACACATCTGTATTGCAGGACACAGCTGGAGCTCCTGTTTGCTCACAGTGATGAGGTGATGGAGCATGCAACTCCATCCTTGCAAACCATCCTTACAAAATGGCATCCAGAACACAAGAGTGCAGGTTTGGCCATTTTTCATATTCTTTTTCAGTAAAGGTACTTCAAAACCCTGCAGCACAACAACTGGGTGCTGTCACCAGTGAGCATTGGGACAGCAGGTGTTTTATTTTCTGTGAGGGTGCTGAGGCCCTGGCACAGGGTGCCCACAGAACCTGTGGCTGCCCCATCCCTGGAAATATTCAAGACCAGACTGGATGGGGCATGGAACAAGTGAAAGGTGTCCGTGCCCATGGCAGGAGGGGTGAGATGAGATGATTTTTAAACTTCCTTCCAACCCAACCCATTCTAAGATTCTGTGATTATTCACAACCTGGTATTTTTTGTGCTCAAAAATTACTCTGTCAGAGTACTGAAAATTTATGCAAATCTGCCTTTGAGGTACTTAAGTTGTCTATCACACAAAACCTCAACATTAAATTGCACAGGTGAGCTGGTGTACGTGGTACATCATCTGCTGATGGCAGAAAAAGGACACGTGCCAGGGGAAAACATTCCCTGGGACACAGGCAGTAGAGAGGCAAACAAATGAAAAATGAGCCAAAAAATACAAACTGAACTCCAACAGAGTTCCCTGAGTCAATCCCAATTAATTATAAGATCCAAAATGACCAACTAAGCCTTTTCCTTCCAATGATCTTCAAACTCATACTCCTGCAGGCTGGCAGTGGGCTGCATTCTCATGCAGAGAAATGCCAAACTGCATTTTCTCATTCTCCTCACAAGGGAAGATGCTGAGTTACTCATGACAGGCTTGACCAGGTATATGTATATCCTGAAAGTCATCTGTTCCTGCCATGGAATGCCTGGGATATTTACTCAGCTGTATCAGGTAAGGAAAGGATCAGAGCGAGATGGACGGCAGCCAAGTGACACAGTTCTGGGAACAAGAGCATGTGAGAGGGAGGAGATGAAAAAGCATCTGGCCTCTTTCTGCAGCCAAAGGAGACCTGGGAGAGAGGGATCCTGTGTCTTTTAGACCTGAGGCAAATATTCCCATGTGCATGGAAAAAAGAAGTGCCAACTGCTAGTTGGAAAATCTCAGCACAGAAAAGGGAGATACGAGTTCAGTGATTTTTACATGGCTCTCCCAGTGCCCAGGTCCATCCTGGGAGCACATTCCCCTCACCCACAGCCTGCCAGGTCTGTCAGGATTCTCAAGGGCAGGAAGAACATCTGCCTTCTCCTCATCTCCCTTGAAGGGACAGAGAGCTGCAGAACTGCTGCCCTGTCCAGCTGTTTGGGTGGGATTTGATGTTCCTGTAGCCATTCCTCCTCCTCTCCCTTATGGAGAAGGGGCAGAGCCAAACCTCTTTGCCAAAGGTGATGCAGGAGGGGGGTGAACCTCAAAGTTCCTTGAGCAGGGAAGGGGGAAAAGGAGAATCCAGAACTAGAAATCAGTGGAGACTTGGGAAGACTTTGGCAAGACAGGCCTCAGGGGTTTGAGCTGTATCAGCTCCCCTGGAATTTAGATGCTGCTAAAAACACCTGAGCTGCACCTGTCAGAGCCCTGTATTCTCTTTCAGCTGCAGCTTCAGTCACTTCAAAGGCTTTTTAAATTATTGGAATGGAATGGAATGGAATGGAATGGAATAGAATAGAATAGAATAGAATAGAATAGAATAGAATAGAATAGAATAGAATAGAATAGAATAGAATAGAATAGAATATTTCAGTTGGGAGGCACCTACAACTATCACCTATTCTAACAGCCTGACCAATTCAGGGCTGACCAAAAGCTATAGCATGTTTTTGAGAGCATTTTCCAAATGCCTCTGAAATACTGACAAGTTTGGGGCACAGACCATCTCTCTAGAAGCCAGTTCTAGAGTCTGACCACCCTCTTGGTAAAGAAATGTTTCCTTGCTGAGACAGTGGTTAAACACATTTTTCTCCTACATTTCCTTGCCTAAACAAGGAAAGCAGAGAGAGGAGCTCTGGGTGCAGAATGTCCCAGCTGGGATCCTTTGTCTGGCTTCCTCAGAGTGCCATTTTCTCCTGTAACCATTTACACCAGAGCCAAAGTACCTGTCACATCAGTGCCTGGTGCTGTAAATAGAGACCAAGGGGCAAACAAATGAGAAATTTTCTCATCGACCATCAGGTGAACCCAGACTTGCATCAACCTTCCTCACACCCTTTCTTTTTTATTCTAAACAGGAATTAAAATTGAAGATGAAGTTGTCCACTGTTGGAATCTGAAATGCAGGGAACTCTCAGAAATTTGGACCTGTAAGCCAAAGCTTAGAATTAAACACAGGACTTGATCTGAGACCTTGGAAAAAAACTACCAAGCTTAGGTGTTAGAATTGAGAATGTGGATTTGTAGTTTAAAGCAGAGACACATTAAGCTAAGTAGAGGAAAATTTAGAGTTTTAAAGTACAGTACTGTAGGTTTGTGTGTCATGACATGATTGGCTTAGAAAGCTTACACTGCAGCATGAGTCCATAAGACAAAATATTTAAGGATTGGGTCAAAACCATAAATATCCTTGTTGGCAGTGTTTTATTGGTTAATAAATCCTTAAAAGGTCTTGTAACCAGAAGTCTTGTGACCTTCTGAACCATGCAGTGAAGATGTGAGCTGAGCTCACCCTTCCTGCCTGTGTAGAAGATAAGAAAAATAAATCGCTTCATCAAAAGCAATTCAGAGTTCTGTCTCTGACTCATTCGAAATTCCTTCACAAATCCCCACAGTCCACCACATTTATATCTCTGGCTGGAGTTTTATCTCACCCAATATTCATGTAAAACTGGTTAAGATACCAAACAACTCCTCCCAAACACTCTCTGACCCCATGGGTTTAGTGTCTTTCAACAGGTCACTATGTATAACCGGTGCCTGAGCCTTTGCTGAAGGGCATCTGCCTGTACCCCTTCCTTGGCATACTGAAGAGACAACCAGCCAGGCTCAGAGCAACCTCCCCAGCACATGGGGACTCAGTGGGAATGAGGATGACAGGCCAGGAGTGGATCTGGAGCTGCAGCTCTCACACACACCCTCCTCTGCAGGGCCACTCGCCAGCACGCGCCAGCCCCACGCTCAGCCAGGCTGAGACAGCTTCCAGCCCAGCTCCAAGGTGGCTACAGCATTCCCCAGACCAGCTAAAGGACAGGGGATACCTCCCAGCACAAATTAACCACATAATAACTGAGTGCTTTGGTCAATCAGAAGGGAAGGAATGAAAGGTCCTGGTGTGGTGCAGGGTCCTGCAAGCACTGGGTGTTTTACTGGGAAGGGGTGTGTGTGTGCATGGTGCTGCCCAGACCCCACCACAATGGCACAATTCTGAGCAATGCATGCTGAATATTCATGAGGCAGGAGGCTGGTGCCACGTGAGGCCGTGCTGTGTGCTGTGCATGCAATTGGACAGGGGCTCAGTCTGTTTGGCTAAGCAAGATCCACTTCCAAGAGCCAAAACTTCAAACCACCCAGTTTGCAAAAGGGGTTTGGGCATTGAAATCAGCCTTGGCTTCACTTGAGGGTCAGGCTCTTTCTGTTTTGAAAATCACTACTGTAAAATCCTGCCCATGCCCATTAGCATGCAGAAGCTGTTCTGCTGTAGCTTTCCATGATCTCCCTTTAGCCTCCTGGAAGGAGGGAAGCAACATCACTCACTTTGCACTCTTAACAGTACAACTCACCAGAAGTCTGAGTCATTTGTGGAGGTATAAAAGGACTCTGGGTTTTGCCAGAACTGCCTCAGACTCAAAACTATTTGCATTTATCAAGGAAGACTTACCAGCCATCTTTAAGACAGCAGCACTGCAGGTCACTGCTGCTGCCTTTGAAGAATTTTTTGGGAGAAGCATGTCTGATGAGCTGGTTTTCTGCAAGTATTGCCTGCTTGTGCTTTTTAACTCACACCAGAACTCACAAAATGTTACTCAAGTGGTCTTCCAGTTGCAGGATTTTTCAAGGGTGCCAAAACAGTGCTTTTGAAGCCATATTTCTGGCAGAATCTCATCCGACTAAACAAATGGGATCCTGCACTTGGGGCCACAGTGTAGCAAAGGTGGACTCTACGGTACAAGAAAGCACCTGTCAATATGGACAGCTGGTAAAAAGCCATGTTTGTGGGGCAGGCTGAAATGAACCTCACAAATATAAGAAACAGCACAGCAGGTAGTGCTTGTGGCTGCAAGGAATGGCTCCCTAGTGCCACACAGCTCTTAACATGGCCTGCAGCAGAAAATGTTTCTGCTCCTCTTGGTATCAAAAATGCCAGAAGACAGATGTGGGGGCTGGAAAGGGCAGTGTCAAGATAGACTGATTAAAAATGCTCCTGAATCCATTCTTGTTAGGATGTGGAAACACAAGATCTGGGCTTTGAGGGTTTTAGTGGTCCCCAGAAGCCTCATGGTGTGGGGCAGCTGCAGGCCCAGCCTCCTGAGCAGAGATCCCAGAGGGAGAACAGAGGATCCAAACCAACCTGTAGCTAAAATGTCCTCCTGCATGGTTATGTTTTCCAAAAATACTTTTGTAGGAAAAATGGGAATTTTCTCCATGTCTCAAAGAAAGCATTTTAGAATGAAAATTAATGATCAACCAAACAGAGACTGGACAATTCAAATCTTCCACAGCTTCTCCTCTAAAAATCTCTGTTCTCCTCTTCTGACTTTGCAAGTTTTTCCTCTACTGCAGCAACTGTGTGAAAAACGATCTTGCAAAAAGCAGCATTTCCATGGAAGTTATTAAAAAAAGTGTGAGCAAACTCCTGGTACCCAACCTTCAAATGAAGCCGATGGGCCTTGATGATTATATAAAAGGTTGTATGCTCTGTAGTACACTACTGTCACCTTTGGAAATGATCAAGCTGCCCTTCCCACCACAGAAGTACTACCAGGCCTGCTTAGGAGGTAAAATCAGTGGTTGTACTGTTTCATTCTTATCTAATAATAGTTTTTAAGAAAAGTGAGAAAAACCTCTCTGCACACAGCATTTACTTCTGTACACAGTGTAATATTACAACTTCATAAATATAAATTAGTTCATAAGGCATTTATCAGACCTTCTGGGAGCGAAAAAACCAAGAAACACAATTTAAGAAGAATAACCTTGTTTATAGTGCTGTCACAAAAGTATTTGACAACAAATGAGACAATGCTGTAGGTTTTGAGTAGAAATAAATACTGCTTGAACTCAAAGCAAGCCCAGCTTGCAGGTTTAACCACAGGCTGCAGGACCAGCCTTTCCCTCTCCTCTCCAGTGAAGGATCCAATGTGGACATTGCTCCCCTCCCCACAACAGATTTGATTCTAACATAATACAGATGGATACACAGTTTAATGAGCAGTCTGCTGCCTTCAGGAGACTGCTGTGATGAGCAGCAGAGCCAAGAGAGGGTATCTGTGCTGTTTCATGAGGCATAGCTCCTGATCCTTCATCTCCAACCTTGAGGAATCTCTCCATGCCTCTACCTCTTGTACACACTCTGACCATTAACTTCCTGTCCTCAGTTCAGCTTTATAACTTTACCATCCACCTGTTTCAAGGTTTAACTTGAAATTTCCAACCTTCTTAGTCCCCAGTGTCTGATGAGAGGAGACCTGGAACAAGAATAGGATCAGGGAAAAGGAAAACCTTGATGCCCTCCATGTTATTTCCTACAACATCTGCAAGATCAAGATGTGAGCAAAAAAATATTGATGGATTGCCTCATGTGAGGCACCAGAGCAGGCTTGGGTAGACAGGAGAGGACTGGCAGTAAAAGAGGATTGTCAGTAAGAAATCAACCCTTCAACCACACCACACATGAGTCTACTGTAGCATTTATTATCATTAATTATTAATTATTATGTGATTGCTGCTGCTATTAATGATTATGCTGTTGTTATTTTCATTTTCATGTGAGAGATGCTTTAAGACCAGAATTGAGCACAGCAGCAGGAGAAACACACAACTCCTGCTCATCAAACTGTATCACTGCCTGCCTTGGGCAGTTTCTGAGGAGGATGTTATGGCTCTCACCTTAATTGAGCAGAAACCAAGGAGACCAAGCAGAGTCCCTGATGCAGGCTCTGAGTGCACATAATGCTATGGAAATGTGAAGATTCTCCTGAGATGCTCCTGGACCAAAGGAATAGACCTGGGCTCTCTCTTAGACTCTATCCAAACATTCAAAAATCTGCAGATTTTCAAAATGAGTGGTTCAGACCTATGTTACTTATAATTAAATATGGTGTGGAGAAAGTACCCCTGCTAATATCATAAAAGCCTCACCAGAACTCACTTCCCAGGGACCTAAAAAAAATGAAATAAAGCAGCCCTCCAATACTGCCTTCAGCTATTGCCCCCCCATAACCCCCTTGATGGAGTTTAAATTACTCCTCAGGGAATAATTTAATCAATATACTCTTACTTTGGGGGAATTTTCACCTTGTTCTGGCTATGAAAGAATATTTTCCATCAGATCTTGAAAGACATGGCTCTGAGCAACCTGGTCTGGTGGAAGATGTCCCTGGCCATGGAAGGGAGGTTGGAACTGGGTGGTCTTTAAGGTCCCTTCCATCCCAAATCATTCTGTGATTCTGTCCTGGCTCAGCAGGTATGCAGAGCACATTTTCTCACTGATTTCTTTTGCCATTAACAGGAACGTGCTGGAAGAAGAATTGATACAATTTCTGCATCAGTGACCCAAAAAAAAAAAAAAAGGCAGCAAATCTGAAAGTCATAAACAACCTTGACAAATTTCCTTCAAACTTCACAGGAAACCATCTGTGAAATTAGGAAATAAACTACCCACAAGCTGGTATAGTTTCATGAAACTGTGAGCTAATTTGGTTACAGCACGTGTTGAGTTGGTACCAGGGTTTTAGCCCTACCAAGATCCAACATAAGAACCAAATAGTGGGGCAGATGTTTCAGATGTCTATCAAATGGATCCCAGCAGCCCACAATATTTTCAGTAAAGCACTGAAGGTACCAACTGGCTGAAGTTTTATTCTCATTATGAAGCTGTAATTAGGCAGACTTCACAACTGTCAATAAGATTACAGATTAACTGCATGCAACTGAATTATTGTCATTGAAATTCTTTATCAATCTTAAAGTGAGGAACATTGCCCTGAGCAGTTGCTGCAGCTTCCCATCGCCCTTTGGAAACCAGTGGATATATCAATCAGGTAAGGAAGCAGCCTCTCTGAAAACAGCTGCCAAGGAATGATAATCAATAATGCAGTCCCAGCAGAGTTATGTCAACTAGATGGATTTGATGAAGTCTGCAGTCCTTTCCCACATTAAGTTTTATAATTATAATGGGGGTAATATTTAGGATCATTTCTATGAACACTTCATGGGCCTGTGTCTGTGGATCTTTTCATTTTTCTTTTTTAATAAGTCTTGCAGAAAGTTGAAGCTGCAGGAGTAAGCCTGACATTTATGACCAGCCAAGAGCTGGCATGTAGAAGAGTGGAAAAGGGAATATTCATGAGGACCAGTGTACTGACACCAAACAACTCCTCCAAGATGGGTGCAAACTTGGGCACTGATCTCCTGATCTCTGTGGTGCCCACTGACAGGACCTGAGGGAATGGCTGGAGCTGTGTCAGGGGAGGTTTAGGTTGACATCAGGAAAAGGTTCTTCACCCAGAGGGTGTCTGGGCACTGAACAGGCTCCCCAGGGCAGTGGTCACAGCACCAAGGCTGGCAGAGCTCAAGAGTGTTTGGACAATGCTCCCTGGCACAGGGTGGGATTGTTGGGGTGTCCTGGGCAGAAGCTGGACTTTGATGAACCTTGTGAGTCCCTCCCAGCTCAGGATATTCTATGGTTTTAGATCCTTCCTAATCCAGAGAATGTCTCTGGAGGGTGCAAACCTGCAATTCCCCAAAGCCACCTGTGTCCTGCTGAGCTGAGCCCCTGGGGAAGGCACAGGGACCTGCCCTCCATCTGCAGCTGGAGGCTGCCCTCGCCCAGCAGCTCCCGGTGGGAAGCTGCGCACTCTGTCACACTCTCATGTCACACTCCTGTGTCACACACACAGCTGGCAGAGGCTATAGGCTGCTCCTCCAAGGCCCACAGCCACCAGCACGCCCAGGCAGGGACATTTCTCCTCACACTCATGCATTATGCATGGCTCCATCCCAGCCTGCTTCAAACGCATCACCTTCCAGTGCGGAGATGACTGGGGCGTGGAAGCCACTGCAGTTCCCCAGGGCCACCCATGTTAATATTCTGAATGAAGCAGGTGCCCAGCAGGGCTGAATTACTGTCCTGCTCACCCAAGGGCTGCTGATGATCTACCTTTGCTCTAATCCTGCTGTACCTGCAGGATGGGCAGGTAAAAACCAATATTTCTAAATGTGTGCAGCAGCAGCAGTTGATTCACTGCGAGGGAAATTCACTTGACTGAGTGGGGCGAAGTCAAAGCCTCACCAAGAATCTTTGCAGCTTCTCATGATCCCCACCCAATTTTACATCAATTATAACTACTATAGGATGAATCCAATGATACAGCTAGTTGCAGACTTGGTTGTTGAGTAATCAAAACTTTTGTTAACCTCATTGTCAAATCTCCATAATTTCCATAAAAATATGCTCTGTATTTACTGAGGTTTCTCTCTGCATCTGTTACAGTCACAGACACATTCCAGACTTTTCAGGGAGGAACCATAATAATGCCACAATCAAGCTGGCAAAATTATACAACTCCAGATTTGCACAGAACTGATATTCCAGGTTGAGACAGAGACAACATGAATAATAGATATTAAAGGAATCAATGGATCGTCTTTAGTCTTCATTCTCCTGAATTTTAAATTTCCTCTATTTTATCTGGGACTGATCAAAGAATTTTGATGACAGAAATAATATTCTATGGCTATTTTGTGTTTTCTGCAGGATCATTTTGGAATCATAAAGCACCATCCAAGGAAAAGAAAAAAAAATGCAAATGCTGTGGAAGTGAGGCAAGTGATTTATTTTAACTGCGTTGATTTTTTCAGACCTGGGATTTTTTTTCCAATCAGCATGGGACATATTGTGTCATTCAATTTTCATCAAATCTACCCCACTTTCAAAAAAGGAAGGCACTGAAGGAGAGAAACCCCACTATTATTATTAATTACTAATTAAACAAGAGCAGCATGCCCTTCGTTATTCCCCTTTTTTAATTTATGATTTTTTTTTCTGATGAGAAGGAAAATACTCAGTTTGGTTCTAAAAACAGGTGGTTCAGCAATCTGACTCAGCAAGTCAATGCTTTTATAAGAATCAGCAAAATAATGAGCATTTTTGAAGAAAAACCCATTCCCAAACCCCACCCTATGGGGAAGTTCATCTGCAAAGCTCAGATGAAAAGACCCTGAAGTTTGGTTGTGACTCTCTCATTTGAGCTGAATAAATCCCACAAACACATGGAAAATCCTTGCCCTTCATTTCTGCGTGGAAAGCCGGAGCTGCTGGAGCCTGGCATTTAACAGGTGCATCTGTTTACTTTCCAGCTACACATCTTCCTTAAAAAACCTTCAGCTCCTAAATACAATTAGATGCTGAATTGAGATTGCAAAAATATCAACCTCCCTAGAGACAGGCATCTGAAAAGTCTCTCCATCCCCACCCCTCCCAATTAAAAAAAAAAAAAAAACCACTTTAGGAAGGTTTTCCAGCTTCTGTTGCATGGAGCTACGTTTATGAAACTATGCTTGCGAGCATCCTGGACCCTTTAATGAGATGATGCCATGGAGTAATCTCTCTCCCAGGGACCCTGCTGTGAGCATCAGCACCATGAACTGACTCTTCAGCATAAACATGCACCTTAAAATTACAAAAATACATCCAAACAAAGCCTGTCCGAAGCAGCCCCAGCCTGCCCGGCGGGATCAGCCGCTAGCATTGCTGCCTCTAATCTGCCCACCGAGCAGCGTCACAGAGACTGTCTTTTATCAAAACAAAGGCTGGATACTGGCTGGGAAGTGTGAAGCCGACTAAAAATGGCTGAAAAGCTGTCCAAGGCACCCGGGAAGGTGGCCAGCCCCACCCAGCGCAGACACCGACCCGCTCAAAACACGCTGAAAATCAACCCAAAAGGGAGATGCCATTGTTCCCTTTCGCCTCCGCGGCAGCGAGACAACATCCCCGCAATATTTCACCCCCCGAAACGAGTGCTCGGGAGCATAATGAAAGGATTAATGTGCTTTTATATATATATATTAAAAAAAAAAACAATCCTAGAGCAAAGTAGGAAGCGGGGGGCCATGCCCGGCGCTGTCGCCCTCCTTGCCGGAGCTGCGTTTTCTTTGTGTGACACAAGGCTCTGGGTGTGTCCGTGGGCAGGAGGCACCCAGGAGCCCAACGCCGCCACCTCCCAGCCCCAGCGGGCTCCAATGCACCGCCACCCGGCTTCCCTAAAGCCCCAAAGGTGGGAAATCATAAAGCCCGAAAGGTAGGAAATCGTGCCAGAGACATCCCGACGGAGAGAGCCGGGGATGGGGAATGACGCCGCTCACGGCAAGGGCGGATGCTCTGGGGATGAGCCGCAAGGTGGGAAGAAGGGAGGACCTGTATCCTGGATGCTTTCAGGGTGAGACACCTGCGGATGGGAGAAATGCATTCCGAGAACAGAAATCAGAAATAGGGGCTTTTAATCTTTCATTTCTTTCTTAAATTACCCCCCAAAGAAAAGCTCCGTGGGCGGAGGGGAGAGAGAGGAAACAGCATGCAAAGGCCCACACAGGTGAACAATGCAAAAATGGATGGATCCTGCCTTTGCCTCCTCTGCCATGCAGCCCTAGCATGCAACACCAGAACAGATAGAATACCCTGACATTTCCAGTTGCTCCAAAGACAGTCCATCTTGGTGGAGTCGGCACTGGCTTGCATCTCGGGGGGCTGAGGGCTTGCCGGTCCTGTTGTTCGGAGGCACTGCGTTAGCAGTCAGGCATTCCCGAGCATGGGTGCGCTCCCGGGTACCGCGGCCGCCTCCCCGCTCGGCTCCGGACTGATGCTGTAAGCAGCACAGGCGGAGGGGGAGGGCATATTGTACGCGCTGCGGTCTCCACTGCAGCAAATCAGCAGTGTGATGTGGCTGCCCTAGGGAGCAGGCTCCTTTTGAAAAGGGGATGCGGGTCCCTTTTCAAATCAAAAGCTTGAGCTCGGGCGGCTTAGCCCGGCTAAGCCGTGGAAATGGTTAAAGGCAACCTGATGGCAAAGAAATAAAAGCAAATTGGGTGTGGGTAAATAGAGGGGGGGTGAGCAGTGTTGCCTATGTGTCAGTACGGTTGTGACTGTTCCAGAAATTTCTTGACAGTGATGGAATCTGGTATTTTCTTAATTTGCTTTTTTTTTTGCTTTTTTTTTTTTTCACACCACAACCCCTCCAGGTTTTTATGCCTCCCTCTCCTCTGCTCATCTGGGTGGGGTCGGGGAGCAGGCAGGAAAATAAACAAGGTCAGGCTCAAAGCCCTGCAGAGCAGCCCCTATTTTGCTGTATTTTTTTGGAAAACCCTGCGGGCATGGGGTGACCCGTGTGGCCCCCCCATGCCACGCCCTGCCACACCAGGATGCTGAGGACTCCCAGGTGCACCAGGTTTGGGTGTGCTGCCTCCTCTCATTGCCCAAAACGCTGCACAAATCAGGATTTGAGGTGTAAGAGTGCAGGAATACAGGACAATTTGTGAAAGACCCACTAATAGCTGAATTTTAACATTCAGTTTAACAGTGGTAGGCCCCACCACTCCTTCCCTAGCAGGACACAGCCTCTGCCTCAGTTTCCCCACCAATGAACTTATGAATAGCCTTGCAGAGACATCATAACCATCCAAAAGTAATACTTGGTAAACACTGGGAAAGAAAATATTTACCACTCAACCTGTTTGCATTTTCAGATTTTGGGGTGCCTGGGAATATTAAGAAACTCCCCAAAAAGTCACCCCATTTGGTTGAAGAGTGACCAGTATATCAGACTATGTCCAGTCATTTTGGGCAGAATGACCCCAGCTGGGCACCTCTCAGCTCTGAGGCTGGACTTAAACCTTTAGATCATGACAGTTCATAAAATAATTTCACTTTAGCAGCATTTTACTGAATTTTGTTTTTTCATGTGGAGACACCAACACACACACAGCGGGTCACATACTCATCAGCACGGGGAATGGAGTTTGAACCCCTCTGCTCTTTTGACTCCAAAAATAAAAGGTCTTTAATACCTGAGTTAACAGATACCTCCTCCAACTGGCAGTAGTAGGTCACTTATCCTTCCTTCAGGTAACTCATCTTATAGAAGAAAGCCAAAATTTAAGGCAATTCACCATAGCATTACTTTACTCTTTACCTAGGAAACTCTGCTGGGATTAGAGAGGCCAAAAGCTATTTTCCATGTTTATAAACCATCCCTGAGATCCCCAAAAACATTTGCTTAGGCTTGAACCCAGCATCTTCATTCCCCTAACAGGGAAATCCTTAACTAATTGGGGCAGAACTGGCTTTATGTGCCATTGCATGTGGTAAGATTAAACCATCTATAATGTTACAAATCTGGATTTTGTGTTCTTCCTGGCTTTGTTTAAAAAAAAAAAAAAAGGAAGAAAGAGGTTGGCAAGGGATGATTTCTAAGCATGGACTGATTGGTTTAGACCCTTTGCAAGAGCAGAAAATTTCCCTATTGATACATTTTGCCCTGTAAACCCTTTGCAGCTCTACAGTGGGGTTCCCACCACCAAGCCATAATATGAAGTATTTACAAGCAGTGTGTATAAAACAGAGACATAATTCACATAAAACTTCTGCATCCTTGTCCCTGGAATAGCCATGGACACCCCAAACATGGTGCATAGGTCAAATTCATGGCTACTGGGTGTTTGCCACCAGCAACACAGCAGAGAGAAGGCAAAAGATCTCTGTTTGGTCTCTCTGTAACCCAAATTTCTCGGTCAAGTATGAAGGACCAATTCCCTTTGGACAGAAGTGTGGTCCACATACATTTAACATCCCAATAATGATTTCTCCTTGCCTTCATTGTTTGTAGAAATTTTTCTCACCTCAGACTTCATGTCTCCATTCCCTCTTCCAGGCTAGCAAAACAAACCACACCATCAGGCTTCCTGTTTAAATTCTTACTCCCCTTTGGAAAAGTGTCTCTTCAGACCTGGCCCATGTGATTGGACTCTCCCACACTACTTCCAGAACTATTTTAATCCACAGGCACCAGAACCCATCGCTTTACCAGCAGTAACAAGAACACTGCATTTGTGTTAGAAACAGAACTCAACTGGAACAGTGAGATGAAGACACTTAGAAAATGCACATGGGCTAAGAAGAGTTTCCAATGTGCACTCACTTGTCCCAGGACCTGAGGCAGGTGGGGGACAGAAGGAACTCTGTGCGTGACTACAGAAATTGCACAAAATCCCAATCAGCACTGGGTGGATCCAGCACTAAAATGGCCATTGTCATAAAATAATGCATTTCCACAATGAAATTTTGAATTATGCATTCAGTAAGTAGTGAAACAGAATTAGGACTGAGCACTTGGCCATCAGTCCTGAGGTTAAGAACTGCTCCTTTGCCACAGAACCAAACCTGGAAGGCACAAATAAACATTGCCTGGATCTGAAAAGGGTGAGACATGCATAGAGATCTTAGCATCAGCTGCAGGAAAGTTCAGAGTTGGAGGAGATCTTTCCTGTGATCATGAGAAGGAGCAGGATGAAAAGTAGTAAGTGGAATTTGCTTCCCTTCAGAGCACTGTCCATTGGGAGCCTCCTTCTGCTAGGGATGTTACTGAAATTGTTGCAGATCTTAAGATGTGTTGGTGAGGTCATATGAAGCTCAGTGTTGATGGCACAGCCACAAGCCAAGAGGGCTTGTCAGCACTGGCCTGTTCCATAGCTCTGCTGGAGATGATGATCTGTGCATGCAGGATGTGTGGGGTAAAATAAAGGTACCCATGGGATCATTGCAGGAAACCACTGGCCAAGTGAACACGTGTGTAGGGTATTGTCTGCCTCATTTCTTTCCATCCCTCCAACTCCAAAAGCAATCACAGGATCATCAAATTATTGAATGGCTTAGGCTGGCAGGGACCTTAAAGCTCATCCAGTTCCAAACCCTTTGCCCATGGGCAGGGATGCCATCCACTAGACAAGGTTTTTCAAAGCCCCATCTAATCTGGCTTTTAACAATTCCAGGCATGGGGCAGCCACATCTGGATGGCCAAATGAGGTGCAGACTGTAGCTCTGCAGAGGACAGGGACACCCTGCTATGGTGTGTGGCCACCAGGGTTGTGCTCCTTCCAGGGACACAGGAAATCCTGCAGCAGGATTGGCACTCCAGCCATACCTTGTTTCCCTCTAAAGGTCCTTCCACAGTGACCCAGCCCACCTGTGCACCACTGATGAGCTTTGATGAGGTCAGAGTTAGCAACATTTAAGGCTTTTTAGGTAAATATCGTTGAGTGGACCCTATCAGTCCATAAGAGCTCAGAAGCACCCACTGTTCTACCACAGGAACTAAAATTCGGGGCCATCCCTTAACAACCCTGTTGGAGGGCAGGGGTGGAAGTCAGCTGGTTTCAGTTGGTTTCAAAGGTGATTTAATGACTAAAAATCCAGAGACAGAGCTGAAACCACTGTTTGGAGTGCAGTGACTTTGAAGGCACTTTGGACTGACTGCGTTTTCCTGCATCACTCCACGTCAAGGCTCCGTGGGACACATTGAGGGCAGCGCCAGATCTGCAACGTGGTGCTGAAAGATCCTGACACTTAGCACTTTAGGAGAACAATAGCATTAAGGGAGATCATTTGGGTTATTTTTCTAAGCTAATTTGTTCTTAGCATCAGCAACAAAAATAGAGAGGATGCTATTTTAAATGTTGCATTAATATGTCTCGAAGCTTTAAAGAGCAACGGGGAATTTTTGCCTGAGCACTCCAAGCAAGGGCAGCCAGCAATTACATTTTCGTGAAGAAGCTGTCAATAGCAGAAGGATGGGCCAAATCCTGGCTCTGCTCTCATCCTTTTCACTGTCTTGTGCTCATTCTTGCACATTTTCTGGTCTGCAGAGCTGCTCAGAGGCAGCTGAAATGGCAAGGCCATGAGCTGGGAGATGCTGATGGCTGTTTCAGGTCCATCACTTCTCACAGTACAGGAAGCACATAGTTCTGTCCTTGCTGTCTTTTGCCCCAGGTCTTTGCTACTTTCTCTTAGAAGATGTAATGCAGTGATGAATTACCTTTTTTCTCAGGTCTTCAGACCACAAAAAGAATCAATAAGCTGGTAAAAAAAGACAATATGGTCTTAAACTGGCAGAATTGAAGTCTGAAGCTGAACAATCACAACAAAAGAAGCCCAATGTCCGGGCATGTACATAATGTTCCAGCCTCCATGCAATTTCTTTTTAAGTCTTGAAATGTCTGGATTTATAGGTTTTTTTTTATAGGTTTTTTTTTAATCATCAGTCAAAATATTTGGATTGTTCACAAGGACAAGAAGTGTGATTTTGAGACGTGCTAAGCTTCTGCTCTGCTGACTCTGTTTCACTTTCTGCTCAGCAAAACTGTTCTTCGTACCCATCTTTGCTCAAAGGCTGAGATTATTGATGTATATATCTATATATAGATATATATGGATATATCTAATCATAGAAGAGTAAATTGGAAGGGACCTTAAAGATCATCCAGTTCCCAACCCCTGCCATGGGCAGAGACATCTTCCACTATCCCAGGTTGTTCAGAGCCCCATCCAACCTCACCTTGGACACTTCAGGGATGGGGCAACCACAGCTTTCCTTGGCAGCCTGTGTCAGGGCCTCATCACCCTCACAGGGAAGAATTTATTCTTAATATCTGATCTAAACCTGCCTTCTGTCAGATATAGCCATTTCCCTTTCTCCTATCGCTCCATGCCCTTGTCCAAAATCCCTCTCCAGCTCTCTTGTCAGCCCCCTTTAGGCACTGGAAGGTGCTCTGAGATCTCCCCTTCTCCAAGTTCAAGAGTCCTGACTGTACAAGAGGATTATATCATAACTACATATAACAATAAAATAACCATCTATAACTGTATAATAAATGTATATAACTGTATCATAAGACCTTATTATCATAAGATTTTCAACAGCAAGCCAGTGACATGAGCCACATGAGTTGGTGAAAGACCCAGGTGAGACAAGCTTTGTGCTTGCTTATTCCCTGGGAATGAGGTGGCCTTTCTTTGAATCCTAGTAAATGAGCCCTTTGGGGGAACTCCTTAGATTCAACCTTGTTGTTAAGAAACAATTTTGAGTTTTGAGCCTCTGATGTGCCTCAGTGAACACAGCACAGACCTTCTTCAGCAGCCATCCCAGAGATGGCCAGGACTCCTGTGGTGCCATTTGAGCTCCCTGATTCCTGCAGGCAGCAGCACAACTAACACATAACAATCAGTTTTGATTTACTCCTGGCTCTTCAGAGGTGGATAATTTCTCTTGGTTCTTTAATGTTATTTTTGAACTGCGAGGTTCATAGAAATAAAGGCTCTATTCCTGCCATTGACCTAGAAAAGTCTTTTGATTCTTTCCAGTGGGACTACTTTTTTCAGTTGCTGGGAACCTTAAAATCATGAGTTTCTCTCCTCTGGGGGAGGTAGTTGCTACATCTTCATTCCTCCTTTAAGATTTGATCAGTAAAGCTGAAAAGACCCTAAAACTCTCTCTGACCTCCTGCACTCCCCCTTTACAAAGGAAGTGCTTCCAGCTTATTCCCATTTTCAAGCCTTCTGTTTTTAAGCCTGTTCTGTGAATTTTTTTCTCTCCTACAGCATTGCTGGTGCTGCAGCTGGCAGTATTAATTCCATTTCATTAACTGATCTTCTTAATGTACTGGAAGACAAAAGAGAAGAGAGTCCTGAGACCACAGCCTGGCTGAGCCTCAGGAGATCTCTGCTCAGTCCCCACATCTGCCACAGGCTCCCTACTACGTGACCTTGGGAATCATCTCCCTGAGGTCTCTGGCTCTGCTTGGTCTATTTAAATTTGGGGCATGGTCTGCTTTTTTGAGCTTTGTCTCTGCAGCACCCAGCACAACATCTGCAGCTCCAGCAGAGGAGCCTTGCTCATGTTTGCAGCACAGCTTGCAAGGCTGGTGTTAGTGTTACTGGCTGCCATTCTTGGACCAGGGGAGATGAAGCGAGGTGGTGAAGATGAATTTGGATTGTACTGCTCCTGGAAATGGTGAAATCCTGCCTGGTGTTGTGGAAGGGGCACAGAGGACTCTTTTCTTTGGCCAAGCATGCCCTGATGATGATGATGATGATGATGATGATGATGATGATGATGATGCATTTTCAGCAAATTCTTGAAGCAAGGTCTGGTGTTCAGTGCCTGAGCTGGGGAAGTGAGGCCCACAGCAGTGCCACAAGGCACCAAGGAGAGGTCCTGCTCTGCCCTTGGCTCCTCTGCACATCCCAGTCCTGAGCTCAGGCAGCTCTGGTGAACCCCAGGAAGGATGTTCCCACAAAAATGCCAAAGCTTTGCTCCCAGCTTGCAGGGCCACCCTTTGCTCTGGCTCTGCTGGGATCAGACCCAAGTTTTGAAGCTCCAGGTGCTGATTCAGAGGCTGAGATGCTCTGCCCAAGTGCAGCTACAAATTTTGCAAATGTGACTGCAAATTAAACCAACAGCCTGCAGGCAGAGGCTCAGGAGACTGAGGCCACTTTTGCAGCAGTGCCACAAGCCTTTAATTGAGTTTGGGATGCTCATAAGCAGCCAGGGTGCTTGAGAATGAGCTGTGCTTTGCAGCATTTGTGCTGGCCCCTTTGCTCCAGTGCCTGGCACTCCTGCTGCCAGCCCAATCCAGGCCAGGGGAGAAGGTGCAGAATAATTTAATGTAGATCAAGTCCCTTTCCCCAGCTTCAGATGTGCCCAAAAAATGATATTCCTTGGGGAAAGGTGCTCCCCAGAAGGGCCTGAGCTTCTCACCATGCTGGAGAGCTGCTTCAAGCATCTCAGCCCAGGCATTTTTACATCCCCCACCCTGCCCTGCAGGGAGGGCAGGCTGCGTTCGTGGTGGAGGTGTGGGGATACTGCAGCCCTGCTCCGGCTCGGCCGGCACACAATCGCCATGGCAACCCCAGCTTTCCTTGGAAAACAGAGGCAAAGCACCGACACACTGCTGGATTCAACAGCCTGCTCCACGGGTGGGAGACGCCTGGGCACCAAGATGCTCTCTGCTAAGGGACAGCTCCACTCATACCCAGCCTGGGAAGCTGGATGTTAATATGGGAAAATCCTGGCTGAGCTTGCAGAGAAATGGGGGGCAGAGTGGACAGGGGGAGATGAAGAAGCAGCTGATGCTGTCCTGAGCAAACACAGCCTACAGTGCTTGCAAAAGTGCTGGAGGAGGTAGTGGGGCTGCTTATTGCAGCAATGCCAGCAGTGCTGAGTGGCACAAAGTGGGGGAAAATGTCGGAATTCAGAACATCCCTCTGGCTGTCCTGGATTGCCAGGACCCCTGCCAGGGGGCTCAGAGACCCTGGCACAGAGCCCAGGACGCCTGTGACTTTGATTATGACCCATGGAAAAAATTACCAACCTTGTATGAAGATCTGCAAGCCACGAAAGTCTAAGTAGAATAATAATCAGTTTGTCACGGGGTGAAAAATAAAATTTTTGTGGTTTTTAGAATGGGGGTTCACAAGGCAAGATGGAGGAATCTGGGCGTGTCCAGCCTTTCTCCTTCTTCCTCTAGGCCTCCATCTTCTGCTGTGATGCTGGCACTTTTGGATTGGTTTAGAGTAGAAGCTCACTGTCTAACACAGGTGATGGGTATTGGGAAGTTGTGGTAAATAAAGTACACGTAGTTTTTAGTATAAAAAGATAACACCGGAATGCCTCTGTCTGACCTGCTGAACGGACCTCAGCAGGCCAGAGAAAGAATGTTATAGATAAGAAACAATAAACAACCTTGAGAATGAGACCAGAAGAGTTCTGACTCCTTCTTCGACTGCCAGGCTGGGAAAAGAGACTTTCTAACACATCTCGGGGTCATCCTGACCAGCTAAAGCCCCGAGAGGAAAAGAACCCAGAAGGAGCAATGAAGGACATAAAATAGTGATGTGTAAGGCAGAAGTGCCAGTGCAAGGCTGTGAGAAGGGGAAAACAAGGAGAGAACAGGGCAGGGTTCTGCTGAGAGTCTGTGTGGGCACTGCTGGAGAAACACTTTGGAGGGCAAAGCAGCACTCTGAGTTTTAAATGTTATTATAGGCCTCTAGGGCAATTAGAAGAATTAGATCAGGAAATGATGTGCCAGGAGTGTTGGCTGAAAAGTGGTCAGAGTTGTCTTTGTTGGGGAAACAAACAAGGAAAATGCTTTTGTGTGGCATTTTAGGACATTGGTTGGAAATGAAGCAACACAGAGAAGCAGAAATGGTTTGAGTAGTGGGGGGCTGGCCCTGCCCCAGACATCCCCTCACATGGGGCAGAGGGAAGAGGACAGATCACATGTACATATCTTATGGAAGATACCATAAGCAAGGTCAAGCAAGCTGCCAGCATCCAATCAGCAGAATATGCCATGAAAAATCCACACCCTGGAGCCAGCTCATTAGGAACTTAAGATCAGTCATCCCTAAAACTAGTTATCTTATGCAAACACAAGCAAAAGGAGGAAAAAGAGAAGAAAAAAGAGGAGAACCCAGATGAACCCACCGAATTTGTGGAAATGGGTTTCTCTCTGAAGAACAGATCCTATCTTTGAGCACTTGGCTATCATATAACCTCACTCCCTCTGCACACAATGAGAAAATCCTGATTTGGTTGCTGACATCAAGTATCTGGGAAAAGACAATTTAATTTCCCATTCTCAAGGCTAAAGGATTAAAGATAGATCAGCAAAACTATTTCACATTTAGGAGACCAAACGAAAAAGCCTGAGGAATTCAGATTTCCCTGACAATATTGTTAAATACCACAAACCACATTTTCCTGATTGCTTCTGCAGAAGGACTGACAGATCTCCATCCTGGGATGAGGGTGAGCAAAATAGAAGATATAGGGTGGCTTTGAATAGATACATGAAAAACAGAATTCTTTTTCCATTAATTCTTTTTCCATTATATTTATCAATTAATAAGTAGCTTGAAAGTCCACTGGACAAAACTAAACAAGGGAAGGTGTTTTCCTAATTGGAAGCCCATTTAACCACAGCATGTGGATATGGTAGAAGCATCAGAAATTTTAGGGTAGCTGCAGATTTGCAGAGTTCCAGAAATAGCTGTATCCCAGAGCACTGCACACGAGCAGTGTGAAGTGGAAGGAAGCACATTACATATTCTGCATTAATAGTGAATTCCCTTGCAACAGGTTTGGCTTTTGCAGAAGTGGGGGATTTCCAAAGAGAACAGTAAAATAGGTCTGGGCAAGATTTACCAAAGGTCTGCTGGGATTTCAGAACTGCTTTTCAAAAGTGTTTCCCTCCTTGCAAACATTTAAGTACATGGGGCTTTGGTGAAACTCCCTGACTGAGACAGGTGCCACCAAATACCTCATTGTATTATATCAGTTAGTTCATTCTTAATAAATCCACACAGGGATCCAAAGCACAATATCCCTTGTGGCCCTTGTGAGGTTCTTGAATTTCAAATGCCAGGTACTTAAAATTAATGTCTTGCAGATGAATCAGAGATAAAGCATAATGGCATGACATTAATTTCAAATTATTATAAATTCAAGAAAACCACAATCTTATTTTGGTTTGCAAACCAAAAAAAAAAAAAAAAAACAAAAAACAACTCCCAAGCTCAATTGGCATATTTTGTTTTGGATGAACCTCCTCTTTCACAGGTGCAGGAGATGTGATCAGCTCCTGCTGAATTCTGGGCAGGACTCTGAGTCCAGCTGGTCCTCAGCACCTGTGGGGCTTTGGAAACCTCAACCTCTGAGAACCCCCAGCTTAATGCTGAGAGACACCAGCCCTCAAGGTTAGGATGATTAATAATGGGGGCCAGAAGAGAAGGACTTGGTTTTGGAAGCAGCAGCAGCAGCTTTTACCTTCCCCTTTTCCCCCCTCATTCTTTTCCCAGACTGCCTGACATATAAAGTGATCAAAGTTCCCTGTGAAGCACAGCTTCTAAATTTCAGATAAATATAGCCACACTGCTCTGCATTTGTTTGTTTTTCTCAGGTTGCAAACCTGCAGTGGAGACCTACTTATTGTGGAGCAGGGGGAGCTGCTGGTTTGGCACCACGTGTTCGGCAGCCAGGAGGGAGCAGAGCCCTCTGTGCAGGATGTGGCTCTGCTCTGCTCCCAACAGAGGGTCCAGCCCTGCTCTGGCAACTCAGAACAAACCCCCCAGCCGCCCCCTTGCTGGCTGGAGGAGCCAGAGCAGCCCTGGAGTGGGCAGAAGGCACATGGAGACATGATGCAGGGAGGGGAGGATGGAGATGGCCGGGGCTGAGCATGGGGACGTGTCCAGCCCACGCTGACACACAGGGGGACAGCCCTGAGCCCTTTGAGACATTGGGAAGCTCTGTGGGCCCTGAGGTATGGATGGAATCACATGCCAGGGCAGGAAGGTCCTGCCCCTGCCCACACACACACAACCACTCAGCCTGGTACAATTTATTTTGGCCTCCCCATTAGCTGGGAAGTAAACGTGGCAATTACTTTGTACATCCCAAGTGTCAGAACCCTTTGGCACATTTCCCTGAAGCTAAATAATTAATGAAGGGCTCTGATTAGTGTGAATCTAGTGCAATCATCAGACAGCATGGAGTGACATTCACTCCTTGATGCCTGAGACAGGGCTTTGTGATGAGGCTTCCACCCTCTCCTGCAGCTGAAAGGGTGTGGCCTGGGGTTTGTTCTGTAAAAAAGGTTTCTGCCCTGCTTTGTGCTTAGGCTGCCACAGACACCAGCAGCCTTCAAAATATGAATGCTTTGCAGGTGATGGAAGATAAAATACATTTCTTTTCCATGCAGGAATGATACCCTGCAAATGTGGCACTCAGGAACTCATTTCCCTCAGTGGCTCATTAGAGTCACCACATCTAAAAGGTTTTTTTCCCCTCTTACTGACAAATAGGAGTCAACTAGAAGATACCAGGTGTGCATTTGCAGGGGTGAGGCTCAGATCCTGCAAACTCAGCCACCACAGCAGGATCTGGCTCCCATGGCAGTGGGATTCCAGCTTGGCACTGGGTGGCAGAGCAAGCTGGTGGCCCTGCAGGGTGAGCCCTCCTAATAGGAGACTGCTGCATGTGAGGAATAGGAAGAGCTGGTGGTTGTCATTTTAGGTCCATTTTCTCCTACAATTTCTTTCTGAATGAGTTCCCCACACAGAACACACCAGAGAGTTGTACTGAGCTACGACACACAGCTCTGTGTGAGCTGCTGCCCTTTTCCCAGCCCTCCTTCATTTTACCATCAAACTGCAAATAATCTGATTTTCACTCTGAGAGAGACAGGTTTTTACTAGGGAGGAGAGGGGCTGCCCAGAGAACACAAGGAGTTGTTACATGTGCAAATTGGGTATCTTTGGGGTCCTGAAGTGCACAAGAAGGTGCAATCTTCACCTCTCCAGGGAGGAGATGAAAGTAAAGCAAAGAGTTGAGATAAAAGCAGAACTCTTCTGATCCCAAATGCCACAGCCAAAGTGACACCAGCTCCAGAATGCACTGTCCCTGCTCTGTCTCATGCATTTCACTCTGAGCAGCACATTCACGTGCTCAGGGATTATACTTTCAAACCTGTGCATCAACAGTCAGACACCTCAAAAAGCTGCCTCTCCCTAGAGAGATTTCCTCCTCACACAGAGTTTTGTAAAAACAGGAGGTAAAGGACTTCTTGCAAGGAAAAGCAAATAGTTTGGAAATCATGTACTTTAAGCCTGTGCCTGGTTCTGCCTCATCCAACATGTGTTTCCATGGAAGCAGAGGAGGAAATGGGCAGCCTGTGGCTGCAAATCACAGCAATCTCACTGCCTGCTCATGAGCCTGAAGAGACAAATGGATCATTAAAAATAAAAAAACACCTGAATTTTTTAACATCCCTTTTGATGGTAGATATCTGGTATTTAGTGCTGCAACATTCTCTTCAGGGACAGGGGTTCAAGAGCATCACAGCTGAACGAAGCCAAACTTGGGCTCTTTCTCAGAGGAAACAGAGTATATGCCAAATAAAATGATTTTTGCTCTTTTGTTGGTCACACTGGTGTACTGATTGTGTGAGCACAGAGAATGGCTGTGCAGCACACAAAGGCAGTTACATAAATGGAATAAAATGTGTTTTCAGCAAGGTTTGGAGGAGTGAGAGAGACCAAACCAAGGAGGGTTTAGGAAATACAGATTGTTTAGGGAAGGTTTATCTGCTGATAAAACCTGACTCTGATCTCAGGAGTGAGCCTCCTGAAGTCAACCTGTCAGTCACCTGTATTATCAATATGTCCTTCGAGCATAAATCTGTTCCTGACTGTAACCATGAAGTTTTCCTGGCCTTAAATGAGCATCTTGAGGTATCCCTGCATCCACAGAAAACACACAGCTCTTAACAGTTCACCAGCCAGCTGCAAATAGATCTTGCTGCTGAGCCAGGCTGTTCCAGATTGCAAGGCAAGATGTATTCTATTACCACCTGTATGGCAGATTATCTTTTGTCAAGTGGGCAGTTTGCCTTATCTCTCTCTCTGAGTGACCACAATCACTCCTCCCTCGGGAGGGGACACCTGCTGATAACAGCCATGGAATGTCCCTGCATGGCTGATAAGAACTGCAGCATCCCATTGGGAGATGTGAGCCCAGGGGGAGGGGCCAAGCATTCCTGCCTGGATATAATCTGGAGATCCTGGAATAACTGCACAGCTTCTCCACTGGATTTCCCAGACGAACAGCAACTGCCTCTGCCACTGGATCTTCAGAGGATGACTACACCTTTCTACAGGATCCCTGCTCCAACAGAACCACCCCTGACACTGCAGGAGGGCTGCAGCCACAATTCCAATGGGACTGCTGCCAACACCCTGACCCACAGGGTGTCAGGTTGTGCTCTGACTCTGTCAGTGTTGTTCCAGTGTACTGCATTGTTTATTTTATCCTTTTATTTTTCTTCCCTATTAAAGAACTGTTATTTCCTGCTCCCATTTTTTTTTTTTTGCCTGAGAGCCCCTTAATTTAAAATTTATAGCCATTTGGGAAGGTGGGGAGGGTTTACATTCTCCATTTCAGGGGAGGCTCCTGCCTTCCTTAGCAGACTCCTGTCTTTCCAAACCAAGACACAGGCACATTTCAGTGGGAGTAATTACCCTTTATCCCCAGGTAAGTGCTGCCTCTTGGCCAAAATGTGGCACTGGGTGACTTTATTGTAGCTGCTCCTGAGTGACTGAGCTGGATCTACCTGGTGCCAGCTCCCAGCAAGGCACCAGGGCTGATCTGTGTGCAGCCATTACAGGATCAGATGCAAAATGTCCTTCCTGCACTTACCCCCCTCAGAAAAACACACATTTCTTTTACAGCAGCCTGCCTTGTCCCAAAAGGCTGCAGAACCTCTCACCAGTAGGTCTGGGTTTCTTTTCTTTCTTGACTATCAGGCAAGAAAAATTAGGCACACTTACAAATACTGCCAATTAGAAAACAGACTTCAGTGAGTTAAAAATCTTGAGGGTTTTTTTTGTGTTTGGGAGATTTCTTCCCCCCGGTTCTCTGTGCAATGCATTTGGAGCTGTTCTCTGTAGCTGCCTGAATGCTGAATTTCTGAATACTGTGGTCAATACTGTATTGAATTACAATACCTATGATCTAATGACAGCTCTGTGTGCATCTAGGACCTAAGTTTAGTAGATTGTTTTCAGGCAGAGAACAGCAAAAATTGAAAGAATGGGTCAAATCCATTTGAGTTTCTTAGAAACTACATCCAAACAGGGAAATATGAGAGATGAAAATAAATCTACTGGGGAAAATGAATAGATTGAGATAGTACCAGGACTGACCCTATATCCAGAGCCTGCAAAGGTCCCAGAGAACTCAATACCAGTAAATCCCAGTGAGCAGATGGGAGTACTACAGAAGGTATCCTTCTTCCTTTAGAAGCCTGTTAACACATGGCTTAAAGGGAGGGTGCACTGGATTGGTTTTCATCTCTGGCTAGTGCTTAATATTCTTCATCTCACAGTGGAAATCACCTGGTGGTACTGGCTGGTGCCATGAGCTGTGATAATCTGGGATTTTTCCTTTTTTTTTTTTCAAAAATACAGATGTCAAATCATAATAATGGTTTATGCATTATTATGCTTTGATTGAACTGTAATAATGATTTGTGGGTTGTTGCTACCTATGCTATTGATAAGTGAGCCACTGAGTGTCCACTGGGCCCAAAGGCCTGAAGGGGAAAGGCTCCTGTATCCTTTTCCCAACTCCAAGAGTGTTCAAGTCCAAACTGAAAGGGATTTTGGGCAACCTGGTCTAGTGGAAAGTGTCCCTGGCCATGGCAGGGGGCTGGAATTGGGAGATCTTTAAGGTCCCTTCCAAACCTAATTATTTTGTGATACTAGAATTCTATGAAAAGGCTCTGCAAGTTTTAAGAACATGTAAGGGAAGAAAGAACACTGCAAATAAATTCTTGGAGCAAGTAGGAAGGAACTGAAAGGTGAGCAGAAAACTGGTGTGGATGAGCCTGCACTAGGAGGGTATCAGAAAAGCATTTGCTTGCAGACAGCCAGAGATATTGATCTGCAGTCACACAGCAGCACAGGCTGGGCAGGAAGCATCATCAGAAAGTGGCTGAGGGAAAGGGAGAAACATGTCAATAAAATCAAGCTGTGTGTCAAAGGGAGGAGGAGGAAGGAGGAGGCCAGCAGGGCAGCCTGGGCTGGAGCCATGGGTGTTTACCTCATGGTGTATCACTGACCTTGAGGGTGATGCCATTATCTAATGATGCCAAATTTGTAGGAGGCACAGAACAAATTAATTACAAATGGGAGATTAGGCTTACGGTCTGATAAGCAGCTCACAGAGTTCAATGGAGAGAAGTTTTAATGAGATTAAGTGACAAAGCCATCACTTAGAAGGAAGCTTTAAACAGACTACAGGCAAGGAGAAAGAAGTGGGGGCGAAGGCAGAGAACTATTAAAACCATCTGTGTTATTAAAAGAGGAGTAAACAAGGCCTGTGCCTCTCAGGGAGAAATGGGGATGATAGTAAGGCGTGTTGGCACTGCCAGTGGGAGCTGCTCCTGTGAATGTATTGTATCAAACATCTGAGTCAGACTCAGGGGAAAATTGATGGGAAACCCAGCACAAACTTGGGATTAACACCAGCAGCAAAGCACTACCTGGCTTGGTATGAATAAGCCTGGAGAGGAGGTCCAGGAGGCCTGGATGGGTGGGATATGGGAAAGGGTTGGAGCTGGCTTGATGGAGAAGAGCTCTGCTTTGGCCCAAGAGCAAAGAGAGCAGGACACTGGATGGTAGCAATCAAAGAAAGAAACTGGCCAGCAGTTAATATGTCAGGCTCTTAAATAATAATAGTACTGCTAAAGTTGAATAATTAAAGTGGAGCACTTGGTCCTCAGGCCCTTGTGTAGTTCCTTTCCTCTAATGCCTGGCAGAAGCAGCATTTATAGTATGTGGCAGGAGGAATCTTGTGATCCCAGGGGCTGGCTCTGCTTCACCTCCCACCAAACCCACTGCATCCTTCTCTGTGAGCTATATTTAAAGCTGAGTTCAAATAAAATGGGAATGGGAGCAGCTTTGAATCAGACTGATCAGAGACCTGGGTGTGGGGATTGGCAGTGATGTCCTGTGTTTATGTTACCTGCAGGCAATGGGCCAAAACAGCTCCTGAAAAGGAGGAGAGACACATCTCTTTGTGAAACATCAGTGGGCAGACTTGTGTGGCTGTGTTACAGAACAAATGCCAGGCACATTTCCCCATCCTTCCTCTCTGTGATGGGACAGATGCTCTTGGGGTGCACTGGCATTGTCAGGCATGTAGTGACTCACTAACACCTGAGTCTGCCAATTCTCACCTTTCAGATGCATCTAAGCAGGGAAAAGGTTTGAGAAGAAAACAGAGCAGACCCCTCATTTTTCTCCCCTCTGCCTCACCTTTCCACCCACCACTCCACCCAAAGGGTAACACCATTGTGAGGGGACTGAAAAAAGGAGCAGGCAGCAGGCAAAGCAGAGCTGACCCTCAGACAACACAAAAAGGTGATAATTCCTGCATTTAATAATCCTCCTCACAGTGAAATTCATCCTGCAGGCTCTCCAAGGAAAGGACCTTACTGCTTGTTCTTATCTTGGCTAACAAAAGAACCTGATCTTGACTGGGTCTCCAGGCACTACAACTAAATTAAGATCTAAAAACAATAATCAGCCCAGAGCTTTCTCTTTCCTGAGAAATCAGGGAGCAATTTGTGCATGTTAGGAAACACATCCAGCACTGCAGCCTTTCAAAGTCATCTGCTATTCCCTTGACTTCCCTTGCAATGCAGATTATCCAAATGGAGATCCCTGGGTGCTCTCTGATACACAATTCCAGTAAATATTTACATCCTATTTTGGGTCAAAATATGCTAAAAGGGTGTATAGGGGATGCCTCAGCATTTAACAGCTTCTTCACTTTGGTCAGCAAAAGTGAGATCCTGTGGAGGTGACAGCTGAAAGTGTGTTGCAATCTCACCTTTCTGGAAAGATTCAAACCCCTACAGTTAATTTAAAAACTGCACTAGAGGGTTATACATACAGGTATGTTATGGTTCTATGCCTGACTCAAATCCACAAATAGAGTCTGCAGCTCTGAACTCCAGCCTTGCCCCACAGGGCAAAGCTCTCATCTGAATAAATCCTGAAAATCTCATCTGCCAGCATTTCCAAATCAGTGCAACAGCAACAGGAGCTGAAGCCAAGTGCTCTGAGTATTTTCTTGCAGAATACCCAGGAGAGCACAGCTATATGTAACAGAGATATTTACACAGTGTTTGAGGCAACATTTCTACTCTTAGCAGACACAGAGGTGCCAGGAAATGATTCTACTCCCTAGGCAGGATTCAAACCACAGCACAGGCAGGTCTGTGAGGCCAGGATTATCACATTGATCTTTTTAACCCCCTCCATGTAGCACCAAGCATGAGCTAAGTGACCACTGCTCATCCAGACACTCCTCTCAGCTGCTGCTGTGGGTTGTAGCAATACAGACAGTTTGGTGAGCCATTGTTGCTCTCTTTCTGTGGGATTTGAAGTGGAGGGAGGAGGGGGAATAGCTGCAGACAGGAAAGGGCCTCTCACCTGGAGAGGAAGCACTGAGGGAAGGCAGTGATATAACCTAGCAAGGGGTGCAGGAACAGAAGGAAGCAAAACTCCTTTGAAAGGGATGAGAGATGGCATGTTCCCCAGACAGGTGTGTCTGACACAGGTTAATCTTTCACTCTGCATGGCTCCACGTGCTCCATGAGCTGCCCCAGCAGCCCCTATGACCCCAAGCAGTGGCCTGGTGGCCATTGCCTGCTCCTTGCAATGCCTCCCCTCAAAGGGAAGGTCTCACATCCCAAACTGAGCTGATCTGGGCCCACAGACATCACTAAAGTCACTGCTGTGTGCACAGCCAAAACATCCACTCTGTCAGAACCCAGGACATTGCTCTGGCTGCCCTGGGTGACTCGAGACCCTGGCAAGGGGCTCAGAGACCTTGGCATGGAGTCAAAACCACCTGTGCCTTGGATTTTAGCCCATGGAAACAATTACCAACTTTGTGTGAAGATTTACAAGCCACAAGAGTTTGAGTAGAATGATAGTTAATTTGTCACAGGGTGAAAAAGTAGAATTTTGGGGATTTAGAATGGGGGTTCAAAAGGCAAGATGGAGGAATCTGGGCCTGTCCTGCCCTTCTTCTTCTTCTTGTCCTCCATCTTCTCTGTGATGATGACACTTTTGGATTGGTTTAGAGACAAACTGTCTAATAGAAGTGATAGGTATTGGAAAATTGTAAATAAAGTACATGTAGTTCACAGTATAAAAAGCCAACACCCCCCCAAGGGCAGTCACTGTGCCACAGCCCGACCTGCTGGACAGATCTCAGCAGGTCAGAGAAAGAATGTAAAAGATAAGAGAAAATAAACAACCTTGAAAAGCAGAACAGACGAATCTCGGCTTCTTCAGTCGCAGGGCTGGGAGAAAAAAGAGATTTTCCAACACCTTGGGAGCCATTTCAACCACAGAAACCTGAGCCCACTCCCTCATTTACAAAAGGCTTGCACCTGACAGCCACTGGCACTTGAGGCTGGGGTCATTCCCTGTGAGCTCTGTGACACTGGGGACATTTGGCTAACACATCCTTTAGCATTTTTCCTCCAGCACCTTCATTTATTTCCTTTTGCAGTGTCAATTTGCCCAGCCAGCTCAATGAATAATTCAGCAACATTAAACACATGCCAAAGCTGTTTCAGCTCTTAGTAGGATCAGTTCTTTGGTCCTTTTCTCCATTTAAACTTCATTCCAACATAATCTCCCCTTCATTGCTTCTGGCGGAGCAAAATCTACAAGTAAAAAGCACATTGTCATCGTTATATGGAAATATAACAATATATATGGAAATTCCCTCTTTGATAGGAATGGTGTGCTACTACTCATTCTGCTGGATGCCTTGCTGCTTCTGTTAATGATGGAAAAAACAGCTTTTTTTTTACAGACCTCTATTGGATATAAAGTTCAATAACCACGCAATAAGGATGATCTCACAAACCAGAATTCAGAAAAAAAAGTGAGGTAATTTCCCAGTTTTGTTGTGTGTTCCTGCAGTGAAAGCAATTCATCACACCCAACAAATCAATTACTCACACAATAAATTAGCCAATATCATCCTTTTTCAGCAGCTTTTCCAGACAAAAGGGATGTGCACGTGTAGCGGAGTCAGTGTGTGACATCCAGCTGCAGTAATTGTGCACATGAAGGGTAAGGTGAGTGCTCATTTCAGAAGGACACAATTGCCACTATGGCTTTTATTAAATCCCACTCATTTATCACTCCCTGGTTGGAGCAATAAGCCTTTCACTGTCAGCTAAGGGTGAAACATGGCCCTGTTTCTGCAGCAGCAAAACTCCAGAGCAGGAATCCCAGGCAAACAGGGAAAACAGCCTGTTCTCCCTCTTGGGGAAGTAAATTCCAATTCTTTGTAACAACCCTTACACTTAACCTAAGCAAGTAAGCCCAGCTGTTTGTGTTTCAGTGTTTCAATGCTACATTGGCTGACCAAGTAACCTTCAGAAATCCTAGCTATTAATCTCTGCTGGCTTTTCTTCAGGCTCCTCTCCCCTGTTGGTGGCTCAGATACAGACCTTGCCTTGTTGATGCTTTCAGCATTTCATGAGGATGTATGCAAGGACCCCCTCACACACTCCTCTGTAAGGAACTGTCTCTATTCCTAAAAGAGAGCAGAAAAACCTTTCTGTGCAATGCCTGCCTCTGCCAGCAGCACACACTGAGTGAGCAGAGACTCTGGGCTGCTTTCATGGGAATTGCTCAGAAAATGGTGTCTGTGGGATTGCCAGAGGCTGGATTTTGATCTTACACCACTGTGGATCCCAGGTAGCACCAAGCAAGGCAGAGAGCTTGTACCAGCCAGGCCATGATGGCACCAAACCCTGTAAATCTGAATTAATTTTATCCGTTGAATTTTGCAGTCTCATTGCACCTTCTATTCAAAAGATAAGGAGCTATTAAAAAGCTGTTAAAAGAAATTTAATAAGAAGTTACACTATTTAGAAGTTATTATTATTATATTATTCTTATTAATATTATATTATTATTATTATTACTACTACTACTACTATAAGAAGTTATTTTAAAAATTACATTTTGCTCATTTGTATGAAATGTGTTGCTCTCATCACAGATGGATGATATAGCAACATCAAAAGCTGTTTCCCAAGTAAATTATTCTTTAGGATCCAGTTGGAAAGAAGAGAGTCTTTACTGAGATCCCTGCATTACCTGGCAGTCTGGATAGCCTAATGACAAATCCTTAAGGCAAGCTCAATTTGCTGCCTTGGAAGCCTTATATCTCCCTTTCTAAGCCTTATATCTCCCTTTTTTGCAAAGGTAATACTGATTATCTGTGTCCTTTTAGTGCCTCTCAAGTTACCCCAGCTCAGAGGACTCCTGAGGTCACCTCTCAGTGCAGCTTGCACTCTCATGAACTGAGCTGTGAATTATTTTGATATGAACTGGGAGAAATCTTGTACATCTTTTCCAGTGATGTTGGAAAGTTGCAGGGGAGTATTGGAGGACTAATTTCATGTAAAATCTCCTGTTACCAGCTGGGAAAGGTTTTCTCTGGGCAAGTGATATCAAAGGGTTTTCAGAGCATAGACTCAAACAGTGAGTCAAGCAGAAGCTGCAAGGAAGATAAACCCCAAAACCCCCCAAAAGAGAGGTTTTGGCACCAAAGCATCCCAACTGGCAGGGTTTTTCCCCACAGAAAGTTCACTGCTATGTAAGGTAGCTGCAGATCTGTCATGTTTTGTGTGTTCTGAGCCCTGAACATGCAGGAAACAATCACTCAGCCACCTTGAGTGGAAAAACACCTATTTCAGAAGCACAAGTAGCTTTGCATGCCAAATTTTCAGAAATCAGGCTCAGCTGGACCCTCCCAGACCCAGAGCACTTGTGAAATTTGTCATCACCACTGAAAAGACAAACCTTCACCTTCATTTCTACGGGTGATTTAAGCAACCCTGACATCCCCATGTATCCCCACCACAGGCAGGCTTGCATCTGGTAGACCTGTGGTGGGGGCAGGAGATTACTGGAAACAAAACCAACCTGTCTTCTGTGTGCATTAGGGGTTTTTTCCACAGTTGTTTGTATTTCTCACACACAAATGAAACACAGCAGAACCAGAACACCAGAATGACCTCTCACCACAAGAGTTCTCATGAAACCACTGAGCTGCTCAAGAGCCAGAGGGGAAAGAGGGTATTTGTGATATCTCTTTGGAAAAAAAAAAAATAGCAGAGTAAATTGCCCAGGTAGTGTAAAGGTCAGGAGAGTTAGAAAAAAATATACTGCAAAAGAATAAAACAAAGGAAGGTGGTGACCAAGGTAAGATGAAGAGCTGAAGTGACAAGGACACAAGATGCTTCCTTCAGGGGGGAATTCAAGCCCTTTGGATTGAATGTTGGATCATTGCATGTTCCTTAATTTCTATATTGTTCTGAACTGACCTGAACTCAGCAGCTCCCCAAGGAAAACAAAAAAATAAATCCCCTTTTCAGTCAATATAGCTATTATGTCTCAATCAGCAGTGTACCCTTGGAAGCTAAGGAAAAACACCAGGAAAATCAATACCCACCTCCAGGTTTTATTCCCAGTGGAAATCTATCACATGGCCACCATTTCACTTCAGTCAAATACATTAATTTTAACTTCATGGTATCTACCAGACACAAACAGCAATGGCCAGGGAAGTCCTTATTCTGCTGAACATCTGAGGAATTAGAGCCAACAGGTTCAGGAATTTGTATTCCACCTCTCATTGAGACCTAGAAATGTATTTTGTATCACTGGAGCTTAATCTTAAATTTAAATCTGACCTGAAATTGGTCCAAACTCTTCAAATGAATTAACCAATGAAACTGGTGAAAAAACATAATTCCCAGCTCCCAGAGCATTGCAGAGGTTTAGAAGCAGAATTTCTAGATCAGAAAACAAAACATTCCAGGAGTTCCCTGCAAAACACTAAATTTATAAGAAAACTGCATTAATAAGAAAAATATTCTGTGTTAACAAAAGAAATATATTTTGCTTTTTCCTTCGCCTAATCTGTATCCCACTGTATAAACTTCCCTAAGCACCTTCTCAGCTAAAACCTTGAATTGGAATGGATGCCTCATCCCTGGAAGTGTTCAAGGCCAGCTGGTCTAGCAAAAGGTGTCCCTGTCATGGCAGGGGGTTGGAACAAGAGGATCTTTAAGATCCCTTCTAACCCAAACCCTTCAGTGATTCTAATCAAGATCTTTAATTAGAACAACAATTTACATGCATATAATTAACATATAAGAATATATTTCTATGTAATTATAATATATAATTATATCAATACATAATTAATATATTATAATACATAATAACTACCATAATTATGTTAATAAATTATTATATAATAATTATATAATAATTATACAAATACATATTATATATATTAATATAATTAATATATAATAATTTACAGAAAACCTTACAGATTGTACAACTTTCACCCCTTCATTATTTATAACTTAGGGGTTGGGTTTTTTCCTGTTTCTGTCCGCCCAGAGTAAACATCACCTCTCACTGTATATTGTGTCAGCCACAGAAAAGCTATCATTGCTATCTCATAGGTGCTGGATGTTTCTCTGTCCATGACATCTTCCAGATCTGCTGCAATATCCAGGCAAAGCATCCCTGCATCCAGGCATCTGCAACACCTGGCCACCATCAGATTGCCAGTGTCACAGCCTTGTCTGAAAGATGAGTCATGGATCCCTGACCCAAAGAGACACCAAAACGGAATCTGTGTCAAGATTTTGGCTCTTAAAATGTGCTTAAACTATGAGTGATGCTGCACTTGAGGTGTGCCTGAATAAACAGAAAGATCACTCGTGAAAAGAGCAGCTGTCTCCTTGCAGCCTTTCCCAGGAACAGAACTGAGCCAATTTTGGGTGCTCAGCTTGGTGTGGCATGGACACAGACATGGATCTAGGAAGCTGTGGACTCCCAGAGACAAATCTTTGCACATAACACATCTTTTCTCTCCATTCCTCTTGTCAGTAGGTTCTTGTTTGTCTACAGATGTGTTGTTCACAGTCTCTGAATAGAGAGACACATAATTCTCTCTCCCAGGATTTTTCCTGGGGAAGGCAGTGAGGAACTCAGAGAAGGAGATAAAACAATTCCTATCTCTGTTCACTGCTCCTGTTGTTTTGCACATGTGGAATGTGTCATGGAGATTGTTCACCCAAAGTGATTTGGTTATTGGACACCAGTGAAGGCTGTTTTGATTCCTTGGCCAATTGAAAAAAATAGCTGTGTCCTGGCTGTCTCAGACAGCCACAGGTTTTTCTTTAGTATCTTTTCAGTATAGTATCTCTTGAGGATGAAATTTAATATAGTATTAGTGTAATATAGTATAGCTTAATAAAGCATTTGTTCAGCATTTCTGAATCATGGAGTCAGAGCACATTATTCCCTGTATTGGGGGCTCCTGGCATCAATGTACAGACACCTCCAAACTCTCTGTGCTTGGCCTGGACTTTGCTACTCGTGGCCTTGACACTTAAACATTTGGCACAACCATCAGCTCCCTTCACACAGTTAAACAAGTGGCTTTCTGGGGTATGTTTGTTTGTTTGTTTGTTTGTTTTTCTGCTGCTCACTCTGTAATCTTGATCTGGCAGGAGGATTTTATAAAACACCATCTTGTGTCATATCTGTCAGAAAGCTACACTTCTGTCTGAGTGCTGCAACTGATGGCAGCTCTTCAGAGGCTGTCCCTTGCTCTGGAAGGGAAGATATAAAAAAACAGGAGGATAAAGTCTATAATTTTTTATAGCTCAGTACTTAACACTCACAGGCAATGGAGTAGACAGCAGTCCCAGGAGAGGACATGTGATCCTCCCACTTTAGAGCTATACCCAATTTTAAAAGCCCCTCTGAGCATCCAGTCACTGGGTTTAAGATGCTTTGACACACAGCATTAAAAGTTTGACCTTACCCAATAGATGAAGAGTAATTTTCACCAACAGAGACAAAGATCAGGAAAGGAAAGAGATGCTAGAGGTGAAGCAGGCCAATAATCAGGCTATGGATAACACAGGTTGTGGAATGAAGGGGTGAGATTTACTGAGACATTTCTGAAGGTCATAAAAAGGTCATGCTCTGGAATGTACATGGTGTTCACTGTGAGAGGGATTATTGCAGTAATCACCACTGATCCCAGCCACTGCCCAAGCAAACCATTATCTAGGGAGAAAATCCCCTGTTCTTTGCTTTGTTCTGATCCTTTCCACAGTGAAGGCATCTCCTCTGAGTGACCCTGCTACACTCCCATCAAACCAGGACTCCAGGAAGAACTCCAAAGTCAGCACCTGACTATTTTTCAGCTCTCTGTGTCCCCTCTGCAGATGGGACAGGTGACACTGCAACCACTCCTGAGGCCAGAAGGGGCCAAACTCACTCCTTGCTTCCTGAAAAAGAAAAGGAGTGAAGGACAAACCCTGCACAGCACAGACCCACTGGTGTGCACGCTGCTCATTGCCACCAGCATGGCCTGAACATCTCCAGCTCAGCTCTGGCTGAGCTATCACAGCTTGGTGGGTGACAAGCTGTCAGGTGGCAGCTGAACAGGATGAAATGGCCAGAAGTGGGGAGGTGGGGCAGAAATGTGTGTCTGGGAAGTTCTCTCTCCTCCTCCATGGGCAGAGGAAGAGCCAGTGCTGGTATGGGGAAACTCCCCCAGTCACAGTGGCTGGAGATGATATGTGGGGCCCAATGGTAGGAAAGAACAGAGGGAACAAGACAGTTCAGAAAGCTCAAAAACATAACCACAGAGAGAAAAAAAGAGAAGAAACCAGAATTGCTTAGCCTAAAGTAAAGAAGGTTGGAAGACTTAACAGTTTTTGAGAGACACCTGGAACTGGCGGAGGATCTGCCAACAGAGGCTTTCCAAATGAGTCACAAGCATCTGTCAAGAGTGTTCTACCAGGAATCGTGGCTGTGGGCCAGGAGATGGGCTCTTGGGACCTCGTGGAGCTCCTGCCAGCCCCCTCTGTCTGAGCTGCATTGAGTGGCATCTCTCCTTTACCCTGCTCTGCCCACAGAGGCGTCAGCACAGGAGTGACCCAGACCTGCAGGCTCCAACTCTCTGCTCCCCCAAAGCTCTGCCTCGGCTGAGAGGATGGACAGAGGTGGCAGAGGAGGCCCTGATCCACCTGACCAAACTGCTTTGGGAGCAAGGGGTTGGACCAGCAGCCTCCACAGGCCCCTTCCCACCTGAATGTGGGAGGAACCACAGAGGTTCACTGAGCCACTCTAAGATTTTGTGGCAAGACCAGTGTCAGAACCCAGGAAATTCCTCTGGCTGCCCTGGAGGACTCGAGACCCTGCCTGGGAGGCTCAGAGACCTTGGCACAGAGCCCAAGGCCCCTGTGCCTTTGATCTTGACCCATGGAAAAACAATTACCAACCTTTATATGAAGAATTTCAAGTCAAGAGAGTTTAAGTAGAATAATAGTTAGTCATGGGGTGAAAAATAGATTTTTGGGGTTTTTAGAATGGGGGTTCACAAGGCAAGATGGAGGAATCTGGGTGTGTCCAGCCTTTCTCCTTCTTCTTCTCCTTGGCCTCCATCTTCTGCTGTGATGGTGGCACTTTTGGATTGGTTTAAGGTAGAAACTCACTGTCTAACACAGGTGATAGGTATGGGGAAGTTATTGTAAATAATGTACACGTAGTTTTTAGTATAAAAAGATAACACCACCCTGAGGGCAGTCCGTGTGCCTCTGACTGACCTGCCAGACAGACCTCGATGGGTTGGAGAAAGAATGTTATAGATAAGAAACAATAAACAACCTTGAGACTGAGAACTGAAGAATTCTGACTCCTTCTTCGACTGCCAGTCTGGGAAAAGAGACTTTTACATATCTCAGAGTCACTCTGACCAGCAGAGATTCTGAGAGACCAGGACTAGGTTCACATGTTTGCTTCTCTGGACAGGTTTTGATCCCACTCCTCCTACAGCATCACAAGGTGTGGACGCTCCACCCCCAGGCAGGACATCCCTCCCTCTCCCCTACACCTTTACCAAGCAGGGACTTTCCAAAGGATGCAAAGCTACCAGAGCCCCATAAAAAGCAAACTGAAGCACAGAAAACAGATGGGCCAGAGTGTGGAGGCACTTACAGCAGATGGCACTAAAATATTAAACTAACATTCCCGTATGCTTAAGCCTTGGCCTGGCTTGCTGCTGGTTGCAGAGCCAGCCTGGTGAGAGCATGCAGATGAGAAATGAGCCTCAGATTGCTAAAGCACCCAACCAAACATCTCCTTCCCATGGAAAAATGCCTCACTAGCAGCTCCTCCAACAGCAGGGATGTGCTAACTCAATGCAGATGATGTTTAGCTGAACAAAAAAGCATTCCCAACAAATTCAGGTCTTTCCCAGATCTCTGCTGGAAAACCATTTCCTTGAGAAACTCTGTAAAATCAGTTTGTCTGTGACACCAAATGGGGGAAAAGCCCACAGTGCTTAGTGTTTGTCCACTCTGGGTTAGCCCTGGACACCGTGGGACAGCACAAGAGGCTCCAGGAAGGAGTGAAAACACCTTCTTCAACCCATGGAATTTGCCACTGTCACCCCAAAACCTTGACTGCAGCTTGTGACACTACCTTAGGGACACCAGGATACCCCACAGTGATGGGTGGCCCAGAACCTTGGTGTCCCTCACGGGTGCTTGGAGCCACAGCAGCCACGCAGGGTGTGTGGTAAGGACACACATTTGTAGGGGAATGACTGGAGCAGTGCAGTGAAAGCCTTTCATAAGGCATCAAAATCAAGATGCTTTGTGTCAAGTTGGCACAGGCCTGTGCTGCAGAATAATGCACTTGAAATGATTAATTTTGTTTGACTGTGTCCAGCAGGATCCTGCCTGGGTCCTGGGTCCTGCCCATTGTGTCATCCAACCTTTGAGTGACAGCCCACAGCCCCAGGCCTGGGCTTTCCTTTTCTTAAGTGAAATTCCATAAAGCAAAAACAAAATTAAAATAACCATTACTTTGAATGTCCATATCTCTTTTTTTTATATATCCTGACATCAGGCAGCTGATCTGAGAGGTAACAAGCTGCTGCATATTTCATTAAATGGATCAAGAAGAAGGAATCTTCTAATACTGTAGAGGGGCTGGAGAGAGACATGATCATCCAGCATAAGGGAGATCTCCTCCCAGGGCCAGGTTCTGAGGCTGTGGGACACCAGCAAAAGGTAAGCCAGGCCATCCTGGCAGAGAGTGGCCAAAAGGCACCACGAGAGAAAACAGAAGGACTTTGCCAAAGAGCTCCTTCTCAGCTTGCCTTGATCCAGGCTTCTTTTGGACTTCTTGTAAAATGCCCTGGACCAAAGGAATCATGTCTCCAGGACAGCAGGTATTTTCTGAAATTCCCTGTATGCCCAAGCCATGTGCAAGTCCAGCACGTAATAATTTTAAAAAAGAATAAAAAGGAGGAAGAAACTGAGCTGGCAGCCTCCCCTCCTGCAGTGCCACAGTCAGATATGCTCCAAGCCCTGCTGTGTGAGGGCTGTGCCCACCCCTGGCAGGAGATGCCAGGAGTGATGTGAATGCTGCTTGGCTGCAGCTCTGCCTTCTCCTCTGTGCTCTGCAGGAGCAGGAGGCAGCACTAACTCAGGTAACAACTGCACAGCTCCTGCCAAAGCCAAGCCCGGGGTGCATCAAGCAAAGCCATCATTCCGACCATGTGGAAAAGCAGGAGAGGCTGCTTGGTGATCAACAGCGTGGGAATAGCTCCACTCCATTGAATTCTGACAGCTCCAGTGAAATGGAGCTGGGAAGTGCCTGCCTGTTTTTGTTATAGCCACTGGATGGCAATAGATGTTAAGCAGAGATCACTGTGCAAACCACACACGCACTTGCTGTGCTCCACCTCGTTATTCAGGGCCATGGCCGTGGTGTCAGCACGCCCAGCAGGACACCAGAGAGCCCACAGGCCGCCAGCAGCACAACCAGCAACACTGCTCTGGGGTCGGGCTGAATGTGGGCTTTTCCTCTGCACAGCCTTTACATGCCTTTCCTGCACTCAAAATCAATTTTTGACCATCCAATCTGGCCTTGAACACTTTCAGAAACACCCAGACTCACCAAACCCAACTCCTCTCCTTCTCCAAGTATTTGTCTTTTTTTAGAAATGCATCCTCAAAATCTTTATCCTTACACTTCTGAGAGATGCAGGACCACATCCCTGATTGGACCCCTCCCCTGGGACAAAGCAAGTAGTATTTAAAAGGTAAGATGATCATTTGTTCCTCTTTGTCCTCCTGATACCTGATGTACAAATCACGGTTCTGGGGTTGCACCACCCTGTATCTATGCTTAAGCCTAAAAATTATTGCTGCTGGTATTTCCTTTTTCCCTAAGAGGATGGCTCTTTTTTTTGCTGGTATTTATTTGTTCCCTCAGAGGATGGGCAGGTCAGGGATGCTGTGTGGATTGTCACAGGCGTGCCCAGCTCCCCCCTGAGGGGATCCTGTGCCTGCAGCTCCCCCTGCTCCGCACTCCAAACCTCTCCCCTGCAAGGAACAGCCGTTTCTCCCTCCCCCTCCTCTCTGCAGCACTGCAAAAACCAACATAACATCTGCATTTACCTTTCTGCTTATTTAAAAACGGCAGTAGCAACGAAGCCAGCGGACTTTTTTTGCCAAAGTCCTTGGAAGACACTTTACTTTGGTTAACAACAGTCTCTTCAATGGGTTTCTTCAGTTTTACTCTTTCCTTCAGCTCCTCGGTGCTGACGGCAGAGGTCGGGGGCTCAGCGCCTATTTTTGGTGCAACAAAGGAGCTTTTCAGGTAGGACGAGGACTCCGCCAGGTTCTCCCTGTTCATCCTGCTCTCCGTCATTTTACCGGCCTCGTAGTCCGAGGCGTCAGTGCGCGAGTTGTTCTCCTCCTTGATAATGTCCATGACCTTGGGCTTCATCAGGGGGGAGTCCTGCTCCCTCTTGGGGCTCTCCTCGGAGGCCGAGGAGGCATCGCAGGACTCGATGATGAGCTCGCTGTCGAGCTCCGCCTCCCGCTCCTCCCGCAGGATGCTGTACTGGATGGAGGGCGAGGCGGGCGACGGAGGGGGCCCCCCGATGTGGCTGAAGGTCATGTAGTTGGAGTGCAGCACCTCCTCGGCGGCCAGGGGGTCCTCCGAGACCAGCTCGATCTCCGAGTCGCCGGACTCGGCGCTGCTGGCTTCGTGCTCGCCGTGCGGGGCGGCGGGAGGGCGGCCGGGCTTGGAGCGCGGCTCCCGCTTCTCCGCGGGGGCGGCCGGGGAGCGCTGCGCCTCCGCGGGCTCGAAGGAAAAGCTCTTGGCTTCCTTGATGGCACTGATGAGTTCGTCCTCCGACAGGCTGCCTTTGCCCTGAGACTCCGAGCCGGACGGTTCTGCCATATAGGAGAAACAAAAAAAAAAAAAACCAAACAAAAAAAAACCAACAAAACCCCCCAAAAACCAAACAAACAAAAAAACCAAACAAACAAAAAAAAAAGAAAAAAAGAAAAAAAGAAAAAATGTAATAATCTTATTTTCCAGCAGCTTAGATTTTTATCGAATTATATACTATAATTATATAATACTATACAATAATATAACAATAATATAATACTATATTATAATTAATACTATAGATATAATACTATACTATAATTAATACTATAATACAATACTATTGTGAAAAATGCATCTTTTATGATTGGCTTTTTGCAAATATTAAAATTAATATTATGTGTGTTATGTTAGAAAGTTATGCTGTATTATTTTTCTTAAGTAGTGTGTTAAATATAGTTTTAGGTTATAACAAAGTTAAAATAGAAACTATGCTATGTAGGATACTTTTTTATAAAGAAAGGACTTGCAGCGAGATGGCAGCCACAGGACACCTAAATCTTTCAGAGAAAGAGAATTTATTGCTCTCTTATCAAAAAAACCCGAACTTCTTCCCGCCTCGCTCAGGCCTGAAGATGCCGTCAGGATTCAGAGGGAGAAGCTGACACTGCCCAGACAGAATCCTGTGTTTGAATGGAATTTATGCATCATGTATGAGGTGTATGAATATGCAACAGGCTGTTGTTTTTAAGGGTTAATCCTCTGTTAATGAGTGTCCTTTTTCAGGCTTATTTTGCCCAGAATGAGGTACCCAGACTGTCTGTAACTCTTTGTCTCTATTGTCTCATATTGTCCTAATTCAAATTGTCCAAATTTTTATTACTCTAATTATATTACTATTTTTAACCATGTTATTACTATTAAACTTTTAAAATTTTAAAAACAAGTGATTAGCATTTTTCACACGATAATTATACAATTACATAATAATAATAAAATATATATTATATATAATATAAAACTATGTAATTACATATAATGTGTAATATAATTAATATTAATTTTATCTAATTATCCAATACTACCCAAACCCATTAAAAAAAAAAAACACAACCTCTACCCTAAAACCTCCATCTTACTTTATATACATTACTATATTCTAAAATATTAAACTCTTAAGTTTTCTACTATATAGTTTAATTATATATAGGTAAACTATCACTATAGCTAATTATATATAGTTTATTTTCTACCATATAATATTACACACTTCTATTCAAACTACACACCTATAACCTTAATTCTATCATTCAATTTTAAAAACTTTCTCCATAACCTCAAATCAAATGCAATATTTTCAATACCTATCAACGTAAAAAAATCTGAAATTCTCAATAACCAAAATTCCAGCAGGAACCAACAGAACAGATTTCACAGCAGCACATATCCCTCTAGCAGGGCTGGGAGCACAGGCACAAAGTCTCCCTGTCTGGCATGCAGGTACTCCTTATAAAAGAAGCATCACTGACTGAAGAGAAAGCTGAGGTAGAAGGCAATGCTGGTCACTGCTTGACCAGTGGCTCACCAACGTGGTTTTAACCAGGGAAATCCTCAGTCAAGAGGAGCATGGGCTCAGGACACACACGACAGCATCAGACTGTCACCAACAGTCTGTTCTGGGGGCAAATACACACATGGGACTGCTGGATTCTGCTGATCCTAACAACCCATGTGTAGTTACCTGTAGCTTTGCCAAACTTTAACTTTCAGGTGTGGAAAATTTAAGATCAGACACTGTTCTCTCTTTTTTTTTTTTTCTTTTTTTTTTGGTTTGTTGATTAGTTGGGGTTTTTTTATTAATTTGGGGTTTTTTTTGTTCTCAGGGTGTGGGTAGTGAATACTCTCTGCTTTTAGCTCAGTTGGGTCCAAGAATGAAACTAATTTTTTTCTACTGTAATTCTTAATATCATTATGAACTATATTAAAAAAATAATGACTATCTCATCACCCAAAATTTGAAACAAAACAAAAAATATTAACAGCCTAGTCTGCATTTTCTGACTGCAATTCCCCAGTCACATTGACACAGCCATCAGGCACAATGGAAATTTGTCCTCTGGGATCCTGAGTGTTTATTCCCTAATTTAAAGTGATTATTAATGTGATGAGGTCACTAAGTGGCACTGCAGGTTGTGAGGAGTCAAAAAAGCTACCAGTAAAATAAATCCCCAAGTTTCCTCCAACAGATGCAGGTGAAGAGGTCCATGAGAGGACAGTGCCTGCAGGTATCCACAGGGCTGGATCCCACAGTGGAGTGGAGGAAAGTTTCCAGCCCACAAAAATGACACCAAAATGTCCTTCTGCACCCCAGACTGTGGCCACGGACAGGATTCAAGTGCTGATGTTTTTACACCACACTCCCATGTGGATGCTGGGAATTTTCTGGTGCAATGGGAGCTCCTGCATCCTCCTCTGGCTGCAGGAAGCTGCGCTGCTCTCCTGCATCACCACATGCGAGCGTTTTCTCCCAGAGCCAGACTGAACCCGGCACCAGTCCAAGCAGGCATGTGACTTCCAGCCCTGGTAGCACAGCAACGCTGTCCCTGGGCTTCACCCTGCTCCTCCCAGCCCTGGCATTCACCTTGTGAATAAAACAGCCCTTTGTGGCCAGCAGCAGGGTGTCACATTCACTGCTGGCACTGGGAGGTGGATAAATACCCATGGCCTTTCAGCACAGAGACAGACCACATCTTCCTTCCCCAGAAAGATGAGGGCCAGAGATTGAAAGCAAAATTTTTCAAAAGTCTCGATCCAAGCAGGGTGTGCTGGCAGCTTTGCCAGAATGCTTGAGGGGTACCTAGGAGCCACGACTTTGCTGGGTCACTGCGTGGGAATAGCAAGGGCAGGTTTTAAATTTCTTCATCACTTATGAATGTGGGATCTGGGCATGGAACATTCCCAGCTGCAGGAAAGGAGGGCAAATGCAGAGGAAACACCCTTTGGGAGCCAGCCTCTAGAAGAACATGCCTCCTTCTTTCCTTAACAGGATGGATAAGCAATTTTGATGGGATACCCAGCATCCCCAAGGCAGCCTTGAACAGACACCAGGACTGAATAAGTAGCAGTGCCTGAAGTCCTTAATTACCTTGTAGCAAAAAGTGTAAATCGATGAACAGTGGCACGTCTCAGGAGCAGTGTGTGATTTCACTTAATCAAATAAAAGAAGAAAAATTCATGGCTCTAAAGTCTATTCATTAAAGTTTCTGGCTGATGCAGGCAGAATAAATTCAGAGCTGTGGTGGAGTCTATCTCCTTTTCCTATGTGGAAGTGCACAAATGCTCCCTCACTTTTCTGTAGGAACCAAATATTCCTCCAAGAGGGGGTATTAGTGTGGGTGCCAGACTGCCATTTTAAGGAAATTCTAGTTGGTTTTTTTTTAATGCTTCTAAATGAAATTGAAACAATGGAAGTTTCAGCTTGGGGATGTTCTTTGTAGAAATGTTCATTGTTAAAGGATTTTGATCCGGGACACTGAAATGTAATTTTCAGTCTAAAAATTTGGCTTTCTGTCACAGAACTTTAGTCCTTTTTAAAGGACTATGCTACTTTTATATTTTAGCTGTGTATAATAGGGAAAATGAGGAATAAATATTATGGACTACTGCAGTAATCAGACAGTAGGAAAAATGTGTAAACATGGAGTTTTGGTAACCCCCCAATAGCCATCAATCAGGTGTCTTTTAAAGAGACTGGCCCTTTGTCCCTCCAGTCCCCTTTGTAAATGAGGTGACAGCATTTCCCTCCTCAGCACTTTATAAAATCAGCACTTTGACATGAAAACAGCGCTGCTTTTTAACAATTTAACCTTATTTTCTGCAGGGCCAAAGAGATGCTGAGCCAGCCATTAAAATTTTCATATCATCAACCCAGTCAGTTGCATTGCCCTGATCCCACACATCTCATTTCCCTTGGGGAATCAGGGCAGCCAGGGTGACCAAGAGACCCCCAAACCACCAGGGTCCAGCTCAAACCATGGCCTAGATGAAGATACCCCAGTGATGCCCACAGGGACACTGTTTCCCCTGAGGAGAGATCCCTGAGGACTGGGCTCAGCAGGCCTGGATCCCTTTCTATACAGAAGGACAGCCCTTCCTGAGCAGTGTGCCATGATGGGGAGCACAATTTGCACCCCCTTCACTCTGGCTGCACAAACTGGTGCCAGAGGAGAGCACAAACACCTCTGGCCATGGAGACTTCTCTCACCCCAGAAATCCACGGTAATTCTCCAATGTGCAGGGTACAATGGCAACCACTTCTTGAGCAGCAAAACCCTCAGTGCCCTGCACCAAGACCAGCATTACCTGTGCCAGAGGAGGGTGGTGTGACAGATCCTGGGCTGTCATCCTCGGGCTCTGACACCGTCACCGTGGGCACCACCTCATGGCTCGGCTTCAGGCCGGTGTCCGGCTGAGTTGGGCTTGGCTCTTTGCTGGCAGCTTCCTTGGTGCTTTCTGTCTCAGTGAGCGTGATCTTGACAGGGGTTGTAGCCACAGAGGGACTGTGCTGACCCCCAGATTTTCTGTCTTCCAGCAAGTCTTGTTCCTTGGCTGCCTTTGTGCTCTCCGAAGGCGTCTGTGGAAGTTCGGCGGTGTGGCTGGACCCCACGGGGGTTCCCCGGTACTTATCACTAAGGCCTGGGCTCTCATCTTCTGAGTCAGAGTCGTGTTTTTCTTGGTACTTTATTTCTTCTGATCTACTCATGTCCATGTATTTGTAAGCTTCTACTTTCATGGGATCTGCTAAGGTTTTGTCAACTTCAGTAGACTCTGCAGGAGTCATCTCTATTCCCGAGTCTGAGCTAAACAAGCCACGGGACTCAAACCCAGTCATGTCTTGAACAGGATGGCCCAGGGCATTAAACCCCTCTGTGCTGCCTGAGCAGGGAATGGGGGTGTTTTCCTGCTGATAGATGCCTGTGAAATAGGTGGAGTCCCTCGGGGTGGTGTAGTGGACATCAGAGATCAGGGAGGTGTAGAAGGAGTTGTCCCCTCCGTTGGCAGTGGAGCCGTAGTCGAAGAGGTGTGATGAGCCTGTGACACCTGGAGCAAACACACAAAAACCAGGCACAGTGAGACACAAGTGCCTGCAGGATTTCTGCATCAAGCTTTCTGCAAAGCCACGCTCACCCCCTGCTGAGTTTAGATTTGGTTTGTGAACCAGACTTGACTTTGCTTGCAAGCTCTTGGGGACTGTCTCTTTCTATGCCTTTGGGCAATATAGGGGCACATCTGTCACACAAGGCTTCCAGCTGCTGTTCTATCTTAAAATAGCAATAAGGATCCTGATAGTAACTAAGTATTCCTGCCCAATGTTTGCCCAGCCTGCAAATAAAAACTTCCTGTGATTGCAACCTCACAACATCCTTCACAATCCAACCCAGGGGCTCATTATCCCATATGCTTAAAAGAAATCTAATGTCCAATACTAAACCAAATTTTTTTAAAATATGTAGACCTGGAGGAATTTCATCCTAAGGAAACTTTTCATTATGAAAAAAAATCTGCTGGACTGAAATTGAGAGGGCAAGTTGGCAAGCAGATTTAGATTACATTTTCTCTTAAGAGTAGCCACCCTAAATTTGTGAAACACCAAGGCAAAGATTCAACATCCTCATTTACTGATTTCCACATGTTCAGAAAGCTGTAGCCCGTGTGCATCATCTAGAAATCATGCTGGCATGAAGGTGGTTAAACCCATGCATCATTTTCATGCCTCTAATTCCCTCTGCCACGCTCTCAGCTCCTCGGGATGATGCTAATTAAATTAGAAACAGCGACCACTCTCCCTCTGCAGCATCCATACAAAGCACAGCTCGAGGACAGGAACAGCAAGATCCCCCACCAGGGAGGGGGGAGAGAGGATTCCTGTGGGGGCTGAGGGAATGGGAAGAGGAGGAACAAAGCCAACGTCTGTAGGAGCTGCTGCCTATGGGAGGGAGCAGCCTGTTAACCCCTCATGTGCTGAAGTACCACAGGAGCTGGCTGGCTTTCTCCAGCCTTTGCTCATCACCTGCGAGGGATGTGAGGCTCCTCACCTGCTCCACACATGCCTGGGCTACCACACACTGTCACAGACATGTTTTATGAAAAAATCCTTTTGTAAGGATTTTTTCTCCTGGGAAGCTGAGAGGCCTCAGGAACAAAATGTAAACAATAATTATATGCTGCTGTGGAATGCAACAGGTGGATCTGTGATTGGTCTCATGTGGTTGTTTTTAATTCATGGCCAATCACAGTCCAGCTGTCTCAGACTGTACGGTCAGTCACAAGATTTTATTATCATTCCATTCCATTCCTTGCTAGCCTTCTGATGAAATCCTTTCTTTTATTCTTTTAGTATAGATATAATATAATATAATATAATATATCATAAAATAATAGATCAGCCTTCTGAAACATGGAGTCAAGATTCTCATCTCTTCTCTTGTCCTGGGACCCCTGTGAACACCACCACAACACACAGTGCAGACTTCATCACAAAACTCAAGGGACATTGCTGCAGCTGCAAAGCCAGAAGCTGGAACATGTCCATGCAAAAGCTCCTGAGGTACTTGCATTTGAGTATTTCCATCCCCCTTGCACACACATACCATCTCTAAACACCACCACAACTGCTTTTGCCCACAGCCCTCCATACATCAGGCATGTGCAGCTCATTTAGGGAGACCTGAAGCAGTTTTTCTGCCCTGTAATACTTCAGAGTTGTAGCTGAAGGCTTTATTGTACTGCACAGCCTCACTGGATTTGACACACACATACACCCCAAGCCCTGCACAAAGGCAGAGTGATTGTTTCCCTCACCTTATTTCTGCATTGTGCAGTGTTGTGATGTCTTACAAGCAATTTCTTTTCCCTGGATTGCCTCTAGGCTGGGAACAACATGTCCCCTCCCATTACAAGGGGAAACCTGATAGCACAGGGGAAAAAAGCAACCCAAAAGGGCCACTCCTTGTTTCTCATCCTACCTGTGCTACCTGCTCCTGTGTCCCCATTCTCCCTGGCTTTGGGTGCAGTCCTCCCTGCTAATCTGCTCCTGCACACACAATGCAGGCAGCAGCTCCATCCCCACAGCCAGGGATTTGTAGCAGCCTTTGCCACAGGAGAGCACAGAGCAAGGGGTGCTGCAGCCAGCAGGTGGAAAATCATCCATTGCCAGTCATTCCCAGCCTTCAGCTGGGTGTTCTCACTGCTGTGTAGCACTGCATAGAACTTTTCATAGAAATATTTATCATCCTGGAAAGCTCTTGTCTCAGAGTGGGGAAGGTCACTGTGGAGATGTGAACTTGAGGCTTATTTCCCCCTCTCTGTCTATGCACCTTTACATTTAACTGGGGCATTCACATTCTCTGAAAAAATTCCTTTGCCCAGGATTTTTCTCCTGGGAAGCTGAGAGGCCTCAGAGAAAAGGAAAACAATTCTTATCTCATTTGCTCCTCCTGTGTTTTGCTCATGTGGAATGTGTTTGGAGATTGTTTACCCACAGGTGATTGTTCCATTGGGTTCTGGTGTGAGGTGTTTGACTCATTGGCCAATCAGGGCCAAGCTGTGTTGGGACTCTGGAAAGAGTCACCAGTTTTCATTATTAGCTTTTTAGCATTTAGTAAGTATCCTTTCTGTATTCTTTAGTATAGTATTCTTTAATATAATATAGTATTATAAAGTAATAAATGAGCCTTCTGAGAACATGGAGTCAGATTCATCATTCCTGCCTTCGTCAGGGCATTCCCTGAAAATACAATATTTTACTACTCCAAATTTCACCTCCTGTTTTCCTGCCAGCTCACTCAGGGCTGCAAGATGCCTTTGTGACTTGCTGCAGGCAGATCCCATCCTCACTGCTCCCAGTAACTCAGTCCCAACAGCAAAGCTAGAGTGAGAATGAAGCCTAAGGGGAAAACCACAGCGAAACCAAAGCAGAATAAGGGATAAACTGGGCTGCCCAACACCCAGGTTCTACCTGAGGTCATCCAGTGCCTTGCAATGACAGCTCATACCCAGAACACATTCCTAACTGAGCAGTAAGCAAAAAGGGAAAGGTTCTATTCCTTGCCAGTGCTCTTCTTGCTGAACTTGCCTTTCTGAAAATTATCCATGAACAGGCTTGGATTTTCACAAATGTGTTGGTTAGCTGGAATTATCTGATGCATTGTTTACGCCAACACATTCCAGACTGTGAATTGCCGACTACAGACTATTCATGCCTGTTGCTGCCAGTATCTGCTGTTTGTAATTTACTGTTTGTGCTGGGTGAGTGGCTGTCTAAATCACAGGGTTTCAGGGCTGCTCTTTCACTAAATGATTCCTCAGTGCCTCCTGGACCTGATCCAAAGCCCACTGAATCCACTGGAAAAGTCCCACTGACCCTGAGTGGCTGTGGCTCAAGATGGCTGTGGAATACTTTCTGCTCACGAGGAATACACTGTCACAACACCATCAGAGGGCAAAAATCCATTCCTGCAAACATCCCACTGTTGCGAGGAGAGAGGGAGCACAGAGACGAAGGAGATTGAAGCCACTGCCAAAGCAATATTCACAGATGCTGCTCACAGCTTTCATTTGTGCTTTGTCCACAGTACATGGGAGCCAGAAGCACAAGCATTTGCAGCTCTTAGCAATGCTGATCAATAGAGCTGTGAAAAGGTTCCTAATGCATTTGTGTCAGGTGCTTCATAGCAGGAGTTATAGCCTGAGCAGCTCACAGGAGTGATAAAGTGAGCTCACGGTGATAAAGAGAGGTTGAGAAAATACCATCCTAATCTTTATGTTATTCCTCAGCAGAAAGAAAAATAACCCTGAAATAGTCATTGACACAAACATCACATTTTCAAACATCATATTTTCAAATAGTACAAACCCAGTACTGTAGCAGATGTTAACACAGGAGCTGATTTAGAATGGAATCACTATCAATCATAAACCTTTTTGGGTTTTTTTTCTGCAGCAGCTTTGCAAATAGAAATGAAACCAGAAAATGCATTTCCTACAGGGGTTGAGGAAGAGAGAGAGTTACAGGCTATGTGAGCAAAGGGAGGGTTCACATTAGCAGGACATATGGGGATCCCAACTCTCAAGGCAACAGCAGAGTCAAAAGCACTGAAGACAGCTGAAATTGCCTAATTAATAGGATTTAATGTAACTCCCTATTTCCACTGGGATTGATTTAAAGCCGTTGCCAAAACTGCCTCTCATTTGGGAAGTGTGAATCTCTCAGCTATTAGACTGGCTATTAAAGACATGGAAACTGGTAACAGCTGAGCAGATTTTTGCTGAAGAATAGTGTACTCAGAGCCTGGTGATTAAGCAATGCCCTTTCTGACTTTAAGTTTATTTGGTTCAATATCCGTGGGAAGGAGAAGCCTTGAATAGCACTGATAACAGATGACAGTATCAGGTCTGAATTCACCCTTGTTACAAAGGCTGGGGGTTTTTTAATCTGGATTTCACTCAAAACTGCCCAAAAACTTGCCTGCCAATTCAGGTGAAGGAAAGCTATTCAGCTCCTGAGAGCAGCAGTTGTGCTTTCTTGTAAAACGAGCCCTCGGGAAATAATTTCACTTCCTGTAACCAGCTAAGAAGTAATGGGTCTGATTCAATCACTCCAGCCCAGCTGAGATGCTCAGCAAGGTACATGTGTTTTCATCAACTGCAAAGGGAAAAAAAGATTGGAAAATGACTGTTTTGTTTGCTCAGAATAAGTGAATGCTCCAGAAATCCTCTCCTGTTGAACTGGATTTAGAGCTATTTAGCAATTGATACAGGAAATAATTTAGAAATCATCGGTTCCATGCAGAGTAGCTCTTAATTTAAGAAAGGCAGCTCAAGACCAATTTGGATCAAGGCAAGCTGCTCTGCTGCAGCACGCTGGAACAGGGAACAAAAAGTTAGCTGAGGATCACAGGCAAGAAAAAGAGCAGATTTAAATAAAAGTGATTTCTTTTTTTTCCACAACTAGAGTATTCTTGGCCTTATTAAAATTGATCACTTCAGAATATTGTGCTCAACTTTCAAGAAAATAACCTTATTTCATATTAATCTCTCAAGCTTCACATGCAGCTCTGGTGATCTTCACTGGCACAGAGTGACCTGAGGGACCTGGTCTAGTGGAAGGTGTCCCTGACCACAGCAGGAGGGCTGGAACAAGATGAGCTTTAAGGTCCCTTTCAACTCAAACCATTCCATGATGCTGTGATGTGAAATTTCAGTTCCCCAAAACAGCTGGCAATCCCTCAGCGCAAGGTTCTGTATTTATTACCTCTCACCGATTTGCTCAAAATTAATAATTTTTCAGAAGAAGAGAGTGGAGAACTGATCTTTAATTAGGTGATGCAGCTTTTACAGCCTGGAGCTGTGCAGAGAAGACAAAATCTTTTTGGTTGCAACAGGAGGAATTAAGGTTTCAGTGACCTTTTCAGACAAAAGCAGAATAGTGGGAGCAAGCAGCTTCCAGCAACTTCCTGTAAGTCTTTTAAATAGCTGGCTCTGACTTTTTGCTTTGGATATTGAGCTTCAGGAGTCATTACTGGCTGCTCCAGTGCTGCAGGGATGAAAGCTCCCAGAAGCAGGGAGCTTCTTCCCAGCTCTCTCCCATATCCAGGTTCACCCTGTCCCATTTCAACAATCCCTGACCTGCAGTAATTAATCAATTAGAGATATAATTTCATTTTTATCACTCAGCCATGACCACTAGGAATGTAACTTCCTGCTTTCTTCCAAATGCACAACAAAAGTAGTTATTAAACAGTCCTGCCTTTCTTTTCTGTACCAGATTTACAATTTGTCATCAGCCACTAGTAAAAAGCCTTTCCTTGACCTTGGCTACTTTTTATTCCTCACACTTTAAAATGAGGGGAAAAAAAGGGAAATATTTGTTCCTGGTTTTTGACCCTGATACATGTTTCATTATGTCCTATTCGTTCCCCAACTCAGTTACTTTCCTTTTTAAAACTCATAATGTCTTACTGCATTCTCATCTGCATCCCTACACATCATTATGCAGATGTTCAGTCTTACATCACTTTTCCACCCCTCTTTCCCATACCCAGACAGACCAGCAGTCCCAAGTCTGTCTCCACATTCAAAGCACACCATTTTCTTGGTTCCAGACCAAGCTGTTTTCCCCTCTCTGCTTGATTTCAAATTCAACCCAAACCTCAGGAAACTCCAGATTTTCCAATATCTTGACTAGTGCCTTCCTGGCAGTGGCAAGGGCAGCTTGCACGAGTGGCAGAGGCATCTCTCAACCCCAGCCCAAATCATGCACTCCTTCAGAAGGATCTGGCCACCCTCAGGGATATTTGAGTGCAGCACTTGGGAGTCATGCTCTCTGTTCTGCAAGACCCTTCTGCATGAATTTTCTAACCCCAAACACTTCGATATCCAAACAAAACCCAAAAGTACTTTAGCAATTGTGTGTCAACTTGAGCAGAGCTTGAATCCCAAATGGCTGAGAGCTCAAAGAGCTGAGATGCTCACAGAGGCACCGCTGTGCTGTGGATAACACCACTGGATCAGCTCCCAGCGTGCCTTGGATTTGCCTTTCTCAGTGGCTGGTGTAGGAATGTGCCCCTTGTTGACAGAGTGGCAAAACTATCCTTTGTCCTCCTAAAAAGGAAAGAAACCCAGAAGTTTCTCTCATCCATTAGGTGAAAAGCCACCTCATAGGACCTTGGGGACTTCACCTTAGACTTAAGGTTAGCTAATTGGACAGAAGCCAAAAAGTCCCGCCTGGGCAATTAACTAGAAAAGGCCCTGAACAAAGACACTAATCGCTTTTGTGAAGTGTTTTACCAGGAGCAAGAGCGGCTGGCACCTGGCTCGGTTTTTCTGTTTGGTATTTTGCCTTTTATTAAACCTTTTTGTTTCCAACACTGCAACAGAAGCCATCCTGCTGATTTTTATTACTCCAAGGGTAGCCGAGCTATCTTGAGTGTGTTATAGGCTTCCGAGAGCTTATTAGACCTGGCTCCAGGAGGTTACTATAACAGGCTGGAGCTTTCAGCCCTGAGCTATCCCACCTCCAGATGCTCTGGGCTAGACAGAGAGAGCAGCAAGCTGCCTGCAGGAGAGCTGCAGCGGGGCGTGCATCCCTGCAAGCAGTGCCAGCTATTCCCAGCTGCCAGGAGATGGTGCTCTTTGTTTTAGCTCGGGAATCCCAAAACCACTTTACAGGTTGGCAACTTCCTTTCCTCCAGAACCCTCACCATCCTGTCTGCAGCACAGATGTATCCCCACAAATGGCATTGGCAGACATGGGCGGCCACACCCCGAGAGTCGTTTGGGGATTCATTTGCACATTGGGTACTGCAACAAAACCGGATTGTTAAAAATAGGTAAGAAACTGTTGTAAAATAGTTGATAGATCGTTAAGCATCTGTACTGTTAGTTTGGTTGTTGTATTGTAAAAGGGGTTAAAAGGGTAGTTGTAGGAAATATGGTACTCAACGTACCATAACACACCTGAGGAAAGTGCACCACGAGCCAGCCTGGACAGAACTGCAATGGGCCAATCGAACACCTTAAACCTTCATGCAAATGAAGGATCCAAAAAGAAACCAATCCAAAGGGACAAAAAACAGGATAAAAATGAGCTTCTGACCCACTGAATCTGTGTTGCTTCTTCTGAGACATCGGGACATCGCTGCTGAGCAGCCCCAGAGCCAGCGCTGCCACATCCTTGACACTGGAACACTCCTGCTTGGCCTGGGCCCCCTTGCTTTAGGACTTTCTTTTTCTTATCATAAATGCTGAAATCACTTTAGTACTGGGAGCCTGCTCTTGTTTTTAAGAGGATGGTTCAGGAGGGTACCTGACCCTATTCTTTTATTGCTCCCCGTGGTTCTCTGCACGGTCCTGAATGTGCTGGGGTGGCTCCTCGCTGCCTCCAGCCATGGCAGCCTGTGCCTCAGCTCCTGGGGACAGCGAGGAGTCAGTGCCTCAGCTGTGCAGGTTATCCATCTGTCCTAGGGTGATGTTATGATGCTTGTATTCCCATTTGTGTGTTCTGTTTATGCTGGATATTATATTCTGTGCCTTCAAGACTGGCTCGGAAGAGTGAAAGTTTTGTTTTGGTTTTGTTATCAGCCACTCCCCCACAGCTGGCTGGTGGGACACACAGACAGGGCAGTACATAGTGTTGCTTTTTGCTTTGCTCTTTCTTCTGCTTTGCTCCTGCTTTTTGCTTCTGCTCATTAGTTAGTTTAGCTAAGCAGTCTGAATTTTTCCCTGGATTGTTTTTCCTTTCCCTTTTTGGAACCAACTTGAACCTGCTCCGGGCTGGGGCCTGGCAAACACCGAGAGTTTGCCCCTTGTGGCCGAGCGGGGCCTACTCTGGGCAGCAGCTGCCCCAGCGCCGGAGGGACTGAGAACAGAGCGAGCACCCCCAGAGAGACTTTCTGAATTTGTCATCTTTTTCAGAGCAGTGACACAGTGGTGTCACCCAGTATTGTTCATTTTGTGTGCTGGGGGGTGCTGTGCCTGTTAAATAAACAGGTTCTTTCCACTTCTCTCCGAGGAATCCTTCCCAAACCGGTTGGGGGCAGGGGCTGTGTGGGTTTGCTTTCTGGAGGGGCCCCTTTGGAGGCTTTCTCCCAAATTTGCACTAGACCAGGACACCATCCTTCCCCTCCAGATCCCAGAGGAAACATTGCCATGGCAAGTTCTGGCTCCTGTACAGGTAGGAGGGCAAGAGGACAGTGTGGAAAAAACAGGCTTAATCCTATTGACACTCTGATTACTCAAGTGATTTCATTGGAGTGGCTTCTGATTCATCCCCCCCTGAGATGGAAGCAAGTCCTAAATTCAAAAAAGTTAATGTAAAATTTGGTGCATGGAAAACTTCTCCTCCAGGTCATTTTGCAGAGGATATGAGTTACTACAGCCTCCCAGCTGGAGTTGCATCACTGTCCCACAGTTTTAGCTGTGAACAGGCATTGCAGCTTCCAGACCCAGGGGTACCCAATCTCAGTCCTCCATATGATAAATATATGGGGGAAAGGGGGTCAGCTGGGATCCAAGTCCCAAAAACCTTGGCTGAGGATCAACAACCTTGATCTCCACCTTCTTGTAAGCACAGAGACTGAAGCAGGGAATAAATCCCTTTAAGGTTCCAACCCTTAGAGGCCCTAACACTTTTGGGAGCATCAGCCTGCCTGGTTGAGAATCTCCCCTCAGCAGCTGGTGGCAGGTCACCACCACATCATGTTTCTCCCCTAGGACCTGCCTGGGGGCTTTTCCTGTTGCCCCAGCCAGCTTCTGGTTTCTTCCAACAGCTGGGCAGGCATGGATCAGGTCCTGGCTCTGCTCTGGAGTGCTACAGCCTCATCTGTGGGAGGGATGTGTAGGAAACACTGCTGAGCTCTTAATAAAATTAAGAAGGTCCGCTCCATCCCAGCAGGATATTAACAGCATTGGTTTTTTTGGCCACAGGTGCTGCAGCACATCAGCTATTGTTTCCCTGTCAGTGCCTCAACAAAAAGACACCAGGGTCCACTTTTTGCTGCTGCCGAGGGTGTCATGGTGCACCTCAGACCAAGCCAAGTCAAACAGGGCAGCAGAGCTTCCAGGTTTGGTGATGCTGAAGACCCTCAGCTCCCATGGGCATCCACAGCACTCCAGGGCTCACAGCACCAGGCAGGGGATGCTGAGCAGGTGCCCCAAAGCCAACCATCAGTGTGCAAAGTGAACCCATCCTAAATGATTCAGCACTTCCCACCCACCCCCACCTGCCCTCGGGGCTTTCTGCTTCAATAAATTGTTTCAGAGAGCTCCAATTTGACCTGGCAGTAAAACCCTGGCATAAGGTCTGTGACAGCTCTCCACAGCACTCTGGACAGCATGAAAAATACAGAGCATTTTAAAAGGAGGCCTGAGAAAGCACAAGAATAGTTTCAAATGTGCACAAATTTCCAAATGCTGCTAGATGTCCAGCATTACTTAAAAAAAAAAAAAAAGATAAATATCATTTAGTGAGTTAACAAAAATCTGGTTCTTGTAAAAAGGTTTTCACTCCAGTGATAGGAAGATGACTGGTTGATAGGTTTCAATGACACCATGATACTACCTAAAATACCTTCAAATGCAATTTCCTGAGGATAATTAAAGTCCACTTATAAGATTAATTCTTTCTTATTTCACCGTAGTCACATTTTCCCTGGAATGATAAAACTTCACTGAGCTCCACGACAAAAATACTCCAAGCACTAAGTGAATTAGCACCTAAATCATGATTTTCCATTACCTGAAATGGGGCCCAACTCCCTTTAGAGCAATAGACTCCAAAGCATCGCACAAAATCTGGACGTGTTTGGCTAAGTCTCATTCTTCTTTTAAGTTTTAAAATACTGAAATCCCATTTCCAGCATGATTCAGGAAACTCAGCTGCTCGCTGCTTTTACCCATAGAGCAGACCAGGTTGTTCTCCAATCTCCCCTGCAGAGCCACCTTCTCTCCTGGCCAGATTCCATCCCTGGAATTCCCTTCTCAGGCACCTTCAGCCCATCCAGCCCCACCTTTGCTGGGTCCCAGTTCCTTTTAAATTCCGCTTTTCATGATTGCTCCAAGTCAATCCCCAGCCACAGAGCCACAGATTCCAACTCAGCCTGGAAAAGGGAGAAATTCCAAAGCCTGCTTTTGATGCTGAGAAAAACCTGGGACAGAAATCACTGCCCTGCAGCTCCAGGCTCTTCTACAGTGAGGGAAAACCCAGTGCTGGAGAAGAGCTTTGCTGAGATAAAAGCTTTTTAGTAAGAATCTGATACACATCTGGAGGGATTGCTGAGTTCTTTCTATGCCTCTCATACCTGACCACAACAAATTGTGGAAATTTCACGGAAAGCCATGTATAAAAATGAGAGAAAAGGCAAAAAGGGTTGTCTTGCACTTGGACTTGGCTCCCCATGCCCCAAGGCTGGATCCACTCCATCTGCATGAATCTTCCAGGGAGACAGAGGCACAATTGCACAGAGGTTCAGCTGAAATCACTGAGGGCTCTCGAGAGGAAAATTAATTTTGTGACAATGCCTAACACCTACAGTGATATGTCAGGCACAGTAATTCAGGGAGAAAACCAGCTGTCAGGCACTGCAGGCTGGGGTAAATCAGGAGTGACTCCACCAAAGGTACAAGAGTTACACCTGCATAAAACTGGGAAGGAAGTACGAGGCCCTGGGAGCCAACAAATAGAGTCTGAAGACAAGGCATTACTGGCCATAAATCAGGATCAAATCTAATGCCCAGGGGACAGCAGGGAAATCTAGGTCAGAGAGGACACAGCAGTGCCAGGGTGATGCAGGCAGGCACAGAAAAATATCAAAAATCATCAAGCTCTCTTTCCACCCAAGGTTTTCCCACCTCAACATGACTTGCTCCAGAAAGGCCAGAGGACCTGGCTGGAGCAAGTCATGTTGAGGTGACTGGCTCCTGGTGTCTACAGGCAGCAACAGAAACATTAGGACAAAAACCCCTGTAGAGTATTGAGCAGGATACAGAATATGTAATATCAGAAAATATTTAAAGAAAAAAAGAGAAATAGGGAGGTTCTGCAGAGGCAGGTGAGGCAGCAGACTCTGATCCAAGAGCTAATGGGGATTTCCTTGCACATTAAGGGATTTCTCTCTGTTTCTAGAAGGTGGTACCACCAAGGATGCATCTGAAAGTCAATCAAAAAAGTTTTCAAAATTATATTAAAAGTTAAACCTCTCAGACTAGTGCAGAATTTGGGGCAGAGCCACTGCAGTCATCAATCAGCATCAACCTGCTGGCTCCAGCTTCTGCTTGAGGAGGATTGGGCCATGTGTGCTATAACTAATGCTAGAAATGTCCTTGCCTTCAAGGTCTCTCCTTTCTTTGCCTGCCACTGTGTCTCTTCTCCTGTGACAGATGAGTTCACTCCAGGCAGAGACAGGAAAATCCTGCCCAGACATCTCAGCCCCCTGGAGGACGTTTTTTTAAACCTATTCCACCCTTCACTCTATGTTATGGAAGAACCAACACAAGTCCTTCCCTCCCTTTACTGTGAGTACATGACACCAAAACTGCTCACCTGTTGGAATCCTGGCTGCTGAGAATTTTAAACTTTCTGTGCTTAAAGGCACAGACCCACAAGAGAACACTGCATTTGACCTGAGGTCACTGGGATTATGGGTGTGTAGTTGGTTAGAAGTGTGTAATATCACATGGTGGAAAATTTAGAGTTTGGGATTTTAGAATATAGAAATAAATATGAAGCAAGATGGAGGTTTCAGGGTGGAGGCAGGTTGTTCTTCTTTACCTTCTTCTTCATGGATTTGGGTGATGTTTTGTAATTGGACAGAAAAGTCTGCATTGAGGGCTTCCAGGGATCAGTTATTGGGTTAAAAGGGAAAATAATCTAGGTGTCCTTTCTTAATTGGATAGTTTAGTCTTAAAAGACCTTGTAACAAGAGATAGTTAGCTCTATTTTGTGCCTTCCAGACCAAGACGGCTTGGTCTGGAACCAAGAAAATGGTGTGCTTTGAATGTGGAGACAGACTTGGGACTGCTGGTCTGTCTGGGTATGGGAAAGAGGAGTGGAAAAGTGATGTAAGACTGAAAAGCTGCAGAACTCATGGTTGTGAGGCTGATAAGAAATAATAAACACCTGAGTCCAAACATGAACTACCATCTTGAGTGCTTCAATCCAGGCTCAGAAAACCAATACTCACCCACCCAGGAGAGCAGCCAGAAAGTCTGAACTCTGCTCAGAGTGGAGGCATAATTAAGATATCAAGGAACACAGGTTAGTTTGACTGTCACGTGTGGTGGTACCAGTTGTTGGTTTCTCTGGGTCTGGATTGAAGGTACTTGAGACAGTAATTCATGTTCAGACTCAGGTGTTTATTTCTTGTCAGTAAAACAGTCTCACTACTGTGGGTTCATTAGCAAGGCACCAAATGGCCAACAATCTCTTGTTACAAGGTCTTTTAAGACTAAACTATCCAATTAAGAATTGACACCTGGATTATTTTCCCTTTTAACCCAATAACTGATCCCAAATGGGGACTTTTTTGCCCAATTACAAAATGCCACCCAAACCCATGAAGAAGGAGGAAGAAGAAGAAACCTAGGACAACACCCTGTGCCCTCCATCTTGCTTCCATCCACAACAAACTAAAAATCCCAAAACCTCAATTTCTCACCAAGCGATACACCCACACTACTCTCTATAATCTATTTCACTCTTTAGTGGATTCCAGTCTATCTTGAAGTCTGGGAAACTTTCTCCATGAATGAGGGTCAGAGTCAGTGCTCCCCTGGGGGTCAGGGCACCCCAGAGTAGACACAGAAATATTCCCAGTGCCCTGGGTTTCCACAGTCACCCTCCCTAAAAGCCCAGGAGATGCTCCTGCTCCTTCCTTCCCTCCTTGCAGGGACCCAGCTGCCCACAGCCAAGCTTGGTGACTAAATCCCAGCCTTCTGCAGAGTTAATGACAGCAGAGCCTGCACTCCTGAAAGCTTTTGAGGCTGTGGCAGAGCAAGCTCGACCCAAAGCACCCATTTGCTGGGATTGCTGTGTGTGATTAAAGCAGGAGGGGGGCAGCAGCTCCACAGCAGCACCAGGACCAACCTCCGGGTCAGGAGCTTCTCCTGGAGCTCAGCTGGGCTTTGGCTCCACGAGGGAAAGGCTGGGGATAATTACACAGGTCCTGCTAACCTTGTGCAGCTCTACCAGAGCTGGGTCAAGCCCCAGGTGCCTGTGGAAGCTGCAGGGAAAGGCAGGAGCAGAGGTCTCCTGTCACCCCATCTGTATTCCAGCAGTGCTGCTGCCTCATCCACACCTGCTGCAGGATTTCTAAGAAAAGCTGCCATGAAAACTTTGATTTTCAGGCACAGGCAGGTCTGTTTTCCTCCAGAGAATGTCCCTTCCCCCAGTGGAACACCCTGGATTCCCACCCTGGCCCTAGAGAAGGCACTGAAAGTTTCCTGTGCAGGCCAGGAAGGTTTCAGATCCTGAGAAAGTGGAAGTTTTGGAGAGTAGTAAAAGAAGGAACTCTCAGATGCAGTCAGTGGAGGTGCTCCTGCTTGAAGAGACAGGGTAAATGCATGACCTCCAGGGAAGTTCTCCTGCTTCAGGATCTAGCAGGAGCTGCTTTTGGAAAACAGCTACACAACAGCCAGAATTGCATCTGTGATGACCAACAAGGACCTTTCCTTCCCAGCAGATGTACCAGGTACAGCACTTCAGCTGAGGAGGGAGCAGATTCTAGAACAAGTCCTGGACAGGACATCTCTGCAGATATTGCTGATTCAACCACAGGTCTGTGCCACAATGATAAAAATGCCCAAAGAGAATAGGAAAATATGGCAAGCAGTTTTTTCCATGCTGTTTTCAAAGAGATAGGAGATCCAGAAAACTTCAGGGCAAGTGAAGCAATTTATCCTCTGGGAAAAGCCCATTTTTAGAGTCTACCACTGTCACTGAGCCAGAGGGCATTGGGAAGAGCATCACTTCTAGATCAGCTTAAGCATTAGAATCATAGAATGGGTTGGAAGAGACCTCATAGATCATCCAGTTCCACCCCTCTGCCATGGGCAGGGACAACTTCCACTATCCCAGGTTGCTCCAAGCCCCATCCAAGCTGGCCTTGAACATTTCCAGGGATGGGGCAGCCACAGGGCAACCTGCACCAGGGCCTCACCACCCTCCCAGGGAAGAATTTCTTCCTAATCTCCAATTTAACTTCACCCCCTGACAGTTTGAAGCCATTTCCCCCAGGTCCTGTCAGTCCATGCCCTTGTAACCAGCCCCTCTCCAGATCTCTTGTAGCCCTTTTAGGTACTGAAGAGCTTCAATTAGGTCACCCTAGAACCTTCTCTTTCCCAGACTGAACATCCCCAGCCCTCTCAGCCTGTCTCCAGAGCAAAGCAGCTCCAGCCCTTGGAGCATATTGGTGGCCTCACTCCAACAGCTCAATGTCCTTCCTGTGCTGAGGATTCCACAGCTGGATGCAGCTTTCCAGGTGGGGTCTCACCAGAGCAGAGGGGCAAAATCCCTTCCCTCAACCCACTGCCCACACTGCTTTTGTTGCAGCCCAGGACACAGTTGACTTTTTGTGCTGCCAGCACATATTGCTCGGTCATGTCCAGCCTCTGGCTTGTGCTTCAAAATAAAAGTGTTAAAAAATTTAATCTAATAGCCTTCTTGGCTATAACATTGGCTCTAGGCAGCACAGGAAAAATACTGAGTGTGGGAAACTTCATTTTCTCTTGTAATTTTGACATTCGGTTCCCTCTGGCAATCAACTCATAATGTCCATACAGGATATCAGTCAGATGGATAAAGTGATAACAGGGGAATTAAAACACTGAGATGTCCTGGAGTGAGGTCTTTACATGCAGTATCAGATTCTGGTAATCATTCATTGCATTACAAAGCTCAGCCAGGGTGCTGTGAATGCCTCAGGGAGTGACTCTGTGCCCAGGGAGCCTGCAGGACCCTAAAGGAGCCCAGAGCCAGCCCAGGAACAAAAATAATATAAATAAGAGCTCATGCACTAACCCTGCAATGCAAAACAGAAAGTCCCTGATAGAGATGGACAAGGCAGCAGAAGAGATCCTGTTATTGGTTTGTACCTTGTCCTTTAGCACAGAAAACCCAGGAGCTGGGCATTTCTGTGGGTTGTTTTCCCTGTCTAGGAGGACAAGAAGAGAAAGATGCAGAGAAGCTACAGAAGATGTTGAGGGCACAAGCACTGGAGGGCAGGACCCCAGGGGCCAGTTTGGAGGAGGGAATAACAGATAAATTTATATTGCACAGCAGAGGGAAGGGAGGGCAAGAACAGGATCACGGGCTATAAATATTCTCAAGGTACAAGTGAAGGGAGGGAATTAGTCACAGTCTTAGAGGATGGGAGAAAAAGTGGCTTGAAGTTAATATATAAAATTAGGCTACATGTCTACAAGGTATATTTCTTGATGGAAAAGGGCAGGGGGGTGGAACAGGGAGCACAGGGGTGTCCATACAGCATCTCCCCATTACAGCACATCTGGATGAGGGAATAAATTCCAGTTCTGCCTTCTGACAGGGTTCCAGATGTCTTTTCCTGGCACCACCATAAACAGCCCAATTTTGCCTCCTGTAACTTAGCACTGCAGATGAAAACTGGGCAAATAAGAGAGTCTTCACTTTGGCAAGAGAGAAAATTAAAGGGAAGTAATTCTGCTTGGAACTGGGCTGTAACAGATTTTTTTTAATGATTTTTTTAACGTGAAACAAAAACAAACCAATAAAAATCATTCTAGGTCAAATCAATTTAATTTGACCTGAAGCTAAATGTCAGATCTGGTTTACAGCAAACTTCTAATACCAAAAGGGAGCTGCTGTGCATCAGGGTCCCTCATGGCTGCACATGCAAACTGGTGCATAGGGAGGATTCTGGAGTGTCCTTGATTTTCACACTCCTGCCCCAGCTGCACCTAACAGGGTCCAGCTCCCTTCAGAGCCAGAGGAGCATCTTTTATCTTCTGCCCTAACTTTTCCCCAAGTCAAATCATTCCAGCACAGCACCCACATGACCCAAGTCCTAAATCATGCTCAGACCCATCTTTGCTCCCAGCATTTTGGATTTAAGCCCATGAAATTATTCACCACATCATATGGTTGCTATAGCAACATCCTATTGAGTATTAATATAAATTGCTTGTTCCAAAATCCCATCTATTGGGAGTTGTGCAGCAGGGGTAAGAGACATCTTGGCTTTCCATTTCCCATTGCTCCCAACAGCAGATGATCCAGGCACTGGATCAACCATGTCCTGTCTTCCTCAGTGCTATCAGTTGTGGCACAGAACTGTGGAGGCCAAAAAGCAAAAGGAACCCCACTTAGAACGGCCCAGCTTGTCCAAAGCTGCCCCTTCACAGCCAAGTTTCCAGAAGTGAGCAAAATATGCTCTCATTTAAATACAGGCAGTGAGGATTTTTGGTAACCCAAGCAAACATGTTAAAACTGAAACCTTTTCCCTTCCTTTTTTGACAAGAATTTAAAGTATGATGCTGCAGAGGTTTAATTTTTCCATAGAACTTTCTGAACACTTCCTTTTCACTAAGAAGGACAATAAACACTTTTTTTTTCTGATGTTGAATGTTAGAACTGTGCACATTCCTCAGCACACATGAAATTAGATTATACAGAGCTGAGGATGGACAGAGAGCACTGGATGGAGGAAGAACAAGGCTGCCCATGTTCTAACACAGAAGTAACTACATCCTCCCATTAAATTCCACTTCCAAGAGGAAAAGTGGCTTTGTGTGGTTAAACAAAACTAATTTTTTAGGCAATGGCTTTCCACAATAAGGTAGGGATTCCAAGAAATTTTAAGTAGCATTTGATGCTTTCTCATCCACATGGCTGAGGCTCTTTCCTTACAGCCCATCAGATGCTCACATCAGCCATGGGTTTTTAACACAAAAAGAGCTGCTGAGGCCCACACAGCTCCCAGGGTGACCTGAAATATCCAAAAAACCATCATTTTTCTCCTTTAAAAACTGGAAATGGGAGAGATGAGGGAAGTTGAGGATAGGAGACAGCATGAAGAGCATTTCCAGCAAGCTATTTATACCCTCTCTGGCTTGAATCCACTTACCCTGAAGCCATTTAACACTGTATAATAGTGTGAAAGGGTCTTCATGTGGATAAACATTCAGCTCTGTCACTGTAAAGCACTCACAACATATGGGCAGACTCTTCATTTCTAACGTTCTCATCCATTTAACTACAGCAGATGCAGGCTTGAGGATCTTATGTCTGATTTCTGAGCAAGATGACAAGTGGAAACAGCCATTTCAGTGAGGTATTTCTGTCTGCACATCCAGGATGCAATAAAACATCTCCCTTTGGCTGCCATCCCTGCTCCTGAGCCAAAGGCTGTGCTGGCATCCCAGGTCAGGGGTGGCTTTGGGGATCAAGAGTCCCCAGAGGGAAAAGGAAGAGGAGACAAGAGGGAGAACAGGGAGCACTGACTAAGAACAGGGAGAAGTAGTGGGAAAGAAGAAAAAGATGAGCGGTAGAGGAGCAGGATGGAAAGCAGAGGTAGGGAAGGACACTGATGGGAAGGGAGAGAAATAGGCAGAGCAGGGTGAGAGTTAAATGAAAAAAAGAATGATGCAGGAGAATTAAAACAAATCCATGGGAACAAAGGACAAAGAAAAGTAGAGAGGAAAGCAGAGACAGGAGTGTGAAATGGGAGAGGAAAGAAATTTTAGAAGCTCTAAGACAGGCACACAGACCTGTCCATTTGTAGGCTCTGAAGATTACTATATTTGTTCTTTCCTCATTCATATTTATCCAACATACAGTTCTGGGATGCTATTTTTAACCATGCATAGAAAACACACAAGGAGCTTTTCTCACTTCCATTTTGGAGGAAGGGCCAGGCACTTCCACAAGGCAGATCTCTTTTTAGAATAAATTCAGAAAGACTATCAGAGCAAACCCAATGCCTGTGAATAAATAACTCTGTTCCTGCAGAGGAGGCTGTGGCAAGGAGCTATTCTCAGAACAGCACACAGCCTGAAGAGGAGGATGTTTGGGAGTGAATGATGAGGTGGTGGCCTCTCTGTATGGAATTTTACCTGCCTCCTCAGGCATTTTACCTTCCTTCCTGCAGGGAATGAGCTTTTCCAGTCTGGAGCAGCAAAGAGCATGAGGAACAACATGTGCACAAAGGCAGAGGAACATGGTGAACACATCAGCTGCTGGACAGGTCCTGCACCAAGGCAGCAGCTTCTTGCACTATGGCCATGCCAGTCTGCCAGAGGATAGCCTGAAACAGGTGCAGAAGCACCAGCCTGGTGCTATTTTGGTTCCATATCAGGTGTGGGGACCTTGTGTGAAGCAGATGTGCTGCTGGAGGGATGCTCTGTGCATCCTCATCAGCAGGGTTGGGAATTGCTGCAGTGGGAAATGCTGGGCAGGGAGGGGATTAGCTGAAGGCAGAAATGTGCTGATTTAAGGCTGAACCTTGCCCCAGGGTCATCTATGTGCTTGAATCAGTCAAATAAGCTGCTGTGTCCTGCTCCCTGCACATTACAGCTGCTCTGCCCCTCTCTACAAGCACCAGCTGGAGATGATTTAACCAGTTACAGCAGGAATAACCCAGAATTTGTAAAAATCACCCATCTTTTCTTGGATAGGAGGCCAACAAAGGCAGGGATTGAGTCTGAGGAAGCATCACCTCCTGTTTTTTGCCCTTAGGGCTGCTGGAGGCTGGCTTAGCCCTGCCTCAAGGCTGCTCTAACTCCAATTGGAGCCACTCTTGTTACTCCACACAAAGTGGGAGCACATGGAGGTGCACAAAGCCATTTCTACCCACCTCTCCCCACCAGCCTCATGACATTGGACCATAAAGTACATTTAGCCTGCTTTGAAAAGCGTATGTCCCTCTCCCTGGAGAGGGTACACCCATGAGCAGAGATGCAGGAGCTAAACACAGTTTGACAGGACTCAGGCAACAATCTTCCAGCTATCCTTGTATTTTTTAAATGTTCCTTCTTTTTGCCTGCTAGATTTTACTGCCTATCTAAATTGTGCAGCCTTATTTGTCTGAAAGTTTATGAAGTAGGACACTGGTGAATTTTATAAAGTGGCACTGGAGGTAATCACTTTTATGAGAGGTAAAAACAAAAGACTTTGGTCCATCTGCAATTTGACTTTACTCAGCTGCCTCTTAGAGCCACTGGGCTGACAGAGATGCAGCCTCCTGAGAGTCCAGGCACTAAAAATATCACTAACATGCACCAGAGTCTGAGTGCCTGCATAATTTATGCTCATTAAATTGATGTGCAATTTGAAGGTACATATCCTTGCTTAAAAATTAGCATGTTTCCCAATTCTGGTCCATTCCCAAAGTCTCTAGGATTGCAGCTCCAGCAGGCCTGGCTTTAATGAATTTAGCTGGTTGGGCTGTGTCCTGTGGCCAGAGGAATAAGCCAGAGATGCAGGGAGATGGCAGGAAGGTAAAGCTGGGTGGAAACAGAGCAGCAGTGCTGCACTCCTGGCAGGGCTGTGGCTCAGCAGCAGAGGCTGTGAGGATGCAGAAGTGTTGCTTGATTGTTGGAAGCTCATTTTCCTGGTGAATTCCTTGCTAATGCACATGCAGAAGGTGGAGAATGCACAAATGTCCAGATGGGAATCAGTCTCTCCTGTGATATTACTGTCATCCCAGGCAAAGCCCTGCAGAGCACAGTCAGGGCAGGAACAAAACCTTCAGAGGGTTTGAGATATGGGAGAGGCTGCAGAGTTTCAAGCACAGCCTGCCTTGGTGCCACACTTAAAGAAGGAGATGGAGATCTCAGATCTGAGGCTTGCTGCCAGCCTTGGAAATGGCTGGAAGTCCTTTCTGCCTATCAGCACTCCAGCCCTCAAAAATAAATCTATTTCCTATCAGTCCTTGGCAGGAAATGCTGCTGGGAGGGAATGGCAGCAGTTCAAAGGGGCAAATGGAAGCAGGGAAATGCCTTCCAGATGTGCAAGGCAAGGGCTGGCACACAACAAGGTGATACACTTGGAGTTCCTGCCCTTTCCACCCCCACAAGGTCTGGCATCTCCATGACTTTTTTCTCAACTCCACTTTTTGGGGTCTTCAGACGACAGAAGGCCATCCCATTTCCCTGCAGCTACCAAACCTTTAAACCAAGCAGTCAGATTTCTGTAACCAAGCTGCTCCCTCACACAGGCCCCCACCGCTTTCCAACACATTTTAAGGACACTCCATGGGCAAAGGAACCAGTTTTCCATAAAAGCCAAAGCTAAAAGTGGGGAACATTTGGATCACTAAGCAAAGCCATCTCCTTGCCAAATGACAAACACTGTCACAGGGCCCTTTTCAGGACATCAACCTCTGTGGTGGTGTTCACAGGGGTCCCAGGATGAGGGAAGAGATGAGAATCTTGACTCCATGTTTCAGAAGGTTGATTTATTATTTTATGATATACATTATATATATATATATATATATCCTTTCTTCTATGCTTTTAGTATAGTTTTAATATATCATTTTCTTTTAATATAATATATATTGAATATATATTAATATAATATATAATATATAACATTATATATAAAATATAAAATATAGAATATATTACATATAAGATTATATTATTTAATATAATATATATTGAATATATTTATTAATATACATATTAAAAGAGAATGAGATATTAAAACTATACTAAAAGAATAGAAGAAAGGATTTCATCAGAAGGCTAGCAAGGAAAGGAATGGAATGATAATAAAATCTTGTGACTGACCGGGCAGTCTGAGACAGCTGGACTGTAATTGGCCATTAATTAAAAACAACCACATGAGACCAATCAAAGATACACCTGTTGCATTCCACAGCTGCAGATAATTATTGTTTACATTTCATTTCTGAGGCCTCTCAGCTTCTCAGGAGAAAAATCCTAGCAAAACTATTTTTCAGAAAATATGTCTGTGACAAACCTCTGTCTTAAAAAGCAATTTTGTTTTTAATTCCTTATACTCACTAGAAAGTTGTTACACAACCTCTCTGATATGTAGGAGTCTCCTAAATAATAATAAATTTTATATTTTTATATTTTTATATTATATTTATAATTTTATTATTATCAATAATAATAATAAATTGGATTTATTCATCACCAGCCTACATCCATTAGTTATTCTGTCAGCATCAGCTCTTGACCCTTGAAAACATTTATGGTAAGCAATCCCTCCCTTGGAGCTCTCATCTTGCCAGACTGAACAAATTTCTGCCACCAGTCTCCTAAGGAAAGCTCTCCACTCTTGCACTCTTAATCTCCTGGAGACTCTAGGATGCCTGCTGCTACACTCTTGAAAGTTTCTTTTATTTTTTGTCCTAAATTCTACTTTAATGCTGTGTACTTTAAGCCACTCTAATGATGTTTCTACACACAGAAATGGGTTTTAGTGCAGTGCAGGCAGCTCACACCATTATTTCAGTTGGCTGGAGCAGCATGAAAATCCACTGATAGCAGTAGGATGGTTTCTGAATCATTATTCTTTCTGGTTCAATCATAATAATTTCTGCTCTGGTGTCATGAAAGGCAGAGAAGCACTGATAAGGAGCAGAAATGGTGCTGAAATTGGAAGCATACAGTATTATCAGAGTCAAGAAAGCAGTTATCAGTTTCCCTGGCAATCATGGCCACACAGTAAATGCCACATCCAAGAATCAAAACCCAGCTACTCCAAAACACATCCATAGAAAGGCACATCCATGTGTGCACATCCCCTTCTCTCCCAAGCACAGGGATGAACTCTCAGCTTCTGAAATTGCTGGAATCACATTTCAGGATGACCACTACACTCAGTGCCTTTTTTCAGTCCCTGCACCACTGTGCTTGAGAAGGGAAGCTCTGTGCAAGTCAGCAGGCTCACACTGAATGTTAGCCAGAGTATCCTGGCCCATCTGTTGGAGATTAGGACCACAGTGGAGCAGAGCATTAATAAATGATCTGCAATTCCTGCCCTCCTCCACATTAGGACATAGGGGGAAAAAAAGTATTCCCAACACCCAAAGGCACTTTTCAGCAACAAATAATGATTTGGCTGAGCATTAAACACAAAAGAAAAAAGTTCAATGCAGAACCTGAGCACCATCCTGTCTCACAGGGCTTTTGTTTCAGCATGAAGAATTATGTATAGCTGAGTCTTTTTATTAGATTAATTCAATTCTTCGGCTGCTTAGACTGCTCCTGTATATCCTTTCTAAATTAAGTTTGGTTTTCTCTACCTGCAGCTATGGTTATCTTGTACATTTTCCCGTGTATTCCACTGTGAAAATCATGATTAAGTTCATTTGTCATAAAACAAACATGATGCCATGAATGATAAATAAGCAGAGCATGCTGCAGAGACTGGCAGTACAGCCCGGCTTCCTCAGTGCCTGGGGAGCAGGGAGGGTTTCTGTGCCACTCATGTCTGAGATTAGAAAGCTCCCTAATGAAGAAATCTGCTCAACAAATGATGTCATTTCTGGCAAAGCCACGAGCTAATTGCAGGGAAGGGCCCAGCGACCCCAGCATCACCTCCCCAGGCACCTGGAGGAGAAGTTTTCTTTCCTGGCTCTCAAGAAAGCAGGACATGGAGGGAAGGCAGCACTGGGGGCTGCCTGCCTTGCCCTGCCCCTCACACCCATCTGCACGAGTTTCACAGCCCCTCATACCTCCTCAGGAGTTGAGGGGACATTCATGCCAAGGGGACACAGCCTCCTGTCACCATCACTGCACCCCTGCAGATCCCAGAGCCCATCCAATGCTGCACACTCCCACACCCCTGCTCCTTTTAATCCCCCTTCCAGAGGACAGAGGGGATCAGTGCACCACTCACAGCCTTATTTTGTTAAATACATCTCAGGCTAAACCATCATGTTAGGCAGCATTTCACCAGCACCCCTGACAGGTCATTCACCCCAGCTCTGAGGCAGCAGCAGGGAGCTGGGGAGCACAGAACATGGCCAGGGAGATGTGAGCTGTGTTTCTCACCATCTCTCACATCCCAACCTTCAGGAAGCTCCACAGCAGCCTGGCCCACATCCAGGACAGTCACTTCAGCACTCTGATGAGGTCCAGGGCACAGGAGATGAGGAATCAGACCCTCAGCTCTACCACAAGCTCCCTGACCCACCACTCTCACCTTTTGGCCACTGTCTATTTTATCACCAGCACTTCATGGAATAGAAGCCCACTTTCCCTATCAAAATTATTTAACTCAAGAGAGGTTAAATGTTAAGCTCAGTTCCTAGAAAGTTTTCAGTATTTGTGGCATCCCTGGCTGGAAGAGGAGGTGGATGTGTGCTGCAGTTCTCAGCCTCTGCTGCCTTGCTCTTGCTTCCAATCTTTCTGCTGGAGTTTTTCCCTCTGTTGACTTGATTTGCAACAATTTGCTTCCTTTTGCAGAGCCCACAGGTTCTTACTCAGACCTCTTAATTACATGTTTAACATAAAACACAGGAATAGACAGAATACAAGCCCATGCTTTGCTAAGTCATAGCAAATACAAAAAGCTGCAACTCACAAGTTATAAAGACATCTTCACTGTCTATAACCCAGTCTTACTCAGGCTCTTCCTTCTCCAGCTCCCAGCCCACCCAGAGAATTTTCTTGCTCTTAAGGTCTCTCTTCCTCTGCTATTTCTTCACCTAGCAAGCCTCAAAAAAACCTTTTTTTGGCCATTTTCACTGCCCTCTTTCTCCAGAGGTTCCCAGGCTCATTGACATGTTTCCCACTAACCTCATACTCCAAGGTCCATAGGTCTTTGTGTTGGAAGCCACCCCTGGAGCTGGAGTCCTAAACAAAGCCCTAAACAAAAGGCTTGCAAAGGCAGCCAGCCAAATTCTGACCTGCCCAATGCAGTAGCTGCAAACCAGCCACACACAGCAAACACAGACACTGGGATATGCACCCAGGAGAGTTGTCTCCAGAAGAGAGGCAGCTTTTCTTTCTTCAGAGGATAATGGACAAGACAGAGATAGGAATCACCTGCAAAAATTCAGAGCAGATTTGTGACCTCTCCCAGTGGATTTGCAGAGCATTCACTCCATTCAGGTGTAGACTAATCCTTTTCCATTTACCTTATTTACAAGTACCACAATTGTGTTTGCTTAATTCCCCCATCCTTTCTGTCTTCTGCTTTCCAGAGTGGATTCAATTTCACCTTTTCCCATTCCCAAAAATGTCTTTGGCCAATTCTCCTCCTAACTCAGTTTAAAAAGCTTCATTTAGCAGCAGCTCAATACCTTCTCATTAATGCAGTATTTTATCTTCCATGCATAATGAAGGCAAGATGCAAACACATCCTGCTTCCCTCTCCAAGAGCCTCATCTCTTCCATCAGACCTGCACTTCTCACCTTTCTGACATGCTTTTCAACAAGGTTGTCCCCTCTTCCCTTAATTGCTCTCATTACATGCTGTGTGCTGTGCTGAGAGCAGCTGTAAATAAAAAGCCACTCACAGCATCACCTGAATCCATTCTGTGCTCCAAAGCAGCCCCTGAGTCCCTGTGGCCTCTGCTCTCAGTGCAGACAGGCTGGGGATGTGTTTTGTGCAGAGCTACCTGACCAGCAGGTCTCTAACATGGAAAGGCAAATGCCACAGGCTTGGCTGAGTGTGCAGGGGCTCAGCACAATATTTAGCTGGTAACAGACAATTCTCCATGTACTCAAACTGGTCTCCACATCCAGCTGCATGATCACAGCAAACTGAGTCCAGGTCTGCTACAAAGCATATTTTTACCTGTAGAGTTTATTAGGAATGTATATCCCAGTTTTGCAGCTATTCATGTATTTGAGACCTAGCTGAAAACTCAATAAAGCCAGTCTGAATTGTTTCTACTTACATAAAGCTTTCAGTCAGGTCACCTCCATCCCCTATAGGAACAAACCAGGGGAGGAATTAATAAGTTTCTACAGAACTTAGCCCAGAACTGGTAAAAAGACATATTCTAGCTACAAGACCCTTTGGGATGATCTGAACAGCACACAGGCAGACAGGAGGGCTGTGCCAACTGCTGGGAATTTTCCTATAGACATCATTAAACAAGGAGAGGAACTTCTCCTTGAGAGCAGAGGCTCGCTGCTTTTTAAATTCACTCTCAGGAGGACCTGCAGTGAACCTCTAAGTGCAGACTAGGAGCTCCCCAGTCAGGCAATAATGGGGTTTGTCAGAACAACTACATTGGAAAATGCATTTTTAGGTGTCACCAAGTGACTGGCAATGCTAGCAAGAAAGACAATTTAAAAAAATAAGCCAAACAACCTGCTGCTCAATGAGGGAGCTAAGCTCCCTCATTTGCAGACAGCAAAGCTCCACATCAGGCTGCTCACAAACACAGAGAGTGGAATTTCCCAGCCCTGCAAGGCAGTGCTGCAGATTTGTATCCCATTTTCCCAAGCCATGGAGCACTGCAGGCATGGCAGAGCAGGGCCAGGCTCCAGCTGCTTCCTGCCAGTGCTGCAGTCACTGGGCACAGCATCCCTGCTGGAGAGAGCCAGTCCAGGAGAGGAGAGATCCTTCCCATCCCACGAATGAGAAATTGTGAGATTGAACATCTCAATAATGTGCCCAAAGCCACAATGGGGGGGTCAAGGAAGTGACTGGCCACCTCAGGTCACTGCTCACCCCACAAAGTGGGTGTGTGCCATGTGTCCCCTCACTCAAGTGCTCTCAGCAGGCCATCCCTTACAGCCACAGTACCACTGGGGGCTCACACAGCCCTATTGCAGCACCATGGTTAGAACAGACCCAAAGTCTTCCAAAAAAGCACATTTTCAAATTTAAAAACCTCTTTTAGGGCATTACTCTTGCATTCAGACAAAGCAGCAGCAATGGAGAAGCATTTATTGAGCTTGGTCAAAGACTGATCATAACAGATTTTGGTCCCAAAAGGAAAGCTCCATCATCAGAGCATGAAAGTAGAGGTAAATGGGTTCATGCAGACATCCAAGGCAGCAAGCTCCTCAGTGTAGCACAGACTTTGTAACCCACTAACCTGACATGTGATGGCAGAATAATATCAAGCTCTTAGAGAGTCCTTTTCATCAACAGATCTAAGAAAACTTTGTAAATGTTGGTTGTGCTGGTGTTTGTGAGTGCCTGGAGAGCAGGGAAAGCACACAGAGGTGTTTCTGAAGAGCTTTGCAGCTCCAGGTTTGATCAGTGCCACTCCACAATGGGAAAAGAGACTCAAAGGCTGCCAAGATTCAGTGGAGCCATTATTGCAGACTTCAAAGGGCTTTGAAGCAGAACACCAGGGATTACCATAACCTTTATCACAATTGCTTTTACAACAATAAAACCACACAATGACAACACCTTCTGCCTCATACATCCTCAAATATCCAAGAGCTTAAAATGATCTGCCTTTTCCTAAAGGCACATCCACAGTGCTTCTATGTGTCATGTGTCCAGCTGTAAGTGATGCTAAGGAGGCTAAAGAGACTCCAGAATGCCAATTTACAAAATGCTTTTTCTAAGGTTCAGGGCTTTTCAGTGCTTTGCACAGCACACTCAAGGTTAAAACAATGCCATCTGTCATGATGTATTTCTTGAACTAACACCAAGAAGGATGGGATAGTTGAAAGCACCATCAGTCCAAATCAGATGTCATGCCTCAATATCTGTGTAACAACAGATCTCAACAAACAACTTGAGTGAATAATGATGCCCACAAAGTGCTTTGAGGTGTTTTTGTTTGTTTGTTTCATTTTTAAGGTGGCCTTGCTACAAAATCACGCATTTGTGTAAAATAGATTACTGCCAGAGAAGAATAAGTGCACTCAACAGGTGCAGCAGGGTCTCTTTCTACATTTTTCCTTGAATTGCATTAGCAGAACAATGATAAAGAACTTCATTTTCAGGATGCCATAACAGCAAGCAGGTTGCAAGCAGCAAAATAATTTTAGGGCAGAGGAATAAATATTAGGAAAAAAAATTCTGACTGTAAAGGTGATGGGGAACAGGCTGCCCACAGAAGCTGTGGATGCCCCACCCCTGGCAGTGCTCCAGGCCAGGCTGACAGGGCTCTGAAAAACTTGGTCTAGTGGAAATGCCCCTGTCCATGGCAGGGGGTGGAACATGATGGTTTTTACCTCCCTTCTAACCCAAACCATTCTATCAATGTACACCTAATGCAGAAAGTGCTGCTCTTTGCCAAATAAGAGCTCAACCAAAAGTATTTTTAAATTAGTGAGTTGGCCACAAATCTGGCAGAGAAGATGGAGCCATGTCCAGTCAGCAGGAATACAACCACCAGTAATTCTGGTGGGAGGTGTCACATGAAACACCCTGCACAGAACGGCTGCTGGTTTACCAGGATGGGCCCCTACCCTGCAAAAGTTAGATTTTAATGCCAGTTGAGAAACAGCAGTGTCCTATGTGAGGGAATCTAACACCAAAAAGAGGACATGGGAAGGCAAGCAGGAGTCTGTAACCAGTCAATCAGACAATGCACTTGGAAGCAGAGATGCACAGGTTCCACTGCCTGCTCAAAAAAATCACTTTATACATCTTTAACAACTTATAAATAAACCAGCACAAGAACAGGGACTGAAATTGCCTCCTTTGCCTTGGAGTGTCTGTAGCACTGGTACTTTCCATCTCCAGTTGGCTGCATGGAGGCTCCTGCACTTACCCTGCCAGGGTGCAGCTTGTGCCCAGCCCTCCTGAAAACAAGGATAAGGCACTAATGTCCTAGGGAAGGGCAAATTCCCTCCCCATCCCTTTTCCTCACCCCAAATCAGCTGCTTTATCAACTATTTGGGCTTCCCAACCTCTGTACTAATGGCCTGGGTGCCAAAAATCAGATCTGCAGATGGTGAGTTCAGCACGTCCAGACTCACCGGTTGTGCAGACCCAGATGAAAGTGACCCCCCAAAAAAGAGGTGTGTGAGGAAAGCAGGGCTGGGAACAACAGCTCTTTTCTGAAATGGCTTTGCTCCCCATCACATTTATTACTACCTCACTTGTCCAACTTTAAGGACAGGGCAATGATTTAAGTGCTTTTACTAGCCCAGTGCCAAGATTAAATTAATGCTGTATATTAATAATACACAGCATTCTTAATGAAGCTGAGGCCATTTTTTGATGCATAAAACAGTAAGCTAAAAATGACTAATTTTAAAATCAATACAAAATTCACTCCCTGGTGCTACTGCATAAACTGTAACTTTTATGCTGTGTCTTAAATATTAGATGGAAGCAGCTGGAAAACTCTGACTGAGAAAGTTCTGCTCTTCTTCAGTCTCAGAGGTGACCTGCAGGTTTACAAGTGGTTTTGGACCCCCATGGAAAAGAAAAACTGGAGAACCACTGAATGCAGCGAGAGACTCTTCAGAAAACAGATTATTAACTGGTAATTCATGAACAACACATAGACCCACCAACTCCCAGCTCTGTGAAGCAAAGAGCTGTTTAACCAAAACAGAAGCACTTCAGAGAAAGCCACCCTAAACCATGGAAGAGTTCATGCCAGGTTTACCAAGTAATTCCTCACCTTTGAATTAAAAGATCACATTTATGTACCCCTGTCCCTCTTTTCACCCAGCTCAAAACACTAAAAAAAAAAAAAGTAATCCAGAGAGACCACAAAACACTTGCCCTGGGATTTCTCTTGGCCATCTCTGGACCCAGAGGTTTATTGAGGTTATTGGAAGGTTTTTCTGTTTTGGTTGGTTGGTTTGGGGTTTGGTTTGTGTTTTGTTTTTTAAATCTGTGAACACAAGCACCATGGCATGCAGCACAGTGGTATTTATTTGTGCAGCATCACCCAAGCCTGCACACCCAGAGCTGTGGCAGGAGAGCACCAAGGGGTTTCTGAGGGCACAAAACCTTCCAGGATGGGGCCAAGGCACACAGAGGATGGAGTCAGATCCCTGGACTCCCATATGGAACTGGTTCTGGGCCACATTACTGCCTAAAGTGGGATTTAGCTAAAATCATGCTATTCAAGTCACTGAATAAAACACGTGTGGGACACAACAAAGCAGTCAGGATGAAAATGATCCAATGTTTGAGCTGGAGAGTTGTGGACTAGGAGACATTCACAGGCATAAACATCAGATGTGAAACATTAAGGCACCTGCTTCCAAATCTTTGAATTTCAGCTCTGTGGAAACAGGGACAAATAGAATTTCTGTCTGTCTGTTTTAATTTTGGAAGAAATTGCTGTAGCCCACAGATACTTTAATCTAGACAGACCACAAAAATTAAAAGGTGCCCATAACAAAATCTCTATGGGCTTCCCTAAACCCAAACACATCAGAGCAGGACAAACACAAGGGTAAACAATATTCTTGTTAATTTAATACAAATATTAGAAACAAAATAATTTGCTTTCTGTGTGTGTCTTATTCTCCATCTTAAATTGGTCTTATTCCATCCAGATAATCCAGAAAGCCAGTTTTAAGACACTAAAACCAGGTGAAATGAGTACTATCCCTAAGAGCATAATATCCTGGGCTAGAAACATATTTCATAGTTATAGGCTCCTAGAAATATCCAGTATTTCCTCTTATAACATGAAGCCACTACTCCTTCCAGCCATATCCCCAGCTGGTAGCAGGCAATAGAGCAGAGTCTTAAAATAGACACAGATGTAGGACACACTCTATTTCCCAAGGCAAACTACAGGCAAAATACCATGACCATTATTTAAAAAAAAAAAAAAAAAAAAAAGGAAAAAGCCCACACACTAAACTCACAGGCAAGAAACAGGTCGGCAGTGGAGGGACCATTTAGTGCAGGTACATCCAGCTCCTGCAGTGACCAGCAGGGTGACACCAGTGCAGGGACACTCTCACACCTTCCCAGGGCACAAGGTTGAGGACACACTGTGAAAATGCCAGGGAAAATCCCTCTCCCACATAAATCCTCAGCTCTGGGCTCTTCACCAGCACAGAATGGAGGCACTCCCACTTGGGTGCTAATTAGATAAAGCACAGCTAATTAGCAAACGCTGGTGTTCCAGTCAAAGTTGTGAAAAATGTGTATTTTATGATTGGCTTTTTGCAAATATTAAAATGAATATTAGATATGTTATGTTAGAAAGTTATGCTGTATTCATTTTTCTTAAGTAGTGTGTTAAATATAGTTTTAGGTTATAACATAAGGTTAAAATAGAAACTATGCTATGTAGGATACTTTTTTAAAGAAAGGACTCACACTGAGATAGCAGCCACAGGACACCTGAATCTTTCAGAGAAAGAGAATTTATTGCTCCATTATCAGAAGAAATGAACTTCTTCCCACCTCGCTCAACCATGAAGATTAAGGATCAGGATTAAGAGGAAGAGGTTGACACTGACCAGACAGAATCCTTTGTTTGAATGGAATTTATGCATCATGTATGAGGTGTATGAATATGCAACAGGTTACTGTTTTTAAGGGCTAATCCTCTGTTAATGTGGGTCCTTTTTCGGGCTTATTTTGCCCAGAAAAGGTACCTGGACTGTCTCTAACTCTTTGTCTCTATTGTCTGGTATTGTCCAAATCCAAATTGTCCAAAATTATTATTAGTCTAATTATATTGCTATTTTTATAACCATTTTATTACCATTAAACATTTAAAATTTTAAAAGCAAGTGATTGGCGTTTTTCACAAAGTGGAGACCAGGGGCCTGTAGGAGAGGAGATTCTGTTGTGTATGTGTGTGTGTGGCTGGATGAGCTCTGCTGGCCTCTGAGCAGCTCTGCCCTCTCTGGGTGTGCTCACAGCACTCACATCAGCCCACTGGAGCGGCCAGTGCTGCTGCAAGCCCGGAGGTGGGAAAGGGCAGGACATGGGATCGAGGAATTGCCTGTGGCTGTGGCTCCAGCAGCAGCTCCAGCTCGCTCAGCTGCACAGACCAGCACCAGTCCTGCAGCCAGCAGAGCCCTGGCTCTCCCCATGCAGCTGCAGAGGTGTGGGCAGCTCTGCAAAGCCAAGCTGGGGTGTCCTGATGCTGCAGAGGGGGGAACAAGGAGCTGTGCCCAAGAAAAGGCACCTCTGCCTGCAGCACACACCCCCCAGCTTTGGTTCATGCTGTTTGTAAAACCTCCATGCTAAAGCCTCCCTGCATTAAAACAAGGCACCCTAAGCTTTTTGTGTTCAAGCCAGCTTTGGCTGAGCCTCCTTCCTGGAGTTATTCTGTACAAGAGGTACAAACAATGCATTTTCCAGGGTGGCCTCACTGTCACACACACTGTGCTGTGCACAGGCAGCCCTGCC